>NC_134234.1:27703309-28953309 GCF_965152275.1 Natator depressus
TCTTATGTGCTGGTCTTACTCTTGCAATTTAAAGTGGTTGTATTCCGATTACAGATTAGAATATATGACACTTTCACATGGTTTAATTTCTTTTTTAGAAATGAAAGGAGACATGATTTTGCACCTAGAGCCACAGCCTTTGCCAATTCCCTCTGATCGGTCTCAAGATGAGGACTTGGACATCTCCCTGGAGCCAGATTTTGCATGTGAGACTCAACCAAATTTGGACGAGGTGGCAGAAAAGGAAGCTCAGCACCCCAGTGAACCAGAGAGTAAGAAACTTTCAAGTTTAACTCTTGTATTGGTTATACTTCATTATTTAAGCCATTTGGATGTACCAGAGGAAAAAGAGGTATTGTTTTTGTACAGGAATTTTGGAAAATGTAGTAGTGAATTAAATAAAATAAAAATAGAAAGTATATTAAATACCAGAGATCATGGTATCTTCATCTCTCTTTAATTAATTTTAACATCTAAGAATAAGAACTACTGAATTTAGAAGGGGGATAAGCTACAGTTTCTTTGGAACCATGGCTTTGAGTAGTTTAAGTTGAATGTAGATTAACTAGTTATTAAAGTATTTTTGTAATTATAGATATGAAATCTGTGCATCCTTAACAGCTTTTGATACTTTCCATTCCAGAAATTGGAGTGTAATAAATACAAACTTCAAATGAAAAAGTGAACTCTTGTTCTTTTTGTCTCAGTCCTATGAATTGTGTTGAATAGTACTGAGGACTATCCTAAGAAGTTGCAGGATTTGTAAATGTAACTAGTGAAATTGCATGTTGACTGTAATACATGCACATTATAAATATTTTGAAAAGGTACCTTAAGATATCTATGCTGAGAACCTCTCTCTATTCCATATCAGAAGGTTTTGTGTCTCCTTAATCCATTTGTATAAGCAGCTAATGAAAACAAATTTTGCCACGGTAAATATCTTACTGGGATGATTTTGTTTACAATCAGTGACTTACATAATGTGTACCTTGTTTTGTCTTGTTCTTATACCTTTTAAGAGTTTGAGGTCTGTGTTCCTCCTAGATCATGAAGTGAGAGTGGCTCCCCAACCACAATCAAAACTGGTCTTAAAAAAATTGCTAAATAAGATCCGGAGCCAAAAAGACCAGTGGACTTCAAAATGTGATGCAGAGATTCAAAGTGAAATTGAGACAATTGAGTCAGGAACACTTGCTAGTGAAGAGAGACGATTATGTGATTCAGATCCTGGTCATGAACAACATACTGATTCAGTCTCTGAAGCCATTGGTAAGTATTGTGCAGCTCTCCAACTAAAATTAAATGTGCTTTGAGAGCAAAGAAGGCCTGGCTGGGCAGAGCTGTGAATACTGCTTTCCCCATAAGAACTCGTTAGTGAACAGCCTAAAGTTGGTGCTTTGTTCTGTTCATTTTGGAGATGTGGGTTAAAAACTGGCTATGTGACTTGGCTTTAAGAAAGACCATTTGATTTTCAGTGAGACTTACTTTTTTGAAAATTTTACCATTGGTCCATTTCTGAATTTTTTTAAAGGGACTTCTTTTAAAAGAAAGTTCTTTGGAGGGAGGCTGAACTCCCTTTCTCCCATATTTCTTGACATACTGGATATCAAGTAGCAATAAATTGGAAGGACATTTGTTCCTGGATTCAGTAGCTCTTTTGAATTATCTTTAGCATGAAATAGATTGGGTTTACTGCTTGATTTGTAATTACTTTGCAACCATTTGTTTATTGCCCATTTGCTTCTGGGATGTCATTGGATTAGTGCATGTGATTGGTTTTTTAGAGTCTAACTATTAGGCAGTTCAGTCACAAGTACTGTAGTTATTTAATAAGTAAATGATCAAGTACCTTTAACACATTAGAATTTTACTTATACTCGTGAATGCATTTGCTGTAATCTCATTGTTTAAATTGAACAGGCATTCCCTGAAATTTTTGGAATGGCTTTGCCATTAAGGCGTGTGTGTAGATGTGGTAATTTTATTACTTCATCAATAAAGTGTGAGAAATACACTTGCTAGAGGGGAGCAGGAAACCTTTTCTCATGAATATTGAGAGCTAGTCATAACAGTGACCATTCTCAATTTAAATGCTCCATTGAAGCTGACTGGTGTTCATGGGGATGCTGAGAAGGCAGAAGCAGAGGCTCAAAACTCTTCTGCTTGAGGGTGCATGAGGAGAGTCTCTTCTGTCTTTACCTGGCAGTGCTGCCTATACACCTCTCCTTCTGGCAGCAGAGACCTGAGTTGCTGCTGCTGCTGTTGCTTTTTCAGTAGCTTATTGAAGACTTAGAGAATTTTGGCAGAACCAGTGAAACCAAATCATGATCCGATTTCATTGATCTGTTCCAGAAAGCTATGAATGAATTTAGGGGAGGAAAAAAAATGTGAGAAGCTTGCTGTTCTTTTTTAGCAGCTAGGAAGATGGTGGGTTGGAAAGTGTAAATACTGCTTCAGGAGGGTGTGTGGAGGAAGAGAAGCCCCTTCCCCATCTCCCTGCATCTGGGAGAACAGTGAAAAGGAGAAAGATGAAGCTCTCCATCTTAGAAGTTGCTATTAAACCCCAACCAATAAAAAAGATGGGCCCCTCTACAAGATCCAGGGACAGAACTCTAGGTGGTGGGAAGTGCCAATTTCCACCTTCCCAGGAGCCAGTGAGGATGTTGGAGGAGGAACTTCTCATTAGGGTGTTTTCCTTAGACTCAATTAGGGAAACCCACCCCCAGATGAAACACTGGGTTGACCTGTAATACCTACGTTTTTAGTGTTCTGGCTAGTAGTTCCCAAGCCCCGACAAGAGTAATATTCCTGACTGTGCTATCTGTTAAATATATACATGTGTTTCAGAATCTCCAGAAACATTGGAGCATACTGTAATAGCTGGAAATTCAGTCCTAATCCACCCTCAAGAACAAGCAGCCAAAATTAGAATGGAAATAGAGAGACAAAAACAGGTATGTGGGTTTTTTTTGTTTTTTGTTTTTTTTTTTAACTTCTCAGGATCCTTTAACATGTGCTTTACATTATATTTGCTATATTTCAAATCTAAGAATGGCCATATTGAGTCAGATCAATGGTCAATCTAGCCAAGTATCTTGTCTTCCAACAGTGGCCAGTGCCAGATGCTTCAGAGGGAATGGACCGAACTGAACAGAGCAATTTTATAAAGTGATCAATCCCCCTGTCATCCAGTCCCAGCTTTTGCAATCAGAGGTTTAGGGACACCCAGGGCATAGGGTTTTCCTTGACCATCTTGGCTGACAACCATTGATTGACCTATCCTCCGTGAATTTACCTAATTCTTTTTAACCCAGTTACGCTTTTGGATTTCACAACATCCCCTGGCAACGAGTTCTGTAGATTGACTGACTGTGCATTATGTGAAGTACTTCCTTAGGTTTGTTTTTAAACCTGATGCCTATTTCATTGGATGACTCCTACTTCTTGTGGTATGTGAAGGGGTAAATAACACTTATTTCCGTTCTCCACACCATTCATGATTTTACAGATCTCTGTCATATCCTCCACCCTCTTACTCATCTCTTTTCTGAGCTGAACAGTCCCAGTCTTTCTTCTCATGTGGAAGCTGTTCAAACCCATAATCATTTTCATTACCCGTTCTTTGTACCTTTTTCCATTTCTAGTATATCTTTTGTGAGATGGGACAACCAGAACTGCATGCAGTATTCAAGGTATGGATGTACCATGGATTTATATAGTGGAATTATGATTTTATCTGTCATTTTATCTATCCTTTTCCTAATGATTCCTAACATTATCAGCTTTTTTGACTGCTGCTGCAGATTGAGCTGATGTGTTCAGACTATCCACAAAGACTCCAAGATCTTTCTTGAGTGGCAATAGCTAATTTAAATCCTATCATTTTATATGTATACTTGGGATTTTTTCCAGTGTACATTACTTTGCCTTTTACCAGCATTGAATATAATCTACCATTTTGTTGCCCAGTAACCCAGCTTTGTGAGATCCCATTGTAACTCTTCGCAGTCTGCTTTGGACTTAACTATCCTGAGTAATTTTATATCATCTGCCAACTTTGCCACCTCACTGTTTACCACTTTTCCAGATCATTTATGAAGATGTTGAACAGCACGGTCCCGGTACAGATCCCTGTGAGGGGCCAATATTTATCTCTCTCCATTCTAGAAAACTGACCATTTATTCCTACCCTTTCTTTCTTGTCTTTTAATCAGTTACTGATCTATGAGAAGACCTTCCCTCTTATTCCGTGGCTGCTTACTTTGCTTAAGAGCCTTCAGTGAGGGATCTTGTCAAAGGCTTTTGAAAATCTAAGTACACTATATCTATTGGATCATCCTTGTCCACATGTTTATTGACCCCCTCAAAGAATTCTAAGAGATTTGTGAGGTGTGATTTCCCTTTACAAAAACTGTTGACTCTTCCCCCCAACAAATTGTGTTCATCTATATGTCTGATTATTTTATTCTTTACTATAGTTTAAACCAGTTTGCCTGTAATTGCCAGGATTGCCTTTGGAGCTTTTTTAAAAAATTGGTGTCACATGGCTATCTTCCAGTCATCTGGTACAGAAGCTTATAAAAGTGATAGGTTACATACCACACTTAGTTGTTCTGCAAAGTGTCCCATGGTCACAGCATATACTCTAGTAATAGTCTTTGTACAAAATATGCCTTGTGAAGTATCATTTGAAAACTAACAAGTTGATGGTCAATAGTATCATGGTAGCAACATTATATGTGAAGTTATGTATGGTGATGGTAGCACATGTTCAAACGCACACAGCCCTGATTAAGCAAAAGTTGTTAAACAGGTCTGTCCTAAACAAAGGAATGTGTGTTTACCTCAGTTTACATATAAGTAGTAAACAGTCTCCATGAGACAGCAGGAGGAGGTAAACTGGTTTCTCAAAGACAAAGGAAAAACTGATTCCTCTAGCCAGGAGTCATCAAAGTCGATGGGCAATCATTGGTCAAGTGGCCATCCTTTGGCAAGGAAGGGGAGCAGGAACATATTAATCTCCATTTTAGTAAGCAACAACATGGAACCTCTTTCAGAGACTCCACAGCCAGAAGTAACTTTATTTAGGGGTAACCCTCAGGAAAATGACAGGTTTCAGAGTAACAGCCGTGTTAGTCTGTATTCGTAAAAAGAAAAAAGAAAAGGAGTACTTGTGGCACCTTAGAGACTAACCAGTTTATTTGAGCATGAGCTTTCGTGAGCTACAGCTCACTTCATCGGATGCATAGCATATCGTGGAAACTGCAGAAGACATTATATACACACAGAGACCATGAAACAAAACTTCCTCCCACCCCACTCTCCTGCTGGTAACAGCTTATCTAAAGTGATCTTCAAGTAGGGCCATTTCCAGCACAAATCCAGGACAAGTTTTTTCAAACCTGTCATTATGCAAGGCACTGCATTTAGCCGCATGGAGTGGAAATCTATCAACTGCATGAAAAAACTTGTCCTGGATTTGTGCTGGAAATGGCCCTACTTGAAGATCACTTTAGATAAGCTGTTACCAGCAGGAGAGTGGGGTGGGAGGAAGTTTTGTTTCATGGTCTCTGTGTGTATATAATGTCTTCTGCAGTTTCCACGATATGCTATGCATCCGATGAAGTGAGCTGTAGCTCACGAAAGCTCATGCTCAAATAAACTGGTTAGTCTCTAAGGTGCCACAAGTACTCCTTTTCTTTTTTCCTCAGGAAAATGCATTTCAAAGGGAGACTGGACTATAAAAGTGGTGAGAGGCAAAAACACCCCAGGTTATTTTTCTTTCTTTCCCTATCTCTCTACTTCTCTCTTTAACCTACGATGACAAAGGAACCAGCCCTTGGGGAGGGGGGCAGTTCTGACCCAAGAATTTGGTCAGCAATGGGAACATGTGGTAAGGATTTTACCTTGAACCAAGTCTAATTTAAGGTTTAGCTGCTATAAAGAGTTTTATCTTTAGTTCGCTTGTGACAATTGCTGACTTTAATACCCTGTTTAACTACAAAGAGATTTTAAGTGAGTACAAGTATAAACTTGTTTTATTTTTTAATCAAAATTAGTCCAGTGTTTGTGTTTAAATTGAACTCTTAGGGTAACTCGAGTTAAGGTGGCAAACTTGCGTATTGACCCCGATGGGAAAACAGACCTTTAATATCTGAATTGCCCAGGAGAGGGCTGGACAGTACAGAACACAAATTTTTGGGAAAATTTAGAACTGGAAGTTGCTGGGGCCACCCTGCAAGTAATAACCAAGGTTGCTGGAACCCAGAGCATGGCAGGTGTTTTGCTGACAGGCTGCTGGGGTCAGAGTTGCTGTACTGGGACTGTAGCTATACACAGATATTCAAGATGTGATTTTCATGTTTGTGAGCTACAACAGCAAAGCATTGTGCGGTGCCCAACGTTGCAGTGCAGGTGGTGACACACCCCATCACTGGTCTGGAGTGCACCCCGGAATGTGACCGTGACCATTAAAGATCTTGTGGCATGTTGTATAAGAGTATGTGTTAACCTCTGTGTCCTGGCAACAATTTCAAATAGATTCTGTATTCTTCACTACCTATCCCAAGGGGTTTTGAGCTGCTGTTGTGCCCAGGTACTTCAGTGACTTGTGCATAACAAATTCGTAGACGAAAAAAAATAAGCCACTTCAGAGTTTTGTGAAGTGCAATTTATGCTGTGTACCTTTTAGCTACTTCAGAGGTATTGTAAGACTTGCATCAACGTTAGCAAAATGTGTTGAGAATCTTTGAAAAGTACGAAAGAATTGCAAAGTACACTTATTCTGAATTCAGTTGCAAGATGGGGACTTTGTCCCCCCACTCCCTCCCACCCAAAAATTGTCAATAGAACTGAAATGAATAGATCACTTTTATTTTATCAGTTTAATAGCAGCTATTCGAAGCAATATGTAATATAGCTCTGTACAGTGAAATTTTACTTAAAGCAACCACCACACAGACAGTAAGAAACTGTTCTAGTCAAAATCAAGCAAAATTATACTGTAAACTTTAGGGCTACTTTTAGAGGTCTCTTGCAATAGGGATTGCCTATTGTAGGTTTCGCTGCAAGTGATTTGGGACATAAGAATTAACTATGTTTTATGCTTCTGTCATTTAATTCTGGAGAATCACTGTAGTATTTCTCTGTGATAGATAGAGCGAATAGAGCAACAAAAACAGCAGCAGCTAATTTTGCTTAAGCAAATTGAAGAAAAGAGAATATGCTTAGAGGCAGAGTTCCTGAATGTCCAAATGCAGGCTCAGCTGGAGGAAATAAAGAAAAAAGAGCAAGAGGAGAAAGCTCAACAGTCGCAGCGGAGTCCTGATCCACTTATGAACCAACAGAGGGAAGTGGAACACAAGGTAAAGTAAGAATACTTTGTATCAAAATTGAGAGCTGATTCCCATTACTAAATTGGAGTAATTGTTTAAACTTTATTTTCATCTTGTTTGCCATGAGGCAGGATTTCCTAGCTCCAAAATGTATTTGTGCTAATGTGTAAGCACTGATTCGCTTGACATCCACAGACTTTGGGTATTGATTTATTTCTGCAGGATTATAGAACATTTATCATAGAAGCTAGAACATTTTTATGCACAAAAACCAAGGTCATGTGGCTGACTTGTGCAGTGAGCCATATCATTCTCTTCTGTACAGAAACGCATGGGAAAAGGGAAACTACTTTTTAAAAAAAAAAAAATCTGCCTTTTTGGCTACATAGAAGCCCCAAACATTATCACCTTAGGAGGAGGGGGAGATGAATGAGGATATGGAAAGGGTATGGTCTAATGGTTGCTCTTAAGTGATCTTGAGGCATCTTCTTTCTAGACCCCCATTCCTCCTTTAAATGCAGCCGTCTTGGATCATTGGTCCCCTAGTCTGTGGCTGGACCCTTATACCTCTCTGAAATAAGCGGCAGATCAACTGAGAGCATTAACTTCCACAGTATGTGCTAGTATATAATACCACTTTGGCAGGAGAGAATGTAGCCTTAGACCAGCTGCTCTAGGAACTGCACCCCAGCTCTACTGCCTCAGGCTGAAATTTCATGGACTTCAAACAAGCACTAATGCGGAGTGGCTTCTGCTGGCTTTAGAGTAAGAGTGAACATGCTGCCTAGCATTAATCTTATTTAATAGGTTTTATACGTGTTGTTTGAATTTTCCCACCTAAACAATTCATTTCCTGTTAGATTGAAACTGCTGCAGTGCCAGAAACTAGCAGTTCTAATGAAGAAAATCATATACAGATGATTCGTAACTATCAGCAATGTCTTCTACTGCAAAACAGGTATTTTCCCTGGGTAAAATTAATATCTTGGTTGGATTGTTTGAGAATTATTTTGTAATTGAAATCTGTTCCAATAATGAAAACTGTCTTCATGCTACACAGGAAAGAAATGTTTTTGTTCTGTTTAGATTGCACAAACAGTCAGTTGAAGAAGCCAGAAAACAGTTGCAGGAATATCAGAATAAGCTGAAGCAAAGATATCCATCTATTTCTATGCCATTAGGCTCTGCGGTTACATTGCAGTCAAGATTTATTAACTTAAAACCAACTACCTGTGAATCAGTTTTACAAATGCGTGGTCCGGCAGTGCTTCATAGAGATCATCCATCAGCTAACCAGTCATCTGTGCAAGTTCATGTACAAGAATATGTTCCGCCATTAACCACACATTCAAGAACACCTTTTGTGTTGGAAAAGTCATTTGAACAGAGAGATGACGAGCAAAAGCATAACATGGGCTCTAGTAGACAGATACAATCTATAGAGGCCTTGCAGTTGGAGCAAAGGCAGTTTCATTTGCCACAACAGAATTACCCTTCACAAGAACAGATGGAAATGTTGGATCCTTCTGATCATCAGGTCAGAGAGTTGTCAGAATCCCAGAAGCTGCGAGGGTCAGTCATGATGACTTCACAAGATGCTTCAGTTATGATGCAAACAGAAGCGCAGATACAACGGGACAGTTCAGCTTTGCCCACAGAAGAGTCATCTGAGCCTTCAAAAACCCTAGACCTTGATAAAAAGTCAGTAACGTCTCAGAAGATGTCAAACCTACTAATAGAGACAGAAGCACAAAAACAGCCTTCGCTTATGTTTCTTGATATGCCAGCAGCAGAGGGGTCTCTGATAGCTCAGACTGCATCATTTGCTTCTTCAGAATACCAGCAGGTACCTACAGAGAGCAGCATAAAGACAACCTTTGAACAAACTATCCCCCAGCCTTTTCAACGACTTACTTCATTATTTCCTGGTGAATCTGAGACTGGGATAATCCAGGAGTCGTTGACATCCAAAAATGGAGGTACATCTTTGTTAAATTATTCCAATATACTAAAGTTAAGAGAGAGAGTGCTAGCTTCTTCAGAGAGCATCCAAGCTCAGCAAGACCATTTGAAAGAACTGCAAGAGCAACTGGATGTACAAAGAGAAGCTCTTCTTTCTAGGCAGAGAATGCAGGAAGAATTGCTTTTACATAAGCAGGCTAAATTGAAGGAACAGATGCAGAGACAACAAGAGGCTCTGAAGGATTTTCTTAATAAACAGGTATGTTTTGTAAATGTAGTATAATGAGTTGTCTGCTAGTAGGTGTCCAAGCTACAGAGTGGACTTTGCCGATTAGCAGAGTTCCCCATGTAGTGTGCAGACTTTGAGGATGTGCGTTTCTCCTTTATTGAAACTAAGACTCAAACTAGTAATCTGTGACCTTTGTGATCTGTAATCAGTGGTTCTGTTAGAGAGAGGCTCTCGTGGCTCATCTGTCCAAGGATACAGGAACTGTGCTAAGTTTGTCTTAGCTTGAACTCTGAATGTAGTGTTCACTGAAGTAGTTACAGTTTTTGAAATATTTGCAGGCATCATTATTCAGCTTTACAACCTTTAAATGATCCCTCTAACATTAAGGATATAATGAACACTTCTGTCAGGTAAACAGTTTTAAAAAACTGAGCTACACTTTTTATACCTGCAAACAGGAAAATTGGTTTTAAAATTGCTTATATTGCATTCTGTTTTGTTAAATTGTTTCTGAATAGCAGTAACACTCTGGCTTTGAATTGTTTTTTAATCACTTAGCGATATAAAATAACCCCTGTTCATTTCACAAAGGAATTTAAAAATTCACATTTGTAAAGGCTGATCTGTTTCAAAAGGCAACTTTCCTGTTCTGCATCTCAATTCTAACTTGTTTTAAATTTGCAGCTTCTCCCGAGCAGGCAAAAAGCTATAGTGTGATATTTGCGATACGGACAAATATCCATTAAGGTTTAGGCTGGGGCACTCATAATTGTCCCTTGTAATCTAAGAAAAACTCTCTCCCCAACCCTCTAACTATGGGGCCTTTTCTAAAGCTTTTTCTTTGCTGAATTTTCCTTTTTTGGGGAGGTTGGGGCGGGAGGAGGGTGATAGCAAAGAGATCAAATTGTCTATGAACTAAGCTACCGTTGATGATTAAAATTTGTTTGAACTTACAGAATCAATTTCATTTACTAAAAATTCCCAGGTTGCCAATTTTTTCCAGTATAAAACTTGTGCATAAAGTCACCTAAGGGATTTCTTTAGTTACCATTCTAAAATTAGAATTGGATGAAAATTTTTCAGCAGATAGTAAATTTGCTGAAAACCACTGGTTCAGGGTGACTAAAACTATTCAAGGTAGAATTGAATTCAGCTAATAATTCATCGGAATAAAAGAGTGCATTTTTTTTGCAAGTTGAAACACTTTGACTTTGTGTGTGTGTGTAATGAGCTGTTTTGACATTTTATTTTGAAACAACCCATTTTATTTAAGCAAGAAACCAAAATAATTCAACTTTGGTTCAAAATGAACTTATTTTGGTTCAGCCACTGAACCAAAAACTCCGTTATTTGCTCAACTCTATCCAATATAGTCCACAATATCTTCAAGTTAAGCAAGTCTCTTTATAGAAGCTGGCTATACAGAAACTCTTTTTTTGCCTTATTTTATTTAAACCGGTCTAGAACAGTAGGCATCATAAAGAATGACTTCATGCTGCTTTGGTTCTCTGCCTTTCATTTGTGGAGTCTTCAGAGAATTAAAATCCCTATCGTTGGTAACTGAGAAGCAAATAGAAATATTATTTCAGGACTGGATCCTGCAAGAAACAAATTATTTTGGTGCAATTCAGCAAAACACTTAAACACACAAGTAATTAACTTTTAACAAGTATTCATATGCTTAGATGTTTTTCTGGGTTGAGCTCTTAGAACCTTTCTCTTTCCAACTTCTGGAAAGTCCTGAGGTATAGTGTATTTGGTACACATGGAAAAAATAGAGGTTTAGTAAAATGGGTGTGAAAATTATCTTAGCCACTGTTACTTCCTTTTTTAAGACAGAAGAATCTGTCACGTACAGAGAGATGACAGAAACACAGAAGTCTGATCACTTCAATCAGATGACTTACCTTTTCAAAGATGCAGAAAATAAATCTCAAGAAGTTAATTGTGGTGATATGAACAAATATGATGAAAACAGATGGCTTTCACAAAGCATCGGTCAAGCTGAGCAAATCGGTGAGGCCATTTATCATATTATAATGCTGCTGCTCACTTTTTCAATTATAACTGCTTTCTTTTTTCCCTCCCCTCAAATTGGATCTTCAACTGCTTATAGTATGTTGCAAAAATGTAAATTGCAGAACATTTATTTTTATATTACAGAGCAGTCTCAAAGAATTCTGGGAAGAGAACAGAGATGGCAAACTTCAAAACCGCCTTTGGCTAAAATCAAGTTAGGGCTAGATTTGGAACAACATGAACTAAGTGTAATACCAGAGCTAGACACGCCAAGGAGTGGCAAAGTTTCTTTTACAGGTAAAAAGAAAAAGCAACAAAACTTACTAGATGTTCTGGTGTGCTTGAAATATAATTCCTGAAGTAAGAAATGAGCATTTTTCTTTTAAGACTTTGAGGTGATTGAGGGTGAAGCAGGGGTCTCAGCTGTAGCTTTATTGAGGTTCAGGTATTTATTTTGTATTTATATAGCAACAAAAAGCATACTGTTATTTACAATCTCAATACAGACTTAAAAGGGAAATTGCATGGAATTTAATTTCAGAGTTTGGTTATCCTGTTGGTTATTTGCATGCCCCTCCCAGTGCAGTATGATTGGATGATCAGGCCCTATATTTTTATATTAAGTGATTCCTTTCAGAGTGAAGGTTAGTGACTTAAAAGATTTTAGATATTCCATATTTTATTTTTAAATTGTTCATTTTTTGAGATTTCATCTGAAACATGCAGCTTCAGTGTAAGTGTTCCCTTATGAATTGCCCATGAACTGTCTTTGAGGTAGTTTTGCTGCATAGAAATTCTACAGATGTTAGGTGCTGTACAGCAGCAGTGGGTTCTTAGAACATACATAGAATATGCAACAACAACAAAATTAAGAGATGGTGTCAAATTGCTACAGAACTTTTAATAAGTCTGTTGTACGGTTCATTTAAGAAATACTGTAAGATACTAAACAATTAAGGGGAAAATAGCAACTTACATTTTCAGACTGTAGTGTGAATACCTTCTGTGGTTATAAGTAACACCCAAGAGGACTAATACTGAAAGAACAGGTGGATGCGGCTTTTTTTTTAAACAATTAACAAAATTGTCCAAAACACAGGACTTGGTAGTGACAGGGGACTTCAACTACTCATACAGCTGTTGGGAAAATAATAAGTCAGGGCACAAATTATCCAACAAATTCTTGGAATGCATTAGAGACAACTTTACAGAAGGTGAAGGAGGCAACTAGGGAAGAGGCTAGTCTTGATTTGATTCTGACAAACAGGGAGGAACTAGTTCAGAATTTGAAGGTGAAAGGCCGCTTGGGTGCAAATGGAATCATTAACTCATCATTTCATGATCAAGGAACAATAGGAGGGAAAACGTCAGAATAAAGAAAATGGACTTTAAGGGAAACTTCAGCAAACTCAGAGAATTGGTAGATAAGATCCCATGGGAAGCATGTCTAAGGGAAGTTGGCAGTTTTTTAAAGAAACGTTATTAAAGGCACAAAAGCAAATTACCCAATGAATAGGAAAGTTAGGGAAATCACTGTGATTTAACCAGGAGATCTTCAATGACTTCAAATGCAAAAAAGTCATACATAAGGTGGAAACTAGGTTAAATTACGGAGGCTGAATATAAAATAATGCAAATATGTAGGAACAAAATTAAAAGCAAGAAGACCACCAAGGACAGGGTAGGCCCATTACTCAGTGAGGAGGGAAAGACAACACCTGGAAATGCAGCAATGTATTACCTTTTTCGTTTTGGTTTTCACCAAGAAAGTTAGCAGTGTTGGATGATTAACATAGTGAACATCAGTGTAAATGGGGTCAGATCTGAGGCTAAAATAGGAAAAGCACAAGTTAAGAATTACTTAGCCCTAGTCTACACTTCAGAGAGAGCTGTCTTGCATCGACCAAATGTCGACCTAACTCTGTATATGTCAACACTAGAATTTCGCCCTCACTGATGTAACTCACCTGCTACACTGACTTTATGCCACTCATGGGGGTGAAGTTATTGAGTCAATGTCAATGTAGTTAGGTTGACACAGTGTCAGTGTAGACACTGGATTGCTTACATCAGTCAACTGTTGCTAGCTTTCAGAAGTCTTCCCAAAAAGCCACACATGGACAGTTCAGTCGGTGCAAGTACTCCTGCTGAAGACACACCGCCGACACAAGGAGCAAAGCGTAGACATGCACAACCAATGTAATTACTGTGGCAGTTGTATGATGACTTAAGTAAGGTCGAATTAATTTTGTGGTGTAGACATGCCTTTAGACAAGTTGGATGTCTTCAACTTGGTAGTGCCTGATGAAATACATCCTAGAATACTTAAGGAGCTGGCTGAAGAGATCTCTGAAGCATTAGTGATTATCTTTGAGAACTCATGGAGGATGGGAGGTATCCCAAGGACTAAAAAAGGGCAAATATAGTACCTCTGTATAAAAAGGGGAATATAGACCAGTCGACTTAACTTTGGTACCCAGAAAGAGAATGGCGCAAATAATCAATTTGTAAGCACCTAGAAGAAAATAAGGTGATAAGTAATGGTCTACATGGATTTGTCAAGAACAAATCATGTCATACCAACCTATTATTCTTATTGGCAAGGTAACACCTTGGGGATCAGGGGAAGCAGTAGGTGTGATATATCTCAAATTTAAAGGAGTACTTGTGGCACCTTAGAGACTAACCAATTTATTTGAGCATAAGCTTTCGTGAGCTACAGCTCACTTCATCGGATGCATACTGTGGAAAGTGTAGAAGATCTTTTTATATACACACACAGCATGAAAAAATACCTCCTCCCACCCCACTCTCCTGCTGGTAATAGCTTATCTAAAGTGACCACTCTCCTTACAATGTGTATGATAATCAAGGTGGGCCATTTCCAGCACAAATCCAGGGTTTAACAAGAACGTCTTGGGGGGGGGGGGGTAGGAAAAAACAAGGGGAAATAGGTTACCTTGCATAATGACTTAGCCACTCCCAGTCTCTATTCAAGCCTAAGTTAATTGTATCAAATTTGCAAATGAATTCCAATTCAACAGTTTCTCGCTGGAGTCTGGATTTGAAGTTTTTTTGTTGTAATATCTCTTCAATCACTTCAATCTCTCTGGTCACTCGATTAGACATGAAAGTTGTGATATTACAACAAAAAAACTTCAAAACCAGACTCCAGCGAGAGACTGTTGAATTGGAATTCATTTGCAAATTTGATACAATTAACTTAGGCTTGAATAGAGACTGGGAGTGGCTAAGTCATTATGCAAGGTAACCTATTTCCCTTTGTTTTTTCCTACCCCCCCCCCCCCCAAGACGTTCTTGTTAAACCCTGGATTTGTGCTGGAAATGGCCCACCTTGATTATCATACACATTGTAAGGAGAGTGGTCACTTTAGATAAGCTATTACCAGCAGGAGAGTGGGGTGGGAGGAGGTATTTTTTCATGCTTTGTGTGTATATAAAAAGATCTTCTACACTTTCCACAGTATGCATCCGATGAAGTGAGCTGTAGCTCACGAAAGCTTATGCTCAAATAAATTGGTTAGTCTCTAAGGTGCCACAAGTACTCCTTTTCTTTTTGCGAATACAGACTAACACGGCTGTTACTCTGAAACATCTCAAATTTAGTACAGCATTTGATAACTCTCTCACATGAACTTCTCATAAACAAGCTAGAGAAATATAGCTTAGACAAATCTACTGTAAGATTGAGTGCACAACTGGTTGGAAAAGAGTACTCAAGAGTAGTTATCACTGGTTCACAATTGAGCTGGAAAGGCATATTGAGTGGGTTCTAGCAGAGATCTGTCATGGCTTCACTATTCAGTGTCTTCATTAAAATGATTTGGATACTAGCATAGAGAGTACAGACAATACCAAGCGGGAAGGGTTGCAAGCGCTTTGGAGGACAGGATGAGAATTCAAAAGGATTTTGACAAACTGGAGAAATGGCCTGAAATAAATAGGATGAAATTCAAGGAGGACAAATGGTAAATACTACACTTAAGAAGGAATAATCAATTGCACAAATACAAAGTAGAAAATGACTGTCTAGGAAGGAGTACTGCAGAAAAGGATCTGGGGTATAGTGGATCACAAACTAAATGAGTTGTCAATGTAATACTGTTGCAAAAAAAGTGAATATTATTTTGAGATGTATTAGCAGGAATGTTGTAAGCTAGACACACACAATAATTCTTCCACTCCACTCAGCACTAATAAGGCCTCAACTGGAGTATTGTGTCCAGTTCTGGGCACCACACTTGGGAAAAGATATGGACAAACTGGAGAAAGTCCAGCGAAGAACAAAAAAAATGATTAAAGATCTAGAAAACATGAGCTGCAACGAAAAATTGAGCTTGTTTAGTCTGGAGAAGAGAAGACTGAGGGAGAACATAACAGTCTTCAAGGACATAACAGGTTGTTATAAAGAGGAGGGTGATAAATTGTTCTCCTTAACCACTGAGGACAGGATAAGAAGTAATGGGCTTAAATTGCAGCAAGGCAGTTAAGTTAGACCAGGGGTCAGCAACCTTTCAGAAGTGGTGTGCCGAGTCTTCATTTATTCACTCTTAATTTAAGGTTTTGCGTGCCAGTAATACATTTTAACGATTTTAGAAGGTCTCTTTCTAGAAGTCGTTAATACATACAACAATAGTTTAGTTATATAAAGTAAATAAGGTTTTTAAAATGTTTAAGAATCTTCATTTAATTTTAAATTAAAATACAGAGCCCCCCAGACCGGTGGCCAGGACTCGGGTAGTATGAGTGCCACTGAATCAGCTCGTGTGCCGCAGGTTGCCTGCCCCTGGGTTAGACATTAAGAAAAACTGTCAGGGTAGTTAAGTACTGGAACAAATTACCTAGGGAAGGTTGTTAAATCTCCATCAGTGGAGTTTTTTAAGAGCAGGTTAGACAAACACCTTTCAAGGATGATCTAAACAATACCTAGTCCTTCCTCAGTGTAGGGAACTGGACTAGATGACCTCTAAAGGTCCCTTCCAGTCCTACATTTCTATGATCGGAAACAATATTTCTCTTTATGTACTCTGAACATTAGACAATACTTTGTAGACTGTCCATTTCACTGTTTCCCCTGAAAAGTCAGGTAGCTTCCTTAATTGCTTAGGTCTTTCAAAACTAGGAAAACCTGGTTCTAAAACTACACAAATGGGCAGAGGGACTCAGTAAATTAGTTTTAATTGACTAGAGTTTAAGTTCACAGTATCGCTTTAAATTAAACCTAGAAATTAAATGCATTTTAGCAAGTGCTAAACATTTTAATTGAAATCGAACACTTTACAAATTCAGTACTGTATTTCTGTAGTACAAAATGTGTGTTTCAACACAGCACATCTTTTTATGAAACATTACCTCTTACCTCTAGTAAGTAAAAATTCTTTCAAATTCAGATAAGACAGATTCCGTTGGTGGAGAAGCTTCTCTCATTTCATCTGTGGAAGACCTGATGTCTGGCATGTGCAACAGTGAATCTGTTCATGAAGAAAGAGACTTATCCATAGCAAACTGCAAAGTACAAGATTCTAATGAGAACCCAAGATACACTAACCAACTAAGCAGTTCTTGGCATGAAAGACTGGTGGTGGATGCTAGTAGTTCACATGAGCCAGGTGGGAGAATCCATCTTTTTTTTTAAGGTATATGTAGTTATTTTATCATTGTAAAATATACAGCTCTTTAACTATGTCTGGCCTGATTTGTTAGAGGATGTACAGTGGGTATGAAGTGTGCGTGTGTGTCTCTCGCTTGCACGCACGCTTGACTCTACATACATTTAAATGTAATACTCAGTTTTATAGATCGTATTTTAGGGAGTTTTCCTTATATTTATTCCTCCATATTATGGTGACTTCCTCAAGGAACCAAACCACCTATCGTATGGGTGGTAATTGTGGTCTTTGATGCTTTCATCCCTGTGGTCCTGGATTTCAGGACTGAATTTGGTGCTCCTGCCAACCATATATTTTCCTTTGAATAACTCTGGTTTTAACAAGATACTGACTAAAGACACTTTAAAAAAAAAAAAAAAATCTGAATGTGTTAAGGGGTAGGCAATTTATAGATAGTTGTGGGTTTTGGTATTTTGGTTTAAAATAGTAACTAGACGTTATATATAACACCTTAAATTTTCCAGCCTTAAGCACTAATCCATGTTCATCTGCTCAGCCCCCAATCCCAAACAACCCTGCTAGCATTATTCCAGATGTGATTTTACTTCCACGTTGTTATCCCAGTCAGAACTGCTAACTGAACATTGTTCCTTTTCTGATCCATTTTCATTTTACCTAGCTATCCACTTTAATCCAAAATACCTGCCCATAAAGGCATTATTGATTGTATTAAATCACATTTTGTTTAAATGGGCTTACGTTACCAAGCGATCCAGATCACTTTGTATTACTGCCCTTTCCTCATTATTTATCACTCCACCAATCTTTATCTGCACCAGTCTTTGTGTTTCTACTTCAGAGATTGGGAGGTGAGATCTGAGAGTACGTTCTCTAGTTTGCCTCAAAGGGGGAGCTCTTGGCCTTCTAGGTCAGTAGTTCTCAATCTTTCCAGACTACTGTACCTCTTTCAGGAGGCTAATTTGGCTTGCATACCCCCATGTTTCACCTCACTTAAAAACTGCTGGCTTACAAAATCAGACATAATACAAAAGTGTCACAGCACACTATTACTGAAAAATTGCTTTTCTCATTTTTACCATATAAGTATAAAATAAATTGAAATGTTAGTTTATACTGACTTCGCTAATGCTTTTCATGTAGCCTGTTGTGAAACTAGACAAATATCTAGATGAGTTGATGGACCTCTACGTACCCCTAAGGGTACACATACCCCTGATTGAGAACCACTGTTCTAGGTAACAGTTTTCTTTCTCTAACTTTTGATGGCATACTTCCCCCACTGATTAAGTTCTTCAGATAATATTTTGCAAAAAAGAATGTATCGTTGGCATTTGTAAATTGTAGAAAAGCCAACTAAGGAGAAGCACTCTGTATTTACCAGTGCAATTGCTGTTAGTTTTTTATAGTCGATAAAGAAGAGGTAAACATGAACAGAAGTCAACAAGTTATATAGGAACTGAGGCAGCAGGATTAAGTCTGGTTGCCATCTAGTGTTCAAAATTTGGTAATGTTGGACTTTTAGCTGTTTCCTGTTCTTGATTTACAGCCAACCCCAAGGATTCTGTTGTCATGGGTCAAGATTTACCAATTTATGCTGCTGACATTGGAAGGGGAGTAATTACAGATTCTCAGCCATCATTTAGACCTGATAGTACGGTTAGTTATGCTGGAAATTAATATAGCATGTCTTTCAAAATAACTATACTACTTAAATTCAGTTGACTGTCTTAGTATATCCTAAACCTTTTTTATTTATTTGAAATATGAATTTGAAGGTGACCTGCAAAGTGTTTTGTGGGGGCAGTTATTTATACCATAATTTTGTTGCTTTGTGATGTGTAAAACACACATGCAATTCTGCTTCTTTTTTCAGTAGAAATTCAGGTGTTGTTTACCCTTTATTTCCTGCAAGTTTTCATAGACTACTGGAGAAGTGGTGTGAATATTACAAGTTTCTGAGCAGCTAATGGATGAAAGGGTTTTTAAGTAATTTAAACCTGTTTTGTTAACACTTTAAAAAAGACAGCAGCAAAATCTTTGAAATATTCAAATATCTTGTCCCTTTCAGTTCAGGACTAAGAAAGCACTTATTCCAGCTTTTCTGGTCTCCTAAGGATTTGTCCAGCAAAAACAGGGGAGAGAACTTTGTATCCCTGATATTTTTACAATTTTAAAAAAAAGCAAAATTTCTAAAAAATAAAATAAACATTTCCAGGCCCCATTTATATGACATAAAGAAACAAAAAAGGCACAAACCCAGCAGTCTTCCTTTGCAGGTCACCTATAAAATAAACATGGAGGCTTTCCTATACTACACTTCTGTTCCTCTGAGATCTGCTTTTTTATTATTGAAGTGGATCTATGATGAGAAATAGCCAAATCTGAGCACCAGTAGATCACCTGGTTTACATGGTGTATGATCTATATACAGTTCTGGGAAGCAATATAACGGTTCCTGAGAATGTGGTTGTGTGCTGTGTGTGAGGGTGTGTGTGTGTGTGTGGGGGGGTGTACGCACGCATGCATGTGTGAGAAATTTTTGTACTGAGCAATGATGAACCTTTATTTTGCCTGAGTCTTCAAATAATGAAGGTTCCTACACTTGAACTGAGCTCAAAATTAAGTGTTTGTATTTTAAATAATTTGTCTTGTCCATACACAATGCTATAGTTATATTTTCTTGACCTTAGGTAGAACTTTCTAAAGGATGGACAAGCAGTTTTGTTCCACAGGCTTATGCACGAGAGGCAGCCTGTGATTATTTGTCTTCAACAACCATTTCCACTGGCAGTTTTTTAACCAGTGAAAAGTTGGACCTAAGCCGTGCTAACACTGGTAAATGTTTTTTTTCTTATAAACTGGATTTTATTTACAACATTATAAAGGAAAATGAATCTTCTACTTTGACATTAGTGAGTTCTTCTGAAAGAAGATTGATTAATGTGAAACTTTACTTAAGCCTTGTTAATGTTGCCCTCTGAAATAGAGCATAAATAAAATGGAATGCATGTGCTATGGTTGTAGCTTTATTTGACTTTCAAGTAAGCTGAACATATTAGCAAGTTAACTACAACTACAGTAGTTCTGGCAAACGGCAACTGATGTTACAAGTACTGTTTGAAGTACCTCAGGTTTTCAGGTTGGCAAAATTGAAAAAAGGAAAATTGTTTGCTCAGAAAAGGAATTTAACATTTCATACATGCACATACAGTAAGTCTTCGCTCTTCTACAGTAAGTCTTTGCTCTGTCTATGACAGGGGTCGGCAACCTGTAGTACGCGTGCCAAAGAGGGCACGAGAGCCAATTTTTAATGGCACGCTGCTGTCTACAGCAGCATGTCATTAAAAATCCTGCCCGGCCCGCTTCCCCCCCCCCCCCCACCCCGAATCTCTCCTTGCAGGGCAGACAAGCTTCCCCCTCCCCCTGCTTCTTCCCCCAGTGTGCTGGGTTCCTGCCCCTCCTCCTCTCCCTCCCTGCGGCTATGGAGGGGGAGAGGGAAAAGTGGAGCTGCAGTGTGCTCTCTGCTCCGGCGACCTTGGGGAAGGGGGTGGAATCGGGGTATCCCTTCCAGCCCCCTGCCGTGAGCCGCTCAGGGCTCCGGCACCCCCCACACATACCCAGCCCCCTGCCCTGACTCCGGCACCCTCCTCACACACCCCCACACCCCATGCCCTGACTCTTGCACCCCCCACATCCCACCCTGAGCACCAAACAGGAGCTCATGCGCACACACACCCCTCACACCAAATGGGAGCTGCCCTAGTAAGCGCTCCACACCCAAACCTCCTGCCCCAACCCTGAGCCCCCTCCCTCATTCTAGCTGCTGGCCAGACCCTGCACCCCAACCCTGTGCTCAGCGCACTCCCACCCTCATCTCGGTGCAGAGAGAGAGGAAGAGAATGGCTAGAACCAGGGAGAAGGTAGGTACCTACTCTTACGTGGACAGGGCCAGGACCCGAGACCAGCAGCAGGCTGAGCAGGGCTGGCAGCCGGGACCTTGGCTGACAGGAGCTGGCGGACGGAACCCCACACCGCCAGCGGGCTGTGCGGCAGTGGGCTGAGCTGCTCAGCCCACTGCTGGTCTGGGGTCCTGGCCGCCGGCCCCGCTCAGCCCGCTGCCGGCCTAGATGAATGGAACCTGAGGCCAGCAGCGGGCTGAGCGGGCCGGCAGTGTAAGATCATCATTTTAATTTATTTTTAAATGAAACTTCTTAAACATTTTGAAAACCTTGTTTACATATGACAATAGTTTAGTTATATAATATATAGACTTAGAGAGAGAGTCTAAAAATGAGTCTATAGAGTCTAAAAATGTTAAAATGTATTATTGGCATGCGAAACCTTAAATTAAAGTGAATAAATGAAGACTGTACACACCATTTCTAAAAGGTTGCCGACCCCTGATCTATGAGTTTCAGTATTACTTGACAATTTGTCTGAACAGTGATCACAAACTTCAGATGTTTTTTCATAGCATACACTTCGTAGCAAGCCTTAGAGGTATGGTTTTATCAGGTCTGATACAGTATTTTAATTCCTCATTTTTATATGTTCATAATTTTCTGGGAAAATCTCATTTTGGGAAGAAATTCCATGGTCTTGAGTTACTTTGAACAATACAAGTCAAATATTTTCCTCAATATTCTAGATACGACAGGTTAGTAAACATGAAACATTCACATGGGGTTTTTTTCACTGAATGCATCCGATGAAGTAAGCTGTAGCTCACGAAAGCTTGTGCTCAAATAAATTTGTTTGTCTCTAAGGTGCCACAAGTACTCCTTTTCTTTATTCACATGGGTGTGACTGAGTTAGCATTATGAGACCTAACTTTTCTTTACTCTTTTTGAATATAGTCTTCTGATTCAAGATTTCTGAAAATATTTAATAACGCTTTTACCGGTCGTGTTATGTAAATTTTTTAAATGGCAAACTGACACTGCCCTACATAATATGTGTTTAAGGATACACTAAAACACTGTGGGGCACTCAGATGCTGTGGCATTGCGGGCCACATATGTACCTGAGAGAGAGGGTAAAGATCTTCATCCTTTGAAGTTGCTACGCTCCATCAAGCATTATGTGATTAGGTATTGTCAATGTAGATTTATAGAAATTGCTGTTAAGTTTTGTATGGGAGAGAATCGTGATAGAAGACAATCATTTTTTAAAAATCTTCAGTTTACACTGTTTCAAGGTTTATGCTGTCAAAAGTTTATTTTCGGACAAGTTCACTTAAGGGGCTTATTTGAAAAACTGGGTGTCGGACTTATGGTTTATCTTCCAGAGTTATCTTCAAATAGTGCAGAGGACAGGATATTGAGAGAAACAGCAAGCAGCCCTTGGGACTCTTCAGCATCTCTAACACCTACCACTGCTCAGCAGAGGCAAGAGAATTCTTCTGAAGTTTCTGAATTTCATCTGCCTGCAGAAGAGAATTTTATCTCTAATAGAAGTCAAATTCAGCAGATCATAGACAAATATACGAAAGATTTGAACTGGTTACCTGAACACAGTACATCTTTCCATGGTAATAACCTGTTTAGAATATGGAGACTGAATACAAGAACTAGAAGTATACTGTGAAAAGGAGTTTAACAAGAACATGCATTTAATCTGTATTCAAACTTTAATTACATTTTGTTAATCACTGGATAATATACATGTTGATGTTCCCTGTTCTGCTGATATTCTGCACCGTGTGGCCAAATGCCAAAAAGATCAGAGGCCCAATTATATAGTCAGTTGCATATGTGCAATTTCCACTGGCTTCAGAGGAAGTTGTACATATGCAGCTGGTAGGATAATTGGGTGGTTTCAAGATATTTTTTGCCACGGATTTATCTCAGTCTGTAGTGGAAAACACACACATGTACAGCTAACGGTAAATAGTAAATACTAGTATTTTAAACCAAACCTTTTAAAGAAAATGAGATGCAATTTATATAGCATTTATTTATATATCCTTTAAGTTTTTGTTAATACTCTATGCCTCCAAATTAGAAGACTATGCATGAAAGTATGAGAGTATGGTCATGAATTACTACTTAGTGTTTGTTGACATGTTTCAGAGTAACAGCCGTGTTAGTCTGTATCCGCAAAAAGAACAGGAGTACTTGTGGCACCTTGGAGACTAACAGATTTATTTGAGCATAACCTTTCGTGAGCTACATGTATTTTCCGCTACATGCATCCGATGAAGTGAGCTATAGCTCACGAAAGCTTATGCTCAGATAAATTTGTTAGTCTCTTAGATGCCACAAGTAGTCCTTTTCTTTTTACTTAGTGTTTAGCTTCAGCATTTTAGTTTGTCACTGTCCCAGAATACTTTAAAACAATCTTAGTTTTTACTTTGAATTGACTCAGCACAACCTGTATTGGTAGTGTATACACATGCATCACTTCAGAGAGACAGTGATGTAAATAGCCTGTTTTAACACAAAATATTTGCAAAACTATTCATAAACTTTTTAAATCTTATGCATTACATTTATAGCACCTGAGGTGTAGGTGCCAGGTTTTCACTTTTTTAAAATAAATTTTCCACTTTTTTTTTTAAAGCTCCAGCAGTTGGACTCGATTTTTCTGATATAGAAAGAAATTTCCCTAACTTTCAACGTCCGCCTTTTCAGCCTTTGGAACCAAGTCCTGACTTTGATATCTCGTCATCTCTTTCTCAACATAGGATTTCTGAAGACAGCAAGGATTTCAACAAGGTATTACACACAGTTTTGAAATAAGGGAATGCTTTGGCATGCAGTTTATGTAAGGTTACAGTGTTGTGTGATTAGAAACTTAATCTTTTGACATTTACAGAAAATATAATGGCAAGTTTGTTTTTATCTAGAACTGACAATGTAGTTCACTTCACAATAATTTGCTGTTTGTGATAGAAATGGATCTGAAAGAAAAGTTAAAAATTACTGTTGCAGTTTTTCTCTTGTATTATATTTCTGAGAATATTTAACCATGATCAATAACTAAATTCTTTGCCATGATTCTTCTGCCACTAGAGTTTAGCTTTCTCAATCCAAAGTCAAGACACATCTGTATTTCCTGAAGCCACAACCTCTAGCTTGAAAGCGAGAAGTTACAATCTTCATTCTTTTCTTAATACAAAGAAGCTAAACAATACTACATCACAAGCAGAGGAGTCAATTAAGGAAACTGTTACTCTGGGTATGGATCTGTTTTTAATGTCTAAACGTGGACATTTATAGTTGTTTGGTCCCCTGCAATTGTGGTCTCTTGAAGTTAGTGTGACACTGCTAGTGGTTTGTTATATACACTGTCTTCTCTGCAATGTCATAGCTTAGCTCTTACTCTGTGCCTCCATTGCTGTTTAACAAGACTGTGTCCACAGACCTGGTTCCTTAGTTTTTCTGCTGTTGGGTGATATTCCCAGGAATTACACAATCCAGTTGTTTGCCTTCCCAATTATTAAAATTGACGGACTTTGGTACATGTTTCCTTTGAGAGCATATGTAATTTTTATATTCAGGCCACTCTGTAATGTATAGATACTGCTTATTTACTGATACAGTGCTCTCAAACAAAAGGAAAAAATACACTGTTCACTTTTTAAAGGTGTGGGCACACATTCTGTCTAACTCACCTTGCTGTCTCTGGGTATTGAAGAGATCCAAATGCGGAATGCATGATGCTCAATATCTAGACATAATAGGTACTTAAGGGTAGAATTTAAATTTGTAATTTTAGCTTAAATCATTATTTTCTGAATCCTTGTAAATTCCCTCTCTCCAAAACCAATTATTTCATGTACTGAAAATACAACAAATAAAATTGTGACATGCATTACTTTGAGCACTTTTAAGGTAGATCAAATTTTAGGTCTGTCATCTGAAGTCTTTTTAAAGCAATGACTAATCTCAAAGTATAAATTGTTCCTGTGGACTTTAATTTTTTTGCTGCTGCTGTTCACCATGGGATGACACCTTACTCAAGTAAAACTACAGATGTTTTGCTTGTGTTAAGGCTTGCAGGATTTGGCCATACAGAAATATTTTGAAAGTTGTCTGCATATCACAAAGTCTATTTGTGTGTGTGTGTGACATGAGCCTGCTTATCAATGGTATCTTATCACCATGTTTAGAGACATGTATATTTGAAAGAATGCTTACCTGCTAACTTCGAAATATTCTTAGTTAAAAAAAAATAGAATCAAAACCTCTTATTAGATAGATATAATCCCATTGCTGTAATATCTAAGTGACTCCTAAGTATAACTTGTTTTGTATGTGTAGATCTTAAGGGAAATCCAAGTGAGAATAACCACCTGCTGTAATTGGCCTTCATAAGAAAGAACAGGCTGTGTTCTGATTTGGATGCTTTTTTCTACTGTTACTGTATACAGTACTAGTAATGATTTTTTTTCTTTTGCTTCCTTTAGAGACACTGTCAGAGAGGCCTGAAATGCTACGGCTTTCTAATTGAGAGTGGCTTCCAAGGGCCAAATTCTCTGCTTGGTATAAATTGGTGCAGCACTATTGACTTCAGTGTAGTTGTGCCAGCTTACACCAGCAGAGAATCTGGCCCTAAACATTAAAGAAAAAGACAAGTTACTTTGTCAAGAAATATAAATCTGTTAGAGATCGTGTTTAAAAGAAACCAAAATTATTTTATGTAAAATAACTTTATTCTTAAATGAAGATATTTTCCTGATTAATATTCAGTTTTTTTATGATTTGGATATTTGGCTATCTAGAATTTCATTCTAATTCACCAAATTGACATAAAAAACACTGTAATATCTTAATAAATGTGAATATTATGTACTGGAATGAAATTACTATATTTAAAACATTGTTGCCTATTTTACTATGCTTTTCTTAAACGCATAAATAGCTACTTTCTAGACCATGGCTTCCTTCTTTTTGTAAACTCTATTGTATGTAGTTAGACTTTTCTGACAGTCTGACTTTTCAAGCAGGTTCTGAAGAATCTTTTCACCCTCTTCAGTTGGAATCTACCCTGAATGAGCACAGACAGAGAACTGAACCACCAATAGGTCTTCGCATTGTATTTGAACAAAATTCTAAAATTAAAAAATCAGAGAATGAGAACTACTTTTCACCTGTTGGAGACCAATATGGGGGGCTGGCGAGAAATATAGAGAATACTAATCTCCAGTCTTCAGTGGAAAACCTGCGGAGTCCAACTCTGAGTTCATTGGAAGAACAGGGTTCATTTTATCAGCTACTTACAACACAGATTACAGAAAATGAGACTCTCCTGACTGAACATTCAGTAAAAGACGTTGTGGAACTGAGAAAAGAGAACTTGTGCTTTGAAGAATTACCTGTTGTGACATTGAATAAGCACAAGGAGCTTACTGAAACTCCAGTTCTTGGAAATGAAGCAAATAAGATTGTGGAAGGTGACCATTTACAGTGCAGTACAAATATATTGGAGGAAGAACAAAGCATTCTGGAAGTACAGATGTCATCTAGAGCAATAGACTCAGAAATCTCCGTCAGCCCTTCGCAAGCAACTGTACAACAAAATGGTGATTTCCCAGAAATACCCCAAAACCAAAATTCTAATTCAGTGCTCACAATATGTTCAGGGTCACGTTCCTTACAAAGCCGTGTGCCAGTCTGGGTGAGTGAAATAAAGGTTTCACAAGGTAATTGTTAGTGAGTTAAATGCCATTCAGAATTCAACCAATTGCTCCAAGCTATTTTAGACCTTTTGTAATTGGAAAATTTAGCAAAGTTCACTTTACAGTTTAGTTTGAGACTTCTCAAAATTTGTGTAATTTAATCTGAAATTATACTGATCCTGGTCATTTTAGGTCTAGATTTTAATTGAGAAAAGGCTAGCCATTATGGTAAAGGAAGATACGGTTAAAATGGTTAATTTAGAAAAACAAGCTTTGTTATAAATGCTGTTCCCTTAAGGATCAAACAAAAGCTACTTTTGTTTGCCAAGAATTAGCTTTCAGGCTGTGACTAGAATTCCGGTTTAGAGGAGGGGTGGAAAGGAGGTTTTGTACAATGGCAAATAAAATATTTAGGTTGGACTGAGCTCCTTTGGAGGCGTTCTGAGTACATCAATAAATGTGGGAAGAGCACTTTGCCTGAGGTATTTCTTTCACTGCCTGGGGCACATTTTCTTTTTATCTGTATGTTGAATAATTCTTTCTTTTGTAACAGGCTAACAAATGTTGCTGTTGCTAGAAATATTGATTTTTACCTTGATGTTGTCTTCTCTATTTTCTAGGAGACCGAGTCAGGGCATGGTATTATGGAAGAACCTGAACTGACTCTGATAAGCTCAAATGACATCAGTGTTGCAGAATCAGACTCTGAACAGATTAGCCAAGAGAAAAAAAGAAAAAATAAGTTTGATAGCCTGGCATATGCTAGTCAGTCTGAACTTAAAAGTTGTTCTGAGGTAAATCTTGATTATCTCTCATCATTTTGAACCTAGTACTGCAGATTTTTTGCTTTAGTAAGAGGAAGAAGAAACTTCATAATTTTAAAACATGTAATACAATATTGTAGATCATTAGCATGTTTTGGGTTCTCCAGATTTGCAGATTTTTGCGCCATTTGGTGATGATGCCATGTCTGGTAGGTTGGGCTGATGCAGAGAACTGAAATCCATCCTGCTTCCTTCACTTAGTCCTTTGCCTTACCCCAGCAGCTTAGTTGAGATGGAGTAGTCCAAAGTTCACACTGTCAGAGGAACAGAAATGTCCCCCGTTGTTAAGGCAGAACAATAACCCATTCCTGGAAGACTCAGTGGGAAAGGCAAAAATCCTATTACCTTACTAGAGAAAGGGCATCCAGGTATTGGATAGAGGCACACTTCAGAGCCATCTGCAGTTCTCAGAATAGACAGAAGAGGATGGGCTCATTGCATTACTGCACTAGTTTTTTTTATTATAGTATCCTTTTGTCTTTTTTGCTCAAATTAAATGAATGATGTCTCCAAGCCCCTAGGGTACTGAATGACTAAGTCAGTGGGTGTGAGTATGCTATTTAAGTTCTGACTGCATGCTTCCTTATTCTAATGTAAGAAACTTGCCCCGGGGTATTTTGTAGTAGACTTTTAATGAGACTTCTGGAACTGAAATTCAGACAATGTTTAGGGGCCTCTCTATCCAATACTCCCTTTTCCTTCTCAGTGGATAAACTATAGCTTTTCCTCAGAGTTGCATGACTCAAGCTAGTGTATCAACTGTTCCATCCTCAGGATATTTTAATAGCTCTGGAAAGGTCCATGAGGATGCTAATGATAAAACTTTAAAATCAGGTTGTGAATGATTATTTCCTCATTTGAGGACTGCCAATTTTCCAAGCATTTCCTTGGCTGGTTCTCTTTGACCTAGATCATTCTGTCCCTATTCGGATGCTCATATGTTCTCCACAAACTGTCCCTGACCAGTTCCAAACTCTACAGATAATGCCAGTTAGGATTAAACCGTTCTGACAGTGGATGATCACAGGGTGATTTATTCAAAGATACCTTTTCTCAAGACTATGTGGATGACTATAATATAGTTGATGCCAGCCAGTGTTATGAAGGAGCATGCTTACATAGCTGCTATCTTGGGAAGATGACCACACACATTCAAATGAATAATAATTAAATTGCAAGAGGGCATAGTGACAGTGAAGAGCTCCAAGTGCATGAAGGTAGCTTTTAAGAAGCAATTAGACCCTGGAGGAAATTGAGAATAGACAGTTGGAGGCTGTTGTAAACATTGGGGCAGCATTGGGGAGTAACATTTATCTGAGAATAGGAGAAGTAGACACAACTGTGGGAGCTAGAGATGGAACAGGAAGAAAAGCAAACAGATGTAAGTGGGGCCAAAACTGGGTCCTGAGGCAAAAATGAGAAGTTTGAACTTGATGGGGAAAAGCGGCTTTATGGGTAAGGATCTGATTTTTTTGTTTTAAGAGAAATTTTTATAAAATGGCTTTTAGTGCCAGGAGTCTGGATTCCCTGCTGCTGTGTGCTAACTACGTTTTTCTTGTATCTGTGCTAATGATGAAAGATCTTTCTGTTGGCTCCTTAATTGTTTGTTCCTTGACAACAATGGAGATGCATTAATATTACTTCACTAAAATGTGTAGCCTGTTCTAAGTACATTATACCAATAGATTCTTCTGTTTTGCAATAGGGGAAAGAATTTTTACCTTTAGACCCAGAAGCAGATTACTCTGTTTTCACGCTTCCTGACTACTCTGCAATAGCTCAGAGTCCTAATGAGGATCAGTCTCCATTATGTCAATCTGCAGGTACTCATGTGTAACTTCAGTATACTCATTAGAACTGAATCAGAGAATCTCTGAAATATTAAAACATTGGTAAAATACAGCTCCACTTATGGGAGACTTGTAATTATATAAGTATATGCCGCCATTCATTACAGCATCATACTAGATGTGGTCCAGGTCCAATGTATACCACCGTACCATGGAAACAGCTTTATTTGCCTGTTCCTATTGAAAAGTCTGTTTCAACATTGCCTGTCTTGAAGGCTTACTTCAACAAGAAGCTTATTAACTCTTCTCGTTTCACATTCTATCCCTTTTACTAATTAGAAAATAGTCTTTCACTCCTTCATAATGTGTACCACCAGCTTTGCTAAGCTATTGCATAATATGTAATGTTCTCCATCTTTCCTAATTTCTTGTTGGTCCCCTGCCCCTTAGTATTAATTTGTAAGCTTCTCAGACCAAAGATCTGAGGATCTGCATCAAGGGATGCCTAATACACTTTGGGGCATTCTTAAAATGACAAGCTAGATCTGCTCGGTGTTTTGAGAATGTATGTAATTTGGACCCTGTTGTTTACAGTGTGTTTTAAGGTATTAAGATTTAGTAACATGTATAGCAAATCCAAAATGCTAAATATGTGCACTGTAGCTTTAAAATAACTGTAGGAACCATAAATCTGAATTGCTGTTTGTTTAGTAAATTTCCTAATTCTCCTCAAATCAAACCTTCATACAATCCGTGAAAACAGTAAAGCTCAGTTTTAGGACAGCTATCTAAATTCATAGGTTACTACAGGTGATTATCCTATCAGTGATAAAATCAAAAGTACTGAGACCTTCCTTCTTTCTTCACAGTCATGTTGTTAGAGTTCACTTCCACATCAGGTAGTTTACAAGAATCATTTTTAAGGAGAAAGAAAAACTTCATCCAGAAGTCATCTAAAAGAGTGGAAGAAATAAAAAATAGAGAGAGAAATTCTGAAAAGCATCAGGCCAAGCTGTTTCAAAGGGACAAGACTGAAAGATTTAACATGCCAAAGGAGGATTCTCCTACTTCTGGTAAATTTTCATTTGGAAGTAGGGTAAAGCATTAAGGATTCTTCTAGTAATTATTCCATAAAGCAGGATAGAGTCTGCTATTTTTGGATCTTTGCTCTTGCAGATCAGAATATTCTGTAACAGGAGTTCTCAAACTTTTTCACTGCCTGGATCACATCTTAAGTAAGAGTGTTTCAGAGATACCTCACCCTCTCATAATCCTAGGATCACCTCTTCACCAGCTTAGTTATATAAAATCCCTGGAAAAACAGTGATTGCTTACACTCTCAATACTGCTTTTTTATGTAACACATTTTTAGCTTCTTTTAATGGGAATTAGAAGCTGGAAATAAGGAGCATCGCTAGCACCATTATGACAGGCTAACTCTGTGGCCTGCTATAGACAATAGTCTAAAAACTGAGAGAGCCTCACAACTTGGTGGTGGTTCCCTGTAGGAGATAAGATCGTTACTATTGTCCCTGGCTGAGATTTGGAGACTTACTCTGAAAAGGAAAAATTCTGCCTTATGGAGTCTATTCTATCAGCCTGTTTCTTTTCAAATGTGTTTTCTCCAAAATAGGAAACATGATTTAGTCTCTCTTGTTTTTGTTTCAGACCTTACTGCCTTTTGAATTCAGGGTTCACCTGCTGTCTGTCAATCACTGTACACCTTTTACAAAATTGAGTGTGAACTTGTCCTGGTAAAGATTATATAGTGGTTACTTCTCCAGTTCACTTTGTTGTCACTGATCTGTATGAGCCCACTTTTGGGTTGGCCTCATAGTTGCATTTTTAAATTTAAAAAATATATATTTTGTTTAAAACAAAGGTGCAGTTATCAGTCAGTTGAAGAAAGTGGGGGAAGTGAAAGTGTGCTCTCCAGAGGACAAAAGGTCTGCAGATGTTCAAATGCAGCAGCGCACTTTAAGGTATTGTGTGAATATAGTTGGTAGAAATTAGACTAAACTACTTTTGTTTCTGAAATAATACCTGTTGCACTAATATAGAACCTTAATTTTAGCAATGGTTTCTGATCTCCCATTTATTTCAGCCCTTTAGACTTAAATTAGATGAGTGCTTGTGGAGACTACTATTTTGTGCTTTTTGTTGGGAGTGCAAGGCAGGAAACTGGGGTAGGGAAGGAATTTTTCTCCAGGTCAGATTGGCAGAGACCCTGGTTTTGGGTTTTTTTGTTTTGTTTGTTTGGGTTTTTTTGCCTTACTCTGCAGTGTGGGGCACGGGTCACCTGCTGGTTTGAACTAGAGCAGGGGTGGCAAACTACAGCCGCAGGCCGGATCCGGCCTGTGGAATTGCCACCTCCATGATGCTGCAGGCCCCACACTGCTGCTGGAAGTGGACGGCACCACGTCCCTGCAGCCCCTGCTGTGGGAGGGCAAAGGGCTCCGCGTGCTGCCCTCTCTTGCAGGCACCGGCATGCACACGCAGACATGCCCACAGCTCCCATTAGCCAGGAACGTGAACTGTAGCCCAGGGGAGCTTCAGGGGAGGTACCCATAGGTGAGGGCGGCATGCACAGCCCTTGGTCGTGGTCATGTGTGTCCGTCCCCGCCCCCAGGATGTGGTGCTGGCCACTTCCGGGAGCAGCGAGCCTGCCCTGGCCCCAGTGCACACTGCTGCCACTTCAGGTAAGTGGTGCCAGGCTAGAGCCTGCACTGCAAACCTCTCCTGCACCCCAACTCCCTGGCCTGAGCCCCCTGCCCTGAGCCCCCTCAGACACTCCACACCTCCTCCTCCACCCCAATGCCTTGCCCTGAGCCCTGAGCCCTTCCTGCACACCTCACTCTCTCTCCTGCACACCAACCCTCTGCCCCAGCCCTACATTCATGGCCCTGGATGCAATTTCCCCACTCAGATGTGGCCCTCAGGCCAAAAAGTTTGCCCACCCCTGAACTAGAGTAAATGGTGGCTTCTCTGTAACTTGAAGTTTTTACATCAAGATTTGAGGACTTCAGTAACTCAGCCAGGGGATATGGGCCTATTACAGGAGTGGGTGGGTGAGGTTCTGTGTCCTGCAATGGTGCAGTAGGTCTGACTAGATCGTGCTGGTCTCTTCAGGCCTTAAAATCTAGGAGTCTGAGTCCACTCAGTTCAGGCTTAATCATTTTCACCTTTTATTTATAAAACTTCAGACATACATGATAAATAAGATGAAATAGATAGAGGCCCAAGTTACCAAATTCTGGGCTACCAGGAAATTCTCCTGTATTTTCTGATGATCATTGCCACCTCTGATCCCTGGTCTGGTCAGTCAGACTTATTCCTCCAGTTTCTGCTCCAGTATTTCTCCAGTTTGGTTCTACTAAATTTCACTTGCATATGTAATGTGGACAAGTATAAGAATCCATTAATTAAATTTTCTCCATTCAGCATTAATGTAACCCATATAGTACACATGTGCAAGCTTCAATGTACACAACCTTTGCTGCTTATACAGTTTTCATGTCATCACCTTGTCCTTATTTTTCCCCACTAAAAGGCACTTTTAGGATTACAGGATTGTATATTTATTAAACTAACTTTTCCTTTTACCAAAAATCTAATGCAACACATTCCATGAACAAAACATCACTTTTTCCCAGCCAGCTGTAGCATTATTTAAGCAGATTTACGTAAGAGGGGAAAAAATTGGCAAAACAACACTCATGCCAGGCAAAGTTAGGCTGAGACCTTGGCCTAAGTGTTGCTGCATCTAAACTCATTCGCTATCCGTAATTATAAATTATGCTGTATAAATAGTGTTTTCACTCTTTAGTGAAAAGACTTTTGACCTACAGAGTTCCAAGCAAACAGTTTTCTCCCGTTCTGTGACCTTGAGTTGTTATAGCTAAAATAATTATTCACGCCAATGTGTTTACAATTTAAATCTAACTTCAGGATTTTAGATCAGTAAAAAAACATTGGGAAAATTGCCAGTCACATTCTGTCAAATGTCAAGATGATAATATATAGTAAAACAATTACAAATATAACCTCAAAACTCTGGGTAATTAAACTTATGGGATATAAATACTAATAAGGATTTTTGGCATACTAGAGAAGTAAACCAAAGTTGCATTTTTAATCGTTTCCAGTTGAACCCTGTATATGTAATACAAACACTTTAAGTTGAGCCCCCATTAATAAGAAGTATACACATTTTTACTGTTTGGCAGACTTTATAATCAACTAGCTGAAGTGAAAATCAGAAAGGAAGAGAAATCAAGACGACAAACCTACGCTAAAAACAGGGAAAAGGCTAGAGAGTTTCAAAAGGTAATTGCATCTGGTACAGTATCTTAAATCCCTTGGTCTAGCATTTCTCTATTTTAATGCCTGTTGTTCTGAGCAGTTCTAATTCCACTGAGCTGTCGGTGCAGTCCCTTTTTAATGAGACTGCTACCTACGTCGTATTGTTAAAAACTGGAGTTCATCCAAAGCAAATGGGATGAGCCATTCTTGCAGTAATGATGAAATTCTACCACCCTATCTCATGGTGATGAATTACAGCCATGTGACATGTGTTTATAGGCTTTCACCTACTAATTTTTAAATTGACTGACATACTAAAATTTTGCATTTTTCAATGAAGACTAGGTTGAAAAATAACAATAGAGAGCTATGGTCTTTAAGGTGTATAGTTAAATTATGAACGCTGGCCAAAACAACGGTGGGAAAGAAACAAAACTATCTAAACTCTTCCCTACAAATTAAATCTGACTTAGCATCATCCGATCCTGATTTTTCCCCTCCTGTAACTTTGCTGGAAAGAGTGCATCGGTGAAAACCTCCCAAATGAGGAGTCAGTGTTTGAAAGCTTGGTGCCTCTACAGTCCAAGTGTTCCACTTCTAGCTATTAAGAGGTTATACTAGTTATGTTTTTGAAATGAAACTGCTCTCTTGATTTAAACCAAACCATAGTATCAGGATTTAAACTTCTGGCTACTGTTGGCACACTATTCCATTCATTGCAACAAATTTAGGGTTAGCCTGAGAAACTCCCTCCAGAGGGATGCAGTTAGAATATCCACTGCATGACTTTAAGAAATATAATTATTACTGTGCTTGTTCTGTTATTTACATAAGGTTGCCTGGTACCAAATATACACTGATGTATTTAAACACTGAATACCTCATTGTCTGAATAATCCAATCTGCTGTTGTGGCAAGTATTCAATAGTACATTGATGCTTAGCTGATGCCCTTCCTATTGAGCATTTAGCTATTCATAACACTACCAGCCTGTTATTTAGGAACTTCAAATCTAAATCAATCTGCGAGATATTCAAACATCTGTTTTTACTTACAGAAAACATTGGAAAAACTACGAGCCAAAAAGACACATTGAACACTAGATCCTTTAGGAGACTTCTGGGAATAAAAGAAGTGCTTGACTCCTTTCTCAGTTCAATCCAAGGAATGTATGATAAGGCCAAAGTCACATTAAGCAATATCATTATGTGGCTGAAGTACTGAGCTTTGATATAGGTCAAATTCATAATTTAAATAATGTAGCAATGTCAGTAGTTTGTTCCCAAGATTTGAGTGATAACCACTACCAAAGCTTGCCTAATTACAGATTTCATCTTCCAATTTATACTCCATTTCTGCTTGTATTATGACTCAGATTAACCAGATCTAGATTGTACAAAGGCTTTTTAATTGAGGATGGTCTGCATTTAAAAGTGAAGTCAGCTGAATCTTTTTAATAAAGTTTTGTAATGAAACCTGTGCATGTGTCAATTTATTGGAAAATCATAGGATACAGAGGTAACTGTCAAATTTGCCTAATTCCTATTAATTTAAAATGATGCACCCTTTCAGTGACACTTGAAGGGAGATTTACTTCAAAGGTGAAAATAGTGGTGTCAAGGTTCCTTCCCCACTCTGAACTCCAGGGTACAGATGTGGGGACCTGCATGAAAAACCTCCTAAACATACTTTTACCAGCTTAGGTTAAAACTTCCCCAGGGTACAAACTATTTTACCTTTTGCCCCTGGACTTTTGCTGCCACCACCAAATGTCTAACTGGGTTTATTATTGGGAAAGAGTAGTTTAGAAATGTTTTTCCCCCCAAAATCCTCACCAAAACTTTGCACCCCCCTTTCTGGGGAAGTTTGATAAAAATCCTCACCAATTTGCATAGGTGAACACAGACCCAAACCCTTGGATCTTAAGAACAATGAAAAAAGCATTCAGTTTCTTACAAGAAGAATTTTAATAGAAGTAAAAATCACCTCTGTAAAATCAGGATGGTAAATACCTTACAGGGTAATTAAATTCAAAACAGAGAATCCCTCTAGGCAAAACCTTAAGTTACAAAAAGACAGGACTATCCATTCCATTCAGCACAGCTTAGTTTCCAACCATTTAAAGAAAATCTAATGCATATCTAGCTGATTACTTACTAAGTTCTAAGACTCCATTCCTGTTCTGTCCCTGGCCAAAGCATCACACAGACCCTTTGTTTCTCTCCCCCCCTCCAGCTTTGAAAGTAACTTGTCATCTCATTGGTCATTTTGGTCAAGTGCCAGTGAGGTTATCCTAGCTTCTTAACCCTTTGCAGGTGAAATGACTTTTCCTCTGGCAAGGAGGGATTTTAAAGGTGTTTACCCTTCCTTTTATATTTATGGCAAGTGGTTAGGCCTGTTACTATTAATTCCCATTGAAATTAAACCCCTGCCATTTTTACCTTTGAAAATTTTACCCAATGCATTTTACTGAAACTCTGCAGTCCCTCTAAGGAGTCTAACACATAATGATAAACTATCCTGGAAAGGCTGTAGAGTCTTATACTTAACATGAGGTCACTTTACCTCTGTATACTGTATCTAGTTCTAGTGTCAACATTTACAAATGTTAAAAATAGAGAAGCTGAAGAACATGCCTCAGGCTGTGTCTACACTAAGTCCTGCATTAGAACTTGAAGTAGCAGCTGCTGGGTTTGTTAACCTAGGGCAGGGGTGGGCAAACTTTGTGGCCCTTGGGCCACATCTGGGTATGGAAATTGTATGGTGGGCCATGACTGCTTACAAAATTGGAGGGTGCTCCAGGTGGCACTTACCTCAAGCAGCTCCAAGAAACAGCAGCATGTCCCCCCTCCAGCTCCTATGGGGAGGTGCAGCCAGGCAGCTCTGCACACTGCACTGTCCATTGACAGTGGTTCCCAGCCAATGGGAGCTGTGGGGGCAGTGTGCTGAGTCCTGTGGCTGCCTCTGTGTGTAGGAGCTGCAGTGGGGCAAGACCCTGACCCAACTCCCTGGCTGGAGTGCCAGAGCTAGGCAAGCCCTGGAGGCTGCTTCTCAGCAGGACCCCTCAGCTGTAGTTGGCCCACCCCTGACCTAGGGTTACAAATATGTAGATGCTCAGGTTAAGAATGGTTGAACCTTAAATCCCCATCTGGGGCTCTAGTGTCTATACTGCTTAGGTGGGTGTAAATCTAACCAGCCATCCCTAGCACCCTTCCAAAAGTTGGCTGCCCTAGCCCTTCATGCTGCAGTATGGGAAACTGTTCACTGGGCAAATAAAAGTCAATGTGTGGGATTCCTTTGGTGGACTCCCCCAGCATGAACCAATGAGGCTGCATCTTCACTGCAAAGAAATAGGGCTTGAACTTTAGGTCCAGGGTTGATGTAGGGTTTTGGGACTGAGCCCTGGGTTGGTGTAGATGGCAGTGGGGGGGAAGGGAAGAGGGAGAGTTAGGTGACAGGGCATGACTTTGAGTAAAAATACCCAGGCTCAGGCCTAAGTTCCCTCTGTGTACCAGCCTCTTAAGCACTGCAGCTGCTCAGGGCTGTTTGTTGTTTTGGGGGGGAGGGGAGGGGAGGGGAGAGAAGAGATACATTGCCCCCAGACCTGCTGTGAGTAGGGGAGGCAGCTGTCCTATGGCCCCAACCTCAGCTGCTACAGCAGGGGACACACAGGTCTTCTTCCCAACCCTCTGCCCTGAGCCCCCTCCCACACTCAACTCCTCAGCCCCACCCCTGCAACATGAATTTTATGTGCCACTCTGGAGGTGATGTCACATCACATCACCTCCATACTGGTGCACATAAAAGTCATTCCACATGTTGGGAAAAATTAGAGGCAATGCTGACCATGTCTCTACTATACAAATACCCTTGACTAAAACATAAGTACTTGGGTTTGCTGCTGCAGTCATGGAGGTCCTGGGAAGTCACCAATTCAGTGACCTTTTAAAAGACAGCCTGTGTTCTAGCCACTGAATTCCTTACAATGCAGTTGTGTTGGGTTCAGCTCCTGATGTGATCAAGTTACCTAGGCTCTCAACTCAAAGATGCCACCCAGGACCCAGTTTAAATGATAATGAAAGACTAGCTATGTGCAGAATTGGGGTGCTACTACTATCCCTTCAGCCAGGGGTTCAGACTTCTGCACTGGTGACCCCTTCCACAGAAAGCCTCTGAGTGCAACCCCCCTTATATAAAGAATGTTTTTAATGTACAGATTATAAATGCTGGAGGCAAAGCAGGGTTTGGGGTGGAGGCTGACAGCTCATGGACCACCCCCCTAATAACCTGAAGGGCCCAATCCCCAGTTTGAGAACCCCTGCCTTAAGCCTTCAGTAAACTTGACCTGTAGGTAACCAAGTGTCAGCAGCAGCTGCATTGCTGAAAATTAAGCACAGGTGTGTTCAGCTAAGTTATAGGTAACTGAATAGTATGAGGAAAAACTAGACTTTCTACATAGTATGATATTTATTGAATGACTGCCACTTATTTGCAAGTAAGTTCTCAAATAACTTTAGAATGTGTCATTTTCCAGGGCTCACAATATACAACTGACTCAATCATGAAGCCAATGTAGCAGTTCACCCTGAAGTTTCCTGTCGATTAGAAGTTGACTCATTCCATTAAATCCTCCAAAACATGTTTTTAAAAATACATGTGACAGTTATCAAGTTTAGGTTAAAGGATTCAGTAATCAAGTTTACTACAGCAGCATCCAGTGGAGCAGTGCAAACTCAAGACATTTTAAGGTTGTCCACAGCTTAGGGAGGGATCTCACTGACCTAAAAAAAAAAAGCATAGATTCAGGTAACACTGCTGAGCTTCTGGTGATTAAGTCAGTGCATACAATTAGTCAAGTCCCCTATTAATAGATATTTAACCATGTAAGGAAATGATCAATATTCTGGTAACAGGGCCATACCACTTCCTAAAATAAAGCATTACACTGTCTATTAGTCTGGGAGCATGCATAATTCCATGGGCTAGTTAATGATAAAGAGGTAAGGGAGGTATCCTTTGATTCCTAACTCTACAGAATTATAATTTAAATGCTGTCACCCTCTGCAGTGTTGTAGTGGAGCCTCACTGCCCTTCCAGCTAGCTCCACTGGTTGGTGGAAATATTCCTACATCAGAAATGGGTCAAGTTGGGTATCATTCGAAAGCCCTTTTTCCCCCCACTAACAATGGTGTCAAACATGAAAAACAAAGAGGAACATTTTCTTAACACATAAAATCCAATTTTTTAAAATTACACTTTATCAAAGGCATGTTGAAACATGCAGCCCTTACACAGTTAAATCGTGGCCCCTGACTGACCGTATTGCCTTATCCGTTAATGCTCAGATCAGAATCCTGATCAGTGTTTTTTTTTTTTTTTTTAAATGTTACAGTATTGCACTGGCAAAGAAACAGTCCAATGGTACTGAGTACCAGCTTTGTTTATGCAAACAGTGTTGTAATGAGGCACTGGTTAAGACAAGCTTTCAGCCAGAAATTACTGGAATGCATCAGTAAATGGTAAGCACATAACATACACTGTTAAACACAAGGACTTTGTAACAATTACTTTGGAATTGTAACTTATACAGTGTACATAACAAGGTCCTCCCTAGTGGTATTCTTCAAAACTTCAGCTACTGGTTGGTACTGTCTCCCCACTGATACCTAAAAATGATCAAGACTGAAATCAAAGTGCCATGCAAATGCCTGTTACTTTCTGGTGACACTTTGATTTCAATTACAGACTACAATATTTGAAAATGTAGAAAAACATCCAAAATTTAATAAATTTCAATTAGTATTCTATTGTTTAATAGTGGGATTAAAACTGCGATTGACCACAATTAATTTTTGAGTTAATCATGTGAGTTAACTGCGATCAATCAACAGCCCTAATAAGTAAATAAAAAGATGTTGGGGTCCGTTCAAAAGCACCTGGCAGTCTGGATTTGGTATGTGGTCTGCTTATTGACTAGCCCTCATTTAGAAGTTGACCAACTCGCAGGTCAACTTCTGAATGACCTGTATGAAGAGTGAATAAGGAATATTATGAGCTTGAGTGACTGCTATTTAACAAGGATAATTCTGATATCTCAGCTTTACATAGCTGGCCTTCCAAAACCTCACCCCCTTTTCTCCCTTCTTGACAAAAAGGATGGCTCAGTCTGCATTCTGGATACAGCTCCCTCAACAAAAAGAAAAAGTCACTACAGCTCCTATGTTGGAGGTAGGGTTAGTCAAGTTACAAGATGGTATGGAGTTACTCTATCCATTCCCCAAGCCTATGGATGCTACCTCTATAGTGCTACACATTTGAGGTTCCCACAATCAGTGATTAGTGGATTAAAAATGAACATCCCCTGGTTTGGTTCAACCTTCACCCTCATCTGCAAGTCTGCTTTTGCTTCAAGGGTTGTTACCTAGAGCTGGCTTTTGGTTGCTAGATTGTCATTTATGAACGGATTGCTGTTGGAAGTGAAGTATGTGAAGATAAGGTAATACAAGTAAAACTTCCAAGGTTTTTTGGGTCCAGAGTTGGTCCTCAACTAGCAAGAGGAAATCTCCCACCATAGACAAAAGGGCTTAGAATAAAAAACATTTACAATTGTTATTTCTGTTTTAAATGTGAATACTTAGGGCCAGACCACCAACTGACTGAAGTGACACGTACACTAAAGTATGGGACTCAGCATCAAGCTGCTTTCCATCATACTTTAAATATTAATTTAAACCATTTCTTCCAGTTCTGAGGTCAGAAGCCTGAAGAACTTAAAATATAACCTAAATTCTGAAGCCACCATAAATTTTCCCATTAATTGGCACAGTTGCATTGGATCTGTAATTTGGAATGTTTAGTGGCACACCTCTTACACCTGATCAACACCCTAGCTGCACTACATCTATCTCCTCAGAAATAGGCCACGTAGCACACTAAGTGCTCATGGCATCCCACAGAGGATTTCAATATTAGGTCATCGCGTTAAGAGCTGCTGGTTTCAGAGCCATGCAAACCCTCTTTGAAATGACCTTAAGTATAGTGGCTGCTGTTGCTTATCAGAATTGCTTGCATGCATCCTTACCTTTGCAATACAGCTAGAAAGTCTTCTCCATACCCATGTCAGCGCCTGGTCTTCATTTGGAATTTGCGGTCAATGATTTGTCAGCAATAGACACTAAAGGGTTCAAGTGAGTCACCAGATTTAGTTAGTATCAAGCCATAAATTACAGCAAGGTGAGAGTTGCCTGAAGATAAGCCAGGAAAAGCACTCTATTCAGAGGCAGTTTAGCTAATGTTGTCAGTTTTCATTAGTTACATTTAAATGTAGGAGTCCTGTGATAAACTGCTCTTCAGTGAACCATTGAGGAGCTTCAAATGAAATCAAAACAGATCTTTATTAGAAATATTCAATAAAGTCAGGGATTTTTGCCTGTAATCCTTATAAAGAATGTACTGTTAAAGTGATAGTTCTTCCATAGTTAATATTTTAAAAATATTTTTTAGACAGCTTTAGCTGAAATCTGGCTATTCTTAACAGAACAAACCTATGTAAAAAGGTTCTCAGTGAGGATTTATGCAAAAACAGACTGACATGGAAGAGTGCTCTTTGATCCCTTACATTACTTGTTTCCAACAGATTTAGTGCTACTAAAGTAGCAATGCCAAAATCTGATGGAGTTACTTTATGGTCATGTCCACAGCACACCAGAAATGGTATTTCCTAGTATCCTTGGTAATGACCACTGATTGGAGTTTTGAGTAATACTTGAGCATTAAAACCTTTAATGGAAAAGGCCAGAGTTGTTATATGATGATGCAGAAGGCAACTTAAAGCTCTAAAAATTAAGCTGAGTATTGGAACAGTCGTCCTTGACAGATCGAAGCATTACAAGTGCTTACACCTCACAGTAGACATCAGTTCTTCCTTCACACAGCCTGGAACTTCAGGTTACTTTTTATCTTCAAAATTGTTTGAGGCACTAAATCACAATACCCATACAAGGTACATATGCAATGCCAGGTACGTATGTAAGAATTATCCTCATTTCAGATATGGGTAACAATTCAAAATTGATTTTGCCCAAGTCAAAAATGTTATCACAATTAGAGATGAGGACTGCCTTAGTCTTTGAGGTTTAGACTACACTTCAGCAGTGTTTCTACTTTATTCCAACATTGACTGCTGCAGTTTCAGCATATTAGATGTTCTCAAAATCTTAATTGTATTTTGAGTTATTTGCAATTATATACCTTCCAAATTGAATGAATAAATGTTTCAGCTGTTGTAAGTATATTACCTGTCAAACAAGTTGGTGTCAGGATACTGTGTTTCAAACAATTCTTTCATCATAATGAAATCTGGTCTGTCTAGTGTAGTGAAGTCCCTCTAAAAAGAATAAAGTAGTGAGTGCACCACTGATTGTCAGTCTTCTACAGCTGGTCAATGGCTTACTATACGGATAAGTTAAAATCAGATATATTCAATCCATACACATGACTCCAGTTTGTGTCAACAGAAATACCAGGTTTAACAAGCACACAGCAGCATGAAAACCAACGATGCCAAATGCTGAATCACTGTAGCACTGGCTTTTGAGCATCCCATCAGAAGAATGCTGTTGGATGCAGATACCTTGCAGTGCACAGTTAAAACAGTTTGTAACAGCTTCCACCATCCCAAAGTATCAGCCCATTTTAAAATTACATTTCTGTAAGCATTGAATTAGAAGTTAATGATCTAACAGTAGTAAACTCCGAGCAAAATTCCATTTTGCAAGCTGTGAAGTAACCAGAAGCATAAGAGGAGTCCTTATTAAATGAAGCTAGTAAAACTCGGTTTCCAGGATTATAAGAGGTATTTGTACCCCAACTGATGGATTTTTTAAATCAGAACATTTAGCTAGTTTTAGTCAAGACACTGCTGTCTGCAGTTATTCTGTGGCAAGATCCCTGGATTCTGCAACACTCCAGCACAGTGAATTGGAATTTCTGCAGCAATTTCATTGAATGAAAATACATCGGTTACTTTGATAAACTATTACCAGCAGGAGAGTGAGTTTGTATGTGTGGTTTTTTGAAAAAAGGGGGTGGAGGGGGTGAGAAAACCTGGATTTGTGCTGGAAATGGCCCAACTTGATTATCATACACATTTGTAAAGAGAGTGGTACTTTGGATGGGCTATTACCAGCAGGAGAGTGGGGTGGGAGGAGGTATTGTTTTATGGTCTCTGTGTATATAATGTCTTCTGCAGTTTCCACAGTATGCATCCAATGAAGTGAGCTGTAACTCATGAAAGCTTATGCTCAAATAAATTGGTTAGTCTCTAAGGTGCCACAAGTACTCCTTTTCTTTTTACATCTGTTACTTGACACTGATTTTACGCTGCCTCTACCTTTTCAATGTGTTGTACGTTTTTATTCTGAGTGCTTACAGCACTTCAGAAGATGGGAGTTTGGCAGCTGGAGAAGGGACAGTTGACTTTTGGCACATGGCCATGGAAAGTTCAGTTTGGGATACATAAATTCTGCTAAAGTTTAGTAAATCCATTAATGCTGCTTTACTTTCATTTGGATTTTAGCATTAGCAGCCCAGCAAAATGAGAGAGATTCACACCTCAAAGCTATTCTTTCAAATTGTCTACTAACTTAATATGTCTGTTTGTACACTCTCTGGTCTTGACAAACCATGAAGGTTAGAAAATCTGTTAAAAAGAAAACTTAGTTTTTCCAGCAAAGGCTGGGTGAAGGATTGATTTCACAATTTCTGAAGCTGCAGAAACAGAACACACGAGATCCTAGTTTTAGTTTAAACTGCAGGGTGACAACGTGATTCAACAAGTTAATTACAATGAGAATTCAAAGCACAGGACAAGTCACTCACTAAATCTTACCCAGCAATTTGCTCATTTCCTTTTGTGACAAGATTTTCAATCCATGTTGAGTGTTAACTAAGCTAGTGCCTACAGGACAGAAAATATATTGCTCAGTGTCCATGCATAGAGAGTTAAATAGTTACACACACCCCCCGCAATTAAAATCTGTCTTGCAGTTTTATCCCACGAGCTAACAAATAGTTCAATGGGTAAAGCGAAACCACAAGTTTGCTCTATGAGGTATTTCCAACGACATGAACCTACAGGAGAGGCTCCATCGGGATAGACCTCAACAGTTATGTGGTACTGTAGTAAGAAATACAGGGCTGAGATCCTACAGCTTCTGTAATTTCCAATATAGGACAAGCTTTGCCAGTATCAACCAGCCTAAAGATTAACTTCAACAGGAACACCTACTGAAGAGGTAAAAGCCTGCTTTTTCCATCATTTATAATGATTTCTGATCTTGTCCTGCCATTTGATATGAAGTCTTCATCGAACAAAGACTATGAGAATCAACAGCATCAATCTGGCGTTCTTGATCTTTCCTCACAATCCATTTCACTGCCAGAGTTGATACAACTGTGGCTCTATACATCAGAAGCTTTGTAGAAAACCTGATATCACAGCTTCCCCACAGACTGCTGACAGGCCCAAAAACTCTGCAGCAGCACCAGCTGCTGCTGTACACATGTCCACGTCTTTTGAGGATCCTTCAGTACAGTCTACAATGCTGCCCAAATATTTTAACAGCTGCCATCTGCTCTATGTCCCATCCAGACAGGTTTATACTGAACTGGTTATAATCTGGAACTGGAGACTGCTTGATAATGGCCAGCAATTTAGTTTTATCCAGATTATTAATCTGGACAGGAAAACTGACTATACACAAACTGCTATCAATTGCACAAAGTGACTGAAAAAAGGCAAAAAACTCCCTGCTATTTCTTCAGTTAGCCATCTCATGTTTTATAACAATAGGAATTAAGTTTTCAGGGGGAAGTGTAGTTCTATATGTTAATATTTAGCTGGCTATTTTTGTATAGATGTCCTTTGGAGATGCCAGTGAAGTTAAAAAATCCTTCACTTATGTGCAGAGATAGCACTGATAAAACTAAGTGTTCATTCTATGATATTTACAATTAAATTATTTAGTAAGGAATGCTTCTCAAATCAAATAAATCTGATAGAAGATAAGTTTACTTAAAACCAAAAGCCACCACTCACTGAATTTTTAATAAAAGGGCGAAGGGTAGAATTTCCTACCTCGTGAACAGGCATCTCCTCATTTCTGATTGACCAGACGGCTTTGTAATCACTTCACTTGCCTTGCTTCCTAAACATGTGCTCCACCTGAAAGATCGAGGTCAGTTTACAGCCACACAAACACACATAAGCAGCAGCAATTTTTAACAATGGGGTTGTACCACCATACATTTCCTGAAGCACCTGTGTTCTCCTTGAAAAATCACCCATGCAACTACTGGCCAGAACCCTACTTTTGGAGAGCTAAAAACTAGAACCCAAGGGATAAAGTTTAAAAAAACAAAAAAACACACTTGCCACACACACAGAGCAGTGGCAAACAAACACGATCGTCCCGATTGTAATGCATTTTTCCTTTAGTCTGATACTCAGGTAAGCTTAAACCATAAAACAGCAAGTGTGTACCTGAACTAGAGCAAGGCAGACAAGAGCCACATAACCCAAGTGTTCAGAAAGGCTGTCATCATTCACTCTTTTCAGAGCAGTTGAACATTTTGCCAATCATCATAACATTTCCTCACAATATCCTCTATATTCCGGAGCAGAATACACTTTTACTTTATGAAACATCACCTATTTCTTCCAATATAGAAAGAAATGCCAGTTAAATGAAAACAAAGCTCTAATTCTTCCTATACCAAAAGAATCTGATGGCAAGTTTAATAGGGCTAATTAACAATGAGTTTTATATGGCTCTTCAAAAGAGCCAACTAGAGGAATACAGGTCTGTGCATAATCCTCATTATGAAGCCTTTTGCTTTCCAACAAGGAGTGCACATTCTATCCTGATGCTACACACCCTGGCATAATCCAATCCTATAGCATGCAAATCAATTTTGAGTTAATGAGGCATGCAACACCCTTTAACCAGGTAGTTTACCACAAAATTCATTCAAGGAGTCACACCAGAATTTCTTACCAAGACACCAGAAGAAAATGTGATTTGTGACTGTGTGTTCCAGAGTTATTTGGACTCCCTGAAAACAAAGGGAGAGAATTCAGTTTGTTATACTCAAATGCCAGTTAAGTGGCCTCTACAATTTAAAATTTACCTTTCCCCTGGAATTGTTATAGAAGTAGTTTTATTACTCAATTTGCATTAGGCAGGATGTGGTTCACAATCATCCATTTACATGACTTTCAAACTGCAGTTCAAATGCTGACATTAAGTAATGAAAGAGAACGTGGGTGAGGTAATCTTTTATTGGACCAACTTCTGTTGGCCAAAGACAACCTTTTCAGCTTACACAAGAGCTTTCTTGTTCAGGTCCTGTGTAAACTCAAAAGCTTGTCTCTTTTACCAACAGCCAAGTTGGTCCCATAAGAAGATATTGCCTTACCCACCCTGTCCCACTAGTACCCTGGAACAAAAACAGCTACAGTAATACTGCAAAATACATAGTTTTCAAGTCTTTTGAAGGTATGGGACCTCCCTGTTCACTACAGAACCAAACCTTGCTAACATAAACCTCTAAATCCTCCAACCAGACTCCAGACACAGATAAATGCCTAAATATGAAAAGCCCAATTTCCAAGAAAGTGATATGAAGAGTCAAGTGGTCTTGTAATCTGCATCTTCAATTTCTTTGACAAAATGCTTGCTGCACCATATGTATTTAGATATTAACCTGCACTAGGGATGTAAACAACATTTAAAAACATAACTGTGTAACCAATTAAAATTCTATCAGTTACACAGTTAAATGTTTAATCAGGGAACTAAGGGTGTGGGGGCAGCAGCCAGGACCCTGGGCGGAGTTTAACAGTTATTGGTTAACTGGTAAGCATCACGCTTATCAGTTAATTGGGTTAGACTTTTACATCCCTAACCTGCACCTACCTGGATTTCTTATAGAAAGTCTATGGCTAAACTCAATCTAAACCACAGATCTTGTTTTGCTGCCCAGGGCAGGGGTTCTCAACCTTTTTCTTTCTGAGGCCCCCCTCAACATGCTATAAAACCTCCAGGACACACCAGGACTCCACTCCCAGTTTCAACCAAATGGGGGTACAAGGGCTTGTGCTTCACCTGCAGGTCATGGCCCCCTGGTTGAGAACCACTGGCCTAGCAGACAAAAACCCACATGTCAGAATAAATTGAAGCAGATGAGTATTTTATGATAATCTCAATACAGTGGACCATTTTTCAGAACCTATGTTTGAATTTACCCTTCTTTCTGGATAAAAAGTTCAAATTCATTTTAAGACAAGTTTGTTACAGGTCTCATTGTCATCACTGTAATTCATTTTACAGTGATGGAAGCATAACCTGTTACTTCTGTAGCCACGTTGCTCAATTCAGACACACACCATTAATTGTGCCTATTCTTAGTGTGTAACGAGGCAGTTTCACCCAGCTATCAAAAATTCATAGTCAACTATATTACAAAAACAAGATAGTCAACTATATTACAAAAAAATCAAACTATTCACCTAAATTAGTAGTCCATATACTGCTGGCTTTCTTCCCCTATTAGATTTAGCTTTAAAAGGCTCTGTTTGCCCAAGAAAGATTTGTGTAACCTTGGCACCCCTGCAGAAAAAAAAGTTTGCCACCTTTGAATTTGTTTGAGCTGGTCATACTGTACACTAGGAGGGAAATAGTTCAAATGGGTCTACACAGATGTTAGAGGTTTTCAATAAAAAACCAAGCTTTAAAAAACCACACATTTTTACCCAAGTAGACAGGGCCAAATTACTGCAGACCAGAAGTAAAAGATTAAAATGAACTGCAAGTAGCTTGACAAAAATGGAAGTAACGTAATGTGTTGAATGATCCCTATAGAGGAAAAGGGACATTTTAAAAGCTTCAAAATTAGTTGTCTACCTCAGATCCTAAAGCTTGCTCAAATTGACTTTGGTCTGCAAGAAGTCATTCTAGGGCACTGGATATCAGGAGCTTCAGTGGAACCAGCACCCAAGTTTGCAGAAATGCACAGCATATGGAAAGATGAAGGAAAAGGTCATTAGACAACACCTATTTAAGTGAAACTTGTGGGAGGGCTCCCAGCTCTTCTCATAGTGGCTTTAGAGTAAAAAAAGATATGGTGTCCCTTTTCAAAATAAAGGTTTATTTCTGCTTTAAACAAAAATGCACCTTCAAGTCCAGTTTAAGACTTGAGCATGATCATCAACTGACCTATCCCTATCTTGACACTAGCTATTTTCCTTAGTTTCCTTCCTGATTACAAATATGTACATTTCCTCTGTACATACCCTCTCAGTATGAAGATGATCTTCCTGACCGTGACCGCAGTCAGCTTGTGTTTCTCTACAGTCAGAATGCCATAGGAAATTCTCCCCCTTTAAAAAAACAAAAACAAAGATATTCTGATGCAAAGTTCACTTCATTTTTCTACTACTGTGATTTATAAAATTCTGTATTGGCACTTCCACAATATTTCAATGGCAACATTATTTCACCAGCTTCTGAATAAAACCACTTACAATTTAATTAAATCTACATGTTTCAACAGATATACCAGGTTTAACATGCATAACAGCATGAAAACCAACGATGCCAGATGCTGAATTACTGTGGCACTGTTTTTTTTTGAACACCCCATCAGGAGAATACTGCTGGATGCAGATACCAAAACAGTGCAACAATTCACTTGATAACCACTTTCTCCGAAAAGCCATGCATTTAAAATTTTAATTTCCCTAAAGAAAATTAGTGTACTAGAATGTGGTAATTTAACAGGAATGCATCATAGCTTACCCTTTTCACCAGCTACATATTTCCATTTTGATTTCATCAATGTATTTTGGAAATTCCAGAAACTAGAATGAAAAAACAAACTTTTCTAGAGTTTTATGTTCTGTTCAGCAGTTTACATTAGTCAAGCAAAAATTTGTTTATTTTTGAAATCAACACAATAAATGTTCAATATTGGCTCACCTAATGTAAGAGTTTATATATTTAGCAATTATTTCTCTCATACTGGTAGGTTAATAAATGCCAGTCACTTGTTTAAAACTGCATTTGAGGACCAATTATCAACTAGAAATAGACAGATTGGCTGGCCAATCTGCCTACTCAGAACTGATGCTTTATTCAATTCCCCTGGAAATGGTAGGGGATACTATGCCGAAAAAAAAGTTTCCACTATCCAGCTGCTAAAGGAAACAGACTGACATAAGAGAAAGACCAACAGGCAAGACTGTGGAATTATCAATCCAAGAAGTTGGCTGACTGTAGACATTTATGGTATTTGAGCAGCTGCATGTCTTCTCAGAATTTACATTAGGAGGGTCTAAAACAAAGTCAATGTAACTGGGATTAAGAGTAAACACTGAATATTTATATTATCCATTTTAGAGTCTGAACTTTATGCAAGCAGAGACTGGAGTTCTCCAGTGTTCACAGAAATTCTGTTCTAATGGAAGCACATTCAAAGACTGTCCCTTCTGAAAAGTAGCACAGCTCATATATTGATGAGTTGTGGGTTGCAAGAGAAGGGTTTACTCTTAGCACTTACTCCAAGATTTTGTCCACAGCAAAAAACAAAAACTGGAGATGTGCTGGGAAAAACAAACTTTTTAAACAGTCCTCCATGGGACTTCTCACTTTAGTTGAAAGTAGAATATTTATGCACTGTTCAAATGCAGGTGGTTCTAATAAGCAGTTGGTTATATATCTGGCAGTATTTACTTCAGCTACAAACCTGCATTTCCAATTTAATAGCAAGAGACTACATTAGCACAAAGTTAGGGTTGCTTGGCGGTATGTCATCCCCATGCACAACAAAGATTGAGCAAAACTCAAAACTTCTGAAAATCAAGAAATGCAGCTATGGTTGCCCATGCAATAATTCAACAACTGTGGGGTTGACAGAGAAGTAGTATGTGTTTTAATGAGGCATTTAATGAGGAACTGGGATTATTTAATCTGCAGAAGAGAAGAATGAGGGGGGATTTGATAGCTGCTTTCAACTACCTGAAAGGGGGTTCCAAAGAGGATGGATCGAGACTGTTCTCAGTGGTAGCAGATGACAGAACAAGGAGTAATGGTCTCAAGTTGCAGTGGGGGAGATTTAGGTTGGATATTAGGAAAAACTTTTTCATGAGGAGGGTGGTGAAGCACTGGAATGCGTTACCTAGGGAGGTGGTGGAATCTCCTTCCTTTGAGGTTTTTAAGGTCAGGCCTGACAAAGCCCTGACTGGGATGATTTAGTTGAGGATTGGTCCTGCTTTGAGCAGGGGGCTGGACTAGATGACCTCCTGAGGTCCCTTCCAACCCGGATATATTCTATGTTGGGGCATTGCTGAAAAAGGGCAGAGTTAAGGATGCACGAAAACACTAACTATGCATTTCCTGGTTTTCAGAAGTTTGAGTTTTAGTCAACTCAACATTCTGCAGGGGACAACATACAATCACTTTGCATTAAAAATTTTGTACTGAATTTTAGAATTTTTTTTAAGACGGGAAAAGATGTTTGGTAGGAGTTAGTAATCATTTAGGTAGTTGTGGAACAGGACATGCACCATTAGGGGATGCAGAGGTTTGGGGTGCCATGCCTCCCCTACCTGAGCACCCAACTTCTTCCCCTGCCCTGTTACCGTCCCCATTTATCCCTCTCACCTCACTGGAGCCCCAAATCCTTCTTCCTCCTGCTGCTCTTATAACCCTCCCAGGAAGCATTCACTTTTCTAGCCCCCTTCACTCCCAAATATTTTGATTATAAAAACAAAATTGTCACCTATGACTTACAAATTGTGGCAAACTTAAGACAAAAGGAGTTTTGAAGTGAGTGGCTGAAGTGGGGACTTGTGATGAACGTATCCTTATTAACTGAAGGTACGCTCACAGCAATCAAAAGGTTTGTGGATTCCTAAATGAATTCTTTGCTTCAGTCTTCACAGCTGAGGAGGTTAGGGAGATTCCCAAACCTGAGCCACCTTTTGTAGGTGACAAATCTGAGGAATTGTCACAGATTGAAGTGTCACTAGAGGAGGCATGGGAATTAATTGAGAAATTTTAACAGTAACAAGTCACCGGGACCAGATGGCATTCACCCAAGAGTTCTGAAAGAACTCAAATGTGAAATTGCGGAACTATTAACTATGGTTTGTAAGCTGTCCTTTAAATCAGCTACTGTACCCAATGACTGGAAGATAGCTAATGTAATGCTAATATTTAAGAAGGGCTCTAGAGGTGATCCTGGCAATTACAGACCAGTAAGTCTAACATCAGTACCGGGCAAATTAGTTGAAAGAATAGTAAAGAATAAAATTGTCAAACACATGGAAGAACAAATTGTTGCGCAAAAGTCAACATGGTTTCTGTAAAGTGAGATCATGTCTTACTAATCTATTAGAGTTCTTTGAGGGGGTCAACAAACATGTGGACAAGGGGGATCCAGTGGACATAGGGTACTTAGATTTCCAGAAAACCTTTGACAAGGTCCCTCACCAAAGGCTCTTACGTAAATTAAATTGTCATGGGATAAGAGGGAAGATCCTTTCATGGATTGAGAACTGGTTAAGAGACAGGGAAGAAAGGGTAGGAATAAATGGTAAATTTTCAGAATGGAGAGGGGTAACTAGTGGTGTTCCACAAGGGTCAGTCCTAAGACCAATCCTACTCAACTTATTCATAAATGATCTGGAGAAAGGGGTAAACAGTGAGGTGGCAAAGTTTGCAACTACTAAACTGCTCAAGATAGTTAAGACCAAAGCAGACTGAAGAACTTCAAAAAGATCTCACAAAACTAAGTGATTGGGCAACAAAATGGCAAATGAAATTTAATGTGGATAAATGTAAAGTAATGCACACTGGAAAATAACCCCAACTATACATACAATATGATGGGGGCTAATTTAGCTACAACTAATCAGGAGAAAGATCTTGGAGTCATCGTGGATAGTTATCTGAAGATGTCCACGCAGTGTGCAGCGGCAGTCAAAAAAGCAAAAGGGATGTTAGGAATCATGAAAAAAGGGATTGAGAATAAGACGTAGAATATCTTATTGCCCTTATATAAATCCATGGTACGCCCGCATCTTGAATACTGCATACAAATGTGGTCCCCTCATCTCAAAAAAGATGTACTTGCATTAGAAAATGTTCAGAAAAGGGCAACTAAAATCATTGGGGGTTTGGAACAAGTCTCATATGAGGAGAGATTAAAGACTAGGACTTTTCAGCTTGGAAAAGAAGAGACTAAGGGGGGATATGATAGAGGTATATAAAATCATGAGTGGTGTGGAGAAAGTGAATACGGAAAAATTATTTACTTTTTCCCATAATATAAGAACTAGGGGCCAAACAACGAAATTAATGGTTTAAAACAAATAAAAGGAAGTTCACTCAGCGCACAGTCAACCTGTGGAACTCCTTGCCTGAGGAAGTTGTGAAGGTTAGGACTATAATGGGGTTTAAAAGAGAACTGGATAAATTCATGGAGGTTAAGTCCATTAATGGTTATTAGCCAGGATGGGTGTCCCTAGCCTGTTTGTCAGAGGGTGGAGATGGATGGCAGGAGAGATCGATCACTAGATCATTACCTGTTAGGTTCACTCCCTCTGGGGCACCTGGCATTGGCCACTGTCTGTAGACAAGATACTGGGCTGGACAGACCTTTGGTCTGACCCAGTATGGCCATTTTTATGTTCTTATGACACTGCTTGCTGGAGGGAGAAGTGGGAGCTGGAGAGTTCCTGGCAACTGCAGTTCTTAACATGCCCTGAAAGAAGGAGGCAACATACAGGAAATCTCCACAAATGTCTGGGTCCCAGCATCAGCCTGTTTCTTGCTCTGGGATGCCCCACAGGTGGGCTGTGAGGGGATAGGGTGTGGGTGTCTGGCCTCACTACTGGGCTCTGGGGGGAAGGGGCAGAGAAACAGGAACAGGGTTGTCATAGGGGTTTCCTTAACACACTACTCCTGGAGGAATGTGTGTCTGTACTGTTACAGACATAGCTGCTGATAGATATTTTGAAATAAATTACCAAAATACTTGAAACTAACATGATTATATAGTGTTATTTTGACAAACAAAATACAGAATTTTTCAAAATTTTACAATATTGTGCACAGAATATTTAATTTTGGGGGGCAGAATTCTCCCAGGAATATTATATGGACCAAGTAAGCCTTCACAAGCACTTGAATACTGATATTATAGAGTGAGCAAAACACCTGCACAGGGCAGAATTATATCCAATATGAAATTGGAAGTCACAACACTATAGATGTAGGGCATAAGATAGTATTAGTCTGAGGGAGCAGAACAGGAGGACAAGAAAGATTTTAGAAGATAGTTTACCAGAAATCTTAAATTGAGAAAGCAAGATATCACGTTGAACAAGCACAGCAGCCTGAGAACTCCAGATGCCAAGTTATTTGTAGTATTTCTTTGAGCATAAGGATAACTGCATATAACTGTCTGACCACTACTGTAATCAAGAGTTCCAAGTTCTAGTCCCATCTCAAACAGACTCTCTAATTTTGGCCAAGTCATTTAATCTGTTTCCATTACTCAACCTTCTACCAAATCAAGTATCAAGCGAGCAAGATTAGAATACATGTGATTTGTATCTTTTCAAAGAGCCAGTCAGATGATTTTCTTTCAATAAATTGAAAAACTATCATGAAAAGAAATACAACGAAAGCGGCAACTTACCTCTTGCAGCAGAAAAACTAAAATGGTTCCTCTCTCTCCCTCCAAAAAAAGGCCAATTGAACTAAAAATGCAGAAATGGAAAAGAGCCAGATGAAGTCTCAGGTTTTCAGCATCAAAGATTAATATTTCTAACCATTACATTTGTAATAAGCTACCTTTCATGGGATATTTAATCAGTTCTGTTCAGAATTAGAATTTAGTTCATTTGTGAATCACCCAGCAGTTGAACAGAGAAATTCATCATGTGAACTGCAATGTGAAGTCAGGTAGATCAAGTACTATATATAGCACCTGCAATACCTTACCCAGCAAAAACTCCAGTCCCAGATCCAGCATGAAGTTTTTCAAATCATGCTGAGAGGATGTTTCCCATGTTCAAGCCTACAAAGAAAGAAGTTAAGCAGTTCTCAGACCAGTGTTAGAGATAGTTTGATACTACAGCCTAAAAACTGATCTTGCAATTTTACTCTACATAGCTAACATAATTCAGTAGATAAAAGTAAAGCCACAAGTTTTATGTTGAACACCACAAACCAGCAGAAAAGTTTCTACCAGGATTGAAATGATTCACCTGACTTGTTCCTCATGTCTTACTAATGAGATTCAACTAAGATCTCAAAATGAGATAATTATTTAAGAAGCCCATATATGAAGCCTGCAAACTGTACACAGCTAAAATATACAAGCTTGTGTTCTATTACTGTCAATATCCCACCCTGTCCCCAATTTTGGATTATGTTTGCTGTGTGACAGGAACTTGTTTGTACAATATCACTCCAGACTGGGGCCTCTGAACACCACTATAACAATTTAATAACTATGTCCTATATGTGCTTTAGCCTTATTCGCACAATTTAAGAGACGACATTTTCACACCTTAAACATTTTTGTTAGATCCACCAGCACTGAGGAAGTCTTACGTATTAATTTTTTTAAGACAAGAAGTTTGGGGTCATTTAGCTCTAGAATTTGAACAGATTGAGGGATGAAAGATTGAGACTTCTTAAAGAAGAGAAAGAAAAGGTATCGTATTATCTACTCAGCATTTCTAATATATATGTGTTCAAATTACTGTCCACACTTACAAGTAGCACAACTCATATCATCATCAGTTGTGGGTTGCAAAAGAGTCATTTTATTATTAGCACAGAATTCGAAGCTTCTGTCCATGTTAGACAAAAACAAAAGAATGAAGTGCTTCTGAAAGTGATATGCTGTATGGAATATATGCATTAAGTTTCAATCACACTTTTCAATTTATATCACTATTTTCTACAGAGGCAGAAGGCTGTTCAGACATGATTTCTTTAAACTAAGGTTAGGGTGAAAGGAGGCAAGGTTAACCTCTGAACCAAGTTAATTTGATATTTTACCTTCCTTTTCTACAGATAGCACTGAGCAAATTAAAACCTCAAAGCTTCATAAGAGCAGCTTCTTTATTACTATATTTTTCTTGCAACATTTACAATTTTATCTCTAGACACTGCTAAACAAATCATATACTCACCCAAAGGAGACTGAAATTATATATTTACAACCTAGATGATGCTAGACCAATCAATTGCAATAACAGTTTCCTTAGTTGGAATGTTGAACATAGTTTTTGTCTGAAGTGAATTTTTTTTGCTAGGCAGAGCAGCATATGCAGACATGCATGCTCAGAGTCAAGGTTACAGCAACCAGCATTTATGCGGTTCCATGATGTACTAGTTTTCTGATCCATGTAGCATCTCATGTACAGGCCCAGGCCCATCAGCAGCATATTCTTCCTCTTCATCTTCATCTTCTCTGATCAGATTTGCATGTTTTGCTTTTGTCTTTGATTTTTTCTTGCTTGGAAGTTTGCTGCTTAATATGAAACAGCTGTTCTCCTAAGTCAATGGAAGATATAAAACTGATCAGAATAAAAGCCAATTATAAAGACAAGGTTTGAAGTGGGATTTTGCCAGTAATTTTTGGAGATACAGAACAGTATTTCCCAAGAACTACCCATGAGTAATTCTCATAACTGTATTCCTCAATTTAGGATTGTTTGCCACCCCAAACAAGACAAAACCATGAATTTTCAAATAAAAATTTTTTTAAATCGAGAAGCAGGGTCAGAGATGGCATATATAATAGTTCATATAGTCTAATTCTAGGAACAAATATTTAATCCAAAAATACTTTAATTTTGCTTGATTGTTCTTTTGTTTCATTTGCTTTAAAATGCTACACAGGGTAGTGAAGTTAACAAAGGTTTACTCACAACTATTGTGGCACCAAATTCTTCTTGATCAGGATCCAAGCTGTGGTCATCTTCACTGAAATAAAATGGTCCAGAGTTTGGTTAGGTTTATGTAATAGCACAAAATACTAAGACTACAAGTAGTCTTTGATTTTTACCTCCACCAAATCTTGAGTTTCTCTTGGTCTCAATGCTACTACTTGTACCTACATGAGGATGCCACTCCTGCAGAAGTCTGATCTCAAGTAACACCTCCCAAAACAATTAGAAACTAGGTAGGACAAGCTTTCAATGATATTACAAAGAAGAGGATAATTGGGAAGGAAGAGGTAGAGAGAAGGCCTTCAGAGTAGATATGAGAAAGTGGACAGGGCAGCCATGAAGAAAAGCCAACTGGTACACTGAAGAGATAAAGAGGACAGGTCTGTATTAGGAAAAAGAAGAGAAAGCCAAATAACACTTCTTTTACAGCCAAACGTGGGCCAAAAGAGGTGAGGGGATAAGGTTCGCCTGATATTACATCTGTGGGTGAACCACTGCTGAGCAACGTGTGCAAGGAATAGTTGTAACCTTTACCCAAGAATCTTTAACATGCATAGTCTGACTGCTCCCTGGTTCTTATTTTGAGCAGGGTAATCTGTCTGCAAAAAATTTTCTACTCTTCAGCTTTCCACTTCTCTAAATGACAGGTTTCAGAGTAGCAGCTGTGTTAGTCTGTATTTGCAAAAAGAAAAGGAGTACTTGTGGCACCTTAGAGACTAACCAATTTCATGAGCTACAGCTTCTGCTCAAATAAATTTGTTAGTCTCTAAGGTGCCACAAGTACTCCTTTACTTCTCTTAATGGAATTTTCTCTGAAAATGTAGTCAGAGGCACAACCATTACACATGGTATACTTCTACACATTAGAGACCAAGGCAAATCATCCTGCAGCCTTTATTCGCAGAACTAGGCCTCCCTCCAGTCAACTACACTGCCACCATCACCAAGGGCAGAAGGATTGGGTTCTTATTCTTAAGAAGTTTTTCCAATCTTCAGCCACTGTAAATTACCTTGTCACTTAAAGGAACATGCCAACTTGAAACATACTCCATTTGAGAAGTGAGTTAAGAGATTTTATTATTGATCCCCAAGCATCCTTGCTAATTGTTATGATTTTACATCTTCCCCTCATGGCTGTGTGAAACACCCATGTAAATGGGGGGAAATGACAGACCACATAGGAGAGAACAACAAAACTTTACAGAATACACTTTCTAATACCTAGTCAGTTACATTAAGTCTCTGATCTTTCAGCTATAGAAAGCTCAGCTATTATTTGTAATAAGTGTAGACAAGTTTCAGACAAGCATGATTTTAAGTTGACTATTTCCCATTCCACTCAGGTTACTGAATCAAAAAAAATGCAAGGGGAAAAAAAGACCAAAAAAATAAAAAGGACAAAACAGTCCTCAGACTTGACAGGTTACACTCCATGAAATCCCAAGCCAATCCCTATGCCACAAGATGCCAAGGCTTTTTTTGTTTGTTTTTTTTGAACTGGGGCTGGATCTTATGGCTTCCCTCACAAAGTGATACTACATGAAAGGTGTGAACAGTTTCTCAAAACAAGTACTTTTAGTAATTCCCAATCCAGATTTAAACTCTATTAAATCTAAAATTACCAAAGTTTAAAGTTCATAGATCAAGTCTGATAGAAACATGCACACAGTGGATGATGGTCTCACACTACAGTGAGACTTAGAAAACCTGAGTTGAATGCCCAGGTCTGCCACAAGCTTTCTGTGAGACCTTGAGAAACATGTTTGCTCTGATTCCTCAATTCCTGATCTGTATGGGGATATACTTCCCTGCCTCAAAGAGACAGGAAATAGATAGAAGCCAGTTAAGGAAATAGATGAAAAGTTTTTTGGGGGGGGGTTTTTTGGAAATTATAACAAAGTATTTAAGTGTGAACTTACTTTGTCTCCTGAATAGGAGAAATGGGTCCTTCATCATCTAAGTATTTGTGTTTCCGCATCGCCATACATTCATTTTCTAAATCCTCACTAGCATTCAGGTTTTTTAAAGCCTTTTTGAGATGTTCTTCATACTTGAGCATCTTAATGTATTGGAAATATCCCTTTAAAGCTGCTTGCTAAGAAAAAGATTTCTTGTTACATTATGCAAGACCTTGAAAATCAATGTCATTAAGACAGACTGACTTCTAATACCAAACATAGACCCTTCAGCTTACATTTAAAATATGCTATACAGCAAATCAGTTTCAAGCATTTAGTACTAACTGATAAATTATGTATGCAGATTACTTGACAACAATCTCATCTATAATGTTGTACTGAAAGTGTGAATTTAATTCACTGTACTCTGTGCCCAAATTAGTCAATGGTTCTTAAGTGCAAAAGCACAATAGTTACCTTGTGACAACTGCCATTTCAGTTTTTGTTTGCAAAGACTGAAGTTTGTTCTGCCTGTAGAAACCACTCCAATTTAAAAAACCCATAGACAAAAAAATCTCACCTCATATTCAACAATCATTTTCATGGGGAGATGTTTCCTTCCATATTCTTTTTCCACAAAAGGAAACTGAAAGCCTCTGTCTAGAAGTCTTTTTTTCTGCTCTTCTTGTGAAGCAGTTAGCCGTGGTCTCCCTCTAGGCTTTCCTGTGCTCTTATACCTCTTCTCTTTCTCTTTTGGTTTCTCCTTACATCTTTGATGTGCTCGTCTCCTATACTTCCTCCTCAAGTGATAGTCAAAACTGGCTTTCAAATTGGGTGCAGATCTAGACAGCCCTGGGGATTTAGCCAACTTAAATGGTGATCCAGGGTCCGGAGAAGAGTCAGTTGAAGTGTCTCTGTCCAATGTATTTGCTGGAGACTTTGCCAAGTGTCTTGCTGAACTTCGAGCTGAGGGTGTAATGTTACACTCAGGTTGGAAAAAGCTGCCAGTCGAATCAGAAAGGTCACTATGATAAAACAAGAGTAAATTGTTAACTTTTTTTGAAGGCACAGTTGATGTTTCTGATAAATTACACTCTGATTACAAAGAATTCTCCCATTATCAAACAAAATTATCTTCTCTACCCTAGTAGCTTTGGAGTGATTAGGTATTATTGGTGATTAGTATTAAAAAATTTGACTAAGTATGGCTCTTAGATACCACAGTAATGGATGCATTAGAAACACCTAATGCACTAGATCAGTAAACATGCATCTTAATTTCAGGTGACACCACAAGGGAGTTAAGTAGAAAACTGACTACAAGCTACGTAAGATTCTTTATGGAAAAAAAATTACCTGAGTTCTATTCTCAAAAGGGTAGTAGGTAAAACTTCAAATATTTAGAAGGTGGGACTGGACAACGGGATAGTTCATTCAATAGTTGCCCTGTTCTGTTCAATCCCTCTGAAGCATCTGGCACTGGCCACTGGGCTAGATGGACCATTGTTCTGACCCATTATGGTCACTCTTATGTTCATAGTCTTTGTATGAATACAGAGCCTTTCAGAGATGTCAAAGCTTTATTCATACAGCTTTATAGGTGTGAATTAAGCCTCCATGCCACTGCGAAGCAGGGAACTGTATTACAGATGGAAAAACCTAAGTATTAAGGCACAGAGTGGGTTCACAACTTGGCTATGGTCACATAGGAAATCTGACAGAGACCCAAAAAACTTAATTCCCATACCCATGCTTTAACCGCAAGACTGCTATCCCTTCCTTGGAAAATCTGTTTAGTACCAGTTTGACTTCATATTGATTGGAAATCACATGGCAACTTGCTGTAACATGTCTGCTTGAAATGAAAGCCAATCTGTTTGGTCACTCTAGCAGAGGTTCTCAAATGTTGTCATAGTGAGTCTAAGGGGGTGAAGGGGGAGCAGGTCCCCACCCCATGACCAGCATCAGGGATCCCACATCACTTCCTCCCTAGCATGGGCAAACATGCTATTCCCAGTAGGCATCAAGAGCTCCTACAGAGCTCAGAGCCCACTTGTGACCTGTGTGAAATGAGTTGGTCCCAATCTAGTTCCAAGGCCCAGGAGAGGTGGGAGCAAAGAGTATGTCCCATGGAGAAAATTGTGTTCTCTTATTCTTTTTGTATATGAGACCTAGATACCACAATGGATGGAGATGTGAGGGGCTGACAGGTGTTTTACACAAGCAAAGAAAGTATGTGTGTGTGGGGGAAGGTCACTTTATGCATGTGCATAGGGGCACTGTTGGGGTGAGGGGCAGCAGTGCAGCTGAATGCCAAGCTGGAGGTGGTGTATGCCCCTTTCCCTGCCAGTGGACAGGCACCCTCCCACAGAGCACATAGGGCTCCCTCCCCACCAAATGCATGCTCAGGCAATGGCCACGCAACTAGAGTGGGGCTGGTGTAATTCTGCCCCATAGCAAGGGACGCAGTGTGCATGGCTGAGCAGGAAGATGGCTCCACACCAGTTTCTCCAGCTCCTCTGTGGGAGAGGGGCATTACAGCTGCCAGGAGCCTCTGTGCCACAAGTGGAGTATGAGCTTTGGTCCAACCTAAAGGGAGCTGTGCAGGAATGAAGGAGGCAAGATGCTGCTGGGAGGAGGGGGGCATGTACTATGGAAGCACAGTGGGGAGGCAGCCCCTGCCAGCTCCATCAGCAAGTGCACAACCCTTTCCCCAGTAAGAAGGGTTCAGCACTGCTGCAGCAAGCCACTAGCAAATGTTAGAGTGTGCAAAAGGAGGAGATGCAGTTTGAGAACTAGCACCTCCCCAGGTGCACACTTACCTCCCCCAAGGTACAATTTTGTTTGAGATCCTCTTCTCCACCATATTCTTAAAGTTTAAGAGGTAAAACACTTCTTGCCACAACCAACTTCTGCCTGTACCTTAAAAATTCTATATAATGGCTCTCCTTAGCGTTTTGTTGGTTGCTACCACCCTGCAGAGAAAGGCTACGATACTAGGGCAACTTCATTTCTGTAACTGTTAAAATTGGTTTAACCTGCTTACACAAAAAAAATTTAGTTCAGTAGTAAATGCCCACTGTAAAGCTACTTTGAAATAATCTCTGAATAATGGTTTGGATGAAGAGGCTGGTAGCCCCGGCTCCTGGATTATACTCCATACTTGCAGCTTTGCCAGTGACTGACTGACCTTGGGTAAGCCATCCCGTTCTTCACATAACCCAGCTAGAGAACAGCCACACTTCTCTATCTCACAGACCTATCAGATTTCTTTGCTGAATTCTCTTACAAAACCTTGTGTAGTCAATCTGCACAATGACAAGTGCTACCAAATCCAAAATTTTGCTCCTACTTTTGCACTAGGATTGCCTACACAAGATACAGGGTGACAGAATCAGATGCACTATTTATGGAAGACTTTGGATGCAAGGAACTACAGAGGAACAGAATACTGGAACTGAAAGTCACTTCCTTACTACTCAAGTACAAGCACTAGATTGTTACTGGAAAGTTGCTGACTTTTTTAAAAGCAAGTTTATGGGGTATTTGCAAGCCTTTAAAAAAAATTTATATCCAACTGAAAAAAGCCAGATGGAATTTTAGTCCTAGAGCCTTAATAATGTTGCCTAACCAAAAGAGGTAATTCAAAGGGTAATGATATTGTTTAATAAATCATTAAAACCAGCTTAAAATGTAGGCGAATAAAGACTGAATTCCTGGTACCCCATCACCATATGGTTTGTTTAAATAAAAAATGGCCCCAAAAGAGCAAAACTGGAAGGGAGTTAAGAAAAAATTCCAACAGAAAGTCAATATATTGACTTTATTTTTTATTACTTCCATGGAGGAATTGTGGCAGATAGATCTATGAAGTCTTTCAAGCCAAAGTAGATATGACATGGGTTAGGAGTTCTAGGGTATCCTAGATAACTATTTACATAGGATATTTAGACTGTTCACTCTTTGGGACAAAGTCTGTCTTCCTGTGTTTGGAAAATACTTGCCTAACACATGTGGGGAACTAACAAAGAAACAGCCCTCCCCCCAAAAATCACTCAAATGAACAGTAGAATCTCAGTTATGAACACCTCAGGAATAAAGGTTGTTCGTATCTCTGAAATATTTATAACTGAACAAAAGTTGTTCTGAAGTTGTTCCTTCAAAAGTTTACAATTTAACATTGAATTAATGCGACTTTGAAAGTTTACTATGCAGAAGAAAAATGCTGCTTTCCTTTTTTTAGTAGTTTATATTTAACACAGTACTTTACTGTATTTGTTTTTTGTATCTGCTGCTGCCTGATTGTGTAATTCTGGTTCCAAATGAGGTCTGTGGTTGAATGGTCAGATTGTAACTGAGGTTTAACTGTACTGCATATGCACCAACCCAAGTACATCATCCTAAACAGAAGTCAACAGCATGAATTGTTTTCAATCAAGATCTCATGCACCTGACTTTGGGATTTTAAGAGATTTAGTACATTCAGTCTGTTTTACCAGACATGTAGCTTAGGAGGGGGAAAAAAACTCACGTCTCTGAATCGCTGTCATCCAGCAAGGCATTGGTTGGGACAGTGGTCAAGTGGGTGAAACATTTGGAAGATCTACCACTGGTGTACGATTCCTGTGAAGAATTTTCACATATAGAATCTTTCTGTGCAGAGCCTAAACATGAATTCCTTGCAGTTACATGTTTATGCACATTAGACTGTTGTTCTTGAGACATACATATTAGATCTTGGGAATCTTCAAAGTTGTCAAAAGCTGAAGTCTTGGCTTCATCAGTATCAGTCATTCTGAGCTTTCAATTTGTTCTAAAATAAAAAAATATTCAATAAAAGATCAATCAGCAGGGGGTTTTTTGGTTACACTTAGGTTATCTTAAGTCAGCAGTTCTCAACCCGTGGCCCAATTAGCACAAGGCCAGCCCATGTGCAGGGTCTGTCAGGTTCCCAGCTGGCCTCATGCAGATGGGGCAGAGTGGGCAGCCAGCCGACCCAGCACTGCAGGGGTCCAGGCTGCCCTGCCCAGTCCCTGCAACCCAGGTAACACACTGCAGGCCACATATGCAGCCCACAATGTGTAGAACAGTTGAGAACCACTGCCTTAACTATTTGCACATCCGAGAGACTGATTCAGGTGAACATCAAGCTACTTTGTATTAAAGTTCAGAATAACCATCAGCTTTCAGCTATGTAGGGTATAACACTCATTTTCTTCACCTGCAACCAAATAACTGCAACATGCATAGTGTATGCAGTGACTAGTCTGAAAAACATTAGTATTAAGATAAGAAGGTGGACATAACCCATCCTTTAGGATTCTGCAAAATTATTACAAATAACTCAGTTCTAAGACTTTTTGTCCAAAAAAAATATTTTATTAAAAATCTTCAGGGTGTAGTATAAAATATCCTTCCTGCACTGCCCCAATATTGAGCATTCAGGTTTTTTGGAGCAGTAAATAAAAGTCTTTGCAGATAATCACCTATTATATTTCCCAGCGATATTTCAAAAAAGTTGTAATGTTTAAAAAAGTGTGTACTTTTAACAATATTTAGTTGTGTCCCAAAGAGTGCTTTGCAAACATCCAATTAGTCTCATAACAGCACTGATATAGGAAAGTATTCTCATCTTACAAATGAAAAAACTGAGGCAGAGAGGTGAGACATACCCAAAACAATGGACAATGCATGTTGCAAGCAGGGATTAATATTCAAGAGTGAGGTTTTCCGGAGCACCTGCTGGAGTAAAGGGTAGACAAGTCCTATTGATTTGTTCACTCCTTCCCTCCACCAGGCATACTGGAAAATCTCATCCCTACTAGATCAAACTCCTGAAGTTTAACCCAATAAGCTGGATAAGTAGTCTGAACATTGTTACATGTACAGATCTCAGGCGAATATCAGCAGTTGACATTGGCAAAAAGTGTGCCAGCCTTTGGCATCTGATGTTAACTGCTAACTACTGAAATAAAGAATGTTAGGAGTGCAGGGTTGTGATGCCAAAGGGGGAGCCACACATGTTTGCAATCCCTGCAGATAAAGGGGAAAGGTGATGTAGGGAGTAGGATCTGCTTTGCCTAGTTTAAAACATTTAGGGAATGGTATTATTAGGAATTTTCCCTGACAAGGGACAATAGTAGAAAAGTGATCTGTACAAGAAAAGTAAACATTAAATCAGTTAAGGTCAAAAGGCGCTTTTTCTTCTGTGCAGGTACTTTTTACTTTCTCTTGTGATAGCTCAAATAATTTGCAACAACACTAAAGATTAATACTGGCAGTGTTTGCTACTACATGAAGCTTTTAAAAAAGTGTAAAGTTATCTATAGAAAGTTGAATAAACTATACATTAATTTAACTACCTATAATACTCAAGACCCACAGAGATAAGATCATTGTAATGATCTCATCAGTATATAACTGTCGTTTTTCCACAGAAAAACAACTTCCAAACTGTAAGAAGGAAAAAAACTTCCTCAATGGTGTTACAAGCTTTTTTCTTTTTTAACCCCGCAGGGTAAGCAAGACGAAAGAAGGGCATACTGGAATGATGGTGTAGTAGGCAGATAGAGCTCCTGAATAAAGCTGGGAAGTGAGATGGTGCAGTTTAGTTTAAAAATGTGACTAGGTTTGATATCTTATTTGTGTATCTCAGCTAATAAAATTTTAAGCATTTGAGAAGAGCTCATCTCTTATTGCATCTAACACAATATTTGGGCCCTACGCAGTTAGGGCAACTGGGTACAACTGCACTGTTAATTTTAGTAGCATCATGCATCTGAAGAAGTGGGCTTTTTACCCACAAAAGCTTATGCCCAAATAAATCTGTTAAGATGCCACCGGACTCGTTGTTTTTGTGGCTACAGACTAAAGTGGCTACCCCTTTGATAATTGTTAAGCATGGAATTCATAACTGGTGAAAAATGTTTCCAGAGTCGTAAACATTATTATTGTACCTAGAGGCCTCTACTAGAAACCAGGACCCCAATGTGCTAGGCATTATACTCCTAATAAAGACACAGTGTAGTTTACAATCCAAGTAGAAGATGAGGTACATCAAGTGAAAACACAACAGCAGAGAGGGGTCACAAGGTAACAGAAAAATAACGGATAGTGACAGCACACCACTGGCTTAACTATGGTGCTTTCAAACTTACATGTGTACACAAACATGCAGAAACGTCAGACTTTTTCATACAGTTCCACAACACCAGTTTTCTCCCTGCCCTAACATGGCAAGGGCTGATCCCTGCTGCAGACAACTAGCGGCACCACCTCTCCTGCCATAGAAATAATAGGGTTAAAAAGTGAACATTTGGGAGTTTTCCCCAAAATCCTTGTGTTGCTGTAACAGGGGGTTTGTGTTTCCTCCCACAAATTGATTAAAAACACAACGCCTTCTGAAAACTGCTGCTGTCTTTCCACTTCTACAGCACCGTGCAGTCAGCCAGCCTCGCACTCCACACACGGTACTAATTACACCCACATGTTGTCAGGAGCATTTTAGACGTGACTCAGTCAAGCAGGCACAGCCATGTGAAGGACTTGCCCCGCGCCCCAGTGAGCCCACGGCAGCGCAGGGAACGGAGGAACCCGACACCCGCCCCGGCCCCGTGCTCTGGTCACTCGGTCCGGTGCCTCCGCGTTGAGGGAGCCCCCAGCCAGGCCAGCGCCCAGGCTCCAAGGCACCTGGCCGGGGGAGGGGAAGCCTCTCTCGTGGGGCGAGCCGTACCATTAGCAGGGGAGCGGGCCAGACCATTAGTAGGCGCCTCGGCGAGCGCGCGCCTTATCCCATGCTGCTGCCGAGCCAATGGGGGGGGGCGCCCGCCCCCCACCGGCCCTGGGGCAGGGAGGGACCAAGGACGGAGACACCGCCCAGCCCCCCAAGCCCTTAGAGGGGCGCGGGGCTGCATTTAGACCCCAAGAACTTGCCGCAGCTAATCGACGACCTCCCACCAACAAAACCCTGGACCCTCCCCGTGCGGGTCCCCGCCCGGCCCAGCGCCGCGGATGGCTCCGGATAGAGGAAGCGACCCCCCACACAAGACTCACCCTCCACACGCTCTCTGGGAGGCCAAGGCAAAGGCCGCTCAACGGCTTTTTGGCTTCTTAAATAGCGCACCTGATCTCGCGAGAGCTGGCTGGCCTGATGGGAAGAAGGGAGCAGAGGGGGCTGTCCGCGAGCGCCATCTTAGGAGAGGCACTGAGGGTTGCTGCCTCTCTCTCTCTCTCCTCAGCGTTGTACGGGTGGTGGGAGCAGAGGCACGGGAGCCTGGTGCGCGCGCGCAGACAGAGCCCAGCCGCAGGGCAGGAGCGCCGCGAAGCCCCTCCCCCGCTCGCCCGCGCTCTGGTAAGTGGCGCCGCGGCTGGCCGCTGAGCCCCGCTGATCGCCATCGCGCTGGTAGGGAGGGTGGCACAGTTACCCCGTGCTGGGCGGTTCCTTACCCCCGCCGGGCCAAGGGCGCTGTTTGTGCCCGAAAGCGGTGGCTTTGGGGGAGAGGGCAAGGCTAATCGGGAAGTGACCTCCGGAAGGTTGTGCTGTACGGGAAAAGCCTTGCTAAAGCGCCGCTACCCTTCCTACAGCCCGTTGGTTGCCTGCTTCACAACCGTGTCCCTGTAACGGGAGCTCCCCTTTTGGCAAAGGTTTAAAAGAGCGTGTGTGAGGCTGTGATTGCTATTAAGGGTTTGTTATTTCTCAGAAGTAGGCTTAAATGGAACCAGGGGACTGCAGATGTTAATATAATGTACTTTGTTCACTGTATATGTGAAATATGTTCTCTGTGTATATAATTCTCCCCACTGTATTTTCCACTGAATGCATCCGATGAAGTGAGCTGTAGCTTATGCTCAAATAAATTGGTTAGTCTCTAAGGTGCCACAAGTACTCCTTTTCTTTATATGAGGCATTAACCTACTGTCTCGGCATGTTTATTCACCTATCCATTCACTTTCAGAACTGAGTAATTCTCATTTGAAACTTTGCTTTTATGTTTTGTAAGGGACCTCACAAAACTGGGTGACTGGGCAATAAAATGGCAGATGAAATTCAATGTTGATAAATGCAAAGTAATGCACATTGGAAAACATAATCCCAACTATACATATAAAATGATGGAGTCTAAATTAGCTGTTACCACTCAAGAAAGAGATCTTGGAGTCATTGTAGATAGTTCTCTGAAAACATCTGCTCAATGTGCAATGGCAGTCAAAAAAGCAAACAGAATGTTGTGAAATCATGAGGAAAGGGATAAATAATTTGGTTAAAAAAATCATATTGCCTCTGTAAAACATGGTACACCCACATCTTGTATACTGCGTGCAGATCTGGTTTCTTCATCTCAAAAAAAGAATTGGAAATGGTACAGAAAAGGGCAACTAATATGATTTGGGTATGGAACAGCTTCCATATGAGAAGAGGTTAATAAGACTAGGACTTTTCAGCTTGGAAAAGAGATGACCCAGGGGGATATGAAAATCACAATTGGTGTGGAGCAAGTAAATAAGGAAGTGTTGTTTACTCCTTATAACACAAGAATTAGCGGTCACCAAATGAAATTAATAGGCAGCAGGTTTAAAACAAACTAAAGGAAGTATTTTTTCACACAGCGCAGAGTCAACCTATGGAACTCTTTGCCAGAGGATGTTGTGAAGGCTAAAACTATAACAGGGTTCAAAAAAGAACTAGTTAAGTTCATGGAGGATAGGTCTATCAATGGCTATTAGCCAGGATGGGAAGGGATGGAAAACCATGCTCTGAAGTGTCCCTAACCTCTGTTTGCCAGAAGCTAGGAATGGGCAACAGGGGATGGATCACTTGATGATTACCTGTTCTGTTCATTCCTTTTGAAGCACCTGGCATTGAAGCACCTTTTGAAGCACTGTCAGAAGACAGAATACTGGGCTAAATGGACCATTGGTCTGACCCAGGATGGCCGTTCTGATGTTGTGTAGAGAAGGGACTGTTGCTTTCCTGGCTCTGATGAGTTTATTAGTTACTTTTTAAAATGCCCTTTAAGTTACTGCTTCATTTTAATTTTTTCCAGTGCACCATAACTACTCTGGATCTGTCTTTTAGGCGCGGGTCTGCAAATGAATCCACATGGGTAGACCCTAACTTCCTTACACTGAGCCCTATTGGAGTCAATTAAGTAAAATCACCAGCCCATAACAATTCCCCAAAAAGTCTAGCCAAGACCATTCCAATTCTACTGCTGCTCCAGGGTGGAAGTTACTGCGTAGGGCATGTCTCATTTGTACACCAAAACATTCCAATGAGGAAGGAAAGAAGGGAAGAGCCCATCAAATACACTGACTTGTACTTTGAATTGGAATGTGGTACTGCATTTTATTTGTACTAAAAATTGACTGAAATGTTAAGTATATGTATATTTTATGGAAAAATTCATTCTTTATTATTTGTGGTTTATTGTTAATCCTGTACTAACAAGGTGTGGAAAAAATTACATTTACTAGCCAGAGGACTAAATCTGCTAGTCAGGCATAGTTGTGAAAGGCAAGTTGTGGTGGTTTTCCCTCAGGAGAAGCCCTGCTTCTTTGTAACCCTGCATTGCTGGGGTTTCTACTAGTGGCTTGTGCACACACACCCTCACCCTGTTTATAGATACCCATTTAACTACTGATATAAGCTATACCAACATGAAGGTGTTCATTGGTGGAAAGGCATCCAAACTAGGGCTTTACACCAATTTAATTATATTGGTTTATAAAGTGATATAGTTAATAGGAACAAAAACTAAGTAGACAAGCCCTAGGTAGTTGCCCCTGCACCTTGTACCATTTAGAGCAACCTGTGACTTGTTCAGATAAATTTGAAGCTCCTACTTCATCTCTTCCCAAGGCTTCTCTTCCCACAGGGGTTATTCTCCACTACTCTCCCCATCCCCAGCCTCTGTTTTATCCTCTTCACTATTTCATAACAACAGAGCCTGCCTTTGCTGCTGCTCATACATTTGGATCATGTACCTGGCATGGTTTACCCCTCTCTCTGCCATCTGCCCCTTCTGAGGCGTGAGAGACCACACTGCACATCTACCGCAAGTACGCCAGGTTGCAGCCCCTTTTCTGACTCCTCCAGAGCCTTCTCCTTAGATTCTGCCTGCACTTTTCCCCCCACCTCCTAATTTATGCACCTCTCATCGGTGGTCCCATGAAGTCAGGAGACCCCCTCATCAACCTCCTTCTGGCACTGGCCACTATTTCTGCTCCTCCCTTCGATCACGCATTCGGACAGAGTTTCTCTGGGCTGCGTCTGCTGGCTCCCTAGACACCTTCGAGGAGCAGTGGGTGCTGTCCAGGGTTCGCTGCTCAGTGTCCCCCTTCTGGATCCCTGATTTTGGCCCTAAGACCTCACTCCTGTCCCTGTTTTTCATTGGTTGTCCCCTGAACTTGCTTGAGCCCTGGGTTCAGTAGCTCATCCTCATAGGGTGGGGCGGGGCCTTCAGATGTGGGCAGGCTTGTGCCCGGCCACCCCTGGAACTCCGTGGGTGCTCATACGTTTGGAAAAGCAGCAATAGCATAAAATTGACATGATTCTCAATCCTTTCTCTGCTAGCCTTCCAGTTCTGAATGGCAGTATTGGTGCCGCCTAGTGCATAATTAGGTGCATTCTGTTACTGCTTGGCAAAGTTGTCTATCCGCGGGCATAGCTGTGATGGGATGGGACGCATCACACACCTTCAGCTGTAGATTTGGCAGCACATCAATGACTGTGCTGAGATATGGAGAAACCCTGCAATCAGGCAGGTGGATAAATTAAGCAGGACTGTACATTTCAGAGTTTTGTATTTTGCTTTGGAATTACTGCCCTGAAGGGGATCTTTTTTCTGTCCCTGTCTCTCCGCAGAGCAGATCTGCGTTGACACACAGACTGTCTCTAATATACATAAACTTATCACTCCAGGGAACAAAAACAAAGTTTCTGTTCAGTCAGGGATCTTATGAAAGCAGGATGGAAACTGCATAACTAAGAACATTTGTACAGAGAAATTTCCTGCCTGACCCTTTAACTTCCTGTCTCCTTATCCTCACATCGTCCTTTGACCAGCAGCTCCAGATCAGCTCATTCTACATCACAAAATTCCTTGTCTAGTCACTACCCGGTCTCCTTCAGTACTACTCACCTGGCCCCTCTTCCTTTCCCTACTTCCTCGCCTCCCAGTCCATCAACCTGTTCTCTTCTCCAAGTCCTCTTCTCCCTCTCACACTTCTTCACTGTGCCAACCATTAACTCTCACCACCCCACACTTTCCACCATCCTTGACTTGTTCGACCATCTCCTCCTTTGCAAAGTTCATCCATTCAAGCAACCTCAAACCCTGACTGACCCCCCAGCATCTGTTCCTTCTTTTCCTGCTCTCCACCACTTGATCATCTTCACAGAAGTCCTGTTGTGACCATGCAGACTTCCTCCACTACAAAATGGACTGTATCCTTCTATAGCTCTGCCATCTTCCTAGCCACCCAGTAGTACTTCTGCCCACTCACTGCATCCTACGTTTCTGAGATCTGACCTAGTCTCTCACTCCACAATGCTAAAGCTCTTGTTCACGCCCTGTCACGTTGTGTCTTGACTATTGCCACGTCCTCCTTTCTGTTCTTGATAAATACAATCTGGCCCCCTTTCAAGTCCATTCAAAAAGTTGCTTCTAAAATCATCTAGTTGGTTAATTGCTCTGGCTAAATACCCCCTCACACTTTTTCATTCCACACTGGATTTTTCCCCCCCACCACCTCAAACACAAGCTACATATTTTTTTTACCCTTTGAGTGCTTTCCTGGCTTTGTATTACACTACCTATCAACTCTAATAATTATTGAGCTGTGAACTCCTGACCTGAGAAGGTAAGGGAATCCTCCACCTGCTGAAGGAGATACAGCTCCTGAGTTGCTTTCTGCAGCGTAGGAGAGAAAAACATTTCAGCTGACTTTTCAGCAGAAGCCCAGTCAATCAGACACATCCAGCTTCCCAAGGGTTGTGCCCCCTCAGCTAACAATCCCCCAAACAGCTTGGCTACTGAAGGCATTGGTCAGGAAGAGAAAGCTGAAAAAAGTGAGTAACTTAATTTTTGCTACTTTTATTGGGGTGAAGAATACAGGTTTTTCATAGGGGTGGTGGGGAATCACTGTTCTGCTCCCTTCTGATTTCCTTGTTCTGTGATGAAAAGTCATGTGAAAATCAGAGTATTTTATTGACTTCACTGAGCTTTGGATCAGCCCTTAGTGAGCAGCTTTCTCCTTTCACTTGGGAAATTGTTGCTATAAAGTATGCTCACCTCCCTCTCCCCACTCTTTGATCTTTGCTGTGCCCCTGTGTGTCTGCGGACTCAGGAAGACTATGGGCTCACTTTTGAAAAGTAATATTGGTGACCATAAAGACTGGAAACATGTTTTTTTAATTAAAACTTGCATCGTGCAGAAGTGGATGGTTAATGTGTGACAGGTTATGCCCCTTAAGAAGTTTTCACAGAAAAACAAATTAAAGCCCCAATCTTATAACTGGCTCCACCTGGGCAAACAGCTGCATGTATGCAGAGCCCTTTGAAGTCAGGGGCCTGATTACACAGACCCAGTTACAGGCCTGGGTCTAAGTCTTTATGGATACAGTGCTCTGAATTCTCTCTAGAACTGCATGCTATGCATGTTGTCATTCCAAAACATATGAGGAAATTAGCATTATAAGCACATACATCACAATCTCACTTGAAGCAAAAAGTCTAGTCTACTGTAGTTTATGTATTCTTAATGTTATGTAAAGCCGCCGCTCAAATGCGATTGTAAGATCTGTAACTTGTATCATTAAGGTCTGCAACCTTATTGTAACTTCAGTTATTGTTACCATAGCCTTTTATGTTTTGTAACCTTCACAAGCTCTGTAACCTTTTCAAGTTACCACTTGTATGAACGGCCAAGCTTTGTAATATCCCATCACGCAATCAGAGAGAGTGTGAACAAGGGAGTGTGTGTGTGGAAGATAAGGGGGTGTGAACAAGGAAGTGTATGGGGGGACTGGGCAGAGAGGAACTGCAAGGAGAAAGGAGCCAGGTGTGTCTGATATAATCTGCCCTGAGAAGGCAATCACGGAGTGCTGTAAAGAAAAGATGCATGAAAGGAACAGGAACAGGGACTGGGAATGCTTCTCAGTGACGGACACAGAAGAAAAACTCAGTGTACGTGACAGGAGCACCCAGTTCCAAAATAAAATGAACCAGCCGCGCACACAAGCTGCTGCTCCTTGACCTGCTCACCAGCTCAGATCCGTGACCACAGGCAGACACACCAGATCTACCATGCTTTGGCTTCTTGGCTTCCCATGCTGTCTCCGGTAACTCTCCACCTGTGTAAGCGTGTGGGTACATGGGGGTATAAATGCGGTGTATAAATAAGTTCCTTCCCTTTTCTGTCTGACCTAACAGCTGCATTGTAATAAAACTAATACAAGTGTGACCCTGGGTTGGTTTTTTAGGGGAACAGAGGTAACACTTAACTGAAACTGGGGGGAAAAACCCTACATATCAAAAAGTAGGATGCAGCTGTGCAAGCCCTTTTTAATCAGTAAACCATTATGTTTGTTCACAGATCAGTAAGTCTCAGTGCCTAGTGTACTCTGATCTCTTCAGCAGAGAATCTATAAATCAGTTGTCCAGTTTGCGGAAAGAAATAGAAAATGACCAAAGTTGAAAAGTTTGCTCTTCATGTCCCAAGTCTAGAGGAACTTTCTGCGGGTAAGTAATGCAATTTATAGTGTTACGGAAGTTGTTGCAATAAGAAATGACAAATAACTAAATTTTGCATTGTGGTGTTTGCTCTTGTGTCCTAAATAGAGCTGGGTAGAGGCTGGCTTTGACCTGATACAGTTTTTCCCATCTGAATTATTCTAAGACCGCAAACTGTGTCTGTGCATCTATCCCATTTATAACCTTCAGCCCAATGATTGGACACTTGCTTGGGAAATGGGAGACCCCATAATTGAATCCCTACTCTGGAGTAGGGACTTGAACTCGGATCCATCTGTCTGGGGAAGTATCCTGGCCACTAGGCTACAGACTGTTTTTTGGAAGGGGTTGCTCATAATCTCTCCTGTTGAAGCTGTTCCACTTTATAAACATAAATTTAATATTTATTGGGCCAAAGAGAGCCCAAAACAATTCTTTAACCTCTTGATTAAGGCACTCACTTGGGAGGTAGGAGATGAATGTAGGACTTGGAGGAGGGAAAACCTGAATTCAAGTCTAGGTTCCAGAGTAGGGATTCAAACCTTGATGTTCTACATGAGAGGCAAGTGCCATAACCACTGGGCTAAAGGTTATAAGATTAATGGATAGCCACCACAGTGAACACTTTTGGACATGTACCCAATGGTTCTCAGTTGCTTTTCTTCCAACTGAGACCCAAAATCTACCTGTAGTTTCTTGCTAGTCCCACTTGCATCCCACATTACTTTGCAGCTTCAAAAAATTGCAAGATTGAGATCTTGGCAAGAACCCCCTGGTTGCATGGGAGTGCTACTTTTACCCACTACGTGTTCTGATTGGAGCAGTGCCAGGATCACAGCCTCTTGAACCAGTGCTGCCCACAGAGCTGAATGCTTGGCAAGGAGGGGTGAGGAGTTGCAATAGGATTGGGGGTGAGATGGGGTGGAGCACTTGGAGAGCAACCATGATAGGATCAGGAGGCTGAATTTGTCCCTTCATCAGCAGCAGGAGAAGTAGAGTGGAAATCAGTTTCCCCTTCCTGGCTGGGCCATCATACCCAAAGGTCTCTTGTAAGGTATCCTTACAAAGCTTATAATCTACTGAGTGTGTTCATCCTATTTGTATGAATGTATCATTCTTGTGTCTGAAGCTAGAAATATGAAGTGTTACTCTGAACTCTATTTTAACTATGCAAAGTGTGGGCTATTAATGGTGGTTTGGAATCTTGATGGCTCCCATCAACTAGGATAATTGGTTGTAAATGGCTCTGTTTACTTGCAAGCCTTCCTGTGAGTCAGGCCAGGAAGAATGAAGGCTTGGGGTCTCACAGGACATGTGATCATGTCACCTGGTACTGGAATCCATCTTAAACCTGGTGCTTTTCCATTTAGAAGGAAGGGTGGGGACCCAGAGAGACAAAAGATTCCGGTCTTGTGTCAAAGCTATATAAGGGGGTGGAACAGAACAAAGGAGGCTGCAGTCATGAAAAATCCCCTAGCTACCACCTGAGCTGGAACAAGGACTGTACCGGGGAAAGGATTAGGCCCAGACTAGAAAGGAGTCTAGTCTGTGAAAGAAGCTTATTGGAACATCTCTGAGAGTGAGATTTACGTGTATTCAGTTTCTTAAATGTAGTAGGCTTAGGCTTGCGTGTTTTGTTTTATTTTGCTTTGTAACTTACTTTGTTCTGTCTGTTATTACTTGGAACCACTTAAATCCTACTTTTTATATGTAATAAAATTACTTTTTGCTTATTAATTAACCCAGAGTAAATAATTAATACCTGGGGGAGCAAACAGCTGTGCATATCTCTCTATCAGTGTTACAGAGGGCGGACAATTTATGAGTTTATCCTGTATAAGCTTTATACAGAGTAAAATGGATTCCTTTGGGGTTTGGATCCCATTGGGAGCTGGGTGTCTGGGTGCTGAAGACAGGAGCACTTAAGCTGTTTTCAGTTAAGTCTGCAGGTTTGGGGCGTGTGGTTCAGACCCTGGGTCTGTGTTGGAGCAGACTGGCGTGTCTGGCTCAACAAGACAGGGTTCTGGAGGCCCAAACTGGCAGAGAAAACGGGCTCAGAGGTAGTCTCGGCACATCAGGTGGCAGTCCCAAGGGGGGTCTCTGTGACCGAACCCATCACAGTATGAATCTCTGAACAGGGGGACGAGGGGCGGAGACAGGGAAATCCTTCAGGAAGCCCTAGAACAGCCTGGCCTAAGGAGAAAGCATAGGCTGAATTTTATCTTCTGTTGTTGGGTCTATCAATAAAGCCAAATCCAGGAATGGGTTAAGTTTGAACTTGAATAAACCCCCTCTGAGTGACATAAGTTACAACGACATAGCACTGCTCACAGCGGGAGAGCTTTTCCTGCCAACATAGCTTGTGCTACTTGCAGAGGTGTTTTTTATTATGCTGATGGAAGAACTTTCTTCCCTGGTAGGGAAGGCTGTGCCTGGCCCCTGCCCCCTGTCTGTCACCCTCTGAATTTCTGACCCATCCAACCCCCTCCCCCCCCCCCTGCTTCTTGTCCCCTGACCACCCCCTCCTGAGATCCCCCCACCCCTAACTGCCCCCCAGGACCCCACTCCCTATCCAACTCCCCCTGCTCCCTGACTGTGTCGACCCCAGTCCACACCCCTGCCCCCTGACAGGCCCCCCGGGACTCCCACACCTATCCAATCCCCCCCTTCCCCCCCCCCCAGTCCTCATCGTGTAAAAAAAGAAAAAATAGAACCTTCTGTCCTTCAGCAATATGACAGGTTAGCAGAAAAGGATTTATTCCTCTCTGAGGCCCTGATTCAGTGAGGTAATTAACATATGCGTAACTTTGAGCTTGTGACTAGCCTTACTTAAGTTAATGGAATTGCTCATGTGCTTAAAGTGACACGTGTGCTTATGTATCTTGCTGAATTGGCACCTTAAAATATGTGTTTTATGTGGTGTATTACTTGCCAAACTCTAGCTAATGTCTCACTAATAATTTTTTTTTTTAACTCTATTCTAGTCCTGCAGAATGGGCTTACAGAGAACTTTGCTGATGTCCAGGTCTCTGTAGTAGAATGCCCTGATCTGACTCATGATCCCTTCAATTTCCCTGTTAAAGGTAACATACTGTTCTAACTATAAGCTATGACTGCCAGTATTTCATAGCTGATTCTTCATAATTAGAAACTCTTGAAGATGATGGCAGAGGAAGAATGGTCTTGTGGATAAGCTACGAGGCTGGGAGGTAGGAGAGCCGTGTCTTAGTCTTGGCTCTGCCACTGGCTTGATGTGACCTGACTAGAACAAATCACTCAAGTGCTCTGCATCATTGTTCCTCATCTGTAAAATGAGTTTAACAGGTTTAATTCTCTATTGTATGGTAAGGGTTTTGACATCCTCAGATTGAAGGGGCTGTGTAGATACCAAGTACTGTCTTGCTATTCAACTTCTTTCTAATAATGAGCTCAGTCTCTGTTTATTTAAACTCCCACCATTGTCCCTACACAAGATAGGTGAAAGCATTTTTATATCTGTACCTTCTGCTGTCTTTGCATGATGACACTATGAACTATGCCTCATTGGAGAACCAGTGTTCCTCAACTGTTGCCTAGCAGATTTTGTGTGTGCTTGTAGAAAGTACTACTTTTGAAACAGGCTGGCTAGCTAGCTTTTAGAAGTGAGCCCATACCTTGTTTTCCACTGAATGCATCCGATGAAGTGAGCTGTAGCTCACAAAAGCTTATGCTCTAATAAATTTGTTAGTCTCTAAGGTGCCACAAGTCCTCCTTTTCTTTTTACGGATACAGACTAACACGGCTGCTACTCTGAAACCTACCTTATGTATGTTTTTCTTCCAATTCAGGCCTACTTTACATGGATTTGTAGAACCCCAATTTATCTTAGTACTCAGAAGAAAAAATGGTGATTTAAAACAGAGGTTCTTAACCAGTGGTCCGGGGCCCCCTGGGGGTCTGCGAGCAGGTTTCAGGGGGTCCTCCAAAATAAACCAAAGAGCAAGGCCAACATTAGACTCGCAGGGGCCCAGGCAGAAAACAGAAGCCCAAGCAACTTTGCTTCACAGGGGCCCCTGTGGCTTGGGGCCCCAAGTAGTTGCCCTGCTTGCTACCCCTAACACCAGCCCTGGCTTTTAATCCACAGGATTTGCAGAAAAACAGTTGCTGTGGCACAGGTGGGCTATGGAGTTTTTAAAGCATGGGTGCGGGGGGAGGAGGGGGAGAAGGGGCTCAGAAAGAAAAAGGTTAAGAACCCCTGATTTAAAAGACTTTCTGAACACTTAAAGGAAGCTTTTGAGGAACAAATTCTTCGTCTTCTTATGCTTCCAGTACCCAGAGAGAATTTTAGACAGATTCTCTTGACAAGCTAACTTGCCTTATTCTTGTTCCAGGAATCTGTGGGAAGCCTAGAATAGCAGATGTGGGAGGTGTTCCTTACCTTGTGCCTCTTGTACAAAAAGATAAAGTGAGTTAATTTACAGTCCTGGCTTTTTAGTGCATTTGCCAAAGAAAGAAGCATATGTAGTCCTATTTTAAAATACTATCCTGGCGAACACTGACGAATGAAAGGATTCCATTTGTAAAAATAGGCTTACATTGCGAAAGCATTATGGGCCAAGAATCCTGGCCTGTGCTGAGCATAAGAACATGTCAGAAATCCCACAGCAGAAACTGCATGCAAAAGTTGTCCCTCTTCTGGTACCTACTAAATAGTGTGTGGCTGTTTCTTCAAAAGCTGTCTGACAGAAGCCACAGAGGATGTTGGAGGGAATTACTTCGAGTCCATGGCATGATCTGTATGTTTACGTATTATATGCTATCTAGCCATGGCCCTCCATGCTGATTATTACTATTGTTTGTAAAAACAGACTGTGTATGGGGTTGGTATAGGCCAGAGTTCACATTAATACTTGCTAATGCATTCTCTTTTGGTAGAGCATGGGGCCTGCCAGAATCTGATTCTATGTGACATCACTTAAGGATATTTTCATTTTTTTCCTTTAAACAATGTCACTTGCACAGAGAGAGTAATTTGGCCCTTAGACAGGATGGGCCAAGCTTGTGCACTGCAGTCCAGCAAATAAGTGGATATGTGCCCAAGTCATTAAGTTTGAACTTGACCAGATGCCAATGCTGTTCGGATTTGGGGACTGTGTTCAAACCAATCTGTACAAATAAATAATAATGGCATTTGGATAAAATCATCAAGAAATTGCAGTGGAATGTAGCTGAGATGAGAATTACAAGGCAGGAAAGTCAAAGGTACATAAATGTATGTCTCTTGTACAGGTTTATGACCTGAACACTGTTGCAAAGCAAATAGAATTGCCTGGAGCGTTCATTCTTGGTGCTGGAGCTGGGTCCTCTAGGATTCTTGGAGTAAATGCTGAGGTCAGTAAATATGTATAAACATGCAGAAGTTCTCAAAAAATTATTTCATTGACATAGCAAACATTTCTACACTGATAATGTATATGTAGCACCACAAGTTTGTATGGCACTTCACAAAGATAATAAAGACAAGGTTACTTATTACTTAGATAATAAACCACATTTTTGTGTTTATAAATTCTACAGGGAAGCATATGGTTACTATGGAGTTAAGAGGAAACCGCCTCTAGTTGTTGCTATACTGAAATTTGTAATTAGCTGATCACATTTTTAATTCCAGAGAAGAGGAAAAATATGCAAAAAATGGATGCCAAGGAGCTGAGTGGTAAATTGCTTTAAATACCCAATGCTGGTCTTCATTTTAAATAGCACAAGAGAAAAAATTGTGTTACTCAAGATGCTTTTGCTTTAAGACTTACGCTGTAAGGTCAGGTAAGGATCAGCAGTTAAAACATGATTTAGTTGATCTGTCCTACATGGTGAAATAGATAAAGAAAGCAGTTTTGATTTGAGGTGAATGGAAAACTCCAGTGTAATGTGAAAAATGTTCTAAATGCTACATCTAATTAAAAGAAGAGTACATGACTAAACATATTCCTAGGTGAGTGAAATACAATCAAAGAAAAAAACTAAATCAATTGAAAGCTGGTATCTTAACAGCCTGATGCACAGTGGGAGTGAGAGAATTTAGCTCTTGGTAGTAAATATGGTAACTCAGACTTTCAAAGTCGCTACATGTTTTTCTTATTTAAATAAAATAGGAAAATATTTTTATTTTAAAAGTAAGTAGTCAAATGAACCATTTAAATTATTATAGGCCTTGCCTTACAACAACATTAAGGGTGATATTTTCAGGAGCACTCAAAGTTGGTCTAGTTTTGCTTCTATTGAAGTCTATGGAACCTAATAGTATGAACACTTTTGAAAATGCCACCTGAAAACTCTTTCATTTCAATGCTTTCTAACAGAAGCTGAATGCTCAGTCCTGGTCATCATCACTAAGCTGGGCCTCTTGCAGTGATATATTAAGTTGGTTGCCTCATTGAGAAACTTTCCCATTTAGTGTTCTGTTATTTATACAAGAATTTGAATCCAAATCCCTAGATAAGAGAGAATTCCTTAATACATGTGTTTCACACTTAATTTTAAATTGAGAGTTTTCTTTAAAATAGTTGTGTGTTTTGCTAATCTATATGGACCTAATCCTGCGAGATGAAACTTCTGTTGTTGTTCTCAGGATTGGGCCCTAACTTGGGATGCTATCTACCTAGTAATAAAATCAACTGACTAGAACTAAGCAATTTTACATTCTCTTCTTTTCAGTTTATCCCAGTTGTTCAAGCTGAGAGTGAACAAAAGCCTGCTGTAAATGCAAGTTACACCGCTCAGATTAATCCTGCAGATGGAGGGTGCCTCCTGGAGAAGTACAGCAAGAAATATAGTGACTGTGAATTTGGACTACTGGCCAACCTGTATGCCAGTCAGGGCCAACCTGGCAAGGTGCATATTTGGATAAAATGTCACTTCTTCAGTAGGTGATAGCTGAAGTTAAACTTCTTTGTTTGAGGCCTGCCTTTTCTTTCAGGGAATACTGATGTTAATATTAATGCCAAAAATCACATAAGAGAAATTATCCTTCACAAGAAAATGAAGTTGATGTGAGGGAGTGGATTCCCCAGGGTATTGGTACTGGGATATGGAATTTTTCACCCTTAAATCACCCACTGTAATCCAGCCCAGGTTGATAATGACTAAAACTTGATTGGCCTGTGTAAACTGAAGTTTGTGGTCTCAGTTCAGTTCTTGGTGGACAAGTGTCTCCCTCAACACAACTGGCACTAGGTGGTCTCAACAGAAAAGCAACGACCGAATGGTGCATGAAAATTGAACAAACCTTTTTATCCCTAGAGAGTCTCTTCTTTCATGACGGGTTTGAGGCCTGTTGGGTGGGAGAGGGAAGCTTATGCCTCTGTTTCATGTGCTGTGCCTGTTGTGTAACTGACTAAAGAACTTCAGAAAAGCAAATTCTTACATGCACAAAACCAAACCTGTTGAATATTTTAAGGATACAAAGGAAGCAGCACCTGTGAGAGAACTTACTTTAACAAAGATTATAGGATACAAGGTTGAGTGTTTCACAGCAGCGTTGAAATACATGATGTACATAGCAAACATTCACAAAACATTACAGCATGTGATAAGCATGATAAATGTATGTCTACTCTCCAGGTTATTGAAGTGAGAGCCAATGGAAGAACTGGACAGCATAACTTTGTGACCTGTATGAGACAAATTATAGAAAAATGCTATGGAGATAAACCAGTCGGGATAGGCGGTACATTTGTCATTCAAAAGGGGAAAGCGAAGATTCATATCATGGTAAGTTGCTCTTGATTCAGGCTCTTTATCTTTCTAAAAGATAAAGATGCAGGACAGTTCAGGATATAAAGACTTAGCGCACTTAATTTTTTTTTGCAATAATGTGCACTTTCTGAAAAGTGATAAACGGAAAGTACAAAAACACCAAAATTATATATCCCATGACCCTAATACTCCCATCTTTTGTTGGGACAAAGAAGCTGTAGAAACAAATGGAGATGTATAAGGACTTGGTGAAACACACAAACAGTAGAATAGTGTGAAAAATAATTAAATCAATTAAACAATGATCAGAGATATGGTTTAACTTAGAGATTTATAATTTTTTTATAAACTATTACAAGTATTAAATATATTTATGCAATAGCTATACAGTTCTTACTGATTGTATTTGCTTGCATGGTTACCAGAATTCGCTTTCCATTTTACAAGCAGAACTTTCTGAAATGTTAAATTTTTACAAGTTTCCACTGATTCTTGTCTCTGTCAAACCTATCAAATGTCAAAGATGAAATTCCTGTCGTCTTGTAGTGCTGCTTTCATCTACCTAAAATGCAAAGGGTAATTTTAAAAAAATCTATTACTCTGAAGAATTTTTTTTTTCTCTTCAAGAAGTGGGTCTAAACATGATACCAATGGTGCTCCCCTTTGGAGAAAAGCACCATTCCTGAGTCCTCCGTGTCTAGAACGCTCCTGAAACAGATGTCTTGAATTTTGTGTGCCTCAGGCTGTATTCACATTGGGAACGGTATTCACAACACTTATTATCAAGGTTCTATTATCAAGGCTGTTGATTAATTGCAGTTAACTCACGCGATTAACTCAAAAAAAATTAATCGCAAAATTAATCACGATTAATCTCACTGTTAAACAATAGAATACCAATTGAAATGTATTAAATATTTTTGGATGTTTTCTGCATTTTCAAATATATTGATTTCAATTACAACACAGAATACAAAGTGTACAGTGCTCACTTTAAATTTTTATTACAAATATTTGCACTGTAAAAAATAGTATTTTTCAATTCACCTCATACAAGTACTGTAGTGCAATCTCTTTATCATGAAAGTGTAACTTACAAATGTAGATTTTTTTTGTTTTGTTTATATAACTGCATTCAAAAACAAAACAATGTAAAACTTCAGAGCCTACAAGTCCACTCAGTTCTACTTCTTGTTCAGCCAATATCTCAAACAAGTTTGGTTACAATTTGCAGGAGATACTGCTGCCTGCTTCTTATTTACAATGTCACCTGAAAGTGAGAACACGCGTTTGCATGGCACTGTTGTAGCCAGTGCCGCAAGATATTTACGTGCCAGATGCACTAAAGAGTCATATGTCCCTTCATGCTTCAACCACCATTCCATGAGTCCTTGCTATACAGTTCTCCCCCAAGGAGTTCAGTCACAAATTTAATTAATGCACTATTTTTTTTTTTTTAATGAACAACATCAGCATGGAAGCATGTCCTCTGGAATGGTGGCCGAAGCATGAAGGGGCATACGAATGTTTAGCATATCTGGCATGTAAATACCTTGCAATGCCGGCTACAGGCGAACACCTGTTCTCACTTTCAGGTGACATTGTAAATAACAAGCAGGCAGCAGTATCTCCTGCAAATTGTAACTAAACTTGTTTGTCTGAGATGTTGGCTGAACAAGAAGTAGAACTGAGTGGACTTTGTTTTGTTTTTGAATGCAGTTATATAAACAAAAAAAATTCTACATTTGTAAGTTACACTTTCATGATAAAGAGATTGCACTACAGTACTTGTATGAGGTGAATTGAAAAATACTATTTTTTACAGTGCAAATATTTGTAATAAAAATTTAAAGTGAGCACTGTACACTTTGTATTCTGTGTTGTAATTGAAATCAATATATTTGAAAATGTAGAAAACATCCAAAAATATTTAAATGGTATTCTATTATTGTGTAACAGCGCGATTAATCATGATTCAGTTTTTTAATCGCTTGACAGCCCTAATTCTATTATAATTTCCATGACTAAAGTGGATAGGGATAATAAAATTATGGTCTAGATTGCTATTCCTGGTACAATTGTAATCACAGTTTGGCTAATGTTGTTCTCGGAAAAAAATCTGTCAGCATCAGTTGAAGAAAACATGCCAGAATCCTGTGAGGTTTCAGCTGTGTTCAAACACAGCTGAAACTGACATAGTTCTGATCCCAACATGATAGGACAAATGTAACATGTGGATACAGGTTACCTGATTCTAAGAATTCCCCATTTGGTACCCGAGGAATGGCAGTGGAGGCAGCCATTGGGTAAAAGCTTATCATTCTGAATAGAGAAACAATTGTGGATACTGCTTTTGCTAGTTAAGAAGAAATAGGGAGCAGAAAATAATTTAGAGCTAGTGAAGAAAAGTAGCTTAGAGGAAAGTTTTGGTCCTAGTATCTTCATTCAATTGATGATGCTTTTTTATAGCCCCCAGAATTTTCTGCCTGTCCTTTAAACACTGACGAGGAAGTGAATAATTGGCTCAATTTTTTTGAAATGAAGGCTCCGTTGATTTGTCAGCCAGTACTAATTTCCAGAGATCCAGTAAGTCACTATTTTGTGTTTGTCTGAGTTACTAACTTGATGTGTAATGATTCTGTCTTGGATTTGTTTATTTTTATTTTTTTTCTGTTCAAGAATGGGAATTATTTATGGATTACATTAAAGTCTTTGCGGTGTTGGAATGGGTGGCTCAGGGGATTGGTAATAGAATATAACTAAGCCTTTCACTTTTCACTGGTTTTGAATTAAACCCAGGTCAATAGTGACTGAATGTTGATGCATGTTCAGTAACAAGAGTGAAATGTTTGTTCCCAGTCCAGTTCCTAGTGTGTAGGTGTCTGCATCCCAAAACAACCAGCACAACTTGCATTAATTTGGACATCTATTTGGCACTCAGAAGAGAGACCAAGGAATGAAAGGGGATGGAGACTGAATTATCCTTACCTTCATGTGGCCCATTCAGAAATGGGTTGGGACACTTTGGCAGTGCTATGTGGGGAAGTTGCTATTCGCACTGCACTGTATAGTGTGAGCAAATCAGAGCCTTACAGCCTTGGATATCAAAGTATAGACTGAGCATATTTCACAAGCACTAAATTCAATAGTAAAAAATATTAAAAGTATGAGAAAATCTATCTTATAAATAAGACTAGTGTCCCTATCATTAGGAATATTGTTACATTTACATTAAAGTATATACGTTAACCAAGAGTCTTGGGAGAAAAACTAATTACCATCCATATTTTGTATATCTTTTAAACAAATTTATAACAATTTAAAAAACACTTCTGCCAGGTGGTGGGTACGTTAGTGGGACATGGTGTTGGTTTGCACATACTCAAGTGCCTTACTCCATTGGGTCTCTATTTGGCAGTCTTTGGGCCCAATGCTCAATGGCATATAGTTTCCCAAAAGCTAGTGATGAGTACTATAGGAATGGACATATATCGACAGCTGTTAATGGAATATTCTTCTGAATGAAAGCATCTGACATGTAGGTGCTGTTTTTATATAATGATTGCTACTTCTTATTTGTATTAAGTTAGTACCCAGAGAAATTAAGAACCAGGGCCCATTGTGCTAAGCACTATTTGTTTGTACAGAGACTGTCTCTGTCCCGGAAAGCTCACAATTTGAGCGTGACAAGATGCAAAAGAAAGGAAAAACAGACAAAAGGATGGAATGTGTATTGCACAATGCCTAGCAAAGTGGGGTCCTGGTGATGAGGGCTCCTGGGTACTATGGTAATACAAATAATAATCAAATGGTTACATTTTGCCTAATAGCTAGTAGTCTCAACGTGCCACCAACTTAGCTGTTAGGCCTAATCGCACTAATATTTTTGCAATATAATAATGCCTTATATCTCTAGAAGGCAAATAGCATTGTGCCAATGGGAACTTCTTCATTTAGGCAGCTGGTGTGCAGAATCCAACACTTATCATATCGTTCATTATCATCTTATTGTTACCTGTGCTTCCTCCTGTCAGTACCTACCTGTTATCTCTCAAAATTGGGCCAGCCACTATCTTGTTGTTGTTGTTGTGTTTGTACAGTGTGTGGCACAATGGGGCCCTAATCTCTGATTGTGGGCCCATAGACCCTATCTCAACACACATACTAGAGCCTGGCTTAGACCAACTGGATTGCATGGAAGAACGGTTGTGTGTTGTAGTGCAGAGCAGGGGCTCTCAACCTTTTTCTTTGAGGACCCCCCCAACATGCTATGAAAACCTCCATGGCCCACCTGTGCCACAACAACTGTTTTTCTGCGTGTCGAGTAGATTAAAAGCCAGGGCTAGCGTTAAGGGGTAGCAAGAAGAGCAATTGTCTGTGGCCACCCCACACCACAGGGGGTCCTGCAAAGCTGAGTTGCTTTGGCTTCAGCCCCACGTGGCTCGGACTTCAGCTTTCTACCCTGAGCCCCAGGGAATCTAATGCTGGCCCTGCTCTCTGGTTTATTTTGGCGGACCTCCTGAAACCTGCTTGCAGCCCCCAGGGAGCCCCAGACCCCTGGTTGAGAACTGCTGGGTAGAGGACTGGGAGTCAGGACTTCTAGATTCTACTCCTAGTTCTATCAGTCTCAGTGTGACCTCAGGAAGTGACTCTTTGCCTCAGTTTACCAGTCTATAAAATAGCGAGAGTACTAGGTTACTTCACGTTGCAAGTCTTTAAATAATTAAATGTTTGTAAAACACTTTTTGAGATCCACGGAAGAAAAAATATACAATATGAACTGCAAAATACTGTAGCATTACTGAAATACTTTCTTTAAAAGAAAATGTGCTCCCGTAACATAAACTTGTCTCTTTTCTAGGGGTTTGATCTGCGAGTGGAGCACACCCATTGTTTCAGTCACCATGGCGAAGGAGGACACTACCATAATGACACTACACCAGATAGTGTGCAGTATCTGGGATATTTTTTGCCTGCAGAACTTCTCTTTCGTATTGATAGACCCAAGGAGTCTCATATGGTTGGGAGAGATTAAATCCATGGATGCACACTTAGTTTGGAGTGTAAGGATAGCAATTAATTTTTAAAAATGAAATATTGGATTTGATCAGTCTTCTTTAATTGACATCAAGCCACACACATGAAAAGTTGGCATTTTATTGCAGTCTTAGCCTTTTTAAAGAATGGGACACGTTCAGAGTTTAGATTGTTTGTTTGTGATTGAAATAGTTATTTGAATTCAAATTAATTTTTATACAAACATCAAAGCCAAATAGTTTGTATTAATGATTTATTTTGTTCCATATTGATTACTTTAGGCAGGCATTACTAGGTGATTTTCTCTGGCTATAGAGAGCCACCATTGAATTAATGAGCGCTACACATTCTAAATGGAAGAGGAAAAGAGATGCCAATCAAGAACCATGTAACTACGCTACAATTCAGAATCTGATATTGACCTGGCTGTGTTCCCTTCTAGCTATATGTGGCCTAGTGGGTTATATGTGGGTAATGGGATTGGCCATTTATTTTAATCAGTAATTACAAGAAACTTGTTTGAAATAAGAGGAAGGCACTTGTAGTTCCACTCATGTAACTTCTAGCTCAGCAGAACTACAGGGTGGTGCAATCCTACAACTACAGGAGTCAGTGGCAATACCCCCATTGATTTCACTGAGAGTGTAGAGGACCTACAGGTATGGAAATGCAAACTTGTCAAAGAGGGACTTTTCTCGTTTTTACTGGTGCTTACAAGCTAGCTAACTACTTAACAAGCATATGAACATTTAAAATCCTAGAAATGGTCCTGTTACTATCATGCCATGTGTGCTTGATTATTTTCTCATACCAGTTTAAATGAGGAATAACTTTATTGACGTGAGTGGAGTTACAGTGGGCTGACTGGAGGATCAGGCCCTATTTGTTTCTAGTTTTGAATAAGGCTGAAATACTGGAGCACTTTGTCAGCATTCTTTTTTTTTTTTTTCCTTTTACACTCTGATATTTTTGTCATTTGTCCTGCCAATAAAGTTTTACTGAACTGAATTTAAGCTGTCTTACTTGCTGTCAAGTGGGATATTTCTAGGCTGTGAATAAACCCTGATTAGGAGTTAACATTTTAAGTCTGAGCCTTGTTATATTTCTCTTTGTGTTTTGTAGCAAAAACACACTTAAAATGTAGATGTGAAGTGTATTTAATATTTTTTTAATATTCTACCTGCTATGCACTGAAAGTAAGACACATGTATAAATCACTAACATACATATAACTTAAAGCCACACAGTCACCAGCCTGCCACATATATGAACAGCAATGGATATACATAGTACAACACACCCATGGTGTGTTAATTGAAATAAAGAAAATACAGAACATGTGTTCTGGGCCTTAGGATAGCACAGGTACTTGAAAAGAAAGCTGTCAAGCACCAGTTGTGGACAATTTTCTAGCAAACCTGCAGTAATGTCTGGTGCAAACTGCTTTGTGTAGCATTAACTCCTCTGTATCTTGTAACCTCCGTACTCCTCGGAAGGAGTGATAACTAAGTATGCCCACTGACTTGGCTATGCTGCTGCCAGCATGAGTGTTTATAAAGTCTCAGGGCTTTTACTCAAAAGTGTTCTGGGCTATCTCTGCCCGTGGCAAGAGCAGCCTACAGATCCGTGCTGATCTGAAAACGCCAAGCCACACCACCACTCTCAGCCCGACTCCTGCTGGCTTCCCCTATCCCAGCAGTGCAGGTGGCAGCAACTCAGAGCTTGGCTACACTTGCAAGATACAGCATATTAAAGGAGCCCTAGGCACACTAGCTCACTACCTGTCCACACTGGCAAGGCACGTAGAGCGCTCTGATTCCGCGGCTAGAGCGCTCCTGGTACTCCACCTCGGTGAGTGGAATAAAGTTTTGTGCACCCCCACTGGAGCACCGCAGCAGCAGTGTGGACACCCTGGTCTGTTAGTACACTCTGATTGGCCTCCAGAAGTGTCCCACAATGCCTGTTCTAGCCACTCTGGTCATCAGACCCGCCCTTTAAATTCTCTGGGAATTTTGAAAATCCCCTTCCTGTTTGCTCACTCCAAACTGTTTCCTGTGCTGAGGTGGAGGAAGACCCCTCCCCCCCACACACACACAGAATCCCTAGATGCATGCAGCCAGGAGCTGTTCTCAAGCCAGGAGGAAGGTAGCCAGTCATGGCGGACGGTGCTTGGGGAAGGACAAACACCAGAGGAGGTTCCCGGTAAGCAGCTTTTATTTTGGGAAGGAAGTTATTCAGTGCAGGCTCTTGGAGTGAGGAGGGTTAGGGCTGCATGCATGCCTAGATGCAAAATAGGGCGTTGATGTGCTCTCACATCGCAGTAATCGGCTTCAATGATCTCTTCAAAGGTCGCATCCAGAACTTGGGCAATGCACTTGCGCAGGTTTCTCAGGAGAGCCGCTGTGGTCCTTGTCCCAGTAAGGCTAACTTGTCTGCGCCACTGTGCCATGAGGGGCAGGGGGCACCGTTGCTGCATATGGGCCAGGGCAGAATCTGCATTGCAGTAGAAGACCCTCCCTTGCTTCCCAGGTCACCCTCAGCAGTGAGATATCTTCCAGGATGAACTCCTGTGGAAAATGTGGGGACAGTGTTCAGAATAGGGGCCCCCTGCTGCTGCTGGCTCTCCCCAAGACACAGAAACCCAGAGGACAGTACAGCCGTGAAACAATCAGTCACGCTTGACCCTATGCTTACTCACCATTTTGGGGCTCCTGTGGGTTATGTGCGCTCGCTTTGGGACTGGCAAATTTTGCTATTATGTAGACTGTGCTTGCCCTTAAGTACAGGGGAATCATTGCTCTGTCTGGCGTGAACAATGCTGCCTCTGTTAAGTGTTGCATTTTGCCTTTACAGTTACAACCTTGAGATCTCATCTGTCCCTTTTATCACCAGCCAAAAGACTCCAAAGAATCAGAACGAGGCCACGTAGAAGCAAGGAAGACGTTGCATGAAGCATTCAAGTAATGAAAACCAAAAAGTGCAGTTTCAGGGACATTGAAAGGAGATTCCGCCAGCAGAATGAGGAGCGCCGACACAAAAGTGCGGTGCTCCGGCAGCAAAGCACGGATCGGCTGATAAGCATAATGGAGCACCTTTAAAGAGGTATTTATCCTGGCGCTCGTAGCCATGCAGGCAGAGCACTCTCTCACCCGTCCCCCCCGCAGCCCTTGTCCCAAAACTTTCCCTTGTGCCCCCATGTAACCTCTAACCCACTTTCCCCAACATCCGGGTTCTTACTGCTACCAGCTGCCTCCACCACCTGTAGCTTCACCACCCAGCCCTGAAAACTATGACCCTTACCCACTGCACTCAACCCCCATTACCATGCAGTATAGCCATCCTGAAGTGCAGCACTCATTGCACAGCACTCCAGACAGGAAGGCTGAGTATAACAGGACATACGTAAATCTGTGATTGTACCATTCCCCACCCCACCCCCTTGCCCTTTCTGTTTCCCAAGCACTTATGTTTCTTTTCAATAAATGGATTTTTTGGTTTTGAAAACATTCTTTATTATTGCATAAAGTAAAAGATACCTTAGCCCAGGAACGAAACAGGCACTTCAAGTCAGTGTAGCAAACACAGATTCCTACTATCATTGGAACCATTGCACTTCACTCCTGTGCAGGGCACCAGACATTACTGGTGGCTTTCTGCCTCAAATTGCTCCCTCAAGGCATCCCTAATCCTTACAGCCCCGCGCAGGGTTATTAGAGGGGCTGTTCAAATTCAGCCTGCTCTCTGGCTGTTCAAATTCAGCCTCCAGGTGTTGAACCTCCGAGTTTCATGCCTGAGTGAATCGTTCACCCTTCCCTTCACAAATGTTACGGAGGGTACAGCACGCAGATATAACCGTGAGGATGCTGTCATTGGCCAGGTCCAGCTTCCCACATAGAGAGCGCCAGCGGCCCTTTAAATGGCCAAAAGTACACTCCACAGTCATTCTGCACTGGCTCAGCCTGTTGTTGAACTGCTCCTTGCTGCTGTCAAGGCTCCCTGTACAGGGTTTCGTGAGCCACTGCATTAAAGGGTAAGTGGGGTCTCCAAGGATCACAATGGGCATTTTGACTTCCCCTATGGTGATCTTCTGATCTGGGAAAAAAGTCCCAGCTTGCAGCTTCCTGAACAGGCCAGTATTCTGAAAGATGCGTGCATCATGCACCTTTCCCGGCCAGCCTGTGCTAATGTCAATGAAACGCCCACGGTGATCCACAAGCGCCTGGAGAACCATAGAGAAATACCCCTTCCGATTAATGTACTCGGAGGCTAGGTGGACTGGTGCCAGAATTGGAATATGTGTGCCATCTATCACCCCTCTGCAGTTAGGGAAATCCATTTGTGCAAAACCATCCACAATGTCATGCTCGTTACCCAGAGTCACGGCTCTTCTGAGCAGGATGCGATAATGGCCCTGCAACCTTGCATCAACACTATTCCAACGGTCGACTTTCCCACTCCAAACTGGTTAGCGACCAATCGGTAGCTGTCTGGAGTTGCCAGATTGCAACGGCTACCCGCTTCTTCACCGTCAGGGCAGCTCTCAATCTCGTGTCCTTGCGCCACAGGGTTGGGGCGAGCTCCTCACACAGTCCCATGAAAATGGCTTTTCTCATCTGAAAGTTCTGCCATCACTACTCGTCAGCCCAGACTTGCATGACGATGTGATCCCACCACATAGTGCTTGTTTCCTGAGCCCAAAAGCAGCGTTCCACAGTGGTGAGCATGTCGATGAATGCCACAAGCAAACTTGTGTCATCTGTGTTATTCGAGTCCATATGATTGTCGGAGCCCTCATTGTCACTTTGGATCATAACGAATAACTCGACTACCAAACGTGACGTGCTGGCGAGACTCGTCAGCATACTCCTCAGCAGTTCGGGCACCATTCCCGCAGACCGAAAGGGAAGACAGAGCACGCAGTACAAAAGACACTGAAAGATGGTGCTAAATGTGGGCGGAAGCACAGAGATTGCTGGGATGCGAACCAATGCATGACGGGGCGTTGGGACAGTACCCAGAATGCCCCGCACCCCCCCCTTCCCACATGCCACAGCGCCAGAATGGGACGAGGCGCTCTGGGGGACAGCGACCCACAATGCACCGCTCCCAGGGCCGCAAACGTGGCCACGCCCGTGCGCTGGCAGCTGTCAGTGTGGACAGGCTGCAGGGCTTTCCCCGCTGTGCTCGCCGAAGGCGGGTTTAACCCACAGCGCCCTACATCTGCAAGTGTAGCCGTGCCCTCCCTCAGTGTGCTGAAACTTAGATCTCTCCCTTTCATACCACAAAAAAGGGTGTGGGGGGGGAGGGGTGGGCTGAGGCACCCACCTTGGCCAGCAGCCCCCCTCCCCGCAGCTAGCTGTGCTCGGTGGAAGGAGCTGCAGGGTGGTGCTGCCCAGGGGCGCTGCATCGTCCTGAGACACCGCACCGTCCGCCCCACGCCGCGCCTGACAACCTGGCTGCGGAGCGCCGCCCAGGCCGCCGGATCTGGCCCCGCCCCACGCCCGGACCCAGGCAGCGCCTCCCTCTGGTCTCCACTTCCCCGCCCGGACCCGCCAGTCCGAACTCTCCCGAGGCCCCTCCGGAAAGAGCCGAAGTCCGCGGCGGCCGCTGGGTGGCGGCCGCGCCCCTATGCGGTATGGCCGCGGCCGCTTCCCGTAGCGGTGGTGCGCATGCTCGGCGGGGCCTGTCCGCCGGGGCTCGGGGGGCTGCGCGCTCCGCTCTCCCGTGGCCAGCGGCGCCCCAGCCGCCGGGAAGATGTCGGGGGCGCCGGCGGTGCGGATCAGCATCGAGTCGGCGAGCGAGAAGCAGGTGCAGGAGGTGGGGCTGGACGGCAGCGAGACCTACCTGCAGCCGCTCTCCATGTCCCAGAACCTGGCGCGCCTGGCGCAGCGCATCGACTTCAGCCAGGGCTCCGGCTCCGAGGAGGACGAGCCGCCGCCGCCGCCTGGCGCGCAGGCCCGCGACTGGGCCGCGCCCGGGGACGCCGAGGACGAGGAGGGTGAGAGAGAGAACGGGGCGGGGGGCAGCAGGGAGACCCGCCCCCGCCCCGCCGCAGGGCTCCCCACCCGCTGCCCCGCGCTGGGACCCAGCCTCCGGGAGGCAGCGCCAGGGCCCCTCCTGGATCCCCAGGGGCAGCCCTCCGCCCTGGGCGACGCCCTAGCCGCGCCCACCCGCCCGGCTGCGTTCTGTGACTCGGGGCCGGCCAGCCCCTAATGGGCCTGCCGTGTTGGCCCTGACCCGAGAGCTGCGCAGCGCGGGTGGCCCCGCTGAAGTCGCTGGGATCCTTGCAGGCCCACCTGTGCGGCAGGGCGGGTAGGATCCATGCCACGAAGGGGTTCAGCTGCCATGAAAAGGCGACTCCAGGACTAAACTCGCCTTCGGCAGAGTCCGGAGCTGTCATGGTCTATGCCGTGCCTGAGCCTGTGTGTGCTGACCACTAGTGTTTGCAGCCAAGCAGTACTAGGGTGGTGGGTTCTACATTGAATGTCGTATGAGATACCTTCCTCCCTCAATAGCTGAGCCAACTATGGTGGTCACTCTTTCCTGGGAGAGACATACTGGTCAAAACGTGAGTTCCGGTGTCCTGTCATTGCAGTCGCCTATATTAGCCCATTGCTAATGTAACCTGGTCTGTGCATTTGAGGCCTGAAGCAGTTCAGATCCTGAACAAGCTCCCACTTACATGACTTGACCAGTGCACCAGAGACTCCAAAGTAAAAAGCATGTGCTGCTTCATTTTGAGCTGAAGAGCTATGGCTCTTTAGCTGGGGCATAAGACTCTTATTCTCTCTGGATTAGGCGCAGAGGAGGACATTTAACATACACCTACATAAATAAAAGGTATATTTTAAAATGCAGAATTTTCAGATTAGTTGCAGACTGTTTATGCCCTGTTTTCAGTTTAAGGTCTAGTCTGGTATAGACACTGTATTTGCTCTTGGAATATAAACCTTTGTTTTGTTTTTGTGCTTTAGGGTTGGTAAAGTTTCAACCATCTCTTTGGCCTTGGGATTCAGTGAGAAACAATTTAAGAGGTGCCTTGACTGAGATGTGTGTCCTCTATGATGTTCTCAGCATTGTCAAAGATAAAAAATTCATGACTCTGGATCCAGTTGTGCAGGATCCGCTTCCCCCAAAGCAGGTACAAACGATCTTATTGTTTAATACATCCTGATAACTTAATACTGAAGATTCCATACAACTGGGACTTCTTATATAACCACAAAACAGGTATAGCCTAGGGCAAGCCTCCCCATGCTGTCCTACCACAGTGCCTCATCTTTCAACTGGAGGGACCACTTCTAGGGGAGAGAGGGTAGCTCAGTCTCAGTGATGTATCTGCTGAGACTGCCAACAAATGTGCCAGTTATAGTAGTGTGATACCTGCATATGAAACTAAGGGTTTGTCTACACTTACATTTTATAGCATTCTAACTTGCTGGCTCACAGGGGGTGAAAAATCACCCTCCTGAGCGCAGCAAGTTAGTATGCTTTAAAGCGTCAGTGTGGACAGGCTCTCTCCCAGCACTCCTGGTAATCCGCCTCCATGAAGGGAATAGCTCCGAGCGCTGGGAGCCCAGCTCCGAGCGCTGGGAGCCCAGCTCCGAGCGCTGGGAGCCCAGCTCCGAGCGCTGGGAGCCCAGCTCCGAGCGCTGGGAGCCCAGCTCCGAGCGCTGGGAGCCCAGCTCCGAGCGCTGGGAGCCCAGCTCCGAGCGCTGGGAGCCCAGCTCCGAGCGCTGGGAGCCCAGCTCCGAGCGCTGGGAGCCCAGCTCCGAGCGCTGGGAGCCCAGCTCCGAGCGCTGGGAGCCCAGCTCCGAGCGCTGGGAGCCCAGCTCCGAGCGCTGGGAGCCTGTCCACACTGATGCTTTAAAGCATATTCTCTCCCAGCGCTCGCGTGTGACCACACTCACACTTCAAAGTGCTCCTGTGGCAGCGCTCTGAAGTTCCTAGTGTAGACGTAGCCTAATTTCAAAATAAGTTACTAAATAGCACAGCAGATAATTTTTAGTCACTACTAGTTTCCAGTCATTAGGACTATGAAGATTTGTTTACAAATTAAAAATATTTACAACAGCTCAAAATTGGAATTTATTTTCATATTTCCAGAATCCTCAGACTTTACAGTTAATTTCAAAGAAGAAGTCACTAGCTGGAGCAGCCCAAATCCTATTGAAAGGAGCAGAAAGGTTATCCAAATCAGTTGCAGAAAACCAGGAAAATAAGAGACAACGAGATTTCAACTCCGAGCTGTTGAGATTGAGGCAGCACTGGAAGCTGAGGAAAGTTGGAGACAAAATCCTCGGGGACCTGAGCTACAGAAGTGCAGGTATGGCAGGTCACCAGTTATCAAGATTGAATCTTAAATCTTTTATTTCACTAAACCATTTTTGATGATTAATTTTAAACACCAAAGTTGGAAAGGAATGATTGAAGTGGTAAAATACTATAAGTACTGTGAAGGAACTAAGAAAAAGGAGAACTTACATTTAATACCAGGAGAAACATCCTGATATTGAGATCTCAAAGACAGTGATAAAGCTGCATCACTTCTGGTACATTAAAAGTAGACTGTTTGGAGAACTGAAAAGGTACTTTTAAGGATCAATCCTGCATTGGGGTGGGTTAGATGAATAGTAATTTTTCTTCATCTCTGATTTCTGTTATCTAGATTTGTTCTGTAAAAATTGTTCAAAAGATATCTGGTCACTTTTATTCTTTTCTGAATTGACATACAACCCCCATATTCCAAAGTACAGACTTTACAATACTAAAATGTAGTTTATGAAGTATTAAATGAGAGATGATAAATGTTATTGAATAGAACATAGTAGGTACTATAACCTGGGAAAGAGTTCTAGTACGATACACAAAAGGTGGTTAGTTGTGTTGTTGTTCATACAAGGTTAATAATGTCCTAATGTCTTGATTCAGCAAGTAATTAAGCAAGTAATGAACTACACACACACACGTAGTCTCTTTTGAAATCAGTAAGTATACATGTGCTTAGAGGTAAGCCCTTGTGTAAGTGCTTAGAGGTAAGCCCTTGTGTAAGTGTTCGCGGCCTAAAGGAGAATGTGGCATTGCCATGACAAAATGAAAGAACCACTTTATTGTACCATCTAAAAATCTGTATATTAATCTGTGTTAAAAAAAATAAATCCAAAGAGTTTTAAGCATTATATGGAAACATAATATGATCATTTTGAGCTGGGAGTAAAATATTCAGGTGCAGTGTCCGTTACTGGTAAAATCACAGGTACTATGACATTTAAGCCAACAACTCTCCTCTCATTCTCTCTTACCTCCCCCAGTCCCAATGCCCAGAAAAAAGGAAAGGAAACCATATAGCCCAGATCATATTGTTCCACTGTATTTCTCCGTGATAACGCGTAGAGCCTCTTCAATTGACAATTATGGGGTGGAGATAAGACATTTTACTGAATTGAAACCCCCTCCCCCCGAAACAATGTTAGTCAAATGTAAGCAATATCTCTCATATGATGCAAAGATGAGAAGACTTCTAATCCATAAAAACATTGTCTTGTGAAAGCTTTTAGATGTTTTCATGATATTTTCTGTTTCCCTTTTTAGGATCCCTCTTCCCTCATCATGGGACATTTGAAGTGATAAAGAACACAGATATTGATCTGGATAAGAAGATACCAGAGGATTACTGTCCTTTGGATGTTCAGATTCCAAGTGATTTAGAGGGATCAGCCTATATAAAGGTTTGCCTGAAACATTTGTTGGATAGCTTCTGTACTATTCATGTAGTTGTAATACAGAACACAAGACAAGTAACATTCTTCTTCATTTTCTTGTATAGGTTTCTATTCAAAAGCAAGCTCCAGACATAGGTGACCTTGGCACAGTTAACCTGTTTAAAAGACCTCTGCCAAAATCAAAACCAGGTACATTCTTTAAGATCCGGTCTTAGGGATTGAGTTTGCATTTGACACTAAATTGGTGAATCTCATATTATGGAGAAATACTCGAGTAGTACCTGAAAATAAGAACAAAAGGGGAAATAATTTTCTCATTCTTGGTTTAGCTGAAATTCTTCACCTAAATGCAAAATGAGACTTGGCAAATGTGACCCTTTCAAAATGTACATATGGATATGATGCTATTGAAGGTGTTAAAATTCCTTCAATGACTCTAATGCACATGCTTGGCTTCTGAAATGAAGATGTTAAAACCATATTTGTTTAGAAGGAGAGTCAACCATCTAACTTGAGATTAATTGAAAATCACTTACATAATATGGGTTCCGTTTAAACCTTTTTCTCAAATTATTTTACTTTTATTTTTTTATATATATATATATATATATATATATATATATATATATATATATTTTAAGCATTCCAAGTATACAACAGGATGAACTAAGGTATAATATTCGTGGTTTTAATGGGGAGGAGCAACAGGGAGAAAGAAGCACATCACGTGCCTTCTGTAGTTCATGGAGCTGAGTAGCTAAATTTTGCCTGAAAAGGTTATTAATGGTAACTCAGTTTATTTAATATTCTGTTTCAAGCCAAAATTTAGATTGAGACATTTGATTTCAGCTCAGACCATTTACAGAATTGTTTAAGAAATTAAGAGCAAGTTTGTGAGATTTACTTATATGAACAGGACAGCCCGTATTTTACAAATTAATTGGGGATTAAGGAGCTCATAAAATTGATCTCAGAATTACAGTAGGTGCGGTGCACTGCTTTCTTCTTGTCCTTTAACCCATTGCAAAGCAATTTCCAGTGCCCTCTAAAGGCTTGGAATGTGAAGGCATATTGACTTGTTCTTCATCGACATCACTTTTGTTACGTGATTTCACATGCACTCACGCTCACCATCCCCCCACCCCCCCTGGTTGCAAAGAATGATCTTTATAATTGTTCATTCGTAAGATCGGTGTTCATAAAATTGAGGTTCTACTGTAAATTTAGTGTTTAGAAGATATCTGTAAATTGTGAACACAAAGTCGATCCCGTCAATCTCTTGTATTGCTATTAAGTAAACGTAGGAAAAAACACAGTACAATTAAAGAAAACTACATAAAATAGTCTTCATAGAGTTAAGTTGGAGTTACTAGCTTATGTAATAAGTATTATATTGCAAGTTATTAAATTCTTTGCTAAATGGAAATTTATATTAGATACGACTGGTACAATGTTCAGCAGTAGCCGCCCACTTATTTAGTGGTGTTGGATGAAAGGAGCATATTACGCCAGTTCTTTAAGGTCTGCATTAGTTGCCTGTGCAATTAAAGGTGTTTATAGAGTAATATTAAGTCCTGAATGGTCTGGGACCTGGCTACTTATGCTAGTGCATGGAGAGAGGCAGTCTCTTGACAGCTGTGGTCAGCTTGGATACTCTTGCATATTTCTGAGATTTAAATGTTTCAGGGCAGGGCATTTTAAGTGGGGAGTGCTCAGTGCTGAAAATAACTTTCCCATTTGCCTGGCAGACCAGTGGTTTTATGTGAATTGATGGTATGCTCTCATTTGGAATACCATAGTCAGTTCTGGCCACTCCATCTCAAAAAAGATTTAATATGATTGGAAAAGATTTAAAGGTGAGCAATAAAAAGTACTAGATGCAGGAAGAGCGTGAAAACATTGGGAGATAAGTCTAGCGAGGAGACAATTATAAGGGGAAATGATAGCAGTATAGAGCAGGTGAATTGGATGCTCCTGTTTACCTTTTCTCATAATACAAGCCCAGGAGAACATCCAGTCTGAATGAAAGGTGATACTTTAAAAACTCATAAGAGGAGATGTTTTTTCATAACACTTACGGAATCTGTGGAATTTCTTTTCCATAAGATATCAGTGAATCTAAAAGCTTAGCAGAATTTTTAAAAAACTAGATGTTCTTATGAATAATGACCTCTACAATTTCAAACTAAGACATGAGATTTCATGCTTCAGAAGCGAGTCACTAAGTTTTGGGCTTAGAAAGAAACTTGGTGCTGGCTGCTCATAGACAGAACGCTGTACTAGATAGACCACTGGTCTGATCTCATATGGTAATCTTTATGTTCAGGGCATGAGGCCCATCTGTTTATTCAGGCCAATATTTTAAAAAATGGGAGCCTAAATTTTGGCTTCTAAATCCATACTGAAGCACCTCCCTGATTTTAAAAAATGTTGTGTGTTTATGTGCATGGGTTAACTTTGCAAGTCTAAATATACTGTTTTGAAAGTGTGCCTCAAAGAGATTGCAAACCAAGTAAGCAGACTGTCGTCTTAACTGTTTGTACAGTGCCCAGCACAGTGTAGCAGGGCTATCTAGGTGCTAGTGCAATACAAATAGTTAATAAAATGCACATGTAAGCTTGGTTAAAATTTACTAATGTTTTGTTTTGTATTATAACAAGGTTCACTAATATTTTGTTGTATTATAACAAGGTTCAGCTCAGGTGGGAACAGTAGGGTAGATTTTCCAGTCACACTGATCACCTGGTGCATTAGTCATTCTCTAACAGCTGAGATGTGAATTAGTAAAATGGGTTGCTTTTTGTTGTTTCTTTGAAAACTTGGATGGCTTGTGTATTTCAGGTGCTCCACATTGGCAGACAAAACTGGAGGCTGCACAAAATGTTCTCTTATGTAAAGAAATATTTGCTCAGTTGTCTCGAGAAGCTGTTCAAATTAAATCACAAATTCCTCACATTGTTGTGAAGAACCAGATCATCTCCCAGCCTTTTCCAGGTAAGAAGCCTTGCGAGACTCTTGTCGTGGAACATGGAATCCCCAGAATTGTCTATTTTAATCCAGACTTAAACTTTGATTTGTATGACATTTAAGCAAGGTCAGTTGACCTCCTTGCTTCTCTCATTATACCAAATGAAGAATTGGATTAAAAGTAAGACTTCCCTGGAAACCACATTATGCATCTGATCTTTTCTGACTAAAATGTGTTTTTTGTTTTGTTTTTTTTAAATGACTCTCATTGTGCACTTGTATTATTTCAGTAATAATGGTACCAACAACAAAAGTTGTGGTAGTCCAGTACACCACCTTGTGGGGACTGGAATTTGAGGCTTTTTATCAGTCCTTCTCTCCAGAGGTAGGTTTATGGGAGACTACAAAACTTCTAATTGACTTTTGTGTTAATGGTACCTGAATAGAGAGAAGTCTAATACCCTTCAGTCAGGCTGGCCCAAGAATATGGGGACTCTGAAAGCATCCTCTGTGCTCAGAGTTGCCTTGAGAATCTACACCATGTTCTCCCTGCACCGCCCTCCCCCCCCTGCTGAGAGTGATCCTGACTCCATCTTTTGAAGATTTTTTTGGATTGCTTCAAAAAATATAATGGTTGGTAAACTGGGTGATATGAGAATTATTTCTTCCCCAGTAAGCTGCAGGGTCTCAACCTTAGGAGACTTTCCTTTTCTTCACTTGATAAGGAATTATAAATGAAAAACACCTCTTAAGTCACAAGTTGATCCCTGGGCACTTTATTAATTATATCTTGAATTACAAATTGGCAAAATGATCATGTTTTCTTTTCTCGTTTGCACAGTGTGACATGATAGTTTGTTTGAATTTCTCTGAAACAACATTGATTGCAAAGCTAATGATTCTGAAAGGGGATAAGGGGAAGAGAAGAATAAATTATCCTGTCTTGTTTCTACTTATCAGCATGAAAAAGTTGACAGTGTTTTTGCTTTTCATTTTCTTTATACAGGTTTGCAATTGTCTATTTCTTTGTGTCACTCTTCTAATGATAAGAAATCCCAAAAAGCTGCTTCTGAAAAACAAAGTCCAGAGGATCACCTCTATGTTCTGGAACACAACTTGCATCAGCTGATCAGAGAGGTAATGCATTTTTAGTTGAACACTGAAGTTCTCTTATTTCCCATTCAGAGCCTCTGAGCACATCATATAACTATAATAATGCCAGAGGCCAGTCATTTTCTATCCAGCTGTATAAGGCAGCCTCTGTTGCATATCTGAGAAATGCCACCATTGTGTAGATATGCAAAGCTAATACCAGGAGTTCCACTTGGACCTTCATGGGATATTGTTTCCTGGATGTAGCCTCTAAGTTGGATGCTCATTTCAGGAGAAGGTCCATACAGGCAATGCTTAAAGTAGAAAGAACAGTTACTTACCATAATTATGGTTCTTTTGAGATCATTCTCCCCACTCCTCTTTTTCACTATTCTGAACTCTAACTATAAATTCTTGATTCATTAGAAGGAGCTGCATTGTGCTTGAGGCTTTGCCCCCTAATATATCTTTTTGGGAGCAAGGAAAGCACAAGGACATGCATAGCCTTAAAAAACAGTAGAAAGTTCTACTCTAGAAAGTTCTAAGATCATATGACCAGGATATGTGCATCTTCTTCAGCATGGTTCCAGTGAATACTGAAGCAAAATAGGCATTACACACCTCAGCCTTCTTGATGTCCTCAGTTATTTGCTCTTTTCCCCTCTGAGTAGAAGGCCTACACTTTCCTTTGTCTTTCTCTTGCTCCTACTGTATTTAAAGAACCTCTTTTGCCTTTTATGTCCCTTGTTAGGTGTAACTCATTTTGTATCTTAGCCTGATTTTGTCCCTACGTGTTTGTGCTATTCTTCTGTATTCCTCCTTAGCAATTTGTCCATGTTTTCTCTTTGTTGTAGGATTCCTTTTTGATTTTCTTGTCATTAAAGCTCTTGATGGAGCCCTATTGGCCTCTTACTATTTTTGGTATCTTTCCTTAACATCGGAATAGTTTTCAGTTGTGCCTTTAATGTTGTCTCTTTGAGAAACTGCCAGCTCTTCTGAACTCCTTTTATCCCTTAGATTTTCTTCCCATTTTCATTCCTACCAGCTTTCTGAGTTTGTTCAAGTCTGTTTTTTCTCAGAGTCCATTTTCATTATTCTGCTGCTCTTACTCTTTGCCTTCCTTAGATTCATGAAATCTATCCTCTCATCATCACTTTTACCCAAAATGACTTCCGCCTTCAGATTTGCAACCAACTCCTCCGTGTTGGTCAGAATCAAATCTAACATGGCTGTCCTCCAGTTAGTTTCCTAACTTTCTGAAACAAAAAGTTGTCCCCAGTACATTCCAAGAACTTATGGGAAATTTTGTGTTGTCATACTATTGCAACAGACATTTGGGCAGTTAATTCCCTCTCCCCCCCGCCCCCATTACTACCAGGTCTTGTATTTTAGATATTTCTGTTTTGTTCTAGAAATGCGTCATCGACCTCCTCTTCCTGATTTTGTTAGTCTAGCAGACTTCTATCACGATTAAGGCTATGTTTTAATCATGGGTATTTTTAGTAAAAGTCATGGACAGGTCACTGGCAGTAAACAAAAATTCACAGCCATGACCTGTCCATGACTTGTACTATATACCCCTAACTAAAACTTGGGCTGCGGGTGCTGGTGGGGGAGGTTGGCCTGGGACCCCCGCAGGTGCTGGGGGGAGGGAGAGTTGGCATGGCTAGCAGGCTCCCTACCTGGCTCCGCACAGCTCCCCAGAAGCGACCGGCATGTCCTTGCAGCTCCTAGGGGGAGGGAAGGCCAGGGGGCTCCACGCACTGCCCCCGCCACTAGCACCAGCTCTGCAGCTCCCATTCACTGGGAACCGCAGCTAATGGGAGCTGTGGGGGCGGTGCCCGTGGGTGGGGGTGGCGCACAGAGCCCCCTGGTCCTTCTACCTAGGAGCTGCAGGGACATGCAAGCCACTTCCAGGGAACCCCCCAAGGTAAGTGCTGTCCTGCACCCCAGCGCTGGGTCCCCACCAAAACTACTGCTGCTGGCGGGGTGGCACACGGGGCATGGTGGCACGAGACTGCTCAAGCAGCGGCTGGTGTGGCTGGCCACAGCCGCTGCAGAAGTCAGAGGTCATGGAATGTCAGAGTCTGTGACTTCCGTGACAGACACGCAGCCTGAATCAGGATGTCACTTCTATTTTTCTCCCCTTTTATCTTTACCCAGAGACTTTCAACTGGTCTGCCACTCATTTCCTTCCGGACCTCAGAACTAGTGTATATATTCTTCTCTCTTTTAGTTTTCCCTTCCCAGTGTGCAAAAGATCCAAATAAACAGGGAAGCAGACTATACAGGGAAATATGAAATGGACTGTTCATAAAGTGCAGTCAAATGCACAAAGTAAAACTAGAAAAATGAATACTTTTCTTAGTTTTTATTACTGTGATTATAGGTATTAAAATAACATGCAGTTTTTTGTGTTTTTTTTTCCAAGAAGTGTGACTTTTTAAAGTTACACTGCCTCATGTTTTATAAGGATATTATAATTGGTTAGCGGTATGTATTAGAAGAGCACATACTTGAGATTTGTTATCTTCTCCTTCTGTCATCCCTCCTAACTGCTTTTGTTTGTTGCAGTTCCACAAGCAAACTTTGAGCTCTACAATGATGCCACATCCAGCTAGTGCACCATTTGGCCATAAGAGAATGAGAATGGCAGGACCTCAGGCTTTTGATAAAAATGACATCAGTTCCTTACAACCAAATGAAGGGCTTCTGGAAAAGATCATTAAACAGGCAAAACACATCTTTCTGAGGCACAGGTATGCGCACAAGCTATTCTTGGTAAAGTCATAGTAAAACTAATCCTTCTGTGTTCCACACAGGCTGTGAATTAATTTTTGAAAATGTTCCCAAAACTTATTACTGTTGTTATTCCAGAATGCTGTTCTAAGAGTGTTGTTGGTGCCTAATATTAAAGATTAAAAATCCTATCTCCAGGTATGTGAGTGTAGTGACTCCCATGGAATGCAAACACAGAAAGTTCAATACTACTTGTAAGATACCCGTCTACAGGATACTTGTATCATGATAGTTGTCTCTGCTTTAACAAAAGCACTACCTCAGTCCTTTTCAGTACTTTCCTCTGTACACTGTGTAAAAACACATAGCTGATCTCTGTGCTGAATAACATATGTTTATATTTTACATGCTCCCCCAAAGATCGTCTTAAAGTGTAAGCAGATACGCTTCTTTTGCAATTCAGGCACCAAAACTGTTTTGGTCTCCTTGTGTGTGCCCAAACTGCTCACCTTATAATGCAAATAAATGTAGCTTTAGGAGTCATAAAACTTAGTTTTGTGAAATAAGTTTATTTTACAGTGTACTTTACAGTACCGGCTAGATCAAACTGATGTCTACTCACTACCCTGACTTTATTTGGAGAAAAGATGGTGGCATACGCTATCTAGATATCTAGACCATGATTTTATTATCCCTATCCACTTTAGTCATGGAAGTCATAATAGAACTAGGGCTGTCAAGCGATTTAAAAAAATTAAATTACTGGGGTGTGGTTTTTCTGCTTTTGTTTTTTTTAGAACTGCTCGAACCATTGACAGCCTAGCTAGTCGTATTGAGGATCCACAGATTCAGGCCCATTGGTCAAACATAAATGATGTTTATGAATCCAGTGTCAAAGTTCTAATAACTTCCCAAGGATATGAGCAAATATGCAAGTAAGTATGAAAACTGAAATATTCTCTACTTAGATAGTTATCTCTTTTAGCTAAGGTGATTGAGTGCATATAACATTGTGTTGCTCCTATGAGATCCAATCCAACTTCAGGCAGACCAACGTGAGCTCAGTATTTGTGTATTTGCTTTATATGTTCAGGTATGGAATATTAATGTGGTTGCAGAGAATGAGAGAAAAATTAACTTTCCATAGATTAAGATAAGCTTGACTTAAAAGTAACACTCTGCTAAAACAGCTTTCAGAAGAGAAACCCTAAAGTTAAAAGGCTATCTGCCTTCTGTAGCAAAAATGTTACATTCATATAGGAATTTAGTACATACATATTATCTTTTTCTTCAGATGACTATGACAGTGTTCCTTTAGGGGAAGAGTCAAATGTTGGGCCTGGTTACTAAAAGTGTCTTTAAAACACTTTCCTCTACTTCCACATTAGTGGGCTGGAGAGACTGCTAGATTTCTGAACCAAGAGTTGCAACCTTGTTAATATCTGTTGGCTTGTCTGTACGGAAACTGGAACTAACATAATCACTTGAAATTCATGCCTTTAGTTATTTCAGTGCAATTCTGTGTGTGGACGTTCTGTAATACAGGTGTCTGTACACAGACTTGCACCAAAATAGACATTCATAATGCAGAATTGAATGTCTACACACAGACTTGCACTTAAATAATTAAAGGCATGAATTACTACTCATTTAGTTACTTTGGTTCCAGTTGCCATGCTGGTAAGTCCTCAGTTCTGTGCTGCATTGGGTGACCCTGAATTTATTGAGAGCAGAGATGAGTCCTATGTGGGGTGTACTGGGTCTTCACCCTCTGCTGGCTCTGTTCTTTTAAGTTGACAGGGAATTGCAGTTAATGAGATTCTGTGCTCTTGGAGCACTTCAGTGAACAGGAATCTTACCAGCTAAGTGGGATTGATATTGACAAGAATAGAGCTGGCTGGTAGAGAGAGGATGTATGTTATGTCACCTGCATCTCTGATGATAAACCAACATCCACTGTTCTAAGTTAACCAAAATATTTTAAAAACAGAATTTACCAAGCAACCTTGAAAGGTTTGTTAGGGCTCCCCTGCCCTTCCTAGGTTCTTGTCTCACAGACAAAAAGCAGAAGGCCAGAGTCCAAAGTGCAGGCAATGCAATGTTTATTGGGGTTACCAAGCAAGCATAACCCCAGATCTTTACACCAGTAGAGCTTTTCTTTTTTCCCCACCATCTCCTTCTTAACAGGCTTAATTATACCTGTAGTGCTCGCCCCTGGTACCACCCATTACAATTTATGGTCATGTTCCATTTTGGAGAGTCTTGAGTCTCTGGGTTTCAGTACCACTTCTTTTGTACCCCATGGGAGGGGTAGGGAGTGAGGTTGTGTACTGGCCAAGGCTACCTTTTCTTTGGTTTTTAGTGTTTCTTATACTGCCCCTCCTGGCTGCGAGTCGAGGCAGTTGTATATTAAACTCCCACCATACAACACTTAAGCTCTGTTTCTTATCTCTTCTTATTATACAAAAAAACCCATCTGTAGGCAGAAGCAGCACACAGTGTCTTTGTTTCTTATTCACATATGTTAGTAAGGATATAAGAATATCAAAAGTCAAACAGGCAAACAAAACTGAAAATTCTATCTCAGGCCTCAATACTATATTACCATATCTAACAAGGTTCATGCTTTGTTATTCATTCAGATAGAAGCCATTTCCCATGTCTGTCCTAATCAAGAACATGAGGGTGTCAAGATGGTAGCTTGCTCTTGGATTGTCCTTTAGCGTTTGTAAGATGCCTTTTAAAAGTGACTTTTTAAATTAGGAACTTTCATTAATGTAGTTGTAAACTACCAACTTCTAGATGACTTTTCAATAAATATACTGATTGTATCTTTTTGTTTAAAAGGTCCATTCAGCTACAGCTGAACATTGGAGTTGAACAGATCAGGGTAGTGCACAGAGATGGAAGAGTTATTACGTTGTCCCATCAAAAGCAAGAATTACAGGATTTCCTTCTGTCTCAGGTAAACTCACGTTCAATTCCTGGGACTTTTTCTTGCATGTGTTTGTCTTGTGTCTGTGTTTGGGATGAACAGTAATAAGTAGCATGAGTATATTTGAAACAAAAGTATTGTTTGTTGTCAGAAACTAGGTAGAAATTCCACATGTGCATACAAGAATGTCAGTAATCTTGCAGGTTTAGTGATGATTGACCACATTCTCCATAAAGAAATGTTTGTGTATCGACTGTGGGAACTGTATCACGTTTTAGCCAGGTGGCTGTGAGTTCAGAAATACTAACAAAGAAGTTCATTTGAAATACATTTAAATGCATTGTTTGTGCTGTTCACCATGTGAGCCTTCAGAACACAGTGCCAATCTAACAAGCATGCTGCTTTTCTTAATCATAAGATTCTACTTGGTGGGAGCCATGTCGGACACTAAGGTATTTTTTTATGTAAAACAAACTTGTTCTAGCCAAACCCCATCAGGAGCGGAATTCTTAATAGTTAACATGCCCTTAATTAACATCACTTTCAACATTGTGTCAGGGTTTCCAAGTTTGCATGTGACACTACTAAATCACTAATGTTTGAATGAACTGTGATTTCTTAACTGTTTACAATGAGTCTTGTTGTTTTTGTTCATATGTGACAGTCTTTTCAATACACATTATGTAGTAAAGATGTAGGCATTGCCTTTTTACAGTTTATAATGTGGAATGCTCAGACAAAACAAGTTGGAACAGATTCTGTTGAGGGAGGTATTATTTTCCTCTAATAAAGTAGTTTTCAAACTGGTTCACAGAGACCTGGCTGGTTACATGGCATTGGCTCCTCCCTGTTTCCAACAAATAAATCATGTTAAAAGCAAACTAAAATGCTTTTTCTTATAAACAATTGCTGTAGTTTCTACTAGAATGTTACACGGGTGTAAAGTGTGTTTGGTAACCCCAACTCTAATCTTCCCAAATTTGCCATGTTGGAATGATTAATTACCACTTTTCTGCATAATATCCTGTAAATGCTTCACAAAAAGGGTTAGGTGTCTCTCTTAATTGGATGTGGGACTAAAGGAAGGACACTTCTGAAACCTTAACCATATACAAGATTTTTGAGTAGCTTTAGAGACTTTTGTGTTAGTTTAAAATCCAGAACTTGTAAGAGAACCTCACAAAAACTGTACGTTGAAAGAGTTATAGATGTATTGAACTGTGTAGCTTGTGTATACTGAATAACTCTATCTTCTCCACCGCCAAATGAGCTAGTAACAGGCATGTATGAAGTAAAATTTCTACTTGCTGTTATATGTATTGAGGTATTTCTATAAAATGACCAATTCTTCTGAAACAGGGTGGTGCATTTCAGGTGGCAATCACGTATTTTTTTTCTTAAATGAGTAATACAGGACAAAAAGAAAAGGAGTACTTGTGGCACCTTAGAGATTAACCAATTTATTTGAGCATAAGCTTTCGTGAGCTACAGCTCACTTCATCGGATGCATAAAGTGGAAAATACAGTGAGGAGATTTATATACACACAGACCATGAAAAAATACACATTGTAAGGAGAGTGATCACTTAAGATGAGCTATTACCAGCAGGACAGGAAACAAAACAGGAACCAGGGACAACAAAAACAGTAAGAGACAAAGATAAAAATAACCTAATCCTCTGTCTTCTTTCAGATGTCCCAACATCAAGTACATGCAGTTCAGCAGCTGGCTAAAGTTATGGGATGGCACGTGTTAAGTTTCAGTAATCATGTGGGTCTGGGACCAGTAGAGAGTATCGGCAATGCATCAGCAATAACTGTGGCATCGCCAAGTGGAGACTATGCTATTTCAGGTAGAATTTTGTATGATTTATAATAGAAATGTATGAGAACTATAGACTTTCTAGCAGTTTGATTATAGAATCAATCCTGAGAGTTTATGGCATCATTATGTAACAGAGTACTTTTTATAAAGAAGCTTTTTATTTTATGGGTAGAATTGACATCTATGCAAAGTAGTGATTCAATCAAATCGGCTACTCATTGCTGTTTAGTACATGGGGTAATCAGCTTAAAGCATTTTTTAAAATATTGTTTTCCAATTTTTTTCTGTAATAAATGCAGGAGAAATAAATTGTTGCATATTTAAGATAAAGTAACTTTGCGTTACGCATAGTATAAGGCCACTAGAACTAATCATTCCTGGTCTTGTACTCTGCTCACCAGCCCTTATGCTTCCATATGCACTGATAATGTTGCACTGAAAAGCTTTGTCCCCTCACTAAATCAGTTTGACTGTGCTATCTTAGAGAGAGAGCTAGATTCCCACAGTACTTTAAAAAAGAATGGCAAAGATCTCTCCGATAGTAGCTGTAACAAAAATGTTGGGAGACTTCATAATTGTCTCTTTGAAAGATTACACTGGAAAAGAATTCCTCTATAAAATCTTCTTGAGAAGGCCCACAAATAAGATTCAGACTTGGGATAAAGCTCAGTGGGAATTGTTGGAGACATTTTAGGATTCCTGTGCTCATTTAACTTTCCTGAATACAGTTGTTGACTGCTGATTTGCTCTGACCAGGAAAATGTAGTGCAAAAGAGCAATGAAAACATGCAGGGAAAATAGGAAAACTTGAGAGCAAGTCAGAAGAAGATTTTATTAGAAGTAACAGTGTTTTAATTATTTTTTTTAGTTACAATATGGAAATGTACTTAAAGGAAAAGTGTCTGGTTAGTGTACTTTGTATAGGGATATTTAATATGATGAATTAAAAAAGCTGTAAAGGCATTATACTTACGTATTTTCTGTTCATTGCAGTACGTAATGGTCCTGAAAGTGGCAGCAAAGTTATGGTTCAGTTTCCACGATGTCAGTGCAAAGACCTCCCCAAAAGTGATGTGCTACAAGACAGTAAATGGAACCATCTTCGTGGGCCATTCAAGGAAGTTCAGTGGAATAAAATGGAAGGACGTAACTTTGTATATAAATTGGAGCTCCTCATGGCTGCCCTAACTCCATGCTAATTGCCTGACATCTTACTAAGGAGGACACTGGATTGCCACTCATTTGTAGTGGTATCAATGATCACAATAAAGGGAAACCTACCCTGGGAGACAATACATGAAAATAGAAAACAGTGCAAAAGTGTTCAGTTTTGCAGTTCTCTATAGATATGTATCCATTGTGATTATGTCAGAACTATGTTACTTGCTATGTGAAATAAATATGATTTTTTTAAAATGTTCCTTACAATTAAAGTTTAAAAATACCATTAAAATATGACCTTATTTTTCTAGCTTGTAGTGTTCATATGATACCAGGGGTGGAGTTCTGAAGGTTGCTGTTTATTGCAGATGCGTAAAATTGCCTTTGCATTTGAGTACTGAAAGTTACTGAGAGAACACCTGACTAATTCGTGTGATCAAATTTATAAAGATACTTGAGCTAATAAATTACAAACATAATATAGCTTTCTGGTAATATTTTATAGTAGTTCAGATCCAATTGGCTATCCCATTCTTCCTTTATAGTGAAGCTCAACAGCCTGTTCATTCCTGTATGGAAAAAGCTCTGTTCATGTGTGACTTTGCTATTTTCCTCAAAGTACCACCTATAAGCTCTTCTGAGAGGTGATGATTTTTGGCCTTTAGAGAATATATGCTATGCTACCACTGAGCATTTGTGGGAGCAGTCCTAATAATCATAGCGTGTTCAGTGGCTTGCTCTTTTAACTGCTAGTGGATTATTTGGATGGAAATAGACAATGAAGGGGACAGCAGAGCCCATAATGAATTATTAAAGCCTCATAAGATTCATAATTCATGTCATCCTTTTGGAGTGAGCCTCTGACATGAGCCCTTAAATTGGAGTGTCTCCGTGGGACCCTACTTTGGTGTGGCCTCTGGACATTCTTTCCCCTATTCTTTTAAGGGAAAAGAAGTTTGTTCACCCTGAAGGTATGGGCAAGTATATGTGGGACTGTATCTGTGGGAATGCTCTTCAATGCCTGTTTGTTGACAAATTTTCTATCGCCAGTAATCATGGATGGAGGTCACTGACCTGGAATGGACCTACCTGGGTGTGATTCAGATTTTGGCTTTCTCCAGAAGTGTTTTTGTGTAGCACCCAAAAGAGGGCAAAAGGGAGGGTCTTTCTGTGTTTGCATCTGAAGGAAGATGCAAGAAGTCTCCTCTCCTAAACTGAATTTGTTTTGTATGGACCCCGTGTTTGCAAATCCCAGACTAGGTTGAAGACGGGAACTGTTGTGATGAACACCTCTTGTAGTAATTGTGCTTGCAAGCTAACACTGTTCTTGTCTACTTTGGGTGACCTCAATGTTCACTCACACAATAACTTTTTTGGGTGATTGGTTTTAGTGGTACCCAAAACAGGAAAGATGGGGGACCATTTCTGGTTGAGATTGACACCTCTCATTAGTTTATCTTTAGGTTATTGTGCAAAGCGTCTCTCTCTTGCCTGAAGTTGAATTGCTAGTGGTTTGTTTTGGCATCTATAAGTTGTTCTAGAATTACGTGCATACTGTACACTGAGGTCAGTTAGTACATCTTATAAATCACAGATAAAATGTGTGGATTGATTGAACCATGTTACTTCTGTGGTAATAGTGACTATTTCAGTGACTATTTCCCCTAGTGATAGAGACTAGCTATAGCAACTATATATTAGACAATACATTCTGCAAATTGGTTTTTCTGTGTGTGTGTGTGTGTGTGTGTGTGTGTTTCCCAGCCAGTTATTTTAATTACAATATTAGTCACAAATATGGAACATGGCTTTTTTTCAACACATTGAAGCACTAGTTTGTATCATAACTGATTTATGAAAATGAAAACTTTTCCTTTTAGCTTCTTATTGAAGGGACATTTCAAGGGAGGAAATGAAAAAATATCAATTGAAAACAGTTTACAGGTGATAGAAACCTTACTGGAGGATACATATGACTTCTCCATAACATAACACTAAAGGTACTTCCCCCCCCCCCCCCTTACAAAGGCTTTACAAACACTGGTCATAGTCAGATTCCAGGTAGAGAAGGAGATATTGTGTCTGCTGAACAAACTTCTGAGACCTTTGCCTCAGAGACATGATTTAGAATGAGGTTGTTCCCAGCTCCCAGAATGTGAGATTGTGAGCTAGGCTGAAAATCACAGGACTTCCTTTGGAATGTAAGTTCACATTAGGGATACCACTGCACCCAGAAATAATGAACAAGCATTCCCTGATTGAGGTCACAGAGGCTACTTTTTTTTTTTTTAACTAATTTTTTCTGGTTGCTACTTTTGTCACTTTGAAAAGGAAAGTAAATGCAAGGGAAACATGTTTTTGTAGGCACTGCACAAAGGACTTGTACTTAAGAAATTGGCCAAGATGTTGAGATTTGCATTTGTAATGAGGTGTCCACCCCATCTGAGGCCTGAAAGGGTTAAGGTGGCTAGGTGGGCCAATTAACTGCCATGCTGCACCTGGAGGAGGAGCCAGTGTGCAGTAACTTTAAACAGTAAAACCTATAGTCAGTCACTGCAGTGTTTCTGGAACAGCAAAGGAGGATCAACAAAAATGATTAGGGGACTGGAACACATGGCTTATGAGGAGAGGCTGAGGGAACTGGGGATGTTTAGTCTACGGAAGAGAAGAATGAGGGGGGATTTGATAGTTGCTTTCAACTACCTGAAAGGGGGTTCCAAAGAGGATGGCTCTAGACTGTTCTCAGTGGTAGCAGATGACAGAACAAGGAGTAATGGTCTCAAGTTGCAGTGGGGGAGATTTAGGTTGGATATTAGGAAAAACTTTTCCACTATGAGGGTGGTGAAACACTGGAATGCGTTACCTAGGGAGGTGGTGGAATCTCCTTCCTTAGAAGTTTTTAAGGTCAGGCTTGACAAAGCCCTGGCTGGGATGATTTAATTGGGGATCGGTCCTGCTTTGAGCAGGGGGTTGGACTAGATGGCCTCCTGAGGTCCCTTCCAACCCTGATATTCCTGATATTCTATGAGGCTCGGATGGGAACAGGAGCTGAGAGCAGAAAGGAACTGACTGCAGACTACTTCCCTGCAGGCCTCTGGGTGAAGGGAGGTGGGTTTAGGACTATGGTATGTAGTCGACAATTATTCCCTTGGAGGAGGGAGTTTATGCTTGCAGTTTATGCAGAGCGGTGCAGGGTGGTCAGAAAGGCTCAGGGGAAAAGCAGCAAGGTTTAGGATAGTGCAGACCTTGGCTGCTGATCAGAGGGTCCCTGCATTGGAACCTGGAGTAGAGGGCAAGCCCAGGTTACTCTACCAGCTACTTGGGAAGTGTCACAGACCAGCAGTGGAGAGCAGAAAGCCTGGGATAGTTTGCCCCAAGAGACACTGATACCACAGAAGGGGAGGACCACAGAGACCTGGCTGGAGGTCCAAGTCAACAAGAGGAAGCTGCAGCTCCTGGAGCGATAAAGGCTGCAGCGTGAGAGAGGACTATGGGTGGAGAGACCAGCAGAAGAGTGCACAGCGCCCGGCGAAGGAGCTAATCTCTAGAGCAGCCAGGAGGCGGCACCCTAGGATTGAGTGAGCCCCATGACAGGGTGTCAAAAGTTAGGTTCCTAAACCTTTAGTTAGACACCTTAATAAGAGCCTGTCTCAAAAGTGCTGAGTTTCTACAGCTGTCAATGGGAGTTCCAAGGAGCCTTATTTTCACAAGTGCTAAGTACCTAATTTCAGACACCTAAATCTGAAAATTTTGGTAGTGTCTCCTTCATTTCTAAAGTTAAGCTTTTCAAAGCCATCTAATAGAAGTGGATGTTTTAATGGAAGGTTTCTTAATCCCCCAGATAGGTTGAAATGTTCCAAGCAGAAATCTTGCAATTAGTGTGCTGTGGTAGCTACATTCATATATATCACACCTTTCAACTACTGAACCCCCCAACTATTTAACCATAAAACTATAAACATCTTAATTATCCCACCATTAGCACGTGAGACATAATTCCGGTGTTGTTTAGCTTTGCCCAACCTTACTGGCAATGATGGTACATACAGAAAAACTCTTTTATTTCATAAATGGGTCTCTCCATAAAGGGAGACCGATGGTTAAATTTGGATTAAAATGTAGGATTCTTGTAAGATATACGGTAAAAATGCTACTATTTTTATAAACTATTGCAGCTACTCTTTAAATCAGTGGCTCTCAAACTTTTGTACTGGTGACCCCTTCCACATAGCAAGTTTCTGTGTGCGACCCCCCCCTTATAAATTAAAAACACTTGTTTATATATTTAACACCATTATAAATGCTGGAAGCAAAGCGGGGCTTGGGGTGGAGGCTGACAGTTCGTGACACTCCCCCCCCCGTTTGAGAACCCCTGCTTTAAATATTCCTGGGCTGTTTAGAACCCACCCATTACAGTATTCAGCTAGTGCATTAGAATTTGGAAGTAGGTGACAGCACCTATAAGCAAAATTGAAAAGTCAAGGGGAGAGACACTAAATCAATATTTCATTAACCAAAATGAAAGAAATGCAAAATTGTGAAAAGTTTTCATGCTGTTATAATGCATTTTAAATCTTCAGATTGTCCCTTTTTAATACTTCATCATAGCGTTTTTAGTATTGTAACTCAAAGGTATAGCTGCAAATAGCCTTTCTTAGTGCATTACTGTACATATATGCATTTGCTGAATATTCTCTGTAATTGTTAAGGGGGCAAATATCAGTCAATGAGATGACATTTTGGTATTTCCTATTTCTCTTATTCTGTTTTGTTCGCTGATGTCCAACATCAGTACTATATGCACTTGGATTGTCTTAGTGATCAACTTCACATTTAAGGCTTAAATCTTTAAGGATAAAGCAACCAAAATGTTCACACAACAAAAACTGCAGACTGTTCTGTAACGTTATCAATATTATGCTGTATGTATACATGGTCACTGTAAAGCACTTTGTGAGGAAGGATGCTATACAAACAGACCAAAACTCACGTCCTTTTTGTGCCATATGTTGTTTTTTCTCATAGTCAAAGATTTTCCCAGTGTATGGTGTACTTTCTGCAAGAATAAATTTCAGATACACTTCTCTTTTTTCAGGGGATGAAGCTCTAGGCACTACATCTCTGAAGTAATAAAGACTTGTCCACATCCTTGCAGTCTATTGTAGCAGATATGAGGGAAAAAAGGAATCCCTATGATGCCCCCTGAATATATGTACTCAGTGGGTGCCAGTGAGGAAATTAATACAATATAGCCTGAAAGACACTGGTAATTAAATTTTTTATAAAGCTTATTTGTGTGTTTTTCTTTTATGGCTCAGATACTTTCTTGTAGGCCAAAATTTGTAGTCTATTTTCTAGTTATTCCTGGTTTGGTCTGCTCTACTTAGCTTTAAGAGAAGGGGCAGTAGGAATGTCCACAACATAAAAATGTAGCGCAATTTTATCATTCAAGTAAATTTTGTATTTTATTGCTTCTGTGATTTTCACCTATAAATTAGGCAAATATATTTGTGAAATGGATTTTAAACGTAACAAATACTGAAGGCTTCAGTAGTGAGAGTCTTGCTTTACCGATATTAAGGTGTGTCATTGCTGCTGTCAGGAAGATTTGGAATCATATTATCCATTAGTGAAACACAGTGCAGCACAATAGCAAGTGATGGATACTAAGAGTTCAGCCGAAACTTCAGGGAGCAGGCAAAATGTAATAACCTGAATTAGAGTCTGGCTAGAACAGTAAGGCTTCCTCCTGTGTCTGTGTCCACCCCTCTGCTTTACAGAAAACGCCATGGGATTTTTCATGACTGCACTTGGGTAAACTTAAAGTTTATGCTTCATCTGGAAGTTGGCAACTCAAGTAGCATAATCCTCCTCCCTGCTCCATGCTGGCATGTTGATTCAAAACTAATGGGGAAAAATCTCACTTCCTGAATCCTTAACAATACTTCCTGTAGCACTTGGGCATTGCTTGTAGGTCTGCCTAATTCCAGATCTGTTCTTACGCTGTATGGTGGCAGGACTGCATGATGTTACAGGTTTGTTTTTCTTTCCAAGTTGCTTAGCAGGTTACAGTTTTGAATGCATTCTTTCATGTGTTTCAGGTACCATCTCTGCAGACCACAGCAACTCCCCTGAAACTTATGACATTCTTTTTGTGATGTTTTATTACGATGATAAAATCTAACATGAAAGGAAGTTTTTTCTAGTGGTTAGGACACTAGTCCAGCATGTGAAAGACCTGGGTTCAAGTCCCTATTCTATCACAACCCTCCTATGTGACCTTGGGCAAGTTACTTAAGGCCAGCTTTGTAAAGGTATTTAGATGCTTTAAGAAGCAGATAGGTGCCTACTGGGATTTTCAAAAGTGCCTCACTTCCATTGATTTCAATTTGTAAAATGCCAATAATTGCACTTCCCAACCTCCCAGAAGTGTTGTGTGGATAAATACATTAAAGAGCATGAGGAACTTAGATACTATGATAATAAGGACCATATAAGTATTTAAGATTATAGATATCAGTTCAGATACAGACTGATCTAGTGTGTCTCATCATTTTCAAGGTTTATTTCATAATATAGTATTCCTCTCTTCTTACAAAAACAAGATACAGTACTGTAATTTAGAGTTTAATGCTTTTAAACTTACTTAAGTAAACAAACTTTTAGTGCTTTCTGTTTCAAAAGCCAGTATTATTCCACCCAGAAGACCTATATAATAACCTTAAGTGCAGCACACAAATACAGTCCAGTATTTGTTAGTTCATTTAATATTTGCTTACAAAAAATAAAAGCAAAGGACGCTTTGCTGTAATTTAAAACGTAAATTCTGAAAAAACACCACCACCTTGTTAAGCATCTCTCCCATACAAGATAGACTCAATCGTTCCCTGGCCTGAGTTTGTGGAATCCATGGCACTCTGTACCACTCTGGATTAAGCTCCATGTCACTTTTTGACCCCACCAGAAATTTTCTGACTGTTCTAATCATAGTCTATTGACGGTGTCACCTTCTGTACATTTGCATTGTTCATTGTTTAAGAACTTTCCATAAGATTGTTAAGTGTGCATTGATATCATGGAACAATCATAGAATCATAGAACTGGAAGGGACCTCGAGAGGTCATCTAGTCCAGTCCCCTGCACTGAAGGCAGGACAAAGTATTATCTAGACCATCCCTGACAGGTGTTTGTCCAATCTGCTCTTAAAAATCCCCAGTAATGGAGATTCCACAACCTCCCTAGGCAATTTATTCCAGTGCTTAACCACTCTGACAATTAGGAAGTTTTTCCTAATGTCCAACCTAAACTGCCCTTGATGCAATTTAAGCCCATTGCTTCTTGTCCGATTCTCAGAGGTTAAGAACAATTTTTCTCCCTCCTCCTTGTAACAACCTTTTATGTGCTTGAAAACTGTTATCATGTCCCCCCTCAGTCTTCTCTTCTCCAGACTAAACAAACCCAATTTTTTCAATCTTCCCTCATAGATCATGTTTTCTAAACCTTTAATAATTTTTGTTGCTCTTCTCTGGATGTTCTCCAATTTGTCCACATCTTTCCTGAAATGTGGCACCCAGAACTGGACACAATACTCCAGTTGAGGCCTAATCAGCGCGGAGTACAGCAAAACAATTACTTCTCGTGTCTTTCTTACAATACTCCTGCTAATACATCCCAGAATGATGTTTGCTTTCTTGCAGCAGTGTTACACTGTTGACTCATATTTAGCTTGTGATCCACCATGACCCCAGATCCCTTTCTGCAGAACTCCTTTCTAGGCAGTCATTTCCCATTTTGTATGTATGCAACTGATTGTTCCTTCCTAATTGGTGTACTTAGTGTTTGTCCTTATTGAATTTCATCCTATTTGCTTCAGACCATTTCTCCAGTTCATTTTGAATTTTAATCTTAACCTCCAAAGCACCTGCAACCCCTCCCAGCTTGGTATCATCCGCAAACTCTCTATGCCATTGTCTAAATCACTGATAAAGACATTGAACGGAACCGGACCCAGAACCGACCCCTGCGGGACCCCACTCATTATGCCCTTCCAGCATGACTGTGAACCACTGATAACTATTCTCTGGGAACGATTTTCCAACAAGTTATGCACCCATCTTCTAGTAGCTCCATCTAGGTTGTATTTCCCTAGTTTGTTTATGAGAAGGTCATGCAAGACAGTATCAAAAGTCTTACTAAAGTCAAGATATACCACATCTACCACTTCCTCCCTATCTATAAGGCTTGTTACCCTGGCAAAGAAAGCTATCAGGTTGGTTTGACACAATTTGTTCTTGACAAATCCATGCTGACTGTTATTTATCAACTTATTATCTTCTAGGTGTTTGCAGTGTAAACAATCATAAAGAGACTGAGTGATGGAACTTCAACCATGGGGTCATTGGCTCAAATTCACTTTTGTCTCATGATGAATTATAATAGTCTTCAGAGGCTTCAGCGAATTCTTTTTGCCTGAAGATAGCAGCATAATATGTAGTATACAGTATACTGTCCTTAATTTTTTAAAATTAATAATTTAATACATTAATGCATAATTACGACATGTGAAAGAATGCTGAGGTCTAGTCTGCTGCCTATTTGTGATGGGAAACTTGCACTAGCTGGGATACTTATTAGCACAACAAATGTCTGTTAAGACCCTAACCAAGTCCTCTTTATATTTCCCAGTATTACGTAGCCAAAGTAGTATGATCGGTTTGTTTTTTTGAGAGAGATACAGGCTATAGATCTTATTATATAGACCATAAATAGTCCCCATGCTCAACAAAGAAAGCAGTCTGTTCACTTTGACCTTGTCCAGTGTAAATGGTAAAACTGAAATCTTCACAGTTGCAAGAGGCTCCATACATACAGCTCTGATTCCATCTCCAATTGACGTTCGTCTTATTTGCAAGTCAGGAAGTTTCTATATCAGTCATGTTAAAAAAAGATTGTATAAAAACTTTACCTTTTGTGGGTTCCCCCCCTTTCCTTTATCATTATTTTTGCTTGAGGTAGAAATGTTATTTGTTATGAAATGTTCTTGGCTAACACTCAATGGTTTGCAGTTCAATCTCTTCAGCTGTTCTTTCTGCAAATAAAAAAAGAAATGTATTGGTCTGAAAATCAATTAGAAGACCAACATTCCAAAATTAACAATCCACCTAATATTAATATCAGAGCTGCTCTGAACCTTTTGTCATTAGTACAAACTTGCTCAGATATGATTACTCTGGGATTGTATATTATTTTTTAAATTTAGTAAAAGGCATTTAAAAATATTTCAGTTAACCACATACACTGCCCCTCACCATGTTTAAAAACATAAACAATACTGGTTTCTTCAAAGAGAAGACCACTAAGATACCATAACCTGCTCTGGCTGACTATACACTGTCATCTCCAAATTTGGCCAGCCAGATAAGGGTTGCACTTTACTCTGACGTTTACAAAGCTCTGGCTCTGGCAGAACGCCTGCACTGGCTGGTTTCAGAGCGGGTGGACCTTCTCTGAACAAACTCCTTAAATCAGGACTCACAGCAAAAATAGCATTAGGTTGCAAATGCCTTGATGGAAGATGGGGGAAGGGATGGAATCTCAGAACTGAGCTCTATTTAGACCATTCCCCTGGGTGAGGTCCTGAAGCTGATGGATCATTGGGTGGGTCTGATACAACAAATTTTGTTTGCTGTTGAGTCAAATATCCTATTTTCTGCATCTGTGCCCACAGGGGAGTATGTTGTACAAAATGGCAGTCCCCTAAGAGGCTGAGTAAATGTTCATCTTAGGTAAACCATGGCAATGTATATTTAGTGCACATAATGAAAGAGTTTTCAGCTGCAACAGCAGTTACAGAAATACGTTGTGTATGTATGAAAACCTTTTGGGGTCTTACAAGCATAGAAGTAAGAGATGAAAGAGACCTACTGGACCAAATTTATCCCTTCTATAACTCATTGACTTCAGCAGAGTTAAAAAAAAAGATGATTTGGACCACACTGCCTCAGAACTTAAACTTTCTTTATTTGTGTGGTAAAAGGTCTATTTTTCCTGCTTGGTCACAATTAAAAAATTTAAATTGTACCCAGATAGGCAAAAATACCAACTTTTTACCAACAGGAAAAAGCCACTGGAAGGTCTGCCCTGAGAAGGAAGATGGTTGAGGGCCTCAAACTAGTGAAGGGTTGGGTAGGACCTAGGTACAGAAGGAAGCATATTCTCTGTAGCATAATCTGGTATCATCTTGGCTTGTTACTCAGCCAGTACAAAAGTTGCCTGAAACGTTGCAATTCAGAGTTGTTCCTGACAGTACATTTCCTAGTGTTTTTTTTAAAAAAAGTCTAATTATAAGTAGGACCTTTAACAATAGCGAGCAGTCTTCACTGGCCTACATTAGAGGCTTGATCTTGAGGATCAGTAACTCTCATTGAAGTCAGTGGGAGGTATCGATGCTCAGCACCTCCCAGGACCAAATCACAAGTGAACAAATGTTCATAATTTAGGCATGGAAATCTCATTACATGATGATGTCCACCCTCAGAAAATTACCTTTAAGCTTGTCTCTCTTATTCTGGAATAGATGCACAGATTTATTACAGAACCACATGCAGCAGACTAAAACTGCAGACACAGCAGTGAGAAATGCAAAGAAGACAGCTACAAAATGTAAATCTTCATAGATAATCTCTAAGGGGGGAAAAACATAACATTATGAAGTTGGTCATGAGCACATATACATTTAAATGGTAGAATAAAAGAACTACTGATTAGTTCATACCATAGACAGTTAATACGATGGTGCCGTAGATGTTGGTTCCCAACTCTTCTGTTATGGTGACAACATAATAGCCAGCATCTCTCACGCCTACATTCAGAAGCTGTATAGAGCCATTTTCATAAGTATTCACTCGGTCCTTGTAACTTTTGGATATGTTAGTATAACTCCCCAGTTTCCACTCCACAATTTTGTTGGTGCCCCAACTCGACACATGCTTCCACTCAATGGAGACTATGCCTTTGCAAGAATATTCAACAGAGAGGAGAATATTTTGTGCCACGGTGGCGTTTATGTTGGGTTGCGGGACTAGTAAAGATACTCCTCCTTGGGCTGAAAAACAAGGGAGGGTTGGGCAGTGAGTGCTGATGCAGTACTACAGCAAGCATGACTTATAGTGAGGGCAGTTCATACATTATATTAGAGTGATCAGCATGACAGTGGCTAATGGTCAGGAACAGATCAGATTTCAGGCTAATGCCAGGCTTAAAACAATACTGTAGCATTCCTCCTTTAAGGTAGAGGGAAGAGAGGTACAGATTTTCCTAAGTGACTAGTGATTTTATGTGCTTCAGTCTTTGGGTGCCCAACTGGAGACACCTTGGTGGTGTCTAAGGGTGGATGCTCAGCATTCTCTGAAAACTGGGCCCCTTTAAGGTGTCTCAGGTTGGGAAGCCAAAATCACTATTTACTTTAAGAAACTGTTATTTTTGCTTCCTGGTTTGTTTTCAGTTTATCTGTCTTAGGAACTTATGTGGTCCCATCACGGTAGTATCAGACTGTCTCACAATTTTTTCATGTATTTATCCTCACAACATCCCTTTGAGGTACGTAAGTGTAATAATTCCACTTTACAGAGAGGGAACTGAAAGACTAAGTGACTAACCCAAGGTCACAAAGGAAGTCTGTGGTAAAGAAAAAAACTGAACTTGATTGTCCCAAGTCTAGCACTCTAACCCTGAACCACCCTTCCTCTCCATAAACACAGAATCAGGAGTTTTCAGGCTTTTCAGAGTTTGCACCACACCTTAATACACAGATTGTTTCATGTATGACCTCTCATTACATCCGTGATGACAATCACATCCCAGTGGCAACTAGAGAAAATGCAGACATGCAAAAGTAATCTTAGGTTCATGTATTTTAAACTTCTTTTCATACAGTTTAGCAGCTGGAAATGAGGAAGATGAGGCATCACCAGATGACCAGCCAGCTCTTTTTTGCAACGTCAGTAAGTTCTTTGCTGACCACAGTTTGGGAACTATGAATCTATAGACTTTTCAATGTGCAATAGCTAGATGGCTCTGCTTCTCCTGAGGACTAAGAGAAAACAATTACGCAAACAAAAAGCTTCAATTTTCCCTTGGTTTAGGGATGGGTGCTGTTGTGGGGAGATTGTGGTGTTTAGAAGTTACTTGTAATTATTAGAATTGGGAGCACTGGCTGCTGGGAGTCTGAAAGGACAGGAAACAGGAAGGAGGGGGAGGAGCTGAGGGGCTGGGAGAGAGAACAGAGGGTGCAGCAGCAGCTTGGTAAAGAGGTTTCCACTTTGAAAATAAAGTCCTGTTGAAGCTTGTTAGTACCTTGCCTGGTTGATACAGCAGAGATGCAGCTTCCTCTTAAAAATCAGATGCTCACGCAACTGATTAAGTTTAAAAGCAGCCATTTCAGGTGAATTTCAATTTCTCCTCTTCTCTCTCCCAATTGCCAGAGAAAAACAATCAGCAAACACGTTGTCTCCTTCCCTTTCCAGCTCGAATTTCCTTCTTCTGGAGTTTGGCAAAGAGATATATATGCTTATGTGCTATACTGCTACAATTTTAAAACGATTTAGAAGAGATTTAGCAGACCAATTTGATTATAGAAAAAGCAACGGCTACCTGCCAATGGAACTGCAGTTAAAATCCATCCTCAGCAATAGTTAGGGAAAATTCTTCTATCAAAGAAAACCACCTGTGGATTTTCCTACTGTTTACAGATTGCACCACACAACACTGAATCCCATTTCAGGTCATTGTCCACTTATCACATGAATATGGGTGTTGTGGCTTTGGCTATGGGATCTGGATACTGTGGATTTTGGGGGGGAGGGGAGGAAGGAAGCTGAGAGATCGGGGTAGGGGAGGAGAGAAATAATCCAAAAAGCAGACATTCAATTGAATGGAGAAACCTGAAGACAGCACTGCCTAACAATGACTTTGGGCTGATACTGTGTGATTGTAATGTGATATAGCAAGCAACAAAAGGCCAATGCAATTTTGGGCAGCAGAGACAAAGGTATCATATTACAGAGAGGGTAGCGGGCGCCTTATTATTGACTAACTGGAGAGAATTCAGAGAAAAGCAACAAAAATGGTCAGAGGGCAGGAGGGCATTTAAACCAAGATGGGACAGTGCACAAGTAATTGTACTACTCTAGGGAACAATCCTGCACTGGCCAAGGATGGGTCTAGGTCACCTACTGTAATAGTTTGGTTCCCTCTCTATTTTCTACATCCAGTAACAATGACCTTCGATTGCTGTAACCAGCACTTTTAAAACTTTCCACCCAAAGGCCTCAGACAATAAGAGTTTCTCTCTGGTGTTTAAAACGTATATATTGTCTGGAGCCCGCTAAGAGTCTGGTTGTGCAGCCCTTACTTGCCAGTGAGTATCACTTACTCATGAGAATATTCTCATCTTTGGGGATCAGCTCTGTAATTATGATCTGCTTGGTAGTCTTAGGCTGCATTTTCCAGCACTTCAGTCTCGATTCCCATTTGTTTGAAAAGGACTGAGGCCACGTCTACACTGCGAACTTTGGTCGATGCAACTTATATCAGCATAAAGCCGCCGCAGGTCGTATATTGCTTTTGTGCATGCGTACTTGTGGTGGCGCTGTGTGTAGTCCCCAGGAGTGCTTGTGTCAGAGGACCATGGTTAGGTATCCTAGTGTGCAACCTGCAACCATCCAGCTCACTGTCTTTTGGGAAATTTGGCAATGCTTGGTGGAGCAGAAAGAGTAGCTCAAGGGTGACTGGGCGCAAAGGGCCAACTTCTCAATGTGCAACTGTCTCCATCCCATAGTGTCATCTATATCTGTAATTTTTGTGCTTTTTAAAATATCTCAGGAACCTGCAGAGCCCTCTTTGTGTCTGCCATCTCTGACTGAAGCATGGAGCCTGTGCAGCTCTGTACTATTGTCATAAGCATTGAAAGCACAGGATGCACAATCCACCAGTATTTGCAGAGCCATAAGAAGACCGGAATCAGTGTGGAACATGACGATTTCTTGGAGGACGGATTGCTGTAAGACAGAGCAAGAACCAATTCAAGGTTGTTGGTAGTGTTCACATAGCAGCTGCAGACAGTGGAGTGCCACTTCTGGGCCCAAGAAATGAGGACTGACTTGTGGGATCACATCATAACGCAGGGGTGGGATGACGAACAGTGGCTGCAGAACTTACAGATGTGCAAGGCTACATTCCTGGATCTGGGTGCTGGGTTCATTCCAACCGTCCAGCACAAGGACACCAAAATGAGAGCTGCACAGACAGTGGAGAAGTGAGTGGCGATCATGCTGTGGAAATTGGCAATGCCAGATTGCTACTGGTCAATGCAAAATCATTTTGAAAAATCCACTGTGGCTGCTGTTGTCATGCAAGTGTGCAGGACCCATTAATCATCCGCTGCAATGCAGGACTGTGACTCTCGGCATTGTGCAGGACAGAGTGGATGGATTTGCGGCAATGGGGTTCCTGAACTGCATGGGAGCAATAGATGCCACATATGTCCCTATTTTAGTACCAGACCACCTTGTCACAGAGTACAACAGAAAGAGCTACTTTTCTGTGGCTTTGCAAGAACTGGTGGATCACCAAGGAAACTTCACCAACATCCCTATGCCCAGTGCCCCCCGTACCCGTTATGCCCAGCACCCCCCACACACAAATTCCCCCACCATAAAGGCACAGTGCCTTGCACACCAACACCGCTGCCCAACACCCCCCATAGCCCCACCACAACTGCCCAACACCCCACACAGAACCACCCACTCCCTAGTGCCCCAACACACACAGATCCCGGGAATCACTCCAACCCCTTGGGAGCAATGCAATCAGCCAGGCCTCCTCCACTTCCTCCTCATCCTTGCTGTTCACCCCAGTGGCCTGTGGCTCAGCCTCCTTGGAGGTATCTGTGGTGGTCTGTGGGGTGGTAGTGGGGTCTCTCCCATGTATGGCATGCAGCTCTCTGTAAAAGCAGCAGGTTTGTGGCTTGGTACCAGATTGACTGTTGGCCTCCCTGGCCTTCTGATACGCCTGATGCAGTTCCTTTGCTTTCATGCAGCACGAGTGCTGGTCCCTGTTGTACCCCTTCTCCTGCATCCCCCATGCAATCTGCTCATAGATGTCCATGTTTCTACAGCCTGTCCATATCTGTGCTTGCGGAGCCTCTTCTCCCCACAGGCGCAGGAGATCCAATATCTCCTATCTACTCCAAGCTAGAGCACATCTGGAGAGTGTAGCCGGCATGGTCAGTTGGGCAGTTGCACACAACAAAGGAGATCTGCTAGATGTGCTCGCCAAGCTGGACAATCAGGAAAAGGCATTGCAAAAACTTGTGGGGATTTAAAGCGGGGGACGAGGGGGTTTCCAGTCTCCATGACCCCTGGGCAATGGAGTTCACAATTGTGACCGGAGTGGTCAGTGTCAGGCATTGTGGGATAGCTGCTAGAGGACTGTTAGGGTCAACATAAGTAATGCAGTGTCTACATTCTCACTGCATCAACCTCAGTACATCACTCATGGCTCAACACCACTCAGGGAGGTTGTGTTACTGCATCGCTGTAATGGGGTACTTACACTGACTGGTAGGAGACAAATTAAGTGTAGATACATGAACAACTAGGTCAATGCAAGGCAGCTTATATTGACCTAACTTTGTAGTGTAGACCAGGCCTGAATGACAATCTCCTGAATTTTCTGGATCAGAGGTGCGGAGTCAACTTGATTATCTACTGTGTTGGCTCCTTGACATCTTTAACAGTTCTCACTTATAACTGGAAAAACTAGGTGTGGCTATAAACCTTTGTAACTAACGCTATAATGTAAAAGGCTGTTTGTTTTGGTAGGCATGGGTGAATATCTGCCAGTGGGTGGGGTTTTCACATACACTCTCCTGGCAAACACCTTCAGTGTTTAGCTCATACCTTACACATATGTGGGTTTCTGCTTACACATTTTATCTACCATGTGCCTCTTGGTTGTCTCATTCTGAAACAGTTTACTAGCTATTTCTTTAGAGAACAGATCATAGACTAGCACAGTGGCTGAGATTAGAATCCTTATGAGCCACACAAGGTCCCATCCAAGTCAATCGCAAAACTCTCTCTGACTGATGCTATGGACACATGGCATATTTAAAAACTAGTGTATCAACTTGATAACTGTTATATGTATTATTATGGGCAAGCTAGTGACTATATCCCTGGCTCAGTGGAGGAGTTATCGGGTTTCCTGAAGGAATTAAAGTCATTGGGGGAGTAATTAATCAAATTCCTAACGCAGGTAACAAGTCTGAGGACGTGTCACCCTGGGGGCGATAGTATAGACTGGTCTAGATACTGTAGAGAGGTCTGCCACACAAGACCTCCTTGATGTGGGGCAGGGGGTCGCTCGCCCAGTGTTGCTAACTCTCAACATTTTTTCATGAATGATGGGATTTTGGCTGGGGCTGACACTGCTCTGGCCATGAGGCCAGAATCTCCAGACCTACAGTGAATTTATTTGTTTGAGCCCTGCCTGAGGGGAAATCCCCTCTGATTGGCTGTCTGCCTTGCTTTCCCACCTCCTGGGGTTGAGTGACCAACCAGAGCTGCCATAGGAAGAGCTCTTTCTCTCTCTCTCTCCATAGTAACCTGAAGTCATTCTCACAGAAAGGGAGGGGAGGAGGGAACAGAAAGAGCCCAACAGCTCAGCTGGCTCCCTCCTCCCGTCCTGTGAGCAACAGGGGCAGGACAGCGCCACTGCTCCCTGCCTCTGCCTCCCTGCAGCATCCAGCCCAGAAAGGGACAAAGGGGGGTGATGAGCCCCCCCTGGAGCTGCCCCACCACTTGGAAGGGGGAGAGGGACCCTGCTGCAGCATCCCCCGGGTCTGGGAGAGGTGGGTGAAGAACCCCAGGAGGAGCAGAGGTGGGGCTGTAATGCGGGTAGGGTGGGGGGCAGGACTGGTTTGGAGACTGGGGGAAGAATTCATTGCTGGGAAGGGGATGGGCTGATGTGGGGGCTGAGAGCTCTGCAACAGAGGCTAAAATCATCACACGTGTTACTTTGGGAGATTTGGTGACACACACTGGGGATGGGCAGGGGGAGTTTAAAAATCAAAACACCAAAAAACCCACCACTATCTATCTATCTATCTATCTATCTAATGATTTTTGGACCTATCTTATGATTCTGAGGGAGTCTGAGTCATGACTTTTGAACCTTTGGGTTCGGCGATACTGCTCACCCTCAATCCAAGAATGGACCTGAGACTGTGACCAAGGAAGGCAGACCCTGAAGTACTTAATCCTACCAGAGTCCCTATATGGATGATGGATGTCTGCCTGGTAAGTCTGCAAATATTCAATTTGTTAAGAACATAAGAGTGGCCATACTGGGTCAGACCAAAGGTCCAACTAGCCCAGTATCCTGTCTTCTGGCAGTGGCCAATGCCAGATGCTTCAGAGGGAATGAACAGAATAAGTAATTATCAAGTGATCCATCCCCATCCATTGCCCATTCCCAGCTTCTAGCAAACGGAGGCTAGGGACACCATCTCTGCCCATCCTGGATAGTAGCCATTGATGGACTTGTCCTCCATGAATGTATCTAGTTCTTTTTTGAACCCTGTTATAGTCTATAGTCTTTGTTGTTTTTAAAGATATGTTTTCTCTGTAATGCTTTTGTTCTGAATAACTGATACTTTGCTTTAGGAAAGCTGGCTGGTCACTGGTTAACCCTGTTATTGCCTCTGAGAGAACAGGACTGCAGGTGCTGAACTAAAGTCAGACCTGCTGAGATAATCATAGTAAATTAAAAGATTCTGCAGCCTAAGTCCCAGTCTGGAGGAAGCAGACTGCAGGATCCCGCTCTGAGAAAGGGCTGGAGGCCCAAGATCTAAGTGGGATGTCCTTAAGGAGGCCACAGAGGGGTCAGAGGTGCAATTACCTTGGGAACTGTGACATATTTGATGGCAGCATGTGTGGGATTTATGAGCGTGGTGAATTTCCAACAAGTTCCAACAGCAGTGAAAGCAAGTATTGTAGAAGGAAAAAGGGCACTGAGAAAATGTGTCTCATAACCTCTTGGGGAAAGGGAAGCTTTGGGCAGGGGAGGGGAGGAGTTGGGGATGTTTTTGTGGGAAGCGGATTCTGTTTAACTGTGGACAGCCAAGGTGAAAGGAAACAAGCTGCTTGGAGCAGAGTGGGTAAGGAACTCACAGTTCTCCAGAGAAGCCATGTGCAAGACATGTGCAAGGCTTCTGTAGATGAAGGGAAAGCAGTGGATGTATTGTTTCTTGACTTTAGCAAAGCTTTTGACACGGTCTCCCACAGTATTCTTGTCAGCAAGTTAAGGAAGTATGGGCTGGATGAATGCACTATAAGGTGGGTAGAAAGCTGGCTAGATTGTCGGGCTCAACGGGTAGTGATCAATGGCTCCATGTCTAGTTGGCAGCCGGTGTCAAGTGGAGTGCCCCAGGGGTCGGTCCTGGGGCCGGTTTTGTTCAATATCTTCATAAATTATCTGGAGGATGGTGTGGATTGCACTCTCAGCAAATTTGCGGATGATACTAAACTGGGAGGAGTGGTAGATACGCTGGAGGGGAGGGATAGGATACAGAAGGACCTAGACAAATTGGAGGATTGGGCCAAAAGAAATCTGATGAGGTTCAATAAGGATAAGTGCAGGGTCCTGCACTTAGGATGGAAGAATCCAATGCACCGCTACAGACTAGGGACCGAATGGCTAGGCAGCAGTTCTGCAGAAAAGGACCTAGGGGTGACAGTGGACGAGAAGCTGGATATGAGTCAACAGTGTGCCCTTGTTGCCAAGAAGGCCAATGGCATTTTGGGATGTATAAGTAGGGGCATAGCAAGCAGATCGAGGGACGTGATCGTTCCCCTCTATTCGACACTGGTGAGGCCTCATCTGGAGTACTGTGTCCAGTTTTGGGCCCCACACTACAAGAAGGATGTGGATAAATTGGAGAGAGTCCAGCGAAGGGCAACAAAAATGATTAGGGGTCTAGAGCACATGACTTATGAGGAGAGGCTGAGGGAGCTGGGATTGTTTAGTCTGCAGAAGAGAAGAATGAGGGGGGATTTGATAGCTGCTTTCAACTACCTGAAAGGGGGTTCCAAAGAGGATGGCTCTAGACTGTTCTCAATGGTAGCAGATGACAGAACGAGGAGTAATGGTCTCAAGTTGCAATGGGGGAGGTTTAGATTGGATATTAGGAAAAACTTTTTCACTAAGAGGGTGGTGAAACACTGGAATGCGTTACCTAGGGAGGTGGTAGAATCTCCTTCCTTAGAGGTTTTTAAGGTCAGGCTTGACAAAGCCCTGGCTGGGATGATTTAACTGGGAATTGGTCCTGCTTCGAGCAGGGGGTTGGACTAGATGACCTTCTGGGGTCCCTTCCAACCCTGATATTCTATGATTCTATGATTCTAAGACAGGGAACCTCAATTCCTCAGAGGACTCTGTCTTAAGCCCAGTAAACTCTCCAGAGTGGTGAGGAAATTGAGACAGGTAAATGCATATGTAACGCCTACAGACCCCGGTCATCAGTGGGCAGGATCGAACCAGGGAGCTCTGGAGTTTAGTGCATGAGCCTCTACAGCATGAGCTAAAAGCCAACTGGCTGTTAGCTAAGGCTGTAGAGCAGACTCATTTTTCTCTCTCTAAGTGGTCTCGGTGCCACTATATGGGACAGCCCATCACATTCAGGAGGTGTGTGGGTTACATATACAGGTCTTTATTATTTTGTCTAGATTTGTATATTTCTTGTGCTATTTAAGTAAAGAGTAATTGTGTCTGGAATCTGATGCAAAGTCTGTCTGTTGGCTTTCACTGTCACATGTCCTGAACAATTAAACTATAAACCTGAGTACCCATAAGGTAGAACTCTGGTAACAGGTGTGCTTAAATTACAGGGGACTTTGAGGGGTCAGCATCAGTCCTGAGGGCTAGGCAGTTAAACTGGGTGGTCTCAGCTCTCAGTAGTGGGTGTGAGACAGGGGATCTGCACCCAGAGAGTGTATCTAAAGACCCCAGCAAGGAGCAGTGCCTGTACTCTGTTCAGACACATGAGACTTGCAAAGCACAGGGGGCCCAGGGAAGTAGGCCTCAAACACAGCAGCCTGGGGAGTGCCCAGCCAGAGAGGGAACTCTACCAGGGCAGCGTGTGTGTGATGCTCTTATTTACGTCGGGTTTCAGGACAGAACCTCTTTTTTGAGCTTGCTTTCTCTGTCTGAGAGGGGTTTTCAAATAAACAATAGCTGGAGTGTTTGCAGATCAGAAAGAGCCCTGATTGTTCCACTTCTCAACTGGTGCCTCCCCTGCATCCGCAGCTGATTGGGCCATTCCCCTGCAAGCCAAAGGGTCCAGATCCTGCCCCCCCCTCGCAGTGCTGGGAAGGGGGTCCCGCAGGGAGGCTCTGACCATTGGCTGTCGCTGCATCCTGGCCTTGTGCCAGCTGCCCTGCCACCGACAGGGAGCAACACTGCCCCCCACTCCGGTGAGTACCCCCACCTCCAGTGAGTACCCCCACCACAGGTACCCCCTCCTGCACTGCCAACTGTACCCCGCCATTCCCCCCTCCCACTGTCCTCGTTTTGGGAACCTGAAATATGGTAACCGTAGCTCTCATTACTTTCAGTGGGGCCAAGCTTTGTCAATTCTGTTAGAAGTAAACAATCTGTGGCTGACACTGCAGAGCCCAAATGGCTAAACAGATAGAGACTGAGATTTTAAAAGCTATCTAGGGCACTTATGCACTTACCTTCCTTACAGCTAATTAATTATCTCAAATCAGGCACCCCAAATTACTAGTCACTTTTCAAAATATTGGCCTACATTTTAAAAACATGTCAATAATCAGGCCCGGATTAACCAACATGCATTCGGTGCCCTTGCACAGGTCCCTCATCACGGGGGCCATTGACCACAGAAAAACCCCACCCCCCAAACCTGTGTGGTGCTGCGATCCCACTGAAACGTGCCAGGCTGCAACATCACTCACTCAGATTTGGCCCTGCTGCCTCTCATGATGGAGAGGTGGCTGGGCCAAACCTGAATGAGTGACATTGTGACCGGGGCTGGACCCGTTCCCTTCTGCCATAACCACTAAACTATCAGAAGGCTTGCCATGCCCCACCAGAAAGTCAGATGCTGCCCCTAAGGGGGAGCACCCCCCCAGCTGAGAACCTCTGTTCTAGGGAGCTGAAGGGGGCAGGCGGGCAGCACACAGAAGTTGTGCCTAGAGAGGCAATTGTCTTGTATATCACATGGTCCGTCTAGTTTAAGGAAGAGGAAGGCAATTTCCATAGTGCATAGGGTCCCCAAATTCTTTAATCTGGACCTGCCAGTAATACTTATAAGAAAGAAGAAATGTTTGCAATTACAGTTCTACGGCAATATGTTTTACTTTCACAAGCAAAGTGAAAGAATGCAACATGATGAATGATATTAACTCTATTTAATGTTGGATTTGTTTGGAATTGTTGCAGAAGCAAAACCTATTTCCACAGGAATATCATGCCAATATATAGCACTTGCTCGGCAGTATTGCAAATTTGTCTCTTGCCTCAAGCTGTAATAAAACTGAATGTGTCAACAGAGGAATACAGATCAAGGAGTAAGATAGAGGGGGCTGTTATATATTTCCTAGCAATGGTGAGCTTTGATCCAGACGTCTGTGTGTAGTGTCTTCAGCTGTTTAATATGTGTAGTGTTGTCATACAGAAAATATATCCTGCAGAGCCAGGGCTCTGAAACTTTTTCACACAGCGGAATGCTTCCTAAGCTAGAGCCCCTCTTGTGGATGCCACCCTTCACAGCCCTCGAGGCAGCTATCTGTGGTACTTACATGGGCCCCATCACTGAGGAATAGGGTGACCAGACAGCAAGTGTGAAAAATCAGGACGGGGGTGGAGGGTAATAGAGGCTTATATAAGAAAAAGACCCAAAAATGGGACTGTCCCTATAAAATTGGGACATCTGGTCACCCTACTGAGGACTCTGAGCCCTTCATGATCCTTAATGCGCTTATGCTCACACCACCTCTGTGAGGGGGGGCAGTGCTAATATCCCCATTGTACAGATGGGGAACTGAGAAACTAAATGAGACAGATAGGAAGCCAGTGATAGAGCAGGGAGTTGTATCGGGGTCTGCCATGTCTCAGGCTGGTGCCATAACCACTGGGCCATCCTTCCTCTCTCATAGCTAGACTCTGTGTAACTTGTTTATATGAAAAGTAATATGAGGAAACAAGCTGAAAATCAGCTCACTTTAACATGATGGGTGAGATTAAAAAAAATCTTATGGAAATCCTAAAATAGACTTGGACTGGGTTACAGCGAGCAGCAGATGTCCCTACCAAAGACTGATAGATGCTTTACTCTTGTGCCGAACAGCTTTGCGGCTCTCCGAACAGCATTCTACAGACCACTGAAAAGTACTGTCCTGAAGTTGTTCCTTGTAAACAATAACATGGGGAAATTACTGCACATTAAAAATAGTTTCATTATAACATCGGCGTCAGTGTTCTCAGTGCAATGGCAATTCAACAGGATGCTGTCAGAATGCAGTTCTGACTCCGTTAGTACAGTCAGACTATGATAACTTACAAAGAGATACTGTGACTAAAGCTGAGAGGGAAACAGTTTTCCCATCCTATGAGATTTAAAAAAAAATTAAAAAATCCTATTCTGCATTGGGGAGAGAGTGACAGCAATTGCACCTCCACCCCTCCCAAATAGCGTAGGCTTGTGGCACTCACTTGCGATGTAGAAGACCACATTCAAGTCCCTCCTTTGCCTGAGACTTATTTTTCTCTTCATTGATCCTGTTTGTTATTGTGTAATTTTTAAGCATTGCATATCTGTCCGGAGCATTGGATGGACATCTTTTTATTACTAAAGTCTGAATAAAGTATATAAAGAATAACATTTTCTTTGGCTGAAACTCCAAACAGTGTCTATCACCTATCTGCATTTATAAAGCACCTGTCCTTAGATACAGAGAGATGTGCACAAGAGTAACTAACCACAGGAGATTCCAAGAACAAGCTTTTTAAACAGACACGATTACCCACTCACCCCGAACTACAACTCTGTTTCTTCGGTTCCCAAAACACACAGCTCCACCAACTGAGCTTAACAGCAGTCACCCATTTATCATAGTGGCAAGTCCCTTATCCTCTCTGTTATGTCTCTTGCTCTTTATCAATAAACATAACATGAAGGAACCCCCTGGGCACAGGGGGATCCAAGGAACTGTGTTCTCTAAATATATCAAACATGCAAGGCCTAGCTACATATACGCACTGCTGTTCTGGCAGGGTTGTGGTGGTTTCTGAGACACAGAATACAATGAGGGCCACTAGAGTGCTCACAAAATATGTAAAGGGATACTAACCCAATTCCTATACACTACACTCTCTGCGGGCAACATTAGCCCTTCCCCATCCTACCCAAAGTCAGTACCTTACATTGTGACATGTTACAACATACTTGCTGGACTCTTGAGACTAAAAATCTGGAGGACACACTTGAAATTTCCAAAGCCCTGTCCCAGTTACAAATATCAGAATCCTATTTTTGTGTGTCCTTCAGACACGCCAATTCTACCAACTGGTATAACTGGAATGGTCAGATACACTGTGAATATAAATATAATTTTATAAAAACTGAACCATTTACTTCATGCCATGGAACAAACAACAATACAAATAAATATATATTTTCCATGTTTGTCAGGAAGGACTTTACTCTAAAATCTTGCATTTAATAGAAAAATTATCTACCACTGCTGGGGTAACCTGCTGTGTAAGTTAATTGCCTGGGCCAAAAAAGCATGTACTGTCATGGGTTTAAGTGCACAGTCACTTAGCAATTGACCCGCAATGTTTTCAGGACTACAGAAGCACTGCTATCAGATTGGTTATAAACCACTGTTATAAAGTGTAGTCAATCATTTGAGACAACAGCAATGTATAAACTACATAAAGGCAGTCCAGTTATTTGTCAGAGTTGTAATTCACATGTAATAAATTCTCCCTGATTTTCAAGGACAATGGTGAATCCAAAAGCACACCTAACTTGCACACACAGTTACCAGGATTGCGTGATCAAATCAGGGAGCTGTACACACACACCTTGTCCAGTTATGCGTGTAATAGGCCTGTTGAATGTATGCATCCGATGAAGTGAGCTGTAGCTCACGAAAGCTTATGCTCAAATAAATTGGTTAGTCTCTAAGGTGCCACAAGTACTCCTTTTCTTTTTGCGAATACAGACTAACACGGCTGTTACTCTGTAACTTGCATGGGTAAGCACAACAATTGTGCATGCACTTTTTTTGCAAGCAGATTTGGATGAAAAAGCTGAAATATGAACTTTCAGTAGGCAAATAATTAACAAAAATTGTGCTGGTGAAGGATGCTTGAAGACTGAAATCCTCAGTTATTGACCCAAAACACCTGGAAGAGTGAAGGGTAAGTTTCACTACTGAAGGGTTGTTTTGTGTTGTTACTAGAACATCTTCTTGTTTGGGGGAGCTGTTGGCGAGCACCTCTCCTTTAAATTCTTTTCATGGCCCTTCTTGCTGTGCTCAATTGAAAAAAATATAAATTTGCAAATATTTGCACCCTTGAAAACACAGAAAGCCTGACTCTCAGGTACACTAGGGCCACTTTATGCCACTATGGCAGCATAAAGGTACCTTCCAGTGAGTGTAAATGACCTCCACAGAAAAGATCATTTAGGACTGTGTTTGGAGTTTTGTGGAGAGTTCACAAATTTGATTTCAGCAAAGGCAAACACAAAAAGAATAAAATTCTCAATGGAAAAATTGTACTTTCAAAATTCAATTTCCCCTCCCAACCTAAGAAAATAAATGGGATAAATTGCCAGCACCCTCCACTCTCAGTTACAGCTGTGAGGTCTATCAGCCTTCACTACAGCAGCACAGCATCTAACCTGCAGAATTGTTATTACTGGTGGAGTTGCAAGATGGAAAAAACAGTTTAATTCTCACATCACAGGTTTGTAAGATCGGCACTAGGGATAAAACCCCATCTTTGTATTTGTTTACTGAACACATTTGATCTGGAATCATCAAGAAATGATAAACATGGAATCCCTCAATGCCAGTGTTACAATGTAATTTTTCAGGGTAAAGCCATATTTGCTGTGGCTGCACAGGGTTCTCCTCGCATAGGCCCTCCTCGTAGGTCTTTTGCACATTGGTCAATTTCACTTTTCACTTGTGAAAAATTAAATAGGAGCTGTGAAAATTAGGTTAAATTAATTGTTCTGGCGACAATTCAAAATTGTTTAAAAAGATTAATTCCCCATATCAGGTGTTTATTTAAAGGGGCTTTGCTGTTCTTTGGTCTATGTGTTGGTGTGTGCATGGCAAGTGTATTCCTTTTACCTTGCTCTTTAAAGTGACTTGCTTTGATAAATGCATGGTATTGTTCTGAACATGGTAATTGTATTCCTTTCACAGAATGCATTTTCCGGCAGAATTTTCTGCCAGAAAATAAACTGCAAACATTTTAAAATCTTTGTCTAACATACATAAAGTCTGGCAATCTGAAAAGTAAACATATAGATATATTTTAGCATGCAATCAGTTTGGATCTCTTGAACCTGCCCAATCCAAACAGCCAGCCTTGAAAGCAAATATCAAACCGTAATCCATTTTCTTGTGAATGACTGCAAGATGACTCTGTGTGTACATGTGCTGAGCTGCAAGGAATAACTAAAAATCCCTTTAACGCAGAAATATGAATAGACTGAACTGACAGGAAGACACCATTGCTCGTACAATGGGATCTCCATCTCCTGCAGACTATAAATCCTGGACTACAAGTTATTCAACCTGCAGAGGTTCAAAATTGAAACTAATGCACCATATACTGGACCTTAACATGGCTACATAAACTGAGTTTACAGCATTCTGATCGCGTATGTGTTTGGAGAAAAGCTGGCAGCTATGAAGTTATTCATGAAGAGGAGAAAGCTTTGAAATAAAATGTTATTGACTGTTAGTAAAATTACCAAAGGGCTAATGGCTACATCACTCCCCTTCTGTATCCTACTGTAGCTGAAGGTATGGAATTTAATCTTTATAAAGATGTAAACAGAAGGACTGTTAAGTGAAGTGACTTGCACAGAGTTGCACAACAAGTCATTATCAGAGGCAGGCACTCCTGACTCCAATATGAATACCCTCTCTGCTTGTCGTGGCTGCTTCTATTAACCCTCTCCTTGGAAGTAACACAGGAAACACCAGGTCAAATACATACCTAGTTTAATTCCACTGACTGTACAACACCAGGGATGAGCTTGGCTCACCATCTTTAATATACTCGGGGTGTTTTGTGTTTTTGAGTTAAGTCTTACTTTAGCTTTTTGCTGACTGCACTGCCATATTTCTCAATTTTGCTCTGGCCCTTTGTCCTAAGTACAGTTTGTTTGCACTAAATGTTCTTGTTTCCTCTTGTGTTTAAAAATAAAGGAGAAAAATATGATTAGTAGAAGCCTCCTCTTTCTCAGCCAGGGGTGGGAATTACACCTGGTTTCCAGCTTTGCTGGGTCACTACTAAATCCATGTGCTCTCATCCTGCCTGGGAGTTGAAGCTCACCCAATGCTGAATGCTCATCTGCTTTCTTACTTCCGCGGAAGGAGTAGGGAACAGAAACTGGGGCTATATGTCTCCAACTATTAACATTGTCAGGGCAAAGAGCAGCAAAGTAGATTCCCCACAACACACAAACTCCAGTAGCATGAATGAAAAGTACTGCCAGAACAGTCTTAGCTACTTTTCCAAGGCCAAGCACTGTGTAGACTTACACCCCATGCTGTCCCTCCCATATTGTGGGGTCCCAGAGCCCAGCCTCCAGCCTGAGCTCGAATGTCTACACCGCAATTAAACAGCCCCTTAGCCTGAGCGCCGCAAGCCCAAGTCAGCTCACATGGGCCAGCTGTGGTGTTTAACTGCAGTGTAGACATACCCACTGAGTTCAGTTTGGCATCAGGGGCTGGAAGTGCATATGCCACAAGACCACAATGTAAACATTCCCCTGCTCTCAAAGACTTAGGAACTACATTGTTCATACACAGCTCAAAGGGCTGAGAGAGAGAGAGAGCAGAAACAAAGATTGGAAGAGAGATGGGAAAAAAGGAGATGGGGAGAAGGAAAGGGGAAAAGAAGGAGAGAAAGGGAAAAGTAAAAGGGGGTGGAGAAAAGAAGGTAGGGTGAGGAAGAGAGAGAGAAAGCTGGGGAGAGCACAAAGCAAACAGATTAAAATCATCCAGGACACTTACTCTGTAGAGCCCACCCAGCAGCCAGGCAGAGGGTCACAATCCCCAGTATGATGCCTTGTCTTCTGCAGCCCTGTAGAGGTCTCATTAGAGAGAAGAGCAAACCCCGGGGGTTGCATTTAACAGGGTATCTGGGCCAGCATGACCGGCTCCGAGGGCTGCCTGGCTAAGAGCTATCAGGCCTCTCTCCTTCTCCTGAGTTGCTGCCACTGATCCTAGGGCAGACCCAGTTCAGCTGGTTGCAGGCTCTGACTAAACCAGTTCTCACACTCTTTATCTCTGCCGGAGCTTGAGATTGTTCTGCCAGCCACGCACAAAGCACACACATAAGCAGTAGGCTTCTCCCATTGCTCACAACCTGTGATCCTCTGGTATTGATTTAAGATGCAATTGGCTGAGGGCGGCAATGAGAAGAGGAACTACTATACAGAGTTATGCTGTAATACAGCCAGGAAATGAGCATCTAATTGGCAGTTCTGCAGAGGAGCCAGCAATGCTGCTCCGTTACTATGCACTATTCCACCGTCACCACTTTAGAACTGGGCCACATTCATCCCTGGTGGAACTCTGCTGACTTCAGTGGAGTTAGATCAGGGAAAAGTTTGTGCCAGTTCCTTTGTCTGGGAGGAAATACATCACAGTGGCAGGGAAACAGACTATATGGGGTGTAATGTCCTCTAACTCTGCCCTCCACCCCATCTAGGCCCAGGGTTCAGACCCCCTTTGGTGAGACTCCCCTTAGAGAACCTCAGAAGACAAATCCCAAGTGAGGCTGCTGTCCCTTTTATTTCTAGGCACACTGGATTGTTTTACTGTAATATCCAGGAACTCACGGGTGATGTAAATAACATGAGCAAGCCTGTACATCAGCATCTCTGGTTTCCTCCAGACATGCATGATCAAAGAGTGCAGCAGAACCACCCAACCTCCAGTGCACCTTCCCCCACAGAAATGAGTGACTGCTTTTCACTCCACCACTCACGGGTCGTCGTTTTCCCTCTCTCCAGAAGTTAATAAGAAAGCGCTTCATGAGTTACTTAGATTGTAAGCTCCTTGGGGCGAGGGCTGTCTTTTGTCCTGTATACAACACCTAGCACAATGGGATTCTGGTCTATGACTAGGCCTCCTACGTGCTATGGTAATACAAACAGTAACAATGATCAGAATGAGTTTTTCCACACTGAAATTAAGCTTGATACACATTTGGGGCCTGATCCTGAAAACTCTCAATCACTTAAGGCCTCAGTCTCCCACCCTTATTCACTTTGGCTATTTGAGGGGTAAGGGACTCCTCAGTGGGTGGCAGAATAATCCATCCTTTCTCTCACAAGTCATGCCGTTGACTCCAATGGGATGACCCACATGAGGGAAGGGTTTGTAGAACTGGGCCAAAAGTAGGATTCTTTTGTTCTCTTGCTTATATTTTCTTTTCCTTGTGGCATTTAAAACTCACAGAAGGCACCAGATTTGCTTTGCCAACCCTAGAGATTGAAGTCATCTGATCACAGAACTCATGCAGCGTAGACAACAGCAGTGCAAGTTTCCCTACACACACAGCAGCAGACCTTAGCCCTAACTGGAGGAAGCACCTTCAGGAATGAGAAGAAAGTTAATTATCTGTGTACCTAGGGATCGTAGGTGCTGGAACTAGGGGTGCTGCTACACCATCTGTCTTGAAGAGGTTTCCATCATATACAGGGTTTAGAGTTTGGTTCAATGGCTCTCAGCACCCCCACTATAAAAATTGTACCAGCACCCCTGCTAGGGATACTGGACTGAAGTCCTGTGAAGTCACATACTAGCTGGTAATGGCCACAGGTATAAGTTAGTCTCAAAAACAGCAACCATCATGCCTCCTTGGAAGAGAGACAGCTCTAAACAGGCAAAAAGCAACAATTCTATAGTTCCTAATTTGCTCAACCCAAATGACAGATTCCTAGGATGAAGTATAGCAGTGTGTTAAGTGGGTACAACTTCACTGAAGTCTGAAGCTGTTTCCTTACTCAGTGAAGTAGTGTTGCCATTAAGAAAAGCTTGAAAACATGACCCCCTTCAAGGTTAAAAATAAGAAGGTAAATTAAAAGAATCCAAAATATATTATTTGGGGGCTTAATTCATGATTTTTGACCTCTTGGGTTGGTCAGATTTCCTGGATATAAGTGACTTTCATGGATTCTGTATGTCTGGCCTCCACAGAGCAGCATACAGTACTATAGCATGCTACATATGTATATATAAGGTGTAGAAAAATTATCTTGTGTTATTTGAGAAATGGTGTGTGATCTTGTTATTAAAGATGGTAGGGTAACGTATGTGCAAAAGGGGGCAGCGTTAATGTTACATATACATCCTTAGTTTTGCCATTTCCTGATAAGAATTTAACTGTACAACCTAAACTTTTTTTGAGAGAATTGTTAATAAAATTGAGGCGAATATAAAATTATGCAGCCACAATACCCAGATGGGCACAGATACCTTCTTCAATGCCAAGGAGTGTGAGTGGCGGTTGGTGTGAAAATAAGCGAGGAGTGGTAATGGTGCATCTGCAGGTGAGAATTGACTGCTTTGCTTGGTATGCCCACACAGCACAATCACACCCAAAGACACTCTTCATTGGAGGCCGGAGGCTGTTTTTTGCATAGATGTGTAAATGTCAATCAGTGGGCCAATAATGGGGATAAAAATGGAATTTATAAAACTAAGGATACGTGACTGTGCTACTGATTGTCACTATGGACAACTAGCACCCCACTAGAGTCACAGCTCCAGCTCCAGTAAGGATATGTTGCCAGGTCATTTTAAGAATTTTTTCTTTACACCAAAGTAGCTATCTTTAGTAGTCACACATTTCCTATAGTCAAGGGATTGGAGAGGTGTATAACATAGCAGCCTTTTCTCCAAGAGCCATTTTCTTGGTGTCATAAATATAAAGGGAAGGGTAACCACCTTTCTGTATACAGTGCTATAAAATCCCTCCTGGCCAGAGGCAAAATCCTTTCACCTGTAAAGGGTTAAGAAGCTAAGATAACCTCGCTGGCACCTGACCCAAAATGACCAATGAGGGGACAAGATACTTTCAAATCTGGAGTGGGGGGGGGGAAACAAAGGGTTTTTCTGTCTGTGTGATGCTTTTGCCGGGAACAGATCAGGAATGCAGCCTTACAACTCCTGTTAAGTTAGAAAGTAATCTAGCTAGAAATGCGTTAGATTTCCTTTTGTTTAATGGCTGGTAAAATAAGCTGTTCTGGATGGAATGTATGTTCCTGTTTTTGTGTCTTTTTGTAACTTAAGGTTTTTGCCTAGAGGGATCCTCTATGTTTTGAATCTGATTACCCTGTAAGGTATTTACCATCCTGATTTTACAGAGGTGATTCTTTTACCTTTTCTTTAATTAAAATTCTTCTTTTAAGAACCTGATTGATTGTTCATTGTTCTTAAGATCCAAGGGTTTGGGTCTGTGTTCACCTGTACAAATTGGTGAGGATTCTTATCAAACATTCCCCATGAAAGGGGGTGTAGGGTTTGGGGGGATATTTTGCGGGAAGATGTCTCCAAGTGGTCTCTTTCCCTGTTCTTTGTTTAAAACGCTTGGTGGTGGCAGCATACGGTTCAAGGACAAGGCAAAGTTTGTACCTTGGGGAAGTTTTTAATCTAAGCTGGTAAGAATAAGTTTAGGGGTCTTTCATGCAGGTCCCCACATCTGTACCCTGGAGTTCAGAGTGGGGAAGGAACCTTGACACTTGGTAATGGAATTTCCTAATCCCTGCCAATTCCCCCTCTCCCAACTGCAGGGTTGCCCTTTTATAAGGACTTTTTTCCTCAGCATCCCTTTCTCAGGTTGACCCTTTATATTTGGCAGGGAAAAGCAACTGCAGCTCTACAGTGGCTATTTTGTAATTGGCTGCTGCTGTTTACTTCATCATCCTCTGTTCCATCTGAGAAATAATCTCAACTCCTGTTATGTTTTCCCTCTTTTTCCTGAGGAGGTGTGTATGGCTTAAGGATAGTTGTACAAGCTGTTGTGCATGACTCAGCAAGTTCATCCTTTCAGGACAGGGCATCTGCCTTCTTATTTCCTGCACCTGGCAGGATGTCACAATGAAATTGAATCAGGTGAAGAAAAGGGACCAGCGGATCTGGCGCTGGTTTAGGTTTCAGGCCATGCCAAGGTTCTCCAGGTGTCTGTGGTCTGTAAGGGTCTGAACTGGAAATTGGGCTCTTTCAAGGAGATGATGCCATTTATCTGCCTAAAAGCTGCACAAACACAGCTGTCTGAAACAATGAATATGTCTCCTCCCCTGGCCCAGTAAAGATAACTCAACTAAGGGGATTCGGATCACAGTTGCACTGCAGTGTGCGAATTACATTTCCGTTTCTCATACGTGCCTCGACTATTTTGCCTGCTTCTGAAACATTACACCTGCCATTTAGGAGGCCAATGAATTGAGACATTTGGGCCCCATTGTCAGGAATGAGGACATGCAGCTCCCCGCTCAGTCTCTGGGCAGCCTATGAGCACAGCTGATCCCCGCAGGGCCGCCTGATTGACCGCTCCCACTGATTGGCCAAGGAAGTCAGCAAGCCTGTGCTTTAGCCCAACAGCAACGACTGATCTCTGGCTGTCAATGTACATGTCCACACCTGCAATTGCTCCTGTGAAAGCCTTGTTCCTGCCTAGCTCCAGTCCAGTCCGCTCCAGCTCTGTTTCCTGACTCGACTCTGACCCCTGGCTCTGGGTACTGGCTTCCGGACTCAGCTCTGATGCCGACTCTGGCTCCTGACTCCTGCTCCAACCACTAGGCCTGACCACTCACATCCTGGTTCGTGACACCCATTCATTCCTCTTGCTACTCAGCTGAAGTCTATACAGTTACATCAGAAACAGGCCTCAATATGTTTAAGTAAAACATATATGCATCTCTTAAAGCTTGTAATTGTTTGTACATTTTTCAAAGTTGGATACTAGAGGGAAAAATGAACTGAGTTCAAATTCTTCATTTTCATTATTATGCAGCCAAAATGAATGACTTCTACTCTTTTTTACTGAAAGGGCACAATCCCTGCCTTTCAAAATATTCTTCATGTGGCTGTTTTTGACACACCTTTTACATAATAACATAGGATTGCAGTATGGGCTCACAGCTAAGGTCCATATAGTCCGGAGTCCTCCTGTCTCTAACAGAGACCAGCACCAGATTTGTCAGAGGAAAATGCAAAAAACCCCCATAATAGACAGTTATGAAATAACATGCCCATAGGGCAGTTTATTCCCAACTCCTATCAGTTAGTGGTTGATTTATGTCCTTCTTTAAAGAAAACCCTGTCTAATAGAACTGTGGATTTCTTTCTTTAGCTTTATAAACTTCTAATCCTTCTCTGAATCTTTTTTTAGCTTGTGGCCTCAGTGATAGCTTGCGGCAGCGATTCCACATGTTAATTCTGTGGTTGTGAAAAAAATAAATCCTTTATTAGTTTTAAATGTCGGCTCAGTTGATTTGGTTTAATCTATTATAAAGACAGAGACCAGTCCCAAAGTTCAGATCCACATCTCAAACTCTCCCCAAATGTGGATTTGTTTGGCTTTGGGGTTTAGGTTCAGTTTCATCGCAAACGTTCAATCTTATAATAACAAACCAATATATGTCTGTATAATGAAAGAAACAATGTTAATCAGAAAAGAGATTTCAGCTTCCAGCTTTCTAGGGGGATATTATAAATAATCATGAATAAAAATAACTCAGCATGTAATGAAAAATACCTTGGCCCATATTATGAAGTACACAATATTAAGTATGTATTTCAATAGGATTAATATAAACTATATTTATTTGTAAGCCCGCTTGTTCGTCTATCTCAGGGAGTGGAACAGAAGCCTCCCTTTCTTTTATTACGCTGCAAACATCCCATCTGTGAGGGAGGATATTTCTCTTAAACAAAAACGCCACCAGGTATGAAACAGCAATGATAATCCCCAAAGTGAGAAGCATGGTGAAGGTTTTAAAGGGGAACAGCTGAATGTAGACCCCATCCACAAGAGAGCAACCTGGGTAGTGAATAATAGGGGAGATTTTCAGGGAAGGCTCCCCTGCCAGCAGCCTTAACAGGAACCCGAAGAGGAATCCAGCAGCTGAGCCATATGTGTTGGTGTTGGGAATGAAAAGCACGCAGCAGAGCTGGGGAAAGAGAAGGGCGTACACCAGCTCACCACTCAGGAACCACAGATCATAAACAGAGTTAGAAAGGAAAGCCAGGCCTGCAGCTGCTGCCCCAGAAACCACCATGGAGACCCTCATTATACAGATGACTTCTTTCTCCGTAGCCTGTAAAATAAGAGAGTATCGTTGTAGAAATCATTATTGGCTCATTTTAATCTCACCCTGAATTAGATCTCAAGGTTACAAAAGTCAGAGGAGTTTATTAATAGATGCTGGCACTGTTATAACAGTGCACTCTAGTGCTTGTGTAACAGCCCCTGCCTTGCCAGTAGTGTTTGAACTCAGGCCTTTCAGCACCAAAGCCCGCACCTCTGCCACTTAAAATAAAGGAGGAACTTTATTAGTTGTACTGTTGATTAATGACTGAGGCCAGCACATTAGTTAGAGTGGCCTTGAATTTTGGGTGCCCAACTTTAGACACCAGAGCCTGATTTTCAGAGGTATGGACCATCTACAGCTGCATTCGAAACCAATGGGAGCTGCAGGTGTTCAGCTCCTTGCAACATTACAGCACACAATATGTCCGCAAAACTGAGCTCCCCAAAACTGAGGCATGCAAGTGGAGAGGCCAGGACATTAACTGTAATATCAAACCAGGTCAGAATTCATATGTTTCACCAAACTAATAATATTGATCCTTACAGATTTTACATTTGTATTATTTGTCTGTGGTAAGGAATTTTCCATATTAAAAATGGGTAAATTTAAGAAATGTTTACAGAAGTGAGGGTAGATTTTAACTCTTGCACTAAAGAGCTTTTCTGAGTTGCTTTTAAGTCCCGCTGGTGGGCCTCATGCTGGGATAGATTATGTGGGATGAAATCAAAGGCAAGTCTAAATGAACATATGTAAGAGAGTGTAAGCAACTATAATTTTCACCTTCTGGAATTCTCAGTGTGTAAATTACGCTAACTTGGCCAATACTACAAAGTGTTGCCAGCACAGCTATGTCAGGTAGGAGTATGAAAAAAATCACACACTCCAGCTGACATAGTTATGCCAGCAAAGCCTCCTATGTGGACACAACTGTGCTGACAAGAGTGCTTTTTTTTGGCAGAGCTGATATTGTTCAGGGAGGTGGGGGGTAGCTATGCTGACAGAACTCCTTTTGCTGGCATATGCTGTGTCTCCACTAGGGGGCTTTGTCAGCATATCTATGCCTGCAAACGCTCTGTAGCATAGGCAGGCCACGGGACTCTCTTCGCTGTTCTGTGGTGTGCTTTGCGGTACTGCTGTTTGAAACAGAACTCCCCCAAGTGAGGAACGTGTACGGTTTCCATCCCCATCCCCCATGAAGATGATGATTTGGGCCAAATCTATTTAAAATAGCCTGGTGAGTTTTGCCACTGACTTCAGTGGAGCATTACAGGCCCTGAATGTGGTTGTGCTTGCCTTGCAGACACAATTACCAACCCCAAGCCCTGAAGAATCATGAGTCAGCCCCCTCCCCCACCATCACGAGATCTAAAAATATAAATAAATTTTGGGTTGTTTTTATTTACATTCTCATGTCTAAACCTTCAATATGTACTCCACCTTTTCAAGCTTTTCTCCATCCATAGAAACTTTTGTTTAAAAGAAAGCTGAGATTCCCATGCAGTCTCTTGATTTCAGCAGTTCAAGATATTGATATTGACTTCAGTGTGACTACATGTGTGAGCAAGTGCTCACTAGCATGAGTAAAAGGTGCACAATCTAGGCCCCATTGTTTTAGCAGCCATTTTGATTTAGTAATGAAGTGAGAACAACCTTTCAGGAAAATCAGACCAGCCTGTTAATTCTGGAGGATTACTTGCCCAGTCAAATTAGTGATATATTTTTTTAAAGCAGCTTGATATTGAAAACCTAGCTACACATCTTATACAAATTAGACTAATAATACCCATTTCTAGGATACAGTCACCTTGTGCATTAATCTTGGCCTCCTAGTTTTTCCTTTGTCATAACACAATATATTTGCCAGAGTTTAAATAAAAAGCTCAGGCCACCAAGTAACAAAGTACAGACCCCAAGAAATTCAATTTCCTGTCTTATCTTTACTATGTACCTTTAAACTACAGGATATCAGTGTGATTTACAAGCTTTATAGATAAATCATTTCACCACCACTGAAGTGCTATCATAGAATATCAGGGTTGGAAAGGACCTCAGGAGGTCATCTAGTCCAACCCCCTGCTCAAAGCAGGACCAATCCCCAACTAAATCATCCTGTCCCCGGCTAGAAAACTTCTCTGTCACTTTTTTTAGTTCCAATTTTTAAAGTTTTCTTGCCTCCTCTGTGTCACATGAGAGCATCTTAAGTTTGTTGGGAAGGCCAGGTTTCTCTTTCTGGAGTCATTAATAATGAAACAAAACCACTTTAACAAATGGAACAATAGTCAGAGAGGAGCCAAAAAGCACCTTCTGCTCTCTAATATGCTGCATGAGTGCTTTGAAGTGCTTTGCCCAAGAGCTTTTTGCTGTTCTCTTTGACTTCATTTGAGACTAAGAAATAGATGCACAGCTTTTTCATTTGCTAAATGACTAGTTCAAAGTCTACCCTCTGTAGTGATTCCATCCCATGTCTAGAGCCCAATGACAGCATTTTACAGCAACATTCACCTTGACAAATCTCCTGGGGACATACAGAGGAGTAGTTTAAAAACCTTCTATAACTTTCCCCATGTGATTCATGGTGTCAGCGGCTCACAAAGACTCCTCACCTTTTTCCTAAGAATTTTCCGGTAGATGTTGTGAGCTAGCATGGAGCTGGCTGATAGAAGGGCTGAATCTGCAGAAGACATGACGGCAGCAGCAATGGCTCCTAAGCCAGCAATGGAAACATACGTTGGGCAAAGATACTGCAGAACTATGGGTAATATCATGCTGGACTCCCCTCTTTCATTAGGGGTTGGCAGACCATAGCTTGTCTGATTCCAGTCTTAAAAAAGAAAAGAACATTAATTAACAGGGAGTTTTGGATTTGCTGTGTTAATTTTTCATTCCTTTACTCTCTTCTGTGTTGAAGTAACTAACAGTGAATTCCGCATTGATCTTGACCTTTTTTTTTTTCCCTGCAAGGTGCAGTAAGACATACTTATTTCCCCTGAAACAATCAATAACTCTGAAGGGAAAGATCATTAGGAACACTGTCAGCATTCCTGGGCTCTGTAAGATCTCTAAATGGTCAGAAATCCACCAAAACTTTCTAAGCTTCATCATGCTTTGAGGTCTGTGGTTTGGGGGTTATGAAAATGGAAGAAAAAATTAAATGAAATTCAACCTTGAAAAACACCAGAACGTTCATCTGAAGGAAAATAATTCAAAGCACAGCATAGAAGGAAGATTCATAGATTCATAGATATTAAGGTCAGAAGGGAACATTATGATCATCTAGTCTGACCTCCTGCACAAGGCAGGCCACAGAATCTCACCCACCCACTCCTGCGAAAAACCTCTCACCTATGTCTGAGCTATTGAAGTCCTCAAATCGTGGTTTAAAGACTTCAAGGAGCAGAGAATTCTCCAGCAAGTGACCTGTGCCCCATGCTACAGAGGAAGGCGAAAAACCTCCAGGGCCTCTTCCAATCTGCCCTGGAGGAAAATTCCTTCCCAACCCCAAATATGGCGATCAGCTAAACCCTGAGCATGTGGGCAAGATTCACCAGCCAGATACCCACGAAAGAATTCTCTGTAGTAACTCAGATCCCACCCCATCTAGCATCCCATCACAGGCCATTGGGCCTATTTACCACGAATAGTTAAAGATCAATTAATTGCCAAAATCATGTTATCCCATCATACCATCTCCTCCATAAACTTATCAAGTCAGATAGGTCTTTTGCCCCCACTGCTTCCTTTGGAAGGCTATTCCAAAACTTCACTCCTCTGATGGTTAGCTTTTGTGTTACCTGTAGAAGCAGCGACTGCGCCAATAAGAACAGATGGAATGACCATGAAAACACACCCAAATCCTGCAAAATAAGAAGTGAGCCTTGCTTGTCTGGATGAGGAGGCTGCGAGGACTCTTTGGAAATAGATCTGCCATGGAATACTTCCAAGAGCCTGAAAAGAAGGTAAACCATTAAAAATAACTCATGCATCATTATTAGAGGCTGGAGTGACATTTGCTATAGTCCTTCATTTTGCTCCCTCCCCCACCAGAATTTTCATAGGTCTGTATACTCCATTATGTCTTCCGCTCTTTGTCTCCCTCCCTCCCAACTTTGCAGGATATAATATAATCACATATAATGTTCTACATGCTGATGCAACTTCGCCCCCTCTCCCCTGAATTTTTCTGAAATGACACCTCTGATTCGGGGCAAACCTATCCTCATGAAGGCAGTTCCTCCCTCCAGACAGTAGTCATTCTGGGGTTACTGCTGCTACTGAAACCGGTGGGTTGGTAATATTCCTTCTGGCTGTCACTCTGTCCTTTTGCAGGGGAGGGTGATTGGTAGATCTGTGGCATCACAGATCCATTATCTTGGCCCCCACTCCTCCCTGGGCTTGTCTCTCTCCTAACCCCATCCCTTTCCACTGCAGCCAGGAAAGATCCCGTGCAGAACCAGGCTTCATAGCCCACAGGGGTGTATGCTCCTTCATTCATTAGGCTTCCTTCATTCTGTAGCAGAGCTGCCCTTGTTCCACTGTTTTTGTGGGAAAAGCAGCAGGAGTTTCCCTGTCAGGTACTCAGGGTGCCTTTGGCATAGGAACTCCTTTGTTTTCATTTATTATTTTTACAGCACCCAGTACACAGGACAACTAATAAGACTGGCCCAACCCTAAGACCTTACACTCTAGATTTAAACACAAGCCAAGAGTAACAAACTTCCTGGAGAGGGATGGGCTGAGGCAGGACACGAGTCACAGCAATAAGAGCACCCTGTTCCTCAGACAGCATTATTAATGTTTATTATTAGGTCTGTCAAGCAATTTAAAAAAATGAATCACGATTAATCGTGTGATTAAAAAAATTAATCGTGACTAAACGCACAATTAATCACACTGTTAAACAATAATAGAATGACCATTTAGTGAAATATTTTTGGATGTTTTCTACATTTTCAAAAATATTGATTTCAATTACAACACAGAATACAAAGTGTACAGTGCTCACTTTATGTTTATTTTTTATTACAAATATTTGCACTGTAAAAAAACAAAAGAAATAGTATTTTTCAGTTCACCTAATACAAGTACTGTAGTGCAATATCTTTATCATGAAAATTGAACGTACAAATGTAGAATTGTGTACAAAAAAACCTGTATTCAAAAACAAAACCACAATTTTTGATGACATTTCACATAGGCACCAACTCTGTGGGTGCTGCGGGGCTGGAGCACCCATGGGGAAGAATTAGCAGGTGCTCCGCACCCATCAGCAGCTAAGCTTCCCCTGCCCCCGCTCCTCATTTCCCACCCCCCCGAGTGCCGCGTCCCACTCCTCCCTCTCCCAGCGCTTCCTGCCCGCCACCTAACAGCTGTTTGGTGGCACTTAGGACTTTCCAGGAGGGAGGGGGAGGAGTGGGGACATGGTGCGCTTGGGGGAAGAGATGGTAAAGAGGCGGGGCAGGGGCGGGGACTTGGGGGAAGGGGGTGGAATTGGGGTGGGGTGAGGGTGGTGCAGGGGCAAGCAGGGGCAGGACCAGGGAGGTGGTGCGGGGGGTCGAGCACCCACGGGGCAGAGGGTAAGTCAGTGCCTATGGCATTTCAGATTTTTAAACCATGCATGGAGGCCTGGGCATCTCCCAGCTGCCACAGGCAGTGCGGGACCCCTGGAGCTGCACGTGGCAGGGGTACCCCGCAGCCCCCAGCTGCTGCAGGTAGCTCCTAGCCCCAAGCAGCTGCCCCGCTTCAGGCGGTGTGGGGACCTGCAGGTCCCCATTTTGTCCTGGATATTTTTAGTAAAAGTCACGAATAGGTCACGGCAACAGGTCACATCTTCTGTGAATTTTTCTTTTTTGCCCATGACCTGTCCGTAACTTTTACTGAAAATATCCGGGACAAAATCTTAGCCTTAACCATAATAAAGATGCATTCATAAAAATATCTGAAATTCTGAAGTGTCTTTCTCCCTCTATTCTATCGTGTGAAACTCAGTCTGTACTAGTGGGTTTATAAAATGGTGCTTTGCTTTTACTGTCACTCCAGGTGAACTATTAGAAGGAAAGGATGGAAAAAAGAAGCTCTTACCACATACAGAAGTTCATCTAGCCATCTTCCAAGATACTCTGTTTCTAGTTTGCCAATCCATGGTACTTGATAGAATTCATTAACAGCAGTGTAAAAAATGCTTTCAGTTGCAGAGTTCAGCAGTGCAAATGGCAGACAAGTCCACTGTGTTTAGCATGAAAACAATTATCAGTACAAAAGGATAATGTACACCAGACAACATTTGTAACTCCTCTGTTTTCCCTATAAACCTGAAATTCCCCCTCCCCAGATCATACCACCACCAAATCTTGGCATTCCACAGAAATCTGAAATTGCCTCCCACCTTTAAGCTCTCATATGGGATTTTTCTAATGTTAAGGGTGATGGTTGTGAGTAGACTGAGGCTGAGAAGGGGAAAATAAACTAGTCCTGTTTAACCTTTCCATTTAAATTTCTGTCTTGTTTTCGATAGCTTTTTTATATAGCTCACATGGGTACTCTGTCCTTGTCATTTTATAAAGTGGCTGGTTTTGTATAGAGAAGTTGCTTTGCATTGCTGTGGTGCTACAAACCAGCCCTAAAGCTGGTTGAAGTGGGGAAGCATGTCAGAGGACTCTTCCCTGTACCTGAGCTTTTCTATAGATCTGCAGAAAGGCTGCTGCACAGGTCCTGTGAGTGTCGTGCTGTGTTCTAAGGCATAGCCTCGCCTAGTCCTGACCCCATGCAGTCATATCCAGTGCAGTTTATCTCAGCTTCTTGATGGAATACACTGCTATGGGGCTGGGAACAGCCAGTGGCAAATCAAATGGAATCAATCCCATTTGGCTCTAACAAAACAGCGGCTGAAATATTAATCATGCAGCCTCTTGAATAATGATGGTGATTAAGCAGTGATGATGCAATTGCCTGTTTTCCCCACTGAAATAGATACTGGTAACTCGACACTGTTATAACTCAGAGAGCCTTCTAAAGGTACAGCAAGCACTTTCCCCCCTGAGAATCCTGGATGTGACTCATTCAATTAGAGAGCAGTGCCCTGATCCTCTTCACAGATTTGCACATGAGGCTGCTGTCCTGAACATACCTAAAAACTGAAGGTTTACTTCTGCCCTAAATCTTTAAGAGCTCAGCTTTGGCTATAAGGCCCATGGAGTGGCGATGTGAAGACACAAACCCTGTGGAATAAAAGACTAAGAGCAGTGTCACTGGTACACTCCCCTTTATGTTGTACTACTGTATATAGCAGAGGCGTAGCCAGGAAGGGACTCTTGGGTGGGCCCCGACTTTGGGTGGATGGGCAAGCCCCTTGCACCTCAACCCCGCTCTCCGGCTGGAGCACCAGGCCGGCAGAGAGGGGCAAGTGCCTGACCCCATTCCCCGACTGGAGTGCCAGGCAGTAGGGTGGAGCAGGGCAAGCCCCCAACCTCATTCCCCGGCTGGAGCGCTGGAAAGGCAGAGCGGGACAAGCCCCTGCACCCGGACCCCACCCCCCAGCTGGAGTGCCAGCGGGTGGGGGGAATGGGGCAAGCGCTGGGGCTGGAGCAGAGCCAGGCTGGAGGGGGTGGGCCTGGATGGCCGTGGCCCACCCAGGCCCACTTGTGGCTACACCCCTGGTACATAGTGTCCTCCCAGTGGGGAAACAGCTGTGATTGTGCTGTAAGGATGTGGGGTGTGGCAGCAGAGACCAAAGGTCATCCTCCATTTTGGAAAGCAGGATTCCAGACTGCTGGGCCAGAGCAAGCTGTGGCTGGCTGTCACTTATAGCAGGATCTTGTTGCTGTGTTTTAAGTGTTTAAGTAATAATGTCATGTTAAATATAAAGCTCTCTGGGCCTCAAGAAGAATACCACACTCCCCACGGTGGGGAGCGTCTCTGCTGGCTGGCATAGATAGGGTGAGGACATTGTCTGTCCTGCCCCTTTGGGAGAGGCTGGTGCTGATGTGGGTGGTAGCCTGCACTCTCCTTGAGCTCTCTGGACACAAGTGCAGCAGTTATTTCTAGCCATGTGTGAGTGTGCTTCTGGCACCCAATGGTTCCTAGTGCCTCCTGCTTTTCTCACCCCACCTTGAGCACCCATTCTGGATGAAAAAATCAATCATGCCTAAATGGCTAACACCTTTTGAAGTAGGGTGACCAGATAGCAAGTGTGAAAAATTGGGATGGGGGTTAATAGGCACCTATATAAGAAAAAGCCCCGAATATCAGGACTGTCCCTATAAAATCGGGACATCTGGTCACCCTATTTTGAAGACAGCTGTTTTGTTTATAGCCATGTTCTGGATGACATTAGACTCAGCTGCCGGTTAAGTGACTAGTGTTAACCTAGCCACCAGAGGGGGCCCATGCTGTTCCATAAAAGCAGTTGGAGAACTGCAGTAATGAAGCCTTGTGGAGTTCAAATAAAGTCCCTCCCTTGGGTCATATCAGGATTGCAACATTTAAGGAAAGACAAACTGAAGACTAAAGTTTCCCCACTTTGGCCTGTGCGGATCTCCCTGCCTGAATTCCCTAGTGACTATTTTGTTTGTGATATTAGAATAAAACAGTCTGAACAAAAACACAGATGCCAGACCCTGGCTTATGCTATCTCTGCACCTGAAAAACTACAGCCAGGAGAAGGGATGCAGCTGCTGTGTCCTAAACCTAGCTCCTCCAAAACCCATGCAAACTGACGCTCATCTCACATCCCTGTAAATCAGGATGAGCTCCATGGAGTTACATTGGCATACAGCTGGTGTCAGAGAGAGGAGACTCAGGCTGCAGGAGTTAATATTCTCTAGAGCTTGGTGAGTCGCTCCCAGGTTGAGCCTTGGAGGAGCATTCTGTGGAAGGGATTTGGGGTTGGGAACTGTAGGTTGTGTGAGTTTTAGTGTCTTATTTACTACTTATGGAATGCATTCTCTTCCACTCAGAATACTCATAATAATCCTGGCATAAGAAGAGCTTGTGTAGACACTCCCTGTCTCTCTAGAATATGGGGGGAGGGGGGAACTGTTTTAAGAAATTTGTGCAGTAATCTGACCCTTCAAAGACAGAGTTCCAGTGATCGGTGGTGTTGGATCCAGAGTGGATACACAGTCATAATCATCATGATCTTTTTCTAATATGCTAAGACTAAACACTGTTTTTGATTTAAATAGTTTTAATTTCAGCCCATCTAATTTAGAAGTGCTGTTATAGACCCGTTTATTGCAAATTAAAGTGCAACACTCTGACAGTCATCTCCCACTGCTCATTCTGTTGGGATTGTTTTGGATGTCCACTGAAGGCTCCATCCTACAAATACTTATGTGTGTGAATTAGCCCCATTGGATTGCTTGCCTGAGTACTTCATATAAGTGTTTGTAGGACTGTGCTCTGAAACCCACATCCTACGCAGACCCCCGTGCCTTCCTACAGATCCATGGATTTCACTGGAGCTCTATGTGGATGGAGGGATCCTCCCACATAGAACTCAGTGTAGGACTGGGAAGTTAGGTACCGGTCCTACAAACACTTAAGCATGTGCATAACTCTAATTGAAATTAATGGTGTCACTCACGCGAGTAAAATTAGACATGTGCTCATGGAATTGAGTTGTTTTTAAGCACTATTGGGCAAGGACTGTTTTCTTTAAACTTTCACCTAACTTTTGGTACCTGAAATGAGCATTTCCAAATTTTCCAACACGTGCATGGTTCTTCCCACAAGTGTAACCTTAATCTGAACTTTGAATCTTTAAAAAAAATACCTAAAATATTCTCTGAAGATATTTCCCCCTTAAGTTATTAAATATATTTATATTTTTAAAACTGTACCTCAGTTTAACAGTGATTTGGAGAGAAGGTGGAATTGAGGTTTTTGTGAGTCTGAATAGTGTATTGCTTGAGAAACCTGTTGCTGTTTTAACGCAGACATTGAGAAAATGGCATGTTCCAGCTTTGCGGAAAGAATTGTTTTCTAATAAGTTCTGACTTTGAGGTGGTTTCTGGCACTCTTGCACATTCTGGATTTAAAATAAGCTACTGGGGAAGGCACTTGGAAGGACTTGGGAAATTTGGTCTTTTGATGAATTGACCTAGAAACTACAACACTACAGCCTCATAAAAGAATTATTGTTCACCCTGTGCTTGCTCCAAGACTCATGAAGGGTTTTACATATCATTTATGCTGCTTTGTAATTCCTCTTGTAAGCCAATGAAGTGTTTGTCTTAATTAGACATACTGAAAGATCCTTGGGGCTGAGACTGTGGGTTAGATTCTGATCTTAGTTACACTCATAAATCTATGAGGCCAAATTCTGCTCTGGATTTTGTAGGTGTAAATCCAGAGTATTTTCAGTGGGATTACTCCAGATTTATACTGTGTAAATCAGAGAATCTTTCATGGACTGTACGTGAGTCAGCTGTTTTTTCCCAAAGGAGCATGAACTTGCTTGAACTATTTCCCTCTGTTTGGATTCAATCTCCAGCTGTTTCTGGGAATTCAATAGGTGGCTCTCCGACCCCCCCCACCCCCCCGTCAATTGATAGCTGCAGTATGGCCTTCCAAGGTTTCTGTGCTGCTGCAGGGCGTCATTTTTCAGATGAGATATAAAACTAAGGTTGTCACCATACTCCATGGTCATTAAGGATTTTATGGCAATTTCACAATAGTAGCAGTGTTAGCTCCAGTGACTGGGTCGATTCCAAGTGGGGCAATTAGTACAATCAAACTAAATGCTCTGTAGTTTCAGTTATACCTGGTATTTTCTCTTCTTCTCCTAAACTGTTGTGTAGTGTGCGTATGTGCTGTTAAACAGTTACTACCATCCACCCCAGAAGTGGCTGCATTTAAATGGTCAGTAAAATGACATTGGTTTTATGACTACAGAACTGCCCTGTTTCATATCCTGTATATAATTGCCTTTAGAGCAAAGGTTGCTTTTTAATGGTTTTCCTTAGATTGTTATTAACCATGCAATAATGAGATCAGGAAATAATAAAGAAGCCCCTTCTCTACTTAAACAGGTTTCTTGTGCTTTACCTCTTCTACACTTCAATCTAAAATCACAGAAGTGTATAGGCCTTACCAGGCTGACCATCATAAAAACCAGCTGTATCACATCAGTGTACGCAACTGAGTATAGTCCTCCCAGTAAAGTGTAGAGTGTAACAGTACATGCTGAAATGATGATAGCTAAATATCCTCTGATATCCAAGATCACACTCATTGTAGCCCCTGTAAAGAAAAACAGCTTTATATATATCTACTCACACACACACACAAACATATATACATACATACACACACTATAATTACACTGTTGGCACCATACCGGTCACAGAACTGCAATCAATATTCCTGTTATAAACCAAAACTTGATGCAAGGAGTCTTCATGCGTCTAATCGGCAGAAATTATTATACAATTTTAAAAAATTTATTTTAAATGCCTTTATTTTAAATGGTTTTTGTGAACATTCCACTTTTACAGTTCAGTCAGTACTAAAGTTTGGCTAGCCTCAAGCAGCGCAACTAATCTTCCCCAGTCTCAATGTTCAGTTTCCCTTTCGATTCCTCTGTGAGTGGAAACACCAAGGACTAGTTTCAGAAATGATACTTGAGATGGTGTAAAGGAGTTTAAGGAGGTCTAAATTGGTGTCATTTATTCACCCAGAGGCTGGAAAAGTGTGAGTTAAAGTAAGAAGAGGCATACTTAAGTTACATCCTCCTGTGAGTTGGTTTTCTTGCTACAGTCCTATCTTCCAGCTCTGTCAGTGTGTAAATTACACCAGCTTAAACTTCTCTAGGCTCCTTCAAACTCACTTACTCCCACTTACCAATGTGTAACAGTCAGAGGTGATGTGTAAAGTGGCTTTAACCCAGAAAAAAAATCTTTGGTAAAATATATCCTCAGTATTCCACACTTCCCAACCATACAACATCCACATACTTTCTCCTCCCCCATCTAAATCTCCAGACTCTAAATCTGGTCATTCTGTCTGTGTTTCCTAGGAACATAAGAATTGCCGAACTACGTCAGAACAGTGCTCCATCCTACCCAGTATTCTGCCTCTGACAGTGGCTAGTACCAGATGCTTCAGAGGAAGGAGGAAGAAAACTTGAAATTGTGGAATATCTTATTCATACAGAAAGCTCCTTAACACTGCCAGTTAGAGGTTGGCTTATGTTTTGCAGTATGAAGGCTTATCCTATTCAAACTTTTGTTCTTTTTGAAAAAAAACCTCTTTACTAGCATAACTCTGGATATATTTGTTATCCATATAAATATCTAATCGTTTTCTGAATCCTGATAAACTCTGGGCCTCAGTGATACCTTATGACAATGAGTACCACAGCTTAAATGTGCATGTGTAAAAGTATGTCCTATTATCAGTATTACATTTGCTGTCTTGCAATTTCATTGAACGTCCCATTCCTCTTGTATTATGGAGAGAGTAAATAGAAGTTGTTAAACTACCTTCTTTGGGCCACTCATTATTTTGTTTGCTTTTATCATGTCCCATTTTATTCCCTTCCAATTTAGAGTAAACAATTTTTTCATTCTCTCTTCACATGGAAGTTTTGCCTGGCCTTTAATCATTCTCATTGCCTGTCTCTGAAAACTCTCTTTAAAAGTCTTCTCAGAAAAAACACCCCAACAAACCATTCCCATTTTTCTATCTCCCAATTTCATTCTTTTCTACATCTCAATTTTTCTATTTCCTTCTATGACACTTCCCCCGTCTCTCTCATCTTCTGTCTCTCCTCTTCCCCATCTTTCTGTACCTGTGCCCACCTCTTTCACTCTTTCTCTGTCTCTCCTATTTCCTCCTCAAGATCCCCTGCTCATTTCTTTAGCTCTTCACTTTATATCCCTCTCAGTCACTCTCCTTTTCTATTCCCTTCACACACCTTCAATCCTTCTCTTCCCTCTTTTGTCCTACCTCATTTGCTCTTCCTTATTAAGACTGCTGCCACAGCTTCCCCTTTCTTTCCCAATGGCCAGTGTGTTAAGAGCAAGGCTGTTTCTCTGCTTTTCCCTCTCTGCTTCTCTGTGTCATTTTGTCTCTGCTTCTCTCTTCCTCAGGGGGCTTCTTCACCAGTGGATCTATGGACAGATTTAGGCCATTTAGGCCACACCCATGCTGTACCAGTCAAGAGTTCAGCTGCATGTAATAGACTTCCTGTTGTGTGCTAGCTATCCCTTTGAGGAGAAAGCAAGTTTCCCTTTATTATCATGCTCTGTGGCGGGGGTATAAATTTAGCACAAATGGATTTCCCACTGATGTCAATGGCAGATTTGCACAGGGTGGAAGTATGTAGTAGCTAAATGTTTAGTTTTTATCATAATTTGTTCAGTACCTTTTCGTCACGTTCAGCATCACCGAGGGGGAGAATATTCTACCTTTAACATCGCTGCTATTTCTACCCTTTGTCACTCTTCCTTCTCAGTCCTCCTTTCCCCCGCCTCTCTTCCTCTCACTCTACATGATCATTTTTCTTTAGTCGAAGACCGAATTTTCCATTGGACAAAAAACTGTTCTGATGGGAAAAATTTGCCCTTTCCTAGGTCACGGTGGAAGTTTCCTTTGCAAACATGAGGGCTACAAATCTAGGTGTTTGTCACCCTTGCCCTCGGGGAACCGCTGCCCAGTACTAAAACAAAACTAACGCCACCCTTATATAAAATAAAACACTACAGTGTTCTCTCTACAGTAATAGTCCAAACACTCTACAGCAGTAGTTCAGATACTACAGCTTACAGTTGCATAATAATACTTCTATGGGTCTTTTGTGCAGATTTTTATTGCTTATTTCCCTATTATGGTTTAACAGTTGCGTTCTGTTCAAATTTCTGTGTATCTGTACAAATACTAAAAGGATCCAGAAACTACTGACTCTTTAAAAAAAGCTACATGATGCAGGGGGAAAAAGAAATCTATTCTGAATGAATATATGTATAGGATATATACTTACCTAAAGCAGAAAGAATAGCTGCAAACCAAAATACATCTCCTATCAATGTTGGAAGAAAGAGAAGGGTTCCCATAGTGTTCCCATAGGTTTCTTGGAGGGGATCCATCATTGTCACATAGCTTTTGGATCGCATTGGCTTTACAAAGAAGAGGCCCCCTAGCAAAAATCAAATGACAAGGTAAATTATTATTTTAATTATTGCCTACTAACCAAACAAGAATGGGGCCCCATTGTGCTAGGAGCTGTACAGACACAGAGTAATAGACAGTCTCAGCCCCAAAGAGCTTATAATCTAAATAGACAAGACAGACACAGGGTAGGAAAAGAGATATAACAGGCAGAGTGAACAATATGGTGACTGCAAACTTCATGTTAGTTCTATGATTTTTAATACATTTAAATTATGCATTTAATTATGCATAGAATATCTCCTGATCAGAAGTATCTTGTCTTTCTAGAGGACGTCAGCATTAAAACTTAGAGATATACATTATATCATATCCTTTCACTAATATCTTCCTAATAGAAATTGGATGGTTTCCTCTCTCCTCCCCAAAACATTCATGGGTCACTATTACCAAGTTGTTGTTTTTTTTACATTAAGCCCATCATTACATTGACTTTATTTCAGAAAAGAGATGAAAGACCAGTTCAGAAGCACAGAAAACCATTGTTTTGTGTGTGTGTAGAAACCAAACATGGCAAGAGGTTAAAGTTGGGTCCAAGCCAGAATTTTTTCAGATTTTCCATAATGGTACTGAGAGGGCATATGTGAGTGTTAGACATGGAAGCAACCCCAACCATGGGGACTCAAGGTGCCTCCACCCACCACAAGTGGTGGAGAATGCGGGCAGCTTATGCCTGATACAAGGGGAGAAAAAGCCCAAGGAGGGAGACAGAGCTCAGTAGCTCTGAACAAGATGGAACCTGAACAGTGGTGTAAGTGGCTAGCGGAGATGCAGCAGCAGCAAGCAACTCAGCAGCAACGGACCACCCATGAGCAAATTCACACAACACAACGGCAACTGCTGCTGAGGGAGTTGATGACCCAGCAGCAGGAGTTCCACAAGAAGATGACACAATGTATTGTGCCAACACTGCACTCCTCAGGAGTCCCTGCAGGGCACAGTGCTGCCATAGTGGGTACCCTCACCAATAACCATGAAGCTAAACAAGATGGGGCCAGACAATGACGCTGGGGCCTTTTAAATTAACTTTGAGAAAGTAGCACAGCTTCCTGGTGGCCCCCTGAGCAGTGGCCTTTGATTTTTGGCTCTATACTTGACAAGTCCAGCACAGGCAGCCTACCATAACTTGGACTTGGAGCAGACTAGGACTATAAACAGGTAAAATCTGGCCTTTTGGACATTTCCAGGGAAACTCACTGTTTATCTTTTAGGTCTGAAACCCCTCCCAAGGGGGCTAGACCCTGGGTAGTAGCTCAGTGTTTGAAGGAATACTGTTGGAAGCGGCTCCACCCAGAAGAAAGGTCTGGGGCTCAGGTTGCTAAGTGAATTGTGATCAAATAATTTGTAAGGCTATTGCAGCAAAAGGCAGAGAGTGGGTACTATACCATGACCTGGGACTTTGTTAGATATGGTATGGTTAATGGAGAGTTTTCTAGAGGCCAAAAGGGCTGTTAGAGACAGAATTCATCAAGACCTTGATGCCACACAGGATAGGTTTGAGAGAAACCTGTGAAGGCAACCTCAAAGTGGTAACACCCACTCTGAGGGGGGTCCACCTTTGGGGATGTCCTCCAGGATGATCAGACCAGCCATTAGACCATGGGAAGACCATGAGGAACAAGGGAGTCTAGCTCGGACATGACACTGCCAGTGGCACCATCAGTCATCTCAAGCAGCTGAAGCAGGACCTGCAGAACAGAGGCTGGCCACTACTCCATGGCCAAGTTCTCCTCCAGCTAGAACAGATACTGTCAGTGCCCCTGAGTAACTTGCTACTCTTCTGGACAGACAGGACACATAAAGAAAGGATTCTCTCTTAATGAATGTGAGTATGACCAGGGTTCTGGACTGCAGAAACCAGTGCACAGAAAATGGTACCCCTCAAGTTGACAGTGCTGGTGATGATCCAAGGGAAAAGAGTTCCAAGACTCGCTGTAGGCGACGACATCCCCCAGAAAGTCAATTCACTCACAGTGTATACATGGCAATGTGAAAACATACCCCAGCCAACATTTACAGCTGACCCTGTGGACATATTCTAAGGTGATAAGTGTAGTCCTGGCCCAGAAATTGGCCTACTTTGTAATCAAAGGCCAGGAGTGGCCATTTTTTGGCAAGTTGTTACTGTACGGGTCTGCCCAGTGAATGGGGTTCCTGCTCAGTTGTTGCAGAGTGACTCTCAAGGCTGGTAAACCTTGGGGAATTGGAAGACCCCCGAAGAAGGAACATCACAAGCAACATGCTTGTCAATCTCTGCAGAGAAGGAAGAGGTTATCAGCCTGGAAAAGGAAGTGCTCCTACAAGGCAGGAATTTTGTTCAGAAACAAAAAAACAATCGTACACACATAGCCAATTGTCCGGGTTTATGACCAATTGGCATTTATAAATGGGGAAGTAATGGCGCATCAGAGGGTCAAGCAGTATCCATGAGAAAGAGCACCTCTACTGAGTTGAAAGAGATCCACAAATGGATCTGAGCACAACCTCCCATGTGCTGGACACCTGGGAAGACAGAAAACACTATCATGAGTACTAGCTCGATTCTACTGGTTGGGCGTGCGTCAGGAGGTGAGAGAATACTGTTCCTCCTGCCCTGAATGCCAGCTGTCCAGCAGCAAGGGGACTCCCTGTGGTCCCTTTGCCCTTGATTGAGACACTCTTTGAAAGAATTGGAATGGACATAGTTGGGCCCCGGAAAGGACCACACCGGGGCACCAGTACATATTAGTAATTGTCGACTATGTGACCAGCTCCCCAGAGGCTGTTCCCCTTCACTCGGTGAAAGCTACAGTGATAGACCTAGAGCTCCTGAACCTCTACTGATGCATGGGATTTCCCTAGGGAAATCAGCTCAGCTCAAGGGACTAACTACATCTCCCAGCTGATGCACTGAAGCTATTCCATAGAGAAAAGGCTACTCGATTATTGAAAAAGAGGTGCTACCAATTAAGCAGGCCATGGATTCTCTGAGGTATTACCAGCTGGATAGCCCCTTCTCCTTGATCATGAATCACGCTCCTCTATGCTGGTTCCATAGCATGAAAGACTTGAACGGCGTATGATGTGATGGTACCTCGTCCTACAGCACTATAGCTTCAGGGAGCAACACCAGGTGGGAAAGGCCCATGCTAACGCTGTTTTTTTTTCCCACGGGAAGTCGGAGATGGAGGCAGCCCTCCCCAAGACCACCCTCCCAACTTGAGTGGTGGGCTATGTGAAGGGGCACACCCTTTCCCTATCAAGGAGGAAGCTAACAAGCTCCACTGGGCCTGGCCAGCACTATCTAGATACACCTCCAAGGCTTCCTGTGCAGGGTGGGGGAGGGAAAGGGGAAGCCTGCCACAGGAAGAGGCAGTTAACTGGGGAAGCTGCAGTGATAGATCCGCGAAGAGGGAGACAGTCACTGACTCAGACAGCCCTGAGACTGCCTGGACTAGGTACAGATCAGGTGTCACCAAAAGGGGGCGGAGCATCTAAGGAAGGATTCTAACTCTGATCAGGATGATTAAAAGCCTATAGACAACCTGGGACCCAGAGGGGTGGCAGAGAGACTGCCCAAGAGACTGAGCATCTATTTTTTCTTTTTCCTGTCTTTACTTTGTTCCTCCCTGCCCTCAGAGAGGGGGAAAGGAACTCTTTTTTTGGACAAAATCTTGTATACCCCAAGCAGCGGAAGGAATCTGTCAGTTCCAGAAACGCAAGCAACCCAAACCATAGTCTCAAGAGTCTCCCACCTACCACAGGGAGGCACATTTCTTAGCTCAGCTCCCTCAAGCATGTATAAACCCATCTTTGTCTGGCCGAGTTAATTTTGCATCAGAAGAGTGCAATATAGTAGAAGAAACTGTTCATACCAAATGCAGTAGGTGGCACTCTTCCCTCTGAGTCAAATTTAAGTGAAGATACTTCCATAGCTATATCGACCTAACTGTGTAGTGTGGACCAGGCCCTAATCTTTCTCTTATTAGAGGACAACAAAGACAATCTTGGAATCACAAAGATGAATGCCTATCCTCTTTGCTGTTCCACCCTCTTTTGTCATTTCCTTCATCTATTATGGCCGTCTATTTACAGTGTAAGCTCCCCAGAGCAAGGGGCCTATCTTCTGTCTGAAGTGCCAAGCATGCTGTTGGTGCTATATAAATGCTAACAGATAATGGACAAAGTCTTGAATTCCTTCCTGCAGAAAGCTTCCATTGACTTCAATAGGACTGTGTCTGAGTACATACTGAGCAAAGACCTCAAGTTTTGGCCCAATAATAACAATAATAATCATTTAAGATGATGGTCTTGCATCTTGGAAGTCAATGGGAGTTTTGTCACTGAGTTGAGGGGAACAAGGCTAGGGCTTCATAAGTAATAGGTTGCTGGGGTCTAATCCAACACTCATTGAAGTCAATGAGAGTCTTTCCATTGGCTTCAATGGGATCAGGCACAAATGAGTAGAACCTTCACATTCTGATTTGGACTCTGGTATCTGGTGTGTTGATAGGATAGTGTCGGGGCCCAATAAGGGATAAAATATTAATAAAACCTTTGTTCAGTGTTACAACATTAAATAGTTATGTGCAGTTCAGATATTCAGGTTTAGCTGGCTTGTTTCCACTATAACAAGCACCATTAACCATTTTTAAATCTTTTATTAAAAACATAGAAAAAGAAGGAAAAGCAGTTACAACACTGAAACCAAGTACAAGACAAACACACAAAAGGGGAGAGACAAGAATAGCAAAGAGAAAAAATGCAGCTTCTGTCTCTGATGCTGACTTTCACATGTAGCTTCCCTTGTAGACTAACACAGGTCCAGCACATGGTCTTATCAGTCACTCAGACCTGGCAAACTTGTGCCTCTGTCAGGCTGTCTAAAACCGTTGCGTTTAGCTGCCTCTGGTCACAGGCTCACAGCAGTTTCAAAAGGTAGAGTTGTTTTGGCTGGCTATGCCAGACTCTTATTAGACAGAAGGTAGAATGAGAAAGATAGTCCAGAGAAGAAACAAGATAGAGAGGGAAAATAACATATGAGGGAGGTGGATGATGGCAGGAACCCAAATCTCAAAACCCAGGTGGTGGTCAGGATTTAGACTAAACTGGTGGAGGTGGTAATTTCATCTGGTTCTCTCTGTGGCCAAGTCTGCTCTCGTAGCCTTTCAGGATCAGGATGATGACAGCCCAATAGTATCAAGGTAGATCCTGAGGCCCCGGTGAAAGGTCTGAGGCCTTTTTCTGCAGCCACAATAGGAGAGCAGCAGCCATGAGCCAAGAAGCAGAACGTCACATCCTCACATTCTGTCTAAATTACATTAAAATAATATAATATTGGGCTGTTACGGATGATATCCTGTCCTAATAGTAGCCACCATCACCAGATAAAAAAACAGATCTTAAGATGTTTAAAGAAAACTTTGTTTAATAGCATTCTGTCTGGCAAGGAATCCTGTGTCAACAGTTGTGGTTGTGAAATCTCTACTTTATTGTTTTGCCTTGATAGTCCCTACTTCTCTGTTGTTTATCTGCATGGTCTCTGTCTGGTTCTTTGATTGTTTCTGTCTGTTACGTAACTAATTTTGCAAGGTGTAAATCAACTAAAGTGGTGGGGCATGACTGGGTGAAGAATTGTTTCACAATGTATTAGGATTGGTCAAAGAATTATTTTGTAATACTTCAGTAAAATGATTGGTTAAGGTATAGCTAAGCAGAACTCAAGTTTCATTCACTATATAAACTGGGGTCCAAAAGGAAACTCTTGGGAACCAACTCCAGGACACAGCCCAAGATCAGAGCTGCCAGACCTCATCTGGCAACCATATCGTGCAGAACCTGGAGTCCCCGGATGACCTGATCTTGACTGGCCAGCAGAAAAAGCTCATCTGCATTATTGGGAGTGGTGAGTGTTGTATGCTTGGCATGTGCATTTTGTTTTGATGATTGTTAATAAATAGAGGTTAAGGATATTACTGTCTGAGGCTCTTTCACTGGTAAAACACCCTGAAAACCCACGCAGTGTAAGGTTTACACCTTGAGCTCACGGAAGGGTAAGGGTGGGTGCCCTAGATTGTGGGGTTACACCTTGAGCCCTAGGAACAGGGTAAAGGTGGGTGTTCCTACAGTGTGCGAGTAACCCCAGGAAACGATGGGAGAGGCAGCCACGATGGTACAGTTCACCCCTACCAATCCCCAAAATAAGCAGTGTCCAAGAAGGGGGAGCAACCTCATTGCATTAAAATTAACCAATCAAAATGCATTTTGGTGATTTAAATGATAATAATTTTCTCCCATTTCTAGAATCTTTCAGTTTGTTGTTAAGCCAAACCAGGAGTTTAACAGGATCCTTGAAGACCCCTAAACAGAGTTATTTTAATGTGAACAATCCAGTTTGTGCCTGTCTGTCTCCAACATTTGCTGACTTTCATAACCACTTTTATGCAACCCAGTTGAGTTGGACAACTCAGAATACAGGCATCTGAACAACAAGAAGGCTAAATTTTCATGTTGCTAAAACTGCTTTGCAATGAAAACATCTAAGAATCGAATTGTTGTTTTTACCAATGATAAAAGCTAGAACATATCCTACTGGAGCCAGGACCCAGGCCAGCCCTCGTGTAGGGAGGTACACGATCTCAGACATCCCATTGATGTAGCCACCTCCAACCCAAGTTGCTGGAAAAAAAGAAAAGCAGGAGAAAATTGAGAAAAAGAAGAAATCATCTGGTTTTCCTTTACTTCAGAGCCACCATCATATTGTGTGCTAGAAGATAAGACATATGAAGCAGAAGCAAAGATAGAACTTCAAGAATATAATGTTACAGAGTGAATTTTCAAAGTGTGGGCCACTAAAGCTAGGTACCTAAATAAGTTGGTTGGTTTTCAGAGATGCTGAGTGCCTATCACTCAGTTCAGCACTTAAACACAAGTACTTAAGTCTATCCCTGTTCAGCAAGACACTTAGGAACTACTTAGCTACTAGAAAGGTTACACTGAATGCATCCGATGAAGTGAGCTGTAGCTCACGAAAGCTTATGCTCAAATAAATTTGTTAGTCTCTAAGGTGCCACAAGTACTCCTGTTCTTTTTGCGGATACAGACTAAAACGGCTGCTACTCTGAAACCGTTCTTTGATAAGTAATTCATGCTGGCCACTGATGTGATGCATGGTTCTGCAGTTGCTGCTCTTATTTAACCTGTATGGGACCATTAGGAGGATTAGCGAGGAGGAAAGGATTGAGGTGCTTTCAGCATGTAAATGACAGTAAGCAGTATTTTTCCATCCCGTCCAACTCTGGTGGTGCAGGCAAATGGCTTTTCTGGTGCCTGGTTGGCTTCAGTAGGAACTGTGGGAGCTCAGTGCCTCTGAAAATCAGGCTATTTCTTAGCTGTTGCAGCCTCTGCATTCTCCCAAGCAATGATTTTACACTTATCTTTCTGCTTTTCCCTCTTTCTGATGGGTGCCATAGCTTTGATAATGATCCTTAGCTGCCTTGGTTTCCCTTCTCTCACCTGAGTTTGTCTTCACAGCACCTTTCAGCCATGCCTCAGTATCCCTACCAGTATTGGGGTTTGCATCTGAGCCTTCTGGGTTCAAACCAGTTACATCATTTCCCAGCAATAGATCAAAAGGCATATCCTGCAGTATAACCACTGTCAGGTTCCCTGAACCTTCTCAAGCTTTTACAGTGATTTGGGTGTTAGTTTAACTTTTGCAGAAGAGGTTACAGGGCTTTCCCCATAAGTATGGGTGACCATAGGCACTGACTCCGTGGGTGTTCCGGGACTGGAGCACCCATGGGGAAAAATGGTGGGTGGTGAGCACCCACCGGTAGCCCCCCATCAGCTCCACTCCACCCTCCAGTGCCTCCTGCCCACCAGCAGGCCCGGCAGATCAGTGCCTCCCCCTCCCTTCCTGCACCTCCCGCCCACCGTGATCAGCTGTTTTACAGTGTTCAGGAGGCTCTGGGGAGGATGGGGGAGGAGCGAGGACGCAGCGTGCTCGGGGGAGGGGGTGGAACTGGTTGGGAAGAGGTGGGGTGGGTGCAAGAAGAGGCGGGGTGGAGGTGGGGCCTTGGGGGAAAGGGCAGAGCAGGGGGGTCAAGCACCCCCCGGCACTTTGGAAAGTTTGTGCTGGTGAGGTGGCTATCTGTTGTAACTCACAATTCATCTCAAAAGCATTTAATAACACATCCATGTCAGCCCCCTCCTATCGTGAGGCTAGGCAGCAGTTTAGAAAGGATGCAGTCTGAGAACCCTGGTATCTGAGGTCTGCCCCCACCTCCAGTATCCGAGTGCAACTGGAGCATTTTCTCCATTTCAAGTTCATGCTGATGCTCCTTTTCAGTCTGTACTTTCTCTTCTTGTTCATGTTGCCATTGCTGCTCCCAGTTTGCAAGTTGCTTGGCCTCAAAGTGCAACTTGTCTCTTTGAAGCTGCAGCTTTAACTCCTCAACCTGCAGCCTTTTCAATGCCAGCTGCTGACGAAGAGGAGAGCTTGGCCTAGATGGTGCTAACTTGCTGCTTCTGCCCATCCTCTAGGAGGTTGTTTCCAAGATCTTCCAGTCCTGTGGGGCTGTTCTGGTCTCCTTCTCCCTCAGCCTCCAGCAATCTGGGTGCACCTCTTGAGTCCCCTCCCAGTCGTGGGATATCAGTCTTTCTCTGGTCCTCGGAGTACAGTAGGCGAACCAGCTGGTCTTTGTCTGCTCTTGAGAGATTATCTGCTGCTCCCTGCATTACTGCACCAGCTGACTTTTCCTGAGCTGCTCAGAACTCAATCTTCCCTGTTTTTTCCTATTCTTTCCTGAAAAGACGACAAGATATTTTTTTCTGTTGGCTTTTTTTCTACTACAATACTTGCTTTTCCTGTGTGATGTGATTATGTACCCCACACTGGCAATGAAAGGGTTAATGTGCGCCTAAGAGGCCAATTATGCTCGCGGGCTGCACCTGAAGGGTGGGCCAGGTTTAATTAATGATGAAGCCCAGCTGGGGAAGGAGCTGAGCAGTGGCTATAAAAAACGGAACTACCGAGTGGAGGGGGCTGCAGGTCTGGTTGTCAACATTGTGTTTCAAAAATAAGGGACTGTTTTCTTAGTACCCCTGCCCTACCCTCTCCTCCTGATATTATTATTGACAATAAGCAGTACTCACCTACATTTGTCAGGGGTTATTTCTTGCTGCTTTTTTGCAGCACTCATCAGTTCCTGATCTTGTTGCAGAGAGATGAAGAAATGAGGGACTGTTAGCAACCCTAGATGCAGGGAGAACTTTGTAGTCACTCTCTGGGACTAGAGAGGTTGTGATGAGAAAGCCCAGGGGGAAAGCTGGGTCCTGAGATCATCTCCTGAGAAGTCTTGTGGGAGGCTAGGATAGACACAGAGCAGCTACTGGGGTGAAGCAAGTTCTGGTGAGGAGCCCTGATAATAGGGCAGGATCTGGACTTCCAGGGAGAGAGCCCTGAGACATGTTCATCTGATGAGCAAAGAGGACATGATAAACATGAAGCCTGCGGAGGGCAGAAGTGGATTTACATTTAGTTATGGATTTTGTTGTGGGATTCCAAGGGGAGGCCTGAGAGAAGGGTGAACTTAGAGAGGCTGTGGGAGAGGCCTGCTGACAGGCAAGCCTTCTTGAAGTCCAAAGAGTCAGCAGCAGCAAGAAGTCTGGCAGAATGAACCTTGACTGCCTGTCCTAGGGTCCCTGGACTGGAGACCAGTGTAGAGGGTGGGCCTGGGTTCCCCTATCAGCCCCTGATAAGGTGGTGTGAAGCCCCTGAGAAAGGGATACGGATGACTAAGAGCTCTGAGAGAAGGGTGTGTGGGCCATGGGGTCCAGAGTCAGGGCTGAAGACCTTTTGTAAGGACATTGGACAATTGTTTATTGGACTTTATTACTCTGGAAGGGGTGGGACTGGCATAAGGGCTGAGTTGTGAGAAGAGGCAGACCGCTGTAGGACCAGAGCGAGTGTTGGTGGGGAGCATTAGATAAGAAGAGAGCTGCTACGTCCAGCCACGAGGGGGCACTCTAGTGGTGAGTTCGCTCTTCTAAACCCTGCTGTTCGCACTTGCTGAAAATTCACCACTGTTGTGATCCCAAACCACTGTAAACCTTGTTTTGCCAGGCTGGGAACTAGCGATCAAAAGCGCTGGCGATGGGCAGAGGGTTCACTTGTCAGCAGCCATGTAGGCAGACAGGCCAGACAGGCCCTTTGGAGGAGACTGAAGGAATTGGGCCTCACATCTCCAGGGAATCGTCAGCCTTAGGGAAGAACTAGAACTTGCAGTACGCTCTGTTGTATTTTAAGAGATGTTTTCTCTGAAGGACTTTTGTTCTAAATCAGTGCTTCTCAGTCTTTCCAGATTAGTGTACCCCTTTCAGGAGTCTGAAGCCCGAGCCCCGCCAGCCGGGGCTGAAGCATGTAACTTAGCTTCGCCGGGCCCCCTGTGGCTTGGGGCCCCAGGCAATTGCCCTGCTTGCCCCCCTAATGTCAGCCCTGCACTTGCAACCCCCTTAAAGCTATCCTGTGACACCCGCCCCCCTAGGGTTTGCAACTCCCAGGTTGAGAAACATTTCTCTAGATGAGTTGATGTACCCCTGGAAGACCTCTGCATACCCCAGGGGTACACATACCCCTGACTGAGAACCACTGTTCTAATTAAATAATACTTTGCTTTGAGGAAGCTGCTTGGTCTCTCATTACCACTGTCATTGCCTCATAGGGTTGCCAACAGTCCCTTATTAGAAGGGACGTCTCTTATTTCTTCATCTCTGCACAACAAGATCGGGAGCTGCTCAGTGCTACAAAGAGCAGCAAAAAATACCCCTGGTGAATGTAGGTGAGTACTGCTTATTATTAACATTATTATTAATAACCATGAAGATAATAATGATGATAATAACGGGAGGAGGGTGGGGCATGGGTGCTAAGAAAACAGTCCCTTATTTTTGAAATACAATGTTGGCAACCTTAATTCGTCCCAGAAGGAATAGAACTGCAGAGTCTGAGCCGTCAGACCTGCTATGGTGATTGTGGCTGACACACCAGGAACTGCAGCCCAGCACCTGGTCTGAGAGTGGGAGAAACCCATGTTTCCACACTACGGCCATTACTTCTTTCTCAGACCTAGAAGGTGTGCTTGGAGAGACCAGAAGGTGTATCACATGCACTTAGTTCAGTAACCATGACACTCAGCACCTCTGAAAATCAGGCCACTTCTATTTAGGTATCTAAATATGAATTTAAGTGCCTGCCTTGAGGAACCCATGTCTCAGAACTTTGGCATATTGTCCAACCATTTCTTTAATGAATAAGAGCAAAAAAATGACTGAAAAATAAAGGCTTTTGTTGAGAAACAAAGCAGCTATGAGAGTGCCGATCATTTATTAAATATCTGAAATCATCAGCAATGGCCATCATAGAAGGTTGTCTAAATTCTGCTGTCAGACCACTCACACAGCTGTGAGGGATCCCAGTCCCCCGGCACAGATCCTTGCCTTACCTGTCTTGGCAGCTACAGACGCAGCTCCACCTCCCCACATTCTCCCAGGAGGAGACACCAAATAATCTGAATGTAGGCACAACATCAGATGCTTAAACATTATACACAAAAAACTTTGTGATGAAACAGGTAAGGTTTCTACACAGCAACATAACTCTCACAACCCACAGAAGCAAGGATATGAAAATTTAAGTACCCTAACAGTACCTACTCACTGGCACAAACCTCACAGCTACCATACACACATTTATACACTCATGTCTCTGACGTGGTTATGAGGCCAAATCTCATTTTAGGAAACCCTATATCTGAACAGGGATGAGGTAGTCTGGTAGTAGTAATAGACAGGGTAAAGAAATGTGAAAATAATGGAATAGAACATCCTGACCACTGAATTTCTGAACTTCCAGTTTCAGTTCTTCAAAATATTTCAATGGCCTATAGAAGTGCTATCCAGTGAAGCAGTACTTTGAATCAGGTTTAAATGCTACCCGCAAGACGGATTCCCATTTCCTTTCATCCTACTTGGTAGGCAAACAAGGGAGTAAAATTTTAATTGGTTCCTTCCTATCCCTAGTTCAGGTAACTCTTTTTTAAATCTGCCTCTGGGTGGTTCTATTGAACCTTCTGTTTACTTGCTCCAGGTAGGGTTGGATCAATTTGTTGAAGTTCTATTAACCAATCAGAGAGGTGGAAAAGACCCTGTTAAGTCATTTAAGGCTCAAATGTATGAATGACTGATGCCTTTCATTAACTGCAATGGGCACTGAGGATGCTTGACACTTTGCAGGAGGTGCTTGGGGGAGATTTCCAAGGCGTTCACTGTTAGGCGCCTAACTCCCCTTTGTGCCTTTGGAAATCTCCCCCTCAGTGTCTTGCAGAATCAGGCCATAGTCAATGTTCCTGCTATGCAATATTCCCTTCAGTTTATTTTCTAAGGCTTTGTCCAGTTTTGAACATCTGTATTCGCCAATGGGATCCGGTCCACTCTACTTGGGAGGCTGTTCCACAGTCTCAGTGGGAAGACATTCTGCCTGATATTCAATCTTATTTGTCATTTCTCCTAGTGAATAGAGGGCCCAACTTATTTTATTACACATATGTGTAAGAACTGAGTAGAATTTTCAACAGGTTGGGATGGTGAAGCCTGTATGTGTTTCAGTGGCAGACAGACACTTGTATTTTGTATAATAATGCTCCTCATTTACACAGCAGCTTTCTTCTGAAGATCTCAAAACACTTCACAGAGGTAGCTAAAATACTGTCTGTTATGGAGTCGAGAACAGAAACCATGATACTTAGTCTCGTGACCCTAGCCCCTAGACGACAATGCCTCCAGGGTATAAGAGAGAGAAGGGGGAGGATTTCTGACACAGTATCCTGTGCTACTGGAAGAAAGAGCAAACCAAGAGCGCCAATAAAATTAAAGTAGGTGCATAGAAGAACAATTCCTGTAGCCAAAAAACTGAAACCAAATACATGTAGAGGACCGCTCCTTAGGTTAATTATATAAGGAGAATACACAACAGAATTTAAGAAACTCTTACTGGTCTAAAATATAGATTAAAACCTAGAACAGAAATTAATATTAAGAAACAAACTCACCAGTTGTGGTGAATAATCCTACAAAAATGTTCATATTTCTGCCTCCCACCATGGCAACCTCACTTCGGTTTGCATTCTTCTCCTCCTTTTTGGTTTTCCAAGCAGCCCAAATCCCAGTTGCCAACATTATCACATAGAACACAATTGTGGCTACCAGACCGGGGATGTTTAGAGCCATTTTCTGCAGCTGTATTATAAAATAATTCTGATCACCAGGACTAACGCAAAGCACCTCATAGAAGATTAAAAGTCTTATGATTGGAAAAGCATTCAGGGGTTTTGTTTTGTTTTTTATATACAAATGCCCTATTGTGGTGAATTAGCTCACTTTGAATTCCTGCTGAGTTGTAAGAACCCAAAGGAAGAAATAACAGTGGTCTCCCAAAGTGATAGGAATGATTACATGATCCAAAAGCTGACGTGCACTCAGCATGCCCCAGACTGGCACCAAGAGAAATATGCTCTTTCCCTTCAAACTCTCACCCTCTTTTCAGACTCCGCCCTCAGTGAAAAAATAGCCAGTCCTGCATCAGTAGATAGGACAAGGAGAAGAGACATTTCTTGGCTAAGGCCTAAATCCTGCTGTTATTAAAGTCAGTGGGAGCTTTGCTAATGACTTAAATGACAGCAGAATCCAGCCCCCCATCAGCTGGGAAATGACACAGACTATGAAATATGCACAAAATGAATTCAAAATAAGACATCAAAGAATTTACAAATGATTATCTTGAATGTGGTACTTGAATAAAGTACCAGACTGAGGGCCTGATCCAAGGCACATAGACATCAATGGGAGTCTTTGCAATGATCTCAATGGGCTTTGCATCAAGTCTTCAGAGACTCCAGTCCTCTGTCCCCAGAAGAGATATAGCAAGACAAGGTTTCCCCAGCCTGCACTGCTAATGTGCTTGTCCTGAGCAGAAGGGATCAGACTGTCCTTCCAACGTCTGTCTTTTTAATTGTCACGGGATGAAATGTTTGTGGAAGGGAAAAAGTCAGTTTAAATTCACTTTGAAACCTGAACGAATATTCTCTGACAATTTCCCCACCCTATTTCCATCTCTATTTGTGAATAATCTGAAAAAAAAAAAAAAAAAAGCTTAAAGTAATACTGCATTCAGAAAACTAGTTCAAGTTTGTGAGCCAGTTTTCCCCACATGTAATTAAACATCATATTGCTTTCAAGGGCTAGTGCATGTAATATAAAATAATAGATGATAGATGGTTTAAAGCTAAAGATAAGCTTGTGTCCTGAGGTATAGAACAGAAGACTTGGCTGGCACAAGTGAGTGTCCTAGTCAGTATGGGGTGAGATTTTTCAAAAGCACCTAAATCACTTAGATGTATAAGTCCTACTGACTTTCAATAGGACTTGTGCTCCTAGGTCACTTAGGCTCCTAATTGCAGTTGAACTGATGTTTACTTTCAGATCAGCCTGAATATTCAATTTCAATTTAATGATCACCATGTCTCTGCTCTACAATAGTTAAAAACCTTGATATCCCAAAATATTAAATAGTATTTCAAGAACTGTGCTGTCATAGCAATGGAAAAATAGATATTACAAAAGAGAGCTAGGAGTCTTGGTATTTTATACTGTTCAAACCATAATCTGCGAAATCCCTGCCTCCTCCAAAATCTCTGAGTCAGGGTTTTAATTAACAGCTGAAGATATGAAGATTTAAATTCACTTTAATTAAAACCAGCTATAAATAAATTAGTGTGTTTTAAAATTCAAATCAGAAAACAATGGCCTTACTTTCTTAATTATGTTTTACATTTATAGAGCACCATTTATCCCCAAGAGCTTTACTATTTATCTAATCTCTATAATCAATCACCATTGAAATGCAATAAAGCAACTGGCTTGTAGAGGGAGAGAGATTGAATTTGGCTAAGGGCAGTAGATCCCACCCCACCCATTCTTGGAAGGTGAGATACAAGATCTTTACTGTTTGTGCAAAGCTGATAGGTTCTCAGTTTTCAAAGTTTCCCAAGAAAACATCACACCCAGTAAAGCTGCCAGGTTCTCTGTTTGGGCCTGATCCGGCATACTCTCACCCATGTGACTACTCCAATTGATTTCAAAGGGACTGCTCACCTGAATAAATGGGGGAGACAAGGTGAGTCAGGTAAATAACTTTTATTGGACCAACTTCTATTGGTGAAAGAGACAAGCTTTCAAGTTCCACAGAGCTCTTCTTCAAGTCTGGGCTAAACAATAAAGGCTTTTAAGATTGGACCTATACCCATGATACCGCAGAAAAGTGAGAGACCAAATTGATCATAGTGTGATTTGAACCTGTGATTCCAGCGAGTATCTTTCATCTCTAAATTTTTAGACCAGGTGCATCAGCATGGTACCTGAGCACCTTAAGAGTTCACTTTTTCTGGCTTAATATGAAGTCCAGAGTGAGTCCCTAAATCATTCTGCACCTCAGTTTCCCCATCTGTAAATGGGAATAACAACACTCACCACCTTCCTCAGGGGGTGTTCTGGGGACTGATTAATATCTGTACAATGCTTTGAAAATGGGAAGTGTGATATAAGCATTAAAGAGTGTTGCAAGTGATTGTATCTTTGTAATTTACAGACCCAATTTACAGTTGGGTCTTCATAAGTGGAAAACCCCCACTTCCCTCTGCTTATACCAGCAGCATAAAATGTATAGCAAGTTTGTAGGCCTGAAATATGCCAGGTGTGTCAAGTGAATTCAGATCTTTACATTGCTTAAGAGGTTTAGGTTTTAAGGTTGTGTTAACTTAGTGGAGATTGTGGCTCCCGAAAACCTTCAGTAGTGTTCTGTGTAAAAGTATGCTGAGCTGAAATTTCAATTCTGTCCTTGGGAAGTTATGACTATCCCAGTATGATGTCATCAGTAGGTTAAATGTTTAAAGTCCTGGATGTCCTTTTTTTTTCTTCTTTCAAATAGGATATGGAAGTGGAACAACAGCAAAAGGAGAACAACTTGGTAGCCAGCAATAGACATAATCATATTTTATTAAAAGGCATTCATAGAATCATAGAATATCAGGGTTGGAAGGGACCTCAGGAGCTCATCTAGTCCAACTCCCTGCTCAAAGCAGGACCAATCCCCAACTGAATCATCCAAGCCAGGGCTTTGTCAAGCCTGACCTTAAAAACTTATAAGGAAGGAGATTCCACCACCTCCCTAGGTAACGCATTCCAGTGTTTCACCACCCTCCTAGTGAAAAAGTTTTTCCTAATATCCAACCTAAACCTCCTCCACTGCAACTTGAGACCATTGCTGCTCGTTCTGTCATCTGCTACCACTGAGAACATCCTCTTTGGATCCATCCTCTTTGGAACCCCCTTTCAGGTAGTTGATAGCAGCTATCAAATCCCCCCTCATTCTTCTCTTCTGCAGACTAAGCAATCCCAGTTCCGTCAGCCTCTCCTCATAACTCATGTGTTCCAGTCCCCTAATGATTTTTGTTGCCCTCCGCTGTTTCCAATTTTTCCACATCCTTCTTGTAGTGTGGGGCCCAAAACTGGACACAGTACTCCAGATGAGGCCTCACCAATGTCAAATAGAGGGGAATGATCACGTCCCTCGATCTGCTGGCAATGCCCCTACTTATACATCCCAAAATGCCATTGGCCTTCTTGGCAACAAGGGCACACTGTTGACTCATATCCAGCTTCTCGTCCACTGTAACCCCTAGGTCCTTTTCTGCAGAACTGCTGTCTAGCCATTCGGTCCCTCGTCTGTAGCAGTGCATGGGATTCTTCTGTCCTAAGTGCAGGACTCTGCACTTGTCCTTGTTGAACCTCATCAGATTTCTTTTGGCCCAATATTCTAATTTGTCTTGGTCCCTCTGTATCCTATCCCTACCCTCCAGCATATCTACCTCTCCTCCAAGTTTAGTGTTGTTAGGGGGCTTATTCCTTCACCCACTTACTTCCCTGGTCCTTCTCGCATGAACAGAGAGCAACAATACCCGAAGTCCAAAGGTGCAAACAATTCGATGTTTATTGGGGTGAACTTCCAGCAAGCATGATTCCAGTTTCCTTCCTTAGTGTCCTCCTTCCCAGCTCTGACACCACAGAGCCTTATACCTGTGTCCCTGTTCCCATTCCTGCCCTTAGCAAAACGTGATTGCAATTTCCTTACCCCTATTCCCTGTTCCCATCTCCCGTCTTTAGCAAAACATGATTCCAATTTCTCCACCCCCATTCCCTGTTCCCATCTCTCCCACACACACCCACTCACTTCGTCATTGACTACAGATTATATAGTAAAACTTGAGTTCGGCTTAGCTATACCTTAACCAATCATTTTCCTGAAATTTAACTAACCAATCCTAACATATTGTAACATGATTATGTAACCAATTATATCCCACCACCTTAATTAGTTTACACCCAGCAAAATTAATTATACAGCAGACAGGAACAATCACAGAACCAGACAGAGATTATACAGACAAACAATAACAAAGTGGGAACTATAATGACAAAACAATACAGAAGTGAGGATTTCACATCCCAGTATTGATAAGTGAGTTCGTGCCAGAAAGGATGCTGTTTCCTTTTACATTTTCTAGGCACTTCCCTTTCTCTGGAGGTGATAGGCATTATCAGGACAGGATTGTATTCCTAACAGCCCAATAGCACCTTCTTTCAATGTGACTAGTTTGGAATGTGAGGATGTGACCTGTCGCTTCCTAGCTTATGGCTGCCTCTGCTGCTTAGCCAAAGGCCTTAGCCTAAGCACAGGGCCTCAGACTGTCACAGTAAGAAAAGGCCCTTACACCGGCAGACAGTGATTTTGATTCTCTTTTGTACCTCTATAACTAGCCAAGTGATAAGAATACACCTAAATTCTTAGAGTATAGGCCTTTACAGACAGGCCTGAATATCTATATCCTAACACTCCACCCCCCCCCCTTTTTTTTTTTTTCTTCTTTTTCTTTTGGGATCCTCCTGCCCAGGTATCCCTGGAAAAGCATAGGACATATGGCGACACATTTCCTGATAGGGCCCAGGCATCAAGGTGGAAGGTGTCGATATTCCATTTGTCCCACTGCCCCTTGTGTAGTATAGTGCCCTGCACCTTCTCTCGTACGGGCATACCACACCTATTCCAATTAGTGTTCCAGACTTCCCATTATAGTGGGCCCGAGAAGGCTGAGTCCAGGTTGTCTAGTACACTGTAGGGTTTGGAGGGCTTATTACATTCCTTATAGGTTATCTCCCTATGCAACGTAACACAAGTACAGTTAACAATACAAAATCCACAGCAGCACTGAGTCCTGACCACTGCAGTATGGTCCAACATTCGAGACACCCCCAAAACACTGCCTCTTCCCCTTCGACAGGGTCACGATCTGATGTGTCCAGTTGCTGGCAGTTGCAACAAGCTGCCCCTGGAGGTTTTGCTTGCTTTTGTCCATATCATAAGTCCATTGAATGTTCACAGAGAAATGGGATATTGTCCAAACCAGCTTGACCACTTGGTGTGGAATCAGGCAGTAAGCCCTGGCTTATTCACAGCAATAAGATTCACAGATCCATTTGTGCACCAAAGTCCATATAGCAGCATGTAGATGTGTGTAGTTTGGTTATGGGCTGGTGTAATTGTGCCCCCAGTAATATGTACATTCTCAGCAAAACACCTTATACACAGTACACCCAATTGTCCACCCCTTGCATAGGCTCCTCTATAGTCACAGGAGAGGGGCACATCCAAACATCTTCTGTTGATTTACACTATTTTACACACCCCTCCATTGATTCCCAGTGAGCTCCTCCCCTTCTCATTAGTTCCATATGGCTTGTGGGGGCCACCTTAGTTGCCATTCCATTTCCAGGTACCATGGTAGCTCTTACACAGATGCTGGCCTCCTAGTTGAGCATTTTGCATTCCCATACACATCTTCCCACCAGGGTCAGCCTTTTGAAGCCATCCCCCACCCATGTCATGAGATTTTCTGTTCATTCAAACACAGCAATGCTAGCAACAAGACAAACACCACAGACAAACACAAAACACAGATCCATGGTATTCTGGGTTATTTTTCCCCGCTGGCGCCAGCTTGCTTGTAGAGTGTCTGAAAAACAAAAGAAACAATTTCTGTCCCCATGGTGGGGACAGACTATTGCTTAATAATAATACCACTTTCTTTTACAAATTTCCTTGCTAATTGCAGGATAAACAGAAGAATTACCTCCAGGCTGTCCTTATTTTGTTCTATAGTTAGGCTAGTGAATTACCTCACTCACTGGTCATTTATGAAATTCATGAGATGGTGTACCTCAGTTTCCTCTCTTGTACAACAGACCAAGTTTGCAATAGTTTCTCTGCTGTACCAAGCTTTAAGTTTATTCTCAGGTAATAGCTGAGACACAGCTTCAGATTTTAGCACTGTACACACACACACACACACCCCTTAAGGTTAACCTGTCCCCCTTATTTTCAGGCTTGACTTGTTTTTTCACCTCCCTTTCTTTGGAGGGCCATAATCTAAGTCTTCTAGTAGCCTGTTTGCTGATCAGATGTATTGATTATTTGCAGCTCCTTTGTGCCCATCAGCTAGGTAATTTGCATTTACACAGAGGCTTACTAGCTTGCTTCTGGATCCAAAGCTGTTAGCAGCTCAGACACTGTCTTAAAAGGGAAACATTTTACTTCCACCAGAGTTCTGATTACTTTCCACTTTCATCTCCTGCTCCAAAACACACACAGATCTGAAAAAGAAAGCACAACCTATTGTGGCCCCTTTTGGAGCCCTAATAGGATTTTAATTAAGTACCATGTTTTATTTGCATTTCTTTTACCCCTTCTCCATTATACACTGCACACGTCCTGGGAATATGCACATTCCTTCCATATAGTTTAACCTCCATAACATCATATTAGCCAAATTAATTTTACACAAGGTGTAACTGCCTCCCCTATGCCCATAGAGTTTTCATGCACCCCCACCAAAGCAACAATCTGATCCCCCAGAGACACCCCAAGGCTCAGTGTTCCCATCATCCCTCCCCTTTTCCTTTTCTTTTTCCCATGCACACACACAAAATTCTCTTTTGCCTAACATCCTTTGCACTGTGATTACTCTTTTACACAACTGTACCCTGATTACATTTCCATCTTGTACAACTAGACACAACCAGGGGCAGCCAAGTTAAGTTCCAATAGAAACCCCTTCCATCCTTTAGTGATTTTGATTACATTACCCCAAAGTCAAATCATTTGAATCAGATTCTCTCTCCACCTGCTGCCTGCAGCAGTCCCCTATAGACCATTTCTGTGGGAAAAGGGCCCATTTTCCCTCAGAATAGCTGTAAAGGCTTCTGGGGCCAGAAGCACAGTGGTGGGAGTAGCCACTTGACCTGACCCCCTTGGATAATTTAAATTACCAAGCTTCCATCCAATGTGACTGCACAGAGTTGCACATACAGTTACATTTATAGAACTGGGTTTTATCATTAAACAAAAACTTCCTTCTTGACATCTCACATAAGTATCCAAAGTACCCTCCATTAAAACTTCAGAAAAACAAAAGAGTGTGGAAAGGCAGGTTGCACTTTGAAACTTTTTTTTTTTCCCACTCCCCCAGGACCAAGTCCCAGATCCAGTCTCTAAAGGTGGTCTGTTAACTCTGCTTTTGACTATAAACCCTTTTGTGCCAAATCATCTTTCACTACCCCTAACTAATTTACAACCCTTCAGCAGCCCTTGCTGAAGCAGCACCAAACTTGAAAGATTCCTGGCAGCTTCCCATAATGCTGCCCTTACTTCAAACCTCTCACAAGCGGACTGAAGTGCCTCCTTTCCCTGGAAGGCATTCAGTCCCCATGGGCAGGGACCTTCTTCCACTACCCATATACCAAGGAGGGTGGGCTCCTCAGCCACCCCCCATCCTTCTGGGTCCCCTAACAAGTGTCATCTGCAAACTTGCTGAGGGTGCAATCCACACCATCCTCCAGATCATTAATGAAGATATTGAACAAAACCGGCCTGAGGACCGACGCTTGGGGCACTCCACTTGATACCGGCTGCCATTCTTCTTGCCTTCCAGCTAAATGTGCCACAGAGTGGTCCAGTGAAATGGATACTGGCCGGGGAGCTGAATTCTAGTCCTGCTTGTGTCATCACTTAGTTCTGTGACCACCACGCCACTTAATCTCACTTTGCCCTGGGTTCCCTATCTGTAAAACAGGGGTAACGATGCTTTTACCCAACATTGTAAAATTAATGAATTTGAAGTTCTGTGTGTGTTCTGAATATAGCTGTAATCTGACATGGTAATTCCATGTTTGCAGTTCTCCCTGCAACTATTATGGAACTGCAGTGAGAACAAGCAGATTTCTACTACAAGGCCAGCCCCTGTTTTACCTCCAAACCACAGTGCTAGCATGCTAATGGTTCTTTCTACCTAGCCCCTTCCCCAAAGAGATGAGTGCTTATTCCAAGCAAATGTAGCCCTTTGTAGCCCACTGCTGGATGCACAGCCCAAGAGTTGGTGTAGAGTCTTATTCCTCACAACTTGCCCCAACACCTTTTATACTGATTGGGGGAATAGTCAATGTCTCCAGAAGTGGTGTGTACGTTTGCCGAGGAAGTTAAGACAAGAGTTGATGGAAGAATTTGTGATGGAGCCTAGCCTGGGCCAGGGTAAAGGAGCGGATATCCCAATTTCATAGGGGCACTGGGGTTATTGTTAGCAACACATACAGAGACAAAGCTCAGTTGCCACTGTTGAGTTAATTTTGGTGAAGCAAATGGGCTCAGAGAGTCAAAGGTGTTAACATGACCCTGTCACTGTACAGCACTAAACAGTTAAACAAGGTTCGGGGTTTTGAGTACAGCAATCTTGGCCTGTTAGTTCCATGGTGAATACTTCATTAAAATCTTTATTACCTCATTACATATACAGAATAAGAGGGAAAAACAGCAAAAGCATTTTAAATGTAAAATATTAAGTCAGGCTTTCATTTTAACAGCATCCTTTATTGGCTTTCCCTGTAGTTGTAGCCACTGTATATAAGGAAACCGCCATTTGACAGTATGTTCAAGGGTGCTAAAGATGGTAATAATGATCCTTTCTAGAAGGAAAAGAGAAAAAATTAATTGCGATAGGCTGGAGCTGTTGTTAAGTCTGATCCTGCTTCCTTGAAGACAAACGCACACAAAAGGCCGGGGAGTATAGACGCCAACTCCGTGGGTGCTCAGCACTCACCGGCAGCCAGCTCCTCCCCCTCCTCCTCCCCCTCCCCCAAGGGCCTCCCGCCTGTTGGCGGCCCCACCAATCAACTCCTCCTGCTCCCTCCCAGGGCCTTCTGCCCTCCGCGATCAGCTGTTCAGCAGCGTGCAGGAGGCCCTGGGGGGAGAGGGAGGAGCCAGGACGGGGCACGCTTGGTGGAGGGGACAGAACTGAGTGGGAAGGGGTGGGGGCGGAGCGGGGGTGGGAAGAGGCAGGGTGGGAGCTTGAACTTGGGGGAAGGGGTGGAGTGGGGGTGGGGCCTGGGGCTGAGCGGGGGTTCAGCACCCCCGGGGAAAGGAGGAAGCCAGCGCCTGTGCAGGGGAGAGAAAAGAACACTAAAGATAGAAAATGCAGCTTCCACCTTTGGAGCTGACTTGTAGTTCTAAATTGTAACCTCAGGGTGGAGAAGCCTGGGTACAGCGTATGGTCTTTTCAGACACCCCAAGATCTGGCAAACTTGCATCAGGCTGTCAAATGTGGTGCTTTTAGCTGCCTCTCTGGTCATGGGCTCACAGGAGTGTTGCAAAAGATGCAGTTTTCTTGGCTGGCTAAGCCAGACTCCTCATAAACAGTGTCCTGCTTTGAGCAGGGGGTTGGACTAGATGACCCTCTGAGGTCCCTTCCAACCCTGATATTCTATGATTCTATGATAGAAGGAATAAGGTGGGGAAGGAAAAGGACACATGAGGGAGGGGGGCTGGCAGGAACCCAAGTCTCACATTCCAGGTGTTGTTCAGGACTTAGCCAAAACTGGTGGAGGTGACTGTGTCATCTGGGTCTCACTCTCTGGCCCAGTGTAACCAGAACGCCTTTTCAGATCAGGACGATAAAGGCCCAATGGTGTTACAACGGATTCTGGGGTTGGGGCGTCATTTGCTATGAAGCAAGGGGGGGCAGTTGTCTCCTCCCAGACTGTTCATAAGTCTGTGTGCTCCATTATATCTTCCACTTTTGTGGGGGAGGTTGGGGTGGGTGGGTGGAGGAGACTCTGCAGGATACAATTTATTCACATAAAATGTTTTATGCTGATGCAGCTTCGCCCCAACCCCCAGATTTATCTGAAATGACACCTCTGCCCAGGGTCCCAGGAGATGGTGACTGCCATGGTGGTAAAACTCATTCCTTCCAGTCCAACCATCCTGCTCCTGGCATCACAATTCTCTCCAAAGTCTCTTTTTTGTAAAGCCCTTAAAAGGGGGTGGTGGGTAGAATGGCGTATCCCCTCATTATTTCATCCACCGTTAGGCCTCATTTCCAACACACCAATTTTGGCCCATTTCCAATTCCACCCTCCTTTTGTTTGCCACAGATAATCTCATCACAGTCCTTGGGTGGTATCTGCAGACCTTTCTGTTTGGGCTAATTCAGGCTGGCTGTCTTTAACTGTGGCTGACTTTTATAAACAATTGTATGTAAGAGGCTGAGTTGGACTTTTGTTACCTTGGACAACTTAGAGTACAGGCCTGTGCACAACAACATACCCTGATGTGGTACTGGGATAAAAGCATTAAACATATTAGTGTTTGTGGGGAGGGGTACCCCATAGGGCAAAGCAAGGCAGAGCTGGGGGCTGGGCAGAAGGGCATTAGATGTGGTTTTAGCTGGTCAGCTTTGATACCTGGTGTGGGAAAAGTTTTTAAGTGTTTACATTTTTTTCTTTAGTTTGTGGGCTACTAGGGCCGAAAGGTACTCTCCCCTTATTGTGGGAGGATGGAGAAGGCCAGGATGCTGGTGGTAAGTCTTGTGCAATAGGAAAAGAGCAGAAAGGATTGGTGCTCGAAGCAGATGCCCTTCTGCTGGTAGTTCCATGTGATTGCAGAAGCAGCAAATGTTGCTAGTGGGAACTATCCTCCATATAGGGACCTGATCCAACTTCCATACGAGGGACAGGCAACCATGGAGTCTAGAAAGGACATAACATGCCAGGATCTCTCCCCAAGTGTGGTGTTACCAAGATGCACCATTTTATTGCAAGTCTCACAATATTTGGTGTTTTTTCCTAAAACCCCAGCTACTGGAGTCATGTGACTACGAGACACCCCCAACTTGAATTTTGTTTAAAAAGTAAATTTCTAGTCTTCGTGGTTGCAGTGAAAAGCTTTTGTTTTAACTCTGATGATTTTTAAGCCAGTCATGATTTGGGGTTGGCAATACTGCAAACCTGATCATTAGAATTGGGTGAGAGAGTTCATCTTGCAATCAGAATGACGGGTTCTCGCATGAATATTGGTTTTTAGTTAACACGCAGCCTAACTGGCTCCCAGTGTAGCTTTATATTGATGCTAACCTCAACTTATGTGGATCTTAAAGCCTGGATTCTTTTGCTTTCTAAAGGAAACTACAAACATCCATGCAGTTTGTTATCTTAATTAGAGCAAACCTCCTGCATTCAAAGCATTTTCCACAGTTAGGATGATTCATTTTGGGTTGAAGAAAAACAGACAAGCCAAGAGAGAGCATAAAAAACTCCCATCAGATAAGGTTCATCTGGTAGTCTTTCAGTCTACTTCCCCTTCTGTCCTGCTTCTCCGCCTCTTGCTCATCCATCTAGGCAGATTGTGACAAGACTGGCAAGTCTAATTAGCTCTTTGTGTCCACTGATTGACATTCTTCAATAGCAATTGCAGGCTATAAGTGGATGTAAAGTCCCTTAGTTCACAAAAGCACCAGGAATATTTGCTTAAGTCTTCATTTGCAGTAAGACACCTTGCTTACACTGTAAGCTCTTGAGGGCAGGAGCCACCTCTTAGTTATGTCTTTACAGTCCCTAGCACAATGAGGGTTCTAAGGAGCTACCCTGTAAATAGTAATATTACCTGGCTAGCTTTTTCAAGTTCCCTACTAGAAGAGAAAGTTGTAAAGTTTCTAGGCCACAAGCCTTGTTTCTTTATCAACAGCAAATTAGAAAGAGAATATGGAAAGACATGATCAGGTTGGAGGCCAGGTCTGTGAAGGTTTGAGTTAGGTTCAGAGAGGTCCAATTGTTTATGCAGATTAAGCCATGACATTGCAGACTTTGTCTGAGTAAACTAAGATGATAATCAATAGCACTCAGTCACATAAATGTTATTTGCATTTTAAGACTGTATATTAATAACAACTAAGGAAGAGGTCTGTTCCCAAGAAACTTTTCCTCTGTGTAGCATAACTTTATCATGGCTGGGATCACAGAAGTGGGAAGTAGATGGTGCAGCAAGTTGGTAATAGATTTTTACCTCTACGGCTGTCTTTCCAATCCAGTCAGATCAGGAATGAGTAGGGCCCTACCAAATTCATAGCCGTGAAAAACGCACCACGGACCATGAAATCTGGTCTCCCCCCCATGAAATATGGCCTTTTGTGTATTTTTACCCTTTTACAGATTTCACAAGGGAGACCAGCGTTTCTCAAATTGGTGGTCTTGACCCAAAAGGGAGTTGCAGGGGGGTCACAAGGTTATTTTAGGGCGGGTTGCAGTATTACCACCCTTACTTCTATGCTGCCTTCAGAGCTGGGTGTCCAGAGAGCAGTGGCTGTTGGCCAGATGCCCAGCTCTGAAGGCAGCATCCCACCAGCAGCATTGCAGAAGTAAGGTTGGCAATACCATACCATGCCACCCTTACTTCTGCGCTGCTGCTGGCCGTGGCTTTGCCTTCAGATCTGGGCTCCCAGCCAGCAGCCGCCGCTCTCCAGCTGCCCAGCACGGAAGGCAGCCGCCACCAGCAGCAGCAGTGCAGAAGTAAGGAGTAAGAAGAAGTAAGAAGTAACAGTACCACAACCCCCCCTACAATAACAATGCCTTTTTAGATCAGGACCCCTACAATTTCAACACCATGACATCTCAGAGTTAAATAGCCAAAATAATGAAATTTACAATTTTAAAAATCCTATGACTGTGAAATTGACCAAAATGGACCGTGAGTTTGGTAGGGCCCTAGTAATGATGAAGAATCCTTATGTGACTGATGTTCAGAGAACCTATACACAAAGAGTTGGTCTAAATAAAGATCCTAGTTGACATGCGTCAACTGTCCATGTTAGCCACCAGGATGGTTAGCAGGCTCAGTGGTAAGGCTAAGGATTGAGATTGTTTGTGTCAATTACATTACCTTCTTTTTGGGTAATATGTTTGTATCTTTATATGGTAACCGAGATTTAATGGTAAGTATCCACGTATAGTGCCTTCTATGTTCAAATCAGTGTACAAACACGATCTTGCTCCCACTCAAATCACTGGCAGTTTTGAATGACTTCAGTGAAAGCTGGAGCGGGTGGATCCTTATTTAAAACTTTTCATCTTCAAACCTCTTTACAAACCTTAGCTAATTAATCATCATCGCCTCATGTGATGTAGATAAGTATTGTCATTCCTGGTTCAGCAAAGCACTTCAGCATGAAGTCAAAGGGACTGCTCACCTGCTTAAAGTTAAGCATGTGCTGAAGTCCTTTGTTAAACAGAGATAAGATTGCTCAGTTGCTTACAGGTAAGCATGTGATTAAGTGAGATTCTGAATTGGGGCCATTATCCCCATTTTGCAGATAATAAAACTGGGGACCATAGTTTAAATGACTTCACCAAGACCACAAGAGGGAGTCATTGGCAAAGGCTTATATAGAACTCAGGAATTTCCGGCTTCCAGACTTCTGTTTAAACTGTGATTAGACCATACCTCTGTAAAATTCAGTCTAGCTAATGTAAAGTATTGATTTCAACAGCCTGGTTGGTCCAATATATAATTTATGCATTGTAAAAGTAGTGGGTGACTTATTTTTTTCTGCATCTGATCTCTCCCCCAACAGATGGCTTTGCCATTTCACTGGGGACTATATCAAATTCAAAAGGTAGCATACTTGTCTATATTCTTTCATAGACCTGATGCTATCCCCATTGAAGTCTGTAGTAAAATTCCCATTTGCTGCAATGGGAGCAGGATCAGCCTGTGTGTGTCTTATGAATAAAATACAATTTGTTAAAGGATCAATCAGTCCCCTTTGTTGTGTGATGTGGAGGTGTCACGTACGAAGTTCACATCTGTGGCAACTCACTTTGTAACCTCTCATCCCTACTGCATTTTTCAAGCTCCTAGTACCAAGAACACGCAGAAGCATTGCATTATTTCATTATATTAACAATTCTAACCACTGCAAGATCAAGTTCCTTCACCAGATGCCCTTAAATTGTTGCATATTCTGACTTCATTCCTTTTTATAGTGCAAATGGAATTATTGTTTTCTTTGTGAATCTACCAAATAATTCATGACTGGCAAGAGAAGACTGGAAAAGAAATGTCATTAACCTGCTAACTTAACTGCAGAATGCTCAGTGATGCCCTGCATTTAATCATGATTCTCTAGTAGCATAGGTGCTTGTAAATTCACCTGTTCTTCTATCTGGCGCAGGGCGGGTGGGTGAATGCACCATTTTCTTTTATTACACTGCAAACGTCCCACCTGCGAGGGAGGATGTTTCTCTTAAACAAAAACGCCACCAGGTATGAAACAGCGACAATAGTCCCCAAAGTGAGAAGCATGGTGAAGGTTTTAAAAGGAAACAGCTGAACGTAGATGCCGTCCACAAGGGAGCAGCCTGGGTAGTGGATTATAGGGGGGATTTTCAGGGAAGGCTCCCCTGCCAGCAGCCTTAACAGGAACCCGAAGAAGAATCCAGCAGCTGAGCCATATGTGTTGGTGTTGGGAATGAAGAGGACGCAGCAGAGCTGGGGAAAGAGAAGGGCGTACACCAGCTCACCACTCAGGAACCACAGATCATAAATAGAATGGAAGTAAAAAGCCAGGCCTGCAGCTGCTGCCCCAAAAACCACCATGGAGACCCTCATTATAGAGACAACTTCTTTCTCCGTAGCCTGTAAAATAAGAGAGTATTGTTGTAGAAATCATCACTGGCTCATTTTTAATCTGATCCTGAATCCAATCTCAAGTTTACAATGATCAGATAAATAATATCCAGATGCAAATTTTACAAATAGATTTCAGCTGAAGAATTTAGTTCTGGATCCAGATTTTGAATACACCTACATTCAGAGGTATTTGGATCTAGAATTTTGGTTTGGCCCATCAGAAGCTATCTGTAAGCATTACCAACCTGGGCTGGATTTGAATTAGTCTTGACTTAGAAAAACTCTACATTCAAATCTCTGGGCCATGTTCATTTTGAAAGACATCTTTGGAATTAGAGAAGCTAATAATAATAAAAAAGTACATAATAAAATATATAGTAAGAACTTACTATCAAATACGGGAGCTGAGCAACATAGAGTATGTCTACACAGCAAAGAAAACCCTGTGGCTGGCCCATGCCCACTGACTCAAGCTCGTGGAGCTCAGGCTGTGGGGTTGTTTCATTGATGTGTAGACTTCCAGGCTCGGGCTGGGGCCTGAGGTCTAGGATCCTCCTACCCCGCAGGGTCCTAGAACCCATGCTGCAACCTGAACCTGAAAGTCTACACAGCAATAAACAGCCCAGCAGCCCGTGCCCTGCAAGCCAAAGTTGCCATACCCATAATAATTTATTTTGCCATTTTGAGTTTAGAGAACTTCTGCAAGCTTCTGGTGTTTTTGCAAAACCCAATTTGACTTTGGCAGCATGGGCTAGCCTGTTGACCAGAGGAATGGGAATCAGTAGCTCTTGCATTCTGTTACCACTTCTGACTTGTATACCTTTACGGACTTGAAGCTATCCCCATTGAAGTCTATTGTAAAACTCCCATTTGCCGCAATGGGAGCGGGATCAGTCTCTCTGTGTTGTATCAATAACATACAGTCTGCTAAAGCATGAATCAGTCCCTGTTGTTGTGAGATATGGAGGTGTGATCTATGAATTTCACCTTTGTTAAAACACAATTTGTGACCTTTAACCACAGTTACATTTATGTTTCACAACACTTCTACTTAAATGTTCTTACCCTCATTTTAAAAGATGGGAGAACAAGGCTCCCAGAGGGCAAGGCACAGATTTGTAATGGTTTTTAGGCATTGCCAGTACTTAATTTGTGCCAGGGCTGAGCCCTGACATCTCTAGGCTTGGCCGTTCATAGCCCCAGCACCTCTGGGCTTGCTGCATCAATTAAGAATGTAAAATAATTGCTTGAGACACGTCACCTAATTGCTTGAAGCCGAGCACCTCTTTCTTTACAAATTAAGCACTGGGCATTGCTGTGCTCAGTGTTGCAGCACCTAACCAAATCTCATTTTCCAAAAGGATTTCAGCAATTAGGAGCCAAAATACCATTGACAGCCGATGGGATTTAGACTCTTAAGGGCCTAAATCGCTTTTGAAAAGTAGATTAGGCTCCTAAATCAGTTGGGCCTTGCAATGCTGAGTACAGCAATTTACTAAATACCTTTAAGAATCTGGGCCTAAATGACTTGGACAAGGTCACATATCCCAGTCATGACAGACAAGTGTTCAAGTCTGGGATCTCCGGGCTTCCAGCAGACAGCAGTGCTGTACTGGGGAGATCAAATGTCATGTGAAAATTCAAGTTTCCCTAAATTTGACAAACAGTTGAAATTTTGGGAATCTGAAATCAGACACCTGAAATGGTGGCAAAAATTTTGCACAGATTTTTAGTAGTTTCTCCCCGCTGTAAATACTAGTGGTGAATCTGTCACCTGTTTCCTAAGAATTTTTCTGTAGATGTTGTGTGCAAACATAGAGCTGGCAGAGAGAAGGGCTGAATCTGCAGAAGACATGACGGCAGCAGCGATCGCTCCCAAGCCGCCAATGGAAATGTAGGTCGGGCAGAGATAATGCAGCACCAATGGCAGTATCATGGCTGACTCTCCTCTCTCCACTGGTGTTGGGAGACCATAGCTCGTCTGGTTCCAGTCTTGAACACAGAACAAAAAAAGGAGGCGAAGAATTAAATATTTAATTCATGCTTTTGTTGCCTTCAGAGCTGTATTTCTACAAAGAGCCATCTTTCCGCAGTTAAAAACTGTGTTCTAGAACTTAGATTACGTTGTTTCCTGACTCCAGTTGGTGATCAGTGTATGTCCTGAAGCATGAGAACTGAAAGTCCTTGCAAACCTAGCTAGAAAGCATGTATATGTTGTTAATGCCAAATCCTAACACTGGTTTGTGCATCAAGTAAGGGGCACAATGGTCCAATACTGCTGGGTAAACTGGCAGTGAACTGAGTCAACCACTTGGAGGGATGGTTGGTCCAGGGCACAACGTGCCTGCAAGAGTGTCCCCTCTGCTGCTTCTGGGAACAGGGCACTGAGAGGTCTGTCCGCCCTCCAGACATTGATTGCTCAGAGATGGGGTCTTTGCACTGATTTCTCTGACAGCTTTAGCCCATAAGTATCAAATTCTTTTCTGACTCTTAAGCTATTTACTTCCACAAGAGCTTGATCCTGCTCCAACTAGGGTTGAGATTTTTTTTGGAGGGGAAGGAGGAGGGAGGAGTTTGTTTTTGTTTTACCAGTGAATCTTTAAATTCCTTTGAGCGTTTTCTCCCCTGAACATGATCAATGATACCGACACAACGCAGTAAAGATCGTGAGTATAAAGCAGTGAGGGAAAATAAGTTTTATTGGTCTTTTTTTCCCCTTTTTGCACTCAAGAGTATGTATTGTACTGTGCACAGAATAGAACTGTGGCAGCCCCTTTCTTTACCCAACATAAAACATTTAAAATATATATTAGGTATTTGAATACCTGAATCAGAAGCTGGAAGGCTCCAGCATTCTGATTCCGGCCCCTAAATAAGTGGTCTGAGTATCAAAAATGCTAAACGTCCAGCAACTCCCACTGATGTCAGTAAAAGCTACTCGATGCTCAGCACTGAAACCAGCTGCTTTCTTAGGTGCCTAAATCAGGACAACGTAGTCCTATCTTTAGGCCCCATTTTAATAATCTTGGCCACTGATTTTAAACCTTGAGCAAAAAAGTACATTTCTTAAAGCCACATGATTTAGTTTTACCTGTGGATGCTGCTATGGCCCCTATGAGCACAGAGGGGATGGCCATTAAAAAGCTCCCCAATCCAGAGAGATAGGAAATGAGCCTTGCTTGTCTTGGTGAGGAGGCTGAGAGAACTCGTTGGAAATAAGTTTGCCATGGGATACTTCCAAGAACCTGAAACGTTCAAATGTTAATGCAGTGAGACAACATTCCATGCTTGGTAGTATTATTTTATTTATTGGTAGGGCTAGTAGCACCTTCTGTTATCAAAAAGAAAAGGAGGACTTGTGGCACCTTAGAGACTAACCAATTTATTTGAGCATAAGCTTTCGTGAGCTACAGCTCACTTCATCGGATGCATACCGTGGAAAATACAGAAGATGTTTTTATATACACAAACCATGAAAAAATGGGTGTTTATCACTACAAAAGGTTTTCTCTCCCCCCACCCTACTCTCCTGCTGGTAATAGCTTATCTAAAGTGATCACTCTCCTTACAATGTGTATGATAATCAAGGTGGGCCATTTCCAGCACAAATCCAGGTTTTCTCCCCACCCCCCACAATAAACCCACTCTCCTGTTGGTAATAGCTTCTAAAGTGATCACTCTCCTTACAATGTGTATGATAATCAAGGTGAGCCATTTCCAGCACAAATCCAGGGTTTAACAAGAACGTCTGAGGAACAGTGAGGGTGGGCAAAGGAATAAACAAGGGGAAATAGGTTACTTTTTATAATGACTCAACCATTCCCAGTCTCTATTCAAGCCTAAGTTAATTGTATCCAATTTGCAAATTAATTCCAATTCAGCAGTCTCTCGTTGGAGTCTGTTTTCGAAGTTTTTTTGTTGAAGGATAGTCACTTTGAGATCAGAAATCGAGTGACCAGAGAGATTGAAGTGTTCTCCGACTGGTTTTTGAATGTTATAATTCTTGACATCTGATTTGTGTCCATTTATTCTTTTACATAGAGACTGTCCAGTTTGCCCAATGTACATGGCAGAGGGGCATTGCTGGCACATGATGGCATAAATCACATTGGTGGATGTGCAGGTGAACGAGCCTTTGATAGTGTGGCTGATGTTATTAGGCCCTGTGATGGTGTCCCTTGACAATATGCATCCGATGAAGCGAGCTGTAGCTCACAAAAGCTTATGCTCAAATAAATTGGTTAGTCTCTAAGGTGCCACAAGTACTCCTTTTCTTTTTGCGAATACAGACTAACACGGCTGTTACTCTGAATTCTGTTATCAAGGTTACCTGACACTTACCATTATAAGAGCTTAGTTTCAGTTGCTTATACATTTAACAAACTTTAACTGTTTTAAAAGTTCAGCCAGAATGGTGCAGCTGTTTCCTGAGAATGTGGCCTCTGAAAAATGCCTTTTTTGTGATTCTTTCTTAGCGCCTGGATGCTTGGGAGCAGAGAGTTGAAGTTTGGTGGGCGGTGGCCTTTGTTTCAGGGATGAGTCTTTTGCCAACTCTGTGGACTGGCTTTGGAATGGATGATGAAACCATTCAACCAGTCCAATCTCCCACCCCACCAGCCAATCCAAGAAAGATTTCTTACCAGATATAAGAAGTCATCCAGCCACCTTCCAAGATATTCTGTTTGTACTTGCCCAATCCAAGGGGCTTGGTAGGATTCCTGAGCAGCAGTGTAATAAATATTTTCTGTTGCAGAGTTGAGCAGGGCAAATGGGACACAGATCCACTGGGATTAAAATGGAAACACTGAATCTCTTCACTAGCTTCCTCTCACTTCTATAGCCTATTCAAGCTCCTTGGCCTTGCCTTTGCTCTAATTTCCTCCTCTCCCACTCCTGCATCCTACAGCCATCCCAAGCCTTCTGCTTAATTGTCCCTTTTGTCTCCTCCTCCTGCTCATCTTCATTTCATTCCACCCTTTATTCCTGTTCCTGTATCTCATTCCCCCTCCTTTTCCCTAAGCATTTCCCTCAAGCTCATTCAAATTCCTTCTTGTTCTACAAGGCCTTTCAGTGCCAGCTAGACTGATGTCTATTTTATAGGGACAGTCCCAATATTTGGGGCTTTGTCTTATATAAGTGCCTATGATCCCCCACCATCTGTCCTGATTTTCACACTTGATATCTGGTCATCCTAGTGCCAGCCCACTGTAATTCACTAATGCATTAAGGTTAAAATCTTCACTCCATGTATCATATCCTCTATGCCAAGAATTTGGTATGTCAATGTTCTGTTATCAACAGGAAAAGGAGAGTCCATCAGAAAGGGCCACCATATATGAATTATTGTCACCGTTGTAATGTTGGATAAACTCAGACACAGAAAGATTGAGCACGTTCTCAGCTGTGCACCAGGCACAAAGGAGGTGCAAAGAGTAATTTGTTTTCCCCCATTCTTGGGCCCTGTCCTGCATCTGCATGGTCATCATAGAAATATAGGACTGGAAGGGACCTCAAGAGTCTTCCAGTCCAGTCCCCTGCACTCAAGGCAGGAGTAAGTATTATCTAGAGCAGTGGGTCCCAAACTTGTTCCGCCACTTGTGCGGGGAAAGCCCCCGGCAGGCCGGGCCGGTTTATTTACCTGCCGCGTCTGCAGGTTCGGCTGATCACAGCTCCCAGTGGCTGTGGTTCGCTGCTCCAGGCCAATGGGAGCTGCTGGAAGCAGCGTGGGCTGAGGGACGTACTGGCCGCTGCTTCCAGCAGCTCCCATTGGCCTGGAGCAGCGAACTGCGGCCACTGGGAGCCGCGATCGGCCGAACCTGCGGACGCGGCAGGTAAACAAACCAGCCCGGCTCTCCAGGGGCTTTCCCTGCACAAGCGGCAGAACAAGTTTGGGAACCACTGATCTAGACCACCCCTGACAGGTGTTTGTCCAACCTACTCTTTAAAACTTCCAATGACGGAGATTCCACAACCTCCCTGGGCAATTTATTCCAGTGCTTAATTACCCTGACAGTTAGGAAGCTTTTCCTAATGTCCAACCTTAAACCTCTCTTGATGCAATCTAAGCCCATTGCTTCTAGTCCTATCCTCAGAAATTAACAAGAATACATTTCTTCCTCTTCCTTGTAACAACCTTTTATGTACTTGAAAACCTGTTACCATGTCCCATCTTAGTCTTCTCGTCTCCAGACTAAACAAACCCAACTTTTTCAATCTTCCCCTATAGGTCATGTTTTCAGAACCTTTAATCATTTTTGTTGTTCTTTTCTGGATTTTCTCCAATTTGTCCACAGCTGTCCTGAAATGTGGCTCCAAGAACTGGACCCAATACTCCAGTGAGGCCTAATCAGTGCAGAGTAGACTGGAAGAATTATGCCTTGTGTCTTGCATTGTGTAGTTAAGAGCATGGTTGCTTTATTGAAATTAATTGGTGTTTTTGGATAACCGTCTTTTTGGGTTTTGTTTATTTCCAGCCAAGAAAATTATGGGCTAGATTCTGCTATCTTTACTCATGTGAATAGACAGTAGACTACACCCATGAGTAAGTGCTACTCAACCCAAGTAAGAGTTGAAAAACTGGCTTTATGTAGTCCTGGGTCCTTTTTGTTTTTACACCTAAAGTAGAGCTTTGGGGTCTGAGACCAATGTCAATGGACCTACTTTGGACTGAGACTGGTGAAAATGCGAGAGGAATTTTGTCTCTCATCTTTGATTATGAAATATTGAGAAAACAGATAACACAGAAATGCATTGAACTTACCAGGCTGAGCACAATAAAAATCAGCTGTATCACATCTGTGTATGCAACTGAGTACAGCCCTCCCAGTAAAGTGTAGAGTATAACAGTGCATGCCGATATGATTATGGCCAAATAGCCTCCAATATCCAAAATGACTCTCATTGTTGCCCCTGCAGACAAAGACAGTTTTGAACAATCATAACAGGTCTTATATATGCAAGTTTCTTATTATACAAATAAGTTGTTAAATGATACCAATGGCAATGCAGTCTAGGTTAGTGCACCTGTCTAGAAGCCAAGGATTCCGCAGTTTTATTTCTTGTGCTGTCACCAACTTACTTTGTGACCTTGGCCAAGTCACTTCAGCTCTCTGCACTTCAGTTTCCTCATTTATAATATCAGGATGACAGTAAATAAATACACATCATTACCTAGTACTATGGAAATGTGAATTTTATATTTCTATCAGTTTTACTTTAAACATGCACAAGAAACATTAGGAAAGGGAATAAATAATATATTTTCATGAATTAGCGATGAACACATAATCCGCAAAAGGTGGTGTAAAGCAGAGCTATCCATGGCTGTCTTTCCCTTGTCCTCTGTGTTTTGCTACATCATCTTTCTATCAAATACAACTGCTCAGCAAATATATTTACCTAATGAAGCAAGAATAGCTGCAAACCAGAATATATCTCCTATTAAAGGTGGAATAAAGAGAAGGCTTCCAATCATGTTCCCGTATGTTTCTTGGAGAGGATCCATCATTGTCACATAATTTTTGGATCTCATTGGATTTACAAAGAAGAGGCCACCTATCAGAAATGATAATATTGTCATTGAATTTTATACACATCTCCTAAGAAATTGTCAGAACTGTCCTCTTGTTCTAAATGATATCTGTATTAAAGCCAGCATTAGTCAATGTTCACTGGTCACACTGCAATAATTTGCTAATGTTCCCCGTTAAAATGTCCATCAGCTGATCACCTCATTAAATATCCACATTTACCAAGCTTTTTAAAGTGCACTTCTCATCAGTAACCATCTTATTCAGGCAATGCAAGGCCCTACGGAGTTTTCACTGTAAAGGGTCTTACATCATCTGAAAAAAGTGCACTTTGGCATGGGCAGTGGGTGACCCGCTGGCTCAGGGAGGCTAGTGCCTGCCTGAGGCCCCGCTGGATCCCAGAGCCCCACCCTCCACATGTCTGCCAGCCCTAACCCCCGAGCGCCCCCAAGCACAGGGTGGACAGTCCCAGCTCTGGCATCCTCCCCCCTCAGCACTGGGCAGTGCGGCCCCAGTGCCCGAGGGCCCCTCAGTGCTGGGCAGCCCCAGCCACCCCAAGTCCCGGCCGCAGGCAGGCCACGGCCACCCTAACCCTAGCTCCAGCCCCAGCCCCAGCCCCAGCCTGCTTCCCTGAAGACAAGTGACCAGCTGGGCTGGCGCCAAGGGAGAAGGACAAGAGCAAGCAAGAGGGGGCTTTCTGGGCAGAGTGTGGGTGAGGCCACACCAGGCTCTTTGGGGAGGCACAGCCTTCCCCTGCCTATGCTACCCACCGCCCATGTGCTTTGGTCAATATAAGGCAATAGGTTTGTCCTTGATTTTGTGAATGCTAGATGCCATTCAACATACTGAGATAAATGCTGCCCTCAGTTACATACAATGAAACCTGCAGCTCCCCTATGCCTCCTCCAAAATTAAATTATCTTGTTTTTAATGTCAGCACCTCATGAACTGAGCCCAGTCCTACACTCCTTCCTCATATCAGCAATCCTCACTCAAACAAGTAGTTCCATTAAAATTGATGAATGTATGTAGTGCCAAATCCTGATGCCTACAGGACTGCTTGTCTGGGGATTACTGACATGAGGAATGGGTGCTGGGGACTGGACCTGCAGTCTCTGAATGGGGGTTCTTGTGTTGGTAAGGATTACTCATGTGAGAAAGGGTTGCCGTGCCCATAGGCTACTACTTTAAGGCCTGATTGAAATGGAAGTCAATAGGCATCTTTCCATTGATTTCAGTGGGCTTTGGATCAAAGTCATAGTGCTCTTCACAGGGCAGATATTTCCCAGTGTAAGAGCAGCTCTTCCTTGTCTCTACTTGTAGGATTCTGCTAAATTGCTACTACACGCTTCCGGGGGAAGCTGCCCGCAAATGGCACTGTTGCACACCCAGTACTCCAGCTTTATGTGATGGGCTGGTGTATGGCTGTGTCTAATTGTGACCTGCCCTTGACATTGTAACTGCCTTTTGAAGAATGTGACTTGCATTTGGAGTGTGTAGTTGTGCCTGCCTAGAGATGCCAAGGACAGACCAAGGCAGCTTATTGTAATGCAGGGCGCCTCCCTGAAGCAACTAACACAAGAGTCATCAGTGGTGCTTGTCAGAACACTGGATTTGCTGAAACCAGTGGCCAGGTTAAAGGAAACTGGTTCTCCCAGTTTGTCTCCCAGGGGAGTAGGACTTCAACCACCTGACTGAGATCATGAAGCTGGTCAGTAGATAACGTGACAAAGGGGACTGAAACCTTATTTAAATGCAAGATCTGCTCTTGGTTCTCACTCTCTTGCTGAAAAACAGAGACTGCAGAAGGTAAAGGGCCCACGGGGCCTACCTGCTTGACACATGGACTAGGCCTAAGGACTCACAAGAAGGGATGAGCATAGACACAGGGAAAAGAGCATTCAGGCTCCTGTTGTTTTCCTAGAGATCTGTAACTCTTGTATGCTTTGACAGCAAAGCTTACTGTGATTTTAAAAACTCCAGAGCAAAGCCTGTGTTCCTTACTTTACTTGCCATGTGTCCCTAAAGAGTTAAATTACAATCCAGAGCACCCACAGAGGGGGCCAGACAAGAGGTCTGTACCCAGTAGTGGGCCTTAGGGTATGTCTACCCAGCAGTGTAAGCTTAGGCTTAAGCCTGGGCTCAAATCTAACTCCCTTGCATCCACATACCAATTGTGCTAACCAAGGGCTCGGACCTAGGTTCCCAGGACCCTGCAGGGCTGGAGGGTCCAGGCAAACATTAAGCTGGCACTGGGACCTGGCGTTCGAGCCCTATTGCTTTTCTTTGTGCACGGGGTCCCAGCTTGACTCGGGTCCCGGCAGTCTCCGAATGTATCCCAGAGTTCCTTCGGGCAACTTCCTTAGTCTTCTCTATGCTGACGATCTGTGATGCCATCTGTTGCACTCTATTGCAAATGGAAGCTGCACCTCCCTTCGCAAATGGCAGCAGGTCGAATCAGCAGGTTAACCCCTTGTTTACTGGACATGCAACCCTAGGGAAGGTGGGGCCCTAGAGAGAAGAGCCGGGATCAAGCGACTGCCCTGCAGAGAGGGGGGAGAGCACAACTCGCAGCTCAGCATGGCCGGGGAAGGATGACCCTCAACACCCTGACCGCTCCCCCTCCCTGCAGGGCTGCTGCTTGGTCTCCACTCTGCTCTCCGGCCCCCCCGGGGGCTGCATGTCCAGAGTGCCCAGGCAGTGTGTGCTGTCAGGGCAGAGAGTGGGAGCCAGCCCCCAAACTTCCCCACAGCCTCCCAGAGATCTCTTATCCCTGCCTCCCAGGGCGCGTTGGGGCAGGGATAAGGGATCCTGGAAGGTGCTGGAGCACACGGGGATGCACTTCACTGCTCTGCTGCCAGCCGGGCTGGAGTGTTTTTCCTCTGAAACCTGCCTTTTATGCCAAACTTCGAAACAGACAAAAGTAAATAAAAAACCAGCCAAACAAAAACACCTTCACTGAACATCCCATTTCAGAAATTAAGAATTGCGAAGTTTCACTTTCATAGTCTGACAGCCCGGGAGCCTGATGTGCGAATTCTCCTCAGAACAGCTGCACATGGGCCTTTTCCTGACTCAGCCTAAACTGGTGAAGAGCCTAGTTGTCTGGTTAGATGGTAGTTCAGTACAAAGCCTTCTCAAACCCCAGTCATTCTACTGAGACAGCCACCAAATAAGCTAATTATGCAGCTTATGTACTCATGTGATCCTTATGGGAACCTGAGTCCCACCAATAGCCAGCATTAGTCAACAGCAGGTGTGTGCGTGCGCGCGCGTGTGTGTAACTCACACACCTCCTGGGTGTGATGTTCTGTCCCATCTAGGGCAGGGGTTCTCAAACTGGGGGTTGGGACCCCTCAGGGGGTCACGAGGTTATTACATGGGGGGTCGCGAGCTGTCAGCCTCCACCCCAAACCCCGCTTTGCCTCCAGCATTTATAATGGTGTTACATATATTAAAAAGTGTTTTTAATTTATAAGGGAGGGGGTCGCACTCAGAGGCTTGCTATATAAAAAGGATCACCAGTACAAAAGTTTGAGAACCCCGTATGTATTGGGACCGAGACCACTTAGAGAGAGATTAATGAGTCTGCTCTACAGCCTTAGTTAAGGGCCATATGGCATTTAACTCATGCAGTAGAGGCTCATGTATTTAGCTCAAAGATCCCAGGTTCAATCCCGATGACCGGGGTCTATCAGTGTTACAAGTGAGCGCACCAGGGGTCAGAAAATCCTTAACCTCGAGTTAAAATGCAATGTAAATGCTCAAGCCCAAGGTTGAGTCAGGTCAACTTGAGTCCCACTAATCTTAGGCTTACATTGCTGTGTAGACATACTCTGAGAGGCCCAGAATTAGAAGCAATGACTGGATGCTGACCAGATCCAGCTGGCTTGGAAGCACATGGGCTCCAAAGCTGGTACAATTACAGCTGACTGGTGACTGTCCACTAAGGGACTTGGCTAGGTCTTCTGTAGCAAACATGCATTGAGATTTAGGGTGTTAGGAGAATGTATTTTGGTGGGGAAATCATGGTGATACTTTTTAGCTCCACAAACATTTCAAAGAAAGAATTACATTTTGTTGAGGGCATGATGTTCCTACTGCCAAAAGGATATTGGAGAAAAACAGAATTCACAGAATATCACATGCAAGCAAAACACACAAATAAGATTCTCTTGCTGTAGATTGTCTCATGCAGGTGAATCTCTGCACCTGCACAGAGCCCCATTGAGTTCTGCATTTTAGGCCCTAATCCTCCAATTATTAATCCCTTGAATTCTCATCCTGAATCTATTGTATGTATGCAGAACATAGTCCGATAAAGGCCAATTATATCACTTTTGGGATGTCCACTATCTGACACTTCATTCAGAATCATTTAAACAGCCTGAGTATTTGACAGTTATCTGAGTGTAGAATACATAATATGTAGAATGCATATTGTAGATGTTGGGACATATGAAAAGATGCCTGCTTGTCTGGCAGGGAGGGAGAACAGCCAAGTGAAAAGCTGAGCCAGCACTTCAATCGGATGAACAACTGGTCAGCGGTTCAATCAGGGGAACAGCTTGGTCAACAACCTGATCAGGTAAACAACTGAGTTAGCAAACTAATCTTAGTGTTAGGCAGAAAAGTGTTTATATCTATAATGACTAATTTTGTAACAATATATTTAAGGTGAGCACCTGAATGTGGGTATGCGCTAGCATTTAACCCTATGCTGTGGCATGTTTCAGTGGACTGATCTCTCATTGAATCAGCAAATAAAAGACATACTTCTTCAGCTCAAGAGTCTGTCTGTGAACCTGTGTGTTCTGGGTAGCAGGGAAAAGACCCGGTCAACACTGGGAGAGGCTGCATTTTTTAGATCCATAACATTGGATTAAAAAAAAAAGATTTATAACATGTTTTGGGGGTTTTTTTGTTTTTTTTTTTACCAATAACAAGGGACAAAGCAAATCCTATTGGCGCCTGGACCCACACTAGTCCTCTTGTGGGAAGATAGACAGTTTCAGCTGTACCATTGATATATGCTCCTCCGACCCAGGTTGCTGAAAAAAAAAGGGGGGGGGCAGGAGAAATAGTGATGAGACATATATTGCCTTACTACTCTCATAAAACATATTGAAAAGTACAGAGCCAGACTGTGAACCTCTATTCACACTGGTGAGTGTTTACTCACACTCACATTTACTCCAGATTTTTTTTACTTCACATTTATCACATTTACTATCACATTTATCAGAATCTGACCCTAAAGGCTAGTTTACACTACACAGGTTCTGTGGATACAGTTATACTGGCAAAAGCCCCTACAGGGGGTGCAGCGTAGACTGACAGGAGTTTTTCTGCCAGGATAGCAACATCACCTTCCTGGATGACATTAGCTATGGCAACAGAAGCACTCTTGTGTCAGCATAGCTGAATCTATTCCGGGGGTTTTGCCAGCATAGCTGTGTTGGCTGGGGGATGAGGCTTTTTCACACCCCTGTCCGACATAGCTATGCTGACAAAACATTGCAGTGTAGACCTGGCCTGGGTAAAATTCTGGAGAGGTGATACTCAAAGTGAATAGCTACATTTGCATGGAAAACTCATTAATGTTCAGAATAGGTTTATTTTTATTTCTATTTTTGTTAATGGTAAACACTGGCTGGAGCAGATAGCAAGAGCAAATAGCGTTACATTTATTGTTCCTTAATAATTTATAGAACATAATTCCCATGTATCATGGTCCTTTACAATAGCAAATGTGTGCTTAAGAAAATAAATCCCTTAAAACAACAGTCAAGCACATACTGCATTCAAAAAAGTGAGTCTTCAGCTTAGACTAAAACCAAGCAAATCTGCTGGCCAGACAAATGTCACTTGGGACAGCATTCCCCTATTGACAGGTAAGAGGGAAAAATCTCTGATGATGGGAAAACACAGAAGAAATAGAAGAGGTGTCAGAAGCATAGTGTGTAAATGCTTTAAAGAACTATATATACATCCTTCTTTATAGGCAGATTCTGATAGCCTTACTCATGACGAGCAGCACCATATCCCACATAACAAGTAAGGTATTCAACACGAGTGAAGGTAGCAGAATCTTGCCCTAAATTAGCACCACATTCTATCCTCTTGAGTAGTATCATATTCCTTAGGGAGTCCCACTAATTTAAGTGGGACTACTCCAGACATTAGGGACTGCTCAGTGTGAGTAGGGCTGGCACAATCTGGCCCACAATGCTAATAAAACTTCCATATCCCAGACTTAGAAGAGCAAATTTATGTTGTGAATGAGAAAAGCTCAACCTGAATGTTTTAATAAGATAAACAGATTTCCTTTCAGAACACTTACCAGTTGCAGTGAATAATCCAATGAAAAAATTCATGTTCCTGCTCCCCACTATGATCATCTCAATTGGTTTCCCTTTCTTCTGGTCCTTTTTGCTTTTCCAAGAAGCCCAAATTCCAATGGCTAAAGTTATTGCATAAAACACAATTAACGCTACCAAGCCAGGTATATTCAGAGCCATTTTCTGCAGTTTATTCTGGACCACAGAGATGAATATGGATTCAGTAGTGCTCACACAGTACCAAAGAATTATGAGCCAAAATTTTGGTCAAGGTACTGGATGCTATGTCTCCGTCTTTCAGTCTCCACCCTTCTTGAGGAAATATCCAATCCTGCCTTCTGGGTGGAAGTAGGGTGGGGTAGATAAGGGACTGGGACTAAGGCAAATAAGCATTTATGTGTTGTATAATGTCAGTCTGATATCAATGAGGGGAAATGTAATATTTTGTATGATATGCATTGGCATGTGAATAATCAGTATCCATTTTGCTTGGTTCTCGTTATGAGGTCAGAACATATGTGGATGAGAATCTTGTCTGAACAAAGTTGACTGAAATTAAAAAAAATCATTATAATAAAAAGAAATTCAGGAAAGAAAAAAATCAATGATCAACTGAATGAGTAGCAATGCCTTATTCAAATCAAGCTCACATCAGTTCCATTGATAAAGGCAGGCAGGGGTGCAGACAGTGTTGCACCGTACCATAAAATAACAGGTAACACAGCTGTTTCTCTGGAGGCTGTATTTAACTAACTCCTATTAGAATGTTTCTCAGGTAATTAGAAAGAGAAATCTTTCTTTGATAAATTTAAGAAACTGTCCTTCAAACAGATAATGAACCTCCAATAGGAACCCCTTACACAGTAGGATGTGAGTAATTTATATAGTTTAGATGTCAGCGTTTTGGTTGATCTGTGGCTGAAATCCTGCTCTGGGCAGTAGACTTTCAGTCTTTCTCCTTCTGTCCACTAAGATATGATCCTTGATGCCAGGATCATATCAAAGATTGTTTCTTGAACAGTCCTTCATTTGCATTCTTAGCTGGAATTTATAAGTCCAAAACATCTTAACAGTTTCTTCCAAACACATCACCTCATGCAGAGATCAAGGGGCAGCAATTTTGTGAAACTCACATGGCACAGCTCAAAGATGACCTTTAGTTTAACAATACACACTAAGAACTAACGTACATTGATTGCGGCTGTGGAGAGTCTTGAAGAGAAAGACCTGAGGAGAACCTTGGTTTTTTTTTTTTATTTTTTATTATAGCATTCTGTAAACAGTCCATCAGCAATCCCTCTGTGTACAGTGTTCTCAAAACATTCTGGAAGCAGTATGAAGCTGTCCTGATTGCAGAATGAAGGCCAGTTCAAGGTCCTTCATGCTGCTGGGTTTGTGGCCCAAAAATTCTAATCTAACAGCAAACATTTTGTTTGAGCGAGAGACGCGTTCAAAGTGCAATTATATGAGAGGTTTTTAACTAAATTTTTGACAAAACAGATGAATCTGACATCAAACTGTAATATGAAAAATTCATTAGAAATAGCAGAGGAAGCAAGATTTGTGTAAACTTTGCTTCAATCTGACAGGGGGATTTGTACAAATAGAAATAGTGTGGTTGTTTTCATTTAAAAAAGAAAAAGCTTAAAGGCCAAATTCTGATACCGAATAGTACTGTAGTCTTTTAGTGATCTTATTAAAATCAGGTACTATTCAGCCTGAATAAGAGTATCAGAATTTGGCCCTAAATGTATAGATATAAAAAGCTAGGTGAGAAATACTGTACATTTTAAATATACATTTTCAGTGTTGTATGTTACTAAGAGGCACTAACTTTCACATTCACCATAGCATCTGCAAAGTCCTAGAAAGTGAAACTGTTCCAGGTCATGAATAGCCTGGTGAATGTGGGCTGTCTTCTCTTGTTTACTAAGTCGAGTTTTTCTTGCTGTGAAGAATTTTCATGTTACTTTTTGGATAAGTCACCAAGATCCAGCCTGTGTGGGCATTAAATCTAAATTCTGTGTCAAGAAGTTGTATTTGCTGTATTTAAACATAACTTCTAGATTCATAGATTCCAAGGCCAGAAGGGACCATTGTGATCATCTAGTCTGACCTGCTGCATAATACAGGCCATAGAACTTCCCCAAAATAATTCCTGACCTAGAGCATATCTTTTAGAAAAACATCCAATCATGATTTAAAAATTGTCGGTGATGGAGAATCCACCAGGACCGTTGGTAAGTTGTTCCAATGGTTAATTACTCTCACTTTTTAAAATGTATACCTTATTTCCAGTCCAAATTTGTCTAGCTTCAACTTCTAGCCATTGGATGATGTGATACCTTTTTCTATTAGATTGAAGAGCCCATTATTAAATATTTGTTCCCCAGGGAGTTAGTTATAGACTGTAATCAAGTGACCCCTTAATCTTCTCTTTGTTAAGCTAAATAGATTGAGTTCCTTTAGTCTATCACTATAAAGTGTGTTTTCTAATTCTTTGTTCATTATCCTGGCTCTTCTCTGAACCCTTTCCAATTTGTCGTAGCAATTGCACTATTGCCAAATACAGAGATAAAATAAGCTGGGAGCTGAATTCATATCCTTCCTATATGATAAAAGCCAACAAGAAAACACTAGACTTGCTGCTGGAGAAGATTTTTGTTGGAGCTGATTTAAAAATGTCTCCTCAACCCTGGAAAACATTGAAAAATGAAAATGAAAAAAAAAGTCTAAATTTTCCATGGAAATTAGTTTTGGTGCCAATTTTAATACTTGAAAACTTTGGCCAAAACTGAAATATTTTAATTTAGAAATGCTGTCACAGACTTTGTGGGAGCTGTAGTCTGTGCGCCTCAAGCTCCTGTTCTCTATGAGCTGTTCATCATGATCCCCTTTTTGGAGAGTGGAGGCAGTGCATCATTGGAGTACTGACCATGGTGCATCATGGGAGATGTAGTCTGGACAGGGAGCCCAGCCCCTAGAAGAGAATTGGAATATGAGGCAATTGAACTACACGGCAGCATTTGCAAATCAAAATATTTCTGTGTTTGGATGAAATTTTTTGGTTTTTAGGTGCTCAGTTTTTCAACAAAAAAATCTAAATTTTCGACAGAAAGCAGCCACTTTTAGTAGAAAATTTTTATCAAACCCCCATTTTTCTGTTGAAAAACAGTTTTGATGGAAATTTTTTTGCCAACTCTAATTTTCAGTGATTTGCTTCACAAGGGCAGTGGGCCAGCTGCCCCTGCATAAGCTGGGTGATGCTGGGTAATGATGTCCTCCTGGTCATGGTGGACGATCAAATGTTCAGGCTGATTCTCTTAGATCTCTCAGTTGCCTTTGACTCCTCTGACCAGGGCTGTCCGTACCCATATGCAAAGTACGCAGCTGTGTAGGGCACCAGGAAGTGTGGGGCACCAAATTTCCTGGTGCCCTAGGCAGCTGCATACTGCTCCAGGCCCTGCTCTGCCTCTTCCTCATGGCCCCTGCCCCTGCTCTGCCCCAGCCCCACGTCTTCCCACCGCTGCTCTGCCCAAGCCTGGGAGCCAGGGGAGCAGAGCGGAGCAGGCTAGGGCCGGGTCACTCCACTTCCCGCCACCCCGTGAGTGCGGGGTTGGGCGTACCCTGCTCTCAACGGGCTTCGGGAAGAGGAGAGACCTGGCTCCAGCCCGCTCCGCCAGCTCAGGCTGGGGGCGGTTTCCCCCCTGTCCCCAAGCCTGCTCCTGCCCACCCCCGCAGAGGCCTGGGGCCAGCTCGCCCGCCCCCACCCCCCGCAGAGGCCTGGGGCCAATCCGTCCCCGTCCCCCCTGCAGAGGCCTGGGGCACCAAAATGGCTAGGGATGGCCCTGCCTCTGACCGTGAGCAGAGGCAATTGCAGGATATGGAGCCTTAGGGGTTAATAAAACAGCTGTAAATATTCATTCTATCTTGGAGCTGTACCAGCTTTCCAAACAAGAGTGACTGTTTTTATCACATCTGGACAGATTAAAACCGAGGGGTCTCCAAACACTTTCTTTCCTTTCCATGCCCTCAAACAACTTAAACTGAGCGGTTTCTGACTATAAATAATGTGGCTAATGTTTAAAACAAATAAAAAATATTTAAAGTACTGTATCGTCCTCCCTTTCTATTTAATCAGAGGTGACCTTTTAACCCTTGTTAAAAAAAGGCACATGAGTACTTCTTTGTGGGAAAAGTGACTACTGTGCTCATGCATGGTAACTGTTTAGATTTGGTTCACATGTCATATATACTCACACAACTCTCAAAGATCTACTTTTAGTGAGAGGGCTAAGGACCTAAGGTTACTACTTTTACTGTCTCTAGGCAGATTTTATTTAAAGGATCTGGCCACACAGTGGGGTTTGGTACATACACACAACTGAAAAAAATGTAGTTATTGGAGGTGAGGTTTAAAAAAAAAATGTAACTGAGAAACACATTGTGCTGGGATGAAATTGCCTCTCAAGGAGAAAAAGTAAGTCACAGGTGATTTGCTTGCTGAGGGTTCTATTGCATAAGAATACTTAGCATTTGTACAGCAATTTACATTTTCAAAGAGCAATAGAAATGTGAACTAATTTGTCAAATTAAAGGCCAGATTTTAATCTTTTGAAGTCAATGGCAGTTGTGCGTGTGTGCCTTGGAGGGCATAATTTAGCCCTAAGTAAAGTCGTTACCTTAGGCAATTAGCATTAATTGTCATAATGATTTTTAAGATCTGGACACCTATCCACTACTAAGAACCCCCGGACTGAGACCTCACATTCATTTCACAAGGCAACTATTGGATGGCAGGAACATTCTGTCAGCTCTGAGCTAGACTGAATTTGACACAGCGACCTACAGGTGACATTTCCATATCCATTACCAGTCTGGGCCACCCACATTTGGCCTCCAAACCTTGTTTAAGTTCAACTGTATTATAAACTACAAGTCAGTGCTTCAGAGTCATGTTTTTCTCACAGAGGAGCAGAGATATATGTTGAGCTTCTCACCACACAAACCTTACTTGTTTAAAAGTCAGTAACAACATCCTCATTGCTGTCACACAAGTGATGGCTTTGCACCCCCACACGTTTTATTGTCAGTAATAAACATTGTAGGAACATAGGATTTGCAATACTGGAACAGACCAATGTTCATGTATTCCAGCAACATCCTGCTTCCAACAGTGACCAAGATTAATTGCTTCAGAGGAAGACATAACCTTCCCATAATGTACTTAATTGTGTAATATTACATCGCTATTTGAAAGGAAAAAGATAGTCTTTCTGTTCCCTGCTTTGCCACTGATTTCCTGTGTGCCCTTTGATAAGTGACTTCAGTTCTGTGTGCCTCAAGTTTTCCCAGCTATAAAATTGAGAATTAAGTTTATTCCCCTCTTCACATGAGGCTTAATTCATTGATGTTCATAAAGTTCTTTGAGATCCTAAATGGAAGTAAGTGATCAGTTTATGCCTTGAAACATTAGGAATGATTGCTGTTGTAACTGTAGCCTGGCTTATATAGCTACAGATGCTGTACACACCATCATGCAACTGTCTAGTCCTTTGAAAACCATGTTGGTATGTATCTGAGGTCCAAACAGAAAGTAGACAAGGAAGGGCCCCTCTAAAAACAGAGGAGGAAGATGCAGATTTTGCCTCCAAGACAGCAGTGACTGACTATGATAAGAACACATTTTTTTTGTAGAAATATGTAAAGCACGATGATTAACCAGAATTGGCTACACATTTTGGAACTTTATATCACTCAAAGACACAAAGAGAGAGAAGAAGAAAGTTCTAGGGACAGAAATGATAAAACAGTAAGTTTTCTAAATTGGAGAAATTAAAGACTCAAGAAGAGATACACACTGTTCTTCTGAAGGACAGAGGAGGTTTAGTCTTTCTACAGAGGAGTCGCCTATATTCAGAGTTAAACAGAAAAGAAGAAAGCATTTGGGTCTTAAATCAAGAATTCTTGACTAAGGGCACGTCTTCACTGGCAACGTTAAAACGCACTCTAAAAAACCCACCTCCAGGAGGGGTGTAGCTCCCAGCGCTGGTGCACTGTCTATACTGGCACGTTACAGCGCTGAAACTTGCAGCTTGGGTAATATCTGGTGTTCTTGGCCCCTTTCAGTATAGTTTGAGGCTTGAGTATGGCATAGAGACTGCATTAGTCTTCCTGGTTGACGTTCCGTTAATAGAAGGACATCATAGAGTCTAAGGCCACAAGGGATCATTGTGATCATCTAGTTTGATCTCCTGTACAGTGCAGACCATAGAATTGAATAAGGCCCAAATCACTAATAAATAATAATAAGACTCAAATCACTTCTAGGAACTTTTATTTTCTCCAAGTGCATTTCCGAGTCTGAATGTAGCTGTGGGTGAGCTTCAGCCTAGCAAGAAAAGTATAGTCCATTCAGAATGGAACATGCTTTTATTCAGTCTTTTATATATAGTGCTGAGATACGACACTGAGAAGTGAATAATAAATGCCTAATGTAGACAGATATATCCTTACCATTTGACCTGAGGCACCTATCCTCCATTCTAATGTGAAGATATGCTCAATGCAAAGCATCTGGTTATCTTCTTGAGCACTTGCCCCATAAATTCTAGATTACACGCCCCCACTTTGGTCTGTATTGTACATGTGTGGCCTGGGGCAGGCCAGTAGGTGGCTCATTGCCTCAGTTTCCCTCTTGGGTCCCCAGTAATTCCATGCAAGCATGACCTCTACTCCATCAACATAGTTTATTAACAAAACATAGTACTGGATATATACACCAGAAGGATAAATACCAGGGAGGGAGAGGGGTTATTTAAGTTAAGTGCCAATGTGGACACAAGAACAAATGGATATAAACCGGACATCAACAAGTTTAGGCTTGATATTAGGTGAAGGTTTCTAACCATCAGAGGAGTGAAGTTCTGGAACAGCCTTCCAAGGGGATCAGTGGGGGAAAAAAACCTAACTGGCTTCAACACTGAGCTTGATAAGTTTATGGAGGGGATGGTACGACTGATCCAGCAGGGGATGATTTATCGCGTCTAGTGAAGACGTGATAAATCGACCGCTGAGCGCTCTCCCGTCGACCCTGGTACTCCACCGGAGCGAGAAGCGTAGGCGGAGTCAATGGGGGAGCATCAGCAGTTGACCTACTGCAGTGAAGACACTGCGGTAAGTAGCTCTAAGTACGTCAACTTCAGCTACGTTAGTTACGTAGCTGAAGTTGCGTAACTTAGATCAATTCCCCCTGCCCCCACCCAGTGTAGACCAGGCCTCAGTTACAGGCTTGAGCTCTAGATACACGCAAACCCCAGGGGACTGTGTTCTTACTCAGTCCCCTAGCTCCCTTTGGAGATGATCACAGCCAAGTTTCCCATCAATATCTAGGGCGACCAGATAGTAAGTGTGATGGAGGAGAATAGATGCCTACATAAGAAAAAGCCCTGAATATTGTGACTGTCCCTTTAAAATCAGGACATCTGGTCACCCTAGCACAAATCAAACTAGAAAACACCTTTAGAATAATATTTAATATTTACAGATATTCGTAAAACAGATGATCCCATGGTGGATAAGACAAACAAATAGTGATCTACATGAGAACATACAGGTTACATTAAACACCTCTAATGCAGGAGAACTTGTAACAAAGAGATTACAGAAATACACTTAGCTTTTCTTACTTATTCTAGAGACCAGACATGTCAGTTTCTTTCCCTGAGAGCTGGCACAAGCTGGGCTGACCTGAGTATAGAGATGGTCACCAGGCAGCAAAACCTTCAGTGACTGTTTATGTGAGCTGATCAGGATGGATGTTTTAGGCTTGTTAAGGTTAGCAGGACCCCTGGAGCTGGCACGTCTGCTGGATTCTCTCTCTCACACACTCAAAATATATGCTTGTGTAATCACTTATCTGCCTCCCTAACCCCTCTACCTGAGGGAATTGCTTGGGTTTTGGTTGATCTCCTGGCTACACCAGTTCTTAATAATGACATCGCACTCGGAGTTGTCCGAGGCATAGAAACTGTCTTCAACAGCCATGTGGATTCTGACTATCTGAACCAAAGGGCTGCCATCTTCCTTTTGATATCTGGTTGTCTGGCTCTAACAGACTATTCCTGGGCTGGGAGAAGAGCTGGTCAAATAAGCCACAAAGTACTTGGCATATATATTTGTGAATAAAAGTGTTGGGTTTGGTTCACTGTCATGTACAGGGCCCTAATATTAATCATTCTCACGTATTTGAGTGGCTACTGGGAATTCATTTAAAATTCATGATTGCTGGAGGTTTAAGAAATATGAGTGTAATGCACTGGCTGTGGTGTGTGTGTGTGTCTAATAGCTGGCCCCAGCAATTATAACAGCCTGCTGCATACTCACAGCTAAAGGAGTTACTCCTTCAGGTAAAATGGTAGAGCCTGTGGGTTTAGTGCTAAAAGACCTAAGTTTCATCCCCACTAGGGTTGCCAACTGTCTAATTGCACAAACCCAAACACCCTTGCCCTGCCCCCTGTCCCGCCCCTTCCCTGAGGCCCCGCCCCCACTTCCTCCATCCCCCCTCCCTCTGTTGCTCACTCTCCCCCACCCTCACTCACTTTCACCAGGCTGGGGCAGAGGGTTGGCATGTGGAGGAGGTGTGGGAGGGAGTTTGGGTGCAGGGTGCAGGCTCTGGGCTGGGGCAGAGGGTTGGGGTGTGGGAGGAGGTGAGGGGTGTGGGCTCCGGCTAGGCAGAACTTACCTCGGGCAGCTCCTAAAAGTGACCAGCAAATCCCTCTGGCAGCAGCTTCTAGGCAGGGGTGGGGGTCAGGGAGGCTCCATACACTGCCCCACCCGCAGGCGCCGGCCCCGCAGCTCCCATTGGCTGCAGTTCCTGGCCAATGGGAACTGCAAAGTAGGCGCTCGGGGTGGGGGCAGCATCCCGAGACCCCCCCGCCCCCCACCGGGGCCTGCAGGAACGTGCCGGCCGCTTCCAGGAGCGGTGCAGGGTCAAGGGAGGCAGGGAGCCGGCCCTAGCCCCGCTGTGCCGCCGGACATTTAGCACCTAAAATCTGCTGGTTTGGCTTCAGTAGCTTCCAGGAGATAGAGCCTGATTCTGGGAGATTCACGGCGAGACTGGGATGGTTGGCAACCCTACTCCCAACTAGTGACCACAGTGTCTGTATATTTATCAGAACATTAGAAGCGTGTTTTTTCATCATCGATTCTCCTGTTTAAAAAGTTTCAGTCATCCAATCAGGGAGCAGAAATGATACCATGTGACTTAAGTGACCAGTCCTAGCAGACTGCTCATGAATATGTGATAGGCTGAAATTGGTTTGCCTAAACTACTTGAGAAATACATATGAATAATGAATAAAGCGATAGAAATCAGGGTCAGCACAGGAATAATTTGCAAACTGAAGAAAATGATAAATTTGCAAAGAAATTGTATTCACAATGAACAATTTGCCCAGTTCTAGCTGACAAGAGTCTGGGTTCTCTTGTTAACAGAGTTAACGTTTTTCCTACAGGCTCAGTAGAGTTTGTTAGTGATTGTTTTATTCCTTCCTGCTTGCTGTGATGCAGTGTAAGAGATTATAGGGTTTTATAAAGAGTTGTCTAATTAGTTATTGTTTCTTTACATGAGTTTCAAAGCAGCTTTTCCTTGAAAACGCTGCTCCAGTAAGTTCTCCCAAGTTTCACTGTCAGAGCTACACATACAAAGCAGTTCCTCTGTGCCAAAGCTCCTGCCTGACCCATATTCAAGACAGGCTTTCCCCTAACATCTCCCCTCTTTGCAACCGAACGCTCAGCAGCAAGCCGCCTGTCCACTTACTTTGCTTCCACTGCAGAAACCCATTTGAAGAAACAACATCTAACGACAGGTTTCAGAGTAACAGCCGTGTTAGTCTGTATTCGCAAAAAGAAAAGGAGGACTTGTGGCACCTTAGAGACGAACCAATTTATTTGAGCATGAGCATCCGATGAAGTGAGCTGTAGCCACAAGTCCTCCTTTTCTTTTTGCGAACATCTAACGAGGCAGCTCTTCATAATAGAGAGTAACCTGTTCCAGCCAGTTAACTTCTGGTTTCCTTGGGAGGTGGGGAGGAAACAGCAGTAGGTGGGAGGCTAGTTGGGGTAGAGTGGGTGCGGGGTGGTCAGGTGGGTAATGATTGGCTGTGTCAGAGCTGGCGTGATGGAGGAGGGTGAGTCTAGGAGCAGGAGCAGGAGCAGACAGAAGCCAGAGCAGAGAGGTAGTGGCAGACAGTAGATGCTGCTACTGCAGGAGCCAGAGAAGTAGGCAGGCAGTAGTGAAGCAAGCAGCACTAAGGGCGCGTCTGGAGAGTTGAGTGGTGCAAGGGAGTCAGGCCAGCTGGCCGAGGAGAAGACCTTCATGACAGCTTGTGTAGGGTGGGGCAGACACATGGACCTGCATGAAGAGGAGAGGTGGGTGAAAGGAGCTGGTTGCTAGCAGGTTCTGTCTGTGTAAACTAATGGCTGCAGCACAGTGGCTGTGAACCGTTTGATCACATACTGTCTGTGAAGCACTGCTAGGAACAAAGGCCTGAATTCTCAGGGACATTATGGCCCCTTAGTGTAACTGAGAATCAGGCTCTAAGGGTTTAATACACTAGAAGCACGTTCATACAGGTCACTCTACAGCAGCTGCACGTTTCTCAGGACATGACAATAAGCAACCCATTTAAATTGTTAAACGTGGGATAATCTGCAGTGCGTTTTCATGCAGTGAAAGGACAAAATTTACACAATTTAGCCAAAGACAACGCCGCATTTTATTTCATTTTTCATCAGTTTTAAAATAAAAAGATTGCTGCAGTAAAAGGGACAGTAGTACTGTGAACCTCCTCTGATCATAGCCCCTTGCATACTTCACTGTATAGAACAGCTGGAACTTTTGGAGCCACTTACGGGATTTGGATGCATCCACATCCTTTATTAGTATTTGAAAACCTTGGCCAACCTGTGTATTTCTCTCTTGCTTTTATTAAAGAGAATATGCTTTAAAACATGATGGGCAAAAATTTAAATATTGGTGCTTAAGCTGCACCCCCTAAAATACACCTGTTGCCTGAACATAACTGGCATTTATTTGTTCGAATGAGGGATCTGCATGCATATATCAGGTGACAGCATGAGTGACCGGATACTTCTGTGTGAAAATTCCCAAGGGGACAGGGAAAAATGTCCATTTGTGTGATCAAATGCAGTAGTCAAAAAACATTTTTGAAAGAGGAAACAAAGGTTTCTCCTTTTGCAAAACAGATCCAAAGTAACCTAACTTTACAGTTAGGCAGTTTTGAAGAGCTTCTGATATATATGTAAAATATCTTACTACTTTTTGTCTTAAGCAGAAGAATCAGTGACAATTGTAGGAATTAGCCTTTGAAGTGGCCAATAAAATGACAAAGAATGCACAGACTTTCTGGAATTTACCAATCACATGGATTTAGCATTTAGGGCTTGATCTCACACTCAGCACTTTGTGGGATCATTGCTTGCTGTAGCACTGAGAATGATGCCATTTGGTGCCTCTTAGGGCTAGCTTCAGTTTCTCAGAAAAGCGTGCACAAGAATGATCAGAAGTGCAATTTAAAAAAATTAAATACTGAAAATGAATATGTTCTACACTAGGATGTGCATATCAGACTCCCCTGGAAATGAGTCTGAATTTTTTTTCCTCCTTATAGTTCAATAAGGCTAGTTATTGGCTAGTTGGTTGCTACATAACATGCCTTGCATGTTGGGGCAAATGCATCTCCAGGGTTACCAATGTGCAACATTATTACCTTTGAAGTGCTGATTTTCAGTGCAGCATTGGCACTTTACTGACCACCACAGCCTCCTACAGCACTCACAGAAGTGTGAGTGGAGGCTGGCTCCACAGAGGGTAAAGCAGGTTAGAAACTGGCCAGCTGCCTACTACACAGGGCCTCCACAGTGCTACAAATATTGGCCCTATTTAAGCAACATCGCTACTGCTAGGTCCTGAAAATACCCTTTCTGAGCCCGGTATCGACTGAAGACCAGTGCTTACGTACCAAAGGGATAGAAATAGACAGAGCATGACCTGAAGATGAGCTCTGTGTAAGCTCGAAAGCTTGTGTCCCTCACCAACTGAAGTTGGTCCAATAAAAGATATTACCTCACCCACCTTGTCTCTCTAATATACTGGGACCAACACGATTACAACAACACTGCAAACATAGATAGAGCACTGCCAGAGAATCCATCCCAGTTTTACACAGGGCCAGGACAGGGTTTGGGGAGCATTAATGAGCATCTTTAGACATCCAACCAGCATGGATGAGTTCAGTAAAGCTGATAAATCTTTATATTAGCAATGATTACATTCAGACCAGGTTTCCATACACAACAATCAGCACTTCAAAGTGACATGCTTGCTACACAGGGCAGCACTTGTGGGGTAAGCAGTTAATTTTAATTGGAGAATGTTTGTGATTGAATGTTTATATATGCCAGGCACTCTTGAAAAGACAGCATCATGTTGCCAGTACCAGAGACTTAGCCTGGGTTCTTAGAGGAGACAAAAAAGAATCTGTGACGTCAAAAGTTCTAGATAATCCACCCACTCCCATCCAGATATCTTTATAAAATGTTCTGGAGTTGTTCTGAAACTCCTGAACATCTTGGGGTCCCTCTGTCCCCACAAATACAGCACAACACATTATGATTATACATGAATCCCCGCAGGTCTATGCTTGTCACTAGCATTCTTTGTAGGTGATTTACATTCCAGCAATATGTGTCTGAAAGACAAGGAAGGAAAGAATGTCAAGTTAATTAAAGTTCCAGATGGATATCAGGCTTGCTACAGGAATCTTATTAAGTTAAAATAAATGGCAACCTCCTTGTGGAGAGAAATAAAATGTAAAGGTGTTTTTCTTGCAAAAGAAGAGACTTGCAAGCCAAGAAAAGATTTCTGCCTCATTACAACCCACAGATAACATAATCCTGAAACCTGTATGTCCATAGATGGGCTTCAATCCCTGCATTTTGAAAAGTGACTAGTGGCTTTGCGTGCCTCAGTTATTGAGTGCCCAGCCCGAGACACTTGCTTTTCAGAGGGTGGGTGCTAAGTATTGTCTAAAAATCAGATCTTTTTATGTAGCTCAAATTCAGTACCTGCAAATTGAGATTCCCCAAATCACTAGTTGCTTTTGAAAAGGTAGTCCTAAATAACCACAGCATCAGACCCTTTGTCCCCTCTCCATGTGGGAATAACTAGTGTTATGTTTTTTAAATGGGGCGTTACTTTTTATTATTTGTCCAACTATTTAAAAAGTCCTTGAGATTTGCATCGTTTGTTTACATATCTGATATTATACACTATCAGGACAATTTACTGTGGTTCTGCCAAAAGTGGGGCTAAAATTATCATAAAGTCTGATAAAAACTAGTAAAAATAATATTTACTTTGTGATATCTTACATCAGATACTCACCTTTCTTTTCCTCATACATGTGCCACATATGAATCCAATAAGTCCATTGATGACTTGAATAAAGCAAAGAACAGCTTCAATTGTACCAATCCCCAAGAGAAGAGAAAACAAGACAATATTCCACATAATAATGTTTTCAGGTTCTTTGCAAATGCTCCATGTTGTCTGATTAAACAAATAATTGTCTCTGTAAGTAGAAAAAATAATTGACAACTTATTATGAAGAGTGATTCAAAAAGACTTCATCTGTTAAGAGTTGTACCTCAAAGATTGGGCCTGATTCTCTCCTTCTTGCTATCTTTAGAAGTCATTTGCAAAGCGTAAAGTGAATGTAAAACTCTAACACAGTGGTCTGGTAGCATTTTATACCCACTTCGCAAAAGTGTAAATGACAACATAAGGTGCAGGGCCATGGAGAATTAGGCTTGCATTACATGGCTGCCTGCATAAGATCCTGTGTTTTGTTTCAGGACAATTTTAATGGCAAAATACAAAAGTCCACAGAATATCAAAAATGTGCCCATAATCTGTTGCAATATCTGACCCAGTTGCAATATCTGATCAGCATTCTCCAGTCCACTTTGCAAGATGTTGTCAGGGTTCACTTGCAAAAAGCCAATGAAGAGATTTTTGCTTTGCTTTTCAGAGGGATGTGGGAGAGGGCTCAATTTGGTAGATTTCCATCCAACTGTGTGATGTTTTAGCCATGTGACTCCCTTTGACTTTAATAGGAGTCAAGGCTCAAATCTCATACAGTCCCATGAAAGTATCGCACAGCCATCACACAAGTCTGGTCAATAGCTCAATGGAAACAAAGTACCTGTGTCCTCCAAAACAAAAGCAGGCAGCTTTCCAGAGAATGGGCCAGAGAAGTTGGACCAAGTGAAGGATGGCTGGGGACTGCTCACTCAAAATAATACAGATTCAGGATCTGATAGCGCAGAACATCAATTCAGTTCAGAAAAACCTAGATCTGCTGTTCAAAGGGTGCAAAAATTGGCCCTTGCAGTTTGGAAGAGTCAGTATGTCATACTTACGTCAGTGTGTCATTCCGGAAAGGGTAGATATATTCTCCATCACCGGTGTCACAAAGAGGCCCACTAATCAGTCCCAAGGATGAGATGACCATACAGTATACCCCTCCTGCAGCTCCCAGCACAGCCAGCAGCACAGAGAGCAGCATCTGAAAGGGAGAAGGTCCTGAACATCGTCTGTATGGACACAGAGTATTATGGACACCTCAGACTGTGAATGGAAAGGGAATCCCTCTTTAGCTGTTTTTCACTTTGGGCAATAAATAATAACAACCGTAATTTGGGGCCTGCTTCACTGCTGCAGGAATTTGAAGTTGTTGAATCTTTCCAACTCTGGTGCAGCTACCCCCTGGGCTGAAGAAAGGTGCAAATTGCATCCCACCTGCCTGCAGAGGTGGGTGAAGCCCAGACCTTTAGGAACATAGGACTGGATGGGTATGTCTACACTGCAGCTGGGAGTGTGCTTCCAGCCCAAGTAGATAGACTTGCACGAGCTCGAATAGCAGTGTGGCTGTTGCGGCATGGGCAATGGCTCAGGCTAGCACCAACGCCCAGATCAAGGGGCCAGGCGGGCTTGGACTCGGGTGCCTGGCCTGAGCTGCCACCCGTGCTACTATTTCCAGCATACTAGCTCGAGCAGAGCTAGTGCACGTCTGTCTACCTGGACTGGGAGGCTCGCTCCCCTGACTGTAAAGCGAGAAGAGTCCATCGTGATCATCTAGGCTGACCTCCTGCACATCACAGGCCACAGAGCCTCACCCAGCCCCTCCTGTAATAGACCCAGAACCTCTGGCTGAGTTACTGAAGTCCTCGAATCATGATTTAAAGACTTCAAGTTACAGAGAACCCCCCATTTACACAAGTTTAAACCATCAAGTGACCCATCCCCCTGGCTGCAGAGGAAGGCGAAACCTCCCTCGGGTCTCTCCTAATCTGACCTGAGGGAAAAGTCCATCCTCACCCCAGATACAGTGATCAGTTAGATCCTGAGCATGTCGGCAAGACCCTCCCTCCTCCCTCCGCCAGACACCTGGGAAATAATTCTCTGTAGTAACTCAGAGACTCCCCATCGAGTGTCCCATCATCGGCCATTGGAGATATTTGCTGCTAGCAGTTGCAGATTGGCTACATGCCATTGCAGGCAATCATACCATCCCCTCCATAAATGTATGAAGCTCAGTTTTGAAGCCAGTTAGTTTTTTTGCCCCCCACTGCTCCCGTTGGAAGGCTATTTCAGAACATAAGAACCTAAGAACGGCCACAGTGGGTCAGACCAAAGGTCCATCTAGCCCAGTACCCTGTCTTTCGACAGTGGCCAATGCCAGGTGCTCCAGAGGGAATGAACAGAACAGGTAATCATCAAGTGATCCATCTCCTATCACCCATTCCCAGCTGCTGGCAAACTTCACTCCTCTGATAGTTAGAAATCTTCGTCTAATTTCAAGCCTAAACTTGTTGATGGCCAGTTTATATCCATTTGTTCTTGTGTCAATGTACCCCTGATAGACCCTGGTCATTGGCAGGTGGGATCAACCTGGGACCTCTAAAGCAGGGAGAGGGAACCTATGACATGCGGGCTGGATCTGGCCTACTGCTTCATTTCATCTGGCCTGCTGCAAGTCTCCCCCTCCTGCACCCAAACTCCCTCCCAGACCCCCCATTCCCACCTGCACCCCAACCCCCCTGTCCCAGGTTGGAACCCCCCATCCAAACTCCCTCCTGGAGCCTGCACCCCGAACTTCCTCCTGCACCCCAACTCCCTGCCCCAGCCCTGAGCCCGCTCTTGCACTCCAAACCCCTTGGACCCAGCCCAGAGCCCCCTCCTGCACCCCATACCCCTCATCCCCAGCCCCACCCCAGAGCCCGCACCCCCAGCCAGAGCCCTCACCCCAACCCCCCACCCCAGCCCAGAGCCCCCTCCTCCACCCTGAACCCCTCATTTCTGGTCCCACCCCAGAGCCTAGGGGAAGCCCCGAGCCTCTGCACCCCCCCGCAGGACTGTAACTGACTTTTTCTGTGGGTCAAAGGCCCCTGATAGAAAAAAGGTTCCCCACCTCTGCTCTAAAACTTAGTTACACTGTATGCATCCGATGAAGTGAGCTGTAGCTCACAAAAGCTTATGCTCAAATAAATTGGTTAGTCTCTAAGGTGCCACAAGTACTCCCTTTCTTTTTTCAGAAATTAGGAAAAGCCAGAATTGAGGTTGCAAATCTTAATTAGGCCCCCTTGTGCATTATGATATATAGCAGAGACGTTTTATGGTATGTTACTCCTGCATCATGAGGCAGCAGACCCAAATTATGGACAAGATTGTGGGCTTTAAGCTGTTGCCCTTAATTGGGCGGAGTGGAAGGGCAGGACATTGGAGGCTGCTCCTGGGGTGATTGTGCTCCTGTTTTAGGCACAGTGTCTCCAGGAATGGTTGGGCAGCTCAGGCCTGAGTATGTCTGCTATTCCCTTTTACAGGCCCCAAGCTGAGTTCCCCATTATACCCACCCACCTTTGCTAGTGAGCAGTAGGGGGATTTGTTGAAGGATCTAGTGCTGCAGCTCACACCCGACTCCCCTGGTTCTTACACACTAAAAGCCAAAAGACTGTGATTTTTGCCTGATCCCTTAAGCCCTCCCTTTCCCTGCGAGAAGTGGGTACAGGCTAGCCCTGCACTGATACCTCTTATAAATGGCTCAGGTTAAGGGACTACTAGATAATGATGCTCCTGTTGTTACAGGAAATATTTGAGGGATTTCCTCTCATTATACCATAGTGGTGAGGATGTTTTTGGAGGAGTACACCCCCTCCTGCAGGACACAGAAGCTCACCTAGGTTGTTACTTTCCAAAAATTATTATACCCATTCCCATAATGAAAGAACAAAAGGGCATTTAATGAAGTTAAAAGGCAATCATTTAAAATGTATTAACAGAAATATCCATTCCATAACATATAATTAGTCTGCAGAAATCACTGCAGATTGAAATGGAGAACTTAATAAGACAAATAAAAGGATGATAGATAGATAGATAGATTTATACTTATTTACCGTTTGTATTGCAGGAGCACCCAAAGGCCCCAGTGAGGATCAGGGCCCCATTATGCGAACCACTGTACAAACACATTAACCCTTTCCCCCTCATTGCTGAAGCCCCTTGTCGTTGTTTGGGAATCACTGGCAAACCAATTTTGAATATTCCAGCTCCCTGTAAAAAATCTGCAGAGCCATTTCCTTATATCATCCTTCAAATCTCTCCTTAAAACTCATCTCTGCTGCGGTGCTTATAAATCACTCAACAGTGGCTGAGCTGTTGGTGTACTGAGACTGTTGCTTATTACACTAGTCAGAGCATCCCTCTGTTACCATGGGCTTCTCCCCATCTAATTTCTGCATCAAGCCATAACTTCTGCTTAAGCTGTAAAATAGCTTGTAAAAATATATCCAGTCTTGACTCAGACTGCGAGTGATGGAGAATCTACCACGTGGCGAGGTGAGCTGTTCCAAGTGTTAGTTACCCTTCCTCATAAATTTGTACCTTATTTCTAGTCTGAATTTGTGTAGCTTCAGCATCCAGCCGCTGGTTCTTGTTATGCCTTTTCCTGCTAGATTAAAGAACTGTTTGCTATCAGCCATCTGTTCTCCATGTAGTTACTTGTAGAGTCTGATTGTCACCTTTTCCACTGTTTGTTATAGTCATCGGTGGCTCTTGTCTTATATTTAGCTTGTAAGCGCTTTGAGATAGGGACTGTCTTTTCATTCTAGATACATTTACAGTGCTTAGCACAATGGAGTCTGATTCCACATTGGGGCCTTTGGGCACTACTGCAATACAAATAATAACAACAGTAAAGCTGAAGTGTGTATGCACCAGCTGTCAGAGCAGGGAAGGCTAAGGCCAGACTCTTGGGATCTCAGCTCACAGTCAGGGATGCAGTAGTGAGTCAGCGGCAGAGTAGCAAGTGGAAGGATAGTGGAGCTGAGTGGTGCCAATCAGATGCCTCTTATTGTCGTAGCTGGCCGAGGGATCAAGGACTCAGGAGTGAGAACAAAGCCAGAATACATCCTATGGGGCTAGAAGGGAGTGTCTGTCTAGGCTGAGTGTTGTGCTGGGAGGAACAGTCTGAAATTCTACCGGGGGGCTGGGGGGGGACTAGACTGGAGGAACAGCTGTGTCTGGGGTGCACCAGTAATTCTGGTGGACCTGAGCCCCATTTAGTTTATTTCACCTGTTGTGATTTAGCACGTACTGCAGAGCAACTGAACACCTGGCCATGTCTCGGGTTGTGACTTGTTGCCATGTCCATCCAATGCTTTGTCAGATCAAAGGCAATTACTTAAAATCAGATTAAATTCCTTAAATTTAGTAAAGCACCTTAACAATGTAGAATGATCTCATTATGAGTCTTACTAAATGTAAACTGAAAGGTATTGATGAAAATACTTTATTGCTCAGTTCTAGTTACAGGCTACTGCTAGCAAGGAACTGGACTAGAAAAACATTTCTAAATCAGTTTATCCTGGCTAACGAAAACCGCAGTACATCAGAAATAACAATTAATGTACAAGGCATGGAGATTAACTGAGATACCCTCACAGTTTGTTTGCTCTGTCATGTTTGTAATTTTTGAGGGACAAATTCTCCCTGGCCTGTGGGTGGGTGGAAAGAGCACAGAGAGCCTTTCCATCTCTGGTGTGTAACCCACTAGAGGATGTGGGTTATAGGTCCCCCTCAGTGATGCCCTGCAGAAGATGTGAGTCTGTTACAGCCCCAGCTAGAGAGACTTGGCTTTAGCTCAACCTGTAACAGGTTTCACTTCTAGATGTAGGTATCCTGTTCACTCCCTGGTATGTTGGACAAGATGGCAGCTGTCACATCAGCTCTGTACAAGGGTCAGGGACAGCCCCAGTCCCTGCATTTAGGGGAGCACAGAGATTTCTCCCTCCCATGGAAGGGACCCATGGAAGGCACCCATGGAAAAGCCCATCACCAGAGGGAGGAAGGAGAGGCAGGATCCTGGCACTGTCCTCCCATGAACAGCCACAGGAAAGGGGCTAGGCTGTGCCACCCTAGAGGATGGTATAGTTTGCCAACTCCCCCTGTGCACCAGGAAACTGGAGCAGTGATTTGCTCTAGCTGGAGTGGGCTAGTGCTACTTTGTCCCACTCCACTCTATACTTATTATTGTGGCTAAATGTTCCAAATCTGGCCTTGGGATAGATACTAGTTTATATAAACACTCCAATATATTAACATTCTTGCTAGATGAGGCTGCTCCTGTGATGGGGTCAATCAATCATACGCTAAGCACAGGGATTCTGCAGGTCAAGCCCTATTTCTGTATTGGGAGGATTGGACTGTCAGTGGTTGTGTGCTTTGTGCCTTTCCATCTGCTCAGCTTCCACTTAAGGGCTGTTATTCACGGATCATAGTGATTGCCCTTTTCAGCACGTAAATTGTTGCTTACCCCACATCTGTTAGCACAACATCCAGCTCCACCTGCACCCAGCATCATAAATGCTGGCAAAATAACCTGTAAGTTAAGCACATATTGAATTAATGCGCGAGGTCTCCATACACTCAGCATTAGTTGGACAACAATGTGTGAATTAAGTGGGGTCATAGGATGAAGCTACTTTAGCTTCTTCTGGCTCTTCACTGTGTGGTACACCAATGGGGACTCTCTTGCGCATTGGCAGAGTGAGTTTAGGTAGCTCTATGGTATTCCAACTGACTCTAAGGGCTTGTCTACACTACCCGCTGGATCGGTGGGCAGCGATCGATCCAGCGGGGGTCGATTTATCGCGTCTAGTCTAGAAGCAGTAAATCGACCACCAAGCGCTCTCCTGTCGACTCTGGTACTCCACTGGAGCGAGAGGCGCAGGTGGAGTCGACGGGGGAGCATCAGCAGTTGACTCACCGCAGTGAAGACACTGCGGTGAGTAGATCTAAGTATGTTGACTTCAGTTACGTTATTCACGTAGCTGAAGTTGCGTAACTTACATCGATCCCCCGCCCCCAGTGTAGACCAGGCCTAAGGAAGTTCAATGCAATATTAAGGGGACTGAAGGGCAGATTTGCAGCTAGTGTAATCCAATGTAGCTCCATTGACTTCAGTGGAGCTACACCAGTTTACACCAGTTGAGAATCTGGTCCTAAAATAGAGAGCGGGGATTTAAATTGCACCATTTTACTCATCATCCCTGAATTTGACCTTTTGTGTTAGACCACAGGAAGGTGCAAACAACACAATTCAGTCAACAGTCTCTGAGCTCAGCTCAGTTTGATCCATGGTAATTATTAGCTGGAGTCAAGTTGATAAGGTGTAGCCAGCAGTCCCGTCCATGACTGTGCCATGGCAGGATGTCCTATCACGCCACATAGGGTCTCCCTAGACCAGCGGTTCTCAAACTTTAGTAATCCGAGGATCCTCATTTTGATTTAAAATTTTGCTGGGGACCCCCAAGTCCCCCGCTCAGCCCCAAGCACTGCCCCCAGTCCACAGCTTCCCCCAAGGCCCTCCCCCTCCCCACCTCTTCCTGCCCCTGCTCCACCCATGCCCCTCCTCTTTCCTGCCTCTTTCCATCCCCTCCCCCAAGCGCTCCCCTTCCCCCTCCTTCCCCTCCCTCCTAGCGCCTCCTGCACGCCGGGGGGGAACAGCTGTTCCCCGGTGTGCAGGAGGTGCTGGGAGGGAGGGGGAAGAGTTGAGGGAGGAGTTGATCAGCGGGGCCCATAGACCCCCTGGAGTACCCTCGTGGACCCCCAGTTTGAGAAACGCTGCCCTAGACAACACTGGTTGGAGAACTACATGGTCTGTCTGTGTCCAGTAACCAGAATAAAGAATCCCCCTTTATGTTCATAAAATAGCTGAGTCCACTGTCGTTTGTGTAGCTCTTTCATGCAGCAACATGGGAGAGAAAAGCATTTCACTGTGGCTGTCTAGCAAGGGAATGGAAGGCAGGATGGACTCGGGGGCAGGTGGAGTACTTGAAACTACTATTAACTCTCTTTTTTTTTAAACTGACTAGATTTCAACCTGACAGTATCCCTTTAACAGCTCATCACAACACTTCCACAAGTGCTATGGGCAGAAAGCGAAGAATATAACGTCCGTTGTAACTGAACCTCAGTGGGGAATTTATGTGAGCAGAATGAAAATACTTCTGTTGGAATTTGGCTAGGACATTGGGATTTAAAAAATCCTCCTGTTGCGAGAAGTGCAATGAGGTAGTCAACAGTGCAACCCCAGCAACACAGTGTCCTCTAGTACCCTCCTCAGGCATTTTAGAGTATTGACTGAGAGGCAAGAGTGCCATCTACTGAATCAGCAGCCCTGCTTCCCTCACTACCCTCCTTTTCCTTGAAGGCCTCCTGCCCAGTCTGTGAGTGGGCTATTTTGTCTCGGCTTGGAGCAAGTTCATTTGTTTGGAGTGCAGGGCTTGTTTGTTGCGTCTCGCTTTTCTCAGCATCTGTATCTTCCTGCCTTTTGAGGTTAGAATGAAAATTTGCCAGTACGCTGGCATCAGTGAGGTGGGGGTCTATGTCTTGCGGGGTCTCAGTCACTTCCCAGTGGTGCCATTCTACGTTTGCAGCATCGAGTACTCGTAACAAACGAGTCATTCTTCCTTTCCTTAAATGTCTGAATTTGCAAAATAAGGAAATTGAGGGGTTTTAAGCAAAATAAAGGTCTGTGTTCTGTTTTTATAAGGGCATGTCTTTTAAAAAGCAGCCGTGGAAGACAAGGAGAGAGCAAGGCTGAAATGAGCCAAAGCTGGCCACTAAATGGAAGGGTGTCCTTGTAGTTCCGGCACTGGCGTGGTACGCAGGAGCCTGGCTTCAGGTCCCAGTGTGAGACTGACTTTCCACGCGACCTTGAACAAGTTGTTTAATTTCTTCATGTTTCAGTTCCCTTGCTGTCACCTGGGGATAATACTCCCCTTCTCCCACACTTTGTCTATTCACACCTCTTTCTCAGTCTATCACATAGTTTCATGGAAAACATATACACTTAACAGCACTGTTTTGCTGATCAGTAACTACTCGTAGTGCGGTTGTCAGCGTTTTGGAGATCAATGCAAACGCCTCTTCCCCTCTCTGTGTCCACTTTTGATGCGCGCCATCCTGGCCACAGCCTAGCCTTATTAGAGCCCTCAAGAGAAGTCATGTTCTGAATGTGACACAGGGCTCTCATGCTGAACATTAGTCTTTCCTTTCATTGAAAGCCAGTGGCCCCTGGGCTTGGAATGGTATGAATTTTTCACAAGTACCTGTGGTACAGTTTTAATCTTTGTTCAGACTCCCTGTTCATACATCCAGAACTCAGCATGAGGGATAGGCCTATGGAGTAGGTGGACGGTACACAAGAAGAGCCAGGCAAGCTATTCATAGCAGACAATTTACTCATTTTTCTGTTTGTGAGATATGGGCCTGATCCAAGCCTATTATACTTAATAGGAGTTTTTCCATTAAGTTCAGTGGGTTTTGGATCAGGGCCTTACCGAGAACAAACTTTGATTTTTATAGATTTGTTGTTCATAAATATTCAGTGAGGAGTACATTTCATCTCCTCCTTTATGTGAGGAGATGACAGCCTATTTAGTGTGTATGGTCTATTCACTTAGACTCTTTACTGTTCATTATTTGTGGTATATGATTCGTCACCTGAGTTGCATGGCTTTTTTTCCTGCTCCTTGATTGCATGACTGAATATGTATAGACAAGGACAAGCACTTCATACAATCTATTCAAACACAATGCATATACAACTGTGGGAATTCACACAAAGAACAGGCATTCCCCAAACATGCATGTGGACAAATAGCTGGTCACACACATGTTCACAGAAAAATGACCAAAAGTAAAAAAATTTCAACCATTTTCATAACAGCTATTTGGAATTCAAACAGTGCTCACAAAATAGAGGAGCAGTTCAGCACTACTTGATTTTGACAACAGCTCCAATAAGGGCAAGCCCAAACAAGCTTCAGTGCCTCATGAAAGGTGAGAATAAAATCAATGAAAGAAGCAACAAGGCAACACAACTCAATAAATGTGAGAACTTACAACCTAAAGCTGAATTTACACATTGAGCCTGAAAGAAACTTGTGTGTGTGTTTACTACATAAATAATGAAAAGCCAACATTTTTGTTTCCTCTAATATTTGTAATTTGGAATTTCTTTGGACACCAGGATTTTCATAAAGAAGTTATATTTCTTTATATAGGTGATTTCCCCTTAGCCCTCTGGAAAGATGCCTTCTCAGTTTTAGACCCCAGATAGTTTTAAACTTTTTCCCACAGATAAGTTGTGTCATCTACAAATGTAAAGGCAGCCCCCATGGATTGTTATTTGGAATTGACAGAAGCATTGATAAGCTTTAAAAAGTAGAAATAATTAAAACAACAACAACGACAAAACTTCTCTCTTACCAGTATCCCAGCTCCAAGAATGCCATGGAAAAACCAGACCAAATCAGTTATCTTGTCAGGCTCTATAACATTTCCATTGGGGAAGTACAGGAGAAGATTGGAGATTATGGCACATACAGCTAATGGGAATAACACGACCCCAATGCACTTTGAACACTTTCCAGTGCACATTGTAGCTCACCCCTGTGGAAAGAAATGAGAGAGGAAAGTATGGGTCGTGGCACAGTTTAAAAAACAGTGAGACTTGACAAGGCAATCGTTTTCTTTCTTTGTTGGAGAGAACTGTAAAGTATGTGACACTTGTTATGAAGCAAGATATTTTCAATTAACCATTTATTTAAGAAAGGCTCTACTATATAGAGTTGTTCGCCTCCAGTTCAAAACTGGCCCTGGTTAGTAGTAAACAAATATTGGTTGCTCAGTGTCCTGTGTGAAATGGCTGTGTCCTATGTGAAATGAATTGATGGTTTCATTCTAGTTTCTACAGAACAGCTGTTCACATCATTAAGATCACCACTGTGGCTGGCACTAACTAGTGCCCTTCCTAACAGCGTAAGGAGTGGGGTCAAGGACTGAATAGGCATGGAGACTGAGGCATCCTCTTTCAATTGGTTAGATCTTCAGGCTCAGCATGAGGTGCATAGATAGCATGGTTTGGAGCAGGTTACATTGCAGTTACCTGTGTGGTGTGCTTGTTCGAGCAGAGGGCTTCAGTTTCAGGACTGTCTATTGGTCCCTATATGAGCGCTAAACTTATTTAAAAGAAAACCAGTGCAGAGGTACATTTAGTTCTGTGGGTATTTGTGGAAAGCAGATATTTGCCTGAGACACTCATTAGCTAATAGTGCCAGGTCATCTCATTTTCAGAAAAATGCGAAGACAGTTGTATTGTGAAAAGCAGCGGCCCTATATTTTCTAGCTTTCAGGTTTTTCTGCTAATATGTCCCGTTCTATACTAAAAACATGCCTGGTGTCTCATACCCAACAGTGAATCTTTACTCCATAATTAAGCTATTGGGGGCCACTATTTTTCCACAGCACATATTTGGCATCATCAACAACAGTAAAGCTTCCCCACACTGCTAATCCTGGAAGGATTCCTTCTAAGGCCTTGTTTACATTGAGAATTTCCCCAAATGCCAGCAAACAAGGGACAGCCACTGATGTAATTGCAGTGGTCTAATCCCAAAGTACAGACAAAGAAACCCTCAGTTTGCACCAGCACCACTTATACTTGCTTGAAACTTGGGTAAGTCCACCGTGCAAATCACTGTTTTCCTTGTCTACCTTTGAGCATTGCACCAATGCAGCTACCTTGGCAGATGGCTATTAACTACTGGAATTGGGGAAAATTTCCGAGGAAGACAAGACCTCAGAGGGAGAGCATGATTTAGACTTCATGCCCATTCATTTCTTTGCTTCTCTACTCAGTCTACAAAAAAGAAAAAAGAAAAAAAGACAGAGACAAGATGGGTGAGGTAATAACTTTTTCTGGACCAACTTCTGTTGGTCCAAGAGATGAGCTTTTGAGCTTACATGGAACTCGTCTTCAGGTCACCATCCTGCAACCTTGCCGAGCTGATCATCAGAAGCAAGCTCCCCACAGATCAAACCCACCAATTCAAAGCAGCACCAGATCTTGCCAGATGCAAAACCTGCAGACACATTTCTACTGCTATGGTGATCAACATCCCCCACAACACACCTTTCAAGATCCATGGGTCCTATGCATGCCTATCACAACATGTGGCATACCTTATCCAATGCACTAAATGCCCCAATAACAACTATATGGATGAAACCAGATCACTATGCTCTCAAACGAACAATGATAAAAGACAAAAAGCCCATATCACCCATGGGTGAACACGTTTCACAAAATGATCACTCCATATCTGACCTCTCAGGCCTCTAAAGGAATCCCGCACAACACCTTCAAAAGATGAGACATGGTCAGGTGTTAACAAGCCACTTCACCTTGAATGGTCTCTTAGAATATGTGTTAACTACTTTTGCCAAACAATCTGTTCCAGCTTGTATTTACCTGAGTACCTTTCCCATACCTGAAGAAGAGCTCTGAGTAAACTCAAAAGCATGTCTCTTTCTCCATCAGAAGTTAGATCAATGGTGTGGTGTGGAGTGATATTACCTCACTCACCTTGTCTTAGTAATACAACAAATCTTCATTTGATTTTTTTTTATTTTTAAATATTAACCTGACTTGTCTCTCTAATATCCTGGGAACAACACAGCTATAACAACACTACAAGATAATACCAATGGTGATTGAGTGGTTTACGGCATGGAAATCTATCCACTAAGAAGTGAACTCATATTTCCAGTCCTTCTCACATAGGATACTGAAAGGTAACTTTCAGTCACTGTGGATTTGGGTTGGATTCACACCATTGATCTAGAAAAGAAAGGCTCCATATCCCAGGCCGGACAGCATCCTCTCAAGTTGAAACCCATGGAAAGGGACAAAGGGAAAGGGAAACTCCATGATGTTCCCACCAAAGAAATTTCTTTATACTATCCCCTCTGATGTGAGAGGGCTTCTATATGACCCACTTTAGTACTGTACAGACGATAGATTGATTGCATTTCAGTGTAGTGTGCTTCTTCATCAGCTGGTTCAATCAGAATGAAATCTTTAGATAACATGTCCCTATCAGGGTTAGTGCACTATATACACAATCCACAGTTTTCAGAGGCTACTGCTAAAATATTACATAAAGAACAGAAACAGATTAGAGGTTTAATACTAAACTCACAGATATCACCAACCCCCAAAGGAGGGAGGTCTGATTGATATTGGAACCTGATCCACAAATAGTTCTCCATGAGAGCTTTGAAGTTTGAGATTACTGGGATTGGGTTTTTTTTATTATTATTTTTTGCGCTGTGCTATTAACATCTAGTAGAAACCCACAATTATTATTACAACTGCTATTATTAATAAATATTCATATTGGCATCGTGACTAAAAGGATCAAGGACCCATTGTGCTAAACACTGTATAAAATAGAGGTAGATACAGGCAGATAGATCTCTGCCTTCAAGAAGTTTATCATCTAAAAAGAGGAGCGATTTATAAAGCGTAGGGGAAGGAGAAAATGATCAAACTATATTCAATTTTTATACACAGACATACATTTTTATATATACTGTGCAAATATTTTTGGAATAACAAAAAAGTCAATATCAGACTTCCAGTGCCTGGAATGCTCCTCAGTTTAGCCATTTTACATTGGCTGATTTTTCATTGGTATTGTGGCAGAAGTGGGTCTTGAGAAGGGATGTGAAGGAGGAATGGGTAGTAGCTTTAGAGAGCAGTTCATGGAGGGTGTCCCATGCATAAGGGGCAGTGTGGAAGAAAGCAGAAAAATATTTGAGGGAAAAGCAGACGAGCTGATGGTTGAAGCTGGCATTACTGGCAGAGAAGGGACGTCACGGCAATGAGTTAAGAGAGAAGAAAGGACCAGTGAGTTGTGTATGACATGAAGTTTGAACTTGGTACAGTGGAACTGAGGGCTACAGTGAAGGGATTCCAAGAAATGCAGGATATTACTGTCACATAGTAGAGATTGCCAATCTTTTTGTCAGTCTGCATTTCTAAAGAGTGTAATTTGCATTGTTCTCCACTGCTACAAATTTAACAACAAAACTTAGCATTTACATACCACGCCTTCTGAGCATTTTACAAGCATTACATACAGTAATTCATCTTTTAAACAAGTTACCTGTAATTAAATTATTTTAGAGTGATATGTTTAAGAAAGGTAATTCTTGCCTCTTGCTATCATTACTTACTATTCAGACAGTGCCCAAAATTGGGCAGAACATTTTACAATCATTTACGAAGACAGCTCCTGGCTCAAAGAGAGAAAAAAAATCTGAATAGATAGGCAACTTACAAAGGAAGGACAAAGAGGGAGGGGAAATGGATGCAGGTATTTTTCCTTTGTCATTTTTTCTTTGTCAGCCTTGTGTATTTGCCTTTTCTTAAAAAAATTTACTTTTGCCCATCTACACTTAACTTTGCATTTTAACCCTTGCTCTCTTCCTGTGCATGCCAACCCTTGTCTGTTTGCACTACCATTTTCTCAAAATAAGCACATACAGCTTAACCACATTTCTGTAAAAGTCAAATCATGTAGGGAAGTTTCATATTCCCCTTGTGCAGCTTTCGGATATACCCATAGGGCCAGATCATTGGCTGATGTAAATCAACATAGCTCAAACAACTTCAGCAGAGCTAAAATGACTTACACCAGATGAGGATCTGGTACACTATCTTTGAAATGTCTGACTATCGCTTCAGACTGCAAGGAGAATCAACCTAAGCATCAGGTTTCAGAGTAACAGCCGTGTTAGTCTGTATTCGTAAAAAGAAAAAAGAAAAGGAGTACTTGTGGCACCTTAGAGACTAACCAGTTTATTTGAGCATGAGCTTTCGTGAGCTACAGCTCACTTCATCGGATGCATAGCATATTGTGGAAACTGCAGAAGACATTATATACACACAGAGACCATGAAACAAAACTTCCTCCCACCCCACTGTCCTCGACAGCCAAGTTCAGCGAGGGCTTCTCCCACTGAAGTCATTGCAGCTTGCACCTGCCCACATCAGAGCTGAATCTGATCAAGTTACAGAAGAGAAGACATACCAGAGAGACTTGAACATCTTGCCAATCTTACAGAGAAGAACCAAACCCACTCCCTTCAACTTCAGTGAACAAGACTGTGTCTGCAGTAGCCTTCTGCTTTTTAATTAGAGCTCTCAATACATTAACCTATGTATTGCTGAAGAAAGTAAGAAAATATCTCTGCTTACCTGGCTATACAGGATTAAAATAGCTACCAATGCTTCAGCTCGCTAAACAGCAAAGTGATTTTTCAACTGGCTTCAAGTTTTATATTTCCCCTCTCCCTGTACCAGCCTCAGAGAGGTACAGAAATGTTCTTGAGTGATAGATTCCATTAAACAAACAGGAGTTTCTCCCCAAAGAATGAGGAAATATCCAAAACTATCCCTGGTTGGCCAGCGCACAGGCTGCATGTCACCCTGCAGTATTGATTTTTTTAAGGCACTGTTCCACTGGTCAATGCCCCCCCCCAGGTCACATTGATTTGCTGTAGGTCGGTGCAGTCCTTTTTCCTGCCACAACCTAAGTTGTGCACGATGTCACAAATTAGGAAGGCCAAGAAAAGAAACAAATGTAATGCAAAAAATAAATATGAATGTAGTAAGCCAAGAGAATGTACAAGATGATGGCGAAATACAGTGGGACGCTCTTAAAGAAAAGTCTTTTTGTTTTTCACAGAGCAGTTTTGCTATACGTCGAAGTCTGGCCCAGTCTTTGCCCATAGTGTAGAGCTGGTTCCATAGTCAGCTGATACATGGGGTTTGGCTTAGGCCTCAAGAGGTTTGATCACCTCTGGGTCCAATAAACTGCTATTGCTCCCTGCAACACTTTCTATAGCCATTAGGAAGCAAAACACAAGAGGCAGCAGCTTCTTCCTCCACTTCTTCTGCAAGGCCCATTGCTGAGCAGGGACTGGAAGGAATTCTGCTTCTCGCTGTAAAGTAGTCAGGAGTACCATTGGCTCCCAGCCTGTCCCCAGAACTGTGACTCTTCCAATTGGTCAAAGACCAGCCAACAAGGGGGGAAGAGAAGGAGGAGACACAGCAGATAGGACCTCAGACGTGGGTGAGGGGGTTGGAGTACTGGGCCAGGTGAGAGAATAAGAGTTTGTAGGATGGCAGAGGTGGGGAACTGCGGCTTGGGGAAAGCAGGCAGGCACTGCAGAGGGTTGATAGTTGGGTTGCGTGCATATGGTGGCAGTGTATAAGATGAGCATGGGGTGGTTCATGTGTGTGATGGGAGGGTATGACCCTAAGAGCATCCCAGGGCCAGAGAGCCAGGGGCTCGCTGCTATCAGGTAATGAGTTTCAGATGGCCTGACCAATTCAGTGTACCCCAACTCACTATGATTACAATCTGTATCTGAAAGGTATCATGTAATGTGTCATTGGAAAACTAATAGATCATTAATATTCTTGCATGTTGTATGTAGTTGGTGGGTATTAAGAGTTACGGATATATGCTGGGATCATCACTAATGTGTGCTTAAATCTGGCATGAGAGGGGGAGTTTGTAAATAGTTTGCCCTAGACAAAGGAATGTGTGTGCTCCTTTGACCAGCCCAGTCATTAGGCAGAGTTGTTATACCAATAAAATAAAAACCAGCAGGATCTTATTAAAGGGGAAAAGGCAAAATGCCACATTTATTGTGAATACAGAAAGAATCATAGTAAGCAGTTAGTTATAGCTATAACATTCAATTTCATATTTATTCACACATTCATTCATACACACACACACAGGTTCTGCAAGGTTGTTATCATAGTTACCAGCCTTAGAGTTGCTCATGCCAAGCCACTGGCCAGGTGGCCTGGACATGAGGAGGGAGCAGGGCCTTGTCAGATGCTCATCTGATGCTCCTGGAAGTTGGTTTGCAGAATCAGACCCCAACGTTCTCACTTTCTAGAGTCCATTTTTATAGGAATTTCTTCCTGTGCCAGTCTCTGGGAATTGCTTCATCATGCTGTTGCTGAATCAATCAGCAGATGGCACATTCCTCACGGCTCCATGCTGCCAGATGTTATCTTGTTCTTTGGTTCTCCCATTCTTGAGGCTGTTGGGTGGATTCCAGTCTGCCCTCCGGGGCTCCTCTGGTTATTTCTACTTGACGCCTTCTTCAGCCGATGGACACTAGATTCTTAGGCTGGCACCTCCCTGATCATTCAGTTATTATCCACACCAAGCATCCGTCCACATACATCCTCTATCTCTATTTTAATCACAATTGTTAACAAAGCGAGATGAATACAACAAAAGGGCGGGGAGTCTCTGGGTGCTGTTTCTGTTGTTACAGCGTATTGCTTTGAGTCTCTCTGTGTGTGAGTAGTTGTTGTTACAAAGAATTGCTTTGAGAACAGACTCTGTCTTAGAATGTACTAACACAATTAGCAGCTTGCAAGTTTCACACATAGAGGGAGAGAAACAGTACCAAAAACCAAGGGACCTCTTAATTAGTAATACCCGGGAATTTAAACTCTGGGGAATCAAACTCATTTGTGATTTTAATACAGAACTTCTTTAATATGATCCAATATAATCCCCCTTTTGACACTAAGATTTATAATCGTCAGTGTCACTTTCTATGTAGCCTATTCAAGAGAAGGTACTGTGAGGCAATTTGAGTTTGTGATTCCAATTCATCCCACATACATGATCCTAGTGATGTATCTTTACTACAAGGTTCTGGGGCAACAGGCAAGGTGAGGCACACCCACTTTTGAGAAGTCCATTCGGTACAACCTCTAGTGTCCAATAGCTTCCCTCCCTCCCCAGCCCACTGGCTCGAGGTCCAGAGTAGCCAGAAAGATCCCATGTGTAATATGGGGAGTGGGCTAACCTTCAATACCTTTGCCTCCAGGGACTGTTGGTGTGCAATTTTGACAACAATTTCTCCCATTAACAAGTCTGGTTTTACAATACTGGAAACGTATTGCATCCATTCATATTGATAAGTGTCAAACAATGATCTCTTTCTTTGTTTTAACAAATGCATCAAACCCTTAATATTTCCCAATATGACCCAGAACATTTCGTGTTCCAAAGTAGCTAGGGCAAGTATCTGCATTTCAGTGCATCCCATAGCTATGGCTGTGTAGTTTCCTATTTCTAATTTTTTTCTTATGCATAAGCCATGTGGTAGTATTAAGCCATTGCCAAAGATTCCATCGGGCTTTTAGGTTACCCAGACCAATTTGGACCAAGTCTACATTGGCATGTACTTGTTTTTGTATCAGGCTGTCCTGTAGCTGGGACAGAGAGCTTAATTTATTTTTAAGTACCTGCAGGTCTGCAGTATTTTTTTTTTTAAACACACAACAGTGTTAGCAACAAGACAAGACAAAACATAGAACACAAAACACAATTTCTATTGTGACAGTAGATTCATGGTATTGGGTTGCTCTTCAGCTGGCATCAGCTTTTCCTGATTTTCTGAAAGACAAAAGAACATGTTTCTACCCCTTTTTGTGGTGGCAGATTATTGCTTAAAATATTTCTTTTACAAATACCCTTGCTGATTGCAGGCAAAACAGAGGAATTACCCCCATATTTTCCTCTTTTTGTTCTATAGGCAGGCCAGGTTTCAATGGTTTTTATCTTTTAAGGGTTATGGGGAAATTATCCCACTATTTAGTCATTTTTCAGGTTTCAGAGTAGCAGCCGTGTTAGTCTGTATTCACAAAAAGAAAAGGAGTACTTGTGGCACCTTAGAGACTAACCAATTTATTTGAGCATAAGCTTTCGTGAGCTACAGCTCACTTCATCGGATGCATAAAAGTGGTAAATGCAGTGAGGATGTTTTTATACACACAGATCATGAAAAAATGGGTGTTTATCACTTCAAAAGGTTTTCTCTCCCCCCACCCCACTCTCCTGCTGGTAATAGCTTATCTAAAGTGATCACTCTCCTTACAATATCATTAAATCCCTGAGGTGGGGTACCTTAGTTTTCCTTCTTATACAGCAGACCAAATTTATAATGTTTTTCCTGCTGTGTTAAGCTTTAAGTTTATTTACAGGTAATAGCTGAGAAGCATCATTACCATATGACCTTAAAGGATTTTTCCAAAAATCATACACACTATACGTTGTTACAGGGATACTTATTATCACTAAATTTATTAAAATTATCTTGTTATCCCATGCCTTTTATTTAGCCAATTTGTTTGCTGACCAGGTGTGTCCTTTATCTGCAGCTCCTTTGTGCTGCTAGTTCTTTCCTTCCTTTATCATTTAGGTAATTTGCATTTTCAGAGATGGTTCCTGCTTTTGGATTTAAAGCCATCAGCAGCTCAGAGACTCTATCTTAAAAGGGACACAATCAACTTTCACCAGAGTTTTGATCACTGTTTTAACTTCTGCTTCCAAAACACACAACAATCTGAAAAAGAAAACCCAACCTATTGTGGCTCCCTTTGGAGCCCGAATAGCATTTTAATTAAGTAGCATGGTATGTTTGCATTTCTTTTGCCCCTTCTGCAATATACCCTGCACATGTTCTGGGGCAAATGCACATTCCTTCCATAGTTCTACTTCTATAACATTATCCAGATCCATTTTTACATAAGGTGTAACTATTTCTTTTTTTGCTTACAGAGTTTTCATGTACCTTTATCAAAGTGACAGTCTGATTACTCAGAGCCATTTTAAGACTCAGTGTTTCTAACATTGCTTCTTTTTGTTTTGTGCACCTCACCCCTGCTGTTGCTTCAGAGGGGCACTGTCTTTTTAAATTTCTTTTTATTTATTTACTACAGCTCTCATCTGCTATTTTGTTACAAAAACAAACAAAAAGAATCCAGAATTTTTTTTTTCCTATTCTCCTGATTTTGACTGCCCTGCTGCAGCCACAACTTAAAAACATTTTAAATTCTGTAAAGAATTGAGTTACCTTTTAAGGGTTAAATGCCAAATCCCAAAGCCAAACAACACTAATTACCTGGTCTAGCAAAAAGGTCTGTCAGTTTTGCAACTTTGAATTAAAGAGTCAAATGGATTTCTAGTGGCATTATTTAAAACAAAAACAAAACCAATTGGTCCTTAGAACTTTACATATTTACACACACACAGATAGATACATACACATTTTCTTTTCCTTAACATCCCTTCCACACTGCTCTGTTTTTTACATCTTACGTTCCCTTTATACATTTGAGGCAGTTAAGGTCCAATAGAACCCCCTTCTGTTCTTTTAGCAAATTTGACTAAATTGTTCAGCCAAATGATTTTAATCAGATAGTTTATTTTTGCCTGGCTAATTTACAGACATTCCTTTGGAAAGGGGCCCATTTTCCCTTCAGAATGGCTGCAAAGAAACCAAGAATGCTCTTTCTCTAACACTTTTCCTTTTTAACATTTTCACAAAGTTTAGCTGCTTAATTTCCTCCAGCCTCTGCAGAGTTAACTTTTTCACTCTCTTTTCTTTTTGTAATTATGCTTGGGGGTGCCATACATAGGACCTTCTCCCCCTTCACCTGCTGTAATGGCTGCTACCTGTTTAGAGGCAAATTTTTGTCTCAGACTCTTAATTAGTGATTCACAATGACTATGATTTGCAGGTGCTCTGCCCTGCTTCAAGGTTAATTTCTTTACCATACCTTGGAGCACATGATTCTCTCTTTCAATTTTCTCAGAGGCTTTAGCTTGGTCTGGCAGGAATCTTTCTCTCTTTTTGCATTCCTGGAGTGCCTCTTTCACTGTTTTCAGCTGAATTTGGTTATTTGTAGCCAGCACCTTCCAATTGTCTGCTCCCTTTTCCGTTTGTGCCTTTTCCTCTTTACATGAAGACAAGCAGAGGGAAGAATCCTTACATGCCTCCCACAACAACCAAATTGCTGCTGCATCTCTTTTGGCAGCACTAGAAGTTTTGTATATGAGGATATACTGAGCCAGTCTATCCTCTAGGTCCGAAATAGTGCAGACATCAGCTAGGGCTTGTTTTGTCCAAGGACTGTGCCCAAATTTTTGAAGGATTTGTTTAAAAGGTGTAATTTTTTTTTAACAAAAGGTGAGGTTGGAGTTCCTTCTGACTCCATTCCTCCCTCTGGTACTGGCTTACCCTGTTTTCTTTTAAACATCTTAACATGGATATTTCAATCTCTTTGTCACTCCTGGTATAGCTTAGCAAGTGAAACAGCCTAGATTCTGAAATCATAGCTTATCAAATTTCCTCGTCACACCTGGCACAGGTCAGTGAGTGACACAGCCTAGATTCTCTGAACTTGCTACTCCTTATTCCAGCGAGTAGCTTAGCCTGGCCCTTAGGCCTTCTTGCTGCCCCTGATACCTCAGTGAACAATAGGACTTAGGTTTAGTAATCGTAGCTTAATCTATACACTTTCCCCCTGCTACCTTCCCGGAGGCCAGCAGGTCTGGTTAACCTAATAGAAATGCCTAGCTCAATAGAGCTGGTGGTGTGCACACCAATATTTACAATAACTGAGGTTTTTTACCAGTATTCCCCCTTTGCAATTCTCCACCAAAATGTTATACCAATAAAATAAAACCCAGCAGGATCTTATTAAAGGGGAAAAGGCAAAATGCCACATTTATTGTGAATACAGAAAGAATCATAGTAAGCAGTTAGTTATAGCTATAACATTCCATTCAATTTCATATTTATTCACACATTCATTCATACACACACACACAGGTTCTGCAAGGTTGTTATCATAGTTACCAGCCTTAGAGTTGCTCATGCCAAGCCACTGGCCAGGTGGCCTGGACATGAGGAGGGAGCAGGGCCTTGTCTGATGCTCCTGGAAGTTGGTTTGCAGAATCAGACCCCAACGTTCTCACTTTCTAGTGTCCATTTTTATAGGAATTTCTTCCTGTGCCAGTCTCTGGGAATTGCTTCATCATGCTGTTGCTGAATCAATCAGCAGATGGCACATTCCTGACGGCTCCATGCTGCCAGATGTTATCTTGTTCTTTGGTTCTCCCATTCTTGAGGCTGTTGGGTGGATTCCAGTCTGCCCTCCGGGGGTCCTCTGGTTATTTCCACTTGACGCCTTCTTCAACCAATGGACATTGGATTCTTAGGCTGGTATCTCCCTGATCGTTCAGTTATTATCCACACCAAGCATCCATCCACATACATCCTCTATCTCTATTTTAATCACAATTGTTAACAAAGCGAGATGAATACAACAAAAGGGTGGGGAGTCTCTGGGTGCTGTTTCTGTTGTTACAGAGTATTGCTTTGAGTCTCTCTGTGTGTGAGTAGTTGTTGTTACAAAGAATTGCTTTGAGAACAGACTCTGTCTTAGAATGTACTAACACAATTAGCAGCTTGCAAGTTTCACACATAGAGGGAGAGAAACAGTACCAAAAACCAAGAGACCTCTTAATTAGTAATACCCTGGAATTTAAACTCTGGGGAATCAAACTCATTTGTGATTTTTAATACAGAACTTCTTTAATATGATTCAACAGAGTCAATGAAGGTCCATTTATATACTAGGTAAACAATCCTAACAAGCGGGGGAGGAAGAGAAACTTTATCTGGTCTATAAAGACAGGGGGTCTGAACCTCAAGTGGTAAGCAACTGAATCAACGGCTTGTGTAAATATTACTGTATTAGAAAAGTATAACTAGTGAGGTGTTTTATGAAAGCCTATGACTCACAGGTGATTAATATAATTGTGAATTGTATGTATTAACACTACCTAAGGAATTGTGGATACTCATTGATATTATGCTTTAGAGTCTGTGACCAAACAAAGGGAGAAACAGGTTTTACCCAGAGAGGAGGGAAGGCAGCTATCTACCTGTCTCCAGTGAAATTAAGCAAGGTGTGACCAAAACCAACAGAAGCCCCATTTATATAGAAATCAGCAGGGGGATGGAAAGTCCACAGGAAGGGAAGAACAGCATGAGGTCATCCTCCCTCCTGAAGCAAGATAATTGAACTTTGGAAGATATAAGCAAGGACAGAAGCTATCTTTGGCATCTATCACAAGACAGACACAAGGGAACAGTGCTCTTGGAAGCTGAGAAAGATGGGTCCTTCAACCAAGGAGGGGTGAAGTCTCTGGGAACTGAATATAGATGAGAAACCTGCTTAAGCAAAGATCTTTTACTTAGGAAGCCATGGGAAGCCAGCACCTTGTACTTCTGTGGAAGGTCCTGACTGTGAGAAATTCAGCCATGACTGGGACAAAGGAAGATTGGTGAGAAAAAACATCTTCAACAAAGCCTGTACCTTGCTAGGTTCAGTTTTAGTCACTAGAAAGTGTGTTTCATTTTTACTTTTATTTCTTTTACTTGGCATCACTTAACCTATGTACTATTGCTAATAAAATGGTTTTATTTTTACTATAAACCAACTCAGTGCTGTGTTTGCAGGGAAGGGTGGATTTACCTCAGGTAAGTTAATAAACAGTGATATGCTTTTGTCTCTTTAAAGGAGCAAACAAGATGTATTAATTCTCTGCATGGCCCAGGAGAGGGCTGGACACATCAGGGCAGACGGTTTGGGGAAAATTCAGGACAGGGTGTGTGTTGGGGTCACCCTGCAGGTAGTAACCACAGCTGGTGAAAGCCAGGGTGGGGCTGTCATGCTGTAGGCAGGTGCATGGTGAAGGTGTGCAGTTCTGTGGGGCTGGACAAGGTGAGCCATGGAGGAGAAGAGGGGAAAAGTGTGAGCGAAGACAGGGAAAGAAAGATGAGTGGAGGGATATGAAAGAGGTTGAGGTCTGATTAAGTGTGTGTGTGTGTGCCGGGCGCGGGAGGGAAGCAAGAGCACAGTGCCAAGTAGGAGAGAGTGAGAATATTGAAGGGAAATTATACACAGGGATGGGCAGGAGAAAGTGGAGGCGCAGAGGGCAAAGAAAGGCCTTGAAGGAACACAAGAGATGGGCTCAGCGAAAAATAATACCATGAAATTTTAAAAGAAATATTAAACACAGACAAATTAGACTGAGGGAAGAGACATACTGAGCATGGCCAGGTACTTGATTTGATAGAAAATGTAATCGCAAATTACTGGTAAAATATACACATAAAGCACTGTAAGTAACAGGCTATGGCTGCACGTGAACCAGCCCAGCCCATTAACAACCACCAAATATCTGAGAGCTCCCTGCTCTCTGATAGTCTCTGCCTCTCGAGCAACTGTAGTGCTGAGAGGTGCCACTTGCCTGGCCAGCTTATATCTTCTGCTTCCTTCTGCCTGGGCGATAGCACTCTGACAACGTTGAGGTAGTGGTGCTGCTGCTGCTCCTGCTACACACTTGCATTAGCAAGTGTGTTTGATTTGTGATTTGTCATGCAGCACAAATAATTGAAATAATAAAATAGGTATACATAGTGGGAGGCACCGTGGCCTAATATATAGCGCACCACCAAGGACTCAAGAGACCTGGCTTCTATTCTTAGCTCTGCCACTGGACAGCAGGGTGGTCTTGGGCAAGCCATTTTACCTCCGTTTGCCTGAGTTTCCCCATCTGTAAAATGGGGATAATGATACTCGCCTCCTGTGTGAAGTGCTTTGAGATCTATACAAGAGCTAGGTTATGTTTAACTGGAGTATTGTAATGGGAGATGCCAGCGATATGAAACCTTTCCAGTCTGTGCTCCAGTGGCTTTCAGTGTTCTGCAGCCCATCCCCCGATCAAGCAATATTTTCACTAGCTGCCTAGGCCTGCTTCACAGTCACATCTGTGGCTCCTAAGGGTTTAGGAGCCCCCCTTGAGTGCAAAACCCCCTCACTCCACACAGGCAGAGTCTGTGACTCTGGCCTTAAACTGCCATATATGAGCTCCCCAATATCCATGACTTGGGGTAGGGGAAGGGCAGTCTTCCCTATGGCTGACAGCCAGGGAGAACTGAACAGACTGCATGGCCCATAAAATGATCTCACTCAGGGAGAGGATGGGCTCCACTGTGGTAAAACTACTCCTCCAAACCCAGCCATGAAAGGAGTGGGACTGAGCCTTCCCGCATAATCCCACATAACACAGTAAGTGTTAGGCAAGAGCTGTACAAGGTGACGGCATCCTACAGCTTTAATAACCTATGTGGTCTTAGTGAGGATGGGGTAGAAGAGCAGGTCAGGATCCACAAAGGACTGTTAGGGGGGTTCCTGGCCCCTCTGAACAGTGACAGTTTACCAGTATTGGAGGGAGTGCCCTACGGTGTGTTGGGTCTCATACTCAGGATCGGTCAGGTCAGTGTGCATCCAAGACAGGAAGGTCAGGAGCTACTGCTTCCTTTAGTGAAGCACACCCAGGGCCAGGATTTGTCCTTACAAAAGGCAGTTGTGTCCTTTTCAATGTCATGTTAAAAGTGTTTAACACAGAAAAGAGGGTAACAAGGGAGAGGGGGAAAGTGGTAGATGTGGTATATCTTGACTTTAGCAAGGATTTTGATACCATGTTGCATGACCTTCTCATAAACAAACTAAGGAAATGCAACCCAGCTGGAGTAACTATAAAGTGGAAAACCATTGCCAGAGAATAGTTATCAGTGGTTCACAGTCAAGCTGGAAGGGCATATCAAGCGGGGTCCCACAGGGATCAATTCTGGGTCCAGTTCTGCTCAATATCTTCATCAATAATTTAGACAATGGTATTGAGAGTACACTTATAAAGTTTGCAGACAATACCAAGCTGGGAGGGGTTGCAAGTGCTTTGGAGGATAAAATTCAAAATGATCTGGACAAACTGGAGAAATGGCCTAAAGTAAATAGGATCAAATTCAATAATAACAAATTCAAAGTACTCCACTTAGGAAGGAACAATCAGCTGCACACATACAAAATGGGAAATGACTGCCTAGGAAGAAGTACTGCAGAAAGGGATCTGGGGTCCTAGTGGATCACAAACTAAATATGAGTCAACAATGTGACACTGTTGCAAAATAAGCAAACATCATTTTGGGACGTATTAGCAGGAGTGTTGTAAGCAAAACACAAGAAGTAATTCTTCCACTCTACTTTTCACTGATTAGGCCTCAACTGGAGTATTGTGTTCACTTCTGGGTGCCACATTTCAGGAAAGATGTGGAAAAATTGGAGAAAGTCCAGAGAAGAGCAACAAAAATGATTAAGCATCTAGAAAACATGACCTACGAGGGAAGATTGAAAAATTGGATTTGTTTAGTCTGGAGAAGAGAAGACTGAGAAGGGACATGATAACAATTTTCAAGTACCTAAAAGGTTGTTACAAGAAGGAGGGAGAAAAATTATTCTCCTTAACCTCTGAAGCTAGGCCAAGAAGCAATGGGCTTAAATTTCAGCAAGGGTGGTTTAGGTTGGACATTAGAAAAAACTTCCTGTCAGGGTGCTTAAGCTCTGAAATAAATTGCCTAGGGAGGCTGTGGAAACTCCATCACTGGAGATTTTAAAGAGCAGGTTAAACAAGCACCTGTTGGGAATGGTCTAGATGATACTTAGTCCTGCTATGAGTGCAGGGGACTGGACTAAATGCCTCTCGAGGTCCCTTCCAGTCCTACAATTCTATGGTATCCATCCATCCATGCATTTATATGGCCCACCTCACCTGTGCTTGTTGCATAAAGAGTCGAAACAGCAACCAGGTTCATGGCTAACTCACTCCAGGTGTAAGCTTCCTAAAGAGGATCTTGTGTTCAGACCAGTACAGATTGTTTTCTAGATAGGCATATCAATCAGTTGCCATTCCCTACCCTTTCTTTATCTTTAAGTCTCTTCTTTCTCTCTCTTGCACAGTAACCTCAGTTTCTTAATTCTAGCTATCCCTGGTCTAATATAGGGTAGTGATGTCATGAGTTAGCTAGACCCATCAGCAGCCCTCCTGTCCAGCACAGGATTAGCCTCCTACAATCCTGACTGCCTGTACCTACCTTCCCACTACACTGCTAAAATGCTGCTTATATCTACAGTACTTATCATTGATTTTAATGAAGCCATTCCAATTTACAGCCAGCTGAGGATCTGGTGTTCAATGTGCAAGAAACTTTTTACCTGAGATAACAGAAATAATGTGCTGTTGCATGTGGTCTGCAAGTGACAAAACTGGCTCCAAAAATGGGGTGTGTGTGAAATCATTACCCCACTTAAATCAATGGTAAAACTCTCATTGATGTCAGTAAGGCCAGAATTTCACCTTGGATGTCTGGAGCAGAAGTGCTCAAAGATCAAAGAAAGGGAAGAAAGAAAGAACTTATGTCATAAAAAGCCTGCAAGTGTGCCCTTTATCAGAGGGCAAACATACGTGTGCTAATGCAATGCAATGCACATTTTCCAGTGATAAAGTAAACAATAGCATCTCACTCATTTTCACTAGTAACCGGGAGATCCATTGTGAAAGCAAGAAGCAACCAAATAAAAGTCTGGCATCAAAAATGTCTTTGTTCTTTAGATTTATTTATGTCTGATAAGTAGCATACTATAATAGGAAATACGTAGGAGTGCATTGTGTAAGTAATGAAATCTTAGGCATATGAGACTATTATAGCACCTACTATTGATCTTTGCTGAGAAGACAGTAGAGAAGGCTAGTTCTTTTGTGAAGACGATGAGGTTCTGAGGATTAGTGAACTGAGAATTAGTGAGGTTTTATTGTAATGTCAAATGAGGAGCCAATAGGAGTGCATTTCTCATTTCTAAAATGGATCTCTTTGGGTCTGTAATCCCACTGATGGTACTACAGAAAGCATTGCTCTGCATGAGTAGGGGTGAGTGAATCCAGCTCACCATTTGGGTCTGAAAGTAGTGATCTTTATCTTTTCAGAAGGTTAGTTAATAATATGTAGAGTATTCAGTAGAAACACCAAAGAAAAACAGCATTGTAAAAATGCCAAAGGTAGCTTGTGACACATGAAATTGCCTTTTTAACATTTACCTTAAGAAATGGTTACTTTGCCAATTAGTTTGGACATAATACAGAATTAAAATGGCGACGTTCCAAAAAAACCCCAAACAGTTCTATAAATACTGATTTTCCTCTTTTCTTCGCTACCAGTGAAGGGCAATAAGCAACGTATTCCTTTTCAGGCTTCTTAAAAGCAAATAAAAGGTTCAGTTTGAATACAGGACCCCTGTTTTATTGTTGTTCCTCTTCCATACCCTTTGTGCTCAAAGGAAAAGGCTGTTAAATACATGGGGGCAGATCCTCCACTGGTGTAAATTGTCACAACTCCTAGAAAACTAGCTCCAGAACTCTAATTACATCAACTGAGGATCTGCCCCATTAAACTGAGATAGATCAACTTACCTTCCTGTGCAGGTCAAAACAAAAACGTAGCATAGGATGGTTCAAAGACAGCGGGATGGCTGTCTATGCTTCAAATCGCCAAACCAAAAGTCTGTCTGTCTGTTAGTCTTTGGCTGACTTTCTTCAAACTTTCAGGAGAGATTAATTTGCCCTAAACAAACCAAAAATTTGCTTTATTAGAAAAACCGTGAACTTTGTCTGTGGAGTGGCTGGTAACCAAGCTGCGTATATATATATGTGTGTGTGTCTGTCACCCTCCAGTATTGATTTTTAAGGCAATGAAAGCATTGCTCTGTTCCACTGATCAAAGTCCCCTGCTTATATTGATCAGCTGTACATCAGTGCTGTATTTTTTTTTTTGCCATAAACTCTTTATTAATGTTCCAGTTAAGCTCAGTGGCACAAGTAACTTGGGGGATAGCTCAGTGGTTTGAGCATTGGCCTGTTAAACTCAGGATTGTGAGTTCAATCCTTGAGGGGTCCATTTAGGGATCTGGGGCAAAAATTGGGGATTGGTCCTGCTTTGAGCAGGGGGTTGGACTAGATGACCTCCTGAGATTCCTTCTAACCCTGATATTCTATGATTGTGAGAAAGGAAATGTAAACATATATATATCTACACCATATTAATAATCAGAATACCAGCTGTAATATTACCTTGTATAGTATAATGTGTGATTTGGAATCTAATTATGCCATCATTCTGTCTTGCAGGGCATATTTGATTGCCCACTTACTCCTTTAATAGCTCTGTTCTGTTATTAATGTAGAGATGGTGTACTAACTACAACAGGTCCTCTTAGTTGTTTACATTATATGTAAACAACCAAATTCTGCTGTCATTTATACTGGTATAAATCTGGAGTGAAGTCAGAAGCATTACTCCAGGTTGACACTAGTATTACTGAAAGGAGATTTTGTTCTAGTGTTGGCATTATCACGAACATTTTGTTTTTTCCAATCTTATGATGATCTTCTATTGTTCAGGTATTTCTTCAACTCTGGGAAAGTGAAGGGCTGTTTTTCCTGGGGAAGGGTCTGCCATTGCCTTCCCCCAGATCTGGGGGACAAACACACTTCATGTTATAACATATAGCGAAATGATTGTGAGTTCTTCACAAAATGGATCATGTCTTCTCTGTTTGGAAAGTGTGTAGGTGCTACCAGAAATGGTAATAAAATGCAATAAAACAATAGAACACAGCAAACTACTTTGTTTAAATCAAGAATGAACATGAATCCTTTCAGACTAGGTTTTAAACATGCACTCTACCGTCTTTATAAGTGTGTGTGCTACAATCTCTTTCTTATAAAGATGTCTTGGCTTTCATTAATATTGTTATTGTTAAACTTATATAGAGTTCTCTGAATGTACATGTGCTTGTAACAACGTCATAACTTTTGAAATAATTGGTCCTTCTTTCTCCTTTAATTTACCTGTCTACATTATATTCTTTCAATCTGCTCTCCTTTTTTCCCTCCCTTCCGCATACTCTTTCTTTTTGTATCCCTTCCTGTACCCTTATGCACCTATCTCCATTCTCTTCTCCACTCAGACAATGTACAAAGCCTGGTTTATGGTGAGAAATAGCTAGCCCAATCTACTCTTACAGCAATGGCTCAACATCAGCAATGATACAACGAGGAGACAGACCTTGGGAAACAAGCCACATATTTATCCATTGACAGTATGTTGCCTGCTGTGTGATCTCACTGAAACCTTCAGTTGTTTGCACAGCCAAGAGTTGTTTGCAAAAGCCAGTGTGAGTAGTTAGAGGAAAAGGGAGGGAGTGGGGGAAGGGTTGAGATGGCTTTCTATGATCTGGACTCAAAACAGCCAGATGTTTATCCAAAGATCTGTTATCTATGTGTCCACTTGCTTTGTCTCAAAATTCATTTTACTTAATTACACAGAAGTGTTGCTGAGACAACATTGTGCAAGCTTGAAAATATTTTGGAGATGGTACTATCTGGTGAGCTCTGACCTATGGCCAAGGGTTGCTTGTACACCTTGCTTATGCAAAATTGTCTGACAAGTGGTTTCCTCTAATAATTAGAGTTATGCAAAGCTTTAAGCTTTCAATTTGCAGGATTTCAATGCAACACTTTTTTTCTGGCTTTGTTTCATATGTGTTTACCCCTCTGAGTTTCACTTTGAATTTGGGGTTCACTTGGGTGCACTGAACTGAGGATGAACTGAAGAACTAAAAGCAATACACAGAAGAAATACCCAGTTTTGCCTGGTTTCAGGGGGAAAACATGCATTCCTCTTCCTGAGTTCCAAATCCCCTCTCTTTCTTCAAATTCATCCTTATAATGCACTACTTCTCCCGTGAAGCCTTCAATAATGACCTCTCCTAGATATCCCTACAAGTTTGAGCGTACGTAGCTAACCACTGTACTCAATGGCTACCGTATAGTCCATATTCTGTCTTGGCTAACACCCCAGATAATCCCATGGAAATCAGTGTGTAAAACAGGACAGAATTTGGCTCTGTGAACTTGATCCAAGACTTCTGGAAGTCTTTCCATTCACTTCAGTAGAAATTGGATCAGACACTTAATTTAAAAAACAGCAACAACAGAGGACTCAGAGTAGCAGCTGTGTTAGTCTGTATTCGCAAAAAGAAAAGGAGTACTTGCGGCACCTTAGAGACTAACCAATTTATTTGAGCATAAGCTTTCATGAACTACAGCTACAGCTCACTTCATCGGATGCATTCAGTGGAAAACACAGAGGAGTGGCATCTAGTGAATAAAGCGGGGAACTGGGATCTATTTCTGACTATGCTACTATGCTGACTATACTATGGGTTATCTTGGACAAGGCACCTAGGGCCAGATTTCCAAAAGTGGCTTTTTAATTCAGGTGACTCAATTTTCAGGCTCCCAAATCTAGACATTTAAGGTAGATTCGTAGATTCCAAGGCCAGAAGAGACCACTGTGATCATCTAATTTGATCTCCTGTATAACACAGGCCACAGAACGCCTCAAAAATAATTCCTAGAGTTTAGCATTTAGAAAAACATCCAGTCTTGATTTTAAAGTTGCCAGTAATGGAGAATCCACCATGACCCTTAGTAAATTATTCCAGTGGTTAATTATTCTCTGTTAAAATTTTAATGTATACCTTATTTCCAGTCTGAATTTGTCTAGCTTCTACTTCCAGACATTGGATTATATTGTACTTTTATTGTCTAAATCTGGGCACCTGAAAATTGAGGCACCCATATTTAGAGGCCGCATTTGAAAATTTGTGTCTAACCCCTCTGCCTCTCTTTGTTGGATCATATTAAAGAAGTTCTGTATTAAAATCACAAATGAGTTCGATTCCCCAGAGTTTAAATTCCAGGATATTACTAATTAAGAGGTCTCTTGGTTTTTGGTACTGTTTCTCTCTCTCTATGTGTGAAACTTGCAAGCTGCTAATTGTGTTAGTACATTCTAAAACAGAGTCTGTTCTCAAAACAATTCTTTGTAACAACTACTCACATAGAGAGAGACTCAAAGCAATACGCTGTAACAACAGAAACAGCACCCAGAGACTCCCCGCCCTTTTGTTGTATTCATCTCGCTTTGTTAACAATTGTGATTAAAATAGAGATAGAGGATGTATGTGGATGGATGCTTGGTGTGGATAATAACTGAATGATCAGGGAGGTGCCAGCCTAAGAATCCAGTGTCCATTGGCTGAAGAAGGCGTCAATGGAAATAACCAGAGGAGCCCCGGAGGGCAGACTGGAATCCACCCAACAGCCTCAAGAATGGGAGAACCAAAGAACAAGATAACATCTGGCAGCATGGAGCCGTCAGGAATGTGCCATCTTCTGATTGATTCAGCAACAGCATGATGAAGCAATTCCCAGAGACTGGCATAGGAAGAAATTCCTATAAAAATGGACACTAGAAAGTGAGAACTTTGGGGTCTGATTCTGCAAACCAACTTCCAGGAGCATCAGATGATCATCTGACAAGGCCCTGCTCCCTCCTCATGTCCAGGCCACCTGGCCAGTGGCTTGGCATGAGCAACTCTAAGGCTAGTAACTATGATAACAACCTTGCAGAACCTCTGTGTGTGTGTGTGTGTGTGTGTATGAATGAATGTGTGAATAAATACGAAATTGAATGGAATGTTATAGCTATAACTGCTTACTATGATTCTTTCTGTATTCACAATAAATGTGGCATTTTGCCTTTTCCCCTTTAATAAGATCCTGCTGGTTTTTATTTTATTGGTATAACATCTTTACCAACATGTAAAATGGGGATAATAATACAGCACTTGCCTACCTCTCAAGGGTGTTATGACTAAGGTTTAATTAATGTGTAAAGTACATTGCAATCTTTAAATTATAGGTTCATGCAAAGTTTTAATAATTTTTAAAATGATATAGCAGTTTAAAGTTCCATAAAGATGTGATCATAAATGATGTTGGTGATCTGGAGTTCACTGGGCAATGCTGTCTTTTCATTAAGTCATTAAGTTTTTAGTGACAGGTTTCAGAGGGGTAGCCATGTTAGTCTGTATCAGCAAAAACAACGAGGCGTCCTCATGGCACCTTAGAGACTAACAAATTTATTTGTGCATAAGCTTTCATAGTCTAAAACCCACTTCATCAGATGCATGGAGTGGAAAATATCATAGGCAGGTATATATATTACAGCACATGAAAAGATGGGAGTTACCTTACCAAGGGGGGGAGCAGTGCTAACGAGGACACTTAATAAATATAATAAAATAATAAATAAATCATAAAATAAATTAAATAATAGGCTACATCCACCCTGTTTGAATTGGCCTTGTTAGCACTGACCCCCCCCCCCACTGGGTAAGGCAACTCCCATCTCTTCATGTGCTGTAATATTTATACCTGCCTACTGTATTTCTCACTCCCTGCATCTGATGAAGTGGGTTTTAGCCCATGAAAGCTTATGCCCACATAAATTTGTTAGTCTCTAAGGTGCCACAAGGACTCCTTGTTGTTTAAATTTTTAGTGATAACCCTACATTTTCAAAAGTGGCTGCTGATTTTGGAAAATGGCTTAGGTTGGGGTCCTGAAAATTGAATTGAATCTCCCAAAATCAGAGGCCACTTTCAAAAAAGTAGGCCATAGTCTGTTTGGTGTCCAGGAGAATATGAACAGAACTTATATCTGAGGCCAGACCCACAGAGATAACAGAGACAGACCTCAACTGGTAATATTAGGTTGACCACCTTTTCAAAATGCAAAAATGGGACACATGCAGGAGCCCCGCCCCCTCAATGGCCCTTCCCCTTGCTTCTCCTCTTCCCCCTGAGGCCCTGCCCCCTGGCCAGGCCAGAAGCTGAAGCCAGGCAGTGGTAAGAGCCACCCATGGAGCCTGGGCTGCTGTGGGGAGCCCCAGACCCTCCACCTGCCCAAGAGCAGCCCCTGGCCCGTGTCTCTGCCCCCTGGGGTTTGCCACCCAGGGCAGGTGGAGGGTCTGGGGCTTTCCACCGCAGCCTAGGATCCCTGGGTGGCTCTAACTTCTGCCCGGCTACAGTTTCTGGCCTGGCTAGGGGTGGGGCCTCAGGGAAAGAGGAGAAGCAGAGGGAGGGGCCTCATGGCATGGGAGGGGCTAAGGCCCTCCTCAGCCCCACCCCCCACTGGGAAGAGGCTGGCACCACCACTGAGCCTCAGGCAGGCGCGGAATGGTGCTGCCGGGAATTCGGGACAAATTGTCATTCAGCCTGGGACTGGGACTTGAAATGTACATTTCAGGACTGTCCTGCCCAATTAGTGACAGGTGATCACCCTAGCTGGTATAAATCAACATAACTCTATTGACTTCGATTTACCTTAGCTGAGGATCTGGCCCATGAAGTATAATGAGTTATGAACTAAACTAAATCGTACTCAAGTTATCTACACTTGAGTTAACTCCCCTTGAGTTAGCTTACCTCAGGCATGAGTCATCACATTGAAAAATAAAACATGAGCTGCACAGAGTAGTCCTGTTAGCAGCTGGTGCATTGTGCTGTCTCCGGGTTTAACCTATACCCCTTGATGGGCCAGCCAACTTCAGTTAAAAGCATAATCATACTCGAGTTAAGGAGTTTTGTATGTGCACAGGACTTGAGTTAGGGACAGCACTTGAGGTATAATTCGACTTCACTGTAGTGAAGAGAAGACCTAAGGCCATGTCTACACTACGAAAGTACTCCGATTTTACAGAAGTCAATTTTTGGGAACAGAGTGTATAAAGTTGAGTGCATGCGTCCACACTAAGCACATTAATTCAGCGGAGTGCATCCACAGTACCATGGCAAGCGTAGGCATTCTGAGCGGTGCACTGTGGGTAGCTATCCCACAGTTCCCGCAGTCCCCGCTGCCCATTGGAATTCTGGGCCGAGCTCTCAGTGCCTGATGGGGCCAAAAATTTGTCGCGGGTGGTTATGGGTAAATGTCGTCAGTTAACCCTCCCTCCCTCCGTGAAAGCAACAGCAGACAATCATTTCGCCCCCTTTTCCCTGGATTGCCCGAGCAGACGCCATAGCACAGCAAGCATGGAGCCCGTTCAGCTCACCGCAGCAGTTATGACCATTGTAAACACCTGATGCATTATTGTGCAGTTTCTGCAGAACCAGCACCTGAAAAACCAGGTGAGGAGGTGCGGTGATGAGGACATTAACAGAGATTTCTCTAAAACTGCGGTCCCCGGCAATTTGGAGATCATGGTGTTACTGGGGCAGGCTCATGCCGTGGAACACTGATTCTGGGCCCAGGAATCAAGCAGAGACTGATGGGACCACATAGTGTTGCAGGTTTGGGATGATTCCCAGTGGCGCTGAAACTTTCACATGTGTAAGGGCACTTTCATGGAACTTTGTGACTTGCTTTCCCCTGCCCTGAAGTGCAAGAATACCAAGATGAGAGCAGCCCTCACAGTTCATAAGTGAGTGGCAATAGCCCCGTGGAAGCTTTCAACGCCAGACAGCTACCAGTCAGTCGGGAATCAATTTGGAGTGGGCAAATCTACTGTGGGGGTTGCTGTGATGCAAGTAGCCAATGCAATCATTGAGCTGCTGCTATCAAAGGTAGTGACTCTGGGAAATGTGCAGGTCATACTAGATGGCTTTGCTGCAATGGGATTCCCTACCTGTGGTGGGACTATAGACGGAACGCATATCCCTATCTTGGGACTGGACCACCAGGGCAGCCAGTACATAAACCGCAAGGGGTACTTCTCAATGGTGCTGCAAGCACTGGTGGATCACAAGGGACGTTTCACCAGCATCAACGTGGGATGGCTGGGAAAGGTTCATGTCGCTCGTGTCTTCAGGAACTCTGGTCTGTTTAAATGGCTGCAGGAAGGGATTTACTTCCCAGATCAGAAAATAACTTTAGGGGATGTTGAAATCCCAGTAGTTATCCTTGGGGACCCAGCCTACCCCTTAATGCCCTGGCTCATGAAGCCGTACCCAGGCAGCCTGGACAGTAGTCAGGAGCTGTTCAACTATAGGCTGAGCAAGTGCAGAATGGTGGTAGAATGTGCATTTGGACGTTTAAAGGGTCACTGGTGCAGTTTACTGACTCGCTCAGACCTCAGCAAAACCAGTATTCCCATTGTTATTGCTGCTTGCTGTGTGCTCCACAATCTATGTAAGAGTAAGGGGGATGTTTATGGCGGGGTGGGCGGTTGAGGCAAATCACCTGGCCGCTGAATATGCGCAGCCAGACACCAGGGTGGTTAGAAGAGCACAGCCGGAAGCGCTGCGCATCAGAGAAGCTTTGAAAACCAGTTTCATGACTGGCCAGGGTACCATGTGACACTTCTGTTTATTTCTCCTTGACAAAAACCCACCCCCTTGGTTGCCTCTAAATTCCCTGTAAGCCAGCCGCCCTCCCCCCTTCGATCACAGCTTGCTTGCAAAGGAAATAGTCACTATGGTTTGAAAAACATGTATTCTTTATTAAATGATTATAAAAATAGGGAGATAACTCACAAGGTAGCCCGGGTGGGGTGTGGGAGGAGAGTAGGAGGGAAGGAAAAGGCCACTTCAAAGCTTGTTGAATGACAGCCTTCTGTTGCTTGGGCTGTCCACTGGGGTGGAGTGGTTGGGTGCCCGAAGCCTCCCCCTCCTGCGTTCTTGGGCGTCTGGGTGATGACGCTATGGAACTCAGGGAGGAGGGACGGTGGTTAAAAAGGGGCTGCAGCGGCAGTCTGTGATCCTGCTGCCGTTCATGAACCTCCACCAGACGCCGGAGCATGTCCGTTTGATCCCGCAGTAGCCCCAGCATCGCCTCATGCCTCCTCTGAACTTCCTGCCGCCACCTCTCCTCACGTTCATCGGCCACTTTCCTATACTCTGCTGTTGTGTCCCTCCACACGTTCTGCTAAGCTCTGTCAGTGCCAGACGACTGCATGAGCTCAGAGAACATTTCATCATGCATGCGTTTTTTTCGTCGCCTTATCTGAGATAGCCTTTGGGACGGAGGAGGGAGGCTTGAAACATTTGCAGCTGCTGGAGGAAAAAAAGAGAGTGAAGTATTTAAAAAGATACATTTTGCAGAACAATGGCTATACTCTTTCACGGTGAACAACACTATTCACATTACATAGCACATGTGATTTTGGTACAGGGTCGCATTTTACATCTTATATTGAGTGCCTGCGGCTTTGGTGTTAGAGATCACACACACAATTCCAGGCAACAGAATTTGGCTTGCAGGTGGCCATGGTAAGCCATAGTCTTTCGGCTTCTGCAACCTTCATAACAGCAGCGCCCTCCTCTCCCATACCAAGCAAAGCACGTTGGTTTTCTAGTACGCTTGTCTGAGTTCCTTAAGTTTCACGTGGCACTGTGTTGCGTCCCTGCTGTAGCCTCTGTCCCTCGTGGCTTTGCAGATTTTTTGAAATGTTTTGGCATTTCTTCTTTTGGAACGTAGTTCTGATAGCACAGATTCCTCTCCCCACACAGCGATCAGATCCAGTACCTCCCGTTCGGTCCATGCTGGAGCTCTTTTTCGATTCTGGGACAGCATAGTCATCTGTGCTGATGAGCTCGCCTGGCCAAACAGGAAATGAGATTCAGAAGTTCCCGGGGCTTTTTCTCTACACCTGGCCAGTGCACCAAATTCAGAGTGCTTTCCAGAGCAGTCACAATGGTGCACTGTTGGATAGCTCCCGTAGGCCAATACCTTCAAATTGCATCCACACTAACCCTAATTCGAAACGGTGATGTTGATTTCAGTGCTAATCCCCTCGTTGGGGAGGAGTACAGAAATTGGTTTTAAGAGCCCTTTATGTCGAAAAAGATGGCTTCATTGTGTGGATGGGTGCAGGGTTAATTTGATTTAACAGTGCTAAATCCGACATAAACTTATAGTGTAGACCAGGCCTAAGAGGACTGAGGAAAGGGCAAGACTCAGAGGAAGTCAGGTGAAGGGGGAAGATGCTAAGGTGGAGACAGGATCAAAAAGGAGCTAGGAGAAAGATGCACTTGATAACTGGAGGACCCAATCCTTTAAATCTTGTCCCTTGCCCTATGTACCAGGTAGCATTGAATTTCACCCAAGTGACTGTACTGTGACTTACCACACAATAAGAACACTCTTCATCTCTGCCCATTAGAGGGAGCCTGTCCCGCATCCAAAGAATAAAAGCTAGCACTTTAGAGTGAAGCTTGTACGTGCTGGATAATTCATTCATCTTGTAAACCTAACTTTTTGATGCCCTGTAAATCCAGAAAGCTGAGGGAATTATGCTCTTTGCTGTTGACAGGCAGAAACACTGCGGGCTGATTTTTAAGAAACTGGTCATTTTGAACAGTTATGCTGCAACAAATAGGCTACAGCCCTAGGAATGCATTATCTGTTTTTCTTCATAGCAACTTCAGAGATTGCACACAAGCCAGTGTTCTGGTGATAACACCTTCCTTGGGGCTTTGTAGTAGGATCTATCAAAATGGTCCCATAAGCAAGAGGGTCTCTGTGGAAATGGTCGTGGACTAGCCCTAAGGAGGTCTGGGTTCAATTCCTGGTTTAGCCGCTGACTTCCCATGTGACCTTGGAGAAGTCACTGATTGGTAGTCGCAAAAAGAAAAGGAGTACTTGTGGCACCTTAGTACTTGTGGCACTGAGTGGGTAATACTAACCTACCTCACAGGGGTGTTGTGAGGATAAGTACAAATGATTGTGAGGTGTTCAGATATTGTGGCCATAAAAGTACCATAGATAGTTCCATGTACAATTGAATAAATGGTGTTGAGAGCTCCCTTGAACATAGTGGGGTTTCATAGGGATACAGCAATGTGGCTGTATGGATCACAATGCAGGAATTGGGTCATATTTTGTAAGTCACCATGTTGCCGAGTGATTTGACAAGTCAGTGGGGAATCATCCCCTGCTATCATTTACTTCAGTCTCTATTATTTACAATTAAATTACTTTTGATTTTATCAAGGCAAATAGTTCTAGCTCAGAAGCCAAACACAACCTTAATAATGACAATATGAAAATCAAGGTAGTGATTTGGTGAGAGTTTATAACCAACCTTGTAGTTTAAAATCTCTTTGTAGTGCTAAACAAGACCACCTAGCACTTGCCTCACAAGAACTACATTACTACCGCGTAAATGAGAAGCTCACACTGAGAGGTGTGTGCAATGAAGCAATTCTCAGTTTAGAAGTTCAGTTTAGATGTTCTTACAGAATGCTACTTCTTAAAAATATAATAAGAATTGATACCCAAAAGATTTAAATCTGCATATTGTCCTGTTACAACAAGCTGGAAGGAACATCAGGGAAGGAAAGGGATCATATCTTTTCTGTTCCTGGCTCTTCCATTGACCTGCTGTGGAACCCTGGACAAGACACTTCACCTCTCTGTTTCCTCTCCTGCCCTGTGTCTGTCTTGGTTCTTTAGATTGCAAGTTCTTTGGGACAGGAGCTACATGAGTTTATACAGCACCCAGCACAATGGGCTCCTAATCTCATTTGCGGCCTACCGTCATATGAATAATACCAATAATATCACAAGATGCATTTTAAATGAAACTCAATTAGTATTTAATAACAAGGTCACAAAGGAAATAAGGCTAGGGTATTTCTGAAATCAAAGAACTTCTAACCAAGGCAGGGCCTTCATGCTAGATCAGAGTAGGACAGGTGCTGCAAGGGCGAAAGTCACACATGAGGACTTATGCTACTCTTAAACCTTTAACATAGAGTTTAAGTGGTGTATGGGGTCTTGGGAAGAGCTCTGTACATGCTGAGATTCCTCCTGGGAGAATGCATGTGGTCAGAGAATGACAACATTGTTTGTTAACAACAGGAGGCATTCAACTAGTCCCTGAGAGATAAGTAGAGTTATATTCCAACCTAAAACGGGCTCTCTCTGCCTTGTGTGTATTTGTATATGCATGTATGTGAAGCCAGAGAGCCCAACTTTTGCAATTTCATCACAAGTCTAATAATATTTGGTATGTTTCCTAAAGCTTCAGCTCCTGGAGTCATGTGAGACTCTCAGCTTTTATTTGAAAACAAAAAGTAAAATTTTAGCCCTCAAGATTGTGAAGAAAAGCTCAAAAACATGAGCCCTAAAAACTCAAAGCAGAAGGCAAAAAAGAACAACTTTAAATTTATTAGTTTTTTTAAAATGTAATGGTTTGTTGGGCTCCTAAGTCATGATTTTTGAATGCTTAGGGTTGGTAATGCAGACCTTGCTAGCTAAATTAGAAAAAAAAGTCTATTAGAAAGCATATTATCCTGAGACTGTGGCCAGTCACCACCTTGACCGCTTTTCTAGGAAGTTGTACCCCTTTTCCCAACCCTTTGCTTGGTGTGTCTGTCTTGTAACATTGCAAGCCCTTTGGGGCAGGGACTGGGCCTCCCTATGTGTTGGTACAGCTCCAAGCACATAGTGAGTGTACCAGAAACAAATCATTGTCGTCATCCTTTCTGATTTCAAGTCCAATTGCATAATATAAATAATGAATAATAATTTTGCCTATCTGTGGGTTTTTTTCATCTTTAGATCTCAAAGTGTTTGACAAACATTAATTATATTGGCTTCACAACACTGCTGTGAGGGAATTAAATCTAATTATCCCTCATTTTGCAGATGAGTAAACTGAAGTCCAGAGAGAAACTAAGTCGAGAATTATCAAATTTGAGTGCCGAAAGTTAGGCAGCTAAATGCATATTTAATCACTGGGAACTGTGGGCACTCAGCACGTCTGTAACTCAGGCCATTTGCTTAGGTGCCTAAAGATGCCTAATTTAAATGCCTAATTTTAGTTTCCCAAATTGAAATTTTGGATTTAAGTAATTTGCCCAAAGTCACGCAGCAAGTCAGTAGTGTGTGCAGGGATCAAGCATCCTGGCTCTGAGACTTTCCTAGTCTAACTACCAATCACACAACTTCCCTATGTCAGTAGGCATAGATTAAAGCTATGACTTCAAGTTACATGTATTGAAGCTGTAGACAATCAATGCAGTGATGGAATTTAAGGGTCTGATCCTGTCATGTTTTGAGCCCGTTCAAATCTCACTAAAATCAGTTGGAACTGAAGGTGCTCAGCTCCTCACAGGTTCAAGCACTTAAGAGGAAAGGATGCAATGAGTAAAAGCTGGGTGACTGCAAATGTGCAGGGGTAGTTCGTCTGGTAGAGATCGGTATAAAAGCAGCAGCAGGGATGCTGGGGAGGTGTTAAGAACTGACCTTAAAGGCAAATTATGATCTGGGAATAAGCAGTGAACACGTTCAGGTGAGCAGCAAGGGGTGTTTGTTTTAACTTGTGTAGCATTTGGGCTAAGAGAAGGGGGAACACACACACACACACACACACACACACACACACACACACACACACACACACACACACACACACACACACACACACACACACACACACACTCTCTCTCTCTCTCTCTCTCTCTTCATTCCCTTACTCGATGCTGATTTTTTTTAATACTAGGTTGGGAGGCCTCTACTGCTGCTACAATACAATTTTCTTCAACTAGAAAGCAGCAAAGTCAGCTAAGACTGGCAGGGTTGGTCTTTATTACAAAGCTCTTTAGACAAACCAAGGACTTTACGAGGGCTGAAAATATCCCACAAGTGGTGTAAAATCATGCTGCTTCAATGTGGGCAAGATACCAAGCTTCCAAAATGCCATGACATCTCCTCCACCAGTTCCTCTAAGTGAGAGAACTTTAACAGATCAGCAAGAGAACATCGGTCATTTTAAACTCCTTCAGCAAATACAACAGCCTATGGTCCAGAAGCAATCACACCACTTACTCCTTCCCCACGGAGGCTGTTCTGCACCCTCAATTATTCAGTTATCTACCTTAAATATTTATAATGGGCTTTTCAGTGCCTGAAACTCTTGCCACAACTCCCAGGTGTGTGTGAGATAGAAAATGGGGCAGTATAATAATCTGAAATCCTGTGGGCAGAATTTACCACAACATTAAGTGGGTCAATGCCATTAAAGTCAACAGAACTGCACCAACTTATACCCATAGTGGTATGTGGTTGTTGGTGAGTATTCGCTTCAGGTTGGGGGGTTGTCTGTAGGCAAGGACTGGCCTGTCTCCCAAGATTTGTGAGAGTGTTGGGTCATCCTTCAGGCCAGTCCTTGCCTACAGACAACCCCCCAACCTGAAGCGAATACTCACCAACAACCACATACCACACAACAGAACCACTAACCCAGGAACCTATCCTTGCAACAAAGCCCGTTGCCAACTGTGCCCACATATCTATTCAGGGGACACCATCACAGGGCCTAATAACATCAGCCACACTATCAGAGGCTCGTTCACCTGCACATCCACCAATGTGATATATGCCATCATGTGCCAGCAATGCCCCTCTGCCATGTACATTGGTCAAACTGGACAGTCTCTACGTAAAAGAATAAATGGACACAAATCAGATGTCAAGAATTATAACATTCATAAACCGGTCGGAGAACACTTCAATCTCTCTGGTCACGCAATCAGAGACATGAAGGTCGCTATCTTACAACAAAAAAACTTCAAATCCAGAGTCCAGCGAGAAACTGCTGAATTGGAATTCATTTGCAAATTGGATACTATTAATTTAGGCTTAAATAGAGACTGGGAGTGGCTAAGTCATTATGCAAGGTAGCCTATTTCCCCTTGTTTTTTCCTCCCCCCCCCAAGACGTTCTGGTTAAACTTGGATTTATGCTGGAAGTGGCCCACCTTGATTGTCATGCACAGTGTGGGGAGAGTGGTCAGTTTGGATGAGCTATTGCCAGCAGGAGAGTGAGTTTGTGTGTGGGGGGGGTGTGTGTGTGTGAGAAAACCTAGATTTGTGCTGGAAATGGCCCACCTTGATTATCATGCACATTGTAGGGGGAGTGGTCACTTCGGATGAGCTATTACCAGCAGGAGAGTGAGTTTGTGTGTGTATGGGGGTGGGGGAGTGAGAAAACCTGGATTTGTGCTGGAAATGGCCCACTTTGATTTTCATGCAGGTTGTAAGGAGAGTGGTCACTTTGGATAGGCTATTACCAGCAGGAGAGTGAGTTTGTGTGTGTGGTTTTTGGAGGGGGGTGAGGGGGTGAGAGAACCTGGATTTCTGCAGGAAATGGCCCACCTTGATTATCATACACATTGTGAAGACAGTGGTCACTTTGGATGGGCTATTACCAGCAAGAGAGTGAGTTTGTCTGTGGGGGGGCGGAGGGTGAGAAAACCTGGATTTGTGCTGGAAATGGCCCAACTTGATGATCACTTTAGATAAGCTATTACCAGCAGGAGAGTGGGGTGGGAGGAGGTATTGTTTCATGGTGTCTGTGTATATAATGTCTTCTGCAATTTCCACAGTATGCATCCGATGAAGTGAGCTGTAGCTCACGAAAGCTCATGCTCAAATAAATTGGTTAGTCTCTAAGGTGCCACAAGTCCTCCTGTTCTTTTTATGGATCTCACTGTGTCTCTGCAGGTAGATCTGGCCAACTACACCAAAGGGGAAACACCTACATGATGCCATTAGTCTTAGTAATGACAACATGCCACTGGGATAGAAGGCCTTTACCCTGTCTAATGACACAGATTTCCTCCTTCAAAAAGGCATGGGTTGGTATAAAAGGGGCCTAGTCAGGCCAACAAAGCTTCTTTCAAACAATACTCTCATTAAAAAGTCACATATGAAAACAATTTAATCCGAGGAAGTAAGCAACAAGAAAGAGAGAAATGTTGGTTTTGTTGTACAGCACTGGACTGGGAGGCAAAAGATCTGGATTCTCTGCTTGGTTCTCCCCAGACTTCCTGTGTGATCTTGGGAAAGTTACTTAACTATCTCATGCCTCAGTTTCCTCATTTGTATAATAAGGATAATACTTCCCTGCCTTACAGTAGTGTTGTAAAGTTAAGCTCTTTAATGCTTATGAGATACGATTATCACCAGAGAGAAGCCCATAAACAATGTCCCTTGAAGTCATAAAGAAACCTATAAATAATGTCCCTTGAAGTTCTGTACAAGGATCAGCCTTATTTATTGTTTGTTTATAGATACATGAGTTACCACAAGTGATTAGGATCACAACTCCCTGATTTTGTTCTTTTTAAAATAGATTTTTGAGGCTGAATGCACTTCACTTACTTAGTCTGTTGGAAATTTAATATAATCTCTTCTTTGAACATGCAGTTCGTTCTATTAAACACCTTATTTCTTGTTTTTGGACTATTGATTCCATTACAATCCTCAAATCCAAGTTGTTCTCTCTCCTATGATCAGTTATTCTAAAAACATGGGTCTAAATTCAGCCCTGGCATAAGTGGGTGCATCTCTCTTGGACCTCGTAGTAGTTACTGGACTTGGTAGGTCATGCACTAGAAAAGAAGAGGCCTGCAGAGCTGGGAGATTGGTTCAGATAAAAATGAAGCTTTCTTCTTCCCACCCGCCCCTCCACATAGCTGAGCCTTTAGCTTATTTTAGAACACAAGCTGAACCAAAGCTTTTAGGGGGCAAGATTGTCCAGCAAATAAGGGGTCTCAGTTGGGAATCAGGAGAGTTGGATTCTATTTTCAGCTCTGCTGCTGACCTGCTGTGTGACGTTGGGCAAGTCCTTTCACCTCTCTGTCCCTCAAGGTCCCCATCTGTAAAATGGGGTTATGATACCTTCCTTTTGTAAAGTGTTTTGAAGCATTTTATGAAAAAGGTTAAGTATTATTTTTTGCAGTTCTGATATGCTTATATAACACTTTTGACACTCCCTTTGCACTAACCCTTTGGTCCCAGTAACCTTTACGCTGCCAGGTTCAATTAGGGCCTAGACCTGGAAATAGCCATATACTGCAAAAAAAGCTTTTTTCACAAAATTTCTATCCAGGATTAAAGTAGAAGCGCTGGAATTCTTGTGAGAATGACTGTTTTCATGAGATTTCCGTCTGAATTGTGTAAAGTCAAAAAGCTTGGAGTAATTCAAATAAGCTTTGCCTAAGCATCCCATTCTACAAAGAGAATCTGACCTCTGAACATACTGAGGTTCACCCACTGCCAGTAATGTCTGTCCCTCAAAAAATAATTAAAATTAAATATTGTGAGTAAAGTTGTTTATAATTAATGTAATAGTTGGTAGATAGTATGTGTCCGTGCCTGGGAAAACAGAGACAGAAGGATGCTCTTGCAGTTAAGGATTTGGAACATAATCATTCAATTCCTGACTCTGCCACAAGCTTTCTATGTGACCATGGACAAATCACAATCTATTTCTTCCTCAGTTCCTCTTCTTTAAAAAGTGGGTCATAATTGTTCGTTTCTCCCACTCTTTGTCTTGTCTGTTTAGATTTCAGAGTAGCAGCCATGTTAGTCTGTATCCGTAAAAAGAAAAGGAGTATTTGTGGCACCTTAGAGACTAACAAATTTAGTAGAGCATAACCGAAAGCTTATGCTCTAATAAATCTGTTAGTCTCTAAGGTGCCACAAGTACTCCTTTTCTGTTTAGATTGTAACTGTGACGAAGTGGGACTGTTATTAATGTTTTCTCTGAATATTGTGGGGGTGCCTCAGTTTCCCCTATGCAGTTCTTAAGTATCTAGGGTGGTGGGATAAGGGTGTATGATCATTGCAGAGCCCTAGAGGGCAGGTGTGTGCAAGAGTCTGGACTCAGAGAATGGCCAACACCCTGTTTCCTGGCAACTGATGGCCTGGCCCTTCCCCCCTACAAGGTGAGAGCTAAAGGGTTGGAGAACAAAGGAATCAGGTGACCTCCTGGCCCAGGGAAAGGGAAAAAGCCCAGAGGAGGAGGGGCTGGGGAGAGTTTCAGTTTCGGGCTGGGTGGTCGAACACAGGGAACCCCAAGCCTGGGGTCTAAGCTCCCTGCCCCCCCAAAAGGACTTGACTGAGGGGTCCTGGTTGTACCCATAAGCTCTGTTTTAGACTGTGTTTCTATTGTCCAATAAACCTTCTGTTTTACTGGCTGGCTGAGAGTCATGGTGAATCCCAGGAAGAGGGGTGCAGGGCCTGGACTCCCCCACACTTCGTGACAGTAACTTTCTCAAGGAGGGAACTGTCCCTTACCATGTTTATATACTACACCTACTACAATGGAGCGCTGATCTTGAACCCTCTTTTTCAGAAACACAAAAGGAAAAAAGAGAACTATTTAAAAAATACTCTTTAAAAACAAAACATCTAATATTTTTGAGAAGAAACTGATGGGAACTCAAATTTGCAAGTCATTTAGTGGACTGGATAAAGCAAATTACTGAAATATATGAGAATGACATTTAGGAAGTCAAGGTCTTGGTTTTGGGAATTCAAAAACCTGGGACTTTCCTATAAATAGATGTGGCTGAAGAAAAGCAGCTCCTGTAGTCAGGTAATCATACCAGAGTTTGGAAATTCCCTTTAAGACTCATTTCCAAACTGGTGCTTGAGACATAATCATTCATGACTTTAAAATGTTTTTTTTCTCTAATAAAACTTGAAAATACCCAACCTTGCACAAGATTTGGATTTGAAACGTGTGGAAAAAGCTGTAGCATGGCTCCTCTGTGACTGTTTTCTAAAAGGTCTGTGGACATTCTGATTGGCAAAATGATTTCAATGCATTGCTTCACTGTCTGGGGAAGTTCCCAAGAATTTCCCAGATGTCAGGGCAAAACAGCTGTTCTTTCATCTTGTTCTGAATGGTGATGTGCACCTTAACGAATGTTAGACATGCCTCAATTTAATGATGCAACAAGGTAGTGAAGCATTAATGTATACAAGGCTGCCAGGTCTAGTAAATGCTGAAGCCAGGCTAAAGTATTTTCCAATATATGGTGCTAATCACATCCACACATTATTGCTGTTCTGCAAATAACTATCACAGTAAGGAGCAAGGAAGTTGATTTACTATTCCGATTTTAAGTTGTTGTTGCAGCAAATATACATCTGGGGCCTAATCTTGCTCTTACGATAATCAGTGGCAAAACTAGAATTTATTGAGCTCCTCTCCTTTCCTGCTCCCTCCCACGCAGAGCTGGCCCTCCCCCAAGCCCCTCTCCTTCCTCCTGTGCAGAGCTGTCCCCCTCCCCAGCCTTTCTCCTTCCCTCCTGTAGCTGTGTGTATATATAAACATTAATAAAAATTGAAATTAAAAAATGTAAAACTCATTAGTTTAAAAAAAGAGGAAAGGAGATAGTAAAGCTGCCAGGTTGAAATTCAGCCTATGCAGATGCCAGTACACGGCCTATGCTCTGCTTTAATTCCACTTAATCTGTATTTTGATGACTTCACTGAAATTTACATAGTCCACAGGTTGCATTTTACCCTCAGAGAAATACTCTATATAAAGTTTTCATATTAAAATACAAACAGACCTTGTTTTCATAGGTTACATAGTAAGGACCCAATATTGCAAACTGTGAGTGACATGAATAACTCAGACTTAGGCACATAGTGCAATTGAGCTCAATGGGACCACTTGCCTGAGTATGGGCTACTCATGAGAGTCAGAATTTGCTTGATCATAGACTAGTCTGCCTATCTATCTTACTTCACATTCAAATTTATAAGAGCAACAACCCTAAGTTAAAAGAAAAGGAGTATTTGTGGCACCTTAGTCTAAACACATTTATTTGAGCATAAGCTTTCGTGAGCTACAGCTCACTTCACTGGACACGGCTGCTACTCTGAAACCTGTCAACCCTAAGTTAACTTTCTGACAGCTTTACCATCTCCATTCCCCCATTTTTTCTTTCTAATGATTAATGTTGGAAACATAGTAATATAATTTAGGACTATTTGAGTAGCTGAGCGATGAGCTTTAAGCAATGGAAGAGGAAGGTGATTATTAACACCAGCATTTTAAATGGGCTGGAGTAGAATGAAGTGAGATGTTAGGAAGCCAGACAGAAAGTCTTTGAAGTAGAAGCGGTGAGAACAGAGCAAGACTTTTAGGATAGGAATGAGACTTGTGGGTTCACCTCAGCTCTCAGGATCCAGTCTCCTGTTTGCACAGCCTTTATGATAGCAGTAATAAATAGATTCTCCAAATTTCTTTTATCAGTTAACTGATTGTGATAGTGAACTTAGTTTGTATCAGGGGACAGCAAGGCTGATAGCTAAACATTAAACCATATCAGCAGCTCTGACTCAAAAGTGGTTGGGGGGGAAAATAAGAGGGAGAATTGTCTGATCTTGAAAATAAGAGCATAGCTCATCCTTTGGACTATACTTGTCTTTGTCTTATCAACAGTGGTTTTAGTTTTCACTCTCCTGGGACTTCACTACGCCTCCTGGGCTTTAGAGATTATGTTAAAGATACAGATATATGCATTATAAATAGGAATATTTAACATAAAGAAATGCATAAAGATACTTCAGTAAAAGCAGTCTGCATTGTCTCTGGATCAGATGAGGCCAGCCTCATTCAAGTGCTATGAAACTGGGTTGGTGTGTGGTTTACTTGGTTTTTTTTTTTTCTTTCTTTCTTTTTTTTTCCCAGTTGCTGTATTGGTGATTCCGAGAAGCTCACGAAAGCTCATGCTCAAATAAACTGGTTAGTCTCTAAGGTGCCACAAGTCCTCCTTTTCTTTTTTCTTTTTACGAATACAGACTAACACGGCTGTTACTCTGAATCCGAGAAGCACAGACATTAGAGATGGAAAAGTCCTTTTAGGTAATCTAATCCACCCCCTTGCCACTGCAGGATTGTTACCTATAGCAGACTGAGGTCAAACAGGCTAAGCATCATGGGTGAAATTTTCAAAAGAGCCTGAAACTTGCTGTGCTCAGGGGTGTGTTTTTTCACACCCCGGAGTGAGAAAGTTGCAGCACTGTAAAATGCCAGTGTAGACAAGCCTAAGGAACACAAGTCTCAGACCCCACTGAAAGTCAGTGTGGCTTGTGCTCCTGAGGCCAGACTTTTAAAGGTATTTAAGTGCTCGAAGATACAGATGGGCACCTAATGGGATTGAAATCAATTGTAGTTAAATGTCTGGGCACTCTTGAAAATCCCAGTAGATGCCTATTTGCATCTTTAGCTGTGTAAATACCTTTAAAAATCTGGCCCTAAGTACTTCTGAAAATCCCACCCTATAGCTCCAGAGACTTCCTCATTGACCTCTTCCAGGCATTCACCAAGCTGACCATTTATAAGTTCAGCAAGAGCCAGCTGGGCTGATGAGTTGGACACCGGGATTCAGGAGGCCTGTGTTCGCTTCCTGACTCTGACCTAGATTTCCTCATGTCACTTAATGAATAATAATCTCTCTGTGCCTCAGTTCCCTTATCTGTTAAATGGAGATAATACTGTCCTATCTCAAAGTTCTCTTGTGAGGATAACTCTATTAATGTTTGTGAGGCACTCAGATATCACGGTGATGGGGGCCATCTATGGATCTAGATCAGACATTCTCAAAGTGGGGGGCGGGCTGCCCTGGATGGGCACAGACAGTGGTGGATTACTGCATTAACCCACGGGGCCCATGCTCAGGAGCCCCAGCCAATTGGGGGGCCCCCCGCAAGCCAGAACTCTGGCTCCACCTTCTCTGGCGCCTTCTTTCCCTCCCCCAGGGGTCGTGCTCCTCCTTTTCCCCCTGGCCAGGCCAGATGCAGGAGCTGTAAGGTAAGCATATTCCCCCCTCCATCATGTGCAGAGCTGCCACCACCAAGCCTCTCTCCTTCCCCCTTCCCTCCTGTGCGGAGCTGTCCCCCTGCCCCAGCCCCAAGTCCCTCTCCTTCCCCCTTCCTTCCTGCATGGAACTGCCCCCCCCCAGCCCCTCTCCTTCCCCCCGACTTTACACATGGATATAGTGAAACACACAGGTTAAGTGCATTGCCTACACTCAAGCACAGAGTGAATCAAGTATCACTGCTAATCAGAGAACTCAAGAGTCCTGACTGCCCATCTCCAACACTCACCAAGAGACAATACTGTTTTCATAAAAAACCTCATGACTCGGCTATTACAATGTCTGGCACTTAAACAGAGTTCTCTGGCATAATGCTGTATTATGTGTACAGACAGCTGCAGCTGTCCACACTCACTCACCTGAAACTACAGGCTCCAGAACTAGTGTCACAAGTATCAGCAGGGTTATTAATTCAAATCCAAACAATGTACTGACGAGGACAACTTTAAGTGCATCAAACCATTTATTTTTATTCATAATTTATTTCTGTGCTGCCTATTTTATATTAGTGTTTGATTCTTTGACCTGTAAAGAGACAAGGCTCCTGCCCTGAGCAGCTTACAATCTAGTATTTTCCCCATAAATACGTAGTTTATATTTAGTGTTTTAAAACTTCAAGCTGCTGTATAAAAGCTAAATAATTAATCCTCACTCCCTGCTGGGAGGTAAGTAAGTAAAAGTCATTTTATGATGTGGAAACTCACACAATGTGAAGTTATGCAATAAGCAAAGATCGTCTAGCGAGGAAGAGAACTCATTTTTCTGGCTTCACAGCCTGTGGTCAGATGCTCTGACTACATCAGCTTCTCAGACCACTTAAAAAGGAAAATTTACATTTCATATCTAAGTTACACAGGAATAATTGAAGTATTTTAAGTCATTACATGTTTTTCTTTCTTAAACCAGTTGCAATAAGATAGGCAGTTCTAACTCATTTAAAACAATAAAGGCAGTACAATAAAGTGCAGCAACTGTACATGGTTCCTTTGTTGTCTTCAATAAATAGTTGGTTTCCCCCATAGCTGTTTTAAAAAAAAAAAAAAACTTTTCCAGCCAGCCCAATACATTATATATAAACTATCTAGGCTTTTCTCTGCTCCCCTCTTACCCTCTCTCAGATTCATTCCTTCTCTATTTGAATGGGTCTTTTAGACAGCCAAAATTTCCCCTCTTTTTAAAAAAAATTATATATATACACACACATTGCTCCTTTGCTCCCTGTATTTGTAAACAGACCTTCACTTCTAGGGGCCCCCCTTCCCCCTCTTTCGTCCCTCCCCCCAATGACACTGCCCCTCCCCCGAGTCCCTTTTTGGACAAATGCCTAGTTTTGACAAAAAGGTTGGGAAGTCTGGGGCAGGGCTTAAAAAGGGGACTGTCCTGGCCAAAACAGGATGGAGGGTCACCCTAGACTGTAGTAACAACTGCCCAAGGAGCCCGGGCAGCTGTGGAGAGCCCCAGACCCTCCACCTGCCCTGGGCGAGGAGCCAGGATGCCCGTGTCCCTGCCCCCAGGGCATGCCGTCCAGGACAGGTGGAGGGTCCAGAGCTCCCCACAGCAGTCCACGCTCCCTGGGTAGTTCTTACCCACGGCCTGACTTCTGGCCAGGCTAGGAGGCAGGGCCGTAGGGGGAAGGGGAAGAGCAGTGGACAGAGCCCCATGGTGTGTGTGTCTCCACCCCCCACAACGTTCTTTGTGCCTAGGGCCCCAATAAATCGTAATCCACCTGTGGGCAAGGAATGTAATCTGGGAGGGTGTGAGAAGTTTTACAAAAAGAATATTGTAACACTGCACCTCATTTACACCATAGTAATATTATAATGCATTTTGTACAAGATAAGTCATGTGAGGTGTCAATGAAAAAGTTACAATTTACTGGCTATGATTATCCTATTTGTATGCATGTGTCATTTTTGTATCTGAAGTTATGAATATTGACTAGGGATCTGTATTTCAAATGGGCTTACTCTGGAAAACACCCACTGTCAGTCTTTCAGGTACCACAACGAAGAAGCCAGACAGTGCTGATGGCCCATAAGCAAAGACCATGAACCCTGGAAGAAATTCACCTTCCTGTGAACATTCCAGACAGCCTGTAAGTAATGCCTGCTATGACTCAGCAAGGTATGCAGGGGCCTGTGACCAGGCCACATGACTCTGGACTCCATCTTGGGGTGTCAGTGTTTTTCCACAAATCCCTGTGCAGTGCAAGAAGGTATAATTTTGGGTTTATGCTCCAGAGGGGGTGCATGCCTGGAGAGCTGAGTTACCTTGGCTGTAGCCTTTCTACTGTTGCTTCATGCAGTGGCTGGTCAGAGAGCCTGCATGTAACTGCAGCTGGGTGTGTCCCTACCTGTGTGAATGCTGGTGGAAGTGTAGGACCGGGAGCGGGTCTGCAGCTTGTCACAGCAGCACAGTGAGAGAGGGAGCCCAGGCTGGTGGGTCAGAGGGCTCAGTGGCACCCCAGTTCCAGGAGGCACCCTGGGCGGAACCTGTCACAAATACTGTGCACATTTTACCTGCAGCTGTGAATAACTAGCAAAGCTGATTCCTCCAGACATATCAGGTCCTCAGATGGCGCTGTGCATTTTGACAGATTTCTGTTAAGCTTGCCTAGCCTTATACAAAGTCGTTGCCATCTGAACGTTAATCTGTTTGCTATGACGCGTTGTGCACATTTATTGCAATGGATTGTTGCTTCATTCGTGCAATTCATGGGATTGCTCTGCTCCAAAAAACAGGCGCACCCATCACACTAGTAGCAGTGTGATGCCAGTAAGCAGTATCTCACTTAAAATTACCTACATTACTATATACTTGAATGGTTCTGTTTGAATCAATGCTTTGCTGTTTTTAATATTTAGTGAGAGTTGCATGTTGATTATTTTTAATTAGTATGTGTACTTGTGTGGCGGGTGCAGGGGGAAAGGCATAAACTACTACAGACACAAAGAAGGGGGCATGATCAAATAAGTTTGAGAACCACTGATCTATATAGACTATACCATGCACAAGGGTTGCAGGTAGGTCTGGGATCATGGGCCACCCTGATAGCAGCTCCAATGGTACTTCAATGGCCACAGCTCGCTGAGTATGTGCAGAAGTAAACAGCTGTAATTTAGTGTACATAAAAACCAATGTTAACTGAAGGGTCACATGTGTATCATACTTACAAAGGGGTAAGTAGACTATAAAGGGCCAACTTCTGCCCAGTCATTGGGGTTGCACATGTTGTAAATCAGGGCAGGACTGGGGGCAATATCTTATAGGTGAGTCTGGTAGCACCAGTTACTAAGGTCGCCCAAAACTTTCCATTATAGACCCTGTTTTCATGTGCTTATCATTTTGCCTATTTTTAACTGGACTGAAGTTCTCCATGGCACGTGTCTGCCTCAGCATGAATTTTTAAGGCAATGTGGTGGAGGAGACACAAATCTGAGGATGGCTGGGCAAGTGAATTGGGACTGGGATAAAGTATGAGGATTGGAGAGTGGGACTGGCTAGGTGAAGAGAATGAGACTGGGAGGAGGAGCCGGGGGTGGGGAATGGACAGGACTGGGACAGGGACAGGTTGGAGGGGATAGGGCAGAAGAGGTCACATTTGGGGCGAATAGGCAGAAGGGTCTGTGAGCCCTAGAGAACACTTCACCCCCTTCTCTCCCCCAAGCATAGAATGGAATTCAAGATTCCTGAATCGCACCATTCTTCTGCTGTCAGCAACTCTCTGTGAACCCCCCGTCACAATGCATGGTTCCGTGCTGGTCCATATAGAGGATGACAACCTACTACTACTATCAGTTACGTCATTAGCTCAAGTGGTAAAGCTCTGTGAGGTGGATCTAAAATGTTCCAACCCTGCTGATGAACCATTTTGTTGTCAATATGATAACATATGAGGGCATTTCTGGTTTTTCAGTTTGCTTTTTTGAAAACCGAGGAAATTATATACATACACAAACGCATTAAAAGAACACTATTAAGACTGCAAAGTCTAGCACTCAGAAATAAGGAAATGTAAGAATTCAAGCTGCCTGTGCAATCTCAGTGTGGCCCCTTTGCATGTATGCATTGTGATACAGACTTTAATTACATATAGGGTTGGCAACAGTCTCATATTACAAGGGACATCCCTTATTTAAATAGAAAATTGCCTGTCTTGTACTAAATCAGCACAGGACACCTTTTATCCAGTATTTCAACAGCAGGGGGCTAGTACTCATGGGTGCATCTTTCCGGGAGAGCCCTAGGGTTGCCAACAGTCCCTTATTAGAAGGGATGTCCGTTATTTCTTCATCTCTGTACAACCAGATTGTGAGTTGCTGAGTGCTGCAAAAAGCAGCAAGAAATACCCCTGGTGAGTACATGAGTACTGCTTATTATTATTATTTATTATTGTATTATTATTCATTCATTCATTTATTATCATCATCCTATCGGGAGGAGGGTTGAGGCGGGAGTTTAAGAAAACAGCCCTTGTTTTTGACATACAATGTTGGCAACCATAATTACGTGCTCCCATACCATACTTTCGACAGGACCCTGCCTCATTCAGTACAGGATACCTGCTCTACGTATGACTCAAGGTTGTGCAGTGAAGGATACTGTTGTCTGTAGGACTCATGTTTAATTTGTTGCAGAAGCTGGAAGGTGTGTCGTGACTGAGGAAGGTGATTCCTAGGAGAAAAAGGATGATTTCATGAATAGGCCGCTCTGTGGGTGCTCAGGGGCTGGAGCACCCACGGGGGAAAAAAATGCACTGGCAGCCCCCCATCAACACCTCTCCCTCCCTGCAGTGCCTCCTGCCTGCTGGCAGGTCCCACCAATCAGTGCCTCCCTTTCCCTCCCAGCGCCTACCTCCTGCTGTGGATCAGAGGTTTCGTGGCATCTGGAGGTGCTGCAGGGGAAGGGAGAGAAGCAAGGGCGCAGTGCACTTGGGGGAGGGAGCAGAATGGGGCAGGAAAGAGGTTGGGTGAGGCATTGGGGGGAATGGGTAGAGTGGGGGCAGGGCCTGGGCAGAGCCAGGGGGAGCACCCCCGGCAGGTTAGAAACACGGCACTTAGGATTTCATGGTTAAGGCAGTTGAATGCTGACCTGGAGAATTGGATTCTGTCCCTGTCTTTGCCCCAGAGTCCTAGATGTGATGCTGGGCAAAACAAACTGTTACCAGGTGGTCACTCATTGTGTGCCCCTTATTTTCTGGTTGCCCAACTTGAGACCCTGAGGACTGATTTGTAGAAGTGCTGAGTACTCATGTCTGCAATGAAAGTTGCACTTTGAACATATGAAATACTATATAATATTAACTCCTTTGAAGAATCAGGTCCTGGGAATCTCAGATGCGGCACCCAAAATCACTTTTCTGTGCCTCAGTTCCCCATCTGTAAAATGGGGATAATAAGACCACCCTCATCTCACAGGTGTGTTGTAAATATAAATTCATTAATGTTAGTAAACCACTCTGGTACCATGGTGTTGAGCACTACAGAAAAGCCCAGGAGGAAATTAATAATTCTGTTTTCAGGGCGGAGTTTGAATAGTGTGCAGTAAATAAGGCATGGGACCAAATGCTGAATAATGGGGGAAAAATGAAATATTAAACAGCTGTGCATTAAGTGAGCATCATCCATCCTGCACACAGAATGAGGCATCTATGGAAAATAGGTGATCATGTAATTAAAGATTGTATCAAAATGAATATGCAAAAGGGGCTAAATTAAAGTAGAACAACCAACCTTAATTCTGACATTTCCTAATTTGAGTGCTTGTCATTGCAATCTTAATAATGTCCTTTTAACATTGTTTGTATTTGTATTCCAAATATACTTTGCATATATAATTGTGTGTATTCTCCTTTTCTAGACAATTAGGCCTGGATGTTCAAAAGTGACTGATGATATTAGATTAGGGTTGCCAGGTGTCTGGTTTTCTATCAGAGCATCTGGTTGAAAAGGGACCCTGGCGCTTCCACTCAGCACTGCTGACTGGGCCGTTAAAAGTCCGGTTGGTGGCACTCCTGGCGCAATGGGACTGGCAGGCTCCCAGCGCGGCTCCTGGAAGCGTCCCTCCAGCTCCTAGGCAGAGGGAGGGCCACAGGGGCTCTGCGTGCTGCCCCCATCCCGAGTGCTGGCTCCATTGGCCAATGGGAGCTGTGGAGCTGGAGCTCAGGGTGGAAGCAGCGTGTGGAGTCCCTGTGACCGTCCCTCCCCCGAGGAGCTGGAGGCACCTGCCAGCTGCTTCTGGGAGCTGCCTGAGGTAAGCACCGCCCAGCGCCTGCGCTCCAACTTCCAACACCATGCCCCAGCCCGAGCCCCTTCCTGCACCCAAACTCCCTCCCAGAGCACGCACCCCCTCCTACACCCCAACTCTGTGCCCGAGTCCAGAGCCACCTCCCGCACCCTGAGCCCCTCATTTCTGGCCTCAACCCAGAGCCTGTACCCCCTCCTACACCCCAACCCCCTACCCCAGCCCGGTGAAAGTGAGCGAGGGTGGGGGAGAGTGAGTGATGGAGAGAGGGGGGATGGAGTGAGTGGGGGTGGGATCTCAGGGAAGGGGCGGGGCAGGGGAAGGGCGTTTGGTTTTCCATGATTAGAACGTTGGCAACCCTATGCCGGATGCCTCCATTTTTTAGGTGTCCAACTTGAAAGAATTTTAAGGTGCTGATTGTTCTCAACTGTGCAGTGGCTAGTAGGGTGACCAGATGTCCTGATTTTACAGGGACAGTCCTGATATTCGGGGCTTTCTTTTATATAGGCACCTATTACCCCCTCAGCCTCTGTCCTGATTTTTCACAGTTGCTACCTGGTCACCCTAGTTTCCAGTGATTTAAAGTTACTAAGCAAAGTCTAAGAGTCTAGCTTTTAAGGTATAAAGAAATGATGAAAAGCAAATATTATGTGGATGTGATGAGGACCAAAAAATCCTGGCCTAACATTACAGACCACGCTTTCTGGTAAAAGAGGAGGAAGGACTTACAAGCATCCAAACTTCCCAAAACACTGATTTGTTGTAGTCTGAAAGGCAAACAAAAATAAGCCAGTTACACATTCATTGAAGGGCTGGCAAAAGTCCAGTCACCATAGCAACCCCTCAATAGGCCTGTTTTGCTTGCACAAGCTTTCTTGCCTATCCCAGCCCCAAATTGCTGAATAGGAGGAGCTTTGCTTTGTCCATTCCTTATTTGTAACTTGTTGAGAGCTAAAGGGAGGGAGGGGTGAGCCATCTCTGCTGCATGAGTTGCAATTACACCTACAAATGCCTTCTGTGTTGTATGGTGGCTGCATTCTGGCTCTTAAATTCCTTTGGCTGTTTGTGTTAGTAGAAGGAACTACCAGAACCTATTATGTTGGGATTGTGGAGGAGAACTGGGACTATGCACCAACTGGGAAGAATCTGATTACAGGACAAAGCCTCACAGAAGATGAGTAAGTCCCTCAGGTTTCTGGTAAATCGGATCTCATGATGTCTCGAGAGAAAAATCCTTAGGTCACCCATATTGTCTTAATGTCTTAAGTTTGTGCCGTCACTGGACTTTAGTTAAAAAAACAAACAGTTTTGCTAGTATGGCTGCAATATACATTTAAGGCTGGATATGACTTCTATTCAAGTCAGTGGAGAGACTCCCACTGAATTGAATGGGAGTTGGATCAGGCCTCTGCTGTTTAAAATGGCTTCTCTTCCTTATTACTGATAAAGTTGGGGTGGGGTGCAGGGACTGGATACTTGCTGTGACGTTTATTGAAGGGTGAATTTCAGGTGTTAGTTCTCAAAAAGGATTAAAAGTTTTTGTTTTGTTTTTTTAATTGCAGCTTTGCTTTACAAGGATTCTTGTGGGAAATCAGGTATTTCTGTGAGTGCTGGCCCAAGGTGACATCACAGTTCTGTCACCACTAAGCACAGCTTTTCCACAATGAAAACTGAAGAGAATCTTTTGTAAACTGGTGAAATTTGACAAATTGGAAAAACTGGTTTGAAATCAATAAGAACAAGTGCAAAGTACTTCACTTAGGAAGGAAAAAGCAGATGCACAACCACAAAATGAGAAATAACTGGTTAGGTGGTAATACTGCTGCTGAAAAGGATCTGGGGGTTATCGTGGATCACTAACTGAATACGAGTCTAGAATGTGATGCGATTGCCCAGAAGGCTAATATTCTGGAGTGTATTAACAGGGATATGATAAGAAAGACACAGAAGGTATTTGTCTTGCTCTGCTTGGTACTGGTGAGGGCTGATCTGGAATACTGTGTCCAGTTCTGGGCGTCACACTTTAGGAAAGATGTGGACAAATTGGAGAGATTCCAAAGGAAAGGAATAAAAAGATTAGGAAACCTGACCTATGAGGAAAGGTTAACAAACTGTTACTCTGAAAACTGGGCATGTTTACTCTTGAGAAAAGAAAATTGAGGAGAGACCTGATAAGAGTGTTCAAATATTTTATGGGCTATTATAAAGGGGACTGTGATGAATTCTCCATGTCCACTGAAAGTAGGACAAGAAGTAATGGGCATAATCTGCAGCAAGGGAGATTTAGGTTAGATATTAGGAAAATCTTTCTAACTATATGGTAGATAAATTCTGGAATAGGCTTCCAAGGGAGGTTATGAAATCCCCATTATTGGAGGTTTTTAAGAAGAGACTGGACAAACACCTGTCAGGGATGGTCTAGGTTTATTTGGTGCTGGCTGAGTGCAGGAGGCTGGACTTGATGACTTCTCAAGGTCCCTTCCAAACCTACATTTTTATGATTCTATGTGGAACCACAGAAGTTAGAGATGGGAAAGACTTATTCAAGATTCAAATACACATGTACAAGTGGGATGAGAAGAAGATGGTCCATACAGACATACTGTATACTGCACATATAGGCCTCAGTTCAGGGAGCCACAGAAGTCAGTGCTTAAATTTAAGCACGTGAGTATTTCCACTGACATCCATGTACTTAAATTTAGACATGTGCCTAAGTACCTTTCTGAGCTGTGACCACAGTATTGTGATGTGTATATTCACTATGCACAGGGATGGGGGTAGGGTTTGGGAGAAAATAGGATTCTGCCCAGGTGTAGGAGTCCACACTAGCAGATCGTGATGCAAGTTCAGAACTTTGTATTGTCCTAGAAGTTAGAAATGGGAAAGACCTATATGGCTATCTAGGCAACGCCAAGCCAATGCAGGATTGTTCCATACATCCCTAGTGATATGTTCATGATAGTTTGAAAAGTCTCAAGCAATACAAGAAAAGTATTTTTTTTAAAATAACTTCAGGTGAAAGCTATACACAACTCTGCAGATAATTACCATAAAAGTACCAAAAATGCAGTATTAGCAAGTGAAATAAATGGACTTCTCACTTTTTGTTTTAGCGTGGATGTGATGGTTATGGAGAAGGAGTGAAGAAATGGCATAACATTCTATAACCACTGTTTCTGCTTTAAAAAAAAAAGGAATGACTAACAAATGGAGCTGTGCAAACTTGTGAAGAAAATGTGCAAATTCATTCACACTCCCAGAAATCTCTCCGTTTTGCAGAATTGTGTAAAACAGTAGTTTGACAGCAAAACTATAAAACTACACATTTTCAAACAGCAACTTCACTGAAAAGTGGACTCTTTTTCACTCAGAAAATTACTGACATTTTAGTGAGAAAAAATAATAATGCTAGGCTCATAGAACTGAAAATGGTCCCATGTTCCTGTGAGCATTTTGGGAAAACAGGACCAGTTTTGATTTAGCAACAAAATGTTCAGATCTTGAGTGCTTAGAACTGTACTGCAACCATTTCACCCCACTCTGCTAATGGGCATCCAAACTTAAGAAACACAAAGAGGTTGTTTTCTACTAGTTTCACAAGAACTTTGCAGGTGCAACCCACTGTTGATTGTCGGCTACAATTCCCCCTGCTGTGACTGATTCATAAATAATATGCGTTTGCTGCAGTAGTGAGGCAAGAAAGGGCTCTGTATTTTTGCTCAAGCAGGGAGGTTGTGCAATTAGTTCAGGAGGTCCCAGGTTTTATTGCCTAGAGTTATCAAGAGAGTCATTACACATACCTAGACTGCTTGGTAGTGGTTTGTTCTCAGCATGTGAATATGTTTCTGAGTTTGTTATGTGGAAAGGAGTAGGGTGGCCAAATCTTTCACTGGGAAGGCTACTACAGTTGTGTTACATATTGGAATTTCTCACTGCCCTGCTCAGGGTAGCAGAGGATTGCTTCCCTGCTCTCATTCCTAAGATGGAAAAGCTCCAGTGGAAGGAATTTAACTTCAGATGGGGTGCAGATATTTATAAATCTCACACACACCAGGAAGAGTTTGTATCTGTCCTACAGAATGTGATGGTAATGGTATTTTTCTGGGCTGCCCTTTGGACTATTTGAATACTAAGCTGAACAGTTTGCTGTTTGGACCAGGATGCCCATTCACACACAGCACTCTCTGAATTTGGTTGCATGTACTTTAAAGAACTTTTTTTAAAGAACAGAGAAATTTTTCATTAAGGATTTTAAATTAACTCTTTGCTTATTTTTATAGTCTAATTTTTACAGGACATTACTTCCTACAAGTAATTGTTAAATCTTTTAAATAAGAAATTGATTGCTAAAGGCATTAAGCCATGCAGGATAATCTAGTTCCATAAAACCTTTGGATTCATGCCATTCCAGATGACCGGGACAACAGGGCAGTACTCTTTGAAAAGGCAGCGTTCTGCAAATAATAATGCTTAGTACTTACAATACACAGTAATTTTCATTTTCAAACCATGACTGATTAATCATAGAATATCAGGGTTGGAAGGGACCTCAGGAGGTCATCTAGTCCAACCCCCTGCTCAAAGCAGGACCAATCCCCAACTAAATCATCCCAGCCAGGACTTTGTCAAGCCTGACATATCTAAGGAAGGAGATTCCACCACCTCCCTAGGTAACGCATTGCAGTGTTTCACCACCCTCCTAGTGAAAAAGTTTTTCCTAATATCCAACCTAAACCTCCCCCTCTGCAACTTGAGACCATTACTCCTTGTTCTGTCGTCAGCTACCCCTAAGAACAGTCTAGATCCATCCTCTTTGGAACCTTCAACATCCTCAGGTAGTTGAAAGCAGCTATCAAATCCCCTCTCATTCTTCTCTTCCGCAGACTAAACAATCCCAGTTCCCTCAGCCTCTCCTCATAAGTCATGTGTTCCAGTCCCCTAATCATTTTTGTTGCCCTCCGCTGGACTCTTTCCAATTTTTCCACATCCTTCTTGTAGTGTGGGGCTCAAAACTGGACACAGTACTCCAGATGAGGCCTCACCAATGTTGAATAGAGGGGAAGGATCACATCCCTCGATCTGCTGGCAGTGCCCCTACATATACATCCCAAAATGCCATTGGCCTTCTTGGCAACAAGGGCACACTGTGGCAATCCTCACAACATCCCTCTGATGTAGGTAGGTAAGTATTATTACCCCAATTTTATTGATGGGGAATCTAAGACATAGAGGAGGCAACCTAAGATGGTTCTATTTAGAGGAGCTAGTGCACACAAATTAAGGAATGTTCCTTTTGAAGCTAGCTGGTCTTCAAAGCTGGCCTGAATTCTCATCCAGCACAACTCTGAGAACATAAGAACTGCCATACTGGACCAGACCAAAGGTCAGTCTAGCCCAGTATCCTGCCGTCCGACACTGGCCAATGTCAGTTGCTTCAAAGAACAGGACAATTATCAAGTGATCCATCCCCTGTGATCCAGTCCCAGCATCTGGCAGTCAGAGGCTTAGGGCAGAGCATGGGGTTCCATCCCTGACCATCTTGGCTAATAGCCATTGATGGACCTATCCTCCATGAACTTAACTAAATATTTTTTTAACACGGTTATAGTTTTGGCTTTCGCAACACCCCTAGCAGCAAGTTCCACAGGTTGACTGTACGTTGTGTGAAGAAGTACTTCCTTTTGTTTGTTTTAAACCTGCTGCCTATTAATTTCATTGGTGACCCCTGGTTCTTATGTTATATGAAGGGGTAAATAAAACTTCCTTACTCACTTTCTCTGTGCCATTTGTGATTTTGTAGACTTCTATCCTATCCCCTCTTAGTCATCCCTTTCCCCAGTTGAACAGTCCCAGTCTTTTTAATCTCTCCTGATATGGAAGCTGTTCCATACCTTTGATAATTTTTGTTGCCCTTCTCTGTACCTTTTCCATTTCTAATGTATCTTTTTTGAGATGGGGCAATCAGAACTACATGCAGTATTAAGTGTGCTATGGATTTATATAGTTACATTATGATATTTACTGTTTTATTATCTATACCTTTCCAAATGGTTCCTAACATTTTGTCACTTTTTTGGCTGCTGCTGCACATTGAGAGGATGTTTTCAGAGAACTATCCACAATGACTCCAACATCTCCTTTGAGTGGTAGCAACTAATTTAGACCCCATCATTTTGTATGTATAATTGAGATTATATTTTGCCATGTGCATTACTTTGCATTTATCAATAGGGAATTTCATCTGCCATTTTGTTGCCCAGTCACCCAGTTTTGTGAGATCCCTTTGTAGCTCTTTGGACGTAACTATCTTGAGTAATTTTGTGTCATCTGCAAACTATGCCCTCACTGTTTACCCCTTTTTCCAGATCATTTATGAATATGCTGAACAGCAGTGGTCCCAGTACAGATCCCTTGTGGACATCATTTACCTCTTTCCATCCTAAAATTGACTGTTTACACCTACCCTTTATTTTTATCTTTTAACCAGTTACTGATCCATGAAAGGACATTTCCTCTGATCCCATGACTGCTTACTTTGCTTAAGAGCTTTTTGTGAGGGACATTGTCAAAGGCTTTCTGAAGGTTCAAGTACACTATATCTGATGGATCACCCTTGTTCACATGTTTGTTGACCCCCCTCAGAGAATTCTAAGAGATTGGTGAGGCCTTTACACAAGCCATGTGACTTTTCCCCAACAAATCGTGTTCACCTGTGTGTTTGATCATTCTGTTCTTTCCTACAGTTTCACCCTGTTTGCCTGGTACTGAAGTTAGGCTTCCTGGCCTGTAATTGTCAAGATCGCCTCCAGAGCCTTTTTTAAAAAATGGCATCATATTAGCTGTCCTCCAGCTGTTACAGGTGCTGATTTAAGGGATAGGATACATACCACAGCTAGTAGCTCTGCAGTTTCACATCTGAGTTCCTTCAGAACTCTTGGGTGAATACCAGTTAGACCTGGTGAGTTGTTGTTTTTTAATTGATCAGGTTGTCCAAAACTTCCTGTTGACACCTCAATCTGAGACAGGTCCTCAGATTTGTCACCTAAAAAGAATGGCTCAGGTGTGGGAATCTTCCTCACATTCTCTGCAGTGAAGACTGATGCAAAGAATTAATTTCACTTTTCTGCAATGGCCTAGTCTTTCTTGAGTGCTCCTTTAGTGCCTTGATTGTTCAGTGGCCCCACTGATTTTTTGGCAGGCTTCCTCTTCTGATGTACTTGAAAAAATTTTGCTGTTAATTTTTGAGACTTTTGCTAGTTGCGCTTCAATTTCTGTTTGGCGTGCCTAATTATTCTTTTACACCTGACTTGCCACAATTATGCTCCTTTCTATTTTCCTTAGTAGGATTTCACTTCCAATTTTAATGCCTTTTTGCCTCTAACTGCCTCTTTTACTCTGTTTAGCTATGGTGGCATTTGTTGGATCCGCTTACTATATATTTTTAATTTGGGGTATACATTTAATTTGAGTCTCTGTTACGATGTTTTTAAAAAGTTTCCCTGCAGCTTGCAGGCATTTTACTCTTGTGACTGTTCCATTTAACAAGCTTCCTCACTTTTGTGTAGTTCCCCTTTTTGAAGGTAAATGGTGGGCTTCTTTGGTATTCCCCCTGCCCCCAGATGTTAAATTTAATTATATTATGGTTTCTATTATCAAGTGGTTCAGCTATAGTAATCTCATGGACCAGATCCTGAGCTCCACTTAAGACTAAATTAAGACTGAGCTCTGAGGCCCCATGCGGGTAGAGGGTCCCAGAGCTTGGGCTTTAGTCTGAACTCCAACATCTACATGGCAGTTTTTAGCCCAATAGGCTCAAGCGCTGCAAGCCTGAGTCAGCTGACCTAAGCCAGCCATGGCCATGCCATGGGTCTTTTATCCCTGTGTAGACATACCCTTAGAGACCCCAATAGGGAGTGGGACATGAATGGGGCCCATCTGGCTGTGCTGGGGAGAGCTCAGGATACGCTCAATGCATTGCTCCCGTCATTGCCAAAGTAAGCATTATACTTCTGAAAGAAAAAATACCTCCAGGCATTGGTTCTTCAGTGAAACTCCTCCCCGTCCTCAGCATGCCTCAGGATAAGGCTTAGCTGATTATAAAGTGCCCTGATCCATCCAAATTAATTCTGCAGCTCATAAATCTTTTAAATCTCTGCTGTATTTAGGCATTAATTGAGGTGAATCTAGTCTCTCACACCGGAGCTGTGGGCCAAGACCTGCCCTCAGCTACATCCAGCCACACCAAGGGGCAGCATTCGTTACCAGAGAATCAAACATCATTTATGAAATGTGCCAACTGGCTGATCCTGTCCAGCTAAATGAAGACAATACATTGATCATATATGCTAAACTAATAGCTAAAGCTTTAGGTGACCAGATGACCCATCTGCATCACCAAAACGATCACTGTGGCATGGGTCAGCAACAGCTGGGTGTCAGAAGGCCAGAGGTGAAATCTGGTTCCTACTGAAGCCAGTGGGAGTTTTGTGATTTGACTTCAGTAGAGCCAGAACTTCGCCTCAGGAATGTACCCACTATAACCACATTCAACCAGCAACAAACTGGGGTTTCTCCTAAGGTTTTATGGATTCCCTGAACCCCAAATGTATCAATATGTGGAGGGAAAGTGCTAAATGTTTTTGAACCTTCTTAAAAAGACACCACCACCCCATTTGATTTGATGCTGTGTGATCTTAGGCTTTGTCTGTGTTTAAGTCCCCCCGTCCCCCCTCTCCCCCCGCACTGGTTCAGCTCTCCTAGCAGTAGCAATCGCGCAGAGGCTGTTCTGGTGGCTGCTGGCATTTTAACCACTGTATCGTAGAGAAGTGCTCCGAGCAGGGTTACACAACACACAGGTTAAACTGTCAGCGGCAGCCTGTCTACTCTGGTGCTACTTCCGTAGCTACCACCAATCATTGCAAGAGTGGGGAATTTTAAGGAAACAAAGCCTAGCAGAGACACAACTATAGAGTAAGTGAAAGTTATATGGGAGGGCAAAACCCAGAAAATGGTTTTTAAACGAAGACTAATGTTCAACCTTCATGAAGCTAGTAGTATGGTGGCCATTAAAAATCCACATTTAGCTGCAGTTAGTCTCTAGATTAAGTATAGGGGGAAACTCAACCTCCTGTCTGGTAACTGTTGGCAAATGTTGTCATGATGCCAGCAAATCTTGACAATGGTTAGGCTGTTTTTGTGCAGATTCCGCTGCCTGTCATGCTTACCAATATGGTCTCAGTGTTTACCCTTACTTCCCCATCTGTTTGTATGCATCCATTATCTCTTGTCTTGTACTTAGATTGTAAGGTCCTTGGGGCAGAGACTGTATTTTTGTTCTGTGTTTGTACATCACCTAGCACAATGGGGTCCTGGTCCATGACTGGGGCTCCTATGTGCTACAGTAATATAAATAATATATAATAATGAGAAATGTTGACATTTCAGTGGAGATCACTATAACTTCAAGTGGCAGCATAAACTCAAAGAGCCATTGGAATTGCACCAGAGAGGAATCTTGCTCCAAATCTCTAGAAGCTATTGTATCTATACTGGGCTAGTCCTGTTTTTTGTCCTGTTCAAGGTCTGTCACTCTCAGGGTTTTCTATAGCACACTTCACTGCGATAGATACAATGAACAGCATAACTGAAATCCAGATGATTTTTGCTACCATAAAAGTTGACATTTTATATAAGAAAAATGCTAACAAATTAAGGTCCTCATGCTGAGCACTTGCATACTCAAAACTCCCTCCATGTAAATGCCTGTTTAATACATATCTGTGCTGGTGCAGTTGTTTCACTGAGTTAACATATGGTTCCCATACTGTGATTGTGAAACTTGCCAATCTTAAATCAAGTATTATGACTCTTAAGATCAAAGGCAACATAAATATCATTTAAGGTGACAATCCTTGGCAAAATACTCTTTGCGACTGATGGAGGAAATAGGTGTAGAAATTACACGTAACTCATACATTTACTGTATGGCCTGATTATCAGCATGGCTAGTCTTAGTGTCCTCAGGGTGGAATATGCATTGCTGTAGCGTTTTACTCTACAATTCCTTTTGGAATTAATATATCAATTATAGCACTTATTATGGGGGAATGGGAAGCTGAAATTAAATCAGTAATAACTGTAAAGGGCTGCATTTTGTTCTTTTGATAACTCCTTGAACTTACACTCTCCTCCTCCATCCATGTGTGTAGACAGAAGTTGTCTGCTGGGGCTTAAGAACTGCTAGAAATGATAAATTGGGAAAATCAGGGATGGTCTAAGGATTTGCATGGAGCCCAAGCGGCAAGAGTCTGAACAAGGCCTTTAGGCTTATTTAGTAAGGCACATAAGCATGTGCATAACTTTAAATAAGTGAATGGCCCAATTGAAGTCAATAGGACTATTAGTGGAAGTCAGTTGCCAAGCAAACACCTGAGCAGGCAAACAGGAGAGGCTAATAGGGAAGTTCCTGAGGATGTTTTCAGGAGGGAATGTAGGATATTTTTTCTACAGGGAGTATAGGAATTTTTGTCTACAGGGACAACTCTACATTCCCAACAAGGGATTGCCAATAACGGAACGTTATCATGATCTTCAAGGGATGTGCCATGTTGTGGTCCTGCCTGAAGAAAGAGATGTCCTTTGCAAAAAGTGCAAGGTGATGGCTGTATTGGAGGAAAAGAGTCAAGATCTGGAAAGGCAGCTATTGAGCCTGTTTAGCCTTAGAGAAGCAAAACAGCTCTTGGACATCCAGACTGAGGCAGCACCACTGCAGATCTACCTGTAGAATGAATAGGTTTCAGGAAACAGAAGAGTGGAAAACAGAGGAGAATTAGCTGTTTGTAACCAAGCAAAGACAGAGAAGCAGGAGACATTTTACACAGCCAGAAGTAGAACGGCAATCTGTGATCACCAGAAGAAAGAGGAGTAGGTAAAATTCAATGCATGTAGAGGTATCTAACTTTCAGGCACTTCATGCAGTAGCCACAAATAATATATTGGAAGATTTAACTGAAGGGAATGAACAGGGATCTCCACAGGACATACCTGAGGATGGATGCTCAGCCCAGCTGTTGAAGATGTCAAGCATACCCAAATGAAGAACACAGACTTTCCAAAGAAGACATACAAACCGCACTGAGGACTTGGTATTAAGGAGAGTGGACAAAACATTCTGCAGGGGACAGAAGGACAGCAAGATGGTCTGCTGTCTTCCTACAGCAAGGACAATACACATCACTGAAAAACTGGATGGGATTCTGAAGACTGTGGGAAAGAATCCGTTGGTTATGATGATATACATTGGCATGAATGACACTGCTTCATGGAGCATCGAAAGCATCCAGGATCTTAGAAAGAAGAGGAAAGGTCTGATCATCTTCTCAGGGATCTTTCCTGTCCTGTGAATGAGAGAAGATAGACAGCAAGAAGATGCTGGACATAAACTGTTGGCTAAGTACGTGGTGTAAAATAGAGCAGTGTGGTTTTATGGAACATTGGCCCACTTATGGGGAGAGGAGGATATGTGTCTTGAGCTATCTCCATCTGAATAGAAGGGGAACCAATCTTCTGGGTAGCAGACCAACTATAGTAGGTAGAATATCAAACTAGCATCTACAGGACAGGGTACTAAGGAGGAAAACACAGTAGGTACGCTCAAGCATAAAACTAATACTCAGGGTACCATGAATGTAAAGAATCAAGGCATCAAAGGATGTAAAGAGAAGAAATTCTTCAGTTGTCTACACACCAATGTTAGCACCCTGGGTAATAAAGAGGAATTAAAAATACTAATTTATTAAAAGAAATTTGATAAGACTGGTCTTACTGAAACCTGGTGGGACTATTCATGTGACTGGTTTGTCAGAATCACTAGATACATTCTATTCAGAAAGGATAGAGTGGGTAGAAGAGAATAGGGGTGGTGGTACTTTACATTAAAGATACCATTACTGGCTTTAGAGTTACTGATAGTTCAGAAGGATGGGATCTGAAATGTTTATGCATCATGTACTAACTGATAAATCACAGGATGGGGGCACTACCAGGGGTCTGCTATAAACCTCAAATCAAATGAAGGAACAGATGAGCAGTTCTTTAAACATCTATGTATAACATGTAGAAAGAAAAATTGTTATTTTGGGAGATTTCAGTCTGTGGGACATATGCTGGAGGTCTGATGCTACCCCTAGTTTCAATGAATGGTATAGGTTCGATCTAGACAAAGATGATAAAATTATCAATCATGGTGTAAAAAAGGCAGAAGTATTCAACATATGCTTCTGTTGTATGTTTAAAAAGAAGGATGATGTATTAATATTATACAGCGATAATGAAATACTTTCTATTCCATCAGTAGCTATGAAGGATGGTAAACAGCAACTGCTAAACATGTTTAAATTTGCAGGATCAAATAACTTTCACATAAGAGTAGTAAAAGATTGGCCAAAGAGCACTTTAAAATTAATGATGATTTTTAGCAAATCATGGTACACTGGGAGAGTTCCTGAGGACTGGAAAAAGCTAATGTTGTTCCAATATTTTAAAAGGAGTAAATCAGATGGCTGGGGAAACTAATAGGCCAGTTAGCTTAGCATAGATTCTGGGCAAAATCATGGAAAGCCTTATATGGGATGCAATCAGTAAAAATTTAAAAGATGGCATAATTAATGCTAGTTAATATGGTTTTATGGAATACAGGTCTTGTTAAACAGATATCATTTTTGGCTAATAAAGGTGTTGGACACTGGGGCATCTAGGTAACTAGAAGGGATGGAAGACCATGAGTGTCGATGAAGCCCCCTCGCACTAGGCCCAAGTGTCCTTGGGGGCCCCCCCCCTCCTGCCTGGAGGCACTCGCAGCAGCTCTGCGTGCTAGGCCCAAGTGTCTTTGGCCCCCCTGCCTGGAGGCACTCACAGCAGTTATGCTGAGGATCTGCAACAATATGTTGCAGAGTCAGACTGCCTGAAACTAAACAAGGCCAAACAGGGCAGATATGGAAGAAAAATGCTGAATAAAGCAGCTTTATGTATAGTTTAACAAATGATACAAAAAACAAGGGAACTAGCTGGGAACTGGATTGGCTGGCTATATGGATACTTAGGGCAGCTTGCTATTGGATAAGTATGCTGAAGAAAGGATGTATAAAAGCCTGTGTAACTTCCTGCTCTGTGTGCAGGATTTGAGATTCTATTTTCCCTGTACCTTTTTGAAGCTTCAAATAAACTTTTCTGCTTCTCCACCCCATTGTGATTATTGGGTGAAGCACACCAGGTAGCGAACCAACCCCTGCTGTTGTTTTGCCTCTCCGCACTGGGTGCCGGCAACAAAGGTAACTGGGTTGACACAATATATTTAGATTTCTGTAACCCACTTGACTAGCATTGGTCAAAAATTGTGTTCTTTTTTCCATGCAAAATTTGGATTGTTTGACAGAAATTAGACTACTGAAAAATTTCAGCCAAAACCCAGAATATTTCAATTTGTAAATACTGCTGCAGTGCTTCATGGGAGTTGTAATTCAGGTCTCTCATCCTCCTGTTCTTATCCATAGGCTGGGCTCCCTCATCAGACTACATCTCCCATTATACACCACCTTTGGAAAGGGAAGGCAATGCATCAGGGCAGATGTAGTCTGGACATGGAGCCCAGACCGAAGAGAAGAATGTGGTCATGAGGCAACCAAACTATAAATTCCATAAGGCATCACTTCAGCATTTCCAAATTGAAATATTTTAGGGTTTGGGTATATGTTTTTTTTTTCCCCAGAAAAATCAAAATTCCGTGTGGAAAGTAGACACTTTTTACAAAAATACTTGTTTAATCGAACATCCAGTTTTCCTTAAAAACCGCTTTGACAGAATATTTTAGACCAGCCCTACATTTGACTTAGTCCTACATGACATTCTGCACTGTATACTGTTCATTACATTAGCACTAGACAAAGTCACTGCAGCCCATATTACATTAAAACCAGTCAACTGATAGATCACAAAAAATAACTGTAAATAGGGATATCATCCTATGGGGACTTTTATAGTGGGGGCCTGCTGGGATCTGTACTTGGCCCAGGGCTATTCAATATCTTTATCAATGATCTGGAAGAAAATACAATTCCTGTTAAATTTGCAGATGACACAAAAATTGTTGGAGTAATAAATAATTATGGAGACAGGTCAGTTATACAGACCAACCTAGATCACTTGGCAAGGTGAATCATTTGAACAAACTGTGTTTTAATACCAAATGCAAGGTCATACATCTAGGATAGGGTGATCAGATGTCCTGATTTATAGGGATAGTCCTGATATTTGGGGCTTTGTCTTATATAGGCACCTGTTAGCCCTTACCCCACCCCAATTTTTCACACTTGCTGTATGGTCACCCTAGTCTAGGAACAAAGAATGTAGGTTGTCCTTAAAAGATGTGTGGGGAGGGGGGACTGTATCCTGAAAAACAATGACCCTGAAAAAGATTTAGGAGTCATGGTAGATAACCAGTTGAACACAAGCTCCCAGTGCAATGTTGTAGCTAAGATGATTAATGCAGTTCTTGGATGTATAGGCAGGGAAAGATCAAGGAGTAGAAAGATGGTATTTGTATATAGCATTAATGAGACCATTACTGGAATACTGTGTCCAGTTCTGGTGTCCACACTTCATAAAGGTTATTGAAATATTGGAAGGGTTTCAAAAAAGAGCTACAAGAATCATCTGAGTTCTGGAAAACATGCCTTCTAGAGAGAGACTAAAGAAGCTCAATCTATTTAGTTTATCCAAGAGAAGGTTCAGAGCTCACTTGATCATGATCTACATAGGGAAGAGATTTCTGATTGTAGATGTCTCTTTAATATAGTTGAAAAGGGCATAATGAGATCCAGTTGTTGGAAGTTGAAGCTAGACAGATTCAGACTGGAATTAAAGCACAAAATTTTAAGGGAGGATAATTAATTATAGCAACAATTTACCTAGGGATGTGGTAGACTTTCCAGCACTTGAAGTCTTCAGGTCAAGTCTGCATATCTTTCTAAAAGATATTCTGTAGATCAAATGGAAGTTATGGGCTTGAAGGGGAAATTATTGCTGAGGTTGTTTAACTTGTGTTATGCCGGAGGTCAGACCAGATGATCATAATGGCCTCTTCGGGCCTTGAAATCTATGAAATCTATTAAACTGGTGCCTGAATTAATTCATTCTCTTTTCCCATTGCTAGAGTGGGGACTGTGCTTTGCTTGCCTTCTTTTTTGGGCCTCCTGAGCAGATGGGGATTAAGCTGTGAGCTTTCTTCCTTCTGGTCTTTTTGCCAAAGCGGGAATTGAGTGATGAGCTGCTGGCACTACACAGAAACCCCTAAGGGCTTAAGGCCAACGCTGATAGCATGACCACTACTGTTGCATAGGAGGGGACTTTCATCAGTGTAGTACAGTAATGTAGGACCTGACTCCTCAGCCTTTATTCAGATTGAGTAGCTCTGTGACTTGTCCCGTTGAGTTCAGTGGAACCACTTGCATGAGTTGGTAAGTACCAACTTTTGCGTAACTTTAAAAGAGTATTTCTGTCTTTAAACTGTTTCCCCTTCCATTCTATAGACATGCGAGTGGGTTTGTGAAGAGAGGAGCCAACAGAATAGGACGTATTTACAAGAAAGCTGTTTATAAACAGTTCACAGATGGTACCTACATGCAGGAGATCCCTAAGCCATCCTGGTTGGGTTTCCTCGGTCCAGTGATGAAGGCTCAAGAAGAGGATATCTTTGTTGTTCACTTAAAGAACTTTGCTTTCCGTCCATATTCTCTGCATCCACATGGTCTCTTTTATGACAAAGATTCTGAAGGTAAAAACCAGTTCTCAGCTTCACTCCATACCTGCCCCTTCTGACCTCTCCTCCCTTGCCCTGCTCTCCTCACTCTGCTTCCCCTCTCTTTTCTTTCTATTTAGCTAATCTCCTCCTAAAGTAACCCCCTGTCCCCACCCCACCCCAAAAAACCCTATGGCGCTAACCTGATGTTTGCCACCATCACATTATTCACTCCGTTTATGAGTTATACCCCTTCCCCCACCCAGTTATCTGCCTTGTCTATTTCAGCAATATTGTCTCATTGTTTCTTTGTATTCCCCTGTCTTTGCTTATTTCTTTGCTTATTTCTTATATTTAAATTGCAAGCTCTTTGGGGCAGGGACTATCCTTTTGTTCTGTGCACAATGGTCCATGACTGGGGCTCCTAGGTGCTTCATGCAAATAATAAATAAATAAATAATTGTTCTGTTTCATTTCTCTTTTCCTACCCCCTTCCCTTTGTGTAGTGAATATACTGGATAAGGGCCTTGTCCAAAGCTGGTTGAAGTGAATGGGGAACTTTCCATTGACCTTAATAAACTTTGTATCAGTTCCTAATAAACTGATCAGTATCGTTAACCAGTAACTTAAAAAAGGAACATTCTCATTTATTATGTTTTTAATTTTTAGGATAATTAGCTTCTTCCTGTCTTGCTTGCTTTTCTTAGTAAAAATGTGACCGTCTAAATCCTCCTCTCTAGTCCATATGAGAGATCTTGGCTGCAATGATGTGTTCTGTCTATACACAGCTCCCAGGGGCAAATGACTAGGCTTCTATAGCTCTTTGTGGGGCTACAACATGTGATGTCATTTGCACAAGGAGGGATATTGATTTGAATGCAAAATTACATGTTGTGTGCATTTTCTCTTCACCTGTGTCATCAACACTTTCAACAATTTTAAGGCCAGCAGGGATAATTACCATCACCTAGTCTGACCTCTTGCATAACACACACCATAGAAGATCACCCAGTAATTTCTGCACCAAGCTCAATAATTTGTGGCTGAACTACAGCCCGTCCCTTAGGAGAAGCACTGCGTGCACCCCAGTGCTAGCTCAGGGCCCTGTCTCAGCCCCGCATCTTTCTTTAATGTCAGATATTTTTGTTTTTAATAGATAATTTGCAGGTGGGAGTTCTAGGGGGATATCCTGGCTCTGCTGAAGTCAATGGGAGCTTTGCCATTGCCTTCAGTCGTGTCAGGATTTCACCCCGAGTTTTTATTCTTCTCATTTCAGTGCTTAAAGCAGTGTACGTTTTGGGCCAGCTCCTCAGCTGACGTAAATCAGTGTAGCTCCATTGTCTTTAGTGGAGTTATGCCAGTTAAGGCAATGGAGCTACAATGATGTATACCAGCTGAGGATACGTGTGTGTGTGTGTCGTCCGTCCCCCACCCCCCCCCCCACACACATCTGGCTAGCTAAGTGTTGATATTGATGCCCATCACGGTATTATCTGAATATTGGTGGTTTAATTAACAAAATTTATTAGAGCATAAGCTTTCGTGGGCTACCGCCCACTTGCTGTAGCCCACGAAAGCTTATGCTCTAATAAATTTGTTAGTCTCTAAGGTGCCACAAGTACTCCTGTTGTTTTTGCGGATGCAGACTAACATGGCTGCTACTCTGAAACCGGTGGTTTAATTAGTACGCAGATACTCATTCTGCATTAATACTAAATAAGGACTAAAATTCTAAATAAACAAATACAAGTTTTAAGGGATTTTCAAGGTTCCAAGGGTTCTCTAAGGTTCCAAAGTATATTAAACTATGTAATTATATCAATATTGGACAGAACACAATGCATATATTTAATTATTGCAACATCTATGGGTATGTGTGCACTGCAATTAAAGGTGTAACTGCAGCACATGTAGACATATCTGAACTAGGTTTGGTCTAGCTAGCTCAAATAACAAGGGCTGTACAACCTTGCCCAGGATCCTGGGTATGTACTCAAGCCTCTGGCCCATGTTGCTGCCCATATGGCCATGGCTTCACTGCTATTGTTATTTGAGCTAGCTAGATTAAAGCGAGATTGGGTATGTCTACATGGGGTTAGTCCCAGGCTCACCTTTGATTGCAGTGAAGACATACTGTATATAATAATACATCATATTTGTGCATATGTCTGTATGTCCTCCCACAATGTATACATGTACCATGGGATTACTGCAATGGCAGCCAGTTCAAAGGACTCACCCTGTACTAGCTGCAGCCATTTTCTTCTCTGACACAATTGTGTATTTGCATAGGTTGACACTTGAGCTGTCAATTAATTGCAGTTAATGCATATGATTCACACAAAACAAATTAACTAGGTTAAAAAAAGTCACGATTAATCAGAGTTTTAATGACACTGTTAAACAATAATAGAATACCAATTTAAATTTATTATAAATATTTTGGGATATTTTTCTACATTTTCAAATATGACTTCAATTACAACACGGATTACAAAGTGTACAGTGCTCACTTTATATTATTTTGATTACAAATATTTGCACTGTAAAAAAAAGATAAAAGAAATATATTTTTCAGTTCATCTCATACAGGTCTGTCCTACTTCTTGTTCAGCCAATCACTAAAATAAACAAGTTTGTTTATATTTACAGGAGCTAATGCTGCCCGCTTCTTATTTACAATGTCACCTAAAAGTGAGAACAGGCTTTCACATGGCACTGTTGTAACCAGCGTTGCAAAGTATTTACTTTTCAGAGATGCTAAACATTCATATGCCGCTTCATGCTTCGACTTGTAGGCTCTAAAGTTTTACATTGTTTTGTTTTTGAGTGCAGTTATGTAAAAAAAAAAAAAAATCTACATTTGTAAGTTGGACTTTTGCAATAAAGAGATTGCACTACCGTACAATCAATATATTTGAAAAGGTAGAAAAATGTCCAAAAATATGTATAATAAATTTATATTGGAATTCTGTTACTCTGTGATTAAAATTGCGACTAATCACAACTATTTTTTAATCTTATGATTAATTGAGATTATTTTTTTTAATTGTTTGACAGCCCTCATTTATAACTGAAAGAAAGAAAATCATTCACATTCAGCATCACAGAAGTGTATGAGACCTGACCTGGCTTCCTTGGACAGTTCCAGTGAGAAACTGAAAGATGTTGAGTTTAGCTAGAGACTGTCTCTGTATCACAGTGAACAGGGGAACAATGTGTGCAAAACTTTAATCATGAAACCCCAAAGTTGTGCCAGGTTCACCAAAAAGTTTTGTGAACTTTTTAGCAAATTTTGGGTACAGATGGGCCTGAATCAGAACTCCCCACCCAAGAGCAACATTTTGAAAGTCTTTGAATTCAAAACCCAACTCCGTAGCTAAATTTTGAAAATGGCCCCTATCTATTGTGATGGAATATACCCCTGTGCTCACACCCTACATCCTATTGTAATAATGTTTGGGTGAGGTATGCCATGTGAGGTATCATTTAAAAACTTGTAATTTGCTGATCAGTAATACCATGGCAAAATGCACATAGCAGCATTGTATATGTGAAGTTATAAACATAAGATGAGATGACTAAAAGTATGTTTTCCAGATAAGTCTGGGGAGTGACCAAATCAGTTTCTCAGAGACAAGGGGCAGGCTGACAGCTCAGCCAGGAGTAAACAAGGCTGATGGACCATTACTTGTAAAGGGCACCCTAGGTTACACAGCTACTTATTAGTCTGGATTGTGCCTCAGTAAATCACATCTATGATAGCAGGCTGGGCCAAAACCCCAGATTTAAATACCCCAAATTAAATGGCCGGGAATAGGATGCCTCCTGGGAGCGTATGCATTCATCTGGGTGTGGGAGCCAGGCGCATGGGCCAGTCCTGCTGTCAGCTGAAGAGCTGCCATCGCAGATGTCTCAGGTAGCTTGTGCAGATTTTTATCCTAGCAGCAGGCACAGCTACTAGGATGGAAGCAGACCGTTTCTTTGATGTATCTTTCTGCATTGTGTATGCTTTTTTTATCTTTTACTCTTTGATCTGTAGAGCCAACCTCTCAAAACAGATCAGGCGTAAATCAACATTACCAGTCTGTTGAACGTGATGTCTTTTGAAAATTTTACTTACTAATATTGCGGGAGGCTAATCTCAGAATTACGTCTTGATTTGTAAATGATTCTGTGTTTGCAATTGCTGCTGTCATTGGTCTGTTTGTGAAATACTTTGTTAGGTTATTTCCCAACAATGTAACAAAAAGAAGAAATTCCATACTTATCTAGTGTAACCCGTTTTTCCAATGTTTGGCCTTAAACTCCCTTTTTCTCACATTAGGAGCCCTCTACCCAGATGGAACAAGTGGCAAAAGCAAAGAGGATGATATTGTTGTTCCTGGTGGAAATTATACATATACATGGCCAGTGAAGAAAGAGTATGCCCCCACTTTTGCAGACCCAACCTGCCTGACTTGGATTTACCATTCGCACATTGATACACCTCGAGATATCAGTTCTGGGTTAATCGGACCATTGCTGGTTTGTAAAAAAGGTACGGCACTGAAAATACTGAGAGAGCCCCTCTGCCCGTTTTGGCGTCTTAATAATCGTTTTTGTTTATAGGTGTAAATGTTATGGGCTTGATTGTGTCGGTACGTAGCTCACAGTAAGGGGCAGTTTATAGTTGTACCACTCTAGGAGCACCCCAGGCTTGGAATTGTGGCTCAGGGACAATTCCCTTGCTGCTTCCCTCTTGCTCTAGAGGACAGTAATGTGTGACTAGCCTATACATCCACAGGATCCTTGCTTCAGTTAGGGCAGAGGTTGCATAGTGTGTAGTGTATTGCAGATGAGACCACATGTCAAAAAATGAGGACCAAAATAAATATTAAACAGCTGCCTCATTCACCGAATACCATCCAGTCTGCCAGCTGAACCGGGCAGTGGTTCTGTGGAAAAATGGCATGTGATCATGTCATGAAAGACTGTCATCACAGGCGCTGACTTTCTTCTTTTTGGGTGTGTGCTCCACCCCCTCTCTGCCCCAAGGCCTCACCCCCACCCCCCGCTCCACCTCTTCCCCCAAGTCCCCACCCTCGCTCTGTTTCTTCCCGCCCCTGCTCCGCTCCCTCCCCTCCGCACCTCCTACCTGCCGCTGAACAGCTGGTCAGCAGGTAGCTGGTGGGTGCATTCACTATTTTTTTTTTCATGGGTGCTCCAGCCCCGGAGCACCCACGGAGTTGGCACCTATGACTGTTGTACAAGGGATAAGTGTTAAAGTTGTGCAGGCAACCTTAACATTGGCATTTACAGACTTATAAGTGTGCTTCAGTTAGAAACCTTAATGTTTTTCTAATTCAGGCTTTTTTGTATGGAATATATCTTTATATGTTCATGCATGTCGAATCTTCAGTGTACGGGAATGTGCTCTGTACATCTGAAATGATAACTGGGCCCATGTATTTTACATACAAAATGTATGCCTACCTCAGGGCAATCTTTGTATTTCCTGAGGAAGAGGGAGACTTTGCTATGAAAGGGGCTAACCTAATCTCAAACCCAGCCTGCCTCATTAGAGTGCCTCAGAGTCATTCTTCATAGGGGAGCCTATGAAATCGTCCCATCTACCTGTATATATGAAGCTGAATTAACATTCCCAGTATCAGAGTAGCAGCCGTGTTAGTCTGTATCCGCAAAAAGAAAAGGAGGACTTGTGGCGCCTTAGACTAACAATTTATTTGAGCATAAGCTTTCGTGAGCTATAACTCACTTCATCGGATGCATTCAGTGGAAAATACAGTGGGGAGATTTATATACACACAGAGAACATGAAACAATGGGTGTTACCATACACGCTGTAATGAAACACCCATTATTTCATGTTCTCTGTGTATATAAATCTCCCCACTGTATTTTCCACTGAATGCACCCGATGAAGTGAGCTGTAGCTCACGAAAGCTTATGCTCAAATAAATTTGTTCATCTCTAAGGTGCCACAAGTCCTCCTTTTCTTATTCCCAGTATCGTCATTCATTCAAATAATTACGCTGAAATTGGTCTGTAAAAGTCTTGCAGCTTAATAAAGTACTTCAGAAATATTGTACATTCAGACTTACTGGAAGAGGAAACATTTAAATTTAATTAACTCTGAGTTTATTTTTTAGTACTTTCTTGTTTGCTGTTTAGGAAGTTTAGATGATACCTTGATACAAAGCACTGATGCTGCTAAAGGCTTTGCCCTGATGTATAGCATTGTAGATGAAAATCTCAGCTGGTACATTGATGCAAATATAAAAGCTTTCTGCTTGGACCCAGCCACGGTTGACAAAGAGGATGAAGGTTTCAAGAACAGCAACAAAATGCATGGTGAGCAGCCACTGTCAAGCACAACCTTGTCATACAATAGCGCCTAGACTGTTTTCATGTCTGTAATATATTGCTGTTCCTTATAAATGCCTTTTAAATGTCTTTCCTTTCTCTGTTAATTGGGAAGAAATGAAAGCATAGGCTGTGGGTGGGCCAGACTATTACCCCATTGTACTTACAGAAAGCCTCCCCTCAAGTCTATAAGCAGCCTGGTATGTAGGGCACAGGATCCGAAGAAGGAAGCCTGGCTCCTGTGCCCATCTCTGCCACTGGTTTGCTATTTGAACTTTGGCAAATTGCTCAAACCCTTGGTGCCTCAGTTTTCCCACCTGCAAAAGAGAAATGATGAGACTGACCTTTCGTAAAGCACTGTGAGATGTACTGCATAAAAACACTATTGGAAGTGGAGAGTGTCCAAGGCTCAAAAGTGCTTTACAAATAATGGGCCAGATCCTCAGCTGGTATAAATTGGCATTGCACTATTGCAGACAGTAGAACTACACCCTTTTGTATCAGCTGAAGATCTGGTCCAATGAAGTTAGCCTCTTCGCTCCCTGCAATGTAGGTAGGTGGTACTGTAGTCACTTTACATGTGGAGAATCTGAGGTAGAGAGAGATTAACTTAATCATTTTCAAATCTGAGTGCCTACAGTTAGGCACCTAAATCCATATTTTCACACCTAAATAAATGGCCAGATTTTGAAGTTAACAGAAATGTGGAATCTCCATCAATGGAGGCTTTTAAGAACAGGTTAGACAAACTCTTGTCAAGGATGGGGTAGGTATACTGGGTCCTTTCTGAATACAGGGGGATGGAACTCTCAAGGTCCTGTTCAGTTTTACATTTCTATTATTCTATGATTTTCAGAGGTGTTGCATACCCACAGTGTCCATTAACTTCAAAATCAGACCATTTATTTAGGTACTTAACTACAGATTTCAGTGAAAACTTGGCGTAAGTGACTTCCCAAGATCACCTAGGAAGTTTGTAACAAGTAGCGATAGAAATCCAGGTCTCTGGATGCCCAGGCCTGTGATCTGACTGCAAAGTGCTCCTTCCTCTTTCTCACCTGGAACCATTGCTGCAACGTTTGCACTCTGGTTTTCAGGCGCAGCAGCTGCTTATCCTTTCAGAACTGTTCTTCAGCTGCAACTAATACATGCTATTAATTATTTATATGTGTATGATCGTAGTGACTAGTCATGGACAAGGACCCTGCTGTGGTAGGTGCTGTATAAACATAAACCAAACAGACAATCCCTGCCCCAAAGAGCTCTTTATCTAAGTATAAGAAATAATAGACTAGATGGATATAGACGCACAGATAGGACTGCACAAAGAAATGAGACAATACTGGTACAATCTCTGCACACTAGCAGCCTAACCGTTGTCAACTTTTTGGAGACATGGAAAAGGAGAGTTTTGATGGGGGGGTTTAATTGCCTAACTTGGATATGGTCTCAGCATGGACATTCTGAGGGTTTATTTTAAGGACCAGGCATTTACATTCTTTAAATAAGAGTCACTAGCAATCTGTGCTTCTACTTTGTATCTTATGGGTTGTGTTTTGTTTTGCTTTTAGCTATTAATGGTTACATTTTTGGAAATCTCCCCAGCTTGGAGATGTGTGCTGGTCAATCCGTGTCGTGGTATTTGATTGGAATGGGTAATGAGATAGACATCCACTCTGCATATTTCTATGGCCATACCATCATTAACAGAGGCCACAGGGCAGACGTCGTCAACCTATTTCCAGCAACCTTCATTACAGTGGAAATGATTGCAGGGAATGTTGGGAAGTGGCTGTTAACCTGTCAAGTAAATGAACATTTACAAGGTATGGTGATACAGATCTGGCAAATCCTTCCAGGAAGATGCCAAGTTAGATTATCTACAGTACATATTTCAGACTCAAAAAGAGGAACTCAATGAGCAGGCACAGAATTGGGGGGCCTACATTTTCCGAGGACGTTAATATCTTACACTTGTTTCATCAGATAAATCTTGTGAGTCTTATTTCAGTCATTGACAAAAAGCTATATGAGGCCAAATCATCAGCGAGTGTAAAACTTCAGTGATTCATGTGAGTGAGGATGAGCCACACAAGAAGGGTTATTCACACAAGATCCAGCCCTAACTCAGTACTTGTTGTGTATATTGGGGCTTTTGGTGAGCAATGAATGAAGGGTCAGGCCCTTTCTTTGCACTGTCTTGTGGAATATAGACTCTTAAAGTCATGTCAGGTAAAACATTTCACACTTTTTCTTTTTAAAGAAATCTAATAAAAATGGTCTGTTTCTAAAAGGCCAGCGAGGGGCCTTTGCATGAAAGAACTTACTATTATTATTAAGTACTGTTTAATAATACAATACCGAGCTCTGGGTCTCATTGTCCCAGCATTGTACAGACCAAATATAAGAGAGAGTCCCTGTTCCAAAGAATTTATAATCTCAGAGTCTGATCCAGAGACTCCCATTGGCTTCTATGAACTTTGGATCAGGCAATCCAGGCTTGATTCTGCAAGGTGCTGAGTGCCTCCCACAAGATGCTGCCCACCCTCTCCACTCCTGTTGAAGTCAGTGAGAGGTGAGGATACTTCATACCTTTCAGGAGGTGCTCAGTGCCTCAAAGGACCGGACCCTAACAGCCAGATTCTGCCATTCTTACTGAAATCAATGGGAGTTAAGCGCATAAATATACCTTTGAGGATCTAGGCCTTTGACTAGTACCTTGCTCCATGAGTAGTCCCTTTGATTTCAGTGGTATTACTTGTGAAATAATGTGCCATGCTAAAAAGAGTAAGGGTGGCAGAATTCAACCCCATATAAATTGGGGAGCTCTTTAAAAATGTAAATTTGTCCAAACAATCCAAGTCATTTCTCCCAGTTCATGTAGTTCACCTTCCTCTACCAAAGCTAATGTACATTAACTTTGCACCAAAGAGATGCCTGAAATGGTGAAATTTGCACTGTCTTAAGAACTGTTTGTGGATTCTGTCTACACTTTAGCTGGTATGAAGGGGCTGTATAACGTTCAGATCTGCCATAAAAATGTTTCTCAGCCTTCATTGACTGGTCAGGAAAGAAGATATTTTATTGCTGCTGAAGCTGTGCTATGGAATTACGGCCCTGAAGGCTATGACAAATTCACGGGGCAGGCCTTGAATACCACTGGCAGGTACGTGTCCCAGCCTTTCATTCCTACTTTTAATGTAAAGAGTATGGGTGGATTTTCACACCTCCCTAGCAGATTTGTATGCTGGATTATCATTCATTAAAAATGGGTGTCCAAATCCCTTGAGTGCCTTTGAAAATCTCAACTGTTGTCATAGGTTGCCCTAATGTGAAATCTTTTTTTTTTTTTTAATTTCTGTTGATGATGATGATGATGAGATTTTATATTAGGATATTGCTCAGAGACTCTAATCTGGATCAAGGGCCTATTGTGCTAAGTGCTATACGGACACTTAGGATGACACAGGTCCTGCCCTCTAATATTTACACTCGCTTATGTCTTGCCTTGAGTTACAATGTAACACAGAGTGAGCACAGATTTGTGAATTTGGTTTTCTAGATATATTAATACATGTAACTGGCCCTTTCATGCTAAATAATGTGTATCTAACTCCTTTGTGTTACAAACCCAATTTATATACAAACCTCGCACACCCATGAAATGTAAACAGGTGAAGCCCTGATGAGCCACACCTGGGTTGAATCAGGTGATCCCAGGGTAAAAGGTAGCTGGAAGCTGCAGCAGTGTCAGGTTGAGAGAGTAAGAGAGCAGTGCCAGAGCTCCAGCTAGATGGGTGGGGCTTATGATTTTGGACTCTGTCCGGGGGATTCATTGAGGACTTTTTGGATTTGTTTGTGATTAAGGACTCTTGAGGTTTGTGTGAACTTTATTTGACATTAAATCAGTCCCAGAAAGGGGTGCTGTGAGCCACAACAGAGACTATCTGGAGCGCGTAAGGGTATGTCTGCACTGCAGTTAGACACCCACAGCTGACCCGTGCCAACTGGCTTGGGCTTACGTGGCTCGGGCTAAGAGGCAGTTTAACTGCAGTGTAGACATTCAGTTCTGGGACCATCCTGCGTCTCAGGGTCCTACAGCCTGGGCTCTAGCCCGAGCCCAGAAGTCTACACTGCAGTGAAACAACCCCATAGCTTGAGCCCCATGAGCCTGAGTCAGCTGGCACGGGCCAGCCATGGAGTTTTGATTGCAATGTAGACATACTGTAAGGCAGTGGTGGGCAACTGGTGGTCCGCGCTGCTTCCCACAGCTCTCATGGGCTGGGAACAGTGAACCACGGCCACTGGGAGCTGCGGGCAGCCATGCCTGCGGACAGTCAATGTAAACTAACTGTCTCACGGCCCGCCAGTGGATTACCCTGATGGGCTGTGTATGGCCCGCAGGTTGCCTACCACTGCCCTAAGGTAAGGGGCCTGTAAGACGGGGCCAGTAAGGGCAGGGTACCTGTAATGGGACCCCTGGCCATGAGGGAGTGCTCTGTGAGCTACCACATCACTACACCTCTCCTCTAAAAAGGGACTCCTCCAGTTGCACTGCAGCCCAGTGCAACACTGCAGTACTGGTGCAGTGCACACACGTTGCTGAAGGAAAAGGCCTGGGCAAGGACTATCTAATAGTGGAAGTAAATGTGTGGCTACTCAGATTGTGTTGGTGAGAGGGTTTTGGCTTCTTTGACAATGAGCTGATGTTCCAGGAAAGAGGATTACTGTGATGGGATGGGCTCCATCTATCGAATACTGGGAAGCGCATCTTTGGACATCGTCTGGCTAACCTAATTATTTTATTTGGCATATGCAGTCTGGTCAAGCCAAGCCACAGCATTCTTATCAACAGTGTTCAAGGCATGAAGACCTCCAGGAAGTGGAGTCGTTTTGCAGTCCTCTCCAAACCATGTCATGGTTTGTGGCTGCCCACATGGACATGGTGGACTGTCTCTAAAATGCCACTGAAATTCTGCTGCAACACAAATTCCATGTCCAGTACAAAACCGGTGGAGAAGGCTCAATTGCCTTCATGGTAAATCAAATACGGGTTAATGTTGAGTGGGGTCCAAGACAAGATAATTATTTGTCACTTTCTCTGCGCACCATGAAGCTCACCACACATCCTCTACCGTAAATCCCTTATTTAGTAAATTTATCCACAACAGGCGCTATGAAGGCAGACAGCCATATGATGGATTAAACAAGTCTTTAGTTAACAGCAGATGTGGCATATTACACAATTTTGTCATGAGCTTTGTTGCACTTTCCTCTCTGCAAACACTGGATGGAGCAATATTGCAGAGAACTGGTAACCATGGTAGAGGAGTAGATTTAAGTGTGCCTGAAATAATACGCACGGTGAAATTAAGTTATACATCAATCATCCTTGTGTGAGATGAGCTAGCCCATACTGGAGCACACTACTCTGCCGCTGAGTAAGTGCCAAGGCTGAAGTGCATAGTGTTGGCGCCCCATGTCATTTTGGCCAGTTTTATGAGCAGGTTGTTGTGCGTTTTGACGTTAGTCGCTGTCTTTTTAAGATTGTCACAATGAAGGTCAAAACGCACAACAACCAGCTTGGAAAACTGACCAGAGCAACATGGGGTGCCAATGCCCAAACGTTACACAGTTCAGCCTTGGCACTCTGTTACTCAGTGGCAGAGTACTGCAAACTTGATAAGGAGAGCTTTAAATTAGGTCCTACAGGGGATGGTGACAAAAATCCATCCAATGTGCATCCAGGCTCAAATAATGAATGACAAGGGAAAGGGGCTAATTTCTGGAGAAGAGACTAGAAATCTCAACTGCATTAAAAAGACAAGAGGAAAAGCAAAAGGTCAGTCTGCAAAATATCTTTGATGCCTGTATACAAATGCAAGCAGTATGGGAAACAAGCCGGATGAACTAAGTCATGGTATATGAATAAAATTATGACATAATTGGCATTACAGTGACTTGGTGGGACAATTCCCATGATTTGAGTACCAGCATTGAGGGATATAGCTTGTTCTTAAACCATAGGTATGGGACAAAGGGAGGAAGTGTTGCATTGTACATCAAGAATGTAAACACTTGCTCCAAGGTCCAAGAGGAAGTGAGCGACAGACCTACTGAGAGTCTCTGGGTGAGGATAAAAAGGGAAAGAACAGCAGCAATGCTATTGGTGGGGATCTGTTATAGACCACCCAATCAGGAAGAGAAAGTGGATGAGTCATTCTACAAGCAGGCAACAGGACTAACACACATGAGCTAGTATTATTGGGAGATTTTCACTTTCCTGATATCTGTTGGAAGACTATTACAGCAAAAAACATGTCCTGCAAATTCTTAGCATATGCCAGGGAGAACTTTCTCATTCAGAAAATTGAGGAAACAACTAGGGGTCATCCATTTTGTCCAACAGAGAAGAATTAGTTGCGAACGTGAAGGTGGTCAGGAACTTGGGAGGAAGTGATCATGATCTGATAGAATTCAAGATCCTATGGAAAGGAGGACATGAGAACAGCAAAACAAGGACACTGGAATTCAAAACGGTGGATTTCAACCAACTCAGAGAAATAGTAGGCAAGTTCCCATGGAAACATCAATTAGGGAAAAAAAGGAGTCGAAGGGGGCTGGCTGCCAAGGCTGGCAGTTCCTAAAAGATGTAATACTGGAGGCTCAACATCAAGCTAGTCTGATGCAGAGAAAAGATAAGAAGCATCATAGGAGGCCAATGTGGCTGCACAAGGAGCTTTTTAGCTATCCAGAAACCAAAAGGGACACATACAGGAAATAAAAGGGGCATGTCACCAAGGAAGTGTACATGGGAATAGCATGAATGTGTAGGGGAAAAAATCAGGAAAGCCAAGGCAAAGAATGAGTTATAGCTGGCAAGAAATGTTAGAGACAACTAGAAGGGAGTCTTCAAATATGTCAGACATAAAAGAAAAATCAAGGATGATGTGGGTCAGCTGCTCAGTAGAGAAGGTGAGCAGCCAGCATGGATTTACTAAGAACAAATCATGCCAACCCAGCTTGATTTCCTTCTTTGACAGGGTAACTAGTTTGGTGGATGGGGGGGATGTGGTGGACATAATATACCTGGCCTTCAGCAAGGCTTTTGACACAGTCCCACATGAGATTCTGATAAGCTAGAGAAATGCAGGCTTGACAGAACTACCATTAAATGGATACATAATTCATTAAACAACCACAAACAAAGAGTAACTATTAGTGGAATGGTGTCAGATTGGAGGTAGGTCCCAAGTGAGGTTTCCTAGGGATCTGTTCTGCGTCCCGTGTTTAATATCTTTATTAATGACCTGCGTGAAGGAACAGAGAGCATACTGACCAAATTTGCAGATGACATAAAGGGGGGCGTTGTCAGGACTTTGGAGGATAGAGCTAAAATTCAGAGGGATCTTGATTAAATTGGAGACCTGGGCTATAGCCAACAAAATGAAATTCAGCAAAGACAAATGTAAGTTGCTACTCTTTGGGAAGAAAAACCAAATGCACAAATACAAAATGGAGGATAACTGGCTTGGCAGCAGCACTGCTGGGAAGGAGTTGTGGTGAATCACAACCTCAACAGGAGTCAGAAATGCGATGCTTTTGCAAAAAAAGCAAATGCAATTTTAGGTTGCATTAACAGAGGCATAGCATGCAAGTCACAGGAGGTGATAGTACCACTCTACTCAGTGCTGGTTAGGTCTCAGCTGGAGTACTGTGTCCAATTTTGGTCACCAGTGTATACAAGGGATGTAGAAAAACTGGAAGGATCTAGAGGCGAACAGGAAAGATGATGAAAGGGATGGAATGCAAGCTGTATGAGCAAAAGCTGAGGGAACTGGGTATGTTTAGTTTGGAAAAGAAGAGATTAAGTGGGACATGATAGCAGGCTTCGAATACTTGAAAGGCTACTTTTAAAGAAGATAGATAAAAGTTATTCTCTCTTGCCACAGATGGCAGGACAAGAGGCAATGGGTTCAAACTACAACACAGCAGATTTAGATTAAATCTCAGGAAAATCTTCCTAACTGTAAGAGCAGCAGGACAATGGAACGGACTGCCTAGAGAGGTTGTGGATAGGGTGACCAGACAGCAAATGTGAAAAATCGGGACTGGGGTGGGGGGTAATAGGACCCTATATAAGAGAGACCCAAAAATCAGGACTGTCCCTATAAAATCAGGACATCTGGTCACCCTAGTTGTGGAATCTCCTTCAGTGGAGGTTTCAAAAGGAGGCTGGATAGCCATCTGTCTTGGATGGTTTAGACCCAGCAAATCCTTTATTTTGGTAGGGGGTTAGACTACATGACCCTTACTGTCCTATCTAACCCTGTGGTTCTATGATCCTGTTCTTCACTCTCCCCTCCTGTCATTTCTAACAGCCACACTCCACCTTTCCAGAATTTGAAATCAGATGACTGTCACTTAATTCTGGAATGTATAACCTGCCAAGGCAAGAAGTTTCAGACAAACTATTAGACCAATCTCTAGGGCTGGTTATGGATCTGCAGTGCATTTCTGTTCTCTATAATGAACATTTTTTGTTGGTTAATCTTCACACAGAGCACCCATTCCTAACCATGGGAATTCCACTCATGATACAGGCTCAGCATATGATGGCACGTGAATTCTGGGACATAACACCATAACAACATGACAACAATAACAATAATAATAATATACCTAGCTTTTATATAGTGTTTTTTTTTATCCGTAGATAATAAGAATGGCCATACTGGATAGATCCATTGTCCATCTAGTCTTGTGTTCTGTCTCATTTGGGAGAAGGACTTTTGCCCAAAGTGAAGTGTTATAAATGTATATGCTACTATGTAATCAGTCTGATTTGTTTATTTCACAGTGAGTCTGCACCATTCTTTACACAAGGGACAGATAGAATAGGAGGACAGTACTGGAAAGTTCAGTATGTGGAATACACTGATGGCAAGTTTACCAGAAAGAAGAACCGAACTGAGGCTACAGTGCACCTTGGAATACTTGGTACAGTAAATATTTTCAGGTCCTATCACTTGCCTCATTTGTGAGCATGCAATTCCAATCCACTTCAGTGGAAATTTTGTGCACATAGCTATTCGAAAAATCTGCCCCCGTTCTGTAGAGAGGGCAGTATTTTTCGGCTTGGCAGTTTTTCTAAGTGACTCCTTTCCTGCTCTGTTTTTAAGGTCCAGTTATCAAGGCTGAAGTGGGAGATACTTTGTTAGTTACCTTTGCCAACAGAGCTGAGAAGAACTATAGCATTATGCCACATGGTGTGAGCTATAGCAAGCAATCAGAAGGAATGTCCTATTTAGATGGTAAGTTTCAGCTGTGTGGGTAATGAAGGTAGGATTGCTGCCATCTGGTTTACGTGAAGCTAACTCGCCTCATCTGTAGCATTATAGCTTTGTCTGCTTCAGATAGTCATAGATTTTAAGGCCAGAAGGTATCCTTAGATCATTTAGTCCAGTGGTGGGCAATCTGCGGCCCCCATGCAGCCTGTCAGGGTAATCCGCTGGCGGGCCACCAGACCGTTTGTTTACATTTGCACCGCCACCCACAGCTCCCAGTGTCTGTGGTTCGCTGTTCCCGGCCAATGGGAGCTGCGGGAAGCAGCGCCCCCCGCCACTGATCTAGTCTGACCTTCTGTATAACACAGGCCATAGAAATACTTTCAGTTACTCTGTGTTGGATCCTCCACTTGGATTTGCACCAGGCAATGCATTGGAGACCAATAGATATTTTCCCATTTTGTAATGTCATATGAAAATCATGGGCCAGATTTTGATCTCCGTTGTACTAGTGGAAATCTAGAATAAGTCAATGGAGCTACACTGCATTGGCACCAGAGTAACTGATATTAGAATCTGGTACATATCTCTTTGTTTGTCTTGGATCTTTAACTATTGCTGCTGTTTAGGATATTGCTGCTAATAATTTAGGATCTGATCTGAGCTACGTCATCTCCGCCTCTTCTCCCCCAGCCCACCCCCGGCCGTATTGGTAGCATTGTTTTGATGTTCTGATGTGATACACCTGGAACACTGAGCAGCACTGCAGGTACCTTTTGCCCAATGTAACTGGAAAGCAGCAAAGCAGTTAAGCCTTGTAAATACACAAATGTTGTTATGAAATCTCCCACAGTATAAATTAGGCCTAAACGTTCTAGTTCCCTAATCTGAGAATATTTCTTCATAGGCTCTGTAGCACTTTGTCTCATTTAAAGCATTCGGCAGAAGGGCAAGTCGCTTGTTGGCCAACCTGCTTTGTTTCGACTGCCCTGGCAGCACTCGGAACTAAGGCACAGGACAGATTCCCAGCAGAGAGCTGTGCAGGGCTAGTAAAGGGAAAATGTAAACAAACTAATGAAATCAATACAAACAGCAGCAGCACGCTCTGTTACACATTCAATCCCTGATCTCCCAGCATGTAATGTGGGCATCCAGGCAGGCAGCAAGCCATGTTCTTTTCCTGAAACAAGACCACCTTGAGGCCAGCCTTGATGTCGTCGGTAAAGACCCTGCTGCCACCAACATCAGCAGTCGTCCCCTGATTGAAGTGTGCTTCTGCTCTGTCTGCTCACATTCATGTTCTGACCTCAGTGGGAGTTCTCTAGTAATAGGGCTCTAAGCGATGCACTCATTCCTGTGGCCATGCTTGGCATGGATTGGCCAAACACTAACTGTACCTTGGGTGCATTATATAGCTTTTTTTATTATGAGGTCTAGACATATTCTCCCATCCTGCAGCTCACTCCTATCCTGTGGCAGAGGGTTTTTATCTCCAAAGCAATGCTCTTTTGTTTACTAAGAGCTGTCATTTTTCATTCTTCAGTATAACTCTCTGCTTCTGCATTCTTTATCGTGTGGTTTGTAGCACATATTGTAGCCCCAAGTAATAATGTCAATATACTTGTTCATAGTCCATCTAAGCTTTCCAATGTATCTTCTGTGGTCCTGTGAAATATTTCAGGAGCTCAGTTGAAATAAACTGCCACAGAGAGAATAAAATGCCAGTGGCAGACACATTTAACTGCAGTGAGACAACCAGCCCAATCAATGATTTCTTCAATCTTAAAGCACATTTTGGGCCTGCTCTTGCTCACACTACTGCCAGTGAATGTTTTACCATTGTGTTTGAAGGGTGCGGAATCGACTCCTTTTTCTAACCGTCCTAGAAAGTCCCTTTTATAAGTCTTCACTCAGTGATACTGACATTCTCCATGGCTGGTGTGTTACTAGTTTAACATTGTCCCTGAGTTTCCTGTGAGGAGCAATATACCAAACCTTTGCATGACAGTACCCCCTTCCAAATAAGTCACAACATATAAACAGCAAGCAACACTCCTGAGACCATAACAAAGTTTCTGGTGTGCTGTTGCAGAGCCAGAAAGAAACAGATAACAGAGTCTGAATTGTTAAGTAGCCACAGCTCCAACTGCTGTCAATGGGAGTCGGGCATGCCCAGCCCCTTGGGAAAAAAGCAGTGAATATTTGGACAGTGTTTGTGCTGCTTTTTTGCTTAGAACGGAGAACGTGTTCTCAGAAACTAATGACTGTGACTGATCTCCAACTATTGCTTATTTTCTGGGAACTGGAAGAAAAGTGTAATTTTTGGGGAGGTGCTTTTATTGGTTTTGTATTTTAAGGACATTGGAAGTTGGGAGCACATGTTAAACCCTGTGAGACCTTCACATACAAATGGAGAGTGCCTGAAAACGTAGGCCCAACCACCAGCGATCCACCATGCCTGACTTACCTGTACTACTCAGCATCTGATCCAGTCATGGACACCAACTCTGGCCTTGTAGGACCTTTGATAGTTTGTAGAAAGAACACTTTGAATCGTGATGGAACACAGGTACTAAATGTGACGTGTTTACCTATCCTGAATGGCATGATTTGGTGATCTGGAGAAGTTCACATCCAGGTCTGAATTGCACAACATGGGCTCAGCCCAATTAATAAAATATTTGAAAGGGTAAACAAATTTCATTATTAAGAGTGGAAGCTCATCAGTGGAAGTCAGGAAGAAATTGGCAATGCCCGCTAAGCCAAGTGTGTTATAGTCGTATCTTTGTTTTTTCCATTTTCCCTGAGGCATTACATTTCTCATACAGACTAGAGCTGGACCTAAGCTATGAAGTTCTGATCAGACTCTGAATTTCCCCATATACAAAGTTTGGATCCAGATCCACATCTGAACATCGTCATAGTTCCTGGGTGTTCAGATCAGGGGCTTTGGTGTGTGCCGGTCTCTGTGGGTCTCTGTGTACCGATTAATATGTAATTCAGATAGCGTGGTGGTGAGTGCGGTATAAGAAGCTATACAGACTAAAGTAGAACGTGAGCCCTCAATCTGGGGGTCATGAACAAGTCTCATGGAGTCATGAACAACCTGCCTTTCTTTATGGCTGAGTGGAAAAGGTCCTGGTGTGGCATGGGGTGCCGGTATGGAGAAGGTAGAGAATGACTGAAGCAGAGTATTTATTTTGCTGTCATGAAGTTCATGAGAAAAGTCTTTACATGTGTAATTCTGCAGGCACCTTTCGTGTTAACGCATTTGCTTCCTCCCTGACTGTAGAAAGGAATAGACAAGGAATTTTATCTGCTCTTCACAGTCTTTGATGAGAATCTCAGCTGGTATCTTGACAAAAATATTAAGGTGTTTACTGGGGACCCCTCAAAGGTAAACAATGAAGATGAGGATTTCCAGGAATCCAACAAAATGCACGGTATGGAATCTATAAATAAGACTTTCCAGAGATATTTAAGCAGATGAATAGTGAATGTGTAAGACTTACCAATTTTTGTCATCATTCGTCGCTGCGGTTACAATGCTTTTCTTTGTGAGGGAATGTGGTCTGGGATTGGCTATTGTGATTTAGGGCCGGATTCTGATTCCCGAACTCTCACTGAATAGTACTTTGCTCCCATTGCAGTAAATAAGACTACATCTCATTCTGCATCTCCGCATGTGTATGGGGATCAGAATCTGGCTCTTAGTCAGAGTGTCTTGGTCCCATCAGGATAGTGCCTGACTAGCTGTGTGACCTGGATCAACTCACTTAACCTCTCTGTGCCTCAGTTTCCCTGTCTGTAAAATGAAAATAATCTATTACACCTATGCAGTCAACTGCTCATGTTACATCAGTTTAATTATAAAGGAAATATTGTGAAATACTATGCATGTGGTGTCTTTCAGTATCACATACTTTAGATTAATTATGCCTGTCTTCATTCATTTCCTATAAACTCAGAATTGGGTTTGTTCAGATGATTATATTTAATTCTTACAGTATGAGGCAGTATCTCTTAATAGTTCCTTATGCTGACATGGACAAAAAGTACCAAGTATTGCAGAGTGCTTTACAAACCTTACTGAAGTTAGCTCCACAACACCTCTGGGAAATAAAGAGGGATTACTATCTTAATTATATAAAAATGGAAATTGAGGCCAAGTATGGTTAAGTGACTTGGTCTATGTAACATGAGAAGGCTGAGTCACAGCTGAGACTATAATCTAGGTCTCCTTATGCCCACTCCTTTGCCTTAACCATGAGTGCATTGGCGCTTCTAATTTATAGGGTTGCTGTGAGGCTTAATTAATGTTAGGAAAGCACTTTGAAATGCTTGGATGAAAGCTGCCATTGCAGTGTAAAGAATTAAGAGATCCCATTTCACAGACTAAGAATGAAATCTAACAGTAGGTCAGATACCCAGACAGGGGTTTATAGGAACAGCATTAAGGCAATTAATCTTCTGTACTTGTTGTTGATAGATACCACCTGTGCAGTGCTTCACTTAATTAATTAATGTGACCTACTCAGTCAGAGTTCCCTGGTTAGACATGCTAGCAGAGTATTTGCAGAATTATGACATATCTTACTAACTGGACTGTCTTCTCCTTCAGCTGTAAATGGCTACTTGTTCGGTAATCTGCCAGGATTGGTGATGTGCAAGGATGACAACGTTTCTTGGCATATGATTGGCTTAGGTACCTTCACGGACATGCATGGAGTTCATTTCCAAGGAAACACCATCCATTTGAGCGGGACGACAAGGGATACTCTGGCCTTGTTTCCCCACTCGTCGGGGACAGCGCTCATGCAGCCAGACCACGTGGGTATGTTTTTGAATTTATCTCAATGTTGCTCTGTTTAGAGGAATCAAACCGCTTGATTATCACTTATGTTAAGGCCCATTTACACTTCTCTGGCAATGGGAAGGGGTCATTACGTGCATGTGAATCTAGGAGCCTTACTTCCGGCCAAAGTTCTTTATTGCTAAGATGCTAGAATTCAGGTAAGTATGTACACCAAGGAACAAAAGACAGCACCCCCACATTGATGGGCATGGGACAGACTGACAGGCAGGCAGAGAGGATCATCATAAAAGGTTCCATAACTCTAAATACAGCATTTTGATTAAAGGTAAAATTCACCCCCATGAACAAGGCCAGCACGACTTAAGATCTGTAGTGACGTCTAAGGTGGGACTGAAGTGAGGCATAGCCTTGAGCGTCTGTACTGGGCTCCATTTCACCTAGAGAGTGTGCATAAAAGATGTTCCCATTTCTCCATTAATCATCCAGTGATGTGATTTCAAAATTAATATGGGACAAATCCTGCCCTGAGAGAGGCTTTGCAAACATTAGGGTCCAGTGTTGTTTTCCTTTACACTGGTGTAACTCCAGTGGAGTTGTTAGTTTTGCAACAGTGTAGCTGAGAGAAGAATTTGGCCAGAGCATTTAACAAACACCTGCACTGTGAGCTAGGGGTGTAATTCCCCGGCTCATGTACACACAATTGTGCCAGCTCTCATACCCGCCAGTTTCAGGAGGGTCTGTACTCTCCGTGGCTCAGCTGTGCCGGCTCTGCCTCTACCATGGCTACACTGCTATTTAGATGAGCTCTCATGAGTATGTGTAGATGAGCACCGGAATCACACCCCTAGCTCATAGAATCATAGGGCTGGAAGGGACCTCAAAAGGTCTTCTAGTCCAGTCCCCTGCACTAAGGCAGGACTAAGTATTATCTAAACCATCCCTGACAGGTGATTGACTAACCTGTTCTTAAAAACCTCCAATGATGGAGATTCGAAACCTCCCTAGGTAGTTTATTCAAGTGCTTAACTAAAACACAGCTCTTGCTGTGAGCAGGATTCAAAGCTGAGCAGGGAAACCCCACTGGATTTCAGTTCCAATGCCTTAACTGCTATAGCTATAACTGTGTAGCTATAGTGTAGACATAGCCGATGTGACATCAATGGGAGTTATGTATGTTTATTAGCAAGCTGGATTTGGTCCATTGTGTGATGAGTATAAGTATGGACTAGAAAGAAAATTCTGTTCCAGCATGCATCCTATGCAATGCTATCATCTACAATGGAATTACAGAGTATAAATCAGGCCAGAATTTGGGCATCTGAACAAACAATCTGCCTTTCGCTTGATCCTGCACTAACAAGAAGCTGGAGTGAATGGCTTAATGGATTTTTTTCAGTCTTTAACATCTGTGATTCATCTTAATTAAAGAATGTTTTAATTCTCCATAACCTTTGCTTTATAAGCAGTAGGGAGGGATTGGAATCTAGTATGTAGAGTAAGGTACTGAGAGTTAGTACTCTACTTCTACTTCTGGCTCGACCACTGAGCCACTGAGTTGGTCTTGAATACATCACTTAACTTCTCTGTGCGTCAGCTTGCCCAGCAACAAATGGATCTGAAAACATTTACCTACCTCACATGGGTATTGCAAGATGTAATTATTCAGAGCCAGATTGTGGTCAGCCTCTGCTTGGGTGCACAAGAAGGAGGATACAAGAAGCCTTGCCCATCTTTCACACATTTTATGGGAAGCCACCACTGTCCTTGTAAGCCCTGAGAGCAAAAGCTGCTCAGACCTAGGCCCCTGTGGGTGGGAACCTCTCTAGGAAGGACAAAGAGGAGTCATGGCTTCAACTAATTCTCTTTGCACTTGCCAGTAGGAATGATCAACTGCTGCACCCTCCTATTTAGTATAGGCTCAAGCATTCATTCCTTATTCATGCTGGTGAATACGTGGATGGCACAACAGGCCCCTATGTATTGCAGTAATTCCCAGTCAGATCAGGGCCCATTTTGCCAGGTACTGTACAAACACCTAGTAAGAGTCGTCCCTTCCCTGAAGAGTTTACGCTCTAAGGGCTAGTCTATATTAGAAGCACTACAACAGCGCAGCTGCATTGAAGACACTCCCTGCTGACAGGAGAGAGCTCTTCCGTCAGCATAATAAAACCACCTCGGTGAGAGCAGTAGCTATGTCTGTGGGAGAAACTCTCCTGCTGACTTAGCGCTGTCCACACCAGCGCTAAGGTCAGTGTCATTGATGTCGCTCGGGGTGGCTTATTCACACTGCTGAGCAACGTAAGTTATACTAACATAACCTGTAGTGTAGACAAGCCCTGAGGAATGGCACAACAGCTGTGCTCTCAGGAGCTCTGGGAGTCATTGTGGCACAGTGCCTTCCAGAACGTTCCCTGGAGCAAGACTGCTCTGCCCTAGCCACTCTTCTGGGCTGGGCCTTCACAGTGCAATCTGTCTGTTAATACAAGTATTGATGTTTGCAAAGCACTTTGAGACTCTTCGATAAAAGGGTGCTATGTTCTTGTTCCTAACTTTACTATTTGATCAATGATTTCACAGCTGCACAGTTGATCAGGTAATAACATTAAAGCTCTGGCACTGGATAGGTGCCTAAAACACAAGCCAACGTCAGCAGAAGCTGAACGCCAACTAAAATGGAGCCGAAACTTCTAAGCAAGAGTCCATTATCTCTCAGCAAAGTGGTGTTCAGCAGCCTGCAATTGGATTTGCTGCCCGATCCCACCTAACAAAGTGGGTAGGATGCCCTACTATCCCCGTTATATTCTTTGAAGGAATATCTGCAGGAAAAGAAATGGCACTGTAGTATTAGAAAAATGATGTTACTCCTGAAACTCTGCAGTTGGAAGTGTGATACCCATAGATAACACAGCTACCTGGATGGTACTTAAGGGTAGTGAGGGTTTGCTGGCCAGCTCATTTCTAAAGGCCAGCCATCTTATTGACAGTTGACCATAAATCAGTACTCCCTCAGCTAAGAGAGCTTATCCAGGTTTAAATGAGAAAAAATCAAGGATAATGTTTAGGGATTTCTAGAGACGATTATGTCAGCTCTTATGAGGTAGCAAAGTTACTTGCTTTCTCATGGATACATTTATGTCAGTGGTCACGTTTTGGTCATTACATACCAGTGAATGAATGCTCCCATTGATCCTGAAAAGACTTACATTGCAGGATCAAGACCATAGTTTGTAAATGGCAAAAGGAGAAAAGTGGTGTATGTCCATTTCACTGAATGTCCTGAAAACCACATGGGCGTACAGCTGCACCTGCTTATCTCAGTGGGGCTCTGTGTGAGAACAAGTGTCTGGCTGCATGGCTCTCAGTGCGAAAGCAGATCTAGTTTGCTGTGGGGACAGGTTACTAAAGTATGAGGAATGGGGTTTTATCTTTAATACTGTCATTTTATCCTTTATGTAAATTCCCAGTGCTTTCCCTTGCAGGCATTTTTAAAGTGGTTTGCAGAACATTTGATCACTTTGTGGCTGGAATGAAACAGATGTATGAAGTGAATAGGTGTAGCAGTACAGCTCGCCCGGGGCAGCCCTATGGAACCATGAGAACATATTACGTTGCTGCGGAAGAACTGGAATGGGATTATGCACCTAATAAGACCTGGGCTCTGAGTGGCAAAGATGCAAGGTACTGAAGTCCAATTAACAGCAAACTGTATTCATGGGTATTCATACATGCTCTTATGGCAAAACCTAAATGTGTTTTGGGTTTCAGAAAAGCTAGCTAATACTTTTGGAATGTGTTAGATGTTTGCTAAAGCAGGTATTTTCTGCAAAGAAATTATAATATGTTTATTTCTTACTGAATAATGTGGTTTCTGGGTAAAAATTTCAAAAGTGCTTAAGTGACTTAAGAACCTAGGTCTCATTGAAAGTCAGAGGCATGGAGGCTCCTAAGACCCAGATCATCAAAGGGAATTAAGTGCCTAGCTTCTCTCCTCAAAGGAATGAGGCGCCTAGCTCCCACAGGAGTCAGGCACCTACATTACTTTTGAAAATGGGACTCGGTCTCCTAATTCAGCTAGGCACTTTTGAAAATGTTGTTCTATATTTTTAGATTTTAAATTACAGCTCGGTTCTCTGGCTGACATTCCCCTGTGAGCTGGTGCTGCTGAGGTTTTGGATTCCAAGGCAATGTTTTGGCCTTGGATTTCTCTTTCCAATGCCCTTTCCCCTGCTTCCTGAGCCCTTTCTGTTGGGCTACAGATAGATAAACACAGACCAAAGGGTGTAACAGTGGCATCTGGTGGCTAAATAGGATATCATCACTTTGAGTTTAATACTGTAGTGCGTTATAACTTGGGGTTGGGACACAGCGTTCAGATCCTTATCTGAACTTTCCCAAAATGTGGGGCTGAAGTAGCAAAGGGGTGGATCCAGGGTATTGTTTCACCCCATTATAGGGACAGCACCAGCCTGAACTCTAGTTATTGAAAAGGAGTACTTGTGGCACCTTAGAGACTAACAAATTTATTTGAGCATAAGCTTTCGTGAGCTACAGCTCACTTCAACGGATGCATTCAGTGGAAAATACAGTGGGGAAATAATATCTTTTACTGGTCCACCCACCTTGTCTCTCCATTTTTTCTTATATTTAGGGATAAGAAAAGTATTTACCTTTTCCACAAACTTTAAAAAAAAAATTATTTTTGAGCTAGTTTTGCCAGCAATAAGTATTTTGCTTTACCCAGTTCTTTATATTCTTGGACAGATAAGTTAGTCTGCCACAGGACTAGAACTACAAAGTACGAGAATTCAGGCAAATCTGATGATTTTACTGGCTCATTTAAGGCCTGATTCAGTTACCATTATAGTTAATAGAAGGACTCCTGTTGACATCAGGTGGCTTTGGATCAGGACCTTAGAGCTCGATCCTGCAAGATTCTGAGCACTCTCAACTCCCAATTAAGTCTGAGTCACTCAGCCACTGCTAGGAACAAGACCTTATTGAAGATGAAGTAGCTCAGGTCTATGGAAAATCAACCCCTGGTTGCAGCACAGTAGCCCCCCACATAGTTAAAACACAGTTTGGGCTTCCAGTATAGCCACAGCCAAGCCATTTTTTTAACTGTTCTCCTGAACTGTGCTGTTCTAGGGAAACTTGGACTCTGCAAGGAATTTCTGAGGCATCTATGTGCAGTGCCCATTTACTTCCAAGCCTCCAAAGAACATAAGGGAGTTTGAACCTGGCAACTTCAAAAAGACAAATCACTTCAGAAATATGTGCCAGTCTGGCAAAATGTACCCGTTTAAAAAAAAAAAAAAAAGTGAGGAGTACAAAGGAGCCAACAAAGATAGATTTATTGAGAACCATTGGCAGTATGTCATGTAACCGTGTGGAAGAATCCCAGAAAGAGGCACTTTCTCCTAACAAGGAATTTGATTAAAACAATGTCCGCTCCACCCTTGGCACATGTGAGCCAACCTAGAGACTCCCCTCCCAGAGTGCGCCTTGAAGGTGACATTGTAATGAAAGGCCAATGCTCCCTAATCCAGTTTGTTTTTGAGTGCCCCCTACTGACCAATCCACTCTTTTTCTAGTGTGTAGTCCAAGATGCTGGGTTGGGGTGGGGGAGAGAAGCAGTGTGATTATGTAAACCTGGAGTAGGAGGACTAGATGATTGGTATTCCCAAAAGGAGAATCTCATACATACTGGCATTATGGTCAGAGCCAGAAATGTGTAACATATGTTAAAACGCGTCAGTGGCTAGTGTGTATCACTGCCCTCTTATGGATAGAATCAGAACTGCTCATTGTGTGTGTGTCAGGCTCCAATACTGGTTTTGACTGGCCATATTTCGTTTAGGTAAAGCTACTGCAGTAAAAGGCTCTGAGTTATCACCTTACTGTTGCTGTTAAGCCCAAATGGTCACAGTGATGAATATGAAGGTATTCACACATCTGTCACACGTAAGATGTAAAAGCCTTAAACTGAATGCTAAAGAGGTATTCCCCAGCAAGTAGTAATAAAGCAAATCTTTCATTAGCACTTTAGATAGTTAAATAGTTTTGCACTTTTAACTTTTGTCTTTTTTAATTTGCAGTTACGGGAAAATTTTTGTAAGCCCAGGTGAAGATCGGATTGGTTCAAAATACAAGAAGGTGGTTTACAGAGAGTATACAAATGGAGGATTTACAGAGCACAAAGTGAGATCAGCTCACGAGGAACACTTAGCAATCCTAGGCGAGTAGCTCTTATAACTCACAAAGTATACCAAATGCAAGAGAGCATCTCTTTCCAAAACCAGACAGGCTGTGTCAGTTTTATTGTAGAAGGAAACGATGAACACTTGGATCGGTCCCAGATTTTTCAGTGGTTTTTCACACAATTTTGCACAGATTTGAATGATAGAATCATAGAATATCAGGGTTGGAAGGGACCTCAGGAGGTCATCTCGTCCAACCCCCTGCTCAAAGCAGGACCAATCCCCAACTAAATCATCCCAGCCAGGGCTTTGTCAAGCCTGACCGTAAAAACCTCAAAGGAAGGAGATTCCACCACCTCCCTAGATAACGCATTCCAATGCTTCACCACCCTCTTAGTGAGAGAGTTTTTCCTAATATCCAACCTAAACCTCCCCCTCTGCAACTTGAGACCATTACTCCTTGTTCTGTCATCTGCTACCACTGAGAACAGTCTCGATCCATCCTCTTTGGAACCCCCTTTCAGGTAGTTGAAAGCAGCTATCAAATCCCCCCTCATTCTTCTCTTCTGCAGACTAAATAATCCCAGTTTCATAAATCATGTGTTCCAGTCCCCTAATAATTTTTGTTGTCCTCCGCTGGACGCTTTCCAGTTTTTCCACATCCTTCTTGTAGTGTGGGGCCCAAAACTGGACACACTACTCCAGATGAGGCCTCACCAATGTCGAATAGAGGGGAACGATCACGTGATTGTAAAAAGGTATTGTCAAACAGGAAGCAGTTTGTTGGAAGTATGTAGCACATATAAGAGTGCCAGGTTTAAGATTTACCTATCCCTTTAAAGATTGAAGATATGCTGAACAGGTCAATGGGAGCAGGGTGTGGTTGCAACAAAAGAGTGTGGTGTGCTCCGAATTTGGACTCAGCCACAATTTGGGCACGTGCAGATTGTGTGGGGGGTGTTTTTTGGGTGCTAAATTTAATAAAACTATCCCAGGGCCTGTCCCTGGTAACAAGTTCATCCAGCTAGGATGGACAAACAGACATTTCCGGCATCCACCTTAGCTTCATATGCACAGTGGTTTTTTTGCGATGTTCTTGTGGGCAGGCAGGTTGGACTGGATGTTAGGTGTTTGGATTGGGATTAGGGGTTGGAGAATTGGAAATGTTACCTGAGTCCTATGGAATGATCATCACCTCCTGTGATTTAGGGGTGGGGCTAGAGCTGGTCATAAAATGCTATGGATTTTCTGTGAACATTTTTGAAAGTAATGAAAACAATTCCTTTTTTTTTTTAAAAGGTTCATGGAAACTTTCCTTTTTTCCCCAAAGAAAAACTGAAAACCAGAAATAGGTTTGAATTATTAAACCATGAGAAATAATCAGTTTTCAGTTTCTGAAAAATTTTTCATTAACATTTTCATTTGTTTAAAAAATCCCCAAAGCCCCCCTCTCCCCCCCAACCATTTCTCACTGGAAAAAAAATTGACTTTTGACTGGCCATATTTGGGATACCCCATATCTGCTGGGGTTAGGGACCTGTTTTGATGGTCTGTCCTTGGAGGCTAATGGAATCTGAGCATTTCTGATGGGCTCTGAGGGAGAATATTGTTTCCCTAAGGCCATGTCTACACTACCATTTATGTTGGCAAAACTTATGTTGCTCAGGGGTGTGGTTTAATTATGTTGACAGGAGAGCTCTCTCCTGTTGGCATAGGGCGGCTACACGAGAGATCTTACAGCTGCATCGGTACACCTGTGCTGCTGAAAGGTCTCTAGTATAGACATAGCCTATGAAATGATTGTTCATCCTTAACTACCTGTTAGCACTCCTCTTTACAGCTTTGGTCTCTCAGCATTTCGCATGTGGATTTACACTGATTTCTCTTTACTTTCATTATGAGCAGCAGTGACAAGTCTAGGGTGACCAGATGTCCCAATTTTATAGGGACAGTCCCAATATTTGGGGCTTTTTCTTATATGGGCACCTATTACCCCCCACACTCTGTCCCGATTTTTCATACTTGCTGTCTGGTCACCCTAGACATGTCACAAAAGTAAGCTTCCAAGTTAAACACTAGCAAATTCTACAACTTGTAAAAAATATTATTAAATATCCATTTCTGAGCTGACTTCTGGACAAACTCCAGTTTTCTTTATTTTAAAAGAGCAACATTAGTCACCATAGTGTGTTGTTTTCATTTAGGGCCCTTAATCCATGCAGAGGTTGGTGACTCCATACTGGTTATATTTAAGAATAAAGCTAACAGGCCCTATTCAATAACTGCACATGGCATAGAGGAAGTGGGTAGTGGAGAAAGACCTGGAACGCTAATCACTATGCCTGGTAAGTATGATCATTTATTCTTGAGCAACAGAATAAGCTCCTTAAATCTTATATGAAGAAATCATTTTAAAAATCAAATGACATTCCTTTTTTCAAACTTTCTGACACCTACACATATTTTTGGGCACAGTAAATTCTAGATTTATCTGTCTATGTGTCTGTCTAGCTAGGTTCTTATTCTTAGTAGGCTCTAGATTGTGTAAGCTTGTTAGGGCAGGGACTTTGTCTTCACTTGTTTCTGAGACACTTCTGGACACTCAGAAAAAATAATTAATACTACCAATGGCTCAGACTCTAAAATTAGGTGCCTAAACATAGATTTAGCAACTTTACTTTAGGCACACAGAACTAAAAATTCTACCCAATAAAAACAATAGATATCAGGCTCGAGCAGAAGAGATCTCTTGAACATATGGGAATTGGTATACAATATATTTCCGTTTTCGTTTGATCCCATGCTCAGGCAAACTCAAACTGAAATCAATAAGGGCCTGATCCAACTCCCACTGAAATCAATAGGAGTCTTTCCATTTACTTAAACAGGAATCCGATCAGGGCCTAAGGGCCTAATCCATAGCAAAGCCAACAGAAAGACTTCCCATTGACCTAAGTGCATTTTGGATTAGGCCCAAAGCCACAAGGAGTTTTGCCTAGGTAAAGGCTGCAAAATCAAGATCAGTAATACTGCCCAAACGTGATGTTTACCTGAAAGAAGGGGTTACAATTGGCATTTTATGTGATATATGGAAACAGTGATGTAATTTAGTAGGCCAAACTCTGAATAGGCAGAAGCAGGCCCAAATTAACTGGAGTCAGTAGAGTTTATACCTGTGCTGCATTTGGCCAAAGGCTGAGATTTTAATAACTTAAAAAAAAAATCAAGGAATTCAGAGTTAAGGTTTCCAACAACATTAACTCTGCTTTTTTGTGCATCAACATTACAAATGGAACCTTCCTTCAGAGTTGGCTAAAAAAGCTTATGCAGAACCGTTTTCCACCGGAAAATTCAGTTCCATCAAAACTGAAATCATGTTGATTTTGCTAAAATTTTGTTTCAGAAAAAAAATTGGAGGGGGAAAAGTTCCAGGATGTTTCAACATTTTCATAATGAAATGTTTCAATTTTTTGTTTTGAAACCATTTGCTATTTCAGTCTTTTAAACGGTGTATTATATATTATAATATAATAATAAAAGTTGAAGTTGAAACTAAACTACACGTTTTGATCAATGTGATTCTCCCCCCCCAGAATTTTCTTTCATGGAGAATTGTGAAATTTTGATGTGTTGTTCGAAATCAAAACAAAAACAAATTCTGAAATCTCAAAATCCTTCACAGAATGGAATTTCTATCTTTCACACAGCTGACAAAAATGCATATAATACAGAGGTTCCAAATGCTGCATGTTTATTATTTAATACATTGCAGCTCCTTTGTATGATTCCTTTGTGTTCTGTTATTTGCTAGATAGTATATACGTTGTCCAGCATTGCAGTGTTATAATGATAGACCTTGTTGTAATGCCTGTAATGGGCACACTGGGGTCAGGTTACAGTAAAGTTGTAGGAAAGGTAACCCTGATTTTCATGACTGTTAGATGATTAAAATCTCAGCCTGAACTTTGCATTCAGATTAAGGTGACCAGATAGCAAGTGTGAAAAATCTGGACAGGGGGTGGGAGGTAATAGATGCCTACATCAGAAAAGGCCCTGAATATTGGGACTGTCCCTGTAAAATCAGGACATATGGTCACCCTAATTCAGATCACCACACTCTGATTTTTCAAAAACAAAGAAAATTAAAGAAAATTAGCCTAGAGCTAAATGTCTAAAAAGAGTCTAAAATGCCCATCACTTTAATCTATGGAGCAGGGGACATGCCTCTTGAAGTGTATGGTTGCAGGGTCCTCCCTTCACGTCTTTCCTTGACTCTTGTCGGTGAAAGGATATTGGGGGGGGGGGAGAACTACAGAGAGAGGCAATATCCTTTATAGCCACTTTTCCCCTTGTCTCTGTCTTTCCATTGGTTTGGTTCCCCATGACAGTGGGGGAGCACAGGGGTCTGCAGTCATTCCTAATTACCTATTTCCCTGTGATTCTTAACCCTTTTGCAGTGTAACCCTTCTGCCAGATGGATTCGGCAGAAACAAGGGCCAGGTTCAATATCTAGGGTTCCTCTTAACAATACAAAGCAGAACCTGCTCAAGCCCCTATCCGGTTATCTGGGAAAACTTAACACCACCCATGGGTGCTTCCAGGACGCAATACTTTCCCTCTTCCAAGCACTGAGTCTGTATATGTCAGAAGAGAACTTTTAATAAAAGGGAAAGGAAACCAAACATTAGTTTGGGAAAACATCACAACCACATTCAAAAGCATGCAGCTCTAAGCAAAAACCCGACCCCATAGTGTGTTGGGCACGTGTCCTTTGCCTCAGTTTCCCACCCTCCGGTGGGAAAGTCTAACACATCACTCTCCTCTACCCCACTCACAGTTGGCTGGCCTTGGTTAGCGAAGACCCACTGGAGATGGGGAAGGTTAATTGGTCACTAGAACTCTTTGGGCAGAGTCATACCACCAAATACAAACAACTGTCCCCACTCCCTCCCTCCTGGCTAGGATTTGGCATTTCTACCCTCTACTTAGCATGTGAGGTTCAGTTTAGGGTGACTCCCTCAATCAGGGTAGGCTAAGCACAGTTCAGCTGCCCTTTACCCATACAGTAAGGGTAACAATATTTTACTACCTCTGTACTCATTGCTAAAATGATTTGTAACCCAGCACCAGACAAAAGTGATCATTTTGGCAAAGCTGCGCCATCATGCTGAGGACCTAGGCAGAGTCAGCATAGAACCTGTGCAAACACGGACTGTTCCTGAAGTCTTTTTTCCCAGCTCATCGTTAGATGTCAGGAGAGCGCTCACGCAGACCCTGCTTGCAGCAGTAAAGACTGGCTCACATCATTTCTACCCCGTGCATTGTACTGACATGCATATGGCTGCATTGTCCCAAACAGTATCCGTTAAAACTTGTTGACTTTTAATTTGGTCTCACTGTGGATGTTACCTGCTGTTCTGCACAGGCGACTTACCCACAGGCCATGTGAACTGAAGGGTTGCTGAACAACATTCTTGCACATGAGAAATAAATGTGGACTAGACTGTGCCTGGCCCTTGCAGAGGCGTGCAGGGCAGTGGAGGGAGGGGAGGATCTTGCATGGCCTGCATGGGTGACGGGCACAATCGTTCCTGAGCTCAGTGTAGCACAGAAACTCCTCACTCCGTAAGTCCCACAGCATCCCAAGTGGGGTGGGAAGGTAAGGAAAAAGAGGTGGATGAGGCAGGGCTATGGCCATGCCCTCCCTCCTCAACAGCCCACCCAGCAGGCTCATCCCAGGGAGAGGAATAATGCTGTGCCCCACAAAGACTGTAGTAGTGGCTGCACTTTGCCTGCCCATGTCCCGGGGGGGCAGAATGCTTGCCAGAGCACCTGTAGTTCCATGTCCTCTCCTAAGTCCAGGGTTGTGCCTTTAAAAGACTCCCTGGCCCTGCAATTCACAGTTCATAGAATCCTAGAATATATCCGGGTGGGAAGGGGCCTCAGGAGATCATCTAGTCCAACCCCCTGCTCAAAGCAGGACCAATCCCCAACTAAAGTTGCCAACTTTCACGCAGTCAATAAGCACCCCGACTTTCACAACAATTCAAAAATCAAGCGAATCCCATTTCAAAACCACGCCAAAACAAGCCAATCCCTAAATACTCCAACATTCTATGTGACTAGATTACCCCCTCCCCCCCGGCGTGCAGTCTGGGACTGTGGTGGGCCCGCTGTGCACCCCTGACTCTCTCCCCACCTTGTCCCTGCTTGCCCTTTGCCCCTGTTTGCGCCCCTTTTTCCCCTGCTTGCTAGGAACCGATTAAAAAAAACAAGAAGCAACAAGCTACAAACCAAACAAGCTACAAGCCAAAAACTAGCCAACAAGCAACTCACAAGCTAATTAAGCCAAAAACAAGCCCAATTTCTGCATTTTTTTTTTTGCAGGTTTGGCATGTCTGCCCTGCATAAGTAAATAAATCAATACGGTAATGAACAGCAAGGTTTTGTCCCATAAATTTAAAATAGTAGTGATAATGCAGCATTTGTGTGATATTCACAAAGGTCGGAGCCATATTTGAGAGTCACCATTTTTTAGTATACATTTATATTATAAAACAGTATATACAACTAAACATAATAGTAAATGGGGTTTCTGTTTGCCCATACCCTAAACACAGATATTATAAATAAATCTTGCCCATTTTAAACTTTAAAACCGTCCTTTGCTGTGATGCCTACTAATAATCTTGACGTTGTGGTGTGCTGAGACCACAGCCTAACATGCTGACCAGTACTCCCCCATCTCTCTACTGTATTAATATGTTGTCTCTTGTCTTATACATGGATTGTAAGCTCTCTGGGCCATGGGCCATCTTTTCATTCTGTATTTGTACAGCATCTAGCACAGTTAGGTCTTGGTCCATGACTGGAGCTCCTAGGCGCTGTGAAAACACAAATAGAAAATATTAATAAAAGCAGTAGTACACAAGGAAAATAATTAATCTGCTGTATTATTTTTTAAAATATAGAGAATTTAATGTGGTCACAACAGACAGTTCAGTCAAATTATTTTGTTTTGTAAAATCAGGGATCAACACACAACTGGAGACACTAATCTTATACTAATACAGTTCTTGATCATTTCATGCTACATAATCTTTATAAGAATCTTCCAGTTTGTCTCTAACCTCTAATAAAAAACAGAAATGTTTTCAGCATCGTTATCAGAGTTTATTTTCGTGGGCCTCAGCCTATTATAACACAGCTTCTCCTCAATGCATATGGTGCACATTTGGTTCTTTACATTTCTGATTATGAGACCGTAAGATCTGAATTCTATTTTAAAAACTCATAACATGCAACAGTTGTTGGTAAGAACATAAGAATGGCCATACTGGGTCAGACCAAAGGTCCATCCAGCCCAGTATCCTGTCTGCCAACAGTGGCCAATGCCAGGTGCCCCAGAGGGAATGAACCTAACAGGTAATGATCAAGTGATCTCTCTCCTGCCATCCATCTCCACCCTCTGACAAACAGAGGCTAGGGACAGCATTCCTTACCCATCCTGGCTAATAGCCATTAATGGACTTAACCTCCATGAATTTATCCAGTTCTCTTTTAAACCCTGTTATAGTCCTAGCCTTCACAACCTCCTCGGGCAAGGAGTTCCACAGGTTGACTGTGTGCTGTGTGAAGAGCTTCCTTTTATTTGTTTTAAACCTGCTGCCCGTTAATTTCATTTGGTGGCCCCTAGTTCTTATATTATGGGAACAAGTAAATAACTTTTCCTTATTCACTTTCTCCACACCACTCATGATTTTATATACCTCTATCATATACTCCCTAAGTCTCCTCTTTTCCCAGATGAAAAGTCCTAGTCTCTTTAATCTCTCCATGTGGGACCCATTCCAAATCCCTAATCATTTTAGTTGCCCTTCTCTGAACTTTTTCTAATGCCAGTATATATATTTTTGAGATGAGGAGACCACATCTATATGCAGTATTCAAGAAGTGGGAGTACCATGGGTTTATATAAGGGCAATAAGATATTCTCCGTCTTACTCTCTATCTCTTTTTTAATTATTCTTAACATCCTGTTCGCTTTTTTGACTGCCGCTGTACGCTGCGTGGACGTCTTCAGAGAACTAGCCTCGATGACTCCAAGATCTCTTTCCTGATTAGTTGTAGCTAAATTAGCCCCCATCATATTGTATGTATAGTTGGGGTTATTTTTTCCAATGTGCATTACTTTACATTTATCCACATTGAATTTCATTTACCATTTTGTTGCCCAATCACTTAGTTTTGTGAGATCTTTTTGAAGTTCTTCACAGTCTGCTTTGGTCTTAACTATCTTGAGCAGTTTAGTATCATCTGCAAACTTCGCCACTCACTGTTTACCCCTTTCTCCAGATCATTTATGAACAAGTTGAATGGGATTGGTCCCAGGACTGACCCATAGAAAACACCACTAGTTCCCCCTCTCCATTCTGAAAATTTACCATTTATTCCTACCCTTTCTTCCCTGTCTTTTAACCAGTTCTCAGTCCATGAAAGGATCTTCCCTCTTATCCCATGGCAACTTAATTTATGTAAGAGCCTTGGTGAGGAACCTTGTCAAAGGCTTTCTGGAAATCTAAGTACACCATGTCTACTGGATCCCCCTTGTCCACATGTTTGTTGACCCCTTCAAAGAACTCTAATAGATTAGTAAGATGTGATTTCCCTTTACAGAAACCATGTTGACTTTTGCCCAACAATTTATGTTCTTCTATGTGTCTGACAATTTTATTCTTTACTATTCTTTCAACTAATTTGCCAGGTACTGACGTTAGACTTACCGATCTGTAATTGCCGGGATCACCTCTAGAGCCCTTTTTAAATATTGATGTTATATTAGCTATCTTCCTGTCATTGGGTACAGAAGCTGATTTAAAGGACAGGTTACAAATCATAGTTAATAGTTCCGCAATTGCACATTTGAGTTCTTTCAGAACTCTTGGGTGAATGCCATCTGATCTTGGTGACTTGTTACTGTTAAGTTTCTCAATTAATTCCAAAACCTCCTCTAATGACACTTCAATCTGTGACAATTCCTCAGATTTGTCACCTACAAAACTAGTAAAACTGTTTTCTCTCTACTGTTTCAGGGGAAATAAATACATACAGATGGAATGTCCCAGAAAGGTCAGGTCCGGGTTCTTCTGATCCAAACTGCATCAGTTGGGTTTATTATTCAACAGTGAATTTTGTCAAGGTAACTGGGAAGTAGTAACTAAAGGTTGTTATTTTATGTATGGCTTCCTAAACTGGGGCTGGATCCTTTACTCACTACTTGTGTGAGGTATAAGGGGTAGCTGTGTTAGTCTGGATCCACAAAAACAATAAGGAGTCTGGTGGCACCTTAAAGATTAAAAGATTTATTTGGGCATAAGCTTTCGTGGGTAAAAAACCACTTCTTCAGATGCATGGAGTGAAAATTACAGATGCAGGCATTATTATACTGACACATGAAGAGAAGGGAGTTACCTCACAAGTGGAGAACCAATGTTGAGAGGGCAAATTCAATCACTCGAATAGCCACTCCCAGTCCCTAAACAGGCCCAAATTAATGGTATTAAATTTTCAAATGAATTTTAGTTCTGCTGTTTCTCTTTGAAGTCTGTTTCTGAAGTTTTTTTGTTCAAGTATAGCTACTTTCAAATCTGTTATAGAATGTCCAGGAAGATTGAAGTGTTCTCCTACTGGCTTTTCTATATTACCATTCCTGATGTCCGATTTGTGTCTATTTATTCTTTTACGTAGGGACTGTCTGGTTTGGCCAATGTACATGGCAGAGGGGCACTGCTGGCACATGATGGCATATATAACATTAGTAGACGTGCAGGTGAATGAGTCCCTGATGGTGTGGCTGATGTGGTTGGGTCCTCTGATGATGTTGCTGGAGTAGATATGGGGACAGAGTAGGCAACGAGATTTGCTACAGGGATTGGTTCCTGGGTTAGTGTTTCTGTGGTGTGGTGTGTAGTTGCTGGTGAGTATTTGCTTCAGGTTGGGGGGCTCTCTGTAAGTGAGGACTGGCCTGCCTCCCAAGGTCTGTGAGAGTGAGGGATCATTTTCCAGGGTAGGTTGTAGATCGTTGATAATGTGCTGGAGAGGTTTTAGCTGGGGGCTGTACGTGGTGGCCAGTGGTGTTCTGTTATTTTCCTTGTTGGTCCTGTGCTGTAGTAGGTGATTTCTGGGTACCCGTCTCGCTCTGTCAATCTGTTTACTCACTTCCCCAGGTGGGGATTGTAGTTTTAACAATGCTTGATAAAATAGCGGAACTAAAATTGATTTGCAAATTTAACACCATTAATTTGGGCCTGAATAGGGACTGGGAGTGGCTGGCTCATTACAAAAGCAGCTTTGCCTCTCCTGGAATTGACACCTCCTCATCTATTATTGGGAGTGGACTACATCCACCCTGATACTTGTGTGAGGACTACTGGCATGAGGAAGAGTTTAAAGGACTGGGTAATTCATGCTTTTGAAGATGACAGCTGATGAGTAAGGCTATGTTTTAGTCACAGGTATTTTTAGTAAAAGTCATGGACAGGTCACAGGCAGTAAACAAAAATTCATGGCCTGTGACCTATCCATGGCTTTTATTAAAAATACCTGAGACCAAAACTTGGGCAGGGGGCGGCGGGTGCTCAGGAGGGGAGGGTCTGGAGGTACCGTGGGTACTGGGGGGAGGCTGGAACATGGCCAAGGACCCCACTGGTGCTGGGTGGGAGGGTTGGGGGGGCTGGCAGGGGCTCCCCACCCGGCTCCGTGTCCCTGCAGTTCCTAGGCAGTGGAGGGGCGCAAGCGCCGGCTTCCACAGCTCCCATTGGCCGGGAGCTGCAGCCAATGGGAAATGCGGGCACAGGGCCTGTGGGCGCGGGCAGCGCACGGTGCAGAGCCCCGCCCTGGCCCTTCCGCCACCTAGGAGCTGCGGGGCCATGCCAGTGGGAGCCCTCCACCACAAGGTAAATGCCCCACTGCACCCTCCTGCCCCTAGCCCTGAGCCCCCTCCCACACACCCAAACTGCTGCTGCTGCAAAAGTCACCGAGGTCACGGAAAGTCATGGAATCCGTGACTTCCGTGACCTCTGTAACAGACTCGCAGCCTTACTGATGATGCATGAATAAGGCCAAATTCGTCCCCATGTACAGTCCATTGAAATCAGGGGAGTTACATCAGGGCTGAATTTGGTCCTTTTCAAGGAAAACTTTAGGGCAGTTTGGGTGGAGGTGGGACTTTGCTTTACTTCATGAAAATCTAAAACTTAGAAAGTCATTGTTACCATGTTAAACTTTTGAGTTGACTAAATACAGCAACAGACAGGCATAAATAGCACGCAGAATCATACGCGCTGACTTCTGCTCCTGCTGGGTAGGTGCTTGACCCACCCCTGCCCCTGGCCCCACCCCGACTCCACCCCTTCCATGAGGCCCTGCCCCCATTCCAACCCCTTCCCCAAAGTCCCCATCCCAACTCCGCCCCCTCCTTGCCCCTATTCCGACTCCTTCCCCAAATCCCTGTCCCAGCCCTGCCTCTTCCCCACTTCCTTCCCTGAGTGCACCACATTCCTGCTCCTCTCCCGGAGCAGCCAAACAGCTGTTTGGCGGCAGCTGGGCAGGAAGCGCTGGGAGGTAGGCGGAGAAGTGGGGATGCGGCGCGCTCAGGGAAGGAGGCAGAGGAGGAGGTGGGGCAGGGAGGAGGAGAGCTTGGCTGCCGGTGGGTGCAGAGCACCCACTAATTTTTCCCCATGGGTGCTCCAGCCCCAGAGCACCTATGGAGTCAGTGCCTATGCACAGAATACATGAAGCCAAGAGGAAGAAGGGCTTGTGGTTTACTGATTAGTAATCAGATGGAAATTTGGATTCCCAGTGCAGACGATCCCCATTCTCCTTTCAGCACCTTGACCCTGTTGCATGGCAGGGGTTGGATTTTCAGAAGAGCTTAGGCACCATTTAGGCACCTTGATGAAGTGGTTTAGGACTCAGGACCTCTCAATGCTCTTGTGAAATTCTGTCTCTTAGGCTGTATGTACAATCAGAAGTGTGACTGCAGCTAACTGGCTCAAAGAACAATAGCAGTGAAGCCACAGCAGCACAGGCTAGCGGCTCAAGTACGTACCCAATGTCCCAGGTGGGCTCGTACAGCGTGTGCTGCCACAGTTTCACTACTGTTCACTAGCTCAGGAATGTCTATGGGTGCTGCAGTCACACCTCTGATTGCAGTGTAGAGAGAGCTTTGATCCTTTTGAACTGATGTGTGCTCCGCATGCAGATATCTCCAGGCATTCTTGCCTGGCCCTCCCATGTGCACATTGAACTGAAACAAAATTGGATAGTAAAAAACTGGGTAGTAGAAAACTTTATTATCCATTTTGGGTGTGAGGAATGGAAACTAGATTTTTCATTTACTTCTTACAAGATGGTGGCAGTTACAACTCCTGGAGTTGGAATAATTATTTTTATGTCTATTATTTAAAAGGTTTTATAAAACAGAGATAAATTGGAAGTTGGAGTTTATAGTAGAAAACTATGTTACAGTCCTGACTGTGAAATATAATGCCTGAACTCCAGGAAGCATAGTCATTGTCAGTCATTTCTTTATCCCATGGGAAAATATAAGGTTCTGCTCTAACTGATATATATTATATCTGTATTTATTTCTCAGTTATGTTATGTGAACTATCAACAATTATTAATTTAACCATAGCTCAATGTTATAGTTAATAGCAATGTTATGTACTGTGTATAATGTCTTTTTTAAAATCTAATTGCAGGACACTTACAGTGGTTTGGTTGGGCCGCTAGTAATTTGCAGAAAAGGAATACTAAATGAAAAGGGTTTAAGGAGAGAGATTGATCGTGAATTTGCTCTTCTGTTCATGGTCTTTGATGAAAATGAGTCCTGGTATTTGAATGAAAATATTGAAAAGTATCTGCATAAGTGTCCTGATGACTTTAATCACACCGAGGACTTTCTGGAGGGTAACATCATGCATGGTATGTAGATTTCATTGGTGGTAGAAGCAGTTTATCCAAGAGACTAATGAATTCTTTTTTTTTTAATATAATCCTTTCAGAAAACTGTCAAATTGGCTTGCAATTGCACAATCTTGCTGTACAGTCTTCACAAACGAAGTAGACTAGGTCATTATTGGGCTGGATGGCTACTAAGGAATGAAGGTGCATTCTGGGCGTCAACAAACCTGGAATCATCCAGCAGACTTTGGGGGACTTTGAAAGAAGTTTTCTTAAGAGTTAGTGCTGAATGGCTCAAGACCCTGATAGCTGGAGCATTCAGGATATATATTCTTGGTCTTGGGTCACTCGTTAACTTTGTTGTGCAGTTTTTATTTAAGGGCCAAATCCTCCTCCACCACCCTTGTGAGAGTGCACAGGGCAGAAAAATCAGCCAAACTACCAGTGTATGTGGAGAGGCCATTCCATAACTTCCTGTTATTGCAGAGTTGTGCTCCATGTTGGCACACTTTGCAACAGCATGATCATGACGTTTGGGAACTGGGGGCCAAGTGGCAAGAACCGACTGGCCAAACCTCTGGGTGGGGGAGAGAACAGACTGGATGCTGTAGTAGCAGCCATAGAAAAGCCAAGTTTGTGTTTCTGCACATTACTCCCAGTTGGAATGGGATTCCATCCCCACATCCCCCACGTAGGTCCCCTGCACAAAGCCCACTCACTAAGCACTTTATATTAAGACAGGTTAAAACTTGCCTTCTGCATTGCAAAAAACTGCTTATGGTGCTGTGTTGAAATTGAAACGCAAACTGTCTCTTTGCCTGTAACCTTTGAGATGTGAACAACAACTTTAGGAATCCTTCACATTTAAAGGCCTGGGTCTGATTCTCCACCACTTTGTTTCTTGTGCAGCCATTTGCACTGTTGCAAAGTGACCCTGATTCACCACTTTGTTACTTGTTTTATGCATCCGATGAAGTGAGCTGTAGCTCACGAAAGCTTATGCTCAAATAAATTGGTTAGTCTCTAAGGTGCCACTAGTACTCCTTTTCTTTTTGTTTTATGCTGGAATAACTCCATTGGATTTAAATAGACTTACATTGGTGTAAAACTGGAGTAATGCAGTTATGAATCAGGCCCAGTGAGTGAAAAGTGGGTGTAAAACACTACCAGTGACCTAAGTGAGGATAGAAGTCTGATTTGGTAACGTTTTACTTCCCATTTTCACCCACTTCACACAGATGTAAGTAATGATTCATGGCAATGGAAAACCCAGTCCTTGGTCTCTGCAAAGAGAAAGCAAGAACAAGTGTTTCTCTTCAGCACCCTCAGCACTCTGTCTCTTTATTTGACACATTTAGTCCACTAGTGTGAATCACTCTCACTTTGTACTTCTTTCAGCAATTAATGGAAGGATCTATGACAATCTCCATGGGCTAACAATGAAAGAAGGTGCAAACACAAACTGGTACTTGATAGGAATGGGAAATGAAATCGATATCCATACAGTCCATTTCCATGCAGAGACCTTCATCTTCAAGGTTGGTAAAATCTTTACTTTGCAGTGTGGGAGGTTTAGGTTGGATATTAGGAAAAACTTTTTCACTAGGAGGGTGGTGAAGCACTGGAATGGGTTACCTAGGGAAGTGGTGGAATCTCCTTCCTTAGAGGTTTTTAAGGTCAGGCTTGACAAAGCCCTGGCTGGGATGATTTACTTGAGGATTGGTTCTGCTTTGAGCAGGGGGTTGGACTAGATGACCTCCTGAGGTCCCTTCCAACCCTGATATTCTATGATTCTACATTTTGATGGGAAACTTTTGCAAAAACTTCTAGCTTCTAGCCTGATCCCACAGCCTTTGCACACACACACACATACCGTACTGTTGTCAATGGGATATTTGCATGTGAATACTGCAGAATTAGTTAGAATTTTGTAAAGCTCATGGTTCGTATGCCTTTGTATGGTAAAATATAAATGAATATCAATAGCTAAGGTATGCATGTACTACAGGACAATAGAGGATGGTTTACACAAATTGAAGTCAGTGGGAATTTTACCTGCTTATTCTAGGGTTCAGTGAAGCCTCGTGTTCTGTATTTATGTGTTGAAAGAACTATTTAAAGAGCTTGATTTAAAACAAATACCATTGTGTGGTGTTTTAGGGCATCATTGATATTACTAATGTAGCACGTGAAAACATTTGTATTAATTTGAATTGCTCCGGGGCCCCATCCTCATTGGGCTAGGCACTGTAGAAACACATAACAAGGACAGCCTTGCTCCAAAAAGCTTACAGTTTAGTCAGAACATGAATGCATTGTTTTAGGTGTAGTAACGGAAGTCTTCATGATGCTGTTTTGTCCTGCCCCAGACAGATAATGATCACAGAGCAGATGTGTATGACCTTTTCCCTGGGACGTTTCAAACAATCGAACTCATAGCAGATAACCCTGGAACATGGCTTCTGCACTGTCACGTAGCTGACCACATTCATGCTGGCATGGAGACAACTTTTACCATCAGCAAATCAGGTATAGTATTTGAAAATGCCGTTTCGTGACTGTGCGCTGGTATTACAGCTGTTCAGATAAATGGCAGATGGGAAGAAACATAAGGCTTGGATCAGCACTGCCAGTGTAGGGATATGTAAATTACTGTATGCTTCCATGCTCCATCAATGTCTGGTTCCAGGGAGCGGACCTACACTGCAGTGTGAACAGGCAGTGTTATCACTGCTGCTTTCTGCAGATTTTAAACCTCTTGGAGATCCACAAGAGCTCCTCGAATGGGTAGTGCTTGAAGGGAACCACTCTTGGGATTGTGCTGATGTTATATCTCCTGTAGGTGGAACTGAAGTTGCTTTCTGTCACCATAACCTGCTCCTGCAACAAGTCTTGCCACCAGGGATTATCACAAGAGTTTCTGCTAGCCTAAACCAGATAAGCAACTAGTGAATATGGCGCATAAAGTGTTAGAAATTAGAGATGAACAAGATCTACTAGATCATGCAAAAGTGAGATCTAAGACTGAGCTCTATGGTAACCCAGTTAGCTTCCTCAGCTTCTATTGAAGTCAGCTGAAGATGTAGATGCGTACTTAAAATCAGGCACCCGGGCCCAGATATACAAAGGTATTTAGATACCTAGCTTCCATTGAAATCAGTGGAAGCTAGGAGCTTAAATACTTTTGTGGACCTGGGCCCAGGTGTCTCAAGTTGGGGTCCCAGAAACAGAGGCACCAAAAATTAATGGACACATGACAATTTTAAGCATTACTGCAGCCCTTAAAACTAGGGAGTATTTTATACTGGATTGAGTGTGGCTCTAATTAGAGCAGGGGATTGTTAGAGTAAGTTACAACTCCTGTGAATAAGGCGGGCAGAATCGGGTCCTCAGTAACTGGAGTCTTTTGAGCCTTTCTGAGGAGAATCCCTGTAAATGCACAGCACTATCTTTATGTCAAATGGGAGGAGGCGCAGCTTCAGTACATTGTACTTCTGCTCTAAAGTCATACTCTTTTAAACGCCTCTTTACGCACATTAATAGCCTATTTTTATAAATCATTGTCACAGCTTATGACACAAAGTGATTGTTCTGGAATGTTGACTTCATACGTGGCAAATGTAGCCGAAATGTCAGTCTGATCAAGCTCTCATAAGGTGTGGTACAAGTTCATCCAGAGTTGGCCTGGGCTGTGAGCACAGCGAAGAGTTGCCATTTGACTGTGTACGTCAGCTTTGAGTTTAGGATCTCAGCATCTACTTAAGGATGATTCCAAGAGTTGTGGCTAGACTGAGAGCTTCCTGTTTAAACACCAATAGAGCACGCTACATTTAGCTACTAATGGGAGCTGTTGTATGTTGGTTAGGCTGACTGAAAATTTGTCAAAACTGTTTTTTTATGGAAAATTGGGGTTTTGACTAAATTAATTTTTTTCGAGGTATCTGTTTTACATAGAAAAGTTCCGTTTTTTTATCGACAAACTGAACACCTGTTTTCAGTCAAACATAAAAATATTTTTATTCTGAAATGCTGCCGCACTGCCTTATGGGAATTGTAGTCCAGCTGCTTCATGCTCCCATTGTCTGTGACCCTGGTTTTCCTGCCAGACTTCATCTACCATATTGTACCATGGCAATGTGACTTTTATGAGGCACTGTCTCCCCTCACCTAGAAGGGATACTGAGGTGCATCATGGAAGATGTAGCCCAACCAGGTAGCCCAGCATATAGAGGAGAATGAGAGCATGAGGCACTCTAGGGGCATTTTAGAATTGAAATATTTTGGTGCAGGGACAAATTAGTGTCAAGTTACTTGCCCAAAACTTAAAACTTTCCACAGGAGGAAAAAGCAAATATTTTCCAACCATCCCTAGTGTTGAGCTTCTCTGAAAATATAGCCCTAAAGAAAAGCTGTCTGCTCTTTAAAGGCTGTCTTAAAACAAAAGAAAATTAGAAAAAATGAAGTAAAAACCTATAGTAAGTGAGCTGGAATAACTGGGGAGGGTGATGAAGAATATTAGATACAGACATTGGACCCAGTCCTGCCAGTGAATAATGCCCATTGATTCCAGTGGGAATTGTGAGTACACAGCTCATGCAAAAGCAAGCCCATTTAATTCATGTTGTGCTTGAGAGATTTTCCCATCAAGTCATTTGGAAATCTTACACGCGGAGAACATTTTCATTTCATTTCTGGTAAAAAGGCAATTTATAAACCCTTCTCAGGGGGCACATTCTTACATGGAAATATGTTTATCAGGCAAATCCTGCCCACAGCTGGGGTAATGATACTGTGCTCTGGGAATGCCACAGGGGCTTGGGAAAGAAAGTCTCCCCTGACCAGGTGCTCCACAGCTGCTACAGCACATTCAGTGGCTCCTGTACCCCTCCTCTGTAGGAGATGGAGGAATACACAATGGATTTTGCCAATAGCAATTGTAAGGGTTAAGCCAAAATTCCCCTTCACTGTCCAATGTGAATCCGTTCTGTAATTTGCACTTATTCTGGGTGTGAAACTTCTATTGATCTGAGTGAAAGCATGCAGAACTAATGCAACAGAGATCTCTGCTGTTTATAAGTGTAACCCTTCTGCCAGTCAGAGCTGGCAACAACAAGGGCTGGGTTCAGTATCTAGGGGTTCCTTTTCAACAATACAACACAAAACGGTCTCGAGCCCCCACCCAGTGACCTGGGACAATTACACACCACGCCCTGGGTGCCTCTAAGAGGCAATATTTCCTCTTTCGCAAGCACAGAGTCTGAGTGTAGCAAAAAAAAATTTAATAAAAGGAGGGAAGTAACTCAGCATTAAATTGGGGAAACACCGCAAACAGGGTTCATAAACATAGACCATGAGCAAAAGACCCAACCCCAAGTAAGTTGGGCAGTGTCCTTTTCCCCTCAGGTTCTTAAGTCCAACAACCCAAAAGTCCCTTTAACATGCCCATCCCTTCTCTGCACCCCACTCACAGTTGCTGTCCTTGGTCAGTGCAGGCTCAGAGTTCAGAGGTGCATCTGCAGAGTTCACCTCGTGCCCTGATTGGAGTGGGAGGGCAAGGAGGTACTTTACATGCTCTGCTGCTCAGGCACTCACTCACCACCTCTCCCTGCCAGCTGCTCAATCACCAAGCCTCTCTGGAGGGCTCTGCTCTGGCCCTCTCTACCAGCCACTCTGCCAATCACTGCACCTCTCCACCAGCTACCCTGCTGGCCATCACCAAAATGTCTTCACAGCCCACCACTTAACACAGCTCTCAACGATTGCAGTTCTTGGTGGGGGAACCTCACTGCTGTTGTACACTGAGCAGTCTCTTGCATCAGAGACACTATCCCAAAGCAGATCTAATACTTAGACCTAGATATCAGTGATTTCAGTTCTGCAGCATGTAACAAGACTCTCAAGTAAGTCTAAATTAGCTCTTTTATTAACCACAATGGAGAAAAGAACAGTCAAATAATATCAATGGCCACTAAGCAAGGCCCACACCACCAGATACAAATGTCTATATCCACTTTTTCTTAACACACTGGGCTGTGGAACCCATGTCCCCTACCTAGTGAGTGCCATTTAGTTCAGGGTGACTCCATCCATAGGGCTATGCCAAGTACAGTTCTGCTGCCCTCGATTCAAGCAAAGATAACAACCCTTTATTACTCCTGCCCCAATAACAAGGGGACTGGGGATCCAACACCAGCCAAAAGTGATCATTTGGGCAAGCAGTCCCATCATGCTGAGCACCCAGGCTCACCTAGATCAGCTCCTGAAGTCCTCTTCCTGCTTACATAAGAAAGGGAAATTTTGCCCTTAAAACTACCCAACTACCCTTGAGCTCTGCGTGAAATTTTATTGGCCTAATCAGAAATTCTATTTGAGTTACCCACGTAGAATAAATGACGCATTCACTGTTTTTTCAGACCACTAAAATCTGCTGCTTTATACTATTTTCAGCCTAGGTAAGCTTTAATTTTTTTACACAGACAACAACGTTCCTTTAGAAGGAGGAGTAACAACCACAGCATATGACTCAATTAATATAAAACACCAGGATACTGTAAAGGGTATGGATCCATTTTATTTAAATAATATAAACTTAAGCCGATGGATGTACAGACTTCTCATACGCTATTTCTCGTTTTGACAGGTGGTGACAGAGAAGGAATAAAATTCTTAGGCAAAGCTCTGGGTGCAGGAGAAGCTAGCTCAACACTCATAGCCCTTTTTTCTGTTGGACTTGTTCTTCTGGCAACAGTATTAACCCTTATCATCCTCATCACTTGTCAGAGAAAAAGGACATACTACAGGTCTGTGCAACCCCAGTGTGCGCTCCCAACTGATTCCCTGTAAATCTGTATTTTGGGGACCGTTTCTAGAGCTGTGTTGGATTTCATTGTATATTGTTGGTATATTTGAGGCAAGATATATGTTTGTGAAGTTTACAAAGAGAGAGCCCAATCCTGCAGCCATAAGTCACGTGTGACACAGACTGCAGGCTTAGGACCTGATGACCATACACTGCTTGTCTTTGCAGCCTGATTCTGCTCTGTTGAAGTCAGTGTGAGTTGTGCCATTGAATTCAATGGGAGCAGGCTCAGACTTAGGGCTAGTGTACACTAGAAGTGCTACATCGGCACAGCTGCATCAATGCAGCTCTGCTGCTGTAGCGCGTCTGGTGACGATGCTTTATGCCAATGGGAGAGCGCTCTCTTGTCGGCAGAATTACTCCACCTCCGTGAGAGCTATGTTGGCGGGAGAGCGTTTCCCACCAATGTAGTGTTACCCACTTAATTTCAGGACACACCGGCGCTTAGATTGGTGTAACTTGCATCACTCGGGGGGGGTGGCTTTTTCACACCCCTGAGCAACGTAAGTTATATCAACATAAGCAGTAGTGTAGACCTGCCCTTATACTTGAGAGGTCCCACTGATATCAATGAGATTGCTCACTTGAGTTAGGCAAGCAGGATTTGGCTCTGAGAGCTGATAAAATGCATTCGGCTTCTGATTCTTTTAATGCTGTAAAGTGTAGCCAAACAATATTATTTTTAGAATTTGAATTGAGTTGCGACTGGAGCAATGAGAAACTCAGCAGGGTAGAGGGTTCATGCAAACCTTTTCTCCAGTTTCAGTTCATGTTCATTGTGCTTGGAGATTCTGGTTCAAATAAACAGTAAAACACACTGAGAAACCTAGTCAAACCCACAATAAAGCCCAGACATTTCTTTTTATGCAAACCTACTATTGGCCCTAGATTCCCTCAAAAGATGGACAAGCGTCAGTGAACATGTTAACCCACCTGGGTTTACTTTCTAGGGCTCACTGGACTTCCCCTATAGTCAATGTGAGCAGGAGGAGGAGCCGGATCCAAAGCCCACTGAAGTCTATGTAAAGACTCTTATTGACTTCAATAGCTTTGGATCAGGCCACAGACAGTAACTCTTAATGAACCCAAAACAGGTGAGATTTGCATGGCCTTGGTTTTGTAATGAAAATTTTACACAGCTCTAATTTGCGGAATTACTCTCAAATATGTGTACAAACCTATTGACTTTAAAGAGATTTTAACAGAATCTTGTGCTTAAAAAGTAATACGCAGGACCAAATTATGCTCTCAAGTTCAGTACATCATCTTTGCGTTTCCACTGAGTGCAATGGGTTTGCATGGGTGTATGTGAGGGCAGAATTTGGCCCATAGCCTCTGTGATAAAACAGTTGCTTAATGGGATCTCTATTGGGTAGTGCTATGTTGAACTATTTTCAGTGTGCCAGATTCTGCATGTGCTAGTGTAAATCTGGAACAAATCAATTGATTCACTGGAGATACTATGGATTGACACAATCTGAGAACAGAATCTGGCCCACTGAATCTACCACAAGTTTAGGAGTTCTCTTCCTTTACCCTATGAAATGAGATTTCTGTTTTGGGGGCCAAAATTTTAAAGGTTTTTAGGCACCTAATGATGCAGATAGGCACTCTGGGATTTTTTTAAAAGCGTTTAGCAGCCTAACTACCATTGAATTAGGTAGCAAGGTGCCTATCTGCATCTTTAGGTACCTAAATACCTTTAAAATTCTGGCCCCCAAAACACAGCAAAAATCTGGCCTTGGGTTATTAAAGAGAAAGTCATCTGGTTTTATAACTACTACTTATTGTGGGCTTGATTCTGTGACCTATACTTACACTGAGTAGTAGCTTACTCCCTGATTTCAATGAGACTACTCAGGAAGTCAAGTACTTACTCAGGCCTGGTCTACACTGGGCAGGAGGGTGATCGATCTAAGTTATGCACCTTCAGCTACGTGAAAAACATAGCTGAAGTCAACATACTTAGATCTACTTACCACGGTGTCTTCACTGTGGTAAGTCGACGGCTGACGCTCCCCCGTCGACTCCGGTACTCCGCCGGAGTGAGAAGCGGAAGCAGAGTCGACGGGAGAGTGCTCGGCGGTCGATTTATCGCGTCTAAACTAGACATGATAAATCGATCCCCGCTGGATCGATCGCTGCTGTCGATCTAGCGGGTAATGTAGACAAGCCCTCAGTGTTAATAAGGGCATAGAATCAGGCCTTATATATAGTGATACTTTAATGTTTACAGCTCATTTTGAATGACCTATTGTTTATTTCTGCCACAAGGATGTTCATATCACTTACAACCTTGGTGGATGAACTCCAAAACTAAAGCAATCTTTTATCTGTGAAATAATTTAACTGAGTTTGATTTTCAGTGTAAACTTGAGTTGGTGCATAATGTCATTTTTTCTCTTCTGCATTTAAAAATATGCTATGCCCTTGTAGGGAACTTTACTGACAGTCACTTTGAACATAGGTTAATGGTGTTCTGGATTAATGCCAAGATCACCAACAGATAAAAGGTGTTAAACAAAATCCTTGAGGTGCGGGGTATTTCTCAGTGTTTCCTTGATTCTTTTGTTTTCTTCTGGTTCTTTAAAAAGCAAAACAAAAAGCTTTCTAGATAAGAGGTCTGATCTTGCAACCATTACTCATTCAAGAGGTCCTGCAAGAACAATGACTTGTGTGAGTTAAAGTTACAGGACTGGGCTCAGAATTAGGATAGCAATTACAGTCAAAGCTGTTTTATCCGGCATGTTGGGGAAATGGGAGGTGCTAGTAAGTGAAAAATGAGGGTTAAATAAGAGTGAGGGAGTTTGGGTGTGGGAGGGGGGTGCAGGGCGCGGGCGCTGGGAGGGAATTTGGGTGCGGGAGGGGGCTCAGGGCAGGGGGTTGGGGCACGGGAGATGGCTCGGGGCAGTGGGGTGGAGCACAGGATGCGGTGCGGGGTGCTAGATCTAGGGGATGCTCACCTCAAGCAGCTCGCCACAAGTGGCAGCCTGTCCTGGCTGCTCCTAGGCGGAGGCACGGAAGGCAGCTCCGCGTGCTGCCTCCATCCCGCCCCGAGCACTAGCTCTGCAGCTCCTATTGGCTGGGAACCACAGCCAATGGGAGTTGCGGGGGCAGCACCTGCAGGTGGAGGCAGTGCACAGAGCTGCCTCCTGTGCCTCCACCTAGGAGCAGCTGGGACAGGTCGCCGCTTGTGGGGAGCCACACAAGGTGAGCGCCTCCCAGATCTGGCACCCTGCACCGCCTCCCATGCCCTAACCCTCTGCCCCAAGCCCCCTCCCATGCCCAAACTCCCTCCCAGAGCCTGCGCTCCACACCCCCTCCTGCGCCCCAACTCCCTGCCGTCTCCACGCCAACCGGACTATAAACCAGAATTTCACTGAGGATTGGAAATGCTGGTTTATAGAGCTTTCCAGCTGGTGAAGTGCCGGATAAAACAGCTTTTACTGTACACTGTACCACAAACACTCCTTCAATCATTACTTTTAAACCTTCCTTTATAGCTGGCTAAACCTAATACCATTCAGGGAATCACAGACATTCTAAACACTAGTTTCTTTCCACTATGTAACCACTAGCATTGAGGTCTCTTGTTCTTTGTTAAATACTATTCATGTGTCCAGAAGTCTTGCGTACTATATACAAATAGAGTTAAGGCTTTCATCCATCATGCACCATAAATAAATCAACATTATTTTGGTATTTGTATTTCTGTTTTCCGTATATGTGTTTGATGTTTAAAACAGAATAATAAAATATCTGAATGGTATAATTTAGCCTTTTATATAAGGTTTAAAATTTTAATGTATTAATAATAAAACAATTACCATTTGTATGAACCTTCTGACAGCTTCTTTAATACAGAAACTCTTTTTTATTTGAATTGGGTGGTTGTGGTGGAACAGAGATGAGGTATTCCAAAATGTCTTCAACATCATTGCAAAGCTTCATGCTGTTAGTGTACCAAACATTATAGTTTCACTGTTACCTTGTCCTTCCCCACTTTCCCTCCCTGCTTATTTTTTCTCTCTCACCATATGCTAAGAGTGTAAGCTTTTAGTGGCAGAGTCTGACTTTTTATTGCATGTGTGTACTGCACCTAGCAATATAGGGCTGACTGCCCCAATTTTCTCCAGGAGCTTTGCTGGAATAGCATAGCATTCTCACTTCAGATGCAAATCCCAAACAAGCCCTCAAGGACAGCAGGTCTCCCTGTACCTTCAAATTTTAGGCTGAATATCCGGAAAATGTTTTAATGCTAAGTTCTGTCAGACTGTAGCCTAATCTCTCTAGGAAGAAGTCCCTCTCACCAAATCATTTATAGCTGAACTGGAGAATATTTATTTACCTATTCATTGTTTAGCTTGTGGTAATACCCAAAATGTGCTAGGCTCTTTCCAAACAAAAGCAGAGATAGATACCATCCCTGCCTTGTAGTGGATGCTACAATCCTACACTGACAAGGAGGGTGGGTTAGCTGTCTTGTTAGGATCTTGATCCCACAAACATTCTGTGTGTGGAACTTCAGTTGAAGTGAATGGGGTTCTGCATGCCAGAGCACTTGACATCTTGGTCATTTTCATCATTAATTTCTGAGATTTTTATTATGTGAAAGTGGGTTGCCCCTTAAAAATCAATCAACATGCAGTCTGGTTCCATTGCCTCCTGGGCCCTCTGGCTGTGCAGAAAGCAGGAGTTAGCCCATAAACACAAGGGAATGGAGTTCACTGGATTCAATCCAAAAACAAAAATTCCCACAGAAAGTTAGTGGACCTTTGAAGCCAGAGACCAGATGGTTTAGATGGGAGAATTTTCTTTTCTCTCCCTGTACAAATAAGATATTAACATTCAGTCATTCCACATACTTTCTACTGGGTATTACAGGCTGGAGAGTAGCCAGGTGGCAGTACAAATACAGGATGCAACTTGTAAGAAGCACTGGGAGTAACCCAGGGTTTAATTTGTAATGACAGAGGTGCTGGGGCTCAAGTAATTTTTCTACATTCATAACTGATGCAGCACGCCCAGAGGTGCTGGGGCTAGGAACTGCCAAGTGTAGCAGTGCTGAGGCTCAGCACCTTTTAGCCTAAATTCAGTGGGGGCTGCCACAATTTATCTGTGGAGAATTAATCTGGCCCTCAGAGCTCTACTCTAATCTCCTCTACCTGAGATCTCTGGCTTGCTTCTCCGCTCCCATTGCTACAAACCAGGAGTAACTTCACCAAAATCAGTGGAAACTACTTTGGCTTAAAACCATTGTGACTGGAGCATCAGGCCCACTGGCCTCTGATACTGCACCTTTCTACAAGATGGGACAGGCAGGGAGGCCCTCATCCCCATAACCACAAGGAGGAAGATTCACAAGATTGTTTGGGTGGAGGGATGGGGCTTGGGGCACCCCCGCCACCAACCCAGACGCTCCTATCTAAGTTAGGGCCACGGGGACGGTTCTAGGGCTTGGACCAGATATTGCCCGGGCCACTCCTGGGTGGGCCCAATCCTGCCACCGCCCCTACCCCTGCGCCCAGCCAGCGGGGCCCAATCCTGCCACCGCCCCCCCCTTTCTGAGGGCCACACCCGGAGCAACCCCCGGTTCCCGCCGCGGGACTGAACCCGGCCCCGCCTCCTTCCCGCCCTGGGCCGGCTGCGGCGCGAGGTCCCGAGAGCCGGGCGCGCTGCCCGGGGAGGGGCAGGCGGCGCCACGGCCCCACTCGGAGGGAGGGGGGACGCGAGCCGGACAAAGAGCGGGAGCCGGGCGGGGCGCCGGGCCGCCGGGGGCGGGCGCGGGCGCGGGCGCGAGCAGGAAGCAAAGCGAAAGGAGCGGGGCAGGCTGCGTGCCGGGCGCTCCCAGGCTCGCGGGGTGCGGAGGGCGCCCCCTGTCCGGCCCGGCCCGGCCCGGCCCGGCCCGTGCTCGCCATGGCCATCGCCCACATCGCCACCGAGTACGTCTTCTCCGACTTCCTGCTGAAGGAGCCCTCCGAGCCCAAGTACAAGGGGCTGCGGCTGGAGCTGGCGCTGGACAAGCTGGTCACCTGCATCGCCGTGGGGCTGCCCCTGCTGCTCATCTCGCTGGCCTTCGCGCAGGAGATCTCCATAGGTAACCGCGCCCCCGGCCGGGCCGGCCCCGCAGTCTGGCGCCCGGCCAGCGTCCCGGCAGGCCGGCGGCGCTCGCAGCCCCGCCGCGGCTTCCCGACCCGCGCACGCCTCGGCCCCGCGGAGCCTCTGGGCTCCAGCCGCGCGGGCGGAGCCCCGCTGCGTTGGGAAGGCTGCGGGGGCTTGCTTGGCCCTTCGGAAACCTCGTGTGTGTGTGTGTGTGTGTGTGTGTGTGTGTTGACAGCTCTGGGTTGTGCTGGGTCTGATGGTCCTGCTGACCTGGGATTCAGCACCAAGCCGCTGGCCTTTCTCCCGGTCTGCAGCAGATTTGGTTTTATCTCCGTATTAGGAACCCCTCAGTGGGTTTTAGGGAATAATGCTATTCAGTCAGTTCGTCTTTCCTGGCGTACTGCACGCGCTGGTGATGCCTCACCCACAATAATTAAGAATCGAGTTTATTTCATTCAAATTGTATCCAGCGCCAGACATTCGCTGGTCAGAGGTCAGAGTAAACACGTGCTGTATAAAATTAAAGTACCCTTCCTAAGGAAATAACCGGGGGGAGAGAGAAACTAAAACATCTCTCAGAGTAACAGCCGTGTTAGTCTGTATTCGTAAAAAGAAAAAAGAAAAGGAGTACTTGTGGCACCTTAGAGACTAACCAGTTTATTTGAGCATGAGCTTTCGTGAGCTACAGCTCACTTCATCGGATGCATAGCATATTGTGGAAACTGCAGAAGACATTATATACACACAGAGACCATGAAACAAAACTTCCTCCCACCCCACTGTCCTGCTCGTAACAGCTTATCTAAAGTGATCATCAAGGAGGGCCATTTCCAGCACAAATCCAGGTTTTCTCACCCTCCCCCCCCCCCAGACACACATACAAACTCACTCTCCTGCTGGTAATAGCCCATCCCTCTTTGAAACCTCTCTTTAAAATGCGCATGATAATCAAGGTGGGTCATTTCCAGCACTAATCCAGGTTTTCTCACCACCACCACCACCCCCCACACACACCCCCCTCCAAAAACCCCACACACAAACTCACTCTCCTGCTGGCAATAGCTCATCTTACAATGTGCACAGCAATAATCCAAGTTTAACCAGAATGTCTTGGGGGGGGGGTTGTAGGAAAAAAACAAGGGGAGATAGGCTACCTTGCATAATGACTTAGCCACTCCCAGTCTCACCTGCGGAAGTGAAGAAACAGATTGATAGAGCCAGAAGAGTTCCCAGAAGTCACCTACTACAGGACAGGCCTAACAAAGAAAATAACAGAACGCCACTAGCCGTCACCTTCAGCCCCCAACTAAAACCCCTCCAACGCATTATTAAGGATCTACAACCTATCCTGAAGGATGACCCAACACTCTCACAAATCTTGGGAGAAAGGCCAGTCCTTGCCTACAGACAGCCCCCCAACCTGAAGCGAATACTCACCAACAACCACATACCACACAACAGAACCACTAACCCAGGAACCTATCCTTGCAACAAAGCCCGTTGCCAACTGTGCCCACATATCTATTCAGGGAACACCATCACAGGGCCTAACAACATCAGCCACACTATCAGAGGCTCGTTCACCTGCACATCCACCAATGTGATATATGCCATCATGTGCCAGCAATGCCCCTCTGCCATGTACATTGGTCAAACTGGACAGTCTCTACGTAAAAGAATAAATGGACACAAATCAGATGTTAAGAATTATAACATTCATAAACCAGTCGGAGAACACTTCAATCTCTCTGGTCACGCAATCACAGACATGAGGGTCGCTATCTTAAAGCAAAAAAACTTCAAATCCAGACTCCAGCGAGAAACTGCTGAATTGGAATTCATTTGCAAATTGGATACTATTAATTTGGGCTTGAATAGAGACTGGGAGTGGCTAAGTCATTATGCAAGGTAGCCTATCTCCCCTTGTTTTTTTCCTACAAACCCCCCCCCCCCAAGACGTTCTGGTTAAACTTGGATTATTGCTGTGCACATTGTAAGATGAGCTATTGCCAGCAGGAGAGTGAGTTTGTGTGTGGGGTTTTTGGAGGGCGGTGTGTGTGTGGGGGGGTGGTGGTGGTGAGAAAACCTGGATTAGTGCTGGAAATGACCCACCTTGATTATCATGCGCATTATAAAGAGAGGTTTCAAAGAGGGATGGGCTATTACCAGCAGGAGAGTGAGTTTGTATGTGTGTCTGTGGGGGGGGGGGGAAGGGTGAGAAAACCTGGATTTGTGCTGGAAATGGCCCTCCTTGATGATCACTTTAGATAAGCTGTTACGAGCAGGACAGTGGGGTGGGAGGAAGTTTTGTTTCATGGTCTCTGTGTGTATGTAATGTCTTCTGCAGTTTCCACAATATGCTATGCATCCGATGAAGTGAGCTGTAGCTCACGAAAGCTCATGCTCAAATAAACTGGTTAGTCTCTAAGGTGCCACAAGTACTCCTTTTCTTTTTTCTTAAAACATCTCTGTATCACAATAGGAAATTGAGCGGTTTCTTTGTTACTGACTGCACCGAGAGGTGAGACTCTTCAGGGAGCATGGGAGAGGAATGTCTCTGAATAATTAAAACTAATAGTTTGGCTTTGATGTAAATAGGTGTGGATGACTACAAGTGCACTGCACTTCAGCCTTCAGAAAATGCTGATAGAAATGTCATTTTTAAGGAACATGGTGAAATTTTTGGTTTGTCAGCCTTTGTATTGTTCCATCAAAATACTTCCTAGACTGATAAGTTTTTGTCACTCAGAAAGGCTAAAGGTTACATATGGTTACAAAAGGGAAGCAGTAAGTGATTTTGACAAAGATTTGGGGGTTGTGGTGGATAATCAGCTGAACATGTGATGGTGTGACCAAAAGAGCTAATGCAATTCTGGGATACCTAAATAGGGGAAGCTCAAGCAGGAGTAGAAAGGTTATTTTATCTCTGTATTTGGCGCTGGTGCAACCACTGCTGGAATACTGTGTCCAGTTTGCACAATTTAAGAAGGATATTGATAAATTGGCGAGTGTTCAGAGAAGAGTCACAAGACTGATTAAAGGATTATAAAACATGCCTTATAGGGGTAGACTCCAGGACCTCAATCTATTTAGCTTAACAAAAAGAAGGTTAAGAAGTGACTTGGTTATAGATTGTAAGTATCTACATGGGGAACAAATAGTTAATAATGGGCACTTTAATCTAGCAGAGAAAGGTAGAGCATGATCCAAGGGCTGGAAGTTGAAGCTAGACAAATTCAGACTGGATATAAGGCATACCTTTTAATGGTCAGAGTAATTAACCATTGGAACAGTATACTAACGGTTGTGGTGGATTCTCCATTACTGACAATTTTTAAATCAAGATTAGATGTTCTATGTCTGTGCTATACAGGAGGTGAGACCAGGTGATTACAGGGTCCCTTCTGGCTTTATAATCTCTGAACTAGGTACATCAATTCACATGAAAAATTCTCATTGAATTCAATAGGCATTCCATGCATATAATGACGCCTGGAGATGGCCCACAATTTACACACTGACAGAGGCAGACATGGGGCTTTATTACACTGCTGAAGAAAGATTATCTAATATTTGTGCATATCTCAGACACTTGAATGTGTGCCTATGTCTGATTCATTAAATGACAATCTAGATAGGTTGTAATCTCTGCTCCTTTGTTTTCTTTCTGTTTAATTCAAATATAACACTTTATTGTGCTCACTCTTGGAAAAAATATTGTAAATTAGATTTACAGCCTTATTAATGTTCCCTGTTGGACTTTGGTAAACTGTCGTGGGTATTCTTATGACCTTCATTACTATGGTATCTGTGCACCTCACAATCATAGAATCATAGAACTGGAAGGGACCTCAAGAGGTCATCTAGTCCAGTCCCCTGCACTCAAGGCAGGACTAAGTATTATCTATACCATCCCTGACAGGTATTTGTCCAACCTGCTCTTAAAAATCCCCAATGATGGAGATTCCACAGCATCCCTAGGCAATTTATTCCAGTGCTTAATCACTCTGACAGTTAGGAATTGGACACAGTATTCCAGCAGTGGTTGCACCAGTGCCAAATACAGAGATAAAATAACCTCTCTACTCCTAATGTCCAACCTAAACTGCCCTTGCTGCAATTTAAGCCCATTGCTTCTTGTCCTATCCTCAGAGGTTAAGAAAAACAATTCTTCTCCCTCCGCATTGTAACAGTGTTTTATGTACTTGAAAACTGTTATCATGTCCCCTCTCAGTCTTCCCTTCTTCAGACTAAACAAACCCAATTTTTTCAATCTTCCCTCATACGTCATGTTTTCTAGACCTTTAATCATTGTTGTTGCTCTTCTCTGGACTCTCTCCACAATCTTTAACATATTAATCCTCACAACTCCCCTCTGAGGCAGGGAAGTGCTAATATCCCTATTTTACAGATAGCCTCTCTGTGCATCAGTTCCCTAAGGCCCAGATCCTCAAAGGTATTTAGGCACTTAACTCCCATTAAAATCAATGGTAGTTAGGTGCTTATTTACCTTTGAGGATCTGGGCCTTAAGTGGCTTGACCAAGGTCTGTGATGGAAGAGAGAAGCTGGGTCTCCCAAGTCCTATGCTAGCACCTTAACCACTGGACCATCGTCTAGCACCTTAACCACTGGACCATCGTCTCTCTTTTATGTTTCATCCTAATCTGTGACTCTCCTTACTTTCATTGTCTGTCATTAATGTAATATTCTTCTAAACAAGATTTTAGTAGCGCAGTGCACTGAAATAACTGCCACCTCTTTTTTTAACAACACACTCTCCGCTATTGATTTCTACAGGCCCCATGTTACTCTTCTCATTGAATGAAATGTTCCTCAGATTGATGAAAGGGCAACAGATACTAATCTATTAATTTACAATACTTGGCTATGAAGGGCTATATTGTGCCTTTATAACTCAGTCTTGAGTAGATTCATAGAGCTGAAATACCCCGATGGGAGCTCAGCAAGGGATTTCACCATGGGGAGTCACAATCCATCCCTGAACTTCCAGATAAGCATGCTACCCCTAATCCTGTGCTTAGCCTGCTCTAGTCCTTCCTCCTTCTCCTCTTCCTTTGAGGAGATTTCTCTTCCTGGGGTGTGCACAGAGGGATCGGTCTCTGTGGTCCCTCAAATGCAGTGACTATGGCTGGCCATTGGCAGGGCTTCATTGGGGAAAGGTTTTGTGCCTCCACCAACCATCCCCCCACAAGGGCAAGTTGCAATCTGGTCTTAAGCAAAGCTGTTAATTGGACAAACTTGTGCTCAGTTACTGGTAATAGTTGAAGGCCTGATCCTGCAAATGCACATGTGAGTAACTTTACTTCTGTGAGTAGTCCCACTGAACGTCCTGGAGCCACTCACGGTACTAAGCACTCTGCCCCTAGGCTTTATTCACTATAATGTCGTAAGTGGGCCATAAGCCTGAGCCTTCCAGAAAGTCATTCTAGGCTTTAGTGGCGAAAGGACTAGCTATTCTATCTATTTTTAAAACTACAGGTCACCAAATGAAATTAATAGGCAGCAAGTTTAAAACAAACAAAAGGAAGTATTTCTTCACACAACGCACAGTCAGTCTGTAGAACTCTTTGCCAGAGGATGTTGTGAAGGTGAAGACTATAACAGGGTTCGAAAAAGAACTAGATCAGTTCATGGAGGATAGGGGGATGGCTCGGTCTGGCAGGGCTGGAGGCTCGGCCCAGCATCCCAGCTCACAGGGGCCAGTGGCTCGGACCGGTGCTTGGCAGGGCCAGGTTCTCGGCCCATCCCGGGGAGCAGTTTCACCCAGCGGCTCGAGGGTGCCAGCAGCTGCGGGGGAGGAGGGAGTGGCAGCTCGGCTCAGCGGGGGCGGCAGCATGGCTGGGGTGGGGCCCTCAGGGCTCCTCCTGTTACGGGGCGGGGGGCAGCCTCGGGCGGAAGGGGCATGGCCAGCGGGCTAGCCTCCCCAAAGCAGGGGTTCACCTGCTGCCCATGTGTAGCACCCATAGTGTAGCGATGACCTGGTGTCAGTGAACAAGTGTATTTAGTAAATTCAGGTCAAATTTCCCACTGAAGTCAGTATTTTCTGAAGAAATGGTATTATTTGAGAATATTAATCTGGCTCCTGCATTACAAAGGCAAAGTTTTCTGATTATCTCACAGATTTCCCAGAATTATGGAACCTGCATTCTTAGAAAATTTTATGTATTGTTTATTTGAAATTTGTAATGGACAGATCCATGTCAGAACAAGACAGCTCACAAACATGCTTCATGGGTCCATATTTTTGAACCTCCTTTTCAAGAATCTTTAAGTGATAATTTTCTGCTTCTTCATTCTTGCTATTTTAACAGCAGATTCTTTTAATTTCCAAGAAATGACTGAGGGGCTTTCCAAGTCCTAAGGATAACATTAACTTACAGTTTAAAAAGTATGTAGTTTTTGGTTTCAAAATGCGTGGCAGAGTGTGCTTAAGTATTATTATCCACCTCTGCAGATTAGGAAACTGCATCAGAAAAAAAGTTTATTCCAAAAGTGGCCTGTATCAGTGAGTGCCTCAGTTCTGGGTCCCCAGCTTTAGATTCCTTGAGCCTAAATTTCGGAAGTGTTGAGCAACCACAACTCAGTCTGTAATCACTGAGAGCCTGAATTAGATTTTGAATTCAGTGGAGAGCCTCTGCAGAAATTGAGGTATTGGGGGATGTACTCATGCTGCTCACGTGTGTTGCCTAGCAGGTGGACTGCCATACTCTGTTCCAGTTGCAGCTCTTCCAGTCTGTGTGGCTTCATTCCTAAGTATAATGAGTTGCAATAATCAAGAAGTCATGAACACATGAGTTAAAGTCACCATGACTAGGTCTGAGTCTGATAGGATGAGGCAAAGTTTTCTTACCAGTCACAGATTGAAGAGAGATGTACCTGTTCCTGATATCCATTTATTCATGCTTTTCCTGGTTTTAAACACTTTGAGTGACATACTGCTCCTCTCCTATTTCAAGGGGGGACCCCTTTCAGGAGATTGCATAGGGGTTAGGTATAGGTGGGGTGGGGTAGGATGGAGGATTTGCCACTACATAGATCCTCCTGCTCTTCCTCCAGCTCCTCTTCTCCTGTAGGAAGAACTTTAGGATGGTGGAGTCTACATCAGTCATTAAGCTCTGGAGTATTGGCTGCAGATTGATTTCCCCCCCCCCCCCCACCCCCGGTCTGCAATCTCTGGGGAAGAATTCCTTTTCTTCATTCCTTCCATGCAGAGAACCCCAGTGCACAAAACAGTTGCACAGGATGATTGCTGGAGAGAGTGGTCCCACAATGGCTGGTCCCACTGAAATCATGGTGATTGGGGGAGGTCCCAGGTGACTGGAAAAAGGCTAATATAGTGCCCACCTTTAAAAAACGGAAGGAGGAGGATCCAGGGAACTACAGGCCAGTCAGCCTCACCTCAGTCCCTGAAAAAATCATGGAGCAGGTCCTCAAGGAATCAATTCTGAAGCACTTAGAGGAGAGGAAAGTGATCAGGAAAAGTCAGCATGGATTCACCAAGGGCAAGAAAAAAAAATTGGGGATTGGTCCTGCTTTGAGCAGGGGGTTGGACTAGATGACCTCCTGAAGTCCCTTCCAACCCTGATATTCTATTCTACGATTCTAAGTCGTGCCCGACTAACCTAATTGCCTTCTATGATGAGACAACTGGCTCTGTGGATGAAGGAAAAGCAGTGGACATATTATTCCTTGACTTCAGCAAAGCTTTTGATACGGTCTCCCACAGTATTCTTGCCAGCAAGTAAAGAATTATGGGCTGGATGAATGGACTATAAGGTGGATAGAAGGCTGGCTAGATTGTCGGGCTCAACGGGTAGTGATCAATGGCTCCATGTCTAGTTGGCAGCCGGTGTCAAGCGGAGTGCCCAAAGGGTTGGTCCTGGGGCTGGTTTTGTTCAATATCTTCATTAATGATCTGGAGGATGACGTGGATTGCACCCTCAGCAAGTTTGCAGATGACACTAAACTGGGAGGAGTAGTAGATACACTGGAGGGTAGGGTTAGGATACAGAGGGACCAAGACAATTTAGAGGATTGGGCCAAAAGAAATCTGATGAGGTTCAACAAGGACAAGTGCAGTGTCTTGCACTTAGGATGGAAGAATCCCATGCACTTCTACAGACTAGGGACTGAGCAGCTAGGCAGCAGTTCTGTGGAAAAGGACGTAGGGGTTACAGTGGATGAGAAGCTGGATATGAGTCAAAAGTGTGCCCTTGTTGCCAAGAAGGCTAATGGCATTTTGGGCTGTATAAGTAGGAGCTTTGCCAGCGGATTGAGGTATGTGATCATTCCCCTCTATTCGGCATTGGTGAGGCCTCATGTGGAGTACTGTGTCCAGTTTTGGGCCCCACACTACAAGAAGGATGTGGAAAAATTGGAAAACGTCCAGCGGAGGGCAACAAAAATGATTAGGGGGCTGGAGCACATGACTTATGAGGAGAGGCTGAGGGAACTGGGATTATTTAGTCGGCGGAAGAGAAGAATGAGGGGGGATTTGATAGCTGCTTTCAACTACCTGAAAGGGAGTTCCATAGAGGATGGCTCTAGACTGTTCTCAGTGGTAGCAGATGACAGAACAAGGAGTAATGGTCTCAAGTTGTAGTGGGGGAGGTTTAGGTTGGATATTAGGAAAAACTTTTTCACTGTGAGAGTGGTGAAACACTGGAATGCGTTACCTAGGGAGGTGGTAGAATCTCCTTCCTTTGAGGTTTTTAAGGTCAGGCTTGACAAAGCCCTGGCTGGGATGATTTAGTTGGGGATTGGTCCTGCTTTGAGCAGAGGGTTGGACTAGATGACCTCCTGAGATCCCTTCCAACCTTGATATTCTATGATTCTATGAAATCAATGGCAAAACTCACATCTGCTTCAGTGGAAAAATGATTTGGCCCCAAGCACACAAATGTATATAAAATACATCCCTGAATGTGAAAATAATTTGAATAGATAATAATTGAAATTATAAAACTACACTGACAAAGCAAACATTAGCTTGATCACCAACATTCTATGCCCAGGTGATATTATTGATCCTTGGAATTCTAAGAATCCAAAGGAAACACGTGGCTTTTGATTCTCTGAATGGACGAATTCTGGTTTTAAATTAACTATTTTAGGGCTCTCTAATGTGGTGATACTGCATGGTATCATAACCTGTTGGTGTGTTAATATTGAACAGTTGTCACAAGTCTTATTGCTTAAATAACCAAATGTTACTTAATTGAATGATCTGAACTATTTTAATATTGAATTTCTCTAAAGGAACATAATTCTGTGAGCGCTCATATAGGAAAACTAGTACTGGATTCAAACGTTTCCTTGTGTGACTGTACTTGGATTGTTTAAAAATTAAATGCTGCCAAAATGGGAGACAATGGTTCGATCATATTTCAGCTCTGAAGAAGAGTAATAGAATATTTAAAATAGAAAGGATTAGCTAGCTGTGAAAGCAGTGCCAGTGATGAGTCTGAACATGAAAATAGCTGAACAGGAGGGTACAGGAATTGCTTCTCAAAGAAGTAGGAGTGTTCTGCAGACTGCATTCTAGGAATTGCCCTCCACACCGAGTGCCCTCACAGATTCCGTATCCTCAAAGCAGAAGACTCCCAGTCTGAAGGTGGCCAGCTGAGCTTTTGCTGAATGGTGCCTTCAGTAAATCAGCCCTGAACAGTGCTTTGGTCAGTGAGTTTTACATGGAATGCAGAGGAGAGAATGGTATGAGAACATCTCATCCCTGTGCTGATGCAGCTCTTCTGAGTAGTGAACTTGTCAAGTGAAAGACTCAGATGCATCCCATTCAAACTTTGTTGGGTGGACAGTGGAAAATGACCTCCCATCTACCCTTCACTCCAAGCTGGCCTGCAGCGATGTGAGTGGGAAGGAGAAAGGGTGCTGCTGCTAAGGGATAAGCTTAACCATTGCCCACCTTTTGCAGCTCTGCGTCTCAGTGGTGCTCAGTAGTTGGCCTCTGTGCTGATATAGAAAAGCCACTTCAGTAGTAACACCTGAAGATGGTAGGGGAAAGGAAAGGCAAGGCGGAGAGAGGACACTTACCACACACAAATGAATTTAAAGCCCAGCTGCTGATCCCCTGATGCCCTCATGGAGAGAAAGCGTTTCCCATGAGGTTATCCCTGTGAGCAGAATGTTTAAAATACAGTAATTAACCACGGATTTTTGTGGGAGTTGGTAAGTGGAAAGAATATAAGCAAAATAAGCAATAGGGTAGAGAGAGGAGGAAAAATTTCTACCTTGAGCTGTATACGCAGTGCTTGGGAGCTGAGGCTTTAAAGTTTCAGCCAGTGGTTGTATCTGGCTCATATAATACTAGTCACAATTAATATTGTGATCTTTATAATATAAAAGAAATATGTATAACAACAAATACCTCAGAAACCTTTTCTGGACACGCAGAAAGAGGCACATGAAAAGGTAGACAAAATAATGCAAATAACCCATATACGATCTTGCTGTAGATGTGGGTAAAACCCTGATTATATTTGCTTGGTAGCCACGATGGGAGCAAATGTACCTACCCACAGTCAAATCCACACACACACTCAGCTATCAAAACCAATAGAGTACAACACACTTAATTCCTTTCTCTCCTGTTTACGTTCTTGTACCATGCCCATCACTATGATGAGTGCTAAATTGTGTTGCTCTTATAGGGCCAGATTGTTCCTTGCCCCTAGGGCTGGACAAGGATTTGGGGCGTGTAGGTGAATGTGAATGAAGCCTTGTCTCACATTGTACCCTTCAGAGGGACCAGATACCGGTCACTGTGCTCAGGGTGTAACGCTCTCCAAGAGGCAGGCAGATGGCAGAGCTGATCCTGCATGTGGTGAGGGAATGAATGGCACAGTGTGTACCCTGCAAGAAGGTGTAGCAGTGGCTGCTATGACCCATGAGTCTCTGATGTCCCTGGAGGCACTGTGCCAGAATAAATGCCTTCAGGTTCTCTTGGTAGGGCAGTGTGCTTCTTCACCCTTCCCATTGCAGAACTATTTCTTTAAGCATAATCTAGCCCATGGTGTCTAAATATGCCCCTGTTTTTTTATCCAAGTTATTCACACTTCTAAACAAAGATATGACTCAAGCCCTAGAGAAGGGGGAAAAGCATTTCTAGGACCAACCCATTAGACATGCACTAAGAAACAATTCGGTCTCTGGACTTGGTTAGGCTGTTTTTCCTACAGTCACACACATCTGGTGTCTTAGCAAACAAGGAGGCCATTAATGAAGCCACAGCTTTGTCTTGTTAAAATCGATCTTGTGATTTCTGAGAAGGCCAGAGGCTGTAATTAAATTTGACATCAGTGGGCTAATGTGCCTGTACTAATGCAGTTGCCTACTGTGAATGCTGAAAAAGCACTGTAAACGCTCCTAGTAAATCTGACTTTCACAATACATGTGTTCATGGATATGGTTGGCATATCTTACAGGCAGTACAGTGGGGCCAGTGTATTCTGAAAAAGAATGCCCTAGACTTTTACACTGTGAGAAAACAAAGAAGAATTACTGACTGGTCTGTGTCTTTAGGAATATGAACAGCATCATGATGATTTATCTGTCTAGAGCAGGTGTGGGCAAACTATGGCCCGGGGGTTGCATCCGGCCCTTCGGACCTTTTAATCCGGCCCTCGAGCTCCCGCCGGGGAGCAGGTTCCAGGGCTTGCCCCGCTCCACATGTGCTGTGGCTCCTGGAAGAAGTAGCATGTCCCCCTTCTCGCTCCTATGTGTAGGGGTAGCCATGGGATTCCGCACCCCGCCCCCACGGCTCCCCATTGGCCGGCAACCATGGCCAATGGGAGCTGCAGGGGCGGTGCCTGCAGACGGGAGAGCGTGCAGAACCGACATGCCTCTGCGTAGGAGCCAGAGGGGGGACATGCCGCTGCTTCCGGGAGCTGCTTGAGGGAAGTGCTGACCGCAGCCTGCACCCCTGACCCCCTCCAGTGCCCCAATCCCCTGCCCCAGCCCTGATCACCCTCCCGCCCTCCAAACCCCTCGGTCCTACCCTACTGCACCCTCGAGCCCGCACCCCCAGCCAGTGCCCTCACCCCCCAATTCGCACCCCTACCCCAGACCAGAGCTCCCTCCCACTCCCTGCTCATTTCTGGCCCCACCCTAGAGCCCGGTACCTCCAGCCGGAGCCTCCAACACCCCAACCCCCAATTTCGTGAGTATTCATGGCCCGTCATACAATTTCCATACCCAGATGTGGCCCTCGGGCCAAAAAGTTTGCCCACCCCTGGTCTAGAGAAACATTTTAGACTGGAGCATAAGCTTTCGTGAATAAATTGGTTAGTCTCTAAGGTGCCACAAGTACTCCTTTTCTTTTTGCGACTACAGACTAACATGGCTGTTACTCTGAAACCTGTCATTTTAGACTGGAGCTGTTGTAACAGTTGATATTCCAGCCATTTCAAGATTTTCTTTTTACTTATCTGAACTATAAAATCAAAGTTTTGCAGTGAAATTCAGTCTTCACTCACCATGGAGGAATGACCAGAGAAACATGACTATTGGGGCAGGTTTTTCAAAGAATTAAGAGGAGGAATTTTTAACTTTTCCCATTTTTAGCCATTCAGTAACACTTCTTGGTTATGATAAAACTTGATAAATACTTAGTTTTAATGATTGTATTGAATTTTGATAGTCGTAGAACAGTAGCATCTCATAAATATCATCATCCAGGCAGACCCCAAAGAGACATAGCCTCCTTGTAGATTGAGTACCACCCAGCTGATATTTAGCTGGATCTTTAAGACAGTTCTTTAGCTGAAACAACGAGGAGTCCTTGTGGCACCTTAGAGACTAACAAATTTATTTGGGCATAAGCTTTTGTGGGCTAGAATCCACTTCTTCAGATACATGGATTGGAAAATACAGGAGCAGATATAAATACATGAAAGGATGGGAGTTGCCTTACCAAGTGTAAGGTCTGGAAAAATAACTTTTGAAGTGGTAATGAGAGTGGCCCATTTCAGACAGTTGACAAGAAGGTGTGAGTAACAGTAGGGGGAAATTAGGTTTAGATTTTGTAATGACCCAACCACTCCCAGTAGAATGTGCTGTGTTGAGCAGTAAAACAATTTTTTTAAAAGATCTACTTAGACTTTAAAGCCAAATTTTGTCTTTGGAAGCACATTTGCAGCTCCCACTCACCTTGTGTGAACTCTTGGCCCCATTACATTCAGTAGGGCTGGGATTTCACACTTTACACGGAACCTTGCCTGTGCTTCTGAAGGCAGAGTTTTAAACACTTAATGGATGGGAATGCCATTAATTTGGAAAATACTTATCTATTCTCCGTTTGACTAAATGCAGCCCACTGGTTGGAGAAATGCTTAAATACTCAGCTTTTTCCATTACAGCGTAATCCCCTTCCATAACAATGTGTGTCTAAAATGAGATAATCGTGGAGAGTGAGGTGTAAGCGACAATCCATTTATCACCTAACTCCTCTCCCACATTTGCATCTCTACACTTGTTCCCCTTTGCATGACACATCTAATTTAAGATTCTCATCCTTGCCTTTATGGCTCTGCACTGCTCTCGCTTCATATAAAGTCCTCTCTCTGCTCTGCCATCAAAACCAGCTTGAATGCCCTATTTGTTTCCTGTTCCCATACCAGTTTACATGTCTTTTTCCATGCTTCCCTTGTACATTGAATGACCTTTTTATCCTAGTTCTTGAATATACCAACTTCTTCCAATAAGAAGTGGGTCCATAGTAAGAACTCTCTGCCCCAAAACTTCCCACTCATCAGGGTTTCTCAGTGCATCCTGTTTGACTTATGTTGTAATATCTTTGGTGCAGGGAATGTCTTTTATATTGTGTTTTGTACAGTGCCTAGCATTGCATATCATAGCATATCAGCATTTTTCAAAAGTAATTATTGTAGTGTTTAATTCTTGCTGGATGTTTTCAGAATCAAATATCTTGGTAGCTGCAGTTTGCACTGCATTTGCCTAACACACTGTTGGCACTATAAAAGTAATAAGAATAATTTGCATAGATTTAGATGAAAATGTCATCTTTTATCTCAGTAATAGCTGCCTGTCTGAAAGTGTTTAAAAGGAAAGCAATTTGATTACAGTAGCACCTCAGAATTAGGAACACCAGAGTTACAAACTGACTGGTCAACCACACACCTCATTTGGAACCGGAAGTACACAATCAGGCAGCAGCGGAGACAAAAAAAAAAAAAAAGCAAATACAGTGCAGTTCTAAAAAAATAAAGGGAAAGTTTAAAAATAAAAAAAGATTTGACAAGGTAAGGAAACTGATTCTGTGCTTATTTCATTTAAATTAATCTGGTTAAAAGCAGCATTATTCTTCTGCATAGTAAAATTTCAAAGCTGTGTTAAATCAATGTTCAGTTGTAACCTTTTGAAAGAACAACTGTAACATTTTTTTTCAGAGTTACGAACATTTCAGAGTTACGAAAAGCCTTCATTCCCAAGGTGTTCGTAACTCTGAGGTTCTATTATACTTACTCTGGGGGGCTCAATCTTGCCAGGAGCAGAACTAGAACTAGAAGAAATATTTTAGTATGTGATTAAATATCAGCTTTCAAAAGTGCTCATAACCTGAAATTCTGGTCTATTTAGATGGCTAAATGCCCCAATTCTTGAAAATCTAAGCCTCTGTGTCCAAATTTTTCCATGTATAAAATGAGAACAATAGTATTTATCTCACAGGATTTAACTAATGTTTGGAAATACACGCTGTTTACTTTTATCCTGAAGAATCAAAGTCAAGATCATTTTTACAGACTGTATATAGGAGTCACACTCCCATCCCTGAAATGCAGCCTTCTCTTGTTCTGCACCAGCAAAACTGTTGAATCGCTCATATGAATTCTTACAGCAGCTTGGATTTTCACTGGGACTCTGGGAGCGGAATAAGTTTTTGTGCCTGCAGATTCCTTTCCAGTATTAGGGCCATGATTTGTGAAATCTGACTAAATCCCGCTCCCCTTTGAAATCAGTGGCAAAACTCACATTAACCTCAAGGAGAATAGGAGGAGACCCAAACTTATGGTTTGTATTGCAGCAGTGCCTAGAAATTAGGGATGTAAATACCATTTAAAAAGTTAACCATTTAAACGATTCAAAAATATTTAGTTTAAGCAGTTAACAAATTAAGCGGCTGGGGCAGGCCAGGGTCATGGTGAGCCTGCTCCGGGTGGTGCAGCTGTGGCCGCTCTGGCTGGCGTAGGGCTGCTGTGGTTGGCCAGCCTACCAGCTGGTGCGGACCCACTGGGGTCCAGGGTTTAACGGTTAAGGTGGGTTAACCAGTAAGACTCATGCTTACCAGTTAACTCGTTAACATTTTACTTCCGTATTAGAAACCCCAGTCAAGATCAGGGTCCTGTTGTGCTAGGCACTGTATACAAACGTAGTCAGACAGATTCTGCCATATGTAAATAGAGGTACAGAGAGGTAAAGTGGCTTGCCCAAAGTCAGACAGTAGATTGGTGGCAGAGCTGGTAATAGAGGCCAGGGGAAGAGATCCTCACTGATGCTCCAGGCTCTTTACACTGGGTAAAAAGGCTGGAGCAGCATATAGGCGCCCTAAAAGCCTTGGTTCCAGCAGTGAGAGGATTGCCCTAGAGCAGTTACTGAAGCAGACTGCTGTAAGGCTGCTTTCTGAGCAGGATCCCTTTACGAGGTCTGGTGTAGGGAGTGGGCAGAGGATGGGAGGGGCATGTTGAGACTGGGGCCTCAGGATTGTGTAAATTTCAGGCAGGAGTGCAGCCCTGAGACTTAGACTTTCATTATGTACCATAATGTAGATTTGTACTATGTACCTGAGTTGCATGCCTTTAGGTAATTTCCTGCGTCCGTGAATTTGCTGATAATTTCAGTATGGTTATGAAGATAATTTTTATCACGTTTGTCCTCTCACATTCTAGTCTGTATTTAGTTGTAATGGATAGCATGCTGCAGCTGTCTTATGCAGTCTTTCTTTAGGATAGCCTTGTAAATGAGGGGGCTTTTTCATTGCCTTTTGCTTTGTTGTTGAGGAAAATGCTGTTGTATAATAAAAATTAATTAAGTTTTCTCTCTACCTTCTCTGTGTTAAAAGTAGTGCAAATATAATTTTGTTGATGTCAGTACATAACTTTTCTTCTAAATTAGGCAAAGTGTGCTGTGATTGCAGCTTAGTATAATAAACATGATAGTTTTGCAGTTACCTCATCTTCCTCCTGCACCTTTATTTGTTGTATCTATCTGCAGTCCCTCATCATGTGCTAACATTGTTAATTTTGGGGGACACTGGCTTTTTAAAAAAATTCCATGTGTGTGCAGCACCTTCCTCAACGGGGCCTTGATCATTTATTGAGGATTTTAGGTGCTACCCAATATAAATAATAAAAATAATTTATTAATGGTTTTAGCTTTCCTCCCCAAGATACCTTTACATTAAAAATGTTTTTGCCTGTATTGATTTAATAGGTGTTAATCCTTTGCAAAAAGTGAATTGAAAACACTGAAAATAAACATGCCGTAGAACGTTGCTAATCTGCCCACTTCATGCCCAAAAATGCAATCTCATCTGAAATGATGACTCCTATCAATAAGAATCCATAACTTTTACAAAAAATGCTACAGTATGCTTATGTATCAATTAAGAATAGTAAACATGGCAAGCGACCAGCTTGGCTTAATGGTGAAATCCTAGCGGATCTTAAACATAAAAAAGAAGCTTACAAGAAGTGGAAGGTTGGACATATGACCAGGGAAGAGTATAAAAATATTGCTCGGGCATGTAGGAAAGATATAAGGAGGGCCAAATCGCACCTGGAGCTGCAGCTAGCAAGAGATGTCAAGAGTAACAAGAAGGGTTTCTTCAGGTATGTTGGCAACAAGAAGAAAGCCAAGGAAAGTGTGGGCCCCTTACTGAATGAGGGAGGCAACCTAGTGACAGAGGATGTGGAAAAAGCTAATGTACTCAATGCTTTTTTTGCCTCTGTTTTCACTAACAAGGTCAGCTCCCAGACTGCTGCGCTGGGCATCACAGAATGGGGAAGAGATGGCCAGCCCTCTGTGGAGATAGAGGTGGTTAGGGACTATTTAGAAAAGCTGGACGTGCACAAGTCCATGGGGCCGGACGAGTTACATCCGAGAGTGCTGAAGGAATTGGCGGCTGTGATTGCAGAGCCCTTGGCCATTATCTTTGAAAACTCGTGGCGAACGGGGGAAGTCCCGGATGACTGGAAAAAGGCTAATGTAGTGCCAATCTTTAAAAAAGGGAAGAAGGAGGATCCTGGGAACTACAGGCCAGTCAGCCTCACCTCAGTCCCTGGAAAAATCATGGAGCATGTCCTCAAAGAATCAATCCTGAAGCACTTACATGAGAGGAAAGTGATCAGGAACAGTCAGCATGGATTCACCAAGGGAAGGTCATGCCTGACTAATCTAATCGCCTTTTATGATGAGATTACTGGTTCTGTGGATGAAGGGAAAGCAGTGGATGTATTGTTTCTTGACTTTAGCAAAGCTTTTGACACGGTCTCCCACAGTATTCTTGTCAGCAAGTTAAGGAAGTATGGGCTAGATGAATGCACTATAAGGTGGGTAGAAAGCTGGCTAGATTGTCGGGCTCAACGGGTAGTGATCAATGGCTCCATGTCTAGTTGGCAGCCGGTGTCAAGTGGAGTGCCCCAGGGGTCGGTCCTGGGGCCGGTTTTGTTCAATATCTTCATAAATGATCTGGAGGATGGTGTGGATTGCACTCTCAGCAAATTTGCAGATGATACTAAACTGGGAGGAGTGGTAGATACGCTGGAGGGGAGGGATAGGATACAGAAGGACCTAGACAAATTGGAGGATTGGGCCAAAAGAAATCTGATGAGGTTCAATAAGGATAAGTGCAGGGTCCTGCACTTAGGATGGAAGAATCCAATGCACCGCTACAGACTAGGGACCGAATGGCTAGGCAGCAGTTCTGCAGAAAAGGACCTAGGGGTGACAGTGGACGAGAAGCTGGATATGAGTCAACAGTGTGCCCTTGTTGCCAAGAAGGCCAATGGCATTTTGGGATGTATAAGTAGGGGCATAGCGAGCAGATCGAGGGACGTGATCGTTCCCCTCTATTCGACACTGGTGAGGCCTCATCTGGAGTACTGTGTCCAGTTTTGGGCCCCACACTACAAGAAGGATGTGGATAAATTGGAGAGAGTCCAGCGAAGGGCAACAAAAATGATTAGGGGTCTAGAGCACATGACTTATGAAGAGAGGCTGAGGGAGCTGGGATTGTTTAGTCTGCAGAAGAGAAGAATGAGGGGGGATTTGATAGCTGCTTTCAACTACCTGAAAGGGGGTTCCAAAGAGGATGGCTCTAGACTGTTCTCAATGGTAGCAGATGACAGAACGAGGAGTAATGGTCTCAAGTTGCAATGGGGGAGGTTTAGATTGGATATTAGGAAAAACTTTTTCACTAAGAGGGTGGTGAAACACTGGAATGCGTTACCTAGGGAGGTGGTAGAATCTCCTTCCTTAGAGGTTTTTAAGGTCAGGCTTGACAAAGCCCTGGCTGGGATGATTTAACTGGGAATTGGTCCTGCTTCGAGCAGGGGGTTGGACTAGATGACCTTCTGGGGTCCCTTCCAACCCTGATATTCTATGATTCTATGATTCTAAGTCCTCATCCCGCAAGGTCCTGAGTGCCCTCAGCTTCCACTGATGTCTCTGTCTTCATACTTCTCTGTGACAGTATCTGGTGCACTGCTGAAACTAGATAAATACAAAGGACCTTCATTATACCATTGAGATCAGTGGAATTACACTGGCATAAAACTGGTGTAACAATGTGGAAAATTTGCATTAACATGTTATGAAGTATTATCAGTCACTAAAATTAAACCATAAATAAATGGGAAAATACATTTTCTGATCCATATATTTTTTTCTTTGTTTTCTTATTATGGCCTGATTCTGCAAAATGTTGAACTCACTTAACTCTCCTTGACTGTAGTGGGAATCGAAATAGCTAGCACCTCGTAGGAGGCACACAGCACTTTCCCTTCTTCACTAATTCACAAAAACGTAGTCATTTGCAATGGGTCTCCCATTGATTAATTCAAATTAATGAGGTTCTACTTGCATCTGAATTACGTTCAATTACTCTCATTGATGACACTGGCATTACAAAGGCAAACATGGCTCAGCACAATTCTAGTTATTCACCTCTTGAATGTTTGAAAGGGTCATATTCTGCTGTTATTTCACACACAGAAACCCCCATTGACAGCAGCTAGAGTCTTGCTAAATAATGAGGGCAGAACATAAAGCTCATTTGTTCTGCTGGATATCCAGACGATGAAGGGCACACAAATTGCCGCACTGGCCTGCACTGTATTTCTGGGCCCTCCACTGATAGCGGGGAAAATGCCTGTAAAGTACAAGCCACCCTGGAGTTTTGGTAGGGCATAACTGTTGAGGGTTGTGCCAACTCTGTTAAATCCATTTAAGTTTTCTGTAAATCTGATAAATGTGTTACTGATTTCATGAGGGAGCCTTGTGACTCGTCAGAGCATGTTGTCATGTCACTGCAGTCTTATAAATAATGAGAACAGTGACTCACAATTAAGCTTTTTGTTCATATTGTGCTTGGAGCCCCTAACTATCTTTGGTTCACAAGGTGGCATAGTTATAGTTTTAATGAATTTCGTTCTTGTTATAAAAGGGGCTCTTCTTCTTTTGTAAGAACTGCATTGGCATGTGGATACAAAGTCCAGGAAGTAATCTTGCAAATATTTTGTTGATTTTTTTTAAGGAAATGCAGGGGCCTCATCAGCACTAATTTGGGAGGGGTGGGTAATATACCAACAGAAATAATGGCAGTGATTCCATTTTTAAAATAGTCTATGCAGCTTTCAAAGATTAACTTATTCTGCCTCATTTTTACAAGTCAGTCAACTTAATTTTAAAAAAAGTTTCTCCTTAAAAAGTGCATAAATGAGCAAGCCAAAATAAGAAAAATGTACAAAAGTATAGATGGTGAACAAATAGTAGGTCCACTTGGCAAAACCTGCCGTGAATTCATAGCTCCTGTACAGTGCACCTGTTTTCCCATCCAGCTTATTTCCTGTGGTGGTGTTCCCTTCAATAGAGCTGTGGAATGCTTCTGTGTGCAGGAGGCTATGAAAGGCTCAGTCCTGCAGAAGCCATCCTCCCAGACTTACTAGAAGTCATTCTCCAATATGTATAATTTTAGATGATTTAGCCAGAGTTATCTTAGAATCTGGGGAGGCCCAATACTACTATTTTCTAATAGGGCACAGGAAATTATTTTTCCTTTTTGGAAAATTGTGCAAAAATAAGCAAACTAATGTCCTCATCCTGTTCTGGCTTTATATTAAGAGTGTCAGCAATGTGGCTCACCAAATAATCCCATCCTTATGAGGTACAACCCGCTGTGGGAAAGTTTCGTGAGTCATTAGAGCTGGACCAAGTCTGAATTTGGCCCTACGGCTCTGGGTCTGGCTACATTCAAGCTGGGAGGTGCGATTGCCTGTGTTAGCTCTGACTGAGCTAACGACTAAAATTAGAAGTCTGCTACTGTGGCACAGGTAGCAGGAGGGTCTAGCCTTTGTGAGCCTGTCCAAGACCCTAGGAACATACTGAGGTGGCTAACCCGAACTTCTGCTGCCCATGCCTCCATAGCTACACTTCTAACTTGAGGTGTTAACTCAATCAGAGCGAGCATGTGTGTGTATGCCTGAGCTAGGAATCACGCCTCCCACTCGACTGTAGGCGTACCCGTAGTCCTTGCAGACTGCACCTGTTACCTCCCATGCAGCGGGATATGTTGTAACCTGCAGTAGAGCTTGGATTTCATTGATGCGCAAACTGAGGGCTAGTCTACACAACCGTGCTACGTCGGCACAGCTGCGTTGGTGCAGCTGCGCCACTGTAGCGTGTCTGGGGAAGACATGCTGTGCCAACACGAGAGCACTCTTCCATCAGCATAATTACCCCACCGCAGCAAGAGGCGGAAGCTACGTCAGCAGAAGAGCGTCTCCCGCCGACATAGCATAGGTTGATGTAACTTGCCTTGCTCAGAGGGATGGCTTATTCACACCCTTGAGTGACGTGAGTTACATTGACCTAAGCTGTAGTGTAGACGAGCCCCGAATGAGGTGGGCAATGGTGGCATGCTTGAGTACAGCACCGAGGCTCATGATTAGGCTGGTGGAGAAAGATAGTATATCATTCAGAAAAGTCCAGAGGACCAATATTGTCACCCCGGAAGGTGAAATGGGAACAGTTAGATTAAATAGCTAATTGGAGAATCCTGATTTATTTTTTCTTACATAATGGATTTAATATTGGAAAAAACTGAAATGTTAATTAGCTGTTCTTTTTAAATTTTGACTTTTGATACATTTTGCTTTGCGTTTTAGGTACCCAGATAAGCTGTTTTCCTCCCAGCTCATTCTCCTGGCGCCAGGCTGCGTATGTGGATTCCTACTGCTGGGCAGCTGTGCAGCAAAAGCAGTTATCACAGAGCGATTCAGGACACATTCCACTGTGGCTTCATAAAGTATGTACCGATATATTTTCTTCTTGAAAACTGGGTCCAATGCAGAAGCCTGTATTTCCCTTTCCCTTCTCCCCATCCCCAACTTCTCTTGTTGACTCAAAACCATTTATTATAGCACTTGTCAATTTATTTTTAGAGCGTATATTTACTTTCACTGGTATCCAAATATGGCATTGTTGGAAAAAGTATTAGCTTTAAAAAAACCCTCCTGCCTTGCCATACCCAGTAAATGTTGCCAGTTATCTGATTTACAAGTAATGGCAACATTAAAGTGTTATCCTCTGAAACACATCTAAGTAAACATACTCCACATATTTCTCCCCAGTGTAAATTCCGAGACATGTCTGCTGATTTTAATGACTCCTTTTTGCTCCTATTAGCACTGTACAGTCCACAAAGCTATAAGAAAGTGAGTTGGATTCTGTTTCATCTCATGACATTAACTAAGGGACAGATTTTGCCACCGTTACTCAAGTAGCATAGTAAGTAGAATAGTATCTTACTCTATCAGTGCTCCCACAGGCTTCAGTAGGACTCTTCCTGGAGACCTGCTGAAGTCCATGAGACCATTTAGCATGAGTAAGGTTGTCACAGTCTGATCCTAAGATCCAATTGCAGAGCTAATAGCAATAGTCTGTATTTATTTTGTTTTCCTTTGAGTTGGTGAATTTTTGTTATTTGCTTTCTCTTTATTTAGTTTTGTTCCTAACAATTGGGCACTGATATTCTCTTGCACGTAGCAGCGGACCCTTTAATGCTACCCATGGTGAACACCTGAAGCCATTCATAGTTTTTAATTTTTGCCCAAAGGTGGGGTTACCAGATAGCAACTGTGAAAAAACGGGAGAGGGGGTGGGGGTAATAGGTGCCTATATAAGAAAAAGTCCCAAAAAACGAGACTGTCCCTCTAAAAATGGGACATCTGGTCACCCTACCCAAAGGGCTTAGTCATTTTGGCAATAGGTGCTATCCCAAAGATGGATATATGGCCTTATTACCATGCTCTCTGTAGTGGTTTAATTAGCATTACCCATGATTTTTTGTGATGTTTACTTTAAATTAGGGCTGTCAAATTATTAAAAAAATTAATCGCAATTAATCACACTGTTAAACAATAATTGAATATCATTTATTTAAATATTTTTGGATGTTTTCTACATTTTCAAATGTATTGATTTCAGTGACAACACAGGATACAAAGTGCACAGTGCTCACTTTATATTTATTTTTGATTACAAGTATTTGCACTCTAAAAAAAATAAAAGAAATAGTATTTCAATTCACCTCATACAAGTACGGTAGTGCACTCTCTTTACCATGAAAGTTGAACTTACAAATGTAGAATTATGCACAAAAAACCCTGCATTTAAAAATAAAACAATGTAAAATTTTAGAGCCTACAAGTCCGCTCAGTCCTACTTGTTCAGCCAATCGCTCAGACAGACAAGTTTGTTTACATTTGCAGGAGACAATGCTGCCCACTTCTTGTTTACAATGTTACCTGAAAGTGAGAACAGGCATGCCACTGTTGTAGCCGGTGTCGCAAGATATTTACGTGCCAGATGTGCTAAAGATTCATACATCCCTTCATTCTTCAACCATCATTTCAGGGGACATGTGTCCATGCTGGTGACAGGTTCTGCTCAATAACAATCCAAAGGAGCTTTCTTTTTTGCTGGTTCGGGTTCTGTAGTTTCCACATCAGAGTGTTGCTTTTTTAAGACTTCTGAGAGCATGCTCCCTCCACACCTCATCCCTCTCAGATTTTGGAAGGCAGTTCAGATTCTTAAATCTTGGGTCAAGCGCTGTAGCTATCTTTAGAAATCTCACATTGGTACCTTCTTTGTGTTTTGTGAAATCTGCAGTGAAAGTGTTCTTAAAATGAACAACATGTGCTGAGTCATCATCCGAGACTGCTACAACATGACATATATGGCAGAATGCAGGTAAAACAGAGCAGGGGACATACAATTCTCCCCCCAAGCAGTTAGTCACAAATTTAATTAAAGCATTTTTTTTAACGAGTGTCATCAGCATGGAAGCATGTCCTCTGGAATGCTGGCCGAATTACGCTACCCCCAATGACTCTTAAATGAGCTCATTTATACTTGACAGAACTCCTGAAGCATTGCCGGGAAGTCAGTGTTAATGAATGCCTTTCTATTTCTGTTTTATTAGTCTTCATGCTTAGTGAGGTCCCAGGAGCCACATCATAATTGTCAACAGCACCTTCCAGTTCCCTTTGGGGTGTCTCTAGGTGTTTGATTCCCGTTTGTTGTTGCCAGGGATAGCTGCCGCTTGCTGCACCTGTTACTTTGCTTGCTATATTGATTGCACTTTCGCATCAGAAAAGGGATTTAGCTGTCTCCCAAAACACACTGTGTGCCATGGGGTAGTAAAAGCTCATCGTCCTGCACCTTTTGTGTAGATAAGATAAAAAGGCACGCTGTGTTTGTGTTAGCACAATGACATTCACAAGTGATGGGAACCTTGTTTAATTCAAGAAAGGGAAAATTAACCAAATTCATCCCAAGTGCAAGGTACTGAAGTCAGTAGAGAGACATCAGAGATAAATTTGGGTCCAAAGTTTTTAGAACAGTGTTCAAGTTTGTATTTGTGGGTTTGTAGAGACACGTTTGTTTACAAAGCACCACAAGTGCTGTTTACTATTCTGACTCACTTTCCACTGTGATGTAATGGCATGCAGGAGAGCTCCATTTAAAGTAGCTAAGGAGGCACTACATTGTGTTTTTTAGGTTAAAGGCATGGGGGTGGAAGAAAGTGCATTTCACTTTGAAATGAATACTCCTCGCTGCTGCTTGTTTTCTGATCTATGTCAAAGTAACACCATCAAAGTTTTGAGAGCTAAAATTGCATTTAGTGTTATGTTAAATTAGTTCAAATCATAATAGTATATAAGTAATAATGAAAGCAGAGTAAGTACAGGAACTTTTTTTGGACATGTTTTGAGATGGATTAATAAAACAGCAAATAAATAAGAAACAGGTGGGTTGGAAAATGTCATATGTATTGAAAATAGTTTGGGATTCAGTTTAAGATCTAGGGCCAGGATAATCTCCAAGCCAGATTGCATTCCCTCAGGGTTCCATGAGTAATATGCCTACTCTTTCTCCCACTGAAGCCAATGGTAAAACTCCCATTAACTTCAACAGGATCCATAGTGAATTTAATTCCTGGCTTCTGGAAATTGTTGTTAGTTCATTTCTATCTGTGGAGGGGTTTTCCCAGGCATAGTCTTTCTCTTTCTCCTACGAGACAGAAGAATTCAGAACCTGTAGTCAATTAACCTAAGCTTTTGATCCTTCTCTTCCCCCTGAGAAATGTCTTAGTCCCATATTGCTCTAGTTCTTGCTTATTTTATATTTTTTCTGTCCCCTATGCTTTTCTCATTACATGGCAGAGGATTTACTTTTCTTAAAGCTTGATTCAGTCTTGAGGTTGCAGTTTTCACAGCTCTATTAAATTAGAGTTAATACACTAAACTAGTGCTGTACCAGCCTGAGTGTTTGGGTCACACTGGTGCTGCTGGATTTTATCCAAAAGTATTTATCCGAAAGTCAATGAGAGCTGAACATGCCATAGCCGATCTTTTCTGTATGTTGCTAGAGTCTTCCCATGCCATGGCTCCCCAGGTGTTCGAGTGCCTTCCTTAGTTCAGCCTCCACCTTAATAATGCTCTTATTGAGCGCTCCACCTTTATACAACACTGTTATTGGGTGCCCCACAACTGTTATTACCTCCACTTTTAAAAAATGATTCAGTCCAAACATGAATTTATCACTCACATTAAAGTGCCCTTTTAATTTATTATTTTTAGTGTTTTTATTAGCTCCTGAAGGAATTGATAATGGTATCATCTGCATGACAGAGAGATTACAGGCTTGGGATTCAGGCTGCCCTCTGTGCAAATTGGGGAAAGAGCCCTGAAGTATGGCTTTAAGTATTTTGTAGAGATTCATTGTATGTGGTGTCAGAACCTACAGAGAAAGACAGAACAAGCAGCTGCACATATTGAATATAGGTATTTGAGTATGCAAACAAACTTAAAAACAAACTTTACTTCATCTCATGCACACATTTTGCATACACAGTTAAAGTGCATCATATTTTGATAATGAAACATTTTCCATTCCAGTAGTAACTCAGGAGGATGTTCAAAAGTAGCTGCTAAAAGTGGACATTTTGAAATCAGCAAGTCTGGGTAACTAGCATCTAAGAGTTTTAAAAGAATTGGCTGTTGCTAGACCATTAATGTTTATTTTCAATAACACTTGGAACATTGGTGGAGTTCCAGGAGACTGGAAGAAAGCCACTGTTATGCCAGTATTTTAAAAGGGTAAACTGGATGACTCAGGTAGTTATAGGCCTGTCAGCCTGATATTGATCGTAGACAAAACAACGGAGTGGCATTAATTACATTACCTTCCTTTAATTTTTGTATCAGCCAATCAACATGTGTTTATGGAAAATAGATCCTGTCAAACTAACTTGATATATTTTTTTGATGAGATTTCAAGGTTGGTTGATAAAAGGTAATAGCGTGGATATAACAGACTGACTTCTGTAAGGCATTTGACTTGGTACCATATGACATTTTGATAAAACAACTAAAACGATACAAAATTAACATGAAGAAAAGGAGTACTTGTGGCACCTTAGAGACTGACAAATTTGTTTAAGCATAAGCTTTCGTGAGCCTATGCTCAAATAAATTTGTTGGTCTCTAAGGTGCCACAAGTACTCCTTTTCTTTTTGCGAATACAGACTAACACGGCTGCTACTCTGAAACCTGTCAAAATTAACTTGGTGCACATTAAATGGATAAAAAACTGGCAAACTGACAGGTGTCAATCTCTTTGGGCCAAATTTTGAGAAATAAGCACTTTCATAGATTATAAGGCCAGAAGAAGCCAACTAACCCTACCCCACTCCTCCTACACTCCCTGCCCAAACTGGCTGCTCAGAGACCAGACCCTGTGGATCTGTGACACACACTGGAATAAATATTTTCCATGTCTAAGTCTTAGGCTAGTATTTTTGAAAAAGTTCGACTTCCAGTTAGGTAGGTAAATAAATGGTTGTGTTTTCAAAAGAGCTCAACCTATGAGCTCTCATGAAAATCTGGCCCCAGTGTGGGTACAGAACACTGGAAAAATATAGCCCTGAACTCTGCTGAAAATCTGGTTTAAAGTTTTCTTTTTAATTAATATGAATTAATACCTGGTGTCAGATTTGGTGGCTTACATGTAATAGTGGTCAGTAGGGTAAGAAAGTAATACATTTCTTTTGTGGCTTTCATAGATTATCAAATATATTTTGTGACTTAATTTTATATCTTTTCAGGAAAGTACATAACATAAGAAAATACTTTTGTAAATAATGTGTCAGTGATATCACTGAGGGGGAGAGAGGCTTTAAAATACTGAAGTCATTATAAATCATGTTACTAGAGCTATCATTAACATATAAAATGATGTCTCGTATATTGCGCAGTGTGGTGGCAGATAGGAGCTGCAGAAGATTACCAGAGCAAATTTTGCATCTTTGATTACTCTGCTGTGAGTCTTACTCACAAAATACAGGCAGATGGTGCTGCAAGACTAATCCCTTTTATACTGTATTGTTTTTGAAGTCGTGTGTTAATATTTCAGTTTATCGTTCTGGTTTAATAATGTTAATCACAGGACATTCGTAGCCTGGCTGTGGAAGCTATACTTAGTTTCCAGTTCTGCCACTCTAACTTGCACTGAGTAGGACCTTACTCCGTAAGTGGGACCATTGATTTCAATGTTTCTTTAATAACATGGCTGACATTGTACTTTCTCAGAGTACAATCTCTTGGAAACGAGAACAAAGACTCAGAAAACTCACCTTTGGGAATTGCTGACAGCTGCCCTGTTCACAAGTGTGAGGGGTTTGTAGTTTCCCAGAGGGGTCAAAGGGAGTGGTCTCCAAACACTGCAGAGCTCAAGGATCCACCAGGAAAACCAGCTCCAGCCACATGGAGCCAGGTACATTGTTTTACTTTATTCACCTTGTTTGCTTGGACTCTGCTTGTCTCCTTGAAAAGGGGCTACTCCAGGAGCTAGCCACCTGCACCCTTATCCGAGGGAATAGTTTGCACAGAATGACAGGTAATGTTGCTTCTAGCATCCTTAACTTCCATTGGCTTGTCAGGCAGAAATATTGCTCAGCTTGGATGGGAACATGCTATGTATATGTAATGTTTGCTCCCAGTTCCACCCATGATACCCCAAGATGCCCATCCCAGACACCCAGAGTAACAATCACACAGCATTTACTCTGAGCTGCTGCCAAAGACCCAGAGAAAGGGAAGCACACACCTTAGGGCTTATTTATGCTTGAAGTGCTACAGAGGCACAGCTTCCGCTCTGCCACTGTAGCACTTCAGTGTAAACACTTCATACGCTGACAGGAGGAGTTTTCCTATTTGCATGGGAAATCCACCTCCCTGAGAGGTGGTAACTTGCTGGACAGAAGAATTCTTCCATTGCCTAGTGCTGTCTACACTGGGAGTTAGGTTGGCTTAACTACACCACTCAGGAGTGTGGATTTTTCATACCCTCGAGTGACATAGTTAAGCCGAATTAATTTTCTCATGTAGACCAGGCTCTTGGCTCTCCTACTCTCCTCCTGTTTCAGCCCTTTGAGCTCTTTTTCTAGAACTTTTCTTTTTCCTTTCCTGTTGTGGTGACTCATGATTATTCAGCATGGGGGATAATCTAGGATGGGTGTGTCTAATAATTCATCATTGTCTTCTCCTGGGCTGGACAATGGATGGGTATTTGAAGTTTGATTTTTTTGTGAGGTACTCCTCCCTGCCATGAGGTGTACTTGAAGTTGTAGTACAGGTTATGAACAGTTTTCTGCATACATAAATGCATAAATTTATAACCACAGTCTGAGATAGACACTGTATGACATCTACATATCTCACAATGATCATCAAGTTCAGAACATTATAAGTTTTCATAAAAGACCTTTCTCATTATACTTTTATGGTACAATAATACAATATGCAGTCAGTTGGTTCAACTGCTCATTTTTGGGATTTGAACCTTCTGTTCTTCCCTTGGGGTGTGCGGACCCTGATCGTTCCAATAGCGTATTGACACACGTAGATAGACTTTAACTGGTGATGTTCAGAATTTGAACATTTCCTACAAATGGCTTCGGTTATCTGAATCCTAATCACGAAGGAAGGGCCTTTTGCGTGTACAGTAAACTCCAGTATCACAGGGGTAGCCGTGTTAGTCTGGATCTGTAAAAGCGGCAAAGAGTCCTGTGGCACCTTATAGACTAACAGATGTAATGGAGCATAAGCTTTCGTGGGTGAATACCCACTTCGTCGGATGCATGTAGTGGAAATTTCCAGAGGTTAGGTATAAATATGCAAGCAAGAATCAAGCTAGGGATAACGAGGTTAGTTCAATCGGGGAGGATGAGGCCCTCTTCTAGCAGTTGAGGTGTGAATACCAAGGGAGGAGAAACTGCTTTTGTAGTTGGCTAGCCATTCACAGTCTTTGTTTAATCCTGAGCTGATGGTGTCAAATTTGTAAATGAACTGAAGCTCAGCAGTTTCTCATTGAAGTCTGGTCCTGAAGTTTTTTTGCTTCAGGATGGCTACCTTTACATCTGCTATTGTGGGTCCAGCGAGGTTGAAGTAGTGTTCTACGGGTTTTTGTATATTGCCATTTCTAATATCTGATTTGTGTCCATTTATCCTTTTACGCAGGGACTGTCCAGTTTGGCCAACGTACATAGCAGTGGGGCATTGCTAGCACGTGATGGCGTATATTACATTGGTGGACATGCAGGTGAATGAACCGGTGATGGTGTGGCTGATCTGGTTAGGTGCTGTGATGGTGTCGCTGGTGTAGATATGTGGGCAGAGTTGGCATCGAGGTTTGTTGCATGGATTGGTTCCTGAGTTAGAGTTACTATGGTGCGGTGTGTAGTTGCTGGTGAGAATATGCTTCAGGTTGGCGGGCTGTCTGTGGGTGAGGACTGGCCTGCCTCCCAAGGCCTGTGAAAGTGAGGGATCATTGTCCAGGATGGGTTGAAGTTCACTGATGATGCGTTGGAGAGGTTTTAGTTGAGGACTGTATGTGATGGCCAGTGGAGTTCTCTTGGTTTCTTTCTTGGGCTTGTCTTGCAGCAGGAGGCTTCTGGGTACACGTCTGGCTTCTGGGTACACGTTTATCTGTTTCCTTATTTCCTCGTGTGGGTATCATATATTTGAGAGTGCTTGATGAAGATCTTGTAGGTGTTGGTCTCTGTCTGAGGGATTGGAGCAAATGCAGTTGTACCTCAGCGCTTGGCTGTAGACAATGGATTGTGTGGTGTGTCCAGGGTGGAAGCTGGAGGCATGAAGGTAAGCATAGTGGTCGGTGGGTTTTTGGTATAGGGTGCTGTTAATGTGACCGTCACTTACTTGCACCGTGATGCCTAGGAAGTGGACCTCCCGTGTAGATTGGTCCAGGCTGAGGTTAATGGTGGGGTGGAAGCTATTGAAATCATGGTGGAATTCTTCCAGGGTTTCCTTCCCATGGGTCCAGATGATGAAGATGTCATCAATGTAGCATAGGTAGAGAAGGGGCGTGAGTGGACAAGAGCTGAGGAAGCGTTGTTCCAGGTCAGCCATAAAAATGTTGGCATATTGTGCGGCCATGCAGGTGCCCATAGCTGTGTCACTGGTCTGGAGGTAAATATTGTCACCGAATTTGAAGTAATTGTGCATGAGGATAAAGTCACAGAGTTCAGCAAACAGTTGGGCTGTGGCATCATCAGGGATACTGTTCCTGACAGCTTGTATTCCATCTGTGTGTGGGATGTTTGTGTAGAGAGCCTCTACATCCATAGTGGCTAGGAGGGTGTTTTCTGGAAGATCACCAATGCATTGTAGTTTTCTCAGGAAATCAGTGGTGTCACAGAGATAGCTGGGAGTGCTGGTGGCGTAGGGTCTGAGAAGAGAGTCCACATATCCAGACAGTCCTTCAGTGAGGGTGCCAATGCCCGAGATGATGGGGCGTCCAGGATTTCCAGGTTTGTGGATCTTGGGTAGTAGATAGAATAACCCCGGTCGGGGCTCTAAGGGTATGTTGATTTGTTCCTGTGTTAGTGTAGGGAGTGTCCTGAGTAGATGGTGCAGTTTCTTAGTGTATTCCTCAGTGGGATCTGAGGAAAGTGGCCTGTAGAATTTGGTATTGGAGAGTTGTCTGGCAGCCTCCTTTTGGTAGTCAGACCTGTTCATGATGACAGCAGCACCTCCTTTATCAGCCTCTTTGATTATAATGTCAGGGTTGTTTCTGAGGCTGTGGATGGCATTGCGTTCTGCACAACTTAGGTTATGAGGCAAGCAATGTTGTTTTTCCACAATTTCTACCTGTGCACTTTGGCAGAAGCATCTTATGTATAGGTCCAGACTGTCATTTCGACCCTCAGGAGGAGTCCATGTGGCGTTCTTCTTCTTGTGCTGTTGGTGGGAGGGTGTCTGTGTATCAGTGTGCTGTTCAGTGTTATCTTGAAAGTATTCTTTGAGTCAGAGACGGCGGAAGTAGGCTTCCAGATCACCGCAGAACTGTATCATGTTTTTGGGGGTGGCGGGGCAGAAAGAGAGTCCCTGAGACAGGACAGACTCATCTGCCGGGCTGAGTGTGTAGCTGGATAGATTGACGATATTGCTGGGTGAGTTAGGGGTACCACTGTTGTGGCCCCAAGTGGCAGGTAGGGTTTTAGACAGCTTACATTCCTTTTTCCTTTGTAGAGAGGTGAAGCGTGTAATGTAGATCTCCGGTCTTATTTCGTAAAGTCCATTTGTATGGAAGGTTGGTTATTTATGAGAGTCTCCAGGTTGGAGAGCTCTTTTTAAACTCCAGATTATCCAAATAGCATGGGGGGGGATGGACTTTATTTGGATAATCAGGCGTTCGGATAATTGAAAAGGCAAGTGCCATTCAGCAGCAGGTTGGCCTTCCCCATGGCCAGGGGCTTGTTCTTCTCTCGGTTCTGGCTGGGGGGGGCGGGGGGCTCTCTGCTCTGCCCCGTCAGGATCGCAGCATCCCCTTTGTGCACGCAGGGTGTCACCTGCACTGCCACAGGAGCTGTTCAGCGGCAGTATGGTCTCCCCGTGGCCAGGGACTTGTCCTCTTCCTCCTCCTTGCAGTCCTGGCTGGGAGTCTCCGCTCTATTACCTGAACCTCTGCGTTATCCGAATCCCCTCCTTTTCCCCTATCGTGAGCTGCACAACATATGTGCCTTCTGCAGCACATATCTCATGCTGGGGGACAAGGAAGGGATTTGGATAACGTGGAGGTTCAGATAATAGGGTTTCGGATAAACAGGAGTATACTGTATTCATATTTACTAGTTCACATCCAGCATTATAAACGTCACAAAATGCTGTTAAAAGAGGCCCTACTCATAATCTTAGAACTAAAGCACTCTGGGGCAAAACTGAATTTCATTTAAGGGATAGTAGAACTCTTCAATTTATTTGACCATATAAGTCTTTAGCACCAACTAGAAACATGGCTAATGTAATGCAAACTATCCCAGAGACATCTCTCCACTCCTTGATGTAATACTGCCACCTTGTGAATTGTGAGACATTGAAATAAATTTTTTTGAAAGGCAAATTGCATGCTTTGATCCATACACCAAGTGCCAGTTGTTTATCCAGGTACAAATGTCATGAATTTTTTTTTTTTAAAGTGAAGACTTATTTTGCCCACTGTTCTTTTTAAAAGATCGGTATGGCAGTGTAAATAAGATTATTTAAATATTGGTTAGATGAGCTGGATAATTTAATAAATCCTTTCCATTCTGACTCCTATGATTCTACTGTCCGATCATCTTTTGCTTTTCTTCTCTGCTTCTGCGTTCATATCAGAAGTTTCATGTGGAAATTATCTTCTGTTCACAAGTTAACACACGTAAAGAAAAACTGATGAGAATAATGAGATGAGGAAAGAGGGTTATGAACCAGACCTTGAAAACATCATAGAATGCTTGGTAAATGAAGACTGCTGCTTCCAAATAAAACAGGCACAAATGCTGTTTCTTTCCAGGTGTGGAACACAAAACAAACATCTGCAAGGTTCCCCTTGTGCTCTCATTAATATTATCATTAATTAGCTCAGCACCTGCCCTAGTCATGGACCCGGACCCCATTGTGCCACACACTGTACAAACACAGAACAAAAGTCTCTGCATCAAGGGGTTTACAATCTAGGTGTAAGATAAGAGACAACAGATGGAGGAGTACCAAGAAACAATGGAATGATATTGGTCAGCAAGATAGGCAGTAGGTTCAACAAATCAGTGGTCTGGATTTTTGTAGGTGTCATGGCAAAGGAGGATTTGAAGGAGGATAATGAGGTAGGTTTGTGGAGGTTCGTGGGGAGCACCTCCCAAGCATGAGGGGTAGCCTGGGAGAAAGCACAAAGATTCTTGTTTGAAAATGTAATAAGTGGAGGAGGGAGGCTGGCATCATTGTCTCACCAGAGGTGGGAGTCAACATCTCGATATTGAATGAAAGATAAGTGGGGTGCAGATTGATGGTAAAGGACATTAACAGTGAAGGCAAGAAGCTTATGTTTAATTTGATAGAGAAAAGGGAGGCAGTGGAGAATGCAAAAAGAGGGGCATGACATGGTCAAAGCAGTGGGTTAGGAAAATGAAATTTGCAACTGCATTCTGAATGGATGCAGGGACAAGATTGCATTTGTCAAGGTCAGAGAGAATAATGTTGCAGTAATTGAGATTTGAGATGATGAGAGACTGGGTGCGAGTTTTAGCTGTGTGGATGGATAGGAAAGGCTGTATCTTACAGATGTTATACAGAAATAATCTACAATATTTAGACATAGTCTGGATGTGAGGACCTAAAGAGAGGATCAAGTTGAAGATGACAACCAGGTTATTTGGCTGCATGACAGGCAGGGTGGTGGTGGTGTGCACAATGGTTGAGAAAAGAGGTGGAGGGAAAGGAATTGAAGGTGGTAGATTGAATGCTGCGTTTTAGTCATGTTGAATTTCAGCTGGTGACCAGACATGCAGAAGAAGGTGTCAGAGAGACAGGCAGAGGTTTTAGTTTGAACAGAAGGAGACAGGTCTGGAGCAGAGAGGTAGATCTGTGAGTCATCAGTACAGCGATTGGTAATTGAATTTGTGTTTGAAGATGAGTTTACCCAGAGATAAGGTGTAGAGGGAGAAAAGAAGGGGATCCCGGAAAGATCGCAGTGGAAACTCCACAAAAAGCTGGATGAGGGACGAGGAGGATCCCCTGAAGGACACAGTGAAGGAGAGATGAGAGAGAACCAGGAGAGGACAGTGCTGTGGAAGCCCAGGGAGGAAAAGATTTCAAGAAGAAAAGCATGGTTGACTGTGTAGAAGGCAGTTGATAGGTCAAGGAGGATGAGGATGGAGTACTGGTTCTGAGCTCCGGCTAGGAAGAGGTCATTAGAGACTCTGGTGAGAGCAATTTCATTTGAGTGCAAGTGGTGGAAGCCGGATTGGAGAGGGTCTAGAATGGAGTTGGAGGAGAGGAACTCCAGATAGTGATTCTGAAGTGTGTTCAATGAGCTTAGAGATGAAAAGGAGACTGGGGAAGGGGGGGCAAGTGGGGTCAAACATGTTGGGGTTTTTTAAAGATGGGAGAGACTGGAACATGCTTGTATTGTGAGGTGAAAGAGCCACAGGAGAATGAGATTAAGGAGAAGAGTAGGGGAGGGGATGAAAGTGGGTAAGAGGGAGAGCAGGAAATGGAGAGGCACATGGAGGGGTTAGAGGAGGAGAGCAGACAAGAAACTTCTGCTTTTGTGACCCCCACCTCCAGCTCATGGTCTGATCCATGGTGGGGAGTGTGAGAGAAGGAAAGGCCTCTCTGTAGGAGGGCAGCTAAAGAGGCAATGTTGAACAAAGAGATCCAGGTCTCTGTGAGAGACAGGAGCTGAAAGAAGCAAGATAGGAAGAGGTTCTGGATTGATGTAATTTTTTTTAAATAAGAGATGGAGTGGGTGGTCCAGAGACATCAAGAGAGGGGGAATGAGGGGGATGGGCATGAGGTTAGGAACGGAGGCACAAGAGGGGCAGAGGTGGGGTCTGGGACAGGTGCAGGAGGTGGGGAATGGAGGGAGGGCCACAGCTGGGTAAATATCATGAGAGGTGAGGAAGAGGGTATGGCTGTGGCTGAGAAGAGGGAGAAGATTGAGGTGGAAAGGGGAAGAGGACGAGATAGGGGTGATGAGGGACTGTAGAGGGGTGAGAGAAACCAGGAAGGGGTGATGGAGCCAGTGGGGCAAAGGGAGGATAACTGATGCTATGAGGCAGAAGATGGATGTGGTGAGAGCTGTGGATGGGTGGAGAAGGACAAGATTTCAAAGTAAATAAATTCCACAACCAGCCCACAACCCAGGAGGTGTAAAGGTATGTGCCCAGCTCAGCAGCTGAGTCCCTGCTGGCTAAGAAGGGTCATTGACACTGTTATAGGCCAGTCCCCCCTGTAGCCATCCCCTTTTTGGGTGTGAGGGGGTAGGGACAGGCTCCTTTGCAGAAGCAGCATGGCCCCCAGCCCAGCACTTGGTCCTTGCTGGCTAGAAAGTCCCCCACCCACCCAAATCACAGTCTTCCTCACTTCCTAATCATGATGAGTTTTTGAAAACTAATTTGTGTCTGGGCTAGTCCCCCTTGCACCCTGCCCCATCTGTTCTGATTATAAAATGTGTGCACAATGGCACTATTTTTCTTGAGGACTTGGAAAACTGAACCAGTATCTTTGCCCACATATAACTGTGATGGGATCAAGCAATATAAGTAGTGGCCAGCAATAGAAGCTGAAGTAGTTAAGCTTCCCATGCCACACGTAGCACAGCAATTTCAGGTTTTAATCAGCAATTAATGCTTCACAAATTTGTTATTTACTATGATTAATGCTTGCAAATTTTTGACTTGGCTGTTACCGTTTTAGAACACGGCACATTTCCTGATTGGCATGTTAATTGTAGTCAGAGTGTGTATCGTCTCCTGCTGTTGAGAGACATTGTTTCCTAAGGTATATGTATAAAGGTATGCTAAGAGAGTGAGTAAGAGTCGAGGCAATTCACAGGATTTTGTCACAGTTGTGTTAGATGTTGGAAGCAGCTTTCCTCCATAGGCGTATGTGCATCAGGTAACACAGAGCAGATTCAGGTAGCATCTTTATCTTTGCTGAAAATGCAAGAGAGGGCTACTAGCCACAGTGACCAACTGAGTGGGCCAGATCCTCAGCTGGTGAAATCTGTGTAGATCCGTTGACTTCAGTAGAACTACATCATCCATTTGAACCAGCTGATGATCTCTTCATGGACTTTCAAATGTATGTGTTGAGGGGAAAAAAAAATTTATAATTTAAAACCAAATGAATTTTGTTCATCATGACTATAATTACAATTCCCTGGGTTCTGATACTGGAGTTCATTAGAATATGCTTTGAACTAAAAGTTAAGCATGGTAATTTAGAAGTTCATGGATGAATAAGATGGATAATCATGTTTGGTAGAATTAGACAATATATGCATTTGAAAGGATTTTCAGATATTATTGCTGCTTTATACATTATACATTTAATATAAATGTCCCTTGAGAATATATTGAGAGGGACAAAGTGGGTGAGATTGGTGGAAGGGACGAGAAGACCAGAAGAAGAGCTCTGTGACGTTCAAAAGCTTGTCCCATCCACCAACAGAAGTTGGTCCAATAAAAGACATTATCTCCCCCACTTGTCTCTGTCTCATCCTGGGACCAGTGCAGCTACAGCACTACTACAAACAACCGTGAGAATGTATTGCCATTATTATATGATTTATTTACACGTGATAAGAGCATGCATTGAGTAGGCTATACTGGCATGAATAGTGTTATAAGCTTACAGTACATGTGTTTTATAACCATCCTTATATAGGAAGAAAGTAGTAACACTTAATCAGGTTTGAAAGTTTTATGAAACAATTACTACCAAGAGACCAATATGTAGAGCCCTGCAATTGACCAACTCCCAGGTAGGGTGGGCTGCTGATTGGCCTACATTTCCCAGCTCCCAGGATTCAACCTGGAACTGGGGCCATGTGGATCCTCTTCTGCTCCGTTCCAGCAGCCCACCCTACCCATCCTGAACTAGGAATGGGAACCCGGCCTGACAGGTGCTGCGGGTCTAGCCAATCTCCAATTTGGGGATCAGGAAGGAATTTTTTTCTCCTGGGGCCAGTTGACTGAGAATTAGGGAGTTTTTCGCCTTCCTCGCAGCACCTTCGAGCCACAATTGGTTAAGTACAAAGGTGCTTAGTACTTAACTGAGGTTCTTGGGTTGAGTTGTTAATTCCTCACAACTTGCAGCCTGTTTCCAGTGCAGTCAAAAAATAAAATGAATAGTTCGCTGAGGTAGAAGACCTGGGATTTTGGTGATGGCCCTTGGGCTCATGGGATAAGGTGAGACTTTGTCACTCCCATGGCCAAGGTCCCCATCCCTCTACACCCTCTGTCTCCCTCGCCATAACGAAGGGTGCTAGGACTCAGAGAACTGAATCCTGGGCGTTGGGGGAGTAGGCTGAGGAGAGCCTACACCATGGTATATGGTCAGAGCTCTGTAACCCCTGCACTGGATCCAATTAAATGCCTGGTATAGGAGAGTATGAGTGATGGGAAGGTAGTGCCCCTCCCTTGTGTTAAAGCTTAATAAAAGGTGCGGCCAGCTGTTTAATGCCATGCATGTGTCTGTCCTCATTTTGCTACTGTGTCCACATCAAATGACGTTCTTGTCAGTTTCACACTGGCCCACACAGTTCTGAATAGCCGTGGTGAAAATGTGGTCCTGAATTTTGTTACGTTCACTCTGCTTCTGTTTGGCAAACTCTGAGCAGCAGCAGAGGCAGTGGATCTGTCTGTCTGCACACTCAGGAAGATGGCTCTGCATTAGTTCTCAATGGGAGCTTTTCTTTGTAGCTATAGGACTATTTCCTGGTTTAGTTTCTTTTTCTTTCTTTAAAAAAGAACAAAAGCTTAAATTCTGCATAAATTTTTGGCTTCCCCCTTCCCCCAACCCACTAAGAAAGTTTCCTACTCACCCTGGTTAGTGTGAGAATGGGTTTTATAAAACAGAGTGCCTTGCCCAAGAAAATATTCTTATTTGGCTTGTTTTGTTACAGATTGATTCTAATCTAACAACTTGTAATGCTATTTTTCTCTTCCAGTTTTTCCCATATATCCTGCTACTAGTTGCTATCCTGTTGTATCTACCATGCTTGTTCTGGCGCTTCACTGCAGCACCTCATCTTTGCTCAGATCTGAAATTTATTATGGAAGAACTTGACAAGGCCTACAACAGGGCAATCAAAGCAGCTAATAGCTTTCACAGTGGAGACACTAGAGACCCCGGTAGCCTGCCTCCAGCTGTTAATGAAAACTTGACACAGAGGTAAGGTGCTGTAGCTTGGTATTTTTGGCCTTTATTTCTTTTAGCCTTTAATAAGGATAATATGTTTGGAACACTTGTAAATCACAGACACATACCGTAAATTTATAGCAGACATTTTAAAGATGAGCTGAAATGTTTTTTTAAAACTGTGATTAAAAATTTAAGATCCCAAATTGATAATAAAATGTGTGTGTGGAGTTAGAACTTGCAAATAGCTACTTTTTTCAAACAAAATACTTGAAAATCAGGTCTTCTTCCTCTCCCTTTGTAGACCAGTCCCAGCCTGAGGTGGCTCTGTTTCCTTTGCTACAATGGATGTCAGTATTGCCTAAAACAGCATTAGGAAGTGCTGGTGGCTGCATTCCTTACCTACCGGTATAGTTATTTTTCACATCCTTTGATGTGGAAAGCCAATACTGGGCTCCCCTGCCATGCTGTTCGTCTCAGAGCTGTTTCTGCAAAGACTCCTTTTTTCTTTTTCTTCTTTTTAAAATATTTGTCTTTTCCAGTCTCCCTCTCTTGAATTAGTTGCTGCACTATTCTAACCAACCTCAGTTTCACAGTCTCCCTGGACAGTGCAGCAATTTCCCCTCTTCTCTTTCTTCAGACGAAATAAAAATTACAAATAAGAACTGAAAATTGTTTCTTTAATAGTGAGTAGGCATGGATCTCTGAAGTTAGGTCCTGGCAGGTAAAATGCCATTTTCATCTTAATGTAAGACATGTTGCAGCTGTGTCCGCTCTTTCTCTTAGGTTGGATTTGAGTATCAATGCTTGAGTTGCATTTAAAAATTTCTTTTTAGTATTTTACTTATTCTGTTTGAGGCTTGGGCATTTTTCCTGTTGACCTTTCTACTTGTCTTGTAAACAGTTGTATTCAGTCCTAATGAATGTACCGGAATTCTGGTTTTGAGATTGCCCTCACATCTGTTTTACACAAGTGCTACTTCATTGATTTCAGTAGAGTAACTCGTGATTTACAACAGTGTCTGTGAGATCAGAATCAGGCCTTTTGTTTGTGTGTGTCAAAGTGTTCGGCTTATTTAATATGGCAAAATGATTCTTGCAATGATTGGTCTGGTTTTTTTTTTTCTTTTTCCAGTTTGTGGGAGATATCTGAAAGCCACTTTAAATACCCCATTGTGGAACAATACCTGAAGACAAAGAAAACCTCCAAAAACTTAATAATCAAATATGTTGTTTGCCGTTTACTAACACTAGCAATTATCCTGTTTGCATGCCTCTATCTGGGCTATTATATCAGTCTCTCCTCTATGACTGATGAGTTTTTGTGCACCATCAAAACTGGAATCTTAAAGAATGACACTACAGTTCCAGAACTAATTCAATGTAAGCTTATTGCTGTTGGTGTCTTCCAGCTACTCAGTTACATTAACTTAATTGTGTATCTTTTGGTGATGCCTCTTGTAATGTATGCCATGCTCGTCCCATTCAGGCGAAGCTCAGACATTCTTAAAGTATATGAAATTCTGCCAACGTTTGATGTTCTGAAACTCAAGTCAAATTATGATGATTTAAGCCTCTACCTCCTCTTCATTGAGGAAAATGTAAGTGAGCTGAAATCATACAAGTGCCTCAAAGTGCTGGAGAATATTGCAGGCACTGGGAAATGTAACATAATCCAACTGTTGCCAAACCTTGGTACGATTAAGATGACAGATACTGTAGATGGGAAGCCAGCAGCTGTAAAAGAGAAGCCTGAAGAGAAAATTACAGAAGAACCAGAAAGGAGTACAACAGAACTACAAGGTAAAGTTGGGCTGCTTGTTGTGTTTAAATGGTGTATCCATTAATATAGGCCTGAATAAGAAGAAAAATTGTTTCTTATATTATGGAATTCTGCATCTAAGCAAATAGAAGCCTTAGAATTATTGTGTGCAAAGACTTAAATGTGCTGTATAAGAAAATTGACTAGCTTATACCTAACAATACAGTCTGCTTATATTCTTATAACTTCAATTAAACCACAGGAGGGTTATGTTGTTGAAAGCTATTGTAGTATTTTTATTTGTTTGTCATAATGGACCAAATTTTCAAAAATAGATGCCTAAAGTGTGCCTGCAAAATATATAAGCAAAGATGCAATTTTTCCACCTACAGCTTAGGCACTTGCTTTTGAGAAATGTCACTTCCAATTAATATGGTGTTTGTGCAATAATATTACTTGGGTAATTTGAACTGATGGGTAAGGAAAAAAGTAAGGAAGTCATGTGCCTGTCTTAGCTATCCTGCATGATTTGTGGGTAGGGGTCTAACCTGTGGCAGAGGGCTAGAGCCAGAAGAGGCTCTTAGATCTGTGTTAGCCCTTCCTGACTTCAGGTCTCATCAGCTTTAAGCCTAGCAGAAGTGGTGGTAGCAGCTGTTGGTTACTGAGTTCTTAGTCCTTTGGATCAATCACAAAGTAGTAAAGTGTACAGTCACTGTACAATGTGTTTGCATTTAGAGATAGAACTAAGATAAGATGGGGAAGTTAGTGGTGTCATGATTTTGTTTTAAAGACGGTGTGAAAGGCTGGTATTCTTCAGGCTACAGGAACAAAGATGCATAGAAGTTAATCCTCCCTCTTCTCTCTCACACACACGCGAGATCCGATGGGTGGTATTGGGGAAGGGACTCCTTTTAGCGCCAGGGTAGCAGCAGAGCCCTGTTATTGCTGGCTGTCTACTCTGTGTGGCAAGGGAAACTATTTATGTATAAGCCACTAAGCCAGCTAGACTTCTCTCATGCTCCCTGTACAAACCTCCCCTGTTTGGGGGTGGAGGGAGCCCATTAAGGGGGGTAGTACTCTGCACCAAAGGATTCCTAAGGCTTGATCTACAGTTAAAACTTACAGCAACATGGTTATGACAGCCAGGAATATGAAAAAAAAAAAACCACATTTCTGACCGACATAGGTATGCTGACAAATCCCCCAGTGTAGATACAGTTAGAGGGATTCTGTCAGCATAGCTAACATCAGTAGGGGAGGTGGTATTCCTGTACTATCAGATCTCCTCCTTCTGTCGCTATACACTGCATCTATGCTAGGGGGCTATGCAGGCATAGCTATGCTGCCAAAGGCCCTGTAATGTACGCAGGGCCTCACACAGGAAATAAGGCACACATTTTTATCAGAGAACCTAGTTGGAACAATTTACCAAGGATCGTATGACTGGCATTTGTTAAATCACAATTGGATATGCTTCTAAAGGATATACTCTAGTTCAAATAGGAATTAATTCAGGGTGGTTCTGTGGCCTGAATTAAACAGTCAGACTAGATGGTCACAGCAGTCCCTTCTTGGTTTGTGATCTACAAGCTGGAATGCAGGAACAATTTGTAGAGTGGGGGTGCTGAGAGTCATTGAACCAAACTGTAAACCTTGTATATAATGGAAACCAAGCCTAGGGGTGTGGCAGCACCCCCACCCCATCCCTAGTTCCAGCACCTAGGTCTACAACTCCTTCATGACCATTGCCACATGCAGAGGGACCGCTCCAGTTCTACTGCAGTGGGGCCTTACTTGGTCACAGAGGAGAGGGGAAAATCTGGCCCTAAGTGATTTCACCAAGATCATAGGGTGTCAGAATGCAGAAGAGAGCACTTAAACCATAATAGTCCATCCCCTGCCCAGACCCGGTTAATTCTATTGAGCAATCATGATAATACGAGAATAAGTGTTCAGATACTATGGTAATGAGGGTAGCATATTTTATATTACAGAGCACTCACTCAGATCCTGCTCTTTCTACAGAAACATAACCTGGCTTCAGATAATGCTCTTTCCACTTATGGTGTTGATTGTGATTCCAAATCTCTGTTTGAAGGAAATTACCAGTCTTGTTGTACATGGAGAGAGAGAGCCTCTTCCTGCAGTGGCGGGAATGGCTGGGAACTCTGACCATATTTAGCTCAGATAGGAGGGAACTGCAGATGCCGCTGTGGAACAATAATGGAAGCATCAGGAACCTGCTGCCAATATCCCCTTAACCAATATGTTTTAGAAGCATGCGCTAACATTTTTAGGAATTCTTTGTAAAATGTTCATCAGTGACAACTCATCGTTAGCCTGCATAAGGAATTCATGAAAGAACTGGAGAACACTGAGATTAAGTCAAAGAACAGTGTCCAAGGCAGGGGATACTTAAATAATTTTTCAGCACAGTAGTGATACTGTCTCTTCTGCCTAATATAATGGAGGAAGCATCAGCTTAAGAGAAATTTTCATGATGTAGTATTCTAAGTCACTCCCCTCCCCCATATAAACACTTGCAAAATAAAATAAAAAATCCAAGATGCCCTAATGACAGGAATGTTTTTATTAGAGTTGGTCAGAACACTGGTGACTAACAGTTTGTTGCTGGAATGTGCTGTTTTGTCAAAGCTAAAATGTATCGATTTCAACAGGAAAGTTTCTGAGGTTCATGGTGGATTCTCCAGTCGCTGAGAGGGAGTAACTTATTGAAAACCTGACCTTTTTGAATCTGAAAACTGATCTTTCAACTTGATTCTGTTTCGTGAAAGTGTTCAAGAGGTTTTTGTTGGGTTCCGATGTGGAATGAAAACAAATGTTGAAACTCAAAAGGTGTCATGAAATGGATGTATGGTTCACCAGTCAGCTCTCATTTTTATAGGCTTTGTATGAAGGTTGAGTATGATGATTGTGGTCTTTGATCTGCACTAGGAGGACTAAGGGTCGCATTTAACTGCCCCCACATTTTCGCCTGCCTATAGTGATATTAGCAGGATTTAATAAAAGATTTTACAAACCTAGGTACCGATTCTAGTTCCTTTGCACAAGAACAAGAAAGGCTCCAAGAAGATTTCTTTCCCACACCTCAGAGGACAGGAACAGCCAGAATCATAGCACTACTGACCACCCTAGAAGTGGAGATATGCCTGGGGAATGGCTCCAGAACCCCATGCACCAGCTCGTGGTTCTACACTAGCTCTGGGTTCTGCATTTCCAAAAGGAAGCTGTAAGGTGCTCCTCAGGCTCAGCATTTGACAGGTAGTGCCACTAGGAGGGTGCCCTTTGAGTATGTCCCTGTATAAAGCCACACACTAGCCTAGCTATAGTACAAAGCAAAGGTGAAAATAGGTTGCGGGTTTGTTTTTTTTAAATCTCTGAGGCTGGTTTTTGTTGTAAGGAAAGCAGGAATATTTGCTTGTGACGAAATGGTGTGATGGATTTTCATTGTAACCAGCATTTGCTTTTGTTTAGTTTTAACAGATCTGCTCCCAAGTTGCGATACAAGCGCAAGCAACGAAGATAAGAAGGTTCGTCAAAGACTTATAGATTCTTCATGCTGATTGCTCCTGCACGCTCCTCTTTTGAGGGTTATAGCACAGGACAACTGCCCTCTCTCCCCACCTCCAATACAAGCCACACCGAACACAGGACACTGCCTTTCTCAATGAATAGACTGGATTTGGGGTCCTAGCAGTTCACAAGAGAGGATAAACCAGTTTGCAGACTGTTTACGTATTGTACAGTTAACCTCGTATCACAAAAGGCATCATCTAGAGTTTGACTATTTATAAAACCACTTAAATATGAATTATGGAAAAGTGAAATCCATCGGGTAATTAGCATGCAGAATGGATTACCAGAAGCAGCAGTTGAAGCTGAGACCATTTAAACAGTAGAAGTGTGCTTACAGTGACAAAACACTGAATTGCATAGACACTAGAAGCAGATGGACAGATTCCATCCTGAGATGGCATGGTATTGAGGTGTGTGTAACAGAGTGCTGGAAATGCCAGACTTTGTTACTTGCCACCTAGAGTCCAATTCTGCAGTTCTTACTCCATCTATTGTGGCAAGATGGCCGATTTTAGTCTGGTGGGTCCTGTGCTTTTCTTGGCGGGGAGCTAAGATGCCACCCTTTGCCCCTCCTCTTGGGTGCCAAGGGCCCCGCTACTAGCCTGGGAAGGTGGTAGAGGAGGGAAGCAGGGGAGGGGTCTGGGTTTGCTCCTCGCTCTGAGTCCCAGCCCCTCTCAACCCCTGTGGGTTTCTTACCCTCGTCCCCCTTAGGTGGGATTACGCTCAGTCCTTAGATGCTGGGGGAGAAGGGAGTCTCCCTGTCCTGCTGGGCAGGGTCTCCCTTACTTCAATTCTCAGGTCTTCCAAATCTCTCAACACACTCCAAGCTCCAGTCCTTCCTCCTCCTCCCTTGTCTGCCTGACGCAGGGGGTTTTATTAGTTTCCTAAAAGGGCCTTAACTGACACAGGTGCTCCAATTAACCTGAAGCCACCTTCCCTAGTCTACAGGGAACCACACCTTAATTAGCCTTGAGCTTATATATTTCCCCTCTAGCACTCTCCCACTGTTCCTTGGCCCTCCTGTATCACACTATGTTAAGGTAAAATATCCCATTCATTGCAGTGGGTATCAAAGGAGATGACTGTGTTAGATCTGGGTGTAGAACTAAAGTGTTCTTGGCTCCCTAGCCTGTAAAGTTAATGGGAGTTTTATTTGAGTATGGACTGCAAGATTTCAATCCTTAATTCTATTTCTTAACTGATATTAACTTGTCCCTCTGAATAATGGATTCTAAGGACTAGGGGCTGAACAACAGTGATAACCCCTATTACAGGGGTTTGCCTTGTCTATGCTGATGCCAAGAACCTGTATTTTATATCCATTGTGTTTAAAATAGCCACTTTTTAACATTTATTGGGTCTCAAATACAGTATAGAACGCACATCTTCCATGACATGCCTTATAAGAAAAGCATGCATGACATTCTCAGTTATATTACAGTAGCAACTACAGGCCTCAAGTCAGGGCCCACTGGGCTAGGCAGGATACAGAAGAAGACAGTCCCTGCCTCAGAGTTTGCAATCTTAGTTAAAGATCTGATACAAAGGGTAATTGAAACAAACCGAACAGAAGAGGACGATGATGTGGTGATAGAAATATGGACATATTTTGTGGCAAAATCACTGATCCACAGAAGCATTTTGTAATTCAGAAAGGTACTGCCATAATTCGTTCATGTGGTGTGTTTTTTTAATTGCTGTGGGGGCGTTTCATTCAATTTGTAACAATGTTCCAAATGGGGGTTCATGTCAGCATCATGGCATTTCTTTCAAATGGCAAATTAAGCCTAATTACCATGGAACTCTTGAATATACAGTAGAACCTCAGAGTTACGAACACCTTGGGAATGGAGGTTATTCGTAACTCTGAACAAAATGTTATGGTTGTTTTTTTCAAAAGTTTACAACTGATCATTGACTTAATACAGCTTTGAAACTTTACTGTGCAGAAGAAAAATGCTGGTTTTAACCATCCTAATTTAAATGAAACAAGCACAGAAACAGTTTCCTGACCTTGTCAGATCTTTTTTTTAACTTTCCCTTTGTGTTACTAGTTTACATTTAACACAGTACTGTACAGTATTTGCTTCTTTTTTTTTTTGTCTCTGCTGCCTGATTGTGCACTTCCTGTTCCAAATGAGGTGTGTGGTTGACCAGCGGCGTATTAACGCCTCGGCCGACAAATTTGCAGGGGCGGCAAATTTATAATAGCAGCCAGAGGCTGCTTCCCCTGGTGCCAGTTCATGCCCTCCACCCCTGGCCCCGCCCAAACTCCACCCCGCCCCCTCCCTGCCCCTATTGGTCCCCTTCCCTAAATCCCCGCCCCGGCCCCGCCTCCTCTCCTAAGCGAGCCGCGTTCCCCCCTCCTTCGCGAAGCTGTTTCGCGCACTAGCACTGGCAGGGAGCGGGGAGAAGCAGGACCTGGCAGCGCGCTCAGGGGAGGAGGCGGAGTGGAGGTGAGCTGGGGCGGCAATTATTTCAGGGCCTAGGGGCAGCAAAATCTTTAATCCGCCACTGTGGTTGACCGATCAGTTCGTAACTTGGGTGTTCGTAACTCTGACGTTCTACTGTGGTGGGAAGAGATTTTTTTTTTTAATTACCACAGTGGTAATGCATATCTTTCACAGCTTTTAAATAGTCACTGGTTTTATCATATGGTCTGGCATGAGAATGACCTTTTAACTGATTGGTGTCAGCTATAACTTTTGTCCAAAAATGCAGTTTAAAAAACACTTAAACAGAACATTAATGACAGTGCCTAGCAGTATCTAAATAAGTCTTAACATTTGCTTTCCCATTTAGCTTATTCACTGGGTTCCTTTTAACATATGTAGAATCAACATTGCAAAAAAGATTTGTTGATAGTGTGAATGGGATAACCAGTAAGTAATTAGTGTTAAACCTTTCACGCAGAATTATTAATGAACAACCTAGGTGCTAGGATAGTACAATAAGAACTACTTGGGTATTTTATACCTTATGGCCAAGATAAGCCTTAATGTAATAAAATACAGTACATAAAACCATAATGCTACCTCTTTGCTGAAGAGACAATGGCTGCAATACAAGTACTTTGTTCCACCAAAATTGAGAAAAACATGTCTTCAGTTTAAATGTCTTAGGGTGTGAACAAACATAATAAGAAAAGGAGTACTTGTGGCACCTTAGAGACTAACCAATTTATTTGAGCATGAGCTTTCGTGAGCTACAGCTCACTTCATCGGACGCATACTGTGGAAATTGCAGAAGACATTATATACACAGACACCATGAAACAATACCTCCTCCCACCCCATTCTCCTGCTGGTAATAGCTTATCTAAAGTGATCATCAAGTTGGGCCATTTCCAGCACAAATCCAGGTTTTCTCACCCTCCGCCCCCCCACAGACAAACTCACTCTCTTGCTGGTAATATCCCATCCAAAGTGACCACTCTCTTCACAATGTGTATGATAATCAAGGTGGGCCATTTCCTGCAGAAATCCAGGTTCTCTCACCCCCTCACCCCCCTCCATGGATGGGCTATTACCAGCAAAAGGGTGAGTTTGTCTGTGGGGGGGCGGAGGGTGAGAAAATCTGGATTTGTGCTGGAAATGGCCCAACTTGATGATCACTTTAGATAAGCTATTACCAGCAGGAGAATGGGGTGGGAGGAGGTATTGTTTCATGGTGTCTGTGTATATAATGTCTTCTGCAATTTCCACAGTATGCATCCGATGAAGTGAGCTGTAGCTCACGAAAGCTCATGCTCAAATAAATTGGTTAGTCTCTAAGGTGCCACAAGTACTCCTTTTCTTTTTGCGAATACAGACTAACACGGCTGTTACTCTGAAACAAACATAATGGTGCATCATATTGCATGATAGCTGCAAAGCAAACCTGCAACCCTCTGTCACAGGAAGGATCGTTTTTTAAAAGGCTATTTCTAAAATAGTTTTATCCAGAAATATTTCTATTTAACTCTGAAATCGGTACTCCTCCTTGTTTGTTCTTAAATTGGAGCTGAGATTTTTCTAAATGGCCATCTGACCCTCTTTAATTAAACAACCCCTCTGTAAAAAACCTTAAAAGCTACTGATCATCCATATGTACATTCCTCTGATGGTGTGCATCTGCCAGAGATTGGAGTCTTTCGGCCTACAGTACCCTTAGAACGTACATGCACTCCTCAGTCCTCATGTTTCAAGGTTGAGGCACGCTATCCACTGTTCAGTTCTTCTCACCAACTCAGGGCTTAGAGATGGAGCCTGACTCTCAGAGATGGCCAGCCTCTCTCTTATTATTTATAGCTCATAGTGTTTATAGTGTTAGTGTTTTAGTCATTAGGTTGACTGTTGCGACCCTTTTTAGTTGTTAGAATCTTATTCGTCACCAGTATGGTGTCATCCAGTTCTCCCGAATTCAAATGCTGCCCCTTATGCAAGGGAGCTATCCCAGCCTCTGATGGATAATCGTCATGTCCCTGTCTGGGAGAATCACAGTCCCAGTAAATACACCCTTTGTGAGACCTTCAGCTATCAGGCTAGAAAGAACAGGGAGGCCCGCCGTCAGGTCTTCCTAATGACTACGCCCATGATATACGCTTCCAAACCAGGCTCATTAGACACCCCCCACTCCCCTCCGCATGAGGACCTTCAGAGCCCCGGATCATAAGTGCAGGCTTATTGTCTGACTAGAACCACAACATTGTCCTCCAACAGACAGCAGGGAGCCAGAAGTCCCAGAGGTAGATTGCCTACCATGGTTTCTTCTAAAGAAAGCTTCCCATGATACCAATAATTATCTGATCTCCACAGTCTGGAATGGTTCCTATTGAAGCTCAGTCTTGAGTTGAGTCTGACCATACAGTATTGTAATGCCCAGCACCAAAATCCAGGATTTTGGGGAAAAGTTTGGCATGAAACCCCAATGTTGTCTACCTCAGTGGCCATGGCACAGACTCTCTTGGCACCAGAACCAGGCTGATCAGGGCACCTGTACCATGACTCTAGTGGAGACTGCAATACCACTGTGGGAAAACCTGGTTCCAGGTCACCTGTCTACGCCACCTCACATGGCACCATTCAGATTCTTAGCACCGATGGCTCTGCAGAACCCCAATCTTCCCCTGCTGTCAGCTATAAGCATTTCATTCGGCACCGACTCTATCCACTCTTGCAGCACCATGGATCCACTGCATTGCCCGTGGATCCAGCATGCACATTCTCCTCAGCTTGATCTTCGAAACTGGCGGTCAAGGAATATCTGTACTAGCAGCATCTTGACTCACCCAGCTTCTCACCACAGCCCTTTACATCTTGTGAGGAGAGTCAGAACTCCCTATAAGAATGATACTGGGATCCACTGAACCCAAACTAATGGTTCTCTAATCCCCGGCTACCAGATTCTTACTCACCACTGCCCATGGTGCCCTTGTTGGGGACCATGGTCGGCTCAGAGCAACTGTGGGCTGAGGGAGCAGAAGACTGTCTCCTCCACGGCACCGCACACATAAACACGCCAGTAACCCTTCCTGGTTCCAACACAGCCTCAAGCAGAGGACAAAGAGGCTGATGAGGGGCTGTGAGGCTGATGGCCCCACAGATGGGCAACTATAAGGGATTTCAAAAACTACTGAAAAGGATGGCTGAGGCCCTCCAAATCCCTATTGAAGAGGTACAACAACAGACGTAATAGTGTTGACTTAATGTATCTAGATTTCAGTAAGGCACTTGACTTTATACCACACAATATTTTGATTAAAAAACTAGAATGATATAAAATTAACATGGCACATATTAAATGGATTAAAAACTTGCTAGCGGATAGGTCTCAAAATATAACTAAGTGGGGAATCATCACTGAGTGGATCCATTTCCAGTGGGGTCCCACAGGGATCGGTTCTTGGCACTACGCTATTTAACATTTTTATCAAGAACCTGTAAAGAAACAGAAAATCATCACTGATAAAGTTTGCAGATGACAGAAAAATTATGGAGTGGTAAATAATGAAGAGGACAGGTCCCTGATTCAGAATGATCAGGATCAGTTGGTAAACTGGGCACAAGCAAACAATGTGCATTTAATACAGCTAAATGTAAATATCGATCTAGGAACAGAATGTAGGCAATAGTTAGAGGATCCTTATACTAGGAAGCAGTGACTCTAAACAAAGATTGGCGGCTCGTGATGGATGATCAGCAGAGCTCCCAGTGTGACACTGTGGCCACAAGAGCTAATGTGATACTGGGACGTATAAATGCAAATCTCAAGTAGCAGTAGAGAGATTATTTTACCTCTGTATTTGGTACTGGTGCAACCACTGCTGGAATGCTGTGTCCAGTTCTGGTACCCACAATTCAGGAAGGATGTTGATAAATTGGAGAGAATTCAGAGAAAAGCCACAAGACTGATCAAAGGATTAGAAAATATGCCTTGTAGTGATTGAGCTCCTTGAGTCTTTCTATTTAGCTTAACAAAGAGAAGGTCAAGGGATGACTTCTTTACAGTCTATAAGTACCTACATGGGGAACAAATATTTAATAATGGGCTCTTCAATCCAGCAAAAAAAGTTAGAACACGACCCAATGGCTGGAAGCTGAAGCTAGACAAATTCACACAGGAAATAGCCATTGCAACAGTTTACCAAGGTCCATGGTGGACGATCCATCATTGACCATTTTTAAACTAAGATTGGATGTTTTTTTCTAAAAGCTCTGCTGTAGGAATTATTTGTGTTTTACAGGAAGTCAGACTAGATTAGCATAGTGGTTCCTTCTGGCCTTAGAATCTATGAATAGTGTATTTAAATGAAGCATGTCAAATGTTAAAATTGTGTGTTGCATATTTACTTCCAAAGTAATGAGATGTAAGATCTTGTAATGTATTAGCATTGGATGGAATAGTTAGTAGGTTTTTATTCCTTAAAACTTGAAACTCACGAAAGTCAAGTATTTTTGTGGTGTATAACTTTGTGTCCATTTCTTTAGCAACATGAGTATTAGTGCAGTGTAGTAAAAGTCTTTGTTTGTGAAAGCATGATTGGAGAGATGCTTGTGGATGTTTGTTTTTAAACTGAACGGTACAGTGCAGTGGGGGTTCTTTAAAGGGACACTTCCAGTCTGCAAAATTGTGTTTAAATCAACCTGGAATAGCTTCAGGAGATATTTTGGTGATGGTTCAGGGGACAGTCACTCTGCAACTGGGCAACAAAGAAAGTAACAGAACGCCACCAGCCATCACCTTCAGTCCCCAACTAAAACCTCTCCAGTGCATCATCAAAGATCTACAACCTATCCTGAAGGATGATCCCTCACTCTCCCAGATCTTGGGAGACAGGCCAGTCGTCGCTTACAGGCAGTGTAATGACTCATCCCCCAATCTGAAGCAAAAACTCACCAGCAACCACATACCACACAACAAAAACACTAACCCAGGAACCTATCCTTGCAACAAAGCCCGTTGCCAACTCTGTCCAATATCAATTCAAGGGACACCATCATATGACCTAATCACATCAGCCACACTATCAGAGGCTCATTCACCTGCACATCTACCAATGTGCCAGCAATGCCCCTCTGCCATGTACATTGGCCAAACCGGACAGTCTCTATGCAAAAGAATAAATGGACACAAATCAGACATCAAGAATTATAACATTCAAAAACCAGTCGGAGAACACTTCAGCCTCCCTGGACACTCAATTACAGACCTAAAAGTGGCAATTCTTCAACAGAAAAACTTCAAAAACAGACTCCAACGAGAAACAGCAGAACTGGAATTAATCTGCAAACTGGACACCATTAAATTAGGCTTGACTAAAGACTGGGAGTGGATGAGTCATTACACTAACTAAAAACTATTTCCCCTTGCTAATTTTCCCCCTACTGTTCCTCACACCTTCTTGTCAACTGTTTGAAATAGGCCATCCTGATTATCACTACAAAAGGTTTTTTTTCTCTTGCTGATAATAGCCTACCTTAAATGATTGGTTTCATTCAGAGTTGGTATGGCAACCCCCATTTTTTCATGTTCTCTGTATATATGTGTGTGTGTATATATATATAATTCCTACTGTATTTTCCACTGCATGCATCTGATGAAGTGGGCTTTAGCCCACGAAAGCATATGATCAAATAAATTTGTTAGTCTCTAAAGTGCCACAAGTACTCCTCATTCTTTCTGCTGATACAGACTAACACGGCTACCACTCTGAAACCTCTGAGCACTCAGTTGACCTTCCAAATTTTAAGCTTAAAAAAATATACCCTCTTACACACAAGTAAAAACAATAAGTCCCCAAACATGTGACAATACTTGAAAATGTTCTTCTGAAAACAACAAATGCTCCATATTTTGATGTTACTGATGTAGTTTCTCAATTGATTTCTAAATTAAGAACCCAGACCTGTTCATCCATTTACTTGTAAACATGTAAACTTGACTTCAGGACTGGGCCCTAAACCAATTGACTAGTCTGTGTATTGCAATCATATTGGCTGCCATTAAAACATCACTAGCACATGGAGGCTGGAAATTAACAGTTGCTAAATGTACAAACAGCAAGATAAAGTAGTGATGTATATTGCACTCCTTCAATGTCAGTCCAAATTAAAATGTGCTGTCTGGAAAAAGGAAAATCTTTGGCCTTTGTCATTTTAATTACATGAATATCACTGTTTTTATGTGATTTATTTTCATGGCAGGATGGGCATGGGTGAATGCATTATATACTGAAATGCACAGAGAGATTAACTCCGTTACAATGCTGTCAGACTTACTTGACTGTAATCTTGAAAGACACGTTCCCCACAATACATCAGACACACAAGTTGCTTTTGTTAGCTGGAACAACAAGCCTCGTTACAGTCACGGGCAGTGATCTTTTCTGTTCTTTGGATGAATATGGTGTAAAGTCCTTCTGGAAACCCAAAACACCACCAAAAATATGTTAACAATTTATAACTGATATGTCCTTTTTAGAGCAATCAGTCACTGTATACATGGAAAGGTTGAATTGTCCTTTCTCTATTAAATTTCAGTCCCAGCAGCATCACCAGTTGGTGAGTTCACTATATAAGCACTCCACACATGACAATGAGAAATCTGGAAGCACCTGTTGGCATGTGAGCAGAGTTTGGCTGACCACAAGCCTATGGATTGTTCAGTTAAAGATGGAGGAGGAGGACCAAGGGCAAGGTTCAGAGCCCCTATGAGGAACTGGAAAGTTTTATTTACGTGATCTCTCCTACCCAACCCACCTGTGTAAGTGCCTCAGCATGAAACTTACATGCACCCCTATCAGCCTTGAGCGGTGGGCTGATCCTTTCCTGGAGAGGATAATCAGTTACTCAGCCACAACACCAAGGATATCTCTGGGTGGACAGAGCTATTAGCAAGGGCCTGATCCAAATTTCATTGAAACAGAGTTGGAGTCTTTCCACTCATAAGTTGGATCAAACCATAGGAGATAAATACCAGAGAAACTGTTCCAAATAAAAAATAACCCTGTGCACTGTGCATAAAGAATGAGTGCCCCCATTAAACTGCTGCTTCCAGAGGACCATAGTAAATTCTAAAGGTGTATTAGAGACGGTCGAGTGGCAGCTTGAGCTTGTATGGAAAGCAAGTCAGCCATCAACAATTCAATTTTCTTTGTGCGTCTGGAAAGAGATCCTATGACACAAGCCTAGTCTTGACAGGAACAACTGTCTCCAAATTAAGATTGCATTCTTGTTTTTGACCTGTGGGCCAAAACATACAAGGGTTATGACATGTATGAGACCATATGTAAATAGTTAGAACTAATCTACCCTATGGAAGAATTCTTCCATCAACCTAGCATGGTCTGCACAGGGACTTAGATCATCTTAAACATGTCAGTCAGGTATGTGGATTTTTCAGACTCCTGACCGATATAGTTAAAACGACCTAATTTGCTAGTGTAGACCAGGCCTAAGAACTGCTATAATTTTGTTCTAAGTACATTTAATTTTTTTCTCTTGTGACAGTATTGTGGCCGAGTGTACATTTGCTATCATGCTCTTAAACTGGTTTTACAGAAAACTCCCTTAATCCAAACAATAGCAAGAGCAGAGGTGTGAATTCAGCACCCTTCTGGTACCGCAATAAGATTGACTATTAGGGCTTAAAAGGCTGTTTAGAGCTGTATTCTGCCACCGTATTCAAGTTGATTAGTATCTTATGCTGCATAATACTCCTACTGAAATGGGTGGCGCTGCTCACAGAGGAAGGATTTATACAACATGAATAAGAGTGGCAGAATCCAGCTTTCAATGGCCATGTAATCAAATCAAAATCAGGCCATTTTTAGTCAAGAACTGAACTATGGATTTAGGGGCCTAGCTTTACACCAGAGGTTGGAAAATGTTGGCCTCTTTCGGTCAAACAAAGAAAATGTAAGAAAGAAAGAAAATTCAAAATGCCTAGAACTATGTTAGTGCAAAAATAAGGTTATGAATTTAAACGTAATGGGCTCAGAACAAAAATAACTGTAGCATATTTGCACTCTGCTTGCGCCATCTGTCAACTGATGTCAGGGATGTCATCAATTCCAATTGATCATCCGGTCAATTGATGTCAGGGATCATCAGGCCAATTGTATGGGGTGAAAGTAACTTAAAGGACTTACCAGTATTCCGGAGTACTGAGCAGGGGGACATGGCCTCAACTGGAAGAGGTGGGGCCTTTAAATACCCAGGCCCTTTAAATCAAGATTTAAAGGCCCCAGGGCTCTAGCTGCCTCTGAGAGGCCTGGGGCCTTTAAATCACCCCCAGAGCTACCAGCTACAGAGGCGGCTGGGAACCCCGGGGCTCAGGGGCGATTTAAAGGGCTCCGGGCTCCGGCCACTGGGGGGAGCCCCAGGCAAATTCCACTGCAGTTCGCCATTCCAGGCCAATGGGGGCTGTGGGAAGCAGCGCAGGCCAGCCGCCAGTGGAAGCTGTGATTGGCCGAACCTGCGGACGCTGCAGGTAAACAAACTGTCCTGGCCTCCCAGCGGATTTCCCTGACCGGCCGCATGCCAAAGGTTGCCGATCCCTGGTGTAGACATACCCTGACTGTCTTATTTGGACTCTTATCAAAGAAGTTATTTATAGTGATTGTGGTGGGGGCTGATTAGCTGATGGTTGCTAGGCAATCTGTCTTTCAGAAACAGAGTCTCGTTCTTTAGTACCAGCATGAGAGATAAAAAGGAGGTTACACTCCTGGGACAGATCCTGCTCCTGCTGAAGTCAGGAAATGACAAAATTCCCATTGACTCCCATGGAAGAAAGCACAGGCTCTTAATGATCAAACCTCCATGTTTACTATTTATAAATATATTATCCTCACAGCAAAATGGCTGACTAAGTATTCTACAATTAGTTAGCAACATAGTAAAAGCATCCTGATTGGTTAATAATTAAATCACACAGTGTTTCAGTATCATAAGAACATAAGAGTGGCCACACTGGGTCAGACCAAAGGTCCATCTAGCCCAGTATCCTGTCTTCTGACAGTGGTCAAGGCGTGGTGCCCCAGAGGGAATGAACAGAACAGTGATCCATCCCCTGTCGCCCATTCCCAGCTTCTGGCAAACAAAGGCTAGGGACACCATCCCTGTCCATCCTGGCTAATAGCCATTGATGGACCTATCCTCCATGAATTTATCTAGTTCTTTTTTGAACCCTGTTATAGTCTTGGCCTTCACAACATCCTCTGGCAAAGAGTTCCACAGGTTGACTGTGCGTTGTGTGCTTCAGGATAGTTTACCATTGTGTCTTTAATACTGTCTCCTTGAGAAACCTTCAGCGCTCCTGAACGCCCACTTTCTCTTAGATTTCCCCCACGCTATTTTCTTCTCTACAAATTCTGAGTTTGTTGGAGTCTGCTATTTTTGAAGTGCACAGTCCTTATTCTGCTGCTATCATTCCTTCCTTTCTTTAGAATCATGAAATCTATCATCTCATGATTACTTTCACCAAACTCGCCTTTCACCTCCACATTCGCTACTAGTTCCTCCCTCTTGGAAAGAATTAAGTCTAAAATGGCTTTCTCCCCCACCCCACCCCACCCCCAGTTACGTTCCACTTTCTGAAACAAAAAGTTGTCCTCAGTACATTCCAAGAACTTATTGGAAGTTTTGTGCTTTGCTGTATTACTTTTCCAACAGATGTCTGGATGGTTAAAATCCCCCATTACTATCAGATCTCATATTTTGGGTAGTTCTGTTATTTGTTCTAGAAATGTCTCATCTACCTCCTCTTCCTGATTTAGTCATCTACGGAAGACCCCTACTATGACATCATACCTATTTTTTTACCCCAGTTATCTTTACCCACAGACTTTCAATTGGTCTGCCTCCTGCCTCCTTCCGGACCGCAGAACAAGAGTATATGTTCTTGAAGCATAATGCAACACCACCTCCCTTTTCTTCTTTCCTGCCCTTCCTGAACACGCTATATCCTTCTATAGCAATATTCCAGTCATGAGACTTATCCCACCAAGACTCTGCAATGCCAATTAACTCACAGTTTAGCTTACATACTAATATTTCCAGTTCTCCCTGTTTATTCCCCATAGTACTTGCATTTGTGTATATCCATCTAAGAGGATGAGCTGATTCCCCCTCTAATTTCCCTTTTGTCGCTCCTATGACCCCATTGTAATTTCCCCTGTTCCCCCTGCCTTGTGTCTCCCCCCACCATCATCTACCAGCTGCCTCTGGAGTGACAGGACTGTGGCCAGGAATCTAAGAGTAGAAGGGAGGAAATTTGGGGCAATGATACCATGGCAAATTGATACACTCACAGACTGCAGTCATGGGATCTTTACTGTCCATCACCTCATATTTGAAGTCTCGTCTGAAAGATGAGTGCTTCCCTGAAGAGAGAGGAAATTCGAAAGGTTTTTTCAGGGTCAGGAATGTGGCCTCTCTCCTCAGTTGCAACATCAGACATTGGGAAATAGCAAGTTGATCTCAAAGAGCACAGATTCCCAAATGAGAAAGCAGACGTTAGTACACATTATATGGCATCCACATTTTCAATGACCAGTGCAAAGGAGTAGAGTACATAGATTTAATTATATAAACCAGTTTTGATTATAAAGCAAACAAGTACTCGCTTCCTTTCACCTCTAAGTTCTAAATAAGATTTTACCCTTATGGAAGAGTCCTACAGAATTGAATACAGAATGATTCCCTTTGCAATGGTTTTTTAAACCATCCTATAGACTTTGATAGAAAATTATATACCTGTAACAAATTACTTCGGATGTTTAAAAAAAAAATCACCGAAAATATCTCAGGTCAGAAGGGACCATTGTGACCACCCAGTCTGACCTCCTGCATAACACTGGCCATATAATTTGCCAGATGACCAGAGTGCAGAAGTGCCCATTGTTATCTCAAGAGTACTTATCTGACATCTGAGGTCTCAGCTAGAAGACAGATATTTAACACCGTTTCAAAAAGGAACATGTTAATGTGCATGCTGTTCTCACTATTTTTTCTCTGTGTAGAAGCTATTCTAGAGTAGCAAGAAAATCATCCATCTTTGTTGACAGAATATTCCATAAGCTAGTAGGAAGGCTTTGAAAATGTTGACCCCTAAGTACTTTTTAAAAATATCTATCTGAAACAAGCTAGTTCACCTAAAACACCACCATTTAGTTGTCCTTCAATGAAAGGATTAAAGACCATGTCATTTGAACTTCAAGCAGAAAATCCAGGCTGACAGATTGTGGACGGTGACTGAGTTTTTCTGCCTATGTAGATTTGAAATGGATAAGGATATTTTTGGGGAAGGAAGGAAGGAAAGGGAGTCCTTTTGGTTAAGGTACATAACTTGGAGTCAGTAGACTTGGGTTCTGATATCTAGTTCTACTATGGGATTCCTTTGAGACTACTGGCAAATTACTTAGGGCTATATTTTTCCAGAGTGATTGTTAATTTTTGATAGCTGAAATTTTAGATGCCAAATTTTAGACATTTAAATGCCAAGTTGGGCACGGAAAATGAATGGATGCTTTCAAAACTTTAGGCATTAACCTCATGGTGCCTTACTTTCCTGTGTCACAGCCTCAAATGAATGTTCGTAAAGCATTTTAAGATCACTGGATGGGAAACATTATAGAAATGCCACATTTTAAAAAAACTAGACATTAGGGCTCAACTGTTCAAAGGTGGCCTCTAATTTCGGGATGCTTTTTTAGGTGCCCAGTTTTAGACACATAGGCCCTGATCCACAAAAGTATTTAGGCTCCTAACTTTCATGGAAATCAAGAGAAGTTAGAAGCCTAAATACCTTCCTGGACCTGGGCCCTAGAATCTCGTTTTCATAGGTGTTAATCTCCTGAAACTCCTTCCAAACCCAAATCGGATTATTAAAATTTGATATGGAATAGGCTACTACTTGACAAAATGTGATTGTTTTGCTGTGTTCCTCATCTTCAATCCCCACCAATTCCCTCTTTCTTTCTCTTAGTTGTGGTCACTCTGCTATTCCCCATGTTCTTTTCATTTCTTCTTTACTCCACCTCAATCTCACCTCCCTTTCTTCAAAATCTGGGGGCTCAACACCTCTGAAAATCAGGCCATAAAACCATGTAAAATTTGAAGCAGCAAAAATTAAAGGTCACTCTTGAAAATATGGACCTTAGTATGTACTAAGCTTTTATTTTTTGGTTTTGTGAGAGGGAAATTGAAATAGTTTGGGAAGAGTCTGCATCCTGCAATTGTAGAAGTTTACCTAAATCTTACTACATAGCCGAAGTACGGTGCAATGATGGAATACTCCCGTGGAAACTTTCAGATAACTTTAGACTCATGGACTGGACTGAACAGTCTGTATAGCCCTGAGTGCACACTTGTCGTTCTTTAAGAGATGAGAAGTAATTTCATGCAATTGCCTGGTAACAGAGATTTCAGAGCAAGTGTTCATAGAATCATAGGGTTGGAAGGGACCTCAGGAGGTCATCTAGTCCACCCCCCTGCTCAAAGCAGGACCAATCCCCAATTTTTGGCCCAGATCCCTAAATGGCCCCCTCAAGGATTGAGCTCACAACCCTGGGTTTAGCAGGCCAATGCTCAAACCACTGAGCTAAAGTGGAATTTGTGAGCTACATCCTAAGGTTACAAAAAGAGACTTTCCAAACGTTTTCTTTTTCTGGATTATGCAGTGCAATTCTGGTACCAAATGAAAAGAAACTGGGGTGGGGGAGGCAATTTTACATTGTGTAGTCCAAGTATATTTTACTTATAGGACCTTGTGAAATTTGGGACACCAAAGTGAATATCCTACTCGTGATCTCATGAGTGAAATCCTGGCACCATTAAAGTCAATGGGAGGTTTGCTACTTCACTGGAGCCAGAATTTCACCCCCATTTCTCTCTCTCTCTCTCTCTCTCTTTTTTTTAAATGCCACTCTCTATGGCCCTGATTCTGCAGGGTGTTGAGTGGTGCTGAGTATCCTCATCTTCCTCTTCATCCTTCATCTCCCAGTGAAGTGCCAAGGCTATGCTGGCAGCAAGAGGAGAGGGGAAACCACATCACAGAAGGGTATTTCCAGAAGCTTGAGGAGAGTTCCCTGAAAATCTGCGGGGTGGAGGGGCTGGGCATGGGGTTGCTGGGATTGGAAGGATCACAGAGTGGGAACTGGCTGGAAGTCTGGGAGAGATTGCATGGCAAGGGGAGAGAGCTGAAGGGATGATGTAGGAGGGTGGGTATGAATAGTGTGAAATTAAAGTGCCTCTGGCATTTGGGTTCCAAAACAAAATTAATTACAGCAGCAGGACATTTGCGGCTCATTATTCATACACATGCACTTTCTTAGATTTTGTATGTGTGTGTGTGTGTTCCCGTCTGGCATCTCTTGATTAAACAAAAATGCTGGAGAAAATAACATAAATTACAGTGAAATCATGGTTTGTCAGCTGCATAATGAATGAAAAGTGCTGTATTTTCCCCACAGGCATAAAAAATAAAACCTGTAAGACAGGCTACATCTTAATTCATACAGAGGGAAAATGGCCATACAGCTTTCAAAGAATATAAAACAAATCAGAACATTTTAAAAGAGAAGAATTTCAATATTAGGATCAGACTGCATATTTTAGTTATCTAGCTAGCCTTATGTTCTGGGAATAGAGTTTGAAAGCCATGGTCCTTCTAATAAATGTAATTGCTCTTTCAGCATGACATTACATAAGGTACATGTCGATAGACTACAAATGAGCTTTGACAGGATTTCAAAGGTATTTAGGAGCCTAATGATGCAGATAAACATCTAGATGCGTTTGGTACCTATCAACATCCTTAAGCTCCTAAATACTTTTGGAAATCTGTCCTGTGTTTAGTCAGCTGTGCACACTTGTCTTAGTGCATTAAGAATGGGGGGAGTCTTACCCTTTTATGAAGAATCAGTCACAGGTTGCTCCCAGAGGCAGGTTATTGGATTAATGAGCCGATCCTCTGGCCAGTCTTGCAAAGGGTACGTGCAAAAGTTATAGATTCTTACTCTTTGTATATTCAGTAAGGGCTAGAATGCTAGATTATAAAAGCCTTACTCACAATGTGAGCATTTTCTCAGAGAAAGAGTCCCAATTAAGTCAGTAAGGCTACTCCTGTGACTTTGGCCTGGTCTACACTGCAAAATTATGTTGATTTCGGTCACCTTGCATTGACCTGTTTGTGCATGTGTCTACACTCAAATTTGTCTCTAAGCAATGGGAGCATCCTGTTACAGCAACGTCACCTTCCCGAACAGCATGGAGGCATTGTCAAGCTACTGAGGTTGACACAGTGCGAGTGTGACCTATGTTGACTCAGTCCTCCAACTGCTGTCCAACACAATGCCCCGTTTCTGGCAACAGTGACCGCTCTGGTCTCGTTGTTGTTAAGCCCCCTGCCCAGGAGTCATGGAAAGTGGAAGCCATCCCACCCTTAAAAAACACTGTGTATTTTTGAAATGCCTTACTCTGACTGCCCAGCTTGGTGAGCACACCTAAGAGCTCTCCCTTGTTCTCTGCAGCTGCTCAACTTACCATTCAGGCTGCACTCTCTGTAGTAGAGAGAGAGCCCGGAACATGGGGCCTGGTGCAAGGCTTGAACCAAAATCAGCAAAAGCCATGCTATGAGCAAAAGTCAGGCCCTGTCATGAAAGGGATGCTTGCTTACAACGTCACTGTCCAGTCCATGACCTTGGCAAAAGCATGGTTAGCATTGCTAAAACACAAGCACTCTAAGAAGTACTAGATACTGGGTATTCATGTAAACACATTCCAGAAGGCTACTACAGGTGCACCCCACCACAGAGTTATGGCATAAACACAACCCTGGGAGATGGTACGGGAACACACTGACACCAAGTAAGACAAGGAGGGGAGGACAGGATGATGGATGGAGATGTTTTGTTTGAACCAGTAGGTCCATAGGTTTGGGAATTATGTCAGGAGTGTAATGCATAACTTGTTTTTAATCGCTGTATAAAAGAGAGCTCATAGGAGGAGCACCTTTGTCCAGCCTAGGGGGGCAGCAGAAAGTCCTGCTGTTGACTGAGCTGAAGCCACTGTCACAGGAATACAAGTGTTAGTTACCTGTAGCTCCTATGGGTCGCTAGGACCGTGCTTCGTCGGCAATACCTGACCGAGGGCCTTTGCCACGGAACCAAAGCTGTGGTCTTTCTGGGTAGTACTACTGAGATCTGCTAGGCTGGCTGTCGGTAAGGGCTGGTACAGCATATGGAAAGAAAACACTTGCACGCCACTGACAACATGCTGTAGCTGCACTCCTGCCTGGAGTAGACAGACCCGGCTGTGCTGGGCCTGTGGGGAGCAGAGGCTGTGCAAACACCGCTCTGGACCAGCTATAGAAATGTGGACATCTCAGAAAAAGTTGCACAGAGGGAAGATGGGGATTAGCAGCAGTGCCGCGCAAAAGCGAAGGAATTGCGGCAGGCATACCAGGGAGGAGCAGCTGTGCTGTCTTTGGCTGTTACCCTCAGGAGTGAGATATCCGCTAACATAGAATCATAGAATACCAGGGTTGGAAGGGACCTCAGGAGGTCATCTAGTCCAACCCCCTGCTCAGAGCAGGACCAATCCCCAATTTTTGCCCTGATCCCAAATGGCCCCCTCAAGGATTGAACTCACAACCCCGGGTTTAGCAGGCCAATGCTCAAACCACTGAGCTATCCCTCCCCCCAAATCACCACCAGCACCACCAAACATCACCACCGCCTGTGGAAAATGGTGCCAGTATTTAGTGCCACTGCCCTATGCTTGTACCCATGGAAATAGGGACCAAAATTTTGTTTTATGCAACCAGAAGTCTTAACGCCCTCCTGCTACCACCCCACCACACACCCCTGGTGGGCCATACTCACCATGGTTGGGGCTCAAGAGCGGTACTGTGTAGACACGCTCCAAAGCTGAACTATCAGTAAGCATGTCTTACTAAACATTTTATGGGAATAAGGGAAGGGCGTTTTGAAACTTATCTTTCTCTTTCCATTTTGACTGTAAATCCAATGATCCATTATCTTTATTAGTTCACCACACATACTGCAGCATGCCTAGCAGTACTCAAAGCATCCCGTACTTGTAAATGTACAGCACCCTGGAACTCATAGGTTCAAGAAAACACCCAGTTGTGTGTGTACATGTAGAGCAAGCACCACAGAATTCACAGGTTCAGTAAAACCCAGAGACGGGGTAATTATTATAGCTATACACCAAGCACTACTGAATTCTTAGCAGCACCCAAACCATCAGGCCCAGAGCACAGTCCAGTGCAGCACATTAATGCCTGAATGCAAACTGACTCAGGGCCTTCTTTCGGATCCAGCAAATGGACAGCACCTCAGGTCCAAAGGGGGGGGCCACCGTCCTTAGGGAAGGGTTGGAAAGAGATTGGCCTCCTGAGGCCCAATAAGACTGAGGGTGCTTATTTGGAGCTGAAGCTGTGGTGGACTTGTGGCCACTGGACAACCCCTGGGTGGGATATGAAGGACTGTTCGCCAGCCAGAGCCCATGCTGGAGGTGGGGGTTATCTCTGGTAAGCTTATTAACATGCATGTAGGTTCTTTTGTTGTATTTTATATGTGTTTTCTGTAGAGCATTTATGTTAAGAATAAATGTGCTTAGAAAGAGCTGGGTGGTAACTTGACTTGGGCAACTACACCATGTACCATCTGTGAAGAAAAAGTAAAGCATGCTGGCTTAGGCAGCTTGACTTTGCTGGGGAGCCTGGAAATACCCCATTCAGGAGGGAGAGAGACAAAGATCTCCACCCAACAGGGGCACCGGCAGGGGAACTGGGAGTCTGTGAGTGTGTGCCCTTGCTGGACCACTGAGGGGAAATATGGGTGTAGTTGCCCTGAACTGTGACCAGGTTCTTTAAAGGAAACTGGATTTTAAAGCCATTCTTTTTATTTTGCTCAGCCTGCTATTGCCTAAAAGTTTCTCCACAAAATAAACATCACTCCCCAAAGGAAAACAGGAAGAGTAAGTCTTTGCCATCAGCAGCACAGTAATGTAGCAATTCCCCAATGTTAGTGTCCTGCAGTAAAGTAACCCCCTGAAATGGATCTAGTGCAACTTCAGTGAAAGAAAATCTGCAACTTCTCAGCAGACGTGCCAGTTGTCATTCAAAGGCTTTTATATGGCGTTGTATGAGGGCAGGAGACACTGTGGGAAAACAAGCGAGCCAATCTAATTTCTTTTTGCATTCACCAGTGACTCAAGGTTGGGAATTTTAATCAGAAAACAGCTTTTGTGTTTATCTGTCTTTCAGATTGATGGATAGGAATTTAATTGTACTCAGCAGCAGTGTAGCATGACTCACTGTGCCCACTGAAGAGGCTCTGGTCAACATAACAGAATTTAAAGTATGAGCAACAAAAAGGATAGACCAAAAACTGAATTAGGGGCGACTCTGAGAATTTTATGTAGGCTTTTTAAAAATTAATTAGATCAGGTATGTATTATGGAGAATTCAGTATTAAAGGAAGGAACCTTAATGCAGGATGCGTTATTCCATTTCTACATGAAAAGGGTCTTTTGTTCTTTGCAAAAACTCTCAGTTGAGACAAGGGAATGCTTAGCTTTTTAATACCAGTGGGCACTTTATACAAGTTCTTTCAGAATCATTGATTTCCCTGCACCTTAATGTACAGGAGAGACCAGAGGTTTAGTCCTCAGGGTTCATAATTTCTATCAGGTTCCAACTTCGTTTCCTATAAGTAGCTATTATATTATATGCTTAGCCTGCATATGAGGGCATATCTGGAAAGATTCTCTTTCAGGTTTTTGCTTTTTTTTTAATGTTTAAAACTTATTGACAATGTTATGAATGTAGAAATAAAGCAATCCACAATTACAAATAATATAACAATAGAAGGGTCAGCTTTTCATTGGAGTTATGTCTTACATCAGCTGAGGATCTCATCCAAATTATGTATGTATGAAAAGCATTAAAAATAACGATGGATCCAAGTGGATCCCTCGTGCATGGCATGCCCTTTGCAATGCTTTGCTGCCATAGCCCCCAGCCTGCTCTGCTCACAAACAGCCTCCAGCATGTAAGTCACTCCCAGTTATGTCTGTGTTTGTGCTGCAGTCAGCCAGCCACACCTTGGTTCTTACTGGCCGTGGTTATATTCAGGGTGACCTCCACATGCTCCTAGTCCTAGATTTCGCCCCCAGAAATTCATGTCGTGTACTGCCCAGCCCTCTCCTGGACAATAACTTTAATACAGTACTAGAAACAATACACACACAGCTTGCCACCCCACATGGAGCAGGGATGGGGTGCGCTTGGGGAGGGGGCAGAAAGAGGTGAGGAAGAGGCAGGGTTGGGGCAGGAAGAGGCGGGGTGAGGGTGGGGCCTTGGGGGAAGAGGTGGAGTGGGGGGTGGGGGTGGAGCGGGGGCAGGAAGAGCTGGGCAGGGGCGGGAGGTTGGGGGAACAGGTAGAGTGGCAGAGGGGCCTGGGGCTGAACAGGGGCTGAACACCCTTGGGGAAAATTAGCACCTGTGCACAGGAGAATGGATTGAAGGGGCAGGGAAAGCTGTCAGGAGCTGGTTATGGCTTTCTGATTCTGTGGGCTGATTTATCTGCTGGGTCTTGGCATAGAGCAGTGTGGGGGCTGCTGTGTCTTTTGCCAGTTGAGAGTCAACAGACTGGGACAACGGAGCCAGAGCAGGGATGAGAGTTGGGCCCAAAGTCACAGTAAATACCAATGGTTAAAGCAGATTGAGAGATCTCACTGTGCCAATTGGAGGAGGAGGAGCTGTGGGGGGAGCTCCCCCTCTTTTGGTGGGGGGGGGCTGTGCACTCTTAAAGGGAGTTAGAGTGGTAAGGGGGGGTGTTAAGAGCTCTCAGAACCTTGGAGGTGCCCATGACTTTGCACACAACAGACTCTGAATTCTGATTATTTTGCTACTTTGGCTGATGGGTTAAATGAATCAACCTTTGCCTAAATTCTAACCACGTGAACGGTAAAAATCTATCCCTGCCTATGAGCCCCCTCCTCACAGTGCTGACGATTGATTTTTCACATCAATACTTCTACAACCCAAAGGCCAACTTTTAGCATCTACTGTAGCTACATCAATGTACAGAGCAAATTTCCAAGTGAGGGGTGCTTTGGGGTCACTGGAGCCTCTGTAGACTCTGTGTACAGCTGTTCCTTTTCCAGCCACACCCTGTCCTCTGCATCCCAGAAGCAGTCCTTATGCTGTTTAAACCAAGTTAGGCACTAGCACATGGGTTGGGATCAGTGAACAGTGTTCCCCCAATTTTAAATGTCTTGGCCATGGTCAGTTTAAAGGACCATTGGCCCCGTCTGAAAAACTTAAAGCAAAATGCATGCAGTTTTGTATTCCATCACTGTGGATTACTTGAACATTCCTATTTACATAGAAGTATTCTATCTTCTAAACTAATCAGCAGTGATCCAGGCATTGTAGGCCGCAGGACCGGGAGTCAGAAGATTTAGGTCGCCGCTCCGGACAGATCCGACTGAATTTAAGCCCTGCTAATAGGTCCACGAAAGATTGCTGTTACCATAGAACAGTGATTTTCAACCTCTAGTCCATGGACCAATGGGGTCTACAAACTATGCCTAAGGTTTCCAAAGGGGTCTGCACCTGCATTAGACATTTTTTAGGGGTTTGCAAATGAAAAAAGGTTAAAACCCACTGAGATAGACTCAGCCGTGTTGGGAAAATGTGCAGCTGCACTGCCTAAGGCGAGGCACCAGAGTCCTTCTGTCTCAAAGGGACAGAATTTCTCTTGGAGCCCATCAGTACATAGAGGAGGAGCACACACTGTTACCCAGGGTTCTTTCAACCCAAAGCTCTTGATAACTTTTACTCTGTGCGAGGTGGTGTCAGGACATAAATCAGGGGAGACACGGCCATCCGACCGATAGGTGGCTGGCACAAACAGGACAACACAAGAGTGCTTTCACCTAAAGCTAAACTTTACTTAGTCTCAAGCACTTACGCACGTTGGCAAAAGGTTAGTAAAACACTCCAACCCTGGTGTTTACCAAATTACCAAAGCTGAGTGTGGCTCTCAAGTGACACAGCGGCAGGCTTCCGGTGGCCAAATCTTCCGTCTGCCGGTGGGGACTCGAGATGTATCCAGAGGGAGAGTCCAAAAAGAGTCCTACTACCTCAAACTTTTCCCCCTTATTTATACATTAGTAACAGAATGACATGTCCCTTAAAGAAAACTTGTTAAGTAAGCAGTTTCAATGGTCAAGCAAGAAGTTCCTTCTGATTATCAATTAACCAGGTGTGGGTTTTTCCAGAGTTTGCAGCCTTGAGGCTCCAATAGATATTTCTGGGGCACATCCTGCTCTTCGAAAATGCATGTATCAGCCACTTCAACACAATTCTTATCAGGAAGGATGTGGGGTCAAGCTGCCCTCTCTGTGGCACCAAAAGACCCCTCTCCCCTCCTGCCTTGGTTAAGCTAAGCCTGCTGACTTGGCCAATTTACAGCCTGCTGACTTACCTGCTTTTAGCAATAAGTCATAGTGGTTTCAGGCATTTTACTGGTTTGCCAAAGTCTCCCCGTACAACACAGTGTTACACCCCTTAATGGGATACAGCCTATGATAAATATGTTCCAGTGAGGACAGCCAGCACAGCTGGCTGCAGGGGGCACAGAGCTATGGCTCCAGCTACTTTACACCCCTCCCAGTCTCTTTGGGACCCCTGCACTCCCATGGAAGTAGTGAGGGATCAATCCCTGAACTCTTCTGTGGTCAAGGACTACCTTTCTGCTTGGCTCTTACATGCAGTGTGCAAGCAGGGGGAGAAGTCTTACTCACCTACCTGTCTCCAACTAGCCACCTGCATAAGGGCAAAGCAGAATCTAGCCCTTAGCAAGGGGAAAGGAGCAGCTGAAAAAAACACATGCCAATTAAATGTGGCTTTGAAAATAGTACTAAGTGTGCTGGATTGTGATTGTGGTTCCTTCAGCCAGACCTTTGAGCCCTACTGAATTGTGCCAGATCCTCAGCTGGTGAAATTTGTCATAGTTCCATTGACTTCAGTGAAATGCTACCAGTTTACACCAGCAGAGGATTTGGCATAAAAATTCACGTTCTAGCCAGATCCAGGGGTTGCTGAATAATGATGTAGTTTCCATCTTTTCCAGAAGACTAGGACAATCATGTTAGTGCTCTATCAGGTCACTGGGCACAGGACAACCTATTTGGAAGAGTAAAATGTCCTTGAAGCTCTTTCTGCTCTATATAATTTCTCTATATAATTTCTTATATTGTGCTCAACGCTGTAGTATCTGAGCACCTGCCAGTCGCGCATTAAGCAACATGACTGACATCTGTCATGTGGTGTTTGTTTTCTCATCCTCTCCTCAGGGGGAAGCACATGCACTGGAGTGTCTTGTCTTGGTAGGTGTGTTAGGTTTTGTTGTACTTGTTTCTATGTAGTTATGTTGGAGAAGGCTGGTCGAAGAACTGCGCCTTACACTTGGAGAAGAGGGCAGTGAGGTTTGTGATGATCCTTAGTTCCTGTGAGTGTTCATTTCACACTCTTACTGGCCCCCAGAAAGTTCTGTCTCCACCACAGATGAACTTTACCCTTATTATAGAGGAGTTCCATTGGGCCTGAGGAGCAAAATTGTCAAGCACGGTCTTCATCCCAGAGTTTTAGGCTATCTTTTAGATATCCAGAGCTCATGCCATGGAGCGCCTTGAAAATAAGGTCTGAGACCCTGAACTTGACTCATTCTACGAAAAGCCAGAGAGCATAGGTCAGGTCTGATGTTTCCACAATACCCTGTGCTGCAGTGTTCTGTACTAGTTAGAGTTTCCCAAGTGTTGAAGGCTTCTTACCCAGGTATATCACATTGCTGTAGTGTGAATAACTGAGGCCAGGTCATCTATCTGGAAGGGGTGGAATCTCCTAGACCAGTGCTTCTCAAGCTATCTGATGTGGGGGACCGGCAATTTTTTTTCCAGTGTGCGCGCAGACCGGCAGCCAATGGCTCGCGGACAGCACCGGTCTGCGGACCACCACTTTGAGTAGCACTGTCCTAGACAACAGGGGATGGTAGAAAGCATTACTTGCAGATGCTGCTATGTGAGAGCTTAATGTCCATGAGGAATTGGGGAGAACTCTAAGCTACAGAGTTGACTAATTGTGAGTGCATGCCTTCAATCAAAGGAGACTGCACCATAGGCTATAAAACTCTTCAAAATATTATCCTTTACTCAACAGCATCACCTCTTTCTTGCTTGCGTTCAGCTTCAACCAGCTGTTCTTCATTCATGGGCTGAGCTCATCCAAGCACTGGACCATCTTGATGGTAGTGGTGTGGTTGTATGTGGTAAAGGATAGGTAGAGCTGTGTGCCATCTGCATATCACTGGCACTTGAGTCCATGTTGTCTAACCAGTTCTTGTAGTGGCTGCTTGTAGATGTTAAAAAGGACCAGAGAGAGAATTGATCCATGTGAGACTTCACAGGGAAGGTGCCCAGTGGTGATAATTCAGTTTTGCATCACTGCTCATTGAGTGTGCCCCTCTAGGAAGGATGCAAAGTGTTTGCAGTCATTTCCCTGGACCTCTGATACCGCTCTCAGGTGAGGCAACAGTATCTTATGGTCAGTGTTGAATGCTGCGGAGCAATCCAGCAGGATGAGAACAGATGTGTGTCCTCTTTCCATTGACAGGAGGAGATATTCATTATTGCCACTAAAGTAGTTTCGGTTCCATGTCCTGGCCTGAATCCAGATTGTACCAGGTCTAGGATATTAGCTTCAACTAGATGAGCTTGCCTTTGGATAGCTTCGCTATGAATTTGCTCAGGGATGGGAGGTTTGATACAGGGCAGGCTAGAACCAATTTTATCCAGGGTAGGTTTCTTCAGTGTTGGTTAGACTATTGTGTGTTTTGAAGGTGGAAAGGAAGATTCTGTCTCTGACTAAAGCATTGGCTATTTCAGATCAGGAGTGGCACCAATTGCTCATAACCTTTCGACAAGCCAAGAAGTGTTTGGGTGGGATTCCAAGTCTTGGGTCGAGATTCCCTTTGGGAATCCAGAATTTCTTGATAAGAGAATGCCCTGAACTCAGAATGCAGGCAAGCCTTTGAGTATAGGGAGAATGGATACATGTTGTTTGAGAAGATTTCCTGCTTCTTGCATCTCATTTCTATACCTGCCAGTTTTCAGCACCTGCTTGCTTCTTTTTATTGTTTTTAAGGCCAATCTTCAATGGAACTACTTGAGGAGAAAGGTGCTACTTGGTGTCAGTAAGGGAGAAGTGCCAGAGATTCCATGAAGTACACTAGGGATTTGCTATTGCTATTGATTTTTACGTTGAAAGTGCACACATACTGTGGTGATGGGTGGCAGTATGAAGCCCTTAGATAGTCAGGGAATCACAATCTGGCCCTCAGTGATTCCCACACATTAAATATCCAGGACACTTACGTTCCACTGAAAAATGATGTGAAATTTCATATATTTTAAATCTGGGCAATCCAGGTCATTTCTCTGGCCTAATAGTTAATTCTCCATATTGCAGAGACATTGGCCTTGTTTCCCTGGGCTGGGCAAGAAATGTATTGAGAGTGAGTTTAATCTCACGCAGTCAAATTGAATGTAAAAAAATATGTGATGTCATTCTCATTTCTTTCTGTGGTCTCTCTAGGTAAATTATACCCCCCTTCGATTAGTGAATATTCCTCAGGGTGGCCCATGTAGGTTTTGTCTGTCTTCAGTATTATTATAGTATGATCATTACATAGTATGCATTGTCAGTTTTGTCTACACCAGGGGTGGGAAAACTTTTTGGCCCAAGGGTCACATTGGAGTTGCGAAACTGTATGGAGGGCGGGTAGGGAAGGCTGTGCCTCCCCAAACAGCCTGGCCCCTGCCCCCTATCTGTCCCCTCCTACTTCCTGCCCCCCGACTGCCCCCCTCAGAATCCCCAACCCATCCAACCCTCGCCCCTCTCCTTGTCCCCTGACTGCCCCCTCCCAGGACCCCCTGCCCCTAACTGCCCCCCTGGACCCCACCCTCTATCCAATCCCACCCCCCGCTACCTGTCCACTGACTGCCCTGACCCCTATACATACCCCCACCCCCTGACAGGCCCCCCCGGGACTCCCACACCTATCCAACCACCCCCTGCTCCCCATCCCGACTGCCCCCCCTCCAGAACCTTCATCCCATCCAACCGCCCCCTTCTCCCTGTCCCCTGACTGCCCCGCTAGGGTCCCCTGCCCCTTATCCAACCCCCCCACTCCCTGCCCCCTTACCACACCGCTCAGAGCAGCAGGAGCTTGCAGCTCTGCCACCCGTCCAGAGCCAGCCACACTGTTGTGCTGCCCGGCAGGAGCGGTGGGCCAGAGCGCTGGTGGCACGGTGAGCTGAGGCTGCGGAGGAGGGGCCAGCAGGGGAAGGGCTGGGAGCTAGCCTCCCCGGCTGGGAGCTCAGGGGCCGGGCAGGATGGTCCCACAGGCCATAGTTTGCCCACCTCTGGTCTACACTATTAGATATCCCAGTCTCCATTAGATGCAGCTATAATGCTCCAGCTACTGTGCAGACATCATTTGAATGAGACAAACTATAAGTCTTGAGCGCTGTTGTTAAAGGCCTTCTGGCACTTTTCACAGGATTAAGTATTAATTTTATTAAAGGCCTTAGACCCTCAGATGAAATGAGCAATAGAAGTACAAAGTATTATTTTAATATAAATGGAGATGAGCCAGTGAAACCAAATCCGGAGGTTTCAGAGTAGCAGCCGTGTTAGTCTGTATCCACAAAAAGAAAAGGAGGACTTGTGGCACCTTGGAGACTAACAAATTTATTTGAGCATAAGCTTTCGTGAGCTACAGCATGCCTCCGATGAAGTGAGCTGTAGCTCACAAAAGCTTATGCTCAAACAAATTTGTTAGTCTCTAAGGTGCCACAAGTCCTCCTTTTCTTTTTGCAAATCCGGAGGTTGTTTATATCCAGGGCTCATTTCATTTGAGCTGCCAACCACTGGGACAAACGGTGGGCTCAGCAAAGAGACTTAAGCATTGCAACACTGAACATCACAGTACATAACTTATAGGCACTTAGAAAATCACAGGAACAACACAGCAATCCACAAAATCTGAATTAGACACCGAGGCTCCCTACACAATGAATGGGAAGAGATGAGCACCTTATAGATTGCAATCCACAAAGCCAGCGCACTAGGCTGACAGCCACCTAAACTAGCCAATGGGAGATGCTGATCAGAAGGATGTGTGCTAAGCCCGGCCCCTCTGTTGGAGACAGGCATCTAAGTCCAAGCTGCACAGAGGCCTCTAGCTCTGATAGTCATCCACAAACTGAGGGAAGATAGGTGGTTGGCTGCCAAAGTTGTGTGCAGGACCCCCGCAAAGAAACCACCAATCAGAGAGGGGGAGCTCCCATATAACATTTATCCTACTAGGCAGGATACTCACCCAGGATGTGGGAGACCTTCCCCCAGCTCAAGTTCCCCTTCCTCCTGAGAGGAAAAGAAGGGATTTGAAAAGGGCTCTGCCATCTCTGTGGTAAGTGCCCTAACCACTAGGCTAGGGAATAGTCTGATTTGGGGCTCCCTCAATCTCTCCTGTTGAAGTTGTTCCACTTGAATTAAACAATGGAATACTTAAATGTTACTTGGGCCAGAGAAAGAGTTAGAAAGACTGTATAGCCTAGTGATTAGGGCACTCAACTAAGTGGGGCTGTAACCCTAAGTGGCCCTCAATGCCCCCTGACAAAGGGTTCTCTGCCATGTCACAGCACGTCCTGTTAAGCCTGACAAACTCACTGCACCTAACATGTCACAGTCAGGGTATTTATAAAGAATGTCATGCAAGGTGTCAAATGAAAATGTATATTGTACTGGTCATCATAGGTATTGTGTGATGTGTGTATGTATGTTAATTAAAAAGTGGTAGGTGTATACTGGAAATGTTTAAAACCATGTAACCAAACTGGGTTGACAAACAAGTCTGCCCCAGACAAAGTGATGTTGAGTTACTTGCCTGCCTAAGTACCCATTGTGAATCAAGTACTGTAAAACCAACACAAAGGACGCAGCATTTGCATTTTAAGTCAACAGGAAAAGCAAGTTTTCAGGAGAATGAGAAAACAGCGTGGCGCCAGCACACTGGAGCACAAACAACAGAGGGGAAAAGCTTTATCTGGGGACACACTTCAAAAGAATACACGTCAAAGGATTACTGGACTATACGAAGAGGGGAAGAGAATCCCTTTGTTATCCGTCGCCGAGGGAACAAAGAGGTCAGCGCTTTTTGCATCTATGAATAGTGGATCCCCAACCGCATGGGTTGGTGATGCGGAGAAGTGGCTGTAGGCTGTAGACAAAGCTTGGAGTGTGCTCAGGTTATATGTCGTCTCTTAGATGTATGGTATACTTTTGTTTTATTGGTAACCATTTCTGTCACTTACATCTCTGTTCTTTCTTAATAAACTTATTCTTGATTTATTATAAATTCATCTCAGGGCTGTCATATTAAAATAGGGTGTGACCACACAGCTGAACCAACAGGCTGGTGTGTACACTGTCTCTTTGGAGACACCAGACTTGGTAATTGCTGTGGGTGTCCTGTGACAAGGGCCATAGGTTGCAGGGAGATGCTGCTGGAAAGTTTGGGAATGGAATTACACCCAGGGTTAACCTGCAAGGCAAAGATAGCACTGGTGGAGTCCGTTTGGCTGACAGGGAGCTGTCACACAGTTTAGCAACACCAAATCCCTCTTTTGCGGCAGTTGCAGATCCCTGTTCAAACCCCTTCTCTGCCTCAGGAGGAAGGGGGACTTGAACCCAGCAGTCTCCCACATCCTCCTATCCACTACGCTGAAAATTATAAGGAAAGGCTGTCAACTTCTCCTCTCCCCCACAATTGATCTGTGTGAACTTGTCTGAGGGGCCCAATCCCCATAGGCATGCTCAGAGGCCGTGACTTAGGGTGCCACAACCTATCTTCCCTGGTTTGTGACCCACTGTGGGGCTCAGGCAGGGGATAGGCATCCAGGCGCCTGGCGTGAGGCAGTAGTGCACATGCTCAGACAGGAGATAGGCATCCAGGGGCCTGGCGTGAGGCTGCCACGCATGAGCCCAGCGGGGAAAAGTAGGTGCTGAGTGAGTTTAATGTCTACAGGGTTAGGAGGCAGCTGAGCAGGAGTTCTGCGGATCACAGTGGTACCTAAAAACTGGACTTAGGCACCTAAGTTCCTTCGTGGAGCCCACCCTAGCAGAAACTCTTTTATACCTTCCTTTTAATGAGACAGCTAGGATGGGTTGGGAAAACATTGTTGGTAAAGCCTATTCCTTTGCTTTAACTATCGCAATGAGACAGCTATATTTGTAACTTTCTCCTATTGCTGAGAAACACTGTAGTCTCTGTGCATTGGCTCAATATGGGCCAATTATTCCACATCCTGCTACCACTGTTGTTGTGTCTTAACTGAGGCTTATCTGGCATTTGAAAAGAACATTTGATTCGTCAAGGTTCTTAGGCATACGTGTGTTCCTTATCTTTGGTAGTAACTTGACTGAACAGTTGCATAGAAAAATAATACTGAGAAAATGAAAGATGTAGCAGATCTATCAAAAAAGGGAAGATCCTAGAATCAGAGGATACCAGGGCCCATGTGAAGCTAGAGCGAAATTGGTATAATTTAAGAAAGTTATGGCTGAGCAATGTTAAAGTGCTCATTATAGAAAGACATCAGGGATACTGATGGAAAAACTTTACATACCAGATTTACTTTACTTTTAATTGAATTATGTAGAGTGAGTGGAAGAGATTGAGGCCGGGGAAAATGCAGCCGGCCCAACATTTTCAAGGGAAAGAAGTGATTTTTGGATGCTTCCATTTTTGTTTGCTCACCCTGAGACACCTCAAAGGGCCTGATTTTTTAAGAAGTGCTGAGCACTCGCCCTCTGAAAGTCAGACCCCTGAGTGTCTCGGGTTGGGCGGCCCAAAATCAGCCACTTGAAAGGCGTTGCCAGAGTGACGAAGACCATTAATCCATGTTGTCATAAATAGAAAGGGAAGGGTAAACCCCTTTAAAATCCCTCCTGGCCAGAGGAAATCTCCTCTCACCTGTAAAGGGTTAAGAAGCTAAAGGTAACCTCGCTGGCACCTGACCAAAATGACCAATGAGGAGACAAGATACTTTCAAAAGCTGGTAGGAGGGAGAGAAACAAAGGGTTTGTGTGTCTGTCTACATTTTGTCTTTGCCGGGGATAGACCAGGAATGAAGCCTTAGAACTTTTAGTAAGTAATCTAGCTAGGTATGTGTTAGATTATGATTTCTTTAAATGGCTGAGAAAAGAATTGTGCTGAATAGAATAACTATTTCTGTCTGTGTATCTTTTTTGTAACTTAAGGTTTTTGCCTAGAGGGGTTCTCTATGTTTTGAATCTAATTACCCTGTAAGGTATTTACCATCCTGATTTTACAGGGGGGATTTCTTATTTCTAATTCTATTTTTATTAAAAGTCTTCTTGTAAGAAAACTGAATGCTTTTTCATTGTTCTCAGATCCAGGGGTTTGGGTCTGTGGTCACCTATGCAAATTGGTGAGGCTTTTTATCCAACATTTCCCAGGAAAGGGAGGGTGCAAGTGTTGGGAGGATTGTTCATTGTTCTTAAGATCCAAGGGTCTGGGTCTGTAGTCACCTAGGCAAATTGGTGAGGCTTTTTACCAAACCTTGTCCAGGAAGTAGGGTGCAAGGTTTTTGGGAAGTATTTTGGGGGGAAAGACGTGTCCAAACAGCTCTTCCCCAGTAACCAGTATTTGTTTGGTGGTGGTAGCGGCCAATCCAAGGACAAAAGGGTGGAATATTTTGTACCTTGGGGAAGTTTTGACCTAAGCTGGTAAAGATAAGCTTAGGAGGTTTTTCATGCAGGTCCCCACATCTGTACCCTAGAGTTCAGAGTGGGGGAGGAACCTTGACACATGTGCTTATTAGTAAAGACTTGCCTGTCCTTTACGAGGCCTCACCCTTCAGAAGAAGGCAGCATCCTTAGCACAGCACCAGTCATGTCTTTCACTAACAACTCAGCCATTACGTCTCCCATTTCAACATTTGCTGCTTTTACCCATTGAAATGAACACACTTCCACTCCTGGTTTGATTAACTTTTGCACATTTTAAACAACAAGCCTGACAGGCACTAGGGAGACATTTCGAAGACACTATTTTTTTTCTTGTTGAGCATTCAGGCTAGAGCGAGCTGCCACTCACAACCCGCCTCAGCCAGTTGCTACCACAGTCTTTGTTCCTTTGTTCTCTGTATAATTCTGTATGAAGATGAACAAAACTCTCAGGATATAGGTTTTAAGATAGGGAATGAATACCCATTAGGAACAAGAGCAGCTGAATTCTGGAGCTGTAACTTAATTTTCAGTGGTCCAGGATCCAAAAGAACATTTTATGAGGAACTTGAGAAGGAAGAAATTAGCCTTATCATGAGACATAACTCCTCTTTTAAATACAATACTAGTACATAGTGAAGACTACACTAAAGAATTAATGTTGCGAGTCAAGCATTCAAAAGTTCAGACATGCCTGAATTAAGGTTTCCTGTGCATCCTTAATTCAGCTCCTTTGCCCATTATGCTACAGTCTTTAATTACATGATCATATACTATTTTTCCACAGAGGCCCACCTCCATTCAGTGCACAGGATGAACAGTGCTCACTTAATGGTCAGCTATTCACTATTTATCTTCCTTGTGGTTCAGTGTGTGGCCCTAGTCTTATTTAGTGCACAGTATTCAAAGTGTGCTCTGAAGACAGAATAACTTCCTTATGGGCTTTTCTTTGGGGCTCATCACTCTAGTAGCTGAATGCTTCACAAACATGAATGAATTTATTTTCACAACAGCCTTGTGAGATGAAATGGTTGTGGCCCACAGATGCCCTTGATGCCAACAGGCAGAGGACACAGGGGGTGCATAGGGTTTTACAGGGAGCCCTTGAGTCAGATATATGCATACCCAAGGTGGCATGTGAGGTCTTTACTGAGAGCCCATAGCCCACCAGTCATCATAATCATTGCAAAATGTATGGATGGATAATATTTAAGGATATACGTATTTATACTAAAATTTTTGTTCTTAAGGTCTTGGCTTTTGAGAGATTGTGAAATCTACAAGAAAGAAAATCTACAGGCATTAAAAAACAGCTGGGGGAGGAGGCACAGGTGTCCTGTTTATGAATAAAGGCAAAAGATTGTTCTAGTAACTCTTGAAGTACAGAGTGACACATGGAATCCTTCACCTAGGACACAAACTGACTCTGTGAGTGTCTCTTAAAAAGAGGGTCACAAGTAGCCTGGCTGTAAAGCTCTGCAAAGATTTTGGGTGAGCAACACTCTACTAGGCATGAGAGTACCCTTTAATTAGGTCTAGGCTCTAGAATGTGTGTTATGATTTTATTTTATATGGAACAGTTTGTTTCCGGTGCTTCTACTTGTTACTACTTGAACCTGCTTTGTTCAATAAACTGTGATTTGATTACAGTGAAATCAAGTATATGTGTGCTGAGGTAAGTGAAGCAGTGAGCTGCGTTGCCCTGATTCTTTGGAGGCAGCAAATCTGTGAACACAGCAAGTGTCCAGTGGACCAGGGGCTGAAACACTCCAGGGAGGGCTCAGAGGGCTCAAGCTAATCTGTAGAGTGACATCAGGGCCTGTGGAGGACTGCAGTGCTTGGGTTGCCTAGGGCCAGGGTGCTGACCCACTGCAGGCACAGACAAGGCTTCTCTACACTGAGGACAGGTGGTAGCAAGGTGCCTCACAGCTTGGGTACCCCCAGGAAGTGTCACGATGATATTATTCACATTTTACAGAGGGGGGAATTGAGGCACAGAGTGAGGTCACAAGTATCTGCTAATTTTGAGTGCCCACTTTGAGACACCTAGGATCTGTATATAGCATGTCACATGTTCAAAGCACAGCTCCAGCTAAGTTCACTTCTAGCAGTGAGTGCTCAGCATTTCTGCAAATTATAGTCTATGGTCTCAAGTCAGACATCCAGAAAATGAGGAACATGCAGTTAGGGACCTTCTGTAAAAAGCATCACCTAGGAACTCTATGGTGCAGGCAGGAACAGAATCCAGTTCTCCAGGATAGCAATGAATTGCATTTACCATGAGACCATCCATTCGGTACCGGCAATCCGCTGCTTCATTCATTATACACCTTCCAACTTCTACAGCGAATGAGGAAGGGGTCCTACAGACAAGCCTCCCACACTACACAATGCTGATTCATCCCACAGCATATCATTCCTGGGTACGGAATGGAAGAGGGGTCCTGTATTTCCATTGTTATACATTATGAATCATTAATTTTTGCACTTGGATAAAACTGGCTAAAAAAAAACATGTTACCCTGGGGATGAAACAGAAAGAGCAATTGTTCAGAAAGCACGCTTTGTATAGTGACAGCTGGCTTTATTTTCCTGTCAAGGAGTAAACACAACCTCCAATCTTCCTGCTGCTTTGTACTCTGTCTTTTAAGGGGAAAGCAGCTTCAGAGACTGGAAGGCCATGTATACTAGATGTATTAATGTCGCAAATTATTTTTGTCCCTCCTTGTTCATCTCATCCTACTATTGCCTCTATGAAAAGTAAACTATCGCTGTCATCTTTGCCATTATGAGGTGTTAGGTGATAATTTTAGATCACTGGTGTTAATGTCACAATTAAATTAAGCACCTAGAACTTCATTCAGTAATTACCTTCATGTATTACCAAACATATAGATTTCAGCAAAATTACCCCCATTCAAGGCTTAAAGTTTTGGCACAGCTTGGGCAATTTTCTGTGAAACAAATTCCATTGATTTACTTCATGATGGATTGAGATATTAATGATTAACCCTCCTCAGTTTTTCCCTTTTTACTTATCTAGATAACAAATAAAAAAAGAGTGCTGGGAAAAACCATCAGATTCTGAAAATCACTGCAGGGTATTTTTCTTTAGCACGAATGCATATTTGTCTGACGTCAATAAAGAGTATTTCAGTGACGTTTCTTTTCATGCATTAACCTGGACTTGTTTTATAGAGTATTTAATATTGGTGGCCAGTCTCCTCTTGAAGTGCTGGAGAAGGTTAATTATTACATAACTAGTTCAAAAAATACCACGTTAACAAAGTGCTGAAAGATTTCTTATTGGCAATATGCTATCAAATGCATTTCTTCCTTTTTAAGGTCTCAGTCTTGTAAGGTACTGAAAAATCTGGTCTTGATTCACTTAAACGTGCAGAAATTTAAAAATCTTTGTCTTTACTGGGTTGGGTTCCCCATGACAGTGTGGGGAGCATAGGGCCTGCGGTCATTCCTAGATTACTTATCTTCGTCCATTGATATATGTCCCTGTGATTCTTTTTCACAGGGTAACCCTTCTGCCAGGTGGAATCAGCAGCAACAGAACCAGCTTGAGCCCCCACCCAGTAATCTGGAAAAATTTACAACCATATCTGGATGCCTCTAAGAGGCAATACTTCCCCTCTTGCACGCACAGAGTCTGTGTAAAACAAAAGAACTTTTATTAAAAGGGAAAGGGAACCAAGCATTAGTTTTGGAAAACAACACAACCATATTCAAAAGCATGCAGCTGTAAGAAAAATCCCAACCCCACAGTGTGTTGGGCAGTGTCCTTTGCCTCAGTTTCCCACCGTGTGGTGGGAAAGGCCAACAAACAAATGTCCCTTTAACACATCACTCCCCTCTCCCTCCTCTGCATCCCACTCACAGTTGCTGTCCCTGGCTAGCGAAGACCCAGAGTTCAGAGGTGCTTTCACAGGGTTCCCTTCCTATCCCTGTGGGGGTCGGGAGCATCAGGCAATGCCTCTGTTGCTACCACTGCTCTCTACTGCTGCTGGTCACTGCCACTTGCTGCTCCCACGACATCATGTTCTGAGATATCACTGCTTAACTGAGATCTCAGCAATTCCAGCAGGCAGTGAGGAACCTCACAGCCAGTGCAGTCTCTGTGCTCACTGCCCCCACACAAGCTCTAAGGCTTAACTCCTCAATCCCCATACAGCACTGATATCAGCTCCAGGAACCACCACCTTGAAACAAGGATTTTCAGTGGAGTCTAATCATTAAATGTTGGAGAGGGGGAAACCACACAGTCACTGGGCCTCTCTCAACAGCATACACCCCCCAGACAGGAATATCCTCCCTCACCCACTCTCATCTTCACTATGATTTGGCATCCCTATCCCCTGCTTTGCAAATAAGGTTCAGTTTAGGGTGAACCCCTTACATCAGCGCATGCTAAGAACAGTTCTGCTGCCCTTTACTTGTGCAATGAAGATAACATTTTCTTACCCGTGCATTCAAAAACTAGAGTAATTTGTAACCCAAAATCAGCCAAAATTGATCATTTTGGCAAAAGCAGCTCCATCTGCTGCACACCTCAGCAGAATAGATGTGTCTATGCAAATACAGTCTTCTCCTCAAGTCTTTCCCCTCAGCTCATGACCAGATGTCAGGGGAGAGCTCATTCACACTCTGCTTACACTTGCATTTCCCTCTCCACCATTGCTTCCCTAGCACATGGGGTCCTGGTTTGGTTAGGACCTGTGGGCCTTACTATAAAACAAATATTAATAATTAAAAATATGATCCTCTGAAAGTATATGCGGGATACAGACAGTAAGATGGGGAGGAGTGGCCAAAGGGGGCAAAGTCTTTAATGAACCACCCCCTTTCTTCCCCTACACGTTATGTCTTAAACTCGTCAAATGCCATTGGATTATGTACAGAAACTGAACTAGTGCCCACATCATCCCCTGCCTCAACAGAACCCACAAGAGAAGGGTGGAGGAATGGGTGCCTCTGGGGAATGGTATCTCTAGGAGGAGCTGTTTAGGGGGTCTGGGACTTTGACCTTCTTCTTTCTTCTATTGGGCTCTCTTGGGGATGTGTCAGTTCTAACCATTTTCAGTACCTTGGAAGGAGAAGAAAAATAAGCGAAAATGGAGTAAGGATGGATGGCAGCAAAGGGGTTATGAGAGAGGCTGAAATAAAATAAGATCAACATGATGACAAGAAAGACTGAACCAAAGGCGAAGGGAAAAATGAAAGGATCAATACACTGAACAAATGATATATGGGATTGGCCACTTTTACACATTTAACATGGAGGAGGGTTCCTTACAGCCCCGTACCTTCCTGTCTTCCACTCCCAATGGAGCAGAGATGGGCAGCTTTCAACAAGTTGATTTTACATACACATGGGAACTGGTACAAAGTAAGGGGACTGTGCTCCAGTCCCCACAGTGACCACAGCGGTGGCCTGTTTTAGCTTGATTTTCCCCAGCTCTTTCCATTGGACCAGAGATGTGCTTGGGCAGGCAGCCTCTTGCCTCTGTCAGCCCACATACTATATGCTCTTTACTGTAAGTTTTAATGGGGGGGGGGAGGGCAGATCTTCAGTCATTGGAAATCAGTGGAACAATGCTGAGTTAATCAGCTGAGGATCTGCCCCATGGGTTATGTTTGTGGGTTAAAAAAAACCCCACGACTGATTTTTTTCTGTCACATTCTTGCTATAAACTCAAATGTCAAAAGGTTCATTTCCCCCCAAATGTATCAAGATCTATTGTTCGAGTGGGGGGTAATGGCAACAGGCCCTGAGAATTACTTTCCTGCGACTGGCATATTGGTGGTGGTGGTGGGGCTAGTGGTAGAGAGGGTTGCTCACATATTTGGGTTGAAGGGGTGATAGAAGCAGCTGACTCTACATATCAGGGACATGCTGACTCTTAGGACCTTAACAAGAGAGTAACAGAGTAAAGCCTGACTCTGAGAGAGAGCTGGATGATGCCTTGAGAAGAAAAGCCCTGAGAGACCAGGGGGTGTGACATTCCCTCTGTTTAACACAGTGGTGTGCACACTGATAGGCTAGCTGAGAAATGCTGCATACATTTTATTTTCTGTAAATATACAGCCATGAAAAACTTGGCACAAGTCAAAGGCACCAGAAACTGGTACAGGACATCAGTTACAACTGGTTTCTCTTTCCAGTCATGTTATTTTCCTTTAAAACAACAGTCTTCTCTCTCCTTTTACTGTTAGCTGCTGAGTGTTTCATGTAGAACAGGGCACCTTTGGGAGCACTACGCTGATAATGGCCAGCTGATTTCCGCACCATGAGCACATAGGTAAACATCACCGCTCACAACACAGCTTTTGGAGGCTCTGGAGTTTCCTTGCCTGATATCATGCACCATCAGTCCTACTATTTTAAAGCAGATAGTTTGTGTGGACACAATTTCAAAGAGGTAATGTATACAGCATTTTAGAAGATAACATATATAGTCCCTCCATCTCTGAACTGAGAACAGCTACACAACTGCATTACAGAGCAAGGGAGCAATGCTAAATTCTAGATGTAAGTTGCAGGATTCCTTAGCTACTACGTGATGATGATTCAGACATACTCTGGCAAAGAAGATTCTAAACCAAATACAATTTGGTTTGTAAACATTACTGTTCTAAATGAGCTTGTGCAGTACTTTCAATGCACTGAGAAATGATTTCCTGATTTTAATTCTCTGACCATAGGAACTGCTTAAATATTCTTTCATTTACTTGATTTTATGGGACTGTAACTAGATTTCCTTTAAAAAATTCCTGGCAAAATTTGCTGAACTGTCAGCCAGAAGTCCAAAGTCATCTTTTGTTTATGTATTTTAAAAAGTACAGTTTCTTCCCTCAGTGTGCCTCAACCCTGCCTTCCAGGAAGCATCTATCGGGGTAATAGCACAGTTCCATTTTTCCACGTCCATCCAACCTATTGCATCTCTGATGATAGTTTGGGTGATGGTACTTATGATGCAGACACTTTTTCACTTGGAAATGGACTAAGACCAAACCATATATCACACGGGCCCATGAAGACCCATTACAAGGTGTAACGTAGTGTACTAACCACATGCAGTGCACCCTTGTGTCAGAGTGCAACACTGCAAGGGTTCCTCATTCCCACCACCTCCTATTGGCCCTCTGCTTCTCACCAGGTCTTAGGTGACTTGGCCCTTCGGCCAAGTCACCTAAGTTCAGTCCCTTTCAGGGGTAACAAAAGGTCCAAGCTAAACACCCAAATAATAATTCTTCTGTCCCTCTATGGCTGCACTGAAGTGTCCTCAGGGCCTTCCCTCTGAGCCGCCTTCACAGGAGCCTAATCTGCCTCTGCAGTGAGGCTTGCGTGCCCTTTCCTCAAGTAGGGAAACTGAGGCCCACCCTCAGGATCCTGCAGTAAGCGGTTGGCTTTGCTTCTTCAAACATGCTGCTGTTTCCCTGGGCCACTTCCTACCTCTAAATCCCCCCTTGTGCTGCTTCCCAACAGCCTCTGCTTAACATGGCCTCCGTTTGCCTCTCAGGCCTCTGGCTTCTCCCTTCCCTGCTGAAGACTAGTAAGTCTTCCGCAGGGACTCTGGCAGCTTCCCCTAGGGATCTCCCTACTCCTTGTAGCCCTAGCTTAGGGCTTTCCCCCACAGGAGCCGGTGCTGCTCCCTGTGAGTTCTGCCTGCCTGCAGGAGAGCCTTGCCTTCTCTTCAGCCTCTCCCTCCCTGGCTGTACAGTCTTCTCCTAACCCTTTCACAGCTGGGGTCAGTAATTAGCATTAAGTTACCATATCACCATTAGCAGGGGATGGCTGCTAGGTCATAGGCAAGGTTGAGCCTGGCTTGCCTTAAAGAGCCCTGGTAACAGCTTTCTGTCACTCCTAAATTGGGCTGGATTCAAGCAGCACCATAACGGTGAAATTGTCTCTACCAATCCTGTGTTCACTAAAAGACATTTTTAATACTGAGACTCAATGTACTTAGATAATGGTTTCAGTGTTTTGGTTCTAGCTCAACAACAGGCAACACACACACACACAAACCTCCGAGGAAAAAGGACCGCACTGGACAGCAGTACCGACAGATAATAGTTACAGATACACAGAGAGTTCTTTGCTAGCCACCAGTTCAAAGTCAGCCTGACAAAGAAAAGGGTTTTTCCCTCCCTTCTCAATGGCTATGCTGTCTGTCTTCTCTTTGAAGGCTGTATAGATATACTACCAGTCTGCATTAAAGAGATAACTCTCTTGCTAATAGGAATGCATTGACTCCTATGGTTCTGGGTTCTCTGCACAAACAGCACACACATATGTGTGTGCATTATAGTGAAGTAGTCAAGGATCCCTGTGTCTCTGTGTCACACTCTTCAGCTTTCACCAAATCCGCCTGCAATCCTGGTGCATACCCCACATGTTCCCATTTTATTGCATCATTCAACTCACAGCTACTATAGGTTCAACTGAAGTGATGTCTGTCTTTCCTGACTGGAGATTGGAGGTTGATGGAAGGACATGGGAGACCTGAGACCTCTTGAAGTTGCTGTTTTTTGCCCAGGCTACTCTGTAGGATGGAACTGTGGATGGACACCTGTGCTCTCTCGGGGTAGGTGGTTTTTTGCACATGTTGAGAAAAGACTTCAGTTCCAGTCTGAAATGTTCATTGAGCCAGCAGTAAATGAAGGGGTTATAACAGGTGCTGCTCATTGCAAACCAGTGAAAAGCAAAGTACAGGGCATTGTTGGTACGAATAGTTTGGCTGGAAAGGAGGACGACGTAGCAGTTTAAAGGAAACCAGCAAACAGCAAAGAGGACAACCACCAACATCAGCATCTTAATGGTCTTTTTCTTCTTCCTCCGAAGGGCGAAGTATTGCTCTGTGGTCACGTCCCCAATGGCATTGCGCAGCCAGAGTTTCTTGGCCACTCTCAGGTAGGCAGCAGAGATGATTAAAAGGGGCAGAACGTAGAGCAAAATGAATGTTGTTAAGTCTAGATACTTCCAGAAGAGGTCAGCTGGTTCAGGGAAATCTGGGAGACACAGGCATCGGGTGACTTCTTCACTGCAGATAAAAGGACTGATCACAATGAATGAACAAATATGCCTGGGTATCACAGTAAGGGAGAGAAAGACAAGACTCCTGTCATAAAACCAAAGAGCCAGATCCACAAGTGGTGCAAATTCACATCATTCCATTGACTTCAGCAGTGCTATGCTAATTTACACCAACTGAGGAGGTGGCCCATAGCGTAGCTTACAAGAAATGTGATCAGAATAATTTCTCACAGCATGCATGACATGATCTCCTTACGAAACTAATTAATTGCAACGTCTAATTACCAGCTGCACAAAATTAAGTTCTTAGGAGTGAAGTGAAACTCACTCTACCTTTCAATGAACTTCTGTATGTAAACAGTAATAAAAAGTCTATCACGTTTATGATCCATTCCATCAGCAAAACACTTCACAAACATTAATTAACCCTCACAACAGAGGGTGACAGGTAGTATTATTATCTTTATTCTGCAGAAGAGGAAACTAAGACAGAGAGGTTGAGTCACTTGGTCAGGGAGTCAGAGTCAGAGCTGGGGTTAGATAAGAACCAGTTAGGGCCGCCTTTCCAATCCTCGCCTCAATCAATGGGCCAGATCGCTAGCTGGTGTAAACTGCCAATTTATGCGAACTGTGTATCTGGCCTGATGCATCTGACACACTGTGTTGTTGATGAATAATAGTAGAAGAGTAGCCATTGGGAAAGGTATAGATGTACACTATGGACCAGATCCGATCCTCAGCTGGTGTAAATTGACATGGCTCCCTTGTCTTCAATGAGGCTACACTTGCTTGTCCCTGCTGGGTATCTGGCCCAATATGTTTCTGCAGATCAAAAGCAGGGATCAGCCTTACCTGTATTCAAAAGTGAATAGTTTTTGGTAAATAGCATGTGGGAGGGAGAAACACGTTGCCATATTCCAGATGACAGAGATGTAGACAATGCCTTTTGCAGTGGATAGGCGTGGTTTCAGAGGATGCATTATAACCTGTTTGGAATAAACAAACACGTGGCCTGATGACATTTTAATAATTATGAGATTTTCCTCACATAATCTCCCACTCTTAAATACAGCAGTAATCGTGGCAGTTTAATGAGCCAACACTGCATGGGAGTTGCCTGCATGCAACTTCCATTGACTTCAGGTTACAGAACCAGAAAGCGAACTTGACTCTGAATGAAAGCTGAATTGAAGTAATTAACTTTCGTAGTCCAAGCTGAGAGAAATGGATAAAGAAAGGCCCCGATCCCGCTACTGCAGCTGCGAAGGTGAACTTCTGCACCGACATGGAGATGGGTTGACTTCCGTGGGCTCCCGGGCAGGCACAAAGTTCTTCCCTTGCACATCAGTTTGCAGGATGGGCCTAATTCAACAATATAAATAAAGGGGGGAATGGAGGTTTTTAAAATGCTTTCAATGTTTGTATTTGACAGCACCAGTGACACAAAGAATGGTGGGTTTCCTGTATCATTACAGCCGAATGGTTTTCCGACAGAAAATGCATTTTCTGCAATACTGAAATTTCCTGTTGGGAAAATTGAAATGAAAGCTCCCAAGAGCCCAGGTTCCTCACTCCCAGGCTGGCGGGCTCCCCAGCACCCTGCCCTGGCATCCCAAGGCTTCCAAGCTGGCCAGCTCCCTGGCTCCTCAGCAGCCCCTCTGGTGTGGAGCTTGCGACCGGGCTCCCTGCTCACCCAGGCTCTGTGGGCTTTCAGCATGCTAGGCAGGCTGCTGTGGCACCTAAATTGTACATTACTGAAAAATTCCATGTGGGTGATTCTGCAATGGAATGTATGGAGAACGCTCCTCTCCCAGCACATTTTGCATATCCCGCCTTGTGTGCCCGTTCAGAACACACATTTTTTTGGAAATGCAAAATTTTCCCTGGGATAGAAATCCCAGTTCCTGCCCAGAGCTAAATATACTATTTAAATTAGTGTCCCTTGGAAATCATTTATTTGACAGCTCTGCTTCTTATGTGAATTTAGCATATTAAGTTAAGATTTGAAGATGCAGCATGTACCTGCATTTAGAATAATACATAATATTTTGTGAAGTGCTTTGAGATCCCTGGCTGAAGGAGTACAAGCAGTTCATTCAGCTTCACTCTCCCTCTCTGAGGCAGGTATTACTACCAACTTATTAGAGATGCAGAGAGGTTTGAGTAAAAAGCCAGTGGCTGCCCTGGGAACAGAAGCCAGGATTCCAGACTGCCAGCACACCCTCTAGCCCCTAAATTGTACTTATTCCTCCTCCTTAAGTGATACCAGAGAGCTGATTAGAAAAAAAAATACACCACCACCCTGACAAGTCTTACAGAGAGTGCCCTGTGCTAAACTCCTTAGGGTCTGAGGTGTTCAGAAAATGGTTTTTAATTTCTTATTTTAAAATAAGGGACTGCTCCAGCATTTTCAATTCATGGCCATTTAGCTTAAGGGAACTCTCACCTGGTGTCTGTCCACTGCGATTGCTGTAAGAGTCAAAGCAGAGACATGGAGGGAGCAGTATTGTGCAAATCTACTGATGTGACACATCCCCTTCCCGAATATCCATGTGCTGTTCACAAACCGAGCCTAGGAACAATCCCATCAGGGAATATATTTAGCTTTCTACATGCATAATTAGGGTACTTTTCACATGCCTGACATTCGACTCGTTGTGCCATTGTCAGTACACTACTAGCTGCTCTTGTGGTCATTTTTTTGACTTCCATCCCAAGAGGATTATTAAAAATCTGCAGGTCACAAACAGGCTAACACATCACTCCTTTCTTTTATCTAACTTCTGTCTCCTTTGATTTATTGGCTGATTACTGAAGTCTGCAATAGGACATTAAATAGAGTCAAGATTTTTGGGGAGGTGATCCAGAAATACAGTTATGTTAGTGCCACTTTACTGACCTGGCAATATGCACACAGCCAGTATGGTGGAGCAACTTCTAAAGCATTTGTCTGACTTCCTTCAGAATATTTTCCTCCGTACCCGAAGAACTGCCAACAAGTCAGTTCCCCTCATCCCACCATCCCTACTGGATACATGGATACTCCCGCATCCCTGATCTAGGTACGATGCAAGTATCTCTTTTCACCAGATCATGTAACATGATGCTGACCATTAACCATTTTTTTAAATAAGGGAGATTCATTGTATTATACTGGAAGCTCCTCAGGGGAGGGAAAATAATTAAATACGGTAAAACTGTGAAACTACAGCCCTATTATTCTGACTAGTTTAGTGCCAACAATGTCCTTGGGCATAAACCACAGGTGCAATTTTTAGTATTATTACGTTTCTAACTGGATCATAGCAATTAGAAAAGGAAAAGACCTGTTAAATCTTCCAAAAAGTAATGACTCCATCCCTACAGACATTTAAAACTAGTCTGGAAAGATTACTAGCAAGTGTCTCATAGAACTATCTTGCATTAGCAGAGGATAAACTGAGAATATAACTCTATATAACAGGATAAAGAAAAAAAGTCATTAAACTAACTCTAATGCTTTAACATGACTGGAAGCTGAAATTGCAGCCTCACATTTACTAGTGTCATTTGTCATTCCCGTGAGTGCAAGCAAGAACAATCAGAGGCGAACTCCACACACTAAGCTATTTCTGTTAAGGGAAGAAAAGGCAAATGATACATTTTCCATTACAGATGCCCACGGTTTAGAGAAAAAAAGTAGAGCGAGAGGGAACAGACCTCTGTCAGGTTCTTACCAAAGTAAAGGGAGTATTGAGCAGCGTTATCATTATGTCTGCTACAGCTAGATTCACAATGAACAGGCTGGTAGCAGAGTGCATCCTTTGATTTTTGATGATGACGTGACAGACCAGGACATTCCCAAAGAGCGAGAACACTATGATGAAGGAGTATGCCACAATGAGCAGGGCTTTCGCTGTAAGATTTTGAGACTCTGCCCCATATCTTCTCCTGTCCACAAAGCTCTGCCAGTCAGCAAGTGTATAGTTATTCCAGGAAAAAAAACTGGAGATGCTGGGTATTTCAAAAGATCCTTCAAAACTTCTGTTGATGGGAAGCTTTGCTGATCTGTCAAAGGCATTAGCTAAATACGGGAGAGAGAGCTATATATAATGAGTAACCATTTCTGAAACGCTGCTTCTTTCTTCAGATTCAGAAATAGCTCATCTATGAAACAATACTGTGTGTCCAGTCAGCGGGAGGCTTGACGAGCTCTTGCTTGCTTCCCTTAGCACAGTCTTCATAACTGTGAACAAAATGCAAACATTATCAGCCAAAACAACAGCAGGTGATCCAGACAAGTGCTGTGGCTATGCAGATCTGACACTCAGTCAGTGTAGACTTCTCTTTCAGCACTTTTATATCTCCCGTCTCAGGCAGGCTGCTAGCAAGAATCTCCGCGCACTCGATGCTTAATACTACTGCTACTCCGATGTGCTCGCTTTGTCCAAGATTGCACTCCTACTGGGTTTTACTCCATGCCCCCCCTTCTCCTCTGGGATAATTACATCTGTACTGTGTAAGAAAAAGAAAATCTGTCTGGTTTCACCTGAGCATCCTTTTCTCCCCTGTCAGCATCCTGACCTGCAGCAGCAGCTTCATGTAAATTCTGTTTTTTCTTTCAGACAATTTTTTCTTTCAGAAGGTGGAGACAGCTACCAGGGGACAGGCTGTTCTAGATTTGATTTTGACAAATAAGGAGGAACTGGTTGAGAATTTGAAAGCGGAAGGCAGCTTTGGTGAAAGTGATCATGAAATGATAGCGTTAATGATTCTAAGGAATGGTAGGAGGGAGAACAGCAAAATAAAGACAATGGATTTCAAGAAGGCAGACTTTAGCAAACTCAGGGAGTTGGTAGGTAAGATCCCATGGGAAGCAAGTCTAAAGGGGAAAACAGTCCAAGAGAGTTGGCAGTTTTTCAAAGAGACATTATTACGGGCACAAGAGGAAACTATCCCACTGCATAGGAAAGATAGGAAGTATGGCAAGAGACCACCTTGGCTTAACCAGGAGATCTTCAATGATCTAAAAATCAAAAAAGAGTCCTACAAAAAGTGGAAACTAGGTCAAATTACAAAGGATGAATATAAACAAACAAGTCTGTAGGGACAAAACTAGAAATGCCAAGGCACAAAATGAGATCAAACTAGTTAGAGACATAAAAGGTAACAAGAAAACATTCTACAATTACATTAGAAGCAAAAGGAAGACCAAGGACAGGGTAGCTCCATTACTCAATTGGGGGTAAGGGGAATAATAACAGAAAATGTGGAAATGGCAGAGGTGCTTAATGACTTCTTTGTTTCGGTTTTGACCAAGAAGGTTGGTGGTGATTGGACGTCTAACATAGTGGATACCAGTGAAAATAGTGGATACCAGTGAGGTTGGATCAGACAAGGCTAAAATAGGGAAAGAACACGTTAAAAATTACTTGGACAAATTAGATGTCTTCAAGTCACCAGGGCCTGATGAACTGCATCCTAGAATACTCAAGGAGCTGACTGAGGAGATATCTGAGCCATTAGCGATTATCTTTGAGAAGGCATGGAAGATGGGAGAGATTCCAGAAGACTGGAAAAGGGAAAATATAGTGCCCATCTATAAAGAGGGAAATAAGGACAACCCAGGGAATTACAGATCAGTCAGCTTAACTTCTGTACCCAGAAAGATAATGGAGCAAATAATTAAGCAATCAATTTGCAAATATCTAGAAGATAATAAGGTGATAAGTAACCATCAGCATGGATTTGTCAAAAACAAATCATGTCAAACCAACCTGACAGCTTTCTTTGACAGGGTAACAAGCCTTGTGGATAGGGGGAAAGCAGTAGATGTGGTATATCTTGATTTTAGTAAAGCTTTTGATACTGTCCTGCATGGCCTTCTCATAAACTAGGGAAATGCAACCTAGATGGAGCGACTATAAGGTGGGTGCAAAACTGGTTGGAAAACCTTTCCCAGAGAGTAGTTACAGTGGTTCAGAGTCATGCTGGAAGGGCATAATGAGTGGGGTCCTGCAGGTATCAGTTCTGGGTATGGTTCTGTTCAATATCTTCCACAATGATTTAGATAATGGCATACAGAGTACACTTATAAAGTTTGTGGATGATACCAAGATGGGAGGGGTTCCAAGAGCCTTTGGAGGATAGGATTAAAATTCAAAATGGATGGACAAACTGGAGAAATGGTCTGAAGTAAACAGGATGAAATTCAATAAGGACAAATGCAAAGTACTCCTCAAAGGAAGTAAAAATCAGTTGCTCACATACAAAACAGGAAATGACTGCCTAGGAAGGAGTACTGCGGAAAGGGATCTGGGGGTCGTAGTGGACCACAAGCTAAATATGAGTCAACAGCGTAACACTGTTGCAAAAAAAGCGAACATCATTCTGGGATGTATTAGCAGGAGTGTTGTAAGCAAAATACGAGAAGTAATTCTTCCGCTCTGATTAGGCCTCAACCGGAGTATTGTGTCCAGTTCTGGGCACCACATTTCAGAATGGATGTGGACAAATTGGAGAGAGTCCAGAGAAGAGCAACAACAATGATTAAAGGTCTAGAAAACATGACCTATGAGGGAAGACTGAAAAAATTGAGTTTGTTTAGTCTAGAAAAGAGAAGACTGAGAGGGGACATGGTAACAGTTTTCAAGTATGTAAAAGGTTGTTACAAGGAGGAGGAAGAAAACTTGTTTTTCTTAGCCTCTGAGGATAGGACAAGAAGCAATGAGCTTAAACTGCAGCAAGGGAGGTTTAGGTTGGACATTAGGAAAAAAGTCAGGGTGGTGAAGCACTGGAATTAATTGCCTAGGGAGGTTGTAGAACCTCCAAGATTGGAGATTTTTAAGAGCAGGTTAGACAAACACCTGTCAGGAATGGTCTAGATAATTAGTTCTGCCCTGAGTGCAGGGGACTGGACTAAATGACCTCTCGGTTCTATGATTCTAGAATTCTATGTGTGCATAATATACATATTAAATGAGGCACTCCCCACCCTGAGGGGTATATTCTTCCTATTAGTCCATCGCACTTGACTTAAATGTTAACGTCTGTGTGTTTAACTATTGTGCCAATCTCTGCTGGGAAGACCCAGTACAAACAAGAAATGCTGGTGTAATATAATATCATTTATATTACAGTGGTTCCTATGGGCCCCAATCAGGATTGGGTCTCAATAGGCTAGACCTTATACAAACATTTATTAGAAGCCCTTGTAAACTCTTGGGGGTAATTTAGGTTAATAGTCTCATTAGTGCATTTAGTACTCCCACCATCATCCCACAGTGCACTGGGCACTCCTAAGGTGAACTATCCAGTCTACTTCATGCACTCTGCTTCAGAGGGCATTAGTGTGCCAGAAGCCACTTATCTGTATAGATCAGTGGTTCTCAACCTATTTACCATTGTGGGCTGCATCCAATACTACTTGTATGGCCCTGAGGATGTCACATGGGCCGCAGCTTGTGCTGATTAGGGTGCAAGTGGCCCATGGGCTGCAGATGGAGAACCACTGGTATAGATAGAGCTAGACTCTCTATGGAGCTCATTTGCATGCTATTTTGCCAGTTTTAACTTCTTCCACAGATGAGAGAATGGATGAACTCCTTTAGCAACAAGCATGGCTCAGAGGAAGCTTTCTAATGAATGTGATACCAGCTGGCCAGAGTGCAGTCCATGGTAACCATCTGGGGCAAAATAAAAATCCAGTTGTAGCCGATTCAGAATGTTCTGATCCATGACGGAGCATCCAAACACTTTCTCAAGCCTGTTGGGATACCATTACAAGCAACTAAACATCAAGGCCCTATAACTGAGACACCCTTCAAAATGCATTAACAGGAAAATTTCTAATAAAGTTTTCTTTGTAATGATTCACAAACAAAACTGGACTTTGAATAAAACTGTGCTTTGAAAACCCATGTCTAAAGATACGATATGCTGACACTAAAGAATCGTTGTGTTTTCCATAACACTCCTCCCTTCATAGGTTAAGGGGGAGGATAATACACACATACTGAATATGATAAATATAAAAATGAAGGATTGCTAAACGGTAAGATTACGAGCTTATGAGTTATACTTTAATAATTTGTAATTATGGATAGTGAATGAGTCTAGATGAGATAACACTTAAGCCAAAGCCTTGCTGGCATAAGTTGGTGTTGCCAATTCTTCTTTTACGTCGTATTGCTGATCTGCTTAAAACGATGCTGTGCTGACAAAACAAAGATAATATGTTGTGCTGGAAGTTTTAAGGTAGAAACAAACAAACCTGTAACAACAACAAGCCTTTTATTGGGAAAACACAGGGGAAGGGTGACACAGAACGACATGCTATAAAACATACATAAAGAGCAAAAAAAAAAAAAGCGGAAGTTGGATAAATTAAAGATTGCGCATGCATAACGTACAGGTTACATAAAGCCAAAAGGGTTGATGTGTTAAGAGGCAATTGGAGAATAATTATGTGATCTATAATGTAAAAATGTATAGAAGAATTGGAGAAACACCAAAGGGAACCTAAGAACGGTCATACTGGGTCAGAACAAATGTGCACCTAGCCCAGTATCCTGTCTTCCAACAAAAAGAAAAGGAGGACTTGTGGCACCTTAGAGACTAACAAATTTCGTTAAGGTGCCACAAGTCCTCCTTTTCTTTTTGCGGATACAGACTAACATGGCTGCTACTCTGAAACCTGTCTTCCAACAGTGGCCAGTGCCAGGAGCTCCAGCGGGAATGAACAGAACAGGTAATCATCAAGTGATCCATCCCCCGTCGCACATTCCCAGCTTCTCGCAAACAGAGGCCTTGTCTACATTACGAAATTAGGTCGAATTTATAGAAGTCGGTTTTGTAGAAAGCGTTTTTATAAAGTCGATTGTGTGTGTCCCCACACAAATGCTCTAATTGCATGTAGTCGGCGGAGTGTGTCCGCAGTACCAAGGCAACCGTTGACTTCCGGAGCGTTGCACTGTGGGTAGCTATCTCACAGTTCCTGCAGTCTCCGCCGCCCATTTGAATTCTGGGTAGAAATCCCAGTACCTGATGGAGCTAAAACACTGTCGTGGGTGGTTCTGGGTACATGTCGTCAGGCCCCCCTTCCCTCCCCTCCCTCCGTGAAAGCAAGGGCAGACAATTATTTTGCACCTTTTTTCTTGAGTTACCTGTGCAGACGCCATACCACAGCAAGCATGGAGCCCACTCAGCTCACTGTCACCGTACGTCTCCTGGGTGCTGGCAGACGCGGCAATGCATTGCTACACAGCAACAGTTTATTGCCTTTTGGCAGCAGACAGTGCAGTATGACTGGTAGCCATCGTCGACGTAGTCCAGGGTGCTCTTTTAAGCAACCTCGATGAGGTCAGGGATGCCTGGGCAAACCTGTGAGTGACTCAGCCAGGTCATTTCCCTTTTAAGTTTAGTCTCATGGCGATTCAGTCCGACCGGCAGTGCACTGTCTTTTAATCTGCAGCCAGCAGAAGACGATGGCCAGCAGTCATACTGAACCATCTTCTGCCGAGCACCCAGGAGATGACGATGGCTAGCGGTCGTACTGCACAGTCTGCTCCAGCAAGATGTGTAAAGATAGATGAAGTGGATCAAAACAAGAAATAGACCAGATTTGTTTTGTATTCATTTTCTCCTCCCTCCCTCCGTGAAATCAACAGCCTGCTAAACCCAGTTTTGAGTTCTATCCTTAAGGGGGCCATTTTGTTTCTCGCAAAGCCACCCCCTTTGTTGATTTTAATTCCCTGTAAGCCAAACCTGTAAGCCATGTTGTCAGTCGCCCCTCCCTCCGCCAGAGCAACAGCAAACAATCGTTTCACGCCCTTTTCCCTGGATTGCCCGAGCAGGAGCAGACGCCATAGCACAGCAACCATGGAGCCCCTTCAGCTCACCCCAGCAGTTATGACCATTGTAAACACCTCGCGCATTATTGTGCAGTGTATGCAGAACCAACACCTGAAAAACCAGGTGAGGAGGCGACCGCAGCGCGGTGATGAGGACCTGAACGCACTTTTCTCTAAAACCGCATTCCCCGCAATTTGGAGATCATGGTGTTAATGGGGCAGGCTCATGCCATGGAACGCCAATTCTGGGCCCGGGAAACAAGCACAGACTGGTGGGACCGCAAGTGTTGCAGGTCTGGGATGATTCCCAGTGGCTCCGAAACTTTTGCATGCATAAGGGCACTTTCATGGAACTTTGTGACTTGCTTTCCCCTGCCCTCAAGCGCAAGAATACCAAGATGAGAGCAGCCCTCACAGTTCACAAGCGAGTGGCAATAGCCCTGTGGAAGCTTGAAATGCCAGACAGCTACCGGTCAGTCGGGAATCAATTTGGAGTGGGCAAATCTACTGCGGGGGTTGCTGTGATGCAACTAGCCAACGCAATCACAATCTGCTGCTATCAAAGGTAGTGATTCTGGGAAATGTGCAGGTCATACTAGATGGCTTTGCTGCAATGGGATTCCCTAACTGTGGTGGGGCTATAGACGGAACGCATATCCCTATCTTGGGACTGGACCACCAGGGCAGCCAGTATATAAACCACAAGGGGTACTTTTCAATGGTGCTGCAAGCACTGGTGGATCACAAGGGACGTTTCACCAACATCAACGTGGGATGGCCGGGAAAGGTTCATGACGCTCGCGTCTTCAGGAACTCTGGTCTGTTTAAACGGCTGCAGGAAGGGATTTACTTCCCAGACTAGAAAATAACTGTTGGGGATGTTGAAATGCCAATAGTTATCCTTGGGGATCCAGCGTACCCCTTAATGCCCTGGCTCATAAAGCCGTACACAGGCACCCTGGACAGTAGTCAGGAGCTGTTCAACTATAGGCTGAGCAAGTGCAGAATGGTGGTAGAGTGTGCATTTGGACGTTTAAAGGGTCGCTGGTGCAGTTTACTGACTTGCTCAGACCTCAGCGAAACCAATATTCCCATTGTTATTGCTGCTTGTTGTGTGCGCCACAATCTTTGTGAGAGTAAGGGGGAAGACGTTTATGGCGGGGTGGGAGGTTGATGCAAATTGCCTGGCTGCTGCATACGCACAGCCAGACACCAGGGCGGTTAGAAGAGCACAGCAGGAACCGGTGCGCATCAGAGAAGCTTTGAAAACCAGTTTCATGACTGGCCGGGGTACCGTGTGACACTTCTGTTTGTTTCTCCTTGATGAAAACCCGCCCCCTTGGTTGATTCTAATTCCCTGTAAACCACTCGCCCTCCCGCCTTCGATCACAGCTTGCTTGCAAAGGAAATAAAGTCACTATCATTTAAAAAACATGCATTCTTTATTAATTGATTATAAAAATAGGGAGATAACTCACAAGGTAGCCCGGGTGGGGTGTGGGAGGAGGGTAGGAGGGAAGAAAAAGGCCACTTTAAAACTTGTTGAATGCCAGCCTTCTGTTGCTTGGGCTGTCCACTGGGGTGGAGTGGTTGGGTGCCCAGAGCCTCCCACCCCGTGTTCTTGGGCGTCTGGGTGGGGAGGCTATGGAACTTGGGGAGGAGGGAGGGCGGTTAAGCAGGGGCTGCAGCAGCAGTCTGTGATCCTGTTGCTGTTCATGAACCTCCACCAGACGCCGGAGCATGTCCGTTTGATCCTGCAGTATCCCCAGCGTTTCCTCATGCCTCCTCTGATCTTCCTGCCGCCTCCTCTCCCTCACGTTCATCAGCCACCGTCCTGTACTCTGCTATTGTGTCCCTCCACACAGCTCTGTCAGTGCCAGATGACTGCAAGAGCTCAGAGAACATGTCATCACGTGTGCGTTTTTTTCGCCGCCTTATCTGAGATAGCCTCTGGGATGGAGGAGGAACGCTTGAAACATTTGCAGCTGCTGGAGGAAAAAAAGAGAGTGAAGTATTTAAAAAGATACATTTTACAGAACAATGGCTATACTCTTTCACGGTGAACAACACTATTCACATTACATAGCACATGAGATTTTGGTACAAGGTCGCATTTTGCATCTTATATTGAGTGCCTGCGGCTTTGGTGTTAGAGATCACACACGCAAGGCCAGGCAACAGAATTCGGCTTGCAGGCGGCCATTGTAAGCCATAGTCTTTCAGCTTCTACAACCTTCATAACAGCAGCCTCCTCCTTTCCCATACCAAACGAAGCCCGTTGAGCTGGCCATTTACTGCTGCAGTTTTCCTGTTAACCTGCAGCGGCGGAAACCAAACTAACCCCCTCCCCCCATCCAATTCTCTGGGATGATCGCTTTTCCCCTCCCCCCACCGTGTGGCTGGTATCAGGGAAGATCCCTGCTAGCCAAACGCAAACAGCTCAGCGCCAATGGCCCCCCCTCCCACCGCGTGGCTAACTGTGGAGAGGATTTCTTTTCAGCCACAGGCAAACAGCGCGCACCTCTGAATGTCCCCTTAATCAAATTCCCCTATTTCAACCAGGTTACCATGAAAGATATCACTCTCCTGAGGATAACAGAGAGAGATAAAGAACGGATGTTGCTTGAATGCCAGCAAACACCGGGACCATACGCTGCCAGGCTTGGTCATGCAACGATACCAGATTACTTGCTACTAGCATGGCATGGTAAAGTGTCCTACCATGGAGGACGGAATAAGGCTGCTCTCCCCAGAAACCTTCTGCAAAGGCTTTTAGAGTACCTCCAGGAGAACTTCATGGAGATGTCCCTGGAAGATTTCCGCTCCATCCCCAGACATGTTAACAGGCTTTTCCAGTAGCAGTACTGGCCACGAATGCATCCCAAGTCCTCAGGGCTACTTAATCATTAAAAAACGCTTGCTTTTATAACATGTATTATATTTTAAAAGGTACACTCACCAGAGGTCTCTTCTCCGGCTTCATTGGGTTGGGAGGGTATTTCAGTCAGGGTAATAAAAAGATCCTGGCTGTCAGGGAGAACGGTGTGCTGTGTGCTCTCCCCAAGCTCGTCGTCCTCCTCATCTTCCCCATCTGAAAAATCCTCAGCTATGGTGGAGAGTATTCCATCCTCGGAGTCCACGGACAGGGGTGGGGTAATGATGGCGGCCCCCCCTAGAATTGCCTGCAGCTCAGAGTAGAAGTGGCATGTCTGGGGCTCTGTCCCGGAGCGTCCGTTTGATTCTTTGGTTTTCTGGTACGCTTGTCTGAGCTCCTCAAGTTTCACTTGGCACTGTGATGCGTCCTGGACGTAGCCTCTGTCCCTCATGGCCTTGGAGATTTTTTGAAATGTTTTGGCATTTCGTCTTTTGGAATGTAGTTCTGATGGCACGGATTCCTCTCCCCATACAGTGATCAGATCCGGTACCTCCCATTCGGTCCATGCTCGAGCTCTTTTTCGATTCTGGGACTGCACGGTCACCTGTGCTGATGAGCTCACCTGGCCAAACAGGAAATGAGATTCAAAAGTTCCCGGGGCTTTTCCTGTACCCCTGGCCAGTGCATCTGAGTTCAGAGTGCTGTCCAGAGCGGTCACAATGGTGTACTGTGGGATAGCTCCCGTAGGCCAATACCTTTGAATTGCGTCCACACTAACCCTAATTCGAAATGGCGATGTTGATTTCAGCGCTAATCCCCTCGTTGGGGAGGAGTACAGAAATCGGTTTTAAGAGCTCTTTATGTCGAAAAAATGGCTTCATTGTGTGGACGGATGCAGGGTTAATTTGGATTTAATGCTGCTAAATCCGACATAAACTCGTAGTGTAGACCAGGCCAGAGGCTAGGGACACCATCCCTGTCCATCCTAATTGCCATTGATGGACCTATCCTCCATGAACTTACCTAGTTCTTTTTTGAATCCTGTTATAGTCTTGGCCTTCACAACATCCTCTGACTGACTGTGCACTGTGTGAAAAAATACTTTTTTTGTTTGTTTTAAATCTGCTGCCTATTAATTTCATTTGGTGACCCCTAGTTCTTGCATTATGGGAGGAGTAAGTAACACTTCCTTATTTACTTTCTTCACACCAGTCATGATTTTCTAGACCTCTATCATATCCCCTCTTAGTTGACTCTTTTCCAAGTTGAAAAGTCCCAGTCCTATTCATCTCTGCTCATATGGAAGCCATTCCATACCCCTAATCATTTTCGTTGCCTTTTTCTGAACCTTTTCCAATTCCAATATATCTTTTTTGATATGGGTCAGCCACATCTGCACAGAGTATTCAAGATGTGGGCATACCATGGATTTATACAGATAATACGATATTATCTGTCTTATTTTTATCTATCCTTTTCTTAACGATTCCCAACATTCTGTTCGCTTTTTTGACTGCCACTGCACATTGAGTGGATGTTTTCAGAAAACTATCCACAATGATTCCAAGATCTCTTTCTTCACTGGTAACAGCTAATTTAGACCCCATCATTTTATATGTATAGTTGGAATTATGTTTTCCAGTATGCATTACTTTGGGAAACTGAAGGATGGGAGTGAAGGACCAGACCTAGAAATCAGAGGAGACAATGAACATCATGGAAGGACTTCCCAGTGCCTTGGAATGTGGTAACTTGGGCCCCTATCAATTCCATCTTGTCTGCTGTTATATGGCACAAATGCATGTTCAGATATTATAAGTGACAATAATTCTGTCTGAAATTGTATAATAAAGGCAAAAATTGATTAAGCCTAAATTGGGTGGAGTTGTGACTCAGTTTTCTATTTTAACCCCGAACAAACCAGATGCCCCTTGATCTGGCAGAGTCAGGAAAACATCAAGAGTCTTAAGGTCTAATATAAGGTGGCTCAGGAGATCAATAGGAAGAATATTGGCAAGTGCTCTTCCATGTGGCTCAATGCGCTACTGGACAATATGATGGCTTCCTTTACTGTGATAGTCAGGGAGGATAGTGGCATCCGTCCTGTGGCCTAAGCAGACCGTTGGGTAAGGAGTCATACTTGGACATCCGTGACAATTTGCTGTGATTGCAGGATGTTTGGGGAATTCTGAGATCGTAAGATGACAGTTATGGCGGCTCAGGAAAGAGAAGAGCGGCCTTCTACAATTAGTACACACCTTTATTTTAATATATACTAAAAGGACTAATGTTGCAGGCTCAGGGATGTGTTCTGTGTTCTAACAAATGCCGTAAGTGTTGTTAAATAGGCAATTTTAGGGGGAAGTAGGTCAGTTTCCTTCCTGCCTTCCCATTCATCTGCACATCCGCCATCCCCGCATGTTTCCCATCTCCACATTCCCCTGCACATGCATGCTGGCTTCTCTCATACCCAACCACGTTTCACAGCTCACAATCCCTGTTTTGTCTCACCTGCACACCCCCTCCAGTTTAATTAAAAAGGAGAAGAGCTTTACAGTTTCTACCCATTTGGAAGTATGACCCACAGTATCCCTGGATACGGTACAGTCTTAATGAAGCCAGTTGTAAAAGACATGAACTTCAGTGAAGTGTTCATTTACCTTGATTGTATCTGGAAAGATCCTGGCAGAGCATGATGCCCAACTTTTAAAGGTCTTGAACTATTTAATCAGTCAGATTAAACTATTTATTGAGCCAGGAGGGCTTCGGCTGCCTTGATCGTGGAGTGCTGTTCCAGGAAGAACTGCTATGCAGAGATGGGGTCCACCTATCGAGGAAGGGGAAGAGCGTATTTGGATATAGACTGGTTAACCTAGTAAGGAGGGATTTACTGGGACAGGTGACAAAAGCCCACAGGTAAGTCAAAAACATGGAGACCTGGGAGAAGGGTCAGAATTTGGGGGGGAGTATGGGCCATTATTGCAGGGATAAGGGAGAGACAAGAGAGAACATAGAGGGGAAATCAAATCTGTATCTTAGATGTCTATACGAATGCGAAAAGTATGGGGAATAAGCAGGAAGAACTTGAAATGCTAGTTAATAAATGCAACTATGACACAGCATTACAGAGAGTTAGTGGGATAATACGCATGACTGGAATATTGGTATAGAAGGGTACAGCTTGCTCAGGAAGGACAGGCAGGGGAAAAGGGAGGACATGTTGCCTTATATATTAAAAATGTATAGACTTAGACTGAGGTTGAGTTGTAAATAAGAGACAGACTTGTTGAAAGTCTCTGGGCAATGATAAAAAGGGTAAAAAACAGACCATCTAACCAGGAAGAAGAGGTGGATGAGGAGCTACTATAAAGGTGGGTGCATAACTGGTTGGAAAACCATTCCCAGAGAGCAGTTGTCAGGAGTTCACAGTCAAGCTGGAAGGGCACATCAAGTGGGGTCACGCAAGGATCAGTTCTGGGTTTCGGTTCTGTTCAATATCTTCATCCATAATTTAGTTAATGACATAGAGTGTACACTTATAAAGTCTGTGGACAATACCAGGCTACAAGGGGTTGAAAGTGCTTTGGAGAATAGGATTAGAATTCAAAATGATCTGGACAAACTGGAGAAATGGTCTGAAATAAATAGGATGAAATTCAATAAGGACAAATACAAAGTACTCCACTTAGGAAGGAAGAATCAGCTGCACACATACAAAATGGGAAATGACTGCAGAAAGGAATCTGGGAGTCATAGTGGATCACAAGCTAAATACGAGTCTGAGCCCTCAAGGGTTAACTCTTTGTTGTTAACATAGCCTCACATTCTGCAAGGCAGCAGGAATGGAGGAAGGAGACACAATCAACAGATGGCAGTGTCTGCAAACAAGGGATGTGGGGTCATAATGGATCACAAACTAAATATGAGTCAACGGTGTAATGCTGTTGCAAAAAATGCAAACATCTTTCTGGGATGTATTAGCAGGAATATTGTAAGCAAGACACGAGAAGTAATTCTTCCGCTCTACTCCATGCTGATTAGGCCTCAACTGGAGTATTATGTCCAGTTCTGGGCACCACATTTCAGGAAAGATGTGGAAAAACTGGAGAAAGTCCAGTGAAGAGCAACAAAAATGATTAAAGGTCTAGAAAACATGACCTATGAGGGAAGATTGAAAAAATTGGGTTTGTTTAGTCTGGAGAAGAGAAGACTGAGAGGGGACATGATAACAGTTTTCAAGTACATAAAAGGTTGTTACAAGGAGGCGGGAGAACAACTGTTCTTCTTAACCTCTGATAGGACAAGAAGCAATGGTTTAGGTTGGACATTAGGAAAAACTTCCTAACTGTCAGAGTGGTTAAACACTGGAATAAATTGCCTAGGGAGGTTGTAGAATCTCCATCATTGGGGATTTCTAAGTGCAGGTTGGACAAACACCTGTCAGGGATGGTCTAGATAATACTTAGTCCCGCCTTGAGTGCAGGGGACTGGATTAGATGACCTCTCGAGGTCCTATCCAATTCTATGATTCTATTATTACAAGGCCAGAGCACACTGTATCATCCTCAACATTAATAGTTCTAGAAGTGATGTTTAAATATAAAGCTAGTTATGTTTATACATAAGGAGGTTTTTACACCTCTCTATGGTGTAACAAATGTAATACCTTTGAGTTTTATAGTGATATTTGAGAACTGTGGCAATTAATCTAGAAATGGTGCACACAACTATACTATAAATCTGAGCACTAAATAGGAGACCATGTAAAAGGGATAATAGGAAAAGACATGGGAAGCATTTGATTTCACACGGAAAATGGACAAAATATCTAAAAAGAAAATGCAGAATTGGCTTCTTGACAACCTGTGTGACTGGAACATTTAAAAAGTTCCCCTCAAACACACACTATGATGAAGATTTTTTTTTTAAAATAATTAGGAGCCTGTTAATCTATTTTCAGTACAAAATTTTATTTAGCTAGCAACATATAAAAAAAGCTATGATTTTACATTTAAATCCTTCAGATTCAATGCAAAATACACAGGGCGATACAACTTACATCCATTGTTCACATAACATTATATGGGGTTTTTATCATAGGAACAACATAAGGTAACTTTTCTTACTAGTGAGATCGATGGCAATCTGACATATTTTTGGCTTCTGGCACAAAACATAAATAGTCCCCCCTTTAGAGAGAAGCTTAGAGCAGCTAGTCTATGCATAGCAATAATAGCTGTTGGTGAAGAGGCAGGAGAAGAGTCAGGCCATTGCAAATATTGCCAGAACAAGCATGTTCTGATACCATAAGGGAACAGATTGCTTTAAAAACTACCACCAATTATTTAATACCTTGAGGGACAAGTCCCGGATCTGACAACTTCCACAGAGTTCTCAGGGCCTCTATGGCTCATTTGGGTTCACAATGGCAGAAGTGAATGCAGACCCAGGGGTGGCCATGATAGGCCAGAACCAGGGCCATACAGTGGCCAAACTCCATCTCGTTCCAGGAATAGTTCATGCTTCTGCACTTTCCCACCCAACTGTTGTATGTAGTGTAGTGCTTCTTCAACATCCCAGAGGCAGTCAGTCAGGGAGACCAAATGGGTCACACAGCCCACTGAAAGGTCTTGCAGTTAAGCCCCAAACTGTCCTAGCTCTCAGGATGAAACTAATGAAGGGTATAGCTATGGTTCTCAGTTAGCACCACGCAGCAAGTGTGGGGAAATCTTGACTTTTTAAAATAGCAACTGCTGTAATTCCTATTTTGATCATGTTTTTCTGTGCTCACTTTGGAAACAAATATTTCAAGCATTATTGAATTTGTGCTGTTTCAGTGGGAATACTGAAAATAAAAAAAAAATACATGAAATGCGTCATTTGCACAAATATACAGAGGCAGTGTCTCGTCCATTACTAGCCCAATTCCATATTTTTTATGCAGGTAAGACTCATGCCAACTTCTGAGAGTTTTACTTGCACAGCTGCAAGGTTCTATCCTACAAGTCTCACTTGAGAGTTAGAAATATACAAGCCATTTTCTAGAATTGCAGAGCAGAATGTCGCTTCTGTATTTCTGACATTTTATAAGACAATAACAGGAGACCCTTTCCAGGCATTAATAGTTTTAAAATTGAAAGTTGCATCTTTGGATCCTTGAATTTTTCTGCTAACCATACCAAACTGCAGATAAATGTAATGTTCGTTAGGCCTGAAAAATAAGTTAACTGTATCCATCCATGCATATTGCTTTAATTTATTCCTCTATAAAATGTAAAGCACAGTGAGAAATTTTATAGAAGGAAGAATTCTTTTATATACAGCCCAGAGATGAACACAACCTTTTAGAAGTTTTACAGAAGGAAGAATTTTTCCTATGGAATATTTCTCAAAGTTTTTACTAGTAGGCACTGGTAACCCAACATATACGTGAAGTTATGTTGCATACACAGTACCACTGAGAGTTAATCTTTCACAAAAGAATTGAAACATTAAGGCAAAAAATAGTTTAGAGTAAAACACTATCTAAAACCTTGCATATTGTTTTCTGATTCCATCACAAGACCTGGGCATTTCTGCAGTGTGATTTTATATAATGAATCCAGAATCATCTCTGCTTTCTTCTTGAAGCAGCAGTACTCTTGAAGGGGTCAAATTCATCCTGCAATGTAAAAGTTCATTTAAAAAGCTATCAAGGCATTTTGAATTAAAAAGGCAGAATTAACATAAAGAGTTGGCTAAATCAGAAGGCCCACCATCTTACTCCATATTTTCCACTCTGCCTGTTTCTGTTAGTTTCTTTGTTCTTGTTCTATTATTTTCAATATGAAGGAGGATATTATTTATTGATATAAACTGTAAATACGACATCATAAAGAGAGCAGTAATCAGGTGCGCACACACACACAGCATCCATAAATTAAATCCTGATTTCTGTGAAAGAGAAATCAGTATATCTGCAGAGGTCAGGGAAGAATTTGTCCCCCCTTATCATATAGCACTGCACAACTGTTTGTGTATCAGGAGCTGGAGGGAGGACAGGGTCTGAAGAAAAGAGACGGAAAGGTTGGTTAAGATTTTCTCTGGATGTCAGACACTGGCCATTGCCAGTTAGGATACCAGACTCAATGAACCAACAGTCCAATATGGTTTGTCAAATCCTATGTATCTCTGTAAGTTAGATGTCCATAAAGGTAGTTTAATATAAATAAAACCTGATGGGACACTGAGAATCAAGTGTGAAGCACTCTGACATCTGTTGAGGAAAAGTTCTATATATGATCTAGGTATTATTATTATTGGATTACAGGACTGGTCTTAGCAGGTAAGGGCTGGTCCTGTAAAAACACTGCCTCCTTAGTAATATGAAGTTCAGCTTTCAATTTTTAAACACACACGGCAAAAATTAATTTTTACCCTTTCTTATATATTTTTCATAATTTGTAACAGCAGTGGAGATAGGGAGCTCTGTCCCATTCATTTCCAAAAAGTTTTTAAATGCAGAAGTAAAGTTTCTATTGCTTGGGTATGTTGGAAACATCTAATTCATGCTGTAGTTATGCTGGTTTTGATTCAGGAAAAAAACACGCTTAAATGTTGTCCTGAATAGGGACAATTTCTGCAGCCTTATTTTGAAATGCACACAAAGATGTACAATAATTTTAACAAAAGATAAAAATATTTTAGATCCACAGAATACTAAGAATTTGAAAAGCAAGTAGTACGGTATCTGGAATTCGTTTTTACTATATTTGCATTTTGTTAGCTAAACACCATTACACCGTATTAGCTTATTTACATTTCTTTTGTACTAAGCATCTTACAGTCAGAGCGCTCTGGAAAACAGAACAGAATCAGGTGCTCATATACCACAGTGATGCGTAGCAGCATAAGCCCATTAGACATACCGAAACAACAGAGTGAACTCATCTTGTAGTACCACAACATAGGAAGGAACAGCCATGTACTTACAACATTGGACGCAGACAGGGGAGTCGTCGTGCTAGTTCAAACGTTATCATGAGGGGCTGGGAACCCAAAAATACCCCCACTTTTTCTTGTGCATAAGGACAAGAAGAGTGAAAGTGACAACTTGGTTTTCTTGTCCTTACTGAGTGAACTGCAACTATTAGTTTTATTGATTTCAATATACAATGCAGTACAGTGCTGTTGGAAACAAGTGTAAAGGAATCCTTATAAATATTCGTTAGAACAACAGAACAGTCAGACTGGGTCAGACCAATGGTTCATCCAGACCAGTATCCTGCCTCCTGAAAGTGACCAGTGCAACATGCTTTGGAGGGAATGAAAAGAAAAGCTCAATTTTAAGTGACTTATCCCTTTGTTCAGCCTCGGCTTCTGGCAGTTGGAGGTTTAGAGTATGGGGTGGTGTCCAACCTGGAGCATGGGGTAGTGACCCTGACCATCTTGGCTAATAGCCATTGATGGACCTATATTCCATGAACTTATCCCATTTTTTCTTTAATAGTTAAACTTTTGGCCTTCACAACATCCCATGGCAAAAAGAACAGGTAGACAGGTTGTGTGAAGAAGTACTTCCTTTTGTTTCTTTTAAATCTGCATCCTATGAATTTCATTGGATGACCCATGGTTCTTCAGTTATGTGAAGGGGTAAATACTTCTTTATTCCCTTTCTTAACACCAGTCATGATTTTATAAACCTCTTTCATATCCCCATTTAGTCATCTCTCTTCTAAGCTGAAAGGTCCCAGTCTTTTCAATCTCTCCTCAAATGAATGCTGTTCCACACCCTTAATCATTTTTGTTGCCCTTCTCTGTACTTTTTCCAGTTCTAACATCTTTTTTTTTTTTAGATGGGGTGACCAGAATTGCACATAGTATTCAAAGGGCAGCTGTACCTGGATTTATATAGTGGCATTATGATATTTTCTGTCATATTACTATCCCTTTCCTAATGGTTCCTAATGTTTTGTAAGCTTTTTTGATTGCTGCTGCACAGATGTTTTCAGACAACTATCCACAAGGACTCCAAGATTTCTTTCTTGAGTGGTAACAGCTCATTTAGATACTATCATTTTGTATATATAGTTGGGATTATTTTTTCCAATGTGCAGTACACTCTGCACTTAACACACTATTTTGTTGCCAAGCCACTCAGTTTAGTGAGATCCCTTTGTAACTCTTCACAGTCAGTTTTGGACTTCACTATCTTAAGTAATTTTGCATTGTTTGTAAATTTTGTGACCTCACTGCTCTCCACCTTTTCCAGATCATTTATGAATATGTTGAAGAGTGCAGGTCCCAGTTCAGATCCTTGCAGGGTGTGGGAGGGCACTATTAACCTCTCTCCATTGTGAAGACTAACTATTTATTCCTACTCTTTGTTTCCTATCTTTTAACCAGTTACTGATCTATGAGAGGAGCCTCCATCTTATCCCATGATTGCTTACTTTGTTTAAGGGCCTTTGGTGAAGCACCTTGTCAGAGGCTTTCTGAAAGTCCAGATACATTATATGCATTGGAACACTCTTGTCCACATGCTTGTTGACAACCTCAAAGAATTCTAACAGATTGGTGAGGCATGATTTCTCTTTACAAAAGCCATCTTGATTCTTTGCCACCATATCATGTTTATTTATGAATCTAATAATTTTGTTCTTTACCATAGTCTCAACCAGTTTGCCTGGTTCTGAAGTAAGGCTGCAAAGGCAATCTTGGCAATTATAAACCAGTAAGCCTTTTTTTTTTTTTAAATCACCATTACATTAGCTATTCTCCAGCCTTCTGACACAGAGGCTGTTTTAAGTGATAGATTACATACCCCAGTTAGTAGCTGTGCAATTTCATATTTCATAGAATCATAAGTGTAGGACTGGAAGGGACCTCAATAGGACATCTAGTCCAGTCCCCTGCACTCAAGGCGCAACTCAGTAATAACTAGACAATTCCTGACAGGTGTTTGTCTAACCTGTTCTTAAAAACCTCCAGTAATGGAGATTCTACAACCTCCCTAGGCAATTTGTTCCAGTGCTTAACTACCTTGACAGTTAGGAAGGTTTTCCTAATGTCCAACCTAAACCTCTCTTACTGCAGGTTAAGCCCATTTCTTCTTGCCCTATTCTCAGAGGTTATGGAGAACAATTTTTCACCCTCTTCCATACAATAACATTTTATGTATTTGAAAAAACTTATCGAGTTCCCTCTCAGTCTTCTCTTCTCCAGACTAAACAAACTCAATTTTTTCAATCTTCCCTTATAGGTCATGTTTTGTAGACCTTTAATCGTTTTGTTGCTCTCCTCTGGACTTTCTCCAATTTGTCCACATCTTTCCTGAAATGTGGCACCCAGAACTGGACACAATACCACAGTGGAGGCCTTATCAGTGTGGAGTAGAGTAGAAGAAGTACTTCATATGCTTTGCTTATCACACTCCTACTGCTACATCCCAGAATGATGTTTGCTTTTTTTGCAATGGTGTTATATTGTTAACTCATATTTAGACTGTGATCCACTATACCCCCCAGATCCATTTCTGCAGGATATGACTTTTATGAATTTTTAAAGGCTGCCTTTTTGCTTCCAACCATGTTTTTTACTCTGCCCCAAATAAAAATAAAAAAATCACCATGACTAAACAGCATACATTTAGTTTGAGCCTTTATTATGTATCTTTAACTAGTTTCCATGCAGTTTGCAAGCATTTTACCCTTGTAACTTTTCCTTTAAATTTCTGTTTAACTAGTTCCCTCATTTGTGCCCCTCCCTTTTTGAAATTATGATAATATACCGTTAATCAGTTTAATATTTTGCAAAGTGATCATATGAAGTTGTGAGAATTATGACAAGAGAAGACCATACTGTACCTCATCTGATTCAAAGTCAACCCCTCTAGTTATTTGGCTTTGCGAGCTCCTTTTGCTGGATGTAGACATGCTTGACAACCTTAAGGGTTACAACAGGAAACATTTAATGATCATCACAGAGCATGGCACCAGAACCAGACATTCTAAGTTTTCTGTTTGGCCAGACCAAACCTAAATAAAAATATTGTTTGTAGATCCTATTATCCTGTTAATCCAGGTCATGGTGTTCTCAGGTTGCTGTTAAGTGTATGTATCAGTTTTGAAAACTGATAACAAATAAGGTTTTAGTGAAGGAACTCAGAAGTGATGTTAAGTGGCAATCAATTGTCTGTTGGTTGTTAGCAATGGAGGTTATATTTCCAGAAGAGATACACTCCCAGGTGGATCCCTAAAGAAAGTGACCAGATTTTAAAAAGTATTCAGCAACTCTCAATGAAGACAACAGGAACTGCTGTGTACCAATGCCTTTTTAAAAAGTCTGGCCAGATGCCTAAATGTGAGCATATAGTGGGGGAACTGAATACTTCTGAAAATCTGGCTAGTAATTAATATACTTTAAAAAATGGTAAAATATATACATGGTCTGTTCTCATCATGGCAACATGCACTTTCAAGTCCTTCAACTACATTTTCTAATACTAGTTGCTGAATGTCTCAAAAGAAAAAAAAAGGGGGCGGAACCTCTCTCAACCACTATGAAATTCTCTTACACATAGAAGCTAATTTTTCTATTTAAAACAGTTGAGAAAATTTTTAATTAAATATTAAATTATGACTTTTTAAAAGTGAGTTTCAGCTAATGTAACTCTTTATTGACAATCAGAGGAATATAGTGCTTCGGCCCAACTCATGTATACCACTCCAGAGGGGCTTACAGATCCTCAAACGGCTCTTTGGCCATTTTGAAATAACTGTACCAACCTTTGAGTAACTTTGGAAGCAGCAGTAAAAGAAACTTCTTCCACATCAGAGTCATCATCTATAATGTCCTGGAAAAAACAATAATACTTTACAGAAGGTAGTACATTACATACTCTTTTGGGATGAAACATGTAGTGACAGTTACAGTGCACTAGTTATTTCGCTCTTTGTTTAGTGTTTTCTGGAGTGTCTACACGTCAAACAATTTAATCTGGATAAAACAAAAAAGCTTCATAGGGACTACTCACATCCTTAACCTTAACCATGTGCTTAAGTGCTTTACTGGCTTGGATCGTACAGTCTGCAAAGTGACTGGCAGACTGGGACTGAGACTATCTCTAGGCTTATAACTGTTATTAAGTTAAAAGAAAAGGAGTACTTGTGGCACCTTAGAGACTAACAAATTTATTTGCGCATAAGCTTTCGTGAGCTACAGCTCACTTCATCGGATGCATTCAGTGGAAAATACAGTGGGAGATTTATATACACAGAGAACATGAAACAATGGGTGTTACCATACACGCTGTAAGGAGAGTGATCACTTAAGATAAGCTAATACCAGCAGGAGAGGCGGGGGTGGGGGGAGAGAAAACGTTTTGTAGTGATAATCAAGGTGGGCCATTTCCAGCAGATGACAAGAACATCTGAGGAACAGTGGGGAGTGGGGGGAGAATAAACATGGGGAAATAGTTTTACTTTGTGTAATGACCCATCCACTCCCAGTCTCTATTCAAGCCTAAGTTAATTGTATCCAGTTTGCAAATTAATTCCAATTCAGCAGTCTCTTGTTGGAGTCTGTTTTTGAAATCTTTTTGTTGTAATATTGCGACTTTTTGACCTGTAATCGAGTGACCAGAGAGACTGAAGTGTTCTCCGACTGGTTTATGAATGTTATAATTCTTGACATCTGATTTGTGTCCATTTATTCTTTTACGTAAAGACTGTCCAGTTTGACCAATGTACATGGCAGACTCCAATGAGAGACGGCTGAATTGGAATTAATTTGCAAACTGGATACAATTAACTTAGGCTTGAATAGAGACTGGGAGTGGATGGGTCTTTACACAAAGTAAAACTATTTCCCCATGTTTACTCCCCCCCCCCACCGTTCCTCAGACGTTCTTGTCAACTGCTGGAAATGGCCCACCTTGATTATCACTACAAAAGGTTTTCTCCCCCCTCCCCGGCTCTCCTGCTGGTATTAGCTCATCCAAGTGATCACTCTCCTTACAGCGTGTATGGTAACACCCATTGTTTCATGTTCTCTGTGTATATAAATCTCCCACTGTATTTTCCACTGAATGCATCCGATGAAGTGAGCTGTAGCTCACGAAAGCTTATGCGCAAATAAATTTTTTAGTCTCTAAGGTGCCACAAGTACTCCTTTTCTTTTAACTTAATAACAGTTATAAGCCTAGAGATAGTCTCAGTCCCAGTCTGCCAGTCACTTTGCAGACTGTACGATCCAAGCCAGTAAAGCACTTAAGCACATCCAAGTGTAAGTGATCACTCTCCTTACAGTGTGTATGATAAACCCATTGTTTCATGTTCTCTGTGTTTATAAATCTCCCCACTGTATTTTCCACTGAATGCATCCGATGAAGTGAGCTGTAGCTCATGAAAGCTTATGCTCAAATAAATTTGTTAGTCTAAGGTGCCACAAGTACTCCTTTTCTTTTTGCGAATACAGACTAACATGGCTGCTACTCTGAAACCTTTTATTAAGTTGTCCAAATTATTGACTTGCAAATTGACCCATTTTCTTTTCAAGTTCTCAAATCAGTTCTGTCACAATATTTGTCGTGCTGGCCTTCCATGGATCTCACACATTGGCTATACATGGTGTAGTAAAGAAATAAATTTTGGCCTTAATTAGTATATTTTGCCTTTATTTTGAAAAGGGGAGTTAATCAGGGCTGATCTACACTACACAGGTCGACGTAGCTTTGTATGTGTCTATGCTTAAGTTTGGCTCCTACCGATGCAAGTGCTCCATTACGCCAACTTAATACCACCTCCCCAAGTGGCAGAGTGTCACGGTCAATGTACTTAGATCAATTTAGACACTGGGTTATTTATGTCAACCAAAAATGTCCTGCAGCAGCTGTCCCACAATGCCCCACATTGACCACTCTGGTCACCATTGTGAACTCTGATGCCCAGGGGTTATGGAGGCCAGAAGAGCCTGCTTCCCCTTTGAAGCCCCATGAATTTTTGAAATTCCTTTTCCTGACTGCCTGGCTTGGTGAACACACCTAGCAGCTCTCCACTGTTGAGTGCAGCTGCCCAGCTGACCATACTAGCTACATGCTACAGACACACTCCAGCCTAAAGTGGACAGGAGACATTAGATCTCCTGGGCCTGTGGGGAGAAGAGGCTGTGCAGGCACAGTTACGAACCAGCTGCAGAAACATTGACATCTACGAGCAGATTGCTTGGGGGATGCAGAAGGGAACCGACAGGGACCAGCAGCAGTACCGCATGAAAGCCAAGGAGCTCCGGCAAGTGTACCAGAAGGCCAGGGAGACCAACAATAGACCTGCTGCTTTTACAAAAAGCTACATGTCACACTTGGCGGACACCCAAGCATCCCCCCTCCTCCCAGCACTGTGGATACGTCTGAGAAGCCAGAGTCATAAGAGGAGGAGGAAGAGTATGGGGGAGAGGCAACTGGGGGAATCCAGCTGTGCAGCCAACCAAGACCTGTTTTTGACTCCACCACAGTCCAGCGAGTCAAGCACGGGCAAGCCTGATGAAGGTGAAGCAACGTCGGGTAAGTGTGCAGTTTAATTTTAAATTACAGGGATGCACCCCAAAAATAGCAGGACACATCTTTTGACTTATTAATTTTCTTGTGCTAGAAGAGGTCATGGTACGACCAACAGAGGGGGTGCTGCTATCCCTTTAGAGTTTTTTTTTTTTTGGGGGGGGGGGGGGAGGCAAAGCAAAGCAGTTTGTTTATGTACACAGGGGTGTCCTGTGAATCCTCCAGAGAAATGTCAATGAAACTTTCATGGAGGCACTCTCCAGTCCTCTTCCAAAAGATTTCTAGGGATGGCTGCCTTAATTCCTCCTCCACGGTAGGACACTTTCCCACACCACTCAGCAATAATTTCTGCAGGCACCTTTGCAGTACACAGGCTAGCAGCATACGGGGCAGGTGACTTCAGGATGCCTGCAGCAGCTGTGCTCTCTCTGCCTGTGCTACCCTCAGGAGTGAGATATCAGCTAAAATCACTACCGCCTATGGAAAACAGTGCCAGGATTCAGTGACATTGCCCTATACTACTAGAATCATGAAACTCAGCACTTCCCCAACCCTTGGCAAGCCATGCTCACCATGGCAGGTGCTGTGAACAAGCAATCCCAAGTGGAAGTGAGAATGTAGTGCTTAAAATTTTAGAGGTGCAAGGGGAGTGAGTTCAGAACCTTATGTTTCACCTTCCATAGTGAATACACTGACGATAACTGTGTGTGTTTTATTTGCAGCTGCTACCACTGCGGCTTTCAGGGTTTCCCCCTCTATGACCACAGAACACCTGAGGCAGATAAGGGGGTGGGGTGGGGGAGAAAGAGGACTCAGGATGACATGTTCAGTGAGATCCTGCAAGCCAGTGCTGCACTGGACTGAGAGCAGAGAGTCTGAAGGGTGAACATTGTGGACAGCCCCGAGAAGGATAGAGACGAGAAAAGAGGGGCGCAGGAAAAGGAGAGGGAGATGCACCAGGACATAACGGGGCTTCTCAGGCAGCAAGCAGAGATGCTGCAGACTCTGGTGGACTTGCAGGTTCAACAAGGCTGTGCTCACCACCCTCTGCAGCCCATTGAGAGCTCAATATCATGACCTGCCTACCCCTCCCCCTTCAACATTCCACATGGCATCAGGGGTTGCTCCACTACCCCTACCCCTCCACCCTGGGGGAGAGTAAAGACTGACACAGAGTCACATACACTAATCATGGCTCTCACAGGTCATTGTATGTGCAGCTGAAATGGACATGAACATTCTTTTCCCCTCATAAGTTCTGGTCTCGTAATTTATTAAATTTGATTAAGTTTTTAATGTATTTGTTTTTAAAATTGCCTGGTTGGGGGGGGGGTGTCACTGATTTTGTTACAGAATAAAATTCTATTATTTGGAACATAATTCATCTTTATTAGTTCACAACATATGCTGACTGGTGATCATCAGTTTTGAAAGTGACAATTACTGCTCAGTGTCACACAACTCATAAGATCATTCACAAACAAAATTAACAGGTGCACTGACAATGTTATACCCCTACACGTACAGCAGTCACCATACAATTCCTTTCAGGCCACGAAGAGAAGGGCCAGGTAGCGTACACTACAAACAGCACACACTACTCTGGCTCACCCGTTAAAATGGTCTTTCAAAGCCTCTTTGAGCCGTATAGCTCTGTGTTGAGCTCTTTTAATAGCCCTTGTATCTGGCTGTTCAAATTCAGCAGACAGCCACTCCACATCCGCTCCAGTGGAAACCGATTCACATTATTATTCAGGAAACAGTGGGCAGCTGTGATCATTGGGATATTTTTCTCTCTGAGGTCCAATCTTGTGAGTAAATAATGCCAGCATCCCTTCAAACGACCAATGGCACATGCACGTGTAACTGTCATTCTGCACCTGCTGAGATGGTAGTTGAAGCGTTCCTTGGTGCTGCTGAGGTGGCCAGCGTGCGGCTTCATGAGCCAGGAAAGCAAGGGGTAAACTGGGTTGCCCAGGATCACTATTGGCATTTCAACATCGCCAATGATAATCTTTCAGTTGGGAAACAAAGTCCCTGTTTCCGGTCCGGTGTTCTTAAAGATACAAGCATCATGCACCTTTCTCTGGACTAGCCCACACTGATGTTGGTGAAGCATCCCCAGTGGTCCACCAGCGCTTGCATAACCATAGAAAACTAGCTCTTTCTGTTGATGTACTCTGTGGCAAGTTGGTCTGGTGCCAAAATAGGGACCTGTGTGCCATCTCTCACCCCCGCATAGTTCGGGAACCCCATTGCTGAAAATCCATCCACTATGTATTACACATTGCCGAGAGTCACAGTCCTGCATAGCAGGGGGTGATTAATGGCCCTGCACACTTCCATGAATATGGCCCCAGCAGTGAGTTTCCTGACTCCAAATTGAATCCTGACTTACTGGTAGCGAATTGCAAGTTTCCAGTGTGATCACAACTCGTTTCTCCACTATCAGTGCAGCTCTTATTTTGGTGTTCCTGTGCTGGAGGGCTGAGGAGAGCTCAGCACACAGATCCAGGAATATGGTCTTGCACATCTGAAAGTTCTGCAGCCACTGCATATCATCCCAAGCCTGCATTACGATGCAATCCCACCAGTCAGTGCTTGTTTCTTCTGCCTGGAAGCAGTGCTCCACCATCTGTAGCTGCTCCGTGAAAGCTACCAACAACATGGAACTGGCTCTCACTATGTCCCACAGCAATCGGTCCTCCAAGAAATAGTCTCATTCCTTGCAGCTCTGCAGATACTGTACGATCGTGCATCCTACTTGCAGTGCTCATGACAACAGCACAGATCTCGCAGGCTCCATGCTTCTGTCGGAGATGGCAGACAACGAGAAAGGCTGCACGGGTTTGTGGGATACAGATGACATTAGGGGATGGAGAGAGTTACAAACTAGGAAGTTGGCCCCATGCTCCCAGTTGCCCTTGCATGACTTGTTTCAGCTCCATCATGCATTGCCAAAACTTCCTAGAAGACAGTGCACTGCTAAGTTGCACAGTGGGATACCTACCCATGGTGCACTGCATTCTGCATCGATACAAGAACTCCTGGTCGGTATGTGCACCGCTGACACAAGGAGCCAAGTAAGCATGCACACAAGTGACGAACTAAGTGCAGTGGCTGTATACCGATGTAACTTGAGATGACGTAAGTTTGTAACATAGACCCGGCCTCAGAGTGCTATACACAACACAGTAGTATTATAACTGTACACATATGCAAAATAGCTTCTCACCTCTGAGTAATTCTTAGCAGATGAATTCCGAGAGGGCTGTTGTCGGGCAGATTTAAAGGCTAAAATAAAACAGATGAGAACATATCATACGGAAGGCACTTGAAATAACCACAATTAATTATCTGATCACATCTTATCACACAAGGGTCTCACCTTCACATTTTGACTGGTATGTATTTTACTACAATGTATGACTAAAAAGGCATGGTACACAGACTTACTATAGTTTGCTTTTTATGATTTCTCCCACAACATTCCAGATAAAATAGCGTTGTGATTTTCCCAAGATAGTGAGTGGAGGCAAAACCCATAGGAATTAATTCCCTAACGTTATCAGAAGCTTCCTATTCTAGCTGGGGAAAGTATAATCCTACTGGTTAGATAAAACATTCACAAATACAAACTAAATTAACATTTAGTTCATATCGTCTAATATTAACATTACAATTTGAGAAGTCCAATTTTTCTAGTTAACATATTTTTGCTTTATTTTAAGTCACGTTTTCAGTAATCAAGAGTTTTATTCTAATTCTTGTAGCACACATCAAGAAAACTGAAATAATCATGTGTTTCCCTTTGCCCCACGCAATGTGGTATCTGAAAGAACAGGGTGCTCATGTGGAAAGAGCCTAGATAAATAGATGCTGCAGTGTCTTCCTATACAGTACTTAGAATAGGCAAGACCTGCAGTATCTCGGATACTGTGATGTGTTAATTGTGAGAAAAATGTTGATTTCTTAATCGTACTTATTGTATGAGGTTTCTTTTCAGTAAAGAAGAGAAACATTCTTCTATTTATCAAACAAATGCAAAAACGACCTCATAAAACAAATGACTTCTTCTTAGTCACTTTCACTGAATTGTGATGAATTTGCCTTGCTACCTTTTACATGGGATATGATAAACCTGGCCTTGTTTAAACTGCAAGTAGAAAACTTGCTGCGTTCTTTTACAGATATCTGTGAGCAGTGCCTCACTGGTATAGTACTCAGGTTTTGAAGCGGTTCAACACTGCTACATTAATAATGCTTTGTTCTGAAAAACTTATTCGCCAAAGTGCATGCTTGGATTCCCAACTCATAGGCAGATTCGTTTTCAAATTAAGAAACTACTGTCTTTAAGTGCATCCACTACAGTTTTAAATTCTCAAAAGTTGCCCCAAATCTGCCTTTTAAACTGGATTTGAATACACTGGCTCTATCAAGTCATTTGTGTTTTTGGACAATGCTTTGGCTCTGTGGCAAAAGCAAGTTTCTTAATTTCTGTGCAATGTTGATAAGTTAAATCTCCAGTAAGGCCTGGTATTCCAGTGGCTCCCGGAAAACAATTTGCCACAGCGAGATACACCAGAATTAAAGTGGCCTGTACTTAAGCAATGCATGCCAGCAGAACGTTTTATTGTCAGCTTGCTCTCCTACTATATTTCTAATTTAACAATTTAATTTGACCGCCTCAGAGCCAGACCTCTGAAGGTGTTCCAATTATCTAAAGTAAAAATCAGACAGACATGAAAACATCTTGTTACGAAAAGTTAGAGTTTTCTATCACTGTCATACAGTTAGTTCAAGAGAGACTACATTTTCAGCACTTCAAGTCTGGAAAGAATTAAAATTTTCCATTTTTGACACGACCAACTTCAAAAATCAGTCATGTTTTTAACCAAGAGCATGTATAACTTTCACAAGAAATGTAGATGTTTATTAAAAGATTTTTAGCATGTACTGCCTAGCCAATGGAAAGTTGTCTAATATATCTGCAAAATAGGAGTTTTTTAAAAAAATACTTCCTAAAAATATTAGTTTTAGACTAAAGTACTCAAACATGCACAAGTTGTGACAGCGATTCAGAAGAAACCTAGACCTTGATCCTACAGTGTGATGCACTCGTGCAAGCCCATAATAATTGAGAGCCCCACTGACTTCCTTAGGACTCCGGGAAGATATTAGGACCCAGCCCTATGGATCAGCTTGCAGGATTGGGGGCAGCGCTATTATTAAATTCTAAAGGACTCCATAAAAAAACCCCACTTGTGCTGTGGTCCTGTTTAAAATATAAAATGGAAATCAGTAGTAATTTCAAATAAAATGAATAGGTTCACTTTGTGCTAAACTGATCCTATAAAATCCAGTTCATTTCTGAGTGATGCTCAAACAATGAAACTAGCCTTTACTTGGGCAGTGATGCAGATGAGACAAAGGATATTTTAATGAATTATCAGCCACTTCTTTTCACAGCTAATTTTCAGATATCATCGAGTTAAACATCCTTGAATTAAAAGAGACTTTGAAAGTGGTAATTTTGGAGACTACAGTGGTTCATTTGCATTCATGTGCACGAAGGTGGTAATAATAATAATAAATAATAATAATAATGTCAGAATGTCTGGTATTAATTTTTCTGTTCCACATGATATACTCCAACTGAATACTTATAATAAAGTGAGCACAAGAGAGGAGGTACAAGGGAAAATTGAAAATAATGTTTTTATTAATATAAGTAAAAAAAAATACAGTATAAATCCAATATACTTCCAAGATGCAGAGGTTGTGCATCAAGTTTTATAAGGACAGGTGCTAATGTATTTTAAAAGATGACTTTAAAAACTAACATCTGCATAAAGAAGCCAGCCAGTCTGCAATTTTAAATTGGTCTTTTTATAGGATCCCAAACTTTTTAATGACGAGATTTTGAAGATTACTAACCCAGTGTAATAATTTCAGAGATCCCGAGACAGAAAATTTTTAAAACTGCAACTGAAAAATGCGTTTTATAGCACTTTGTTTCTAAGGGGTGCCAATAATGATCTGAATGACACTGGGTAAATCTAAGTTTACCATTTTCTTTATCGAGTTTCTCCAGATTTATATTGATGTAACAGAATCAATAGATCAGAGCAGGATCCAGCCCATGGTCTCTAAACATAGCATTTTATCTGTCATGGTCTCTACAAAAAATTCTTTTGTTGCAAAAGTTGTTGCTTACTGTTAGTGCCTAACTGTGTTATTTTTTGCACTCACTGGTCCTAGTGGCAATTGCATCCTTTGGATTCCTAAATTACTTGTGTCATGCTCACTCTCTCACAGTATTTTGTTTCACCCACCATGACCTGAATAGACACCTCTCGCTCCATGCCAGGCTTGTCCCCTTCTCTAAGAGAAGGCTTCATCACAAATCCAGAACTAGCCAATCAGTTTGGGTCACACAATTTGGGAGGATTCGACAAAGACACTCTTCTGGATACATTTTGCATCTGAAGGGGGAAGTTCTTGAAACAACCTGAACTCATCAGCTGGTAAAGTAGAGAGCGGCAGACCAATTAACTCCATTAATTAATCTTCTTAAAATAATAGGTAAGAGATGGGGCAGGAAAAGAAGTTAGCTGGACTAAACCTCACTAACAGTTCACCTCCCTACTTAATAAAGGCAAACTAAGCTCCATGTGATGGCTGAATTTTACCTACTGGAAATAAAGGTTGCATCATAAACTTCTTAATTTCATTATGGCATTCTGCAAAGTGATAGCAATTTTAGAGGGCATGTGAAAATAACACACTATTCTGAACATACCATCTATGATAGACATATTCTTGGTAGGAGTAGACACAGGCTTGTAACTTCTACTGCTATTAGACTGTTCTTGGCTAGTGTTTCCTGTAAGGATAATACACAAACACACACAAAAATTTTTTTAAAAAAATCAATATTTAGCACTCTGCATTTTTTCTGTTAATTATGAAATTCTAAAAAACAAGCATCAAAAGTCCATAACTAAGGGTACGTCTACACTGTAGCCAGGAAAGTGCTTTCCAGATCAGACAGACAGACACTCACTAGCTCTGCATGAACTAGAGAGCAGAAAATATCAGCATAGCTGGCGATAGCAGAGGTGGCAGCTCAGGCTAGCTACCTGAATACATACCCAGGGTGTCTGGGTGGGTTTGTACTGCGGGGATAGCATTGTTGGAGGCTTGGGCTAGCCGCCTGAGTACAACCCCTACATCCCCCCCAGAAACTCTGAGTATGTACTTGGGTGGCTAGCCTGAGCCACATCAACGCTACCCCCAGCTACACTGCTTTTTTCAGTGGAATACCAATTCAGTAATATTTACAGCCCATTTTCATTTCTTTAATGGTTTATAAGGAAGAGCCTACAGAACATATACAACACATTGCAGTGATTGATACCAATAATCAACAAGAATATTAGGGGGCCGAGTAAGAAATTTAATAAACACCACTCATCTTTATCACAATTCATACTCTTCCGCCTAGAAAGTGGATAAAAATGAGAGCATGATTTAGCTTTTGACATAATGTCTACGCCATGGACAAAAACCTCATTCCCTTTCTTGACAGTACATTGGGCACATTTTCCCATTAGTGGTTTCTATAACCAATTTATTTTTGAAGTGCCCAGTCTTAATTTGAATTCATAGGCCTTGATCTTGCTGTCAGATCTTCTAGTCCCCCTACAAACATGCTGGGCCCACTGAAGTCAGTGGGAGTCTTGGCTAGCTGATCCATCTGCAGAATTGGATACTTTAAAAAGAAAAAAATTTTATTAAAGGCATTAACAACAAGGACTGTAACTCATTAAAGGGCACAATCAATTACAACCAGACCAGGAGGTGGTTTGATATTTTTGGTTAAAAAAAAAAAAAAAAAAAAAGCAAGCCCTCCCACTTCCCTGATTAAGACAAGTTTTCTAAGCCTTGGGAAGGACTACTGGTTTTACAAGCCCTTGGGGGAAGAGACTACCTTCTGCACATGGTCAGCACCTAGCCCATGTTGGAAGCTATCATAATACAAACACCAGCCAGCAGAGGTATTGCCTAATTTTAATACAAAAGAATAGACATACATCTCTCTTCATGGGGCTTCCCCAAGAAACTGCGATAACTACTGCAGCATAGGAGCATGGTATTTTTTCCTCTTGTCAAAACCTGAATATTTCAACTTAATCTTTGTAAGGTGGCAAATTACTGCAGCAACTGGTGCCAAAAATGGTGGCAATAAAAAGATTATTACATCGGGAACCTAATTAAACAACAAGCCAATAGTGCATTTCATGGGAGCATTACAAAAAAGGCCTTTTTTTTTTTTTTTTTTTACAAGGGTAAACTGCTAATAATTGCAATACAAGGAATGTAAGAAACTACGGACCTCTTCCCCTTCGAGAGGCTCCTCTTGATGTTGAGACTTGCCCTCTTCCACCTCTTGCCTGACCCCTTCCTCGACCTCTTCCTCTGCTGAATGACGCAGAGGTGCCAGCATCTGAATCATCGTTTTTTTGTTCTGACATTCCAATATCCATAAGATCATCATCACTAGAGCCAGAGGCAAGAGCAGCCTCATGGGATCTGTGAGCTCTAGCCCTGGTCATAGCCTGAAAGAAACGATACAGAATATTTAATGTTAACAGTAAAATGCACAAGGGTTGAAATCATAGTGGTGATGTGTTTATAAGAACTCAGATTTAGGGCCAACTTCAACGGTAATGTAAATCAGTCAGAAAATAGATGTCTCTTTTCTAATCATTTTGATGCAGTCCCAATTTGTACACTAAGTCATGATTGTTTACAAAATGCTTCACTGCCATTCAAAGAAGTCTGAAAAAACTACTGTTACAACAAATTGTGAAATGGACTAACAAGTCAGCCAACTTACAACAGAGAAAACAGCTTTCTCCAAGAGGCAACATGCATATTTTTCCATTAACTTAGCAAAAACTGCTTATGAAAGATGGTTCATTAAGGCTTAATAAAAGAAAAGGGGAAAAAGTATTTGAACAACTGAGCAGTTTCTACAACCCAAAGGACTGTGATTTAAAAAACAAATGAGAGCGAAAACAGTTTGGAGGAGAAGTGAAGATACAAAGAAAGGGAACTGCCATCTGGTATAAAGATTAATGGGGTTTATGAATGAGTGGACTGTTAACATTTATTTCTTTTTTTCTTTCTTAAAAAGATTAAGGGTTCTATTCTGCTTTCACTTACACCAATCCACTGAAGTCATTAAATGAGAAGAACCAGGCTGGAAGTGAATTTGGCATTTCTAGATTTCCACAAGCCCCTGTCTGCACAGTGATCCCCTGGTCCATATTCCCATTTGTAGTTTAGACATGAACTTAAATCATAGTTTAACCATACAGAGGACATACGTGCTATTATTGTTGTTGTTATAATTAAGGGACTTTAAGTCCCTTACTGACTTTCACTGGGACTTAGGAGCCTAAGTCATTTAGGCAGTTTTGAAAATTTGATCCAGAGACAGTCCAGGGCATAAGAACATAACTAACTTCCCATCTACACTATAAATTTGAACCATCTGAGGTAAAAGGGCCTCCTGACTAGGTAGTATTTGTAATTTTCACCTCACTAACCTGAAACACAGCTTTACAGCTAGAGTTCATCACTGCCTATTGAAAGGACTTGTCTACACAAAAACTTTAGTTAACGGCAAGCTGCGGTATAAATCTACCCCACACTAGCCTGCCACACACTAAGTATCTGTGTGGACCCTACTGCCTTGCACCGGGGAACTTTTAGTGCCCTTTACTCCTGTTTCAAAGCAGGATAGATCAAAGCACATACGAGGGAACTTTTAGCACACGACAGCCTAGTGTGGAGATTTACAGCCCGGCTTGCTGAAAACTAAGTGCTGATTTTGACACGCCCAGAGGTTGCCTGTCACATATAATTCTATGGTGGTGAACCCGAATATACATTGCTCAAGTAGACATTTTCCTTCTTATAGATAAATGGACATTAGATTCTGAACAGCTTTGCAGAAGGACTGAAGAAAAATTGAGGAACTCTCTCCTTCACCTCCTATACTCCAGAATGGACCACCTCAGAAAAAAACAACCCAAATCCATTACATGCTCCCACACACTGGAATAAAGAAAAAAAAAAAATCAGGAAATCTACTCGTTCTTTTTTTAAATTATTCATATTCTGGGACCAACCTGACTACAAACACTATGAACATTAGATTCAGACATCTGCCTGAAATGTAGTTCATCAATAGGGACATTAATTCACTGCTTCTGGGACTGCTCAGGCACTGCTAACTTTGGGTTGGAAATATGCAATTGCTTGTCTAAATCTTATGGATCCGAGGTTGGTTTTTTTGGTAGAGCTGTCTCCCAAATGGCTGCCCAGTCATCCAAATGATACCAGTCATAGGGATGACTGGGCAGTGGCTCCAGTTAGGCCATTTATTTTGTGCTCTGTCTCTCATAAATATACCCTGCATAAATGGACTATTAAAAACTTTACTCTGGACTTTTGAATACATTCTATGCTTCAATATGTCTCCCTAGATATACAGCACGAGGCTGCTGCCAAAAGACAGAACAGAAACCCGGTATCCTTTTGTCATACAAAAAAAATCTACAGTAATTGCAAAACCACTTACATAAAGGTCAATTTAATAGATTCTGGGACTTCACTTATTAGGAGTCTTAATATAGGTTTTATGCGTGGGATTATGCCCCACAATTATGTACCAGGAAGAGAGTCCACATAAGTAAATTATACATAGCAAAGTGGATATTTATGTTTGAATTTCTTTACGATTTGCATAATTTTTGATAGTTGCTTAGTTATTCTGCAATTTACTGACACGTTCTTGTGTCTTCTACAATGAAACTGTTTGTTTTCACCCAGATGAATAGTGATATAATCTGAGATTTTTACCTTTTAAAAATAAACTGTAGTGACTTTATAATGTAGAGAAAAACAACGAAATTTGTTATTTGTAATCTAAAGAGAATTGTAAACCAGACATCCAGATTCAGAATGTTTTTTGTCTGACTTTTAAACCAGAAGCATGCTGTGACTTTGAGGGCGTATCATACACAAGGATATTTTCAGGTGATTTGCAATTCTGCATCCCACACAAGACCTTGAGGGATCTCTCTCTTTCAAAGAAATCAACAAAACTTGCCATAGAATTCTCTCATCCTTCTTGAACAATTAGGCCTGGGTGATGCAGAATGTATCTATTATTTATTTTATTATACATTAATAGAAGACGACAGTGCTCCACTCATGCAACATCAATAAAGACACATATTCTACACCCTACATTTCTGTTTTAGGGGAATTACCTCACGAACTTCTTCCTCTTCCTCTTCAATATTTTCTTTTCTGGTCTCCCTAAATTTTCGCACCTAGGTCACAGTGATATAAAATATAAGACCAAATTCATATTCTGGACTGTACAATACCCTGAAGACACAAAAATTCCAAGAAAAGTGTTCCTGTTTTAATAGCTTAGTGGTGAACTTAGATTTTTAGAGAAATCAAATGAATGTCTGTTGTTATTTCACCGGATTTGTTTTGAACAGAAATCGAATGGTATCATCACTATTCAACGCTTTGCCAGGAAGGCTTTTCTGACTGTAAAGAGCAACAATTATATTACCAGGTACAAACAATACATTTGAGATATGTTTGTGATAGGATGAGTCCAGAATACACAGGAGATATAGACACACCTCTTTTTGAGAAGCAAAATAAAAAATCATTAAGTAATGTAGAATAGTTTAATCTAGTCCACTCCTAGTAAAAAGAAATCACCACCAGAGATTGAAGGCTCTACGTAGGTCTGCAGCCCCACTACTACTTATTGGCACCATTAGAGAGTAGAGCATGCCAGCAACGGGCATCTGCAGAAAAAATCATGGGGCTGGTGCTCTTCTCACATTCGATCTAGCGTGAGAACAAAGGATGCCCAACAACATGTTCAAAATCCATAGGAGGAAGGGAGGCCAACGCTGCATGCAGCCCATGAATCTCACATTTCATGGGATGTGAGCCAGTGCAATAAAGCTCAGCACTGGCTGAAAACGTGCTTGATATGGGGTAGAAAGGAAAGGAGATGCATTACTTTAGATAGAATATACAGGCAAAAAGGCATTAACATAACATAGTCACTATCTAACATTAAACAATGTTAAACAAGGTCTGGGCCTTAAGATACAGAGACCTCAGCTTGTTTAGCACCATGACAAATACACTATTAAAAATCCTTTTACCTTTTTATTAAAGACACAAAAAAGAAGGGAAAACAGTTAAAGCAACTGAAATGTAAAGTATTCCATTTTAACAGCATCTCTTGTTCTATTTCCCTTTAGTTGTAGACTGTTTTTAGAAGGAAAAAAGCCCCATTGTTTGACAGTCTTTTAGAATGTTAAAGATGGTAATAAATGTTATCCCACATAGTGTTTGGCTTTCAGCTGGAGCTGGTAGAGGTGTGATGTCATCTGAGTTCCTCTTTCTTTGTCCTGTTTTGGTCAGGACACCTTTCAGGACCATGATAATGAAGGCCTGGGGTCCCAGAAAACACAGGGGGTAGCAGCCATGATGGTGAAACTCGGTTGCCGTAGCTTCTGTTTGTTTTTCCCTCCAGTTTTTCTTTTTTCATTCCCCACAAAATCTCTTTCGTTTAAGGATCCAAAAAGGGTAGAATTGCCCATCCCCTTGTTATTTTAATCTACTAATTAGGGCTAATATGCGGTACACCAGTTTTGGCTCATTAACTTCTGGCTCCACATCTCCTGTTGTTAGCAAGCATAATTTTAACACAGTCTTTAAATTATATCAACTTAGCCTTTTTGTTAAAGCTAATTCAGTTATTCAGTCTTCCTTTCCTACCTTTTCCTATCAACATTTATTATTATATGCTATTGTAACATCTTATGAACTTTTACATACTTTAATTGTGAACTCAGCTGTAAGAAGTAAGTCTGTAAGCTCAACGGTCACAACATGGGCAAAGTGTAAAAGTAACAGAGAATGGGCAATAGAGCAACGAGAGGTAGTGGGATATGAAGAAATACAGTAGACCCCAGAGAAAGCATGGGTAGAGGTCAGGAATAAAGAGGAAAAATAAAAGTGAAGGTAAGTAGGAGGTGAAAGAGAGAAAGGAAAAAATGGAAAGAGAAAACTTGCATCACAGAATATACATCTAGACCCACTGCTCTGTTTACAGTAAAAAGTTTGAATTCAAACAGTCATCAAGCTGCTACTGTTTTAACCAATGGCCATATTCACCATTGGCATGAGCAAGTGCAATCCAAAGATGACTGATAAACATCAGTGGTCAATTTGGTCCCAAGTCTTAAAAGGCAAACTAAACATCTGTATCTACCAACACGTGCCAGTATGTATGTTATCTCAGTCAGAGTTTGTGCAGAGCTTAACTTGTAGGCCACATATACTTAAAAACTGACAGACTGTGTACACGTAAGATCCTATTATGATTCACTAAGATGAAATAGGAAGCAACATATCAAACTAAAAGATACAATTTTAAAAACAGATTAAGCAGCTTTTAAGTAATATATTTAATTTTTGTGTGTGCTCACGAATGTGAACCACTGAGGGGACTGGCTAGAGGCAGGTGTTGTGCAAGCTTCAAAATACTCACAAAGCTGTCAATAAACCACAATCTTGAGCTACAACCTAGGCTTCTCCTAACCAGAAGGACTGAGTAATTTAGTACTAACCTCCTCATCTATTTTTGCCTCCTCTGCATCAGTGTGACGTTCCTTAAGAAACCTCTGAGTTTTTTCTAATTGAAATTTCACCAACTCTTCTATAGCATCTTTCTCTTCTTTGTCAACAAATTCCTGCACTGCTTCACCCATGCCTCTTTCAGTCAAGAGTGAAAGCTGTACTTTCTGTAAGCGATAGAGAGGGAGGGGGGAAAAGGTTAAAACAAAAACAAAATCCAAGACAAAAAACTTCCCTCAAACAGCAATATATATCCCAGAGTATTACAGTCATATTATTCTTCAGAAAAGAGAAATACACAAAAATATTTTAAGATGTTAGTCAAAGAATTGGATAACATCAGGAAAAGCTAACAGGAGATTCTTTCTAGTCAAGAACCTTTAGCATTAAAGGATTAATGTATTATGTAAAACAAATTAAGGATCAATTAAGCTAAAAAAGCATTATGATTAGTGATGGAAGAAAAGAGTAAAATACATCTCACAAATGAATCATTTAAATGGAGGAAGTGATAATGTTATGGCTGTTCTGAATGCAAGAATCAATGGACTTTGGAGACATCAAACCTTTCAGCCACTCTTACTTGCTTAGCACAGTGCTTTTGTAGGGCCTCCAGCACACAAACTTTATTGATGAGAGTTAGGTCCATGCCTTTGGAAGCCATGGCACACAGCAGAAGCATTTAGCTGCACATGTTCAGAGCCTGAAAGTTAATTATAGGATCGACCTCTCCTCTAAAAAAGTTGCTACTAAGTGGCATACCTGTGGTTAATATCCGAATCCTATTAACATTAATATTAATGGGACAGATTGGTTCCTGGCAATATGTTTCCATTAACCGGAAGCGGTTATTCTTAGGATTTCTATAAAGCAGAATCTATTATATTTATATTAAAGTTATTTCATCGAGAAAGCAGTAAAAATTATAGGACAGGTAATATTGTGTTCTGAATGATCAATAGCTCCTAACACTGGACGTTTGTAATTTCTGTAACCAATAGTAATTCCTACTAGTTATGTCATGCCAGGATAGTGCTACAGCTGTTGATTAAACCAAAATGTAGAAATTACTAACGTTATTTTGCAATATTTTTTTTTTCAGAGTAGCCAGATTTTCAAAGCAAGATACCTATTCCCAAGCAAGGATACTGACATTTGAATAGCATGCTCTCTTTAGTCTGTGATAATGCAGCACTAACACTCTTACTCGGGAACATTATATATACTTAATTTATTTTCCAATCTTCCAGCTGTCCCTTAAGGTGCTATTTTATAAAAAGAGTTATGTCAGAAGCAGTGGAGCCTTTTCTCCTGAAAAACAGTTAAATTAAATACACTTAGCTAAAAAGGATTTTTTTTTTCATTAAAATTAACTGTTAGCTTTAGTCCCCATGAAGCAAATGCACCAGCATTACACGTAGAACTGTCTTTTTTTTTTTTTTTAAGGAAGTATTATTTTTGACAGTCAGTAAATTCGTATATAAATGTATTAACAGGAATTCTGTCACAAAATGAAAAAGCTATTACTGTCATTAAAGAAAACTAATGCAATAGCAAGCTGTTATAACAGGACATTAAAAACTTCCAACACTGTGATAAATGCAGAATACCGAATCCTTTTTCTTTCATTTCATAACATTTTGAGAGAGTACCCTGCGCCTACTTGAATTAACACCACTGGGAGTCTCTAAAGACCCAAGTCCTGCAAACTCCTCAGCATTTCATAGAATCAGGACATATGGGCCTAATCCTGCCAACTCTTACTCATACTCACATCAGTGCAACTATTTTCCTAAGTTTTATACACATCAATGTCATCTGAAAATAGAAAGTGTAAAGCATTAGCATCTTAGCCCTGGTCTACACTAGGAGTTGAGGTCAAATTTAGCAGCGTTAAATCGATTTAACCCTGCACCCGTCCACACAACAAAGCCCTTTTTTTCCGACTTAAAGGGCTCTTAAAATCGATTTCTTTACTCCACCCCCGACAAGGGGATCAGCACTGAAATCGGCCTTGCCAGGTCGAATTTGTGGTACTGTGGATGCAATTAGATGGTATTGGCCTCTGGGAGCTATCCCAGAGTGCTCCATTGTGACCGCTCTGGACAGCACTCTCAACTCAGATGCACTGGCCAGGTAGACAGGAAAAGGCCCGCGAACTTTTGAATCTCATTTCTTGTTTGGCCAGGGTGGCAAGCTACAGGTGAGTGCAGAGGTGACCATCAGCAGAGGTGACCATGATGGAGTCCCAGAATTGCAAAAGAGCTCCAGCATGGACCGAGTGGGAGGTACGGGATCTGATCACTGTATGGGGAGAGGAATCTGTGCTATCAGAACTCCGTTCCAGTTTTCGAAATGCCAAAACATTTGTCAAAATCTCCCAGGACGTGAAGGACAGAGGCCATAACAGGGACCCAAAGCAGTGCCACGTGAAACTTAAGGAGCTGAGGCAAGCCTACCAGAAAACCAGAGAGGCAAATGGCCGCTCCAGGTCAGAGCCCCAAACATGCCGCTTCTTTGATGAGCTGCATGCCATTTTAAGGGGTTCAGCCACCACTACCCCAACTGTGTGCTTTGACTCCTTCAATGGAGAGGGAGACAACACGAAAGCAGGTTTGGGGAATGAGGAAGATGATGATGATGAGGTTGTAGATAGCTCACAGCAAGCAAGCGGAGAAACCAGTTTTCCCGACAGCCAGGAACAGTTTCTCACCCTGGACCTGGAGCCAGTACCCCCCGAACCCACCCAAGGCTGCCTCCCAGACCCGCCAGGCGGAGAAGGGACCTCTGGTGAGTGTACCTTTTTAAATAGTATACATGGTTTAAAAGCAAACGTGTTTAATGATTAATTTGCCCTGGCATTCACAGCCAGTACAGCTACTGGAAAAGTCTGTTAACGTGTCTGGGGATGGAGCGGAAATCCTCCAGGGACATCTCCATAAAGCTCTCCTGGATGTACTCCCAAAGCCTTTGCAAAAGGTTTCTGGGGCAGGCAGCCTTATTCCGTCCACCATGGTAGGACACTTTACCACGCCAGGCCAGTAGCACGTAGTCGGGAATCATTGCAGAACAAAACACTGCAGCGTATGTTTGCTGGCGTTCAAACAACATCCGTTCTTTATCTCTCTGTGTTATCCTCAGGAGAGTGGTATCATTCATGGTCACCTGGTTGAAATAGGGTGCTTTTCTTAAGGGGACATTCAAAGGTGCCCGTTCCTGCTGGGCTGTTTGCCTGTGGCTGAACAGAAATGTTCCCCGCTGTTAGCCACGCGGAGGGGGGAGCCACGCGGTGGGGGGAGGCAAAATGCGACCTTGTAACAAAAAGCACTTGCTATGTATGTAATGTTAACAGCAAGGTTTACCGTGAAAGAGTGTACCCATTGTTCTATAAAATGTGTCTTTTTAAATACCACTGTCCCTTTTTTTCTCTCCACCAGCTGCATGTGTTTCAAGGATCACAGAATCTTCTCCTTCCCAGAGGCTAGTGAAGATTAGAAGGTGAAAAAAACACACTCGCGATGAAATGTTCTCTGAGCTCATGCTGTCCTCCCACACTGACAGAGCACAGATGAATGCGTGGAGGCAGACAATGTCAGAGTGCAGGAAAGCACAAAATGACCGGGAAGAGAGGTGGCGGGCTGAAGAGAGGGCTGAAGCTGATAGGTGGCGGCAGCGTGATGAGAGAAGACCGGATTCAATGCAGAGGCTGCTGGAGGATCAAACTAATATGCTCCAGCATATAGTTGAGCTGCAGAAAAGGCAGCTGGAGCACAGACCACCGCTACAGCCCCTGTGTAACCAACCACCCTCCTCCCCAAATTCCATAGCCTCCTCACCCAGATGCCCAAGAACGCGGTGGGGGGGCCTCCAGCCACTCCACCCCAGAGGATTGCCCAAGCAACAGAAGGCTGGCATTCAATAAGTTTTAAAGTTTTAAACTTTTATAAAGTGCTGTGTGGCCTTGTCCTTCCCTCCTCCACCACCCCACCCACTGCTTCCCTCCACCACCACCCTTCCTGGGCTACCTTGGCAGTTATCCCCCTATTTGTGTGATGAATTAATAAAGAATGCATGAATGTGAAGCAACAATGACTTTATTGCCTCTGCAAGTGATGATTGAAGTGGGGAGGGGAGGGTGGTTAGCTTACAGGGAAGTAGAGTGAACCAAGGGCAGGGGAGGGGGGTTTCCATCAAGGAGAAACAAACAGAGCTTTCACACCGTAGCCTGGCCAGTCATGAAACCGGTTTTCAAAGCTTCTCTGATGCGCACCGTGCCCTCCTGTGCTCTTCTGTCTCCCCCTTACTCTCACAGATATTGTGGAGCACACAGCAAGCAGTAATAACAATGGGAATATTGGTTTCGCTGAGGTCTAAGTGAGTCAGTAAACTGTGCCAGCGCGCTTTTAAACGTCCAAATGCACATTCTACCACCATTCTGCACTTGCTCAGCCTGCAGTTGAACAGCTCCTGACTACTGTCCAGGCTGCCTGTATGGCTTCATGAGCCAGGGCATTAAGGGGTAGGCTGGGTCCCCAAGGATAACTATAGGCATTTCAACATCCCCAACAGTTATTTTCTAGTCTGGGAAGAAAGTCCCTTCCTGCAGCTTTTGAAACAGACCAGAGTTCCTGAAGATGCGAGGGTCATATGTACCTTTCCCGGCCATCCCACGTTGATGTTGGTGAAACGTCCCTTGTGATCCACCAGTGCTTGCAGCACTATTGAAAAGTACCCTTTGCAGTTTATGTACTCGCCAGCTTGGTGCTCTGGTGCCAAGATAGGGAGATGGGTTCCGTCTATGGCCCCACCACAGTTAGGGAATCCCATTGCAGCAAAGCCAACCACTATGACCTGCACATTTCCCAGGGTCACTACCCTTGATATCAGCAGATCTTTGATTGAGTTGGCTACCTGCATCACAGCACCCCCACAGTAGATTTGCCCACTCCAAATTGATTCCCGACTGACCGGCAGCTGTCTGGCGTTGCAAGCTTCCACAGGGATATTGCCACTCATTCTCAACTGTGAGGGCTGCTCTCATCTTGGTATTCTTGCACCTCCGCGAAGGGGAAAGCAAGTCACGAAGTTCCATGAAAGTGCCCTTACGCATGTGAAAGTTTCGCAACCACTGGGTATCGTCCCAGATCTGCAACACTATGCGGTCCCACCAGTCTGTGCTTGTTTCCCGGGCCCAGAATCGGCGTTCCATGGCATGAACCTGCCCCATTAGCACCATGATTCCGACATTGCCAGGGCCCATGCTTTGAGAGAAGTCTGTGTCCATGTCCTCATCACTCTCGTCACCGCGCTGACGTCGCCTACTCGCCCGGTTTCACTTTGCCAGGTTCTGGTGCTGCATATACTGCTGGATAATGCGGATGGTGTTTAATGTGCTCCTAACTGCCAAAGTGATCTGAGCAGGCTCCATGCTTGCCGGGGTACGGCGTCTGCATAGAAAAAAGGTGCGGAACGATTGTCTGCCATTGGTCTGATGGAGGGAGGGGCGACTGACGACATGGCTTACAGGGTTGGCTTACAGGGAATTAAAATCAACAAAAGGGGGTGGCTTTACATCAAGGAGGAAAAAAAAAACTGTCACACAGAATGGTCCCCTCAAGATTGAACTCAAAACCCTGGGTTTAGCAGGCCAATGCTCAACCCAATGCTCAACCCACTGAGCTACCCCTCCCCCTGGTATTTCAGGCAGGACTGAATCTCCATTAAACTTTTCAAGGTGCCCCTGACAGACCTCACCAAAACGATTGTTGGCCGTTGATATCACAGAGGGAGGGAGGAGCACATGAATACAAAACAAATCTGGTCTATTTCTTGTTTTGATCTACTCCATCTATCTTTTACATCTTTGGTTGGAAGCAGATGGTGCAATAGGACTACTAGCCATACTCATCTCCTGGCTGCTCACCAGAAGATGGTACAATAGGACTGCTGGAAGGACTAAAGAGAATGACCTGGTCGAGTCACTCCTATTTCAGTCCCTGCGCCCATGTCTGCCCAGGCCCTCCTGACCGACCTTACCGAGGCGGCCAGGAGCACCTCGGACATGATGACGATAGTTATCAGGCCTATTGCACCGTCTGCTGCCACAAGGCAATGAGCTGCTGCTGTGTAGCAATGCGGTACTGCGTCTGCCAGCACCCAGGAGACGTACGGTGACAGTGAGCTGAGCGGGCTCCATGCTTGCTGTGGTATGGTGTCTGCACAGGTAACTCAGGAAAAAAGGCGTGAAACGATTGTCTGCCGTTGCTTTCACGGAGGGAGGGCCTGACGACATGCACCCAGAACCACCCGCGACAATGTTTTTGCCCAATCAGGCATTAGGATCTCAACCCAAAATTCCAATGGGCGGCGGAGACTGTGGGAACTGTGGGATAGCTACCCACAGTGCAACGCTCCGGAAGTCGACGCTAGCCTCAGTACTGTGGAAGCACTCCGCCAAGTTACTGCACTTAATGCACTTAGAGCATTTTGTGTGGGGACATACACAATCGACTATATAAAAACGATTTCTAAAAAACCGACTTCTATAAATTCTACCTAATTTCGTAGTGTAGACATACCCATAGTAAGAGTTTCTGACCTAATGCAACTTATAGTTTGGACTTGAGCGAAGGGGAATAAAAGCGGCTTTATTAACCATGTTATTTTTTTTCAAAATCTGGTAAAGTGATTAGCTTGACTGTGCCTAATTTAGAGTACATTCTTAATATTTAGTTAGTTCAAAAAATGTTGAATTCAAAGTGGATATTATTACGGCTGTCGATTAATCACAGTTAACTCACGCAATTAACTCAAAAAAATTAATCACGATTAATTGTGGTTTTAATCACTGTTAAACAATAGAATACCAATTGAAATTTATTAAATATTTTGGATGTTTTTCTACATTTTCATATATATTGTATTCTGTGTTGTAACTGAAATCAAAGTGTATATTATTTTTGATTACAAATATTTGCACTGTAAAAATGATAAACAAAAGAAACAGTATTTTTCAATTCACCTCATACAAGTACGGTACTGCAATCTCTTTGTCATGGAAGTGCAACTTACAAATGTAGATTTTTTTTTTTGTTACATAACTGCACTCAAAACCAAAACAATGTAAAACTTCAGAGCCTACAAGTCCACTCAGTCCTACTTCTTGTTCAGCCAATCACTAAGTCAAACAAGTTTGTTTACATTTACAGGAGATAATTCTGCCCTCTTCTTATTTACAATGTCACCAGAAAGTGAGAACAGGCATTTGAATTGCACTTTTGTAAACGGCACTGCAAGGTATTTACATGCCAGATATGCTAAACAATCATATGCCCCTTCGGCCACCATTCCAGAGGACATGCTTCCATGCTGATTACGCTTGTTAAAAAAATAATGAGTTAATTAAATTTCTGACTGAACTCCTTGGGGGAGAATTGTATGTCCCCTGCTCTGTTTTACCCGCATTCTGCCATATATTTCATGTTATAGCAGTCTAGGATGATTCCCAGCACATGTTATTCATTTTAAGAACACTTTCACTGCAGATTTGACAAAACACAAAGAAGGTACCAATGTGAGATTTCTAAAAGATAGCTATAGCACTCACCCCAAGGTTTAAGAATCTGAAGTGCCATCCAAAATTGGAGAGGGAGGAGGTGTGAAGCATGCTTTTAGAAGTCTTAAAAGACTCTGATGCATAAACTACAGAACCAACAAAAAAGAAAATCAACCTTCTACTTGTGGCATCTGACTCAGATAAAGAAAATGAACAAACGTTGGACTGCACTGCTTTGGATTGTTATTGAGCAGAACCAGTCATCAGCATGGACGCATGTCTCCTGGAATGGTAGTTGAAGCATGAAGGGACATATGAATCTTTAGCACATCAGCCACATAAATATCTTGCGACGCTGGCTACAACAGTGCCATGAGAATGCCTGTTCTTACTTTCAGGCGACATTGTAAACAAGAAGTGGGCAGCATTATCTCCTGCAAATGTAAACAAACTTGTTTGTCTGAGTGATTGGCTGAACAAAAAGTAGGACTGAGTGGACTTGCAGGCTCTAAAACTTTACATTGTTTTATTTTTGAATGCATTTTGGGGTTTTTTTTGTTGCTGTTGTTTGTTTGTTTACACAATTCTACATTTGTAAGTTCAACTTTCATGATAAAAAGAGACTGCACTACAGTACTTGTATTAGATGAATTGAAAAATATTTCTTTTGTTTTTTTACAGTGCGAATATTTGTAATCAAAAATAAATAAAGTGAGCACTGTAGACTTTGTATTCTGTGTTGTAATTGAAATCAGTATATTTGAAAATGCAGAAAACATCCAAAAATATTAACTTAAGTGTATTCTATTATTGTTTAATCACATGATTAATTTTGTTAAACCGCACGACAACCCTACAATTTATACTCATTTCAGGTGGCTTAGATGGGGGAAGAGAGGAGAGGGAGAGAGAGAGAGAAAGAATATGAATATATTACAGTAGCACTTAGGGACCTATGAACCAACAAACAAAAAAAGACAGTCTCTGCCCCAAAGAGCTTACAATCTAAGTATAAGACAAGAGACGGATATAGACAGAATACAAAGAAACAACGAGCCAATACTGGTCAGCATGATAGGCTCAACACAGTGACTAACTGTTGTCAAGTTTTTTGTTGGCATCCTGGCAAAGGAGAATTTTGAGGAGGTTTTTGAAGGAGGATAAGTTGTTAGTTTTGTGGATGTTGACTGGGAGCTCCTCCCAAGCATGAGAGAAAGCACGAAGTGGGAGATAGAGGTTGGTGCCACAGTCTGATCTGAAGTGAGAGAGAGTTAACATCTCAATAGCCAATAAGAGATGATAGGTATGATGGGGATAGACCATGAAGGGCCTTGAAAATTAAGACAAGCAGCTTATGCTTGATGCAACAGAGAAGGGCGGGGAGCCAGTGGAGGGATGCAAACAGAGGGGCAACATGGTCAAAGCAACAGACTTGGAAAATGATCTCAGTAGCATCATTTTGACTGAGTAAGACAAGACTGCATTTGTCAAGACCAAAGAGAAAGATATTGATGATAAGAGCCTGGACAAGAATTTTAGCTGTGTGGATGGATTAGAAAGCATATATCTTAGAGACGCTAAGCCTGTACATGAGCATGTAGAGAGCGAGATCTGAGTCAAACAGGACACCCAGGTTATAGACCTGAGTGACATGCAGGATGCTGGCACTGTCCACAGTGATCAAGAAAGGAAGTTGAGGGGCGGGAGGGAGAGTTTAGGAGCTCAGCTTAAGCCATATGGAGCTTGAGCTGATGGCCAGACATCCATGAGGAGGAGATGTCAGAGAGAGAGCAGATATTTCAGTTTGGACAGAAAGAGACAAGTGAGTTTTCAGTACAGAGAGGGTAACTGAATTTGTGTTTGCAGACGAGATTACCCAAAGATAAGATGTAGAGCGAGACAAGAAGGGGCACAAAGGACAGAGCTCTGTCAAACCTCCACAGGAAAAAAACCCTATCACCATAGCAATCAAATGTGTGATTTCATAAATGCACCCAGGACTTAAAAACACAACAATGAAGTTACCTGCTCTGCTGTCTGGAAATATTGCTTCACAAGGTCTTCCACTCTCAGGGTTGTTCCCTCCGAAGCAGGTCTTCGAGTGAGCTTTTCAAAATTAATCTCATCTTCTAGAAAAGAGATATATATTAAAATAAGAACCTATTTTTGTCTTCATACATCAATTTAGGTGTTAAAAGCTACTAACATCACCCTGATTCATTATAATACAAAAGGTAATAAAAATTGAAATGTTGAAAATAGAAAAGGAGTACTTGTGGCACCTTAGAGACTAACCAATTTATTTGAGCATAAGCTTTCATGAGCTACAGCTCACTTCATCGGATGCATAAAGTGGAAAATACAGTGAGGATGTTTTTATACACACAGACCATGAAAAAAAATGGGTGTTTATCACTACAAAAGGTTTTCTCTCCCCCCACCCCACTGTCCTGCTGGTAATAGCTTATCTAAAGTGATCACTCTCCTTACAGCGTGTATGATAATCAAGGTGGGCCATTTCCAGCACAAATACAGCAGTCTCTCGTTGGAGTCTGTTTCTGAAGTTTTTCTGTTGTAATGTGCCAACAATGCCCCTTTGCCATGTACATTGGTCAAACTGGACAGTCTCTACGTTAAAGAATAAATGGACACAAATCAGATGTCAAGAATTATAACATTCAAAAACCAGTCGGAGAACACTTCAATCTCTCTGGTCACTCGATTACAGACATGAAAGTTGCGATATTACAACAGAAAAACTTCAGAAACAGACTCCAAGGAGAGACTGCTGAATTGGAATTAATTTGCAAATTGGATACAATTAACTTAGGCTTGAATAGAGACTGGGAGTGGTTGAGTCATTATAAAAAGTAACCTATTTCCCCTTGTTTATTCCTTCCCCCCCCCACCGTTCCTCAGACGTTCTTGTTAAACCCTGGATTTGTGCTGGAAATGACCCACCTAGATTATCATACACGCTGTAAGGAGAGTGATCACTTTAGATAAGCTATTACCAGCAGGACAGTGGGGTGGGGGGAGAGAAAATCTTTTGTAGTGATAAACACCCATTTTTTTTCATGGTCTGTGTGTATAAAAACATCCTCACTGTATTTTCCACTTTATGCATCTGATGAAGTGAGCTGTAGCTCACGAAAGCTTATGCTCAAATGAATTGGTTAGTCTCTAAGGTGCCACAAGTACTCCTTTTCTTTTTGCGAATACAGACTAACATGGCTGTTACTCTGAAACCTGTCATTGTTGAAAATAAGACTCCTGCAACAGCACTGGCCACCAGTCTAGGAGTTCTTCTATAACTTAAATTTTCCACAATAAATACCCTGACTGCTCATTCTACTCCAATAATAAATATACAAATATGCCGAAATAGAATTCCATCTGTAGCAGGCATAATAATAAAATCCCTCCAACCCCCCTAAATGCCTGGAAGAAGAGAGGGACTGAGCAACAAAAACTGGGCTTTGGCAGATCAAAAGGAGAGCAAATTCCAAAATCAAAGGCCCCTCATGGAGAACATCATGTCAGCAGCTCCCTCTCTTATACTCAAGGAGCTAAAGCTCAAATGTCTTTGCCGATTTCAAATGCAGCAGGAGGACATTTGAAGAGGGATTTGATAGCTGCTTTCCACTACCTGAAAGGGGGTTCCAAAGAGGATGGATCTATACTGTTCTCAAGTGGTAGCAGATGACAGAACAAAGAGTAATGGTCTCAAGTTGCAGTGTGGGAGGTTTAGGTAGGATATTAGGAAAAACTTTTTCGCTAGGAGGGTGGTGGTGTTCCAGCGTTGGAACAGATCGCTGTTTCTTCGGTTGAGCACCAGATGAAGTAGTTGGCTTGCATTTAGGGGCCATGTTGTACGAAAAATATGTATCTTTAAACATTAGAATCACACTCAGCGCGGCGAGATGCTCACCCTACGAAAGGCACGTGGGAACTGAGACTGACTGAGGGAACAGCAGATTCATGTCTCCCATCTTACACTCATTGAGTGGAATGGTGGGCAGAACTGCCCACACTATTTACAGGTATCTTGTTATTTTTCTTTTTTTTTGGCCGAGCGTGTATAGTTGAATTCACTTAAATTAAATGTGCGTATGATGCGACTCACCTGTAGAAGGAAAAAGTTATCTTGGCCACAATCACACCCTGAGCATCCAAAAGTCCAGGACCTAGTAATATATTTAAATATGCACCTATACTGCAAATGGTGGTTACAATCCTTCAGCGAAAGGTGCCAAATTATTCTTTGCAAACTCTTTGGACTACTTCCCACAAGTCATGTATATTATCTCTGTCTTACCCAGATCAAGTGGTAGCCAGCTAGCATTCATCCAAGCCCCAAGTCAAGACTTGGTTTCTTGAGCAGAGGGTACACAACAACTCCTCCATAGAAAAATACAGTACTGGCAAATTCCACCAACAGTACAGCCAGTATCTCTCTGCTGGCCTTCAACAGCTAGCAAGTTCATCCACAAAGTAATATGAACATCCTACACAAGACATCACCTGTAAACCATGGTGACCTGTGTTGCCTTCCTTCTCAAAGAGTGCATTCAGGGCCACCTCACCATTAGTGGAACATTATGAAGTCCCACCAAAGCACTGATAAAGCAATCAGTTGGCTAATCAATATTCTCTATCAAAGCTGTCCTGAAAGTTCACTGGTTCCATCAGACTTGAGGAAGACCTTCAAAAACAGGTCCCTGAAGGATAGGTTTATACTAACTTCAAACCAAAAGGACAATGGTCACTCAGCAAATCCGTAATATCCATCTGTCCAACTTCCAATTCCAAGCCAAACACAAGATCCAGAGCGTGCGCTCAGTTTTACTAGTGGTGCCAACCAAGATCTTATTACTGCAGTAATGCCCAAAAGTTACCCCCCTGTCGAGAACCTCATTGTGCTAGGCTCTGTGCAAAAATATAGTCAACTATATCCACGTCCCACAGAAGTTATAATCTAAAAATCTGAGCTGATCTAGAAGAATCAACATCTACAGACACCATGGACTAAATCAGTAGTCTCCAAACTTTTTGGCTCACGCATCCCCATGGTGAAGACCAGAAGACCTGCCGCAGGCACGCCGTCGGAGGGGAACACCAGCCGCAGACATGCAGAGCTGCTGCCAAAGGAAAAAAAACAGCGGCGTGCCGTCCAGCGGCGCTCCTGCTGCCGCACACCCCCTGCAATCATCTTGTGCACCCCAGTTTGGAGACCACTGGACTAAATCAACCTCACTTACTTCAGCACCACTATAGCTGAGTAATCGGATAAGCCCAAACAGGTCTTTTCCATTGGAAACCACTACAACAACACTAGTCCAATCCTATCCCCCTTCTGGCACTCATACACAATGTTAATACGCTCATCAGATCTAGCCTTGTAATGGGAAATCTACATTTGAGGTGAGATGTAAAAACTCCAGCTGTATCCCTTCACCTCCTGCTGAACCATTTATCCACCTGGAAACAACAGTGAACCTGTAGTGTCTTCCAATCAGATCTGTTATACATGCAAAGTCAAGTGCCTCATTCTGTACTGAGTCATGAATTGTATTAATTCTACTAGTCACCAACCTTGTGTAAAAAGGCATTAAGCAAAGAAGCCACTGAGACACAAACACAGAACCCCACAATGCCATTTTTACATTCACTTTTCAAAGTAGAGCTGCTTATTAAGCAGACAAGTGAAAAGTTCTTCAACCCAAAGTGATCAAGCTTACAGTAGCTATTTTGTACTTTCAAAAGACTAATAAGGTAAAGATTTTTAAATAAATTATGTGCTCAATTAAATCAAACAATCCTGCCCAGAAGAACAGTAACCTAATTCAAAATTAGTTAAGAGCTTTTTAAGTGTGTTTACTAATCATGAAGCATTATGTTTTCAACTTAATTCAAGTGCCGCTGTATACACACCTGTCAATGGAATTAAATTACTTATAAAGCACTAATGTACTACATTAGCAGTCCATTAGATCAGCACAGCATGTTCTTACGCAAACCACATCTTCATTAGTGACCATTAGAGATTCATTATTAGGACTAAATTGTCAACAACTATTAACCAGTTATTAAAAATTCTAGGCATAGTAGGATTTTCACTGTGACAAGTGGTTGTTATTTTAATGGAAGGAACACTCTGATATCCCTATGTGTCTTTTTTGTAACTTAAGGTTTTGCCTAGAGGGATTCTCTATGTTTTGAATCTAATTACCCTGTAAGGTATCTACCATCCTGATTTTACAGAGGTGATTCCTTTACTTCTATTAAAAGTCTTCTTGTAAGAAAACTGAATGCTTTTTCATTGTTCTAAGATCCAAGGGTTTGGGTCTGTGGTCACCTATGCAAATTGGTGAGGATTTTTACCAAACCTTCCCCAGGAAGTGGGGTGCAAGGGTTGGGAGGATTTTGGGGGAAAGACGTGTCCAAACTACGTTTCCCAGTAAACCCAGTTAAAGTTTGGTGGTGGCAGTGGAAATTCCAAGGGCAAAGAGTAAAATTAATTTGTACCTTGGGGAAGTTTTAACCTAAGCTGGTAAAAGTAAGCTTAGGAGGTTTTCATGCAGGTCCCCACATCTGTACCCTAGAGTTCAGAGTGGGGAAGGAACCAGAACAAGAGGCTGCTCGGCAGCTCTCCAACACCACTTTCTACAAGCCATTACCCTCTGATCCCACTGAGAGTTACCAAAAGAAACTACAGCATTTGCTCAAGAAACTCCCTGAAAAAGCACAAGATCAAATCCGCACAGACACACCCCTGGAACCCCGACCTGGGATATTCTATCTACTACCCAAGATCCATAAACCTGGAAATCCTGGGTGCCCCATCATCTCAGGCATTGGCACCCTGACAGCAGGATTGTCTGGCTATGTAGACTCCCTCCTCAGGCCCTACGCTACCAGCACTCCCAGCTACCTTCGAGACACCACTGACTTCCTGAGGAAACTACAATCCATCGGTGATCTTCCTGATAACACCATCCTGGCCACTATGGATGTAGAAGCCCTCTACACCAACATTCCACAGAAAGATGGACTACAAGCCGTCAAGAACACTATCCCCGATAATGTCACGGCTAACCTGGCGGCTGAACTTTGTGACTTTGTCCTTACCCATAACTATTTTACATTTGGGGACAATGTATACCTTCAAATCAGCGGCACTGCTATGGGTACCCGCATGGCCCCACAGTATGCCAACATTTTTATGGCTGACTTAGAACAACGCTTCCTCAGCTCTCGTCCCCTAATGCCCCTACTCTACTTGCGCTATATTGATGACATCTTCATCATCTGGACCCATGGAAAAGAAGCCCTTGAGGAATTCCACCATGATTTCAACAATTTCCATCCCACCATCAACCTCAGCCTGGTCCAGTCCACACAAGAGATCCACTTCCTGGACACTACAGTGCTAATAAACGATGGTCACATAAACACCACCCTATACCGGAAACCTACTGACAGCTATTCCTACCTACATGCCTCCAGCTTTCACCCTGACCACACCACACGATCCATTGTCTACAGCCAAGCTCTGCGATACAACCGCATTTGCTCCAACCCCTCAGACAGAGACAAACACCTACAAGATCTCTATCAAGCATTCTTACAACTACAATACCCACCTGCGGAAGTGAAGAAACAGATTGATAGAGCCAGAAGAGTTCCCAGAAGTCACCTACTACAGGACAGGCCTAACAAAGAAAATAACAGAACACCACTAGCTGTCACCTTCAGCCCCCAACTAAAACCTCTCCAACGCATTATTAAGGATCTACAACCTATCCTGAAGGATGACCCAACACTCTCACAAATCTTGGGAGACAGGCCAGTCCTTGCCTACAGACTGCCTCCCAACCCGAAGCGAATACTCACCAGCAACCACATACCACACAACAGAACCACTAACCCAGGAACCTATCCTTGCAACAAAGCCCGTTGCCAACTGTGCCCACATATCTATTCAGGGGACACCATCACAGGGCCTAATCACATCAGCCACACTATCAGAGGCTCGTTCACCTGCACATCTACCAATGTGATATATGCCATCATGTGCCAGCAATGCCCCTCTGCCATGTACATTGGTCAAACTGGACAGTCTCTACGTAAAAGAATAAATGGACACAGATCAGATGTCAAGAATTATAACATCCATAAACCAGTCGGAGAACACTTCAATCTCTCTGGTCACGCGATTACAGACATGAAAGTTGCGATATTACAACAGAAAAACTTCAGATCCAGACTCCAGCAAGAGACTGCTGAATTGGAATTAATTTGCAAATTGGATACAATTAACTTAGGCTTGAATAGAGACTGAGAGTGGTTGAGTCATAAAAAGTAACCTATTTCCCCTTGTTTATTCCTCCCCCCCCCCCACCGTTCCTCAGACATTCTTGTTAAACCCTGGATATGTGCTGGAAATGGCCCACCTTGATTATCATACACATTGTAAGGAGAGTGATCACACACCCATTTTTTCACGATTTGTGTGTATAAAAACAAACATCTTCTCTATTTTCCACAGTATGCATCCGATGAAGTGAGCTGTAGCTCACGAAAGCTTATGCTCAAATAAATTGGTAGGTCTCTAAGGTGCCACAAGTACTCCTTTTCCTTTTGCGAATACAGACTAACACGGCTGTTACTCTGAAACCTGTCACTCTGATAGAAGACACCTGGAATAGGATATTCTGGTAATGGATCAAGGCAAATAGATCACACTATTCCACATCAAGCACTCTCATTCTTACTAAAACCAAAAAGAAAAACCATGGCACCATTTCAGACTGGGATTTTAGGCAAAGATTTAGCTATTGGGTTTTCAGAGATGTCAAATATACCTCAGCAAATTTTTCCTACAACTTTTAGATGAACATGTACTAAGTAAATGGATGTAGCCAGGAAGGGAAGAGAGAAAAAGCTCTGATAGCCTCCATGTGTGCACTGACTTATAAAGGGTTAGGGAAGTTTGTATGTGGATAATAAAGCTATTTCCTACCCCCAGTGGTGCTCAGATGTTCTGAAGTCAGGACAAATCCCTTGTCAAATGGGTAAATGTGTTGACATGTCTCAAGGAAAGAAATCACTGAAAAACCCAACTCTCCAAAGTTTTCACAGCCCCTATGGATGCTTTTAAAATCATATAAGAACTGCTACTCTACCTCTTAATTTGTTCACTTTTTGAGAACCCAGCTGTGATGCAATTTCATGCACAGCATTAAACACATAGTTCAGAAAGGTCCTCTGAGGCCTTTAAGTCACTTTCTGTAAACTGTTGAGAGAGGGTGCTCCTCTGAACACCAACAAACAAAGAACACATACTCCTGCAAAAATTGTATGGATTTGGAAGGGTCCTTGCAGATTTCTATTGTTAGAGTCTTGGTCCTTGACTAAGGTTCTAGGTGCTATGGTAAAGAAAATAGTAATACTGTCTCTGTTAATTACATATTTTACACAGATAGTGAACCCCTATATTAGTTTTAAAAGTTAAATAAAATTCCCATGTTACTTTTAACTGACAAATTCTGTTTTTACCATTTTTCTCTTTTTGTTCACGATGTCTGAAAAAGTGTATAATGTCCTTTGGATTAGCTGTCCTTTCCATGAACTTCTGACTGAAACGATGAATACTGAATGGTTCAAAACCTCCACTGTAATCAACCTAAAATGGGAACGTCAATAGATGAAATTTGGGATAGAGACAAGGAAACCAAGCACTTCAAATAGTCTAAGATGCATCAGTTTCTTTCTCGCTCTTTTATTTTTATTTTTTTAAATAAAAGTCTGAACAATGAGCCAGTCAGGTGCTAATGTTAACACCATACGCTTAATTACCAATCCAGTCTCTCACGCCTATGTCTGGAAGTGTGGCAAAGGTAGCATGTATGCCTCTGTAAAGAACATCATCACATTCCTTAATAACTGATAATGCTTTCTATTCCACCAACCAATAAAGGAAAAGCTGTGACATGCACTGATGGGAATCCCGTACAATTGCCTGCTGGAAAGTATTGATCATGCCAAAAAGGCTCAGGGTACATGTACGGTGAGGATGGGATATAAAACAAACAAAATTTAAATTGTGTATGAGCAGATAAATTATTAAATATAAAACTTGTAAAGAAATGTAGCATAAAGCAATCAAATCAACAAGAGTTTTAGAATAAAGCAACTAAGTCTTACTCGTAATCTTACGAGAGGTTTTTCTGGCTGGCGTGAATTTCCCAGACGCTCTCTTTCTGCGTTATCCAGCAGTGTTTCAACCTGAGTAGCACAAGCAGTAAGGGGGTAAATATAAAAGTTACTCTTCAGCAACTGTTACTTTCTCTGGTTGTAGCTACTTGGACCTTTCCAGCCATTGTCTAAAACTAAATGTGTTAGGGAGAAAAAAAAGTGTCGAATTAATAAAGAGCTTATGCACATATGCATAACAGATGGCCGAATTTGGCCAAAAATGTGTGAAACACAAACACTCAATCTCAACACAAAAAGACTGCGGTATTAGAATTAAGTTTCCTGCTAGTAGCTAACAAGTCTCCTCAGGTTTTCATTAGGTAGTTCAGTGTCATATCAAATATTATAAAGTTCTATACTATGTGAATACTGCAGTATTAGATACAATTGTGATCCTTCACTCGACTGGCGATTCTAAGGAAGGGAGGGGGTGGCCAGTATTGAGAGACAGAGTAATGAAGAGACTTTCCCCAGGCATCAGCATGTCAGTGGCATACATGGGGAGAAAATGAAGGTGCTCCAACTTCCAGTCCTATGCTAACCACAAGATCACGTTCCCTTCCTACAGTTCAAGTATAAGGCAGTTACCTTTTCCATACAGAATACTTGTACCGCTTGTGTTACTTTTGGATTGTCTGGATTAAAAATGTCTGGATGATCAGCAAGAACAATGTCCTCTATGTAGAAACTTCGTACTGTTTCAAGAGGAATCTTCTCCATATTCATTTTTTTGCCTTTAATGTGAAGTAAACCAATGTGCCTGGAATTAGATAAATAATTTTTCAAATGAGGACAGACAAGTCACAGAATTCAGATCAAAACTTTGGTTAATGTCTCCTTCATTCTTACATTAACCTCACTGAAAATCCTTAAAGCAGTAACAATGTGCTCAGAGCAGTACTTCAGGTCCTGCCTTCAGGACATTACACCTGTAAAGGCCAGATTGTACCTAGTCATTACATGAGAGTGTGTGTACGTGTGGAAGTAGACAGGATGCAAGGAGCCCCTTCATTTTTCCAGGCTAACTCCACCTAAGTGAATAGAGTTGAACCTACATACAAAGCTGAATTTAGCTTAAAGAAGCCAAGGCTACATTATCATAAAATACTGATTTTAACCTTTTGGCTGATTATACTATGTAATAAATTGTCAGCAGAACTACACTATATCCCAATACATTCCCTCATATTTAAATACATTTATCTTCTGGGTAGGAGATGTACTGCTCAACACAGCATGCAAGAAAAATGTTAGAACAAAGCTCAAGAGAAAACACACTTTTTTATAGCTTCCCCTGGTGACAGAGAAGTAACCACTGAACTTCCGGGCTGAGACACATAGAAAAGTTGCTGTTCATTTCGGGTTGGAGCTATTTTACATTCATGTTCGTGACCCCAAATAACAAGGTCAATAAAGTCATCTAAAAACTGCTCTGGAATGTAATTGGTGGCTCCATGCTTACTCCTGTTTCAAAGAAAAGGAAGAGAATTAGAATAAAGTACAGCTTTGGCTGTTTTGTGGGAGCGGGGGTAGGGGGAGAGAACAGTGGTAAAGCACTAAATTTAAATAATAACCAGTATTACAATTAAATTTCGTTTGCACTTTTACAACATTTGACAATGCCTATATTTCACATGCACATGGACAATAAATACTCCTCCTTTACAATGTCCATGAACAGATAAGAGTTATTATCCAAATGCTGAGTTAAGAGAAATACTATTTCTCTTGGTTTTTAATAGAGGTTATTTCTCCTAACAAGTAAGAAGGTACTCAAATATCATTTCTGTTCTAACATTAAGCTTATTTAATTCTGTTTTCTCCCTCCCCCAAGCTGTGGCTTTGATGTGGGCTCTTTCTCCCCTGCCCCATCCCTCCATTCCTTTCTCTTTTCACTTGGCTTGCATGCTCTTCACTTTTCCTCCACACGAACCTCTTTCCCATCTCTCAAACCTTTTTGTTACAGCCGCTGTTTAAAGAAAAAAATTCCTCCACTTCTCTCTTTTTAGGGTTAGTCCTAAATCCTTAATTCTCATTTCCCACTCCCCTTTACCTTTTTTCCTCTAAAATGGGGACCCAAAATTGACCCCTTCTATCCAGTTATTGCTGCTCCTTCAGCCAGCTGGATGGGGTCAATAATAAGCACTATCTGATGGTGTTCTCTCTACAACGTTCCCAGACTTTTGCCTCCCCATCTTTTTCCTGGAAGTATCTGTGACACCTTCACATACTCTTTCCTGAACAGACACAGAGCAAAACTGATGAGAATGTTGTGATTTTCACTCTTTGCCTGCTAACACTTCTGGGAAATAACAGCTGCGGAACAGTACAGGCATGTACAATACTCTTGCCAAGGTAGATTTTTAAAATGTTGGAAAATGGAAGGGAAAACATGGGACTTGCAAACCCAACTCACTTACAGTTCTTGTGCCTTTCTCTACTATAATCAATCAGTGGCTGAGTTGTTATTCCAGTTATAACATGCAAATTTATAGACTCATATTTCTCCTCACACACAATGAAGTAATACAGAGTAGACAATTTACAGTTGTTTTGTGACAAACTGCACCCTCTCCAGAAACCTAATTGCTGAGGCAGTGCTGTTTTCAACCTCCTTATTCTGTAATCAGATCAGCTGGACAGGGTTGTTACAGCAAGAACTGACATATTCCACTTTCTTGATGCACCTAATATCCAACAGTCTTAAGGCTAGTCTACACTGGCAGTATTTTAACGTGGCTCGTGTAATCGCGGCAGAGTGCTAGAAGAGAGCTCTCCCAGCGTTCTTAAAAAGCCACCTCCACGAGGGGCGTAGCTCCCAGCGCTGGTGCATTGTCTACACTGGCATTTTACAGCGCTGAAACTTGCTGCGCTCGGGGTGGAGGGGAGCTCAAACTCCTGAGCGAGAAAGTTGCAGTGCTGTAAATTGCCAGTGTTGACAAGCCCCAAGGTAGCAGGTGTCAGGTCATGAACCTAATTTTCCTACATAGCATTTTGAATATTTTTGTTGCACAAAACTGTACATCTACTTTGAAAAAAAAAAAATCACAATCCAGTCAATATTGTTACCTGTTCTGATGAATTACAAACAAATTAAACCAATTATCCTCATCTTCCTTTGGTCTCAGCATGGTTACCTGCTTATTGACAAACATTCGATATAGCCTCTCGTCTGGTATAGATCCTGGAATGTGCATGGCAAAATGTAAATCAATGTTACTGTACAATAAATTATGTTTTTAATCAGCAAAAGCATGGAAAGTGAAGTTGTGTGGCAAGATTACACCTTATCTTTTGATTGTTAAAGAACCTTGAGGCACTAACACAGATTTGATCAAGGTGATTTTATTATCTATTATACTCTGTCTGTAAAACGGAGACTCAAACTTGAAATTTTTTTTTTTTTTTTTTTTTAAAAAGGACTAAAGTTAATACCTGCTGGAATTAATTTTACATCTGCCCTTGAGTCCCCCTGCCAATTATCAGGTTTTACAATGAAGTTTATTCTTTTTTTATCTATCAGGGCTGTCCATTAATCGCAGTTAACTCGTGCGATTAATCACAATTAATCGCACTGTTAAACAACAGAATACCAACTGAAATTTATTAAATATTTGTGGATGTTTTTCTACATTTTCAAATATATTGATTTCTATTACAACACAGATGGCAAAGTGTACAGTGCTCACTTTATATTATTTTTATTACAAATATTTGCACTGTAAAAATGATAAAAGAAATAGTATTTTTCAATTCACCTCATACAAGTACTGTAGTGCAATCTCTTTATCGTGAAAGTGCAACTTAAAAAAAACAAACACATTTGTCTGTTACATAACTGCACTGAAAAATAAAACAATATAAAAACTTCAGAGCCTTCCAAGTCCACTCAGTCCTACTTCTTGTTCAGCCAATCGCTAAGACAAACAAGTTTGTTTACATTTATACAGGAGATAATTCTGCCCTCTTCTTATTTACAATGTCACCTAAAAATGAGAACAGGCGTTCTCATGGCACTTTTGTAGCTGGCATTGCAAGGTATTTACACACCAGATATGCTAAACATTCATATGTCCCTTCATGCTTTGGTCACCATTCCAGAGGACATGCTTCCATGCTCATGATGCTCGTTTAAAAAAAAAAAAAAAAAAAAAAAAAGAGAGAAAAAAAAGTGTTTTTGTGACTGAATTCTTTGGGGGAGAACTATATGTCTCCTGTTCTGTTTTACCTGCATTCTGCCATATATTTCATGTTACAGCAGTCTCGGATGATGACCCAGCACATTTTCGTTTTACGAACACTTTCACTGCAGATTTCACAAAATGCAAAGAAGGTACTAATGTGAGATTTCTAAGGATAGATACAGCACTCGACCCAAGATTTAAGAATCTGAAGTGCCTTCCAAAATCCAAGAGGGACGAGGTGTAGAAAATGCTTTCAGATGTCTGAAAAGAGCAACACTCTAATGCGGAAACTACAGAACCTGAACCACCAAAATAGAAAATAAACCTTTTGCTGGTGGCATCTGACTCAGATAACGAAAATGAACATGAGTTGGTCCGCTCTGCTTTGGATTGTTATCGAGCAGAACCCAACATCAGTATGGACGCATGTTCTCTGGAATGGTGGTTGAAGCATGAGGGACATGTGACTCTTTAGCGCAACTGGCACATAAATATCTTGCGATGCCGGCTACAACAGTGCCATGCAAACACCTGTTCTCACTTTCAAGTGACATTGTAAACAAGACGTGGGCAGCATTATCTCCTGCAAATTGTAACAGAACTTGTTTGTCTGAGTGATTGGCTGAAGTAGGACTGAGTGGACTTTTAGGTTCTAAAGTTTTCCACTGTTTTATTTTTGAATGCAGTTATTTTTTGTACATAAGTTCAACTTTCATTATAAAGAGACTGTACTAATGTATTTGTATTAGGTGAATTGAAAAATACTATTTCTTTTGTTTTTTACACTGCAAATATTTGTAATAAAAAATAAATATAAAGTGAGCACTGTACACTTTGTATACTGTGTTGTATTTACATCAATATATTTGAACATGTAGAAAACATCCACAAATATTTAAGTAAATGGTATTCTATTATTGTTTAATTGCACAATGAATCTTTTTCATACATACACATATATACACACACATGCTTCTCTCCCCCTTTTGGTTGTATGTGAAAAGGCTAAACAAAAATTGACTACATACAGGGAAGTAGTGAAGTAGACTCAAAAAATTGCTCTGTTTGCAAAAAATGGCCATCTGTGAAACCAACCTATTTTCTTCATGCGTTTGATCCTGAAAGGTGCAGTGCTCTCAATGTCAAATCCAGCCAGGGGTGAGTAACCTCCGTTCCTATTGACTTAAATAGGTGCTGGAGGCACTCAGCACCTAGCAGAATCAAGCCCTAAAATAATTCATGTTGGTAAAGCTTTTGTGTTTTTCATTTGATGTGTGTATTTTAAAGATTATGCCTTACATCACAGAAACAATAAATCCACATACTAGAATTTGAGGGCTACTTGGAATTTACTCCCAGGGGAATTCTGCCCCCCAAAATTAAAAACTCTGCACACAATATTTTAAAATTCTGAAAATTTTATTTGTCAAAATAACACTACATAATCATGCCAGTTTCAATTATTTTGCTAATTTATTTCAAAATACCCGTCAGCAAGTATGTCTGTAACAATACAGACACACACAAAAATTCCCCCAAGAGTAACAGAATTGAAAAAAACCCCTATGACAACCCAGTTCCTGTTTCTCTGCCCCCTCCCAACCCCCTGCAGAGCCCAGCCGGGGGCCAAACACCCACAACCCCTCCTCCCCAGAGCCCAGGTGCGGGGTCCCCCTTGCCCAGACACCCGCCCCCTCCCCGCTAGAGCCCAGCTGTGGAGCCTCCTAGCCCTGACACCCACACCCCTACTCCTCAGAAACCCAGGGATCCAGAGGGAGAAACAGCCTGATGCCAGCTTGTGTGGAATTTCCTGCACGCCGCTGTCTTCTTCTCTCAGGGCATGCTGGGAACTGCAGCTGCCAGGAACCCTCTAGCTCCCTCCCCCTCCCCCGGGCAGTGTCTTCTATGTGCAAGCTCAGCTCCGCTGGGTCCAGTGGCCCCTAGTGGCAGCCAGCAGCACTGCAGCCTATTTCTGTGAGTAAAGGACATTCTGCGCAAAAAATATTAAATTCTGCATTGCACAGTGGTGCAGAATTCCCCCAGGAGTAGGCATTGCCCATTTTCAAAAGTTTTGTGAGACATATGCATGTACCTTTGGGGGGGGAAAGCACAAAATAATTAAAATTTTTGCATCTAAATCTCCTCCACAAAAACCAAGGAAGGCACTTCAATAAAATCCTTAAAAGTAATCATCATTTCTACGAGGAACTCAAGTACTTCTTCACCAAAGAAGAAAAGTTGCTGTTTTTTTTTCTTTTAACTTGCACATAAGGAAAATATTATTGCTAATCTACAACACTTTTGGCAAATACATCTACTTAAAAGGTACATTTTTTGTTAACACTTTTATATGTTGTGTGAGATATGAACTATTAGTTTCACTAGATTTCACTTATTAAATACCTCTCTACATAAAGGCCCTGATCTGCAGTGAAATCTACTTATAATTAGGGCCTTATTTTACCAGCAACACTTAATAATCAAATTTCCATTTCCCACTATCATAACTTGAAAAAAAATCAACTCTTATAATATTAAACAAGAGGTACAAGAGGCAGGATGTGCAAAAAAAAATTTAAAAATACCAACATGTTATGGATACGACACAATGGCTCATAGTGTAATACAATTATTTTTGAAAAATGTGAGGAAAACTACCGTCTAAACAAAAAACCAGAAAATAAAGAGAGAGCACTACATGAGAGGGAGGAAAAAGGAAAGGGTCCTACAAATTGAGGCTGAAATCTATCATAAAACACCTCTGAAAGAGAAAAACTTTCAGGTGTTTCTCAAGTGGTGAGGAATTGACTGAGACAGATGCTATTTATGCAGCAACTTAGGTGGACAGGACAAGAAAAGCCTCTGTGCCAAAAACACTATTTCAGACAAGCACAGCAGGTACTATTAAAAAAATCCCGAACAACGTTGAGTTGTCAGGATAAAAAAGGGGAGGAATGGGTTTCATTCAACAGCAAGAGATTCCACTGTAATAAACAAAAAAGAAAAGGAGTACTTGTGGCACCTTAGAGACTAACCAGTTTATTTGAGCATGAGCTTTCGTGAGCTACAGCTCACTTCATCGGATGCATAGCATATCGTGGAAACTGCAGAAGACATTATATACACACAGAGACCATGAAACAAAACTTCCTCCCACCCCACTGTCCTGCTCGTAACAGCTTATCTAAAGTGATCATGAAGGAGGGCCATTTCCAGCACAAATCCAGGTTTTCTCACCCTCCCCCCCCCAACAGACACACATACAAACTCACTCTCCTGCTGGTAATAGCCCATCCCTCTTTGAAACCTCTCTTTATAATGCGCATGATAATCAAGGTGGGTCATTTCCAGCACTAATCCAGGTTCTCTCACCACCCCCCCCCCCCCCACACACACCCCCCTCCAAAAACCACACACACAAACTCACTCTCCTGCTGGCAATAGCTCATCTTACAATGTGCACAGCAATAATCCAAGTTTAACCAGAACGTCTTGGGGGGGGGGGGGTTTGTAGGAAAAAAAACAAGGGGAGATAGAGACTGGGAGTGGCTAAGTCATTATGCAAGGTAGCCTATCTCCCCTTGTTTTGGGGGGGGGAAGGGTGAGAAAACCTGGATTTGTGCTGGAAATGGCCCTCCTTGATGATCACTTTAGATAAGCTGTTACGAGCAGGACAGTGGGGTGGGAGGAAGTTTTGTTTCATGGTCTCTGTGTGTATATAATGTCTTCTGCAGTTTCCACGATATGCTATGCATCCGATGAAGTGAGCTGTAGCTCACGAAAGCTCATGCTCAAATAAACTGGTTAGTCTCTAAGGTGCCACAAGTACTCCTTTTCTTTTTTCTTTTTACGAATACAGACTAACACGGCTGTTACTCTGAAACCTGTAACAAACAAGTATATCCTACATACCACCATATCAAACTTGCTGACCCCTAACACAATAGAAGATTCCCTAAAAGATAGCTACTGTCAAGAGCACAGATACTAACCTCAACAGGACCGATAGGAAGTCATAAAAGTATAGATGAAATATGCACCATTAAGAGTTTTATAAACCAAGACAAACTAAAAATCAAATTTTGCCTCTTTACAAGCAGTCTCTGAAAAGAATGTAGGGTGAGATAAAGTGATCATGGCTGCTCCACTCAGTGAGTAAACATGCTGTACTGTGAACAAACTACAAGCCAATGATAAAGGCTATTAAGAGAGAATTTCAAAAAAATGGAACCTCATCTCAGGATAAGAGAAACAGCATGTGCACACATGCTTTTGAGCTATGTCTAACACAGGGGTGGGCAAACTTTTTGGCCTGAGGTTCCACATCGGGGTTGTGAAACTGTACGGAGGGCAGGGTAGAGAAGGCTGTGCCTCCCCAAATAGCCTGGCCCCTGCGCCCTCACACTTCCTGCCCTCTGACTACCCCCCCCACAACCCCCAATCCATCCAACCCCCCCAGCTCCTTGTCCCTGGGACCCCTGCCCCTAACCGCCCCCCCGAGACCCCACCCCATCCAACCCCCCCTGCTCCCTGTTCCTTGACTGCCCCGACCCCTATCCACACCCTGAAACCCCCCACCCCCGACTCCACTCCCAACCCTCCCCGTTCCCTGACTCCCCCCCCCCCCCCCCCGAACCTCCACCCCATTCAATCGCCCACTGCTCCCTGACTGCCCCCTGGGTCCCTGCCACCTTACCATGTTACTCAGAGCAGCAGGAGCTCGCAACCCTGCCACCCAGCCGGAGCCAGCTGCACTCCCCGCGCTGCCTGGTAGGAGTGGCAGGCCAGAGCGCTGCCCACACGGTGGCAAGAAAGGGGGGACAGCAGGGGAGGGGTCAGGGGCTAGCCTCCCTGGCTGGGAGCTCAGGGGCCAGGCAGGATGGTCCTGCGGGACAGATGTGGCCCGCGGGCCATAGTTTGCCCATCTCTGGTCTAACACCTTTTCCCAGAAATATTGATTCTAAGATTCTTTACCTGGCTCACTACTTCTATATGAAGAAAGAATATAAACCTCAGTAAGAAAGGAAATAGCGTTCTGTGATATAAAGAAGGGTCTACACATGCTTCTGAAATATCTAGCTGAACAGAAAGAAAGCTTACCTAATCCATATAGAGCAATTTTTGTGCTTCCCTTGTGGAGTAAAATGGGACTAATGTCTATCTTCTCTACAGATGATGAGCGTCCAAAATGATTCAGCAATCCTGCACTGCTTAAAATATCCAATGCACACAATGCATCTGCCTATTGTAAATATTAAGGAACAGAAAAATAATGAATTTGTACTTAAATTCAACTTTTAAATTTGTTCAACAATGCAAGACAAATAGTAATAGTTTATTAAGTATTATAAAAAGGAAGTCTGAATGAGATCTGGCTTGGCTAAATTGATTGCTCAGTATGAACTGCCAAGTAACATTTTTGCTGTTATTAAATAGCTCATTTTTTTGTAGGCTGTGAAGAATAGTAATAATCATGTATTACAGATCCACCATGTCAAATGCATAATGAAAACCTTTATGAACAGTAGTTTGAGAGCATGAGCCTTCTGCACTTTTAAAACTTTAATAACTTGGCTGTTTTTTTAATTTTAAGCAACAATTAAAAATATCTGACCAACACTGTGATGGCTTCCTTCATACAGACCAGAAGAACTAACTAAAGCTGTAAATCATTTTAAAAGATACAGCTAACAAATAATCTAAATGCATGGAAAAGGACTGAAATTAAAACTCAAGATATTAAAGACATTTTCTTACATAAAAGAATGTTGAACTTTTCTACGCCTAATGTTTTGAAAACCCTTTCAAATGTGTCTTACTTATTGCCCCCCAAAACGCCTTCATCCCATCTCTAGTTCTAGAAATCCCTAAAATAAGGTATTAGATAGGCAGATCATATGGTCCCATATCCTCTCCTCCCACCCCCCTAATAATCGAATGTAGAGCCTAACATGTCAGTTTGAGTCTAACATGAGCAAAACAAAGGACTCTGGAAAATACTCCCAGTTAATTAAAACAGAAACTTAAAAGTGAAATGGGGTGACTGATATTAGTAACTTGTTCCCAAAGGAAAAAAAATACTTGTATTTGTACAATGTTATAATTTTTGTCATCACTATAATAATTACCCCTGTGGGATCATCATGATTGCCATGAATACTAAAAACTGGAATAGAAATGTTGAGATTCCCATCCTGGTAGTTCACCCATGGAAATCTGAATAGGAAAAAAGTTTACATTTGTTTACAAGCTATTTGCATACACAACATTCATGACACATTTTTTCTTATAAAAACAACAATTTAACTTATACAGAAACTTTAACTGCATATTAAAGCATTTTATGAACATTAATAAAGAAGCATTGAGCAACACTCTGAAGCAGGTGATTATTAAATGAGGTTTCACTTTATCTAAATTAAATGGGACTAAGAGAGGAAGGGCAGTGGTTAACGGCACCAGTTTAGGACTTAGGAGACCCGAGTTCAGGTTCCTGCTCCACCACAGACTTCCTGGGTGATGCTGACAAGTCACTTAGGCCCAGATCCTCAAAAGGTATTTAGGTCCTTAACTTCCATTGAAATCACAGAGCCTAAATGCCTTTGAGGATCTGGGCCTTTGTGCCTACCTGTGAAATGGGAATAATAGCACTGCTTTACCTCGCAAGAGTGTTGTGAGGATAAATACATTAATAACTGTGAGGTGCTCAAATTCTGCAGATGGAGGCCATAGATATAGCTCAGACAGACAGACAGACAGACAGACAGTGCGCAGGAGTGTAGGGGAGGAAAGGCATTACATTAATTTGGATAAACAAGACTTTCAATACAGATGGGAGTTTGCATTGTACTGCATCACTGTGTTCACCTGGTACATACTTTGTTATATTTAAGGTTGAAAAATTATTTCACACATTCTCCATTAAAAAAACAAAACCCACTCCTTTCCTTTTCAACATTCATGCCTTGTCTCTGTCCAAAGCTGAATTTTGTTTTCAGTTTAATTTATGATGTTAGAATCTTTCCGTTCTAAAAGCTCAAAAGCCTAGCTAGAATTATGGGGGCCCAATCCAACAAATACTTAGAGGGAATAATTTTAGTTCATACAAGCAGTGCTACTGTATTCAATGACTATTCAAATGAGTACACTAACATCATGTTTCCAATACTGGGCTTACATATATCAGAATTTATATGACACGCAATACACCTAGAAAAGTCATCCAAAGATGGTGACAAAGTTCATAAAAATATTTAACGAGTTTAAAATTTTCTCAGAAAATAGTCTGAGGAATTGATCCTGCAAGCTGCTCCACACAGTGGACTACTGAAAGTGCACAGAAATCCACTGACTTGCAGAGGTCTGCCTATAAGCCATTTACATGATCAGACTCTTAAATCTACTGCAGTGGCAGTTTACTGTACCTAACCAGCAAATTGCACAATATACTGTAGTTATTTCATCACAGTAAAATATACTTACTTGCTAAAACCAAAATTGACTGACTGGTCACTCAAAATTTCAAATTGTACAGGATGATCACCCATGCAATATTTTCTTAATAATTCAACGCAGGTGTGTAATGTTTTTCTGGAAGGTTTATTTTCATGAAAAAGATCCCCACCTAATAAAATAAAATCCACCTGCACAAATCAAGAGCTTTGTTATAGTCAAATGGTATTCTGTATTATCTTAAAAGCAATTCCCTACATGCTCTTATAAAACATTAATGTTATGTTGAAGTGTATGGAATTTCTTACCAGGCCTTCAATGCTAATACCATATTTTTAGATTGTAAAACAAGTAAAACTTAAAATGCTTATAGTTAAATTAATCTAACCTTAATATTTCAGTGTCTAACAATGATTCAGAAAAACTAAAAGACAATTTTAATTTACAAAACCCAAAACCACAACAACAAAAGCATACAACACTTTGCAAAGCAGCACCTCAGAATTCTTAAAATCAATGACAAGGAAGGAGCCAAAAACAGGAGTTCCACCCCAGTTTTTTTAAACTGAATTTACTAAAGTAAATGTTTAAGTATTTCACAGAGGAGAAGCTGGAAATTTATTGTCTCTAGCCCTAGGAAATCATTATTAATTCACTTTGCATTAATTTGATAAGGATGCCCAACCAATCTGAATTTCTGAATTCATGTTAAATGAATGGATATTCAACAACAACAACAAAAAAACTCAGCCAGGATTACAAATATACCATTGGATCTATTTAGGAATTATTATGCTCATAAGAATAGAGGGTAACGTTTTCAAAAGTGCTTAAGTGACCTGGAAGCCTAACTCCCATTTTAAGAGGCACCAGAGCCTAAATTCCATTGACATTTAATCCTGCAATGAGCGCCTCTGCAAACAACCTCCACTGAAACCAATGTGGGTCTGTCTTCATGGAGCTCATTCTAGTATCAGGTACTCAATTTCCAAAATAAATGATTCATTCCTACCAGAGTCCCTGAAAAGAAAACTGTCCAGTACTTCCATTATTACATTTAAAGTACCATATTAGCTGCTAAGACCTGAACATCAGCTACATTTCTACTCTCGCTCAAACTCCTCTTTAGATTGAGCAACCTTCTTATAACAACTTCAGAACAAGGGCCGCAATCTTGCAATCTTCAAGGGGTCCACAAGATCCAGATATAGGATTGGGGCCAACCTTCCTATTATTTTCCAGAAAGCATCCAAAGTCCATCTCAGAACCTTATTTTCCAAAAGATGTAAGACTGCTTACTTCTTTTTGTTGAGCATGTCTCAAAATTTCATCAAAAGTTACAAACGTATCATTTCCACGCACAGGATCCTTCTCCAAGTACCCAAGGTGAATGTCAGTAGCAACCAGAATTTTGAAGGTATCTTCTTCACCCCTAAATTGAATTAAAAAAATAAAAATAGAAAACTGTACTATGAGTTCAGCTATTTCCACAGCCTTTCGTACAATAAACTGTTTTGCCAAAAATCACTGAATGCACAGTTTGGCACAGAAAACATTGTATTTTGTAGACTTAACAGCACACCATCAACTTAAAAATCAAGTCTGTCTCAAAATGTTTAACCTACTTCTCTTTCAAACACCACCTAAAATTACGGTAAATGAAAGAGGTTATGGACTAGATCCCACAAATGGATCCGTGCAGGGTTGCACCCATGTGGATCCCTCTGAAGGATCTTCTAATCCTAAAGAAAAAAAAAATTTTAGTCATAAAACCACAAATATTGGCTGAGAGAAACGGGCAGATCAAGTACTTGAAACTATATTTAATTCATTTTTTAAAAAAACTGAATAGCTTGCCAGTTGTCTATTTCCTTTCAAATGGAACAGAAACATATGCAATGCTTGCATAGGGAGGTTATGGGCCTGAAAAAAACAGGAGCTTACCCTGAGTTGATGCGACTCATCTCTGCGCTCACAATGGCTCCAGGTGGATAGGACTCCTCACTCAGCAGTTCTGGACAGAGCCTGATGGGTCAGTACAGGGCAGAAAATTGAGTTCTAGCTTAGAATACACAGTATAGTGTCTAAATGACATGAATACAAATGGTTTACAATTAAGCGCATAATAAACTGAGCTCATGCCACCTACCCAGTTTTGCACTGATAGTTGTGCTGCTACTTTTTTTACAATACAAAAAAGTCACATGTATTTAAGAAAATGACACTTTTTTGGTTACTGATTTCATTGCTGCACAATGTAATCAAGTATTTATATGGGGCAAAACCAAACCTCTATTCCTGCCCCTTGCACACCAGAATGGCATTGCGAAGGTACACAGCACGGAAGCTGCCCCAGAAACAGGGCTTTGGAAGAGCGATCCTTCGCCATTTAAGTAACGATGCGGCACCTGATCGGCAATGAGACAGGACTCCCTTAATCAGCAGGCGTCCAACCTTCCCCACGCCTAGGGGGCCACGCTGCCTGCGAGCAAAGGCGCCTTGGAGCGGACAGAAGCACGGCCCACAGCAAGCGTGGGCGCCGGCGATGCTGCATCTTGAGCTCAGGGGCAGAGATACGGCCAATGGACCAGAGCTGCCAGGAAAGGAGGGGGCAGCCAGTCCAGCCCACTCAAGAGGGAGCGCTGCACGCTGGGGATCCAGGTGCTCGTGCGACCCGCTGCCAAGCGTTACAGCCCCCTGTGCCGACCCCCGGAGAGCTGCTGCTCCAGCCCCAGCAAGGGGGCCCCTGCGCTCTGGCGGCCCCCCGTTCTACCCCGCCACGTGACGCAAGCGGGCGGCTCTCCCGTCGGCCCGGCAGGCCCAAGCTCCACAGGCGCCGCGGGCTGTCCCGGGGCCCGGCCCGCCTGCCCCGAGCCCGGCCGGCACCAGCGCCCCGGGGAAGCTGCTGTCCCCGCTCTGCCCTCTCTCAGCCCCGCCTCGCCGCGCGCTCCGCACCCGCCAGCTCTACGGCGTCAGCAGCCCGGGCCGCGCCGCGCCGCGCTTTCAGTTTCCATAGCGCTGAAGGGGCGGGGATAGACGGAGTAGTGTGCTCTCGCGATAGCTGCCCACCCGCTCCCGCCTTACCCGTGCCTCCTCGAGACCGGGGCAAGGCAAGGGACGCAATTGGTCAGACTGGAACCAATCACAGGCAGCGCCACGGCCACTTCCGGGAGCAGCTGCGGACCGGAAGTGGTATGCTGGATTCCATTTGTGTGGTCTCATACGGAGCGGGAGTGTGAGTGAGGTGGGTGCTATTGTCGCCAGCCGGCTCCGCCCGTGGAGAACGTGAGGCTGGGCAGGTATTTTTTGTCCCTGGAGCCGCTCAGGGCGGGACCCAGTCACAGCTCGGAAGCTCAGCAGTGCCCGGGTGGATCGGTGCCGGTGCCTGGCTGGGTGCCTTCCTTAGCAGGAGCGCCCAGTGCTACCAGAACTCAGTGGCGCAGGTGGTGGAGTAAGTGGCACTCGTTCCCTGGCATCAGTATTGCACCTGCTGCCCCGGGAGACTGCTAGGGGGAGTCTGGAGGTCTTGGCTGTGGGGTGGTACGTGAACCTGAGCTCTTGGCTACTCTAGGTCATTACAGATCTCATGGCAATGTGAATGCCATGAGGAGTATTGTGAATCTCAGACCTGGCTAGAGTCCAGCTCCGGTTGCCAGTCATCTGAGACGTGTTTTGCATCCTTAGAAAAAGCTGGGATGAGGAACAAGAGTAAGTTGTTTGGGTAAGTGGTATTAGACCAGTTACCCTGCTGAGTACAATGCTAACTAGCTTGTCTGCTGTGCACCAGCTGCATCCTGGGAGCAGGAGCCAGAAGGGACAGGTGGGCTCAGGGAATAGGCAGAGGAAATGGACAAAAGGAAGCTGGCAACAGTGGGCAGGAGGCTGATCGTGGCTTCCATCCTTTCTCTTTGAATTTTAAAGATGGATAAACTCATTCTTGGGTGGGGGTAGGATGGATTAAATTGAGAGCATGCGTTTGAGGATTGCATGCTCAGACAGTTCCTACAGTTTCACTGACAGAGAAAAATCCTGTCTAGCTGAGTACAGGATTGCCTTTCTGCCCCAGTCATGGGTTTCTCTCCTAGCAGTGGTGCTTTACAGAGGAAATGCCCAGTGTTCTCCTTCTTTCTCACCTCATCTGCACCCTGAAGCTATCCCAGGCTTTTGGATGAAATGTATACAGAAGTCATTATTGTTACAATTCAAAAGTAAAACGGAAGCAAAAATTAATGTTGAAAATAGACATAAAATTTCTAAACACTGTTAACCATTTGGCTGCTATAGGGTATTCCAAACACATTATGCAGAATGCACATTCAGTGCTGCTCCATATACTTTTGCAGATGTCATAATTACTGCGTACAAGCACTCTATTTCTGTGGGGGGTTGATAGCAAATATGTTAACTGCAGCTAACTCGGTTTCTGTTTACATAGCCAGTTTAGTAAACGTACATAAAACTGGAATTCTTAAAATTGATTCTTGAAAATTTTCACAGTGTTGCTGCTGTTAGCACACCCCTTGTTTTAGCTTTTGTTGATGATTTATGTCTGTGTATTTGGCAGGAGGTAATGATGAATGACTCAGAAAAGAGGCAAGACAGCGCAAGAAGAAAAATATTTAACTCTGTACGTTTGACATTTACAGATGCTAACTAAAAATGAATGAAAGCAGAAAATCAAATGAGAAAAGTGCTGACAATAGAGAAGATGACAGAGAGGAGTTACTGGAATTTACTGAGAACTTTAACCAACTTGAATTGTTGGAAACACACAGACATCTAATTCCTATAGGAACTCAGAGTCTTTGGTCAGGAGAGTCTGATGAGGAAGATGAAGAGGAGGAAAAAAGTGAGGAGTGGTACCAAATGCAAGAAAAAAAAATGGAGAACAATCCAGAAAAACTGCTGCTTTGGGCAGCTGAAAAAAATCGGGTAAGAAGGAGGTTTATCCACTATATTTTTTTTTTTTACTGTTTTACCTTAAATTGGTATCTACGCAGATTATGCTTAAAAAACAAAAATCTAGCCATAATTGTTATACTTTTGCAAAGCATACTGGGAGCCCAGCTAATTGGACATAGAAAATTTGTGGCCAGGTCCTGCAAGTTAATTCACAGGGGTGGCCTTCCTTTCAAGTCAGCAAGGCTCCAAATAACTTCAGGTGTCTCTCCATGCAGCTCAGCTTGCAGGATCAAGGCCTTGATTTGTACCAAGAGCTCAAATACTAACACTAATCTGAAAATATTGTTAACTGAAAGAGCATTCTGGATATTTTAATACAAATTATGAGCCCAGCAGGTACGCTCTTAATCTTAACGTATTGCTTTAATGCATGTCATATTAAAACAAACTACATTAATTTTGAATGGTGATATGAGGTCCATCTCTTGCAAATGATCTGTTCGCCCTGTGTCAACTGAAGCTGGTTAACTACTTCCAATAAATTGGAGAATAATTTTTTTGAGGGATTTTGTCATTGTGTGTGTGAATTAACAAACAGTATTCTACCAACTGCAAAGTTGGTTAAATATAGCCAGAAGTAACTTTGTATACTGAAGTTTATAAGAAGCATATAGTTATCGTGTGGCAGAGTTCTACAGGTTATGATTGTGGCCAAGAGTTTAGTAGGATTCAATGAAAGATTGATTTGAATCCAGCTATATAGATAAGACCATCAAGAGCTCTCTGTAGAGGATAACTCTTTAAAATAAGGAATCTAACATCTTGTGCTTTAGGGCATAAACTAAGCACTACCTGAAGGGAGGCATGTTATTCCATAATGCAAGTTATGGGGCAAGTTATTCCATAATTGGAAACGGGGTTGCTTGAAGTCAGTGAGACTGAAGCAAATACCTTTAAGCACATGCTTTCCTGAACTGGGGCCAGAAACAGGATTCTGTACTAAGTAGACTACTGGTCTGATCCAGTGGGACAGTTCCTGTTTATCCATAAGATTAAAACAAACCAAAAAATTCTTGTCTCAAACATGGTTTCCCCCCACCCCCCATCAAAACTATGTTATATGTATATACAGAAGATGAACTGTGTTTTGACTGAAGGGGAAGATAGTTACTTGTGACAGAAACATTCCCGTTAAGTGGTACTTTATCCTATATGCACTAAAATCAACAGACTATAAATTGACCTTATTTAATTACACTTGTTGCATAAACTGCTGTCTAAAAGTACAGAGTTTGTGTGTGTGTATGCATGCACCAGTGTGTTCATGTCTGGTCTCCAAAAGAAATGGCAACAGTAAAATAACTGGTGGTATTTTAAAATTGTGTACAAGCTTCTTCCTGAGACCAATATTATAAACTTCCTTTGACTACATGCCAGGCTGGCTCTAGATTGTAGAAATAAAAGCAGTGCATCTCATACGGTGAGGGTTATATTAAGCTGTCTGTCTTTCTTACATAGCTTAGTACAGTGCACAAGCTCCTTTCTCAAAAGCTAGCTCCGGTTAATGTCCAAGACGAAGATCAGTACACTCCCCTCCATCGAGCTGCCTACAGTGGACACTTAAATGTTGTGCATGAATTGATTGCCCAAGGTGCAGATGTCCATGCAGTGACAGTGGATGGCTGGACGCCTCTACATAGTGCATGTAAGTGGAACAATACAAAGGTGGCTTCGTTTTTACTTCAGCATGGTGCAGATATCAACGCTCAGACAAATGGATTGCTGACACCATTGCATCTTGCTGCAGGAAACAGAGGGAGTAAAGAAACACTTGAATTGCTGCTGATGAATCGTTACCTGAAACCAAACCTAAAAAATAACTTGGATGAAACTGCATTTGATATTGCTAGAAGAACTGACATATATCACTACCTGTTTGAAATTGTAGAAAATTGCACAAATTCTGTGCCAGATTCTTAAAAATTCTCATTATTTAAACTTTTGAATGTGAATTTCACTTACTTACTCTTTGTAACACGGCATTCTTTATACTTGCACCTAAAACTAATGGTTTCTCCCCACTTCTCAGAAAAGATTTAATGGGCGATGTTGTAGAAGGGGAGGTCTCATGATTAAGATTTCATTATTTTTGCAAAATAAATGACCATATACTTACTCAGACATATTATCACTTATATACAATGGGACTTGAGGTGTTCTGCAGAATAAAACTTTGGTAAATTTAGTAATTTGCAGTGGGTCTCTGCTTAATCAGTGCAAATTAGCGAGGATCTACTGTAATTAAAGTCCAAAACACTAATCTCAAGTCAAGGAGAGAACTGGAACATTAACCGTTAAGTAAGCTAGCAGGTTATGCACAAATTGGTAGTTACTGTTTGTTTTAAACTTTGAAACACTTGTTTTAACGTCTTAAAAACTGCATGAAAATGCCGACTGAATATAACTAACTTATACAGGGGACACTCAAAATATATAGTTACCTTATTTTGAAATAAAATACTTAACACTAAATATTGCTTATGTTATGGATCTTTGTTATAATAATAATCTAATGATATTAATAATCAATGAAATTGTCTGTTCATAGACCAAGAGCATTATTCCTGTAGTGTTAAAAGCACTTCCAGTTTAGTTTTATTGATACTTTCATATGGAGATGACTGTCATTAAGGGTACTGTTTACACTCTCCTTCAAAATTAGTTAAGGAATAATGGTTAAATGCATCCAAATACACACTTGTCTGCAAGTTGAAGCATGTCACGATAAACAAAACACTGTTGTGTCTGACTTGGTTGGAACATTTTGCAATACACTACTAAAGTCCCTTCTGCATCTGATCCATGCTGAAGTCTTGTACAGTTCATTCTAACACAGGAGTCAGGACACCATTGTAGTTCCATACATTTCATTTTGTGTTTTTTCTCAGATAGTCTCTCTAACTTTTGGACAGCTCCCTGAGTTTACTTCTATATTTGATCCCCTTTTTAACTGACAAGTGACCAGTATTGTCAAATATCAATATTCGGAGCACTCAAATATCATGAGGCAGGCACAAAAAAACATGAGATTGGATTAAAAATCATGTGATTTTAAAAATAATGCCTCTTGAGTTCTCACTGTTTATCTTCTGGCTTTTGAACCTTTTGGGGTGCACTTGAGTGGCATTGGCAAGCTTTTCTCTGCAACCATGAGAGCTAGACACTTACTTTCAGCTTTTAGTTTAAAGTAGATTCTCATGTATTCACATGAGCCCAGGAGCTAGAGCTTTAAGACATACACCGAACATGATGAGACTCATAATGAAATCACAAGCATTGGCAATGCTGGATAGTCTTTGACTCCAGCATTTTCTCCTTTTGCCAACACCTTCCTCTCCAAACAGCTCAGGCCCAGATCCACAAAGGGAATTGCAGTGCTCAGCTTTGCCTTTTAGGTGCCTAGAAAATCACAGGAACAACACGGCGAGCCACAAAGCCTAAGTTAGGTACCTAAATAGTGACTGGGAAGAGACAGGCTCCCTAGCATGTGATCCACAAAAAGTCAGTGTACTGGCTGGGGAGCCAGGTAAGCTAGCCAATGGGAGACACGGATGAGAGGGGTGTGTCCTAAGCCCCACCTCCTCACAGAAATAAGCACATAACTTTGGGCTGCAGGGACACAAGGCCCACAATTAGGAACCCATCTCCTGCAGTCAGGTGGCTTAGGTGCCTAACTCATTTATTGTGAGAATGAGTAAGGTGCCTGTCTCACTCTACACAAAATGACCAGCGCAGGAGGTTAGTTCAGTGGTTAGAGCATGCACCTGGGATGCAGGAGGGTCATTGGAGGAGAGGGACTGGACCCTGGGTCTTCTAACCACCAGGCTACAGAGTCTTTCTCTCTCTGGACCAATGATTCTTTAAATAAATATACACCAGAAGAGCTTCAACAAGAAAGACTAAGGGAGTTCCACCTCACAACATTCTGTATCTCAGTGGTTAAAGCACTCTCCTGAGAGAGTATTCAAATCTTCTCCCCCAGTCAGGCAGTCTTAGTAAACCTGCTCTCTTTCAACAATAGATTCAGCCCTTCTGAAAGCAAGCAAAAGTTTCATGACTGAAGTAGAGTTGCACCTCCTGTCCCCAGTACTTACGTTGGGAAAAATGCACATATAGAACTTGTCAATGTTGCAATTCACTTTGAAAAATGAACATATCTGGATTATTAACTAGCTACAATAGTATACTTTTTCAAACCTGAGTTATTTTTCCTGGAGTGTGAAAAGAAGGGTGTGTATCACTTTGATTTATCAACAGCAGGTGTTAAAGTACGTTATATTTGAAGCAAAAATCATTGCTATCTGTGTACATTTATGACTTTTCAAGGAATTGTACAGCATGTTTCTGTTGTGAAAAACAACGGCTTTGGTCAGGGAGCTGCGTTCAAATCAATGGTGGTGGTGAAGATAATGGTATATTTTCAGCAATGCCATCAGCCCAGAAGGTGCCCCATTGGATAGTGCAGTTGACTGGAAGTCAGGAGACCTTAATTTTGTTCCCAGTTTTGCTAGTGGCTTTCTGTGTAGACGCTTCACCTCTCTGTACTTTGGAGACTTGCCTTCCTTTGTAAAGTAGTTTGAGATGAAAAGTATTACATAAGTAGTATTACTCAGCACTTCTATTATAATGTACAGAACTGCAACTGAAAAGTGAAATTTCAAAGTACAATCCTGGTTTTTAATCATCCCATCGTTTGTAAATTCTGTTTGTAGCCTGTCTGCAGAAAGTGAATGAAGCCCTTGAGTCCAAACTACACCAGTATCACACAGACATGCAAACATAATAGTAACATGGGTCTTGTCTATATTTTCATTTTTAGTGGTGTTTTAACACTTTTATTAATATGATTGTAAATGCTAGATGCTGAATGAACATTTGTTCCAGGACACAGACATATGCTGCTAATCAAGCTTAACTCAAAGCCTAGGCTAGGGTTTACACTAGAATTTACAAATGTGTTAGCACAGGGTAACATGTTAAAACACAACTAAAAATGACAAGCATAGACAAGCCTGGGTTTTCAAAATCATCATTCCCTATATATGACTCAAAAAGAAAAGGAGTACTTGTGGCACCTTAGAGACTAACCAATTTATTTGAGCATGAGCTTTCGTGAGCTACAGCTCACTTCATCGGATGCATACTGTGGAAACTGCAGAAGACATTATATACACAGAGACCATGAAACAATACCTCCTCCCACCCCACTCTCCTGCTGGTAATAGTTTATCTAAAGTGATCATCAAGTTGGGCCATTTCCAGCACAAATCCAAATCCAAAATTTGTGCTGGAAATGGCCCAACTTGATGATCACTTTAGATAAGCTATTACCAGCAGGAGAGTGGGGTGGGAGGAGGTATTGTTTCATGGTCTCTGTGTATATAATGTCTTCTGCAGTTTCCACAGTATGCATCCGATGAAGTGAGCTGTAGCTCACGAAAGCTCATGCTCAAATAAATTGGTTAGTCTCTAAGGTGCCACAAGTACTCCTTTTCTTTTTGCAAATACAGACTAACACGGCTGTTACTCTGAAACCTATATATGACTCCTTACCAATTACAAACTCTACATCCATACAACTAGGTACTGTATCCATAAAACAAGCTTTAATTTCAGCTTCTTCAAAATTCAAAGTCTGGGTCTACTTAAGGCTGCTCCAATTGTTGTGACTGGTAAAACTCACAATTTTCTACCAGACCAGCATCAGATCATCAATCTTTGCAACCCTACCTCCATCTAGTGGCGTTCTCTATGTCCTGCAATAAATACCAACTTTTTTTTTCCTCAAATCTAGAAAAAATAAAACATCAGCTAAACAAGAAGAGGCAAAGCTCTGTGCTTTATTTTTATGAATGGAATACATTTCAAGATATTTAATCTTATACAGTTTGCAAACTTAATTATTATTAAAATCAGACATTCTTCCTACACTATAAATCTACAACAGCCAACGTATCTAGCAGCATTTTTCTTTGTTACTGTGATGTATTTTCTCTAGGTCCTCTCCTTTAAATAGCTCTGCTTCTAAAAGGCCTAACACTGGCACCATGTAGAAATGTGGCAAAGGAAAGGTTAATTAGTGCAATGTGCATACTCCATGTCCAATATACTGACTTGCACAAACCTTTCAGATACAATAACAGTTAAAAACCCACCCCCACTTTTAATTATAGTGGCCACAGGCGGTTTACAAGGTTGCAAAGAATTATTACATAGTTTGCCATAAGCCACAGAAACTGGATGTTCCTAGCCTTGAGCTAGAACCAATTCTAGCAATAGGACAAACAGTGCAATCTGGTAAAAAAGGCAGTTTACCCAACTACATTTACCTGGCCTATAAAACGTGTGGAAGACCCAAAAGGTGGGACAACAAAGGAAAAGGTGTGTGTTTATTTAATTAATTGATTTTACCCAAAATATTATTTCTTTAGCTTGTGATAGAGCCTCAAATGTGCTAGGGACTTTCGAAAGGCAGGGGAAGACCCAATCCCTGCCCTGAACCATGTGCAGTCTTAAATGGGGGTTCTCAAATGGGGGGTCGTGACCCCTAACCCTCAGTTATTACAAGGGGAGTTGCCAGCTGTCAGCCTCTACCCCAAACCCCACTTTGCCTCCAGCATTTATAATGGTATTAGATATATAAAAGCGTGTTTTTAATTTGGGGGAGGGGACACACTCAGAGGCTTGCTATGTGAAAGGGGTCACCAGTACAAAAGTTTGAGAACCACTGGTCTAAACAGCCAAAGGAAGAGGATGCAGCTGGAGTTTCCCATAGCTTCTGCTGCCTCAGTCGCTATTTCAGGCGGCCAAGGGCCGAGCGAAGCAGGGGAGCAGGCTTCAGAACTCACTCGGTTTACCACTGGGTGACCCTGAGCCACGCTCTTGGCCTCCCTTCCCCGCCTGGGCGCTGCTCCCCTACCTCAGGCAGGGCCTGGGGCGGACAGGTGACGCTTGCAGCAGCCCCGCTTTGAGTGACCCTGGGACGAAACGTGCGAGCTACCGCCGGAGCCGGGCGGCGTATCGAGCCGCCCTAACAGCCAGCGAGGGGAGAGCGGCGCCCGCGCAGGGCCAGGAACGCCCTGAGCCTTCGCCGCCCTCTTCCGCTCCCCCGGGGGGTGCCCTGCGGCCCAGTCCCGGGCTGCTCGGCCCCTCTCCCCGCGCCTCTGCCCAGAGCCCCGCGGCGGCCGAGCTCTCGCCCCCAGGCCCGGCCGCGCTGCTGTCCCCCGGGCTGCCGCTCCTCCCTCCCCCGCCCCTGAGCTCCTATGGCAACGGGCGGGGCGCGGCCGGCAGAGCCGGGGCGGCGGCGGCATGAGGGAGGCGGCCGCGGAGCCCCAGCAGGAGCCGGCGGTCGGGGATGCGGGAAACAGCGTCTGTGCGGAGCCGGCGGGGAGCGGCCACTGCGGCCAGCCCTGTGAGTGGTGGGGCCGCCCCCGGCCTTGGGGTCCCGTGGCCCCGCCACCCCTGCCCTGGGGCGTCCCGGCCGGCTCCCGTCCATCCCCCTGCAGGGGCATTGCCCTGCCCTGGGGTGTCTTGGCTTCCGTCCATCCCCCTGCAGGGGCACAGCCGTGCCCTGGCGTGTCTTGGCTCCCGTCCGCCCCCCTGCAGGGGCACTGCCCTGCCCTGGCGTGTCTTGGCTCCCGTCCGCCCCCCTGCAGGGGCACTGCCCTGCCCTGGCGTGTCTTGGCTGCCGTCCGCCCCCCTGCAGGGGCACAGCCCTGCCCTGGTGTGTCTTGGCTGCCGTCCGCCCCCCTGCAGGGGCACTGCCCTGTCCTCGGGTCCCGGCTCCCATCCACTGCCCTGCCCTCGGGTCTCATCTCCCCAGCCATCCCCCAGCAGGGCTGCTGCCCTGCCCCACCCCTGTGGTCACATGTCCCATTCATTCCCCCTGCAAAGGGCACTGTTCTGCCCTGGAATCCCATCTCACTATCCATCCCCCTTCAAGTGGGACTGTCCTGCTCTGGGGTCCCATCTCCCCATCCATTCCCCAGTAGTGGGCACAGCCTTGGCCCTGGTGGTGTCACTCCAGCCCCTTTCGGGGGGGCGGGGTGTCTCACCCCATCTTTTCCAGCCCTTCAATGTGGGTGAGATTGCCTCCCCATGGGGTCCCAAACAACCCATCACCTTCCTTTCCCTAGTATAGTCGTTTTCAACCTTTGGTCCATGAACCCCTGATGGTCCACAGACTATTTAAGGGTTCCATGAAAGACTTCGACTGAAAACTGACTGAATCTGTTCAGCTATATATACAGACAATAGATTTTCAAAGGGCTCCACACCTCCATTTGAAATGTTTTAGAGGTCTGCACATGAAAAAAGATTGAAGACCACTGCCCTAGTGCAGTGGTCTCCAAAGTTTTTGGATCGTGCACCCCCACGGTGCTGCCGAAGAAAGGAGAGGGGAAGACTTACCACAGAGGGGAAGACTTGCCGCAGGCGTGCCGCCGAAGATGGGAGAGGGGAAGACCTGTCGCGGGCATGCTGCCAGAGAGGAAGGCCTGCTGCAGTCGTGCAGAGCTGCTACCGAAGAAAAAAAATGGCGAAGTGCCGTCCGGCAGCGCTCCTCCTGCTGCGCACCCCCTGGGATCCTCTGGCTCACCCCCTGGGGTGTGTGCACCCCACTTTGGAGACTACTGCTCTAGTGGTCTCCCCCCTTCCCAGCTCATCCTTCCCTGCAGTGCCTTTCCTTGAGGGTGTCTTCCCATATCTCCCTGTAGGGGCACCTCACTATTCCTGTGTAGTCTCTCCTGCCCCTTCACTCTTCCTCCTGGGGGTCTTTTCCTACCCCATCCCCACCCTATAGTGAGCAGTAGCCTTCACCAGGGAGTCTCAGACATCCCCACCCTGCCGAGGACACTGTCTTTTCCTTGGGCAGGGGTGTGACCTGCCCGTTTACCCTTCACTGCCATTCCCCTGGGTTCTCCATGTGCTGGAACAACATCACGGGGTCATGGTGCATGTATGCTGCAAATGGCGGCCCATGACAGCAAGTCTCAGAGCCCAGGTCTACAGACTCTGGCTCGTTGAGCTCACAATACAGTGCTAAAGATAACTGCAGCTCACAGAGACCCTGGGGAGCGGATGGGGGTAGGGGCTCTAGCACAAGCTGCAATGTCTACATAGCTGTTTTTAGCGCTGTAGCATGAGCCCCATGAGCCCGAGTCTGTAGACCTCGGACTCCAAGACTCACTGCCACAGGCTGCTGTTTGTAGTCTAGATGTACTGTACCATAGTCTCAAAAGTTGCAGTGCCATGTCACGGTGGTTCAGTGAATCCAAGCACAGTCTTGCACTTTCTGAACCCTGCAAAGGTTTGCAAACAGTTCCCCTTTGGCCATAATATTGGGAGCCATGGTGCCACCCACGCTTGGAATATCTGGACCTGACTGCATACCTCTGGATATCTCTAAATGATGAGAAGTGGGAAGGTGTATTAAAAACATTAATAGAATAGGATAAAACAAGATGTACATTAACAGTTTGGGGCTTTAAAGTAACCAATTTTTTGCAATATGTTTTGCAAACAGGGAAGAAATTTGTATATGTTGAGCCACCTAAGAGAGTTAAGGAAGTACTTGAAGAAGAGCTTTATTTTCGGAGAGATGGATGCCAAATTAAACATCCAGCTGCAGGTAATCTCTATAGTCAGAAAATAAGAAGTGTTTGTTTGGGAAATGGAATCTAAAATGCTGATGAGAGAGTATGCTGAAAACCAGGTCAGTTCATTAAAGCAAAGCCATGATGTTGATTATCATCCTTATGGGAATGTACAGAACTTGGAGAAATCCTTATGGCCCGTTATTTGTTCCATCATTCTAAAACTTGGGGAACATACAGAGTACATAGAAGTCCATGCAATTCATCAGCTTGACATTATGCAACATAGAACCCGGAAAAGACCATGTGATTCAGTAACCTGATATTTCTCAAATTTTCTCATGGCAAATATACCTATGTTACCTTCTTGACACCATTGCACAGAGAAAATAGCTCTTTCTCTTTGTTTCTTAAACACTGAGTTCAGCATATTTCTAACTCCATATTTTATGAAATTAAATTGCAGCTACTCAGACTGTGGATTTAGGAACTTGTCTGATTTGCTTGTGGTCATGCAAGAGGTTTATGCTACTCTTCAATTCCCATTTGAAGTGTAATTACAAGGGGCAGAAGAGTGTTTTAAAATATGACACCTAGACTACAAGAGGCAAAGAGATCTCTGCTTCCCAGTCAGCTCTGCAACTTGCCACGTGGGATATGAATGTTATTTTCAGTGTATCGGTTTCCAGGACATTTCAGTCTTTCCATTGAGCAAATCAGACTGCTAGAGAACCAGGATCTGCAGCAACTTTTTAGGGCTTGCATGGCCCCGATGGTACTTTCTGGATAAGACCCAGAGTGTGTTTAAATAAATCCTATGGCAGGTCTCAAAACATACCTTGAGTATCATTTTCTTCAATTAATATGCTCCGGTCTATACCTAGTTAAAATCATTTTAAGAACATATGATCCGTCTATTTTTAAGTCACATGTTCAAAACATATCCTTGTGGCTATTTTATTGTTTAAGATCTCTCCAGCCTTGATTTGTGTCTCCCTGAATCTATTAACAGAGTTTCCCAAATCCCATCATTTGAGACTAAAATTGTCCTGCACAAACAAGGCTACTGTTTCTTCTGTAGCATCCTGTTTTAGCGCTGCTAGTGATTGTGTATCACATAAAGAGGGTGCTTCCGTAACAATCATTTTCTGGATAGGTTTCACTTATGCTACTGTTATACTGTACTTTTCCTTTTGATATAGGACTTGGTTTTAAAGGATTAGATTTTTATCCATAAATGTTGATTGCACTGTACATACAGAAACTGATAAAAATAATTCCATTAATAATAAGCAAAATTTACCTATAGGCAAAGTAAGATAATGGTAATAGATAAGAGTTTGATTTAAGAATATTTACGTTGAATATTTTGATATATGATGTTGACAATTTGTTTTTTAACACCTATAAAATAGGGCTGTCAAACGATTTTAAAAAATTGCAATTAATCACAAGATGAAAAAATAGTTACAATTAATTACAGTTTTAATTGCACTGTTAAACAATAATAGAATACCAATTTAATTGTATTTGGATGTTTTTCTTTCTTTTCAAATAATATTGTTTTCAATTACAACACAGAATACAAAGTGTACAGTGCTCATTTTATTATTTCTATTACAGACATTTGCACTGTAAAAAAGATAAAAAATAGTATTTTTCAGTTCACTTCATACAAGTACTATAGTGCAATCTCTTTATTGTGGAAGTGTAACTTACAAATGTGGAATTATTTATTTATTTTTGTTTTACATAACTGCATTCAAAACCAAAACAATGTAAAACTTTAGAGCCTACAAATCCACTCGGTCCGCTACTTATTCATCCGATAGCTAAGACAAACGAGTTTGTTTATATTTGTAGAAGATTAATGCTGCCCGCTTCTTATTTATAATGCCACCTGAAAGTGAGAACAGTCATTTGCATGGCATTGTAGTAGCCGGTGTTGCGAGGTATTTACGTGCCAGATATGCCTAAACATTCGTATGCCCCTTCGTGCTTCGACCACCATTCCAGAGGACATGCTTCCATGCTGATGATGCTCATTAAAAAAATAATCTTGGGGGAGATTTCTAAAGATGCTGTCTGGTTCTTATTTACAATGTTACCTGAAAGTGAGAACAGGTGTGTTCTACTTGGTACGATCCAAAGCAGTGCGAACCGACGCACCTTCATTTTCGGTATCTGACTCAGATAGAATCATAGAATATCAGGGTTGGAAGGGACCTCAGGAGGTCATCTAGTCCAACCCCCTGCTCAAAGCAGGACCAATCCCCAATCAAATCATCCCAGCCAAGGCTTTGTCAAGCCTGACCTTAAAAACTTCCAAGGAAGGAGATTCTACCACCTCCCTAGGTAACGCATTCCAGTGTTTCACCACCCTCCTAGTGAAAAAGTTTTTCCTAATATCCAACCTAAACCTCCCCCACTGCAACTTGAGACCATTACTCCTTGTCCTGTCCTCTTCTACCACTGAGAATAGTCTAGAACCATCCTCTCTGGAACCACCTCTCAGGTAGTTGAAAGCAGCTATCAAATCCCCCCTCATTCTTCTCTTCCGCAGACTAAACAATCCCAGTTCCCTCAGCCTCTCCTCATAAGTCATGTGTTCCAGACCCCTAATCATTTTTGTTGCCCTTCGCTGGACTCTCTCCAATTTATCCACATCCTTCTTGTAGTGTGGGGCCCAAAACTGGACACAGTACTCCAGATGAGGCCTCACCAATGTCGAATAGAGGGGAACGATCACGTCCCTCGATCTGCTCGCTATGCCCCTACTTATACATCCCAAAATGCCATTGGCCTTCTTGGCAACAAGGGCACACTGCTGACTCATATCCAGCTTCTCGTCCACTGTAACCCCTAGGTCCTTTTCCGCAGAACTGCTGCCTAGCCATTCGCTCCCTAGTCTGTAGCTGTGCATTGGGTTCTTCCGTCCTAAGTGCAGGACCCTGCACTTATCCTTATTGAACCTCATCAGGTTTCTTTTGGCCCAATCCTCCAATTTGTCTAGGTCCCTCTGTATCCTATCTCTGCCCTCCAGCGTATCTACCACTCCTCCCAGTTTAGTATCATCCGCAAATTTGCTGAGAGTGCAATCCACACCATCCTCCAGATCATTTATGAAGATATTGAACAAAACCGGCCCCAGGACCGACCCCTGGGGCACTCCACTTGACACCGGCTGCCAACTAGACATGGAGCCATTGATCACTACCCGTTGAGCCCGACAATCTAGCCAACTTTCTACCCACCTTATAGTACATTCATCCAGCCCATACTTCTTTAACTTGCTGACAAGAATACTGTGGGAGACCGTGTCAAAAGCTTTGCTAAAGTCAAGAAACAATACATCCACTGCTTTCCCTTCATCCACAGAATCAGTAATCTCATCATAGAAGGCGATTAGATTAGTCAGGCATGACCTTCCCTTGGTGAATCCATGCTGACTGTTCCTGATCACTTTCCTCTCGTGTAAGTGCTTCAGGATTGATTCCTTGAGGACCTGCTCCATGATTTTTCCGGGGACTGAGGTGAGGCTGACCGGCCTGTAGTTCCCAGGATCCTCCTTGTTCCCTTTTTTAAAGATTGGCACTACATTAGCCTTTTTCCAGTCATCTGGGACTTCCCCCGTTCACCACGAGTTTTCAAAGATAATGGCCAATGGCTCTGCAATCACATCCGCCAATTCCTTTAGCACTCTCGGATGCAACTCATCCAGCCCCATGGACTTGTGCACGTCCAGCTTTTCTAAATAGTCCCTAACCACCTCTTTCTCCACAGAGGGCTAGCCATCTACTCCCCATGTTGCGATGCCCAGCGCAGCAGTCTGGGAGCTGTCCTTGTTAGTGAAGACAGAGGCAAAAAAAGCATTGAGCACATTAGCTTTTTCCACATCCTCTGTCACTAGGTTGCCTCCCTCATTCAGTAAGGGGCCCACACTTTCCTTGGCTTTCTTCTTGTTGCCAATATACCTGAAGAAACCCTTCTTGTTACTCTTGACATCTCTTGCTAGCTGCAGCTCCAGGTGCGATTTGGCCCTCCTGATTTCATTCCTACATGCCCGAGCAATATTTTTATACTCTTCCCTGGTCATATGTCCAACCTTCCACTTCTTGTAAGCTTCTTTTTTATGTTTAATATCCGCTAGGATTTCACCATTAAGCCAAGCTGGTCGCCTGCCATATTTACTATTCTTTCGACTCATCGGGATGGTTTGTCCCTGTAACCTCAACAGGGATTCCTTGAAATACAGCCAGCTCTCCTGGACTCCTTTCCCCTTCATGTTAGTCCCCCAGGGGATCCTACCCATCCGCTCCCTGAGGGAGTTGAAGTCTGCTTTCCTGAAGTCCAGGGTTGTATCCTGCTGCTTACCTTTCTTCCCTGTGTCAGGATCCTGAACTTGACCATCTCATGGTCACTGCCTCCCAGATTCCCATCCACTTTTGCTTCCCCCACTAATTCTTCCCTGTTTGTGAGCAGCAGGTCAAGAAAAGCTCCCCCCCAGTTGGCTCGTCTAGCACTTACACCAGGAAATTGTCCCCTACGCTTTCCAAAAACTTCCTGGATTGTCTATGCCCCGCTGTATTGCTCTCCCAGCAAATATCAGGAAAATTAAAATCACCCATGAGAACCAGGGCGTGCGATCTAGTAGCTTCTGCGAGTTGCCGGAAGAAAGCCTCATCCACCTCATCCCCCTGGTCCGGTGGTCTATAGCAGACTCCCACCACTACATCACTCTTGTTACTCACACTTCTAAACTTAATCCAGAGACACTCAGGTTTTTCTGCAGTTTCGTACCGGAGCTCTGAGCAGTCATACTGCTCCCTTACATACAGTGCTATTCCCCCACCTTTTCTGCCCTGCCTGTCCTTCCTGAACAGTTTATAACCATCCATGATAGTACTCCAGTCATGTGAGTTATCCCACCAAGTCTCTGTTATTCCAATCACGTCATAATTCCCTGACATCACCAGGACCTCCAGTTCTCCCTGCTTGTTTCCAAGGCTTTGTGCATTCGTATATAAGCACTTGAGATAACCTGCTGATCGCCCCTCATTCTCAGTATGAGGCAGGAGCCCTCCCCTCACAGACGTTCCTGCCTGTGCTTCCTCTCGGTATCCCGTTTTCCCACTTACCTCAGGGCTTTGGTCTCCTTCCCCCGGTGAACCTAGTTTAAAGCCCTCCTTACTAGGTTAGCCAGCCTGCTCGCAAAGATGCTCTTCCCTCTCTTCGTAAGATGGAGCCCGTCTCTGCCCAGCACTCCTCCTTCACAGAACACCATCCCATGGTCAAAGAATCCAAAGCCTTCTCTCCGACACCACCTGTGTAGCCATTCGTTGACTTCCACGATTCAACGGTCCCTGCCCTGGCCTTTTCCTTCCACGGGGAGGATGGACGAGAACACCACTTGCGCCTCAAACTCCTTTATCCTTCTTCCCAGAGCCACGTAGTCCGCAGTGATCCGCTCAAGGTCATTCTTGGCAGTATCATTGGTGCCCACGTGGAGAAGCAGGAAGGGGTAGCGATCCGAGGGCTTGATGAGTCTCGGCAGTCTCTCCGTCACATCGCGAATCTTAGCCCCTGGCAAGCAGCAGACTTCTCGGTTTTCCCGGTCAGGGCGGCAGATAGATGACTCAGTCCCCCGGAGGAGAGAGTCCCCGACCACCACCACCCGCCTCCTTCTCTTGGGAGTGGTGGTCGTGGAACCCCCCATCTCAGGACAGTGCATCTCATGCCTTCCAACCAGCAGAGTCTCCTTCTGCTCCCTTCCCTCAGACGTATCATCTGGTCCACTCTCCGCATTAGTACCTGTGGAGAGAACATGAAAGTGGTTAGTTACCTGTGTCCGTGTTGCTGAAGCCCGGACATTCCCCCTTCTTCTTCTGGAGGTCACATGTTGCCAAGCTTCTTCACTGGCCTCTTGGCTCCGCTGTGCAACCTGCTCTAAATCTTTAGAGCTTTGTGCCCGTAGAAGCATATCCTGACTTTTGTCCAGGAAATCCTCAGTTTCTCGTATGCAACGCAGGGTCGTTATCTGTTGCTCCAGACCTTCAATCTTCTCTTCCAATATGGAGACCAGCTTGCACTTTGTACAGACAAAGTCGCTTCTATCCTGTGGAAGAAAGACAAACATGGCACATCCAGTGCAGGTCACAACAGCTGAAACCCCCCCTTCCATATCACCTTCCTACTATGAGGTTCCTCAGAGGAGTTGGCAAGATGTAAGCCTCACTGGGCTCACTCCAGGCGAACTCCCAGGCAAACTCCTGCTGTGTGCTGCTCTGCTGTCCCCCGCTGCTCAGCTGGTTCGCCGCCACTCAGCTGGTTCCCGAAGCTCTGGCTATTTTTAAACAGCCAGGCTTCCCTGAAACAAACAAGCAGACAGCCCCAATGCCCGCCCCCTGCAGGCTACCAGCCAATCAGGCACTCGCTCAGGCTCTCACGCTGCCCTCCCAGCAAACACACCCACACACTCGGATACTTACTCAGCAAACAAGCACTCGGATACTCACCAATCCCAGGCAAACTCCTGCTGTGTGCTGCTCTGCTGTCCCCCGCTGCTCAGCTGGTTCGCCGCCGCTCAGCTGGTTCGCGAAGCTATGGCTATTTTTAAACAGCCAGGCTTCCCTGAAACAAACAAGCAGACAGCCCCAATGCCCGCCCCCTGCAGGCTACCATGCCACCAACAGACAGTTGATTTTCTTTGTTGGTGGTTTGGATACTGTAGTTTCGGGGTATTGCTCTTTTAAGACTTCCGACAACATGTTCCACACCTCATCCCTCTCAGATTTTGGAAGGCATTTCAGCTTCTTAAACATGGGGTTGGGTGCTGTAGCTATCTTTAGAAATCTCACATTGGTACCTTCTTTGTATTTTGTCAAATCTGCAGTGAAAGTGTTCTTAAATTGAACAACATATGTTGGGCCGTCATCTGAGGCTTCCATAACATGAAATATATGGCAGAATGTGGGTAAAACCACGAAGCATCGGAAGCACCTGATGAAGTGAGCTGTAGCTCACGAAAGCTTATGCTCAGATAAATTGTTTAGTCTCTAAGGTGCCACAAGTACTCCTTTTCTTTTTGCGAATACAGACTAACACGGCTGTTACTCTGAAACCTGTCATTAACAGGAGTTGTAAGTCTGCATTCCTGATCTGTTCCCGGTAAAAGCATCACACAGATAGAAGACCCTTTGTTCCCCCCGCTCCAGATTTGAAAGAATTTTATCCTCTCATTGGTCATTTTGGGTCAGGTGCCAACTAGGTTACCTTAGCTTCTTAACCCTTTACAGGTGAATGGGTTTTGCCTCTGGCCAGGAGGGATTTTATAGCACTGTATACAGAAAGGTGGTTACCCTTCCCTTTATATTTATGACTGCATTATTTTTTTTTAACAAGCATCACTGTTCTCACTTTCAGGTGATACTATAAATAAGAAGTGGGCAGCATTATCTCCCATAAATGTAAACAAACTTGTTTGTCTTAGCAATTGGTTGAACAAATAGTAGGACTGAGTGGACTTGTAGGCTCTCAAGTTTTACATTGTTTTGTTTTTGAGCACAGCTTTGTAACAGAAAAGTCTACATTTGTAAGTTGCTCTTTCACGATAAAGAGATTGCACTATAATACTTGTATGAGGTGAATTGAAAAAATTCTATTTCTTTTGTTTATCTTTTTACAGAGCAAATATTTGTAATCGATATAATATAAAGTGAGCACTGTACACTTTGTATTCTGTGTTGTAATTGAAATCAATATATTTGAAAATGTAGAAAAGCATCCAAAATATTTATAATAAACAATAATAGAATACTAATTTAACAGTGCTATTAAAACTGCAATTAATCACAACTATTTTTTTAATCTAGTTAATTTGTTTTGTGTTAATTACTTGAGTTAACTGCAATTAATTGACAGCCCTTCTATAAAGCTTTAGCTTTTTGAATCTCAATGTTTACTGTCATTAAATAATTATTATGTGATCTGGCCCAGGATTTCCTGCAGCTGTGAAAATTCAAATCAATAAAAATAAAAACATGCTTAAAAACAAATATTGATATTATCCATCAAAATTATTGTGCCAAGCTTGTATGTGACCAAAAGCTAAATTCAGAGGTAAGTCTAAGAAGTATCCTCCATCTTCCCACCCCTTGAATATGTAAATTACACCCCTCTAGATTCACTGTAACTCAGGTTTTATCGTCACTGCAAAAAAGGTGTGTTTTTTTACATTGCGAAAGCTATCTCAATGTAAAATCCTAATGGAGACATGACATAGGTAGTTTTACCTATAGCTATACCAATATAGCTACTCAGGGTCAATACTCCCCCTTGAGAACTAGCTATATTGAGTTAAAACTACAGTGCTTTGTCTCCACTAGGATTTTACTCAGATGGCTATCGCAGTGTAAAAACACAACCTTTTTTCCAGTGAAAACATGGGAGGCTATGTTTTCAACTCTCCTACCATACAGTTTGGTTGCTAAACATTAATCTTGTGTGTTCCCAATATACCTTAAATTCCCTTTCTGTGAAAAACAAACATACATCCTCCACCCTGAATGGAGGCTTTGGGGTAAGAGTTCCTGACTCCTACCAAGTCCTTATTATGCAACATTGCAATGGTCTTTGGACAAAGAGAGTGAGACCACTAACTTGCAGACTCAAGATCCAATCTTGCATTCCTTGCATACATACTCAATATTCCATTGAAGTCAGTGTGAGTTTCGGGTGGGCTAGGAGGGCAAGATTTTGCCCTCAAGGCATGAGAGGATCACATTGCAGTTTAAGAAGATCCATAGTAATATACCAGATTGGGAATAAGGAAGGAGGGTGTTTGGCAGATCCCACTGAAACATTCTTGGAACATTTTTTAGCTGATGTCACTAACTGGCTTTTCATTATTAAATTGCTTTTGAAATCTCCATTGACTACACTGAAAGGCATCTCAGCATATTTTTTGTTTGCTTATTTAATTATTGTTTAACCTTTATATTACAGTTGTTTCATGACTATGTATTCCTACAGCTAAACCCAGCAGCTCTGACTGGTAGCTGATGTGAAGGATTATTGGTAAATGAAGCTTAAACAGTTCCTTTTTGCAATCTGTTCTCTCAGGCTGTTTTTTCCTGCTCAATGGGCAATCGCAGATTTGGCCAAACTCCCAGTGAATGCAAGAGTAGTTTATAGTAAGGTGAATGAATCTGCACCTACAGGACTTTGAGTCACCACATAATAAATATAAACCTCTTTATTGTTCTTCCACATTTTTACTTAATCCCTTTCAACGCCTCCTTTACCTGCCTTTTAAACGTTAGTGAGATTTTGAATGTTTTCCAGCTGACTGTGAGCACCACACTGTTATCTAGCAATATTGCTGTCTAGCTGTGAAATGTTAGGTAGCATAAAATTATTGATGGTAGAGATGGAAAAGGCCATGTAGGTCATTCAGCACATCTCCCTGCAGGTGCAAGATTGTACCTTCAATACATTTTAATCAAATATTTGCACAAATATTAAAACCAATGTGTTATTTTTGGGGTGAACATTAGTTTTAAAATTATTTGATGAATCTACCATATTTACTTAGTTCATCCAGGAAGTCTGCTTTTACAGCATATCTACCAGGTCCATCCACCCATTCTGTAATAGAATGCACACATTCGCTTCCCTTATGTAAATGGTTGTTTGAATGAACATATTAATGAGATATCTGTCTGATTATGTAACAGGCAGGGGCTAGTAAAATGCATTTAAAACCGCACAAGACCATTAGAGGGTCTGATCCAGGAAAGTACTGAGAGTTCTCAACTACCACTGACTGCACTGTGGGTTGAGAATGCACCGTATACCAAGGGACTGGATCCTTAGTTTTTAATAGGCTTATACAGTTAATTGTAATAGTGTCCTGCTCCTCATACATAGTATCACAAAAGGCTTTTTCTTTAATCATTACAACATGCTCGTTAATATCGTCACAGTACTAGGGTAAAATCAGTCTGAATTCCTATTAATAAAACTCTTTCCACATGAGTTATTCCTTTTTCAAAAATCTCTCCAAGCTTACGGAGAGTTGAATTTTCTGTTATTTTAAAATATGCTTGCACCTGAGTTAATGTCTGTTTAAAAACCTTGTTCCTGTCTGCACGCACTCATCCTGCTAGTTCCTGTAGAAGCTCTTGATTTTTCAGGGGGCTGCGTGGGCAATCATCTTTGATAAAAAGACTTTATCCTTAGATGGGAGGAGATATAGAAAGGCACTGTTTCTATTGTAACATAAATCACCAGCACACTTGGAATTGAAAGGTACCATTGGTAGGGAGACAAGGTGGGTGAGGTAATATCTTATATTGAACCAACTTCTGTTGGTGAGGTCTGGTCTGCGCTACATACCTATATCGGTATAGCTGTATCGCTATGGGGTATGAAAAATCCACTCCCCTGAGTGACGTAGTTATACTGATTTTTATCCTCCATGCAGACAGCACTATGTCGGTGGGAGAGCTTCTCCTGCGGACATAACTACCGCCTCTCAGGGAGGTGGATTAACTATGCTGACAGGAGAGCTCTGTCCTGTCGGCGTAGAGCGTCTTCATTAAAGTGCTACAGTGGCGCAACTGCATCAGCAAAGATGCGCTGATGCAGTGTTTTAAGTGTAGGCTTGTCCTGAGAGACAAGCTATCAAGCCACACAGAACTCTTCTTCAGGACTGGGAAAGGAACTCCCAGAGTCACAGCAAAATGCCAGGTGGAATAGAGTGTTTAGCATAGGTAGTTAGCACATAGTATAAGGGACCATTCAAGCTAGAGTGGCCCGTTAACAATCTCTGCAGTCATAGGACAAAAAGAGGGGGTTAGTGGGCTACAGATTGTTGTAATAAGCCATAAATCCAGCATCTCTGTTCAATCCATGATTTTTGGTGTCTAGTTGAGTAATGAATTTAAGCTCCCAGCCTCGTCTTTTGAAAGTGTTGTGCAGGTTTCTTTTGAGGATGAGGGCTGATAGGTCAGATATAGAGTTCACCCACAGGGCGTTTTTGTGTTCTAACAAAAGGTTTGTTGTTGTCTTTTAACGTTTTCCTGTGTAAATTCATTCCAGAGCATAATGATTGTCTGGTTTCACACACACAGTTGCTATTTTGGAATTTAGTGCACTGGATGAGGGATGCCGCACATAGGTGCTGGAACTGAGGGTGCTGCTGCACCCCTTGGCTTGAAGTGGTTTCCATCATTTACTGTTTGGTTCAATGGCTCTCAGTACCCCCACTATACAATTTTTCCCAGCACCTCTGACACCACATGTTGTGATAGGCATGTGTAGGACCATGGATCTTGAAAGGTGTTTTGTAGGGGGTGTTGATCATTATAGTAGTGGAGATATGTCTGCAGGTTTTGCATCTGTTGTTCTGGCAGGGTCTGAATTGGTGTGTCTTTCACGATAGGATCCCCATCAAGTATGGGTTGATAGTTTGATGATACACTAAGACTATGAGTTGGTCATGGAGGTCACAGATTCCGTGATTTTGCATGACCTCCATAACTTCAGCCCTGCACAGCAGGGCTCAGGCTGTTGGCGCCAGGTTGCGGGGCTCGGACTTCCATGATTTATTGTTTATTGCCTGCGTCCTGTCTGTGACTTTTACTAAAAAACCCATGACAAAATCTTAGCCTTATTATACCCCGTGTGGATTCCAGTGTGGGGTGGTAGGTGACAACTAGTAGTATGTGGTCAGAAGGGATTTTATTTTTGTATTGAAGCAGATTCTCTTGGGGCATTTGGGGGACCCATTCCCTGATGTAATCTACTTCTCTGGTGGAGTGTCCTTGGTTGGTGAAGGTAGTTTTGAGTATTTTAAGGAGTATATCCTGGACTTTCTCCTCAGAGCATATTCTGTGGTATCTGAGTGTCTGGCTGTAGATAACAGATTTCTTGGTGTGTTTGGGGTGGTTACTGGATCTATGAAGGTAGGTGTGGTGATCTGTGAGTTTCTTGTGTATAGTTATCTGTAGGGTTCCATTGTTGAAGCTGATCATGGTGTCTAGGAAGCTGATGCTGGTATGGGAGTGTTCTAGAGAGAGTTTAATGGACTGGTGATAGCTGTTGAAGTTGTGACGGAAATCTATGAGGGAGTTTAAGTCATCTCTTCAGAGGATGAAAATATCATCAGTGTATCTCAGGTATATTATTGGTTTGTGGTGCATTTGCCCAGAAATTCTTCTTCAAGGTGGCCCAAGAAGAGGTTGGCATATTGGGGAGCCATCCTCGTACCTCTGGCTGTTCCCATGTTATGGGCAACGTGTTTGTTGTTGAATGTAAAAATTGTTATGGATGAGGATGAAATGGATGAGTTTAGTGATGTGTTTGGAGTGGATAGCCCAGAGTTGTCTATTGTCTTGTAAATATGTGAGGCAAACAGCTATGCTGTCATTGTGAGGGATGTTGACATATAGGGAAGTGACATCCATGGCGGCAAGGATGGTGTACTGAGGTAGGTTATTAACGTTGCAGCATTTGTGGTGGAAGTTGGTTATGTCCTGGAGGAAGCTGGGCCTTGGTATGGTGAGTGGTTTGAGGATGGTTTCTATGAGTCCCTATATTCCTTAGTAAGAGTGCCATGGCTGGTAGAAGGTCCCTTGTGTGGGTTCTTGGAGGATGAGTTTGTAGAGCTTCTCTTGGTGTTGTTTGGGGAAGGAGTTAATGAAAACCTTTAATTCAATAACTGTTGATCCAAAATGTTAGAAAATTAAAGTATGTTAAGTAAATTGTGTGCTATATCTTTTGTGTAGTGTTCGTCTGTTTCTAGTAAATTATCTCGTTTCTGTTCATTACGTTGACTAAAGATATTTGTTTTAAAAGTGGTTTATATTAATTCTTTTACAGCAGCCTAGGTGAAAAGTAAAACAAACCAAGCTAGAATAATCCATTTTAATGGTATTGTTCTAATACATTGTTAACAGTGGCTCTGGAAGGAATATGGAGTTTGAAAAGAAATTTCTCCGTGGGAGGCTTGAAGCCAACATCACAGAACAGAAACACTTTACTTTCACAGCCCAAGTACTATTCCAGGCACGGAGGAATAAGAAGTAAGAGACAGTAATCAGTAGATTTCAACTGTAACACCTCATTTTGCAATATTAGGATGACACTGTTTTATAATACACTACAAACCTATTAAACAGATAGCAATTGTACCTTGCTTGGTTTTATTCTATTTACCTAGGTACCAATATGGCCCCCATCACCATAGCATCTTGGCATTTTTTAACAGATCAACCAACCCCTTCTTTTCCTTCAGCAAATAGCAGGGCACTGGGTTGCAGACCCTACATGGGAAAGCTGCTTAGTGCTGCTTTGTTGAGTCACCTTAAGCTCATGTGCTAAGGACTTTGCTTGAAGATGTAGAATACTTACTTTTTATTCATGTTGGTGGGTGGATCTCAATAGCTCTATGTGGCTCCTGAGTCACACTTGCTTTCCTCTCTTCATGGGATTCAGAGTTTTCTGCAGGTCTTGGAATGCAGTGACCCCGTTCCTCTGCACATCTCCCATTGGAGAGATACGAGGTTGGGGTGAGATCTCGGTCATTTCCTTCTTTGTATGTTGGGAGGGTAGTGGGCAGCTTGGGGAGGTTTCTCTTTTCCCTTACAATCCCCAAGGGGCCTCTTCAGTCCGATGGGCCTGTCCTCTCCCAGCTATCAGCATAGCATGCTCACTATGCCCAGCAGCTCTCTTCCTGAGGAATTTGTAGACTTTGTGGTGGGGAGAAAGCTGCCAAGCTCAGGGGCATACAGAGTTTATAAGCTCCGTCAGGGCAGTGCTGCTAGGGCCAGGGGGATCATGCAGAGTTCATACTCTCTGCATACTGTGTGGTTGAGTGGGGCTCCTCTTCACCAGGCTGGGGAGTGGGCACTCCAGGCAGGACTTGCTTCAGCTCTTCTGTAGCAGCTCTCTCCTCCTGCCCGGGCATGTGATTCTATGATTAACCTATTATCGATCCCATAAGAACTCATTTTTGGGGGGCCCATAAATTGTTGGCTTACAAACAGATATACACAGTATCTACACCTTATTTTTCCCCAACCCCCACCGTTACTCTCCTTCCCTCAAAGGTCGCATGCTGTGCTGTGTGCACTGCTCCACAGTGGATTTCAACACACAGTGCTTGCTTTGTCTTGTCCTGCTTCCTTACAAATATAAAATGTGCTAGAATTCTGAGGCAAAGGCTGTTTAAAAATATCCCCTGCCAAGTAAAATCTGTACTAATTTCTGTTGTTTCCATATATTTTTTCCCTCTAGGATAGCTCCAATGAAAAGCAACTTCTCCCTTTCTGGAGGACATGGGTCAGGGCAGGCACCTCCATGTGTTACCAAGCCTATGATTATTTTGTTCCAGCAAACTCAAAGTACCACGATATAGACTGTGTATTATATTTTGTACAATAAAATAATAAAGCCATCTGTATTGGCACCTGATCAGCTCTAACTACAGAGCGCTGTAGCTAGAAGGTGTTGAATGTGTAAAGGCTTGATTGCCAAACCTGTCTATTTGCAGGCATTGGCAGGTAAAGATCAGCCACTCAGGTTTATTGATGTTTTTTTACGTCAAATTAACATATTGGGCAAATGATCTTGTACTAAGGTCTTGTCTACATAGAAAAATTGTAGCAGTATAGTTAAAGTGGCACATTTCCCCTAGTGTGGATGCAGTTAGAGACATATAAAGTGCTTATCCCAGTAGAGCTTTTTCCCATATGGGAAGGGGCTGGGGAATAAGCAATAGTGATATAAGACACCTTTATACTGGTATAACTGTGTCCACACTATAGGTTATACTGGTATAGCTAGTTCAGTAAAAAATCACACCCACAGCTGATAGTTAGTTATCCTAATACTATGTGATCTGGCTTCAGCTCTCATGGTCACCAACACATCCCCCTTCACACATACATACAGCAATGACAGCACCAGCTGTACACTCCCTCTCATCTGAAAGCGACTGGAGGAATGCTTAAGTTGGGGGAAAGAGAAGCTGGTGAGATCCTAGGGTAGAGAAGAGGGGAACTGGACACAGACTAGGGTAATGGGGCAAGGTTGAAAAATAAGGGGCATAGGCAAGGAGCCTGAGAAATTTAATGGAGGAATAAGGGGATCCCCAGGAAAAAAAGGGAAGGGGCAAAAGAATGGAAACCAGAGGTGTGAGGGGAGAGGCAAATATCCTGGGGGTAGAGAGACAGGGAAAATGCATGGGAAAGAGTGGGACGAGGGGAAGGAGAGAGAGGAGGACCATCCGGAGACCATGCAATATAGGGGAGAAGCAAGAAGGAACAGAGAGACAAGGGAGGCCAAAGTAGGAAAGAGCAGAAGAGGAGGAATAAGGGGACAGAGGCAACCTAGGGAGAACAAGCAGGGTAGATAACAGAACGGGGCAAATAGGAGAGAGGCAAAGAAGGAGAGGGAGATGCTGCTTTTCAGGGGAAGGAAAGATTCAAATAAGAAAATTAAATAGAAATGAAGGAGAAGCAATAAAATGGATAAAAGAAGAGAGAAAAGGAGGTGGTAAGAAGTGGAAGAGAGGGAGAATCAAGAAGAGATACCTACAATGCGGACGTTAGTGAATTTCCTGTATATATTACTGCTGCTATATTTTATTGTCTTTCCTTGACATTTGTCCTGTGGCCTGAATTTTCAAAAGCAAATAGGTTTTGGGTGTCCAACTTGAGACACCTTAGAGGGGCCTGGTTTTCACAAAATGCTGAGCACCTGCCCTGTCAAAATCTGAGCCTTTTTTGGTCTCTCCAGTTGGCCGCTCCAAATCACTAGTCACTTCTGAAAATGTAGGGCTGCCCATCTAAAGTGTTGGGCTCACTGTTCTGCTCAGTTGTTACTTAACGTTGTATTTCTTAGTCACCTGATATTACTGTAACATCCATCTCTGAGCTGAAAGGAAACCTGCACGTATCTTGGCCAGCACAACTCCACAATACAAGATGCATTTGCCACGTGTGAACAGTGAAATGTGTTTGAGGGTAAAGTGTATTAATGCTGGTATTTTTGGCCCTCTTTCTGGCAATTTTACTGTAAAGTGATACCAATCCCCACAGCAAGATTATAAAACAATTGACAAGTGTTTTAACCTCCTTTGTCTGGGCTCATTTATTGATGGCAGAATCTTGTAGGCCCAAAATTAAAATATTGTGAATCAAGATCCTCATTTAATAAAGGTTGAACATAACCACCCCCCCATAATGTCTAATATTTACACAGCAAAGTTATTCTGGTGTTAAAGAGAATAGAAATGGGCACCACGGAACCCAGAAATAATAAATCCATTAACTGCAGCCTTTAGGCATTATTACAGTGAGGTAAAAAGAAATGGTTAATGAGAAATCCATTACTTATTGATAGGAACAGTTACAGCATATTCTCAACTACTTGTTTCACGGTTTACTCCATTTTGAATAACCTTTAGCCCTTATCCCAGAGTTTTCATCTTCAGAGAACTTCACAAGTATTCTCACAACACACTTGTGAAGTAAGCAAATATTATTTTCATTTTACAGATGGGCAAACTGAGGCATGGGGGTTAAGTGACTTGCCCGAGGTCAATGAGAGAGCTGGAGCTCAGGAGTTCCTGGCTCCTCATACTTTGTGCAGGCTGCTAGTCCATACCTTTCATGTGGCCTGATCCTGAGAGGTGCTGGGCACATGCAGCTGCCATGGTCTTGCTGAGGATACACCCTTAAAACCATCAGTTAACATAATAATGAACCAAACATGAAAATTTGCCTCTTTTGTAAGAGCAAAGTTGTTATTGTCTTCATTTCACACTGATGAGTGCTAAATTCCATATGAACAGTCTTCCTTTTTACCCAACAGCCATATTAATCATCCACGTCCACATCACCTTGGGTCTTTTCCATACTAATCTGGCCCACCCTTAATCCAGCCAAAAAACTGCTGACAAAATCATCTTTCATTCCTGTTACTTTGCTCCCTCTGCAACTCCTATCTTTGGTCTGAAGTAAATGGGATGAAATTCAATAAGGGCACTGCAAAGTACTCCACTTAGCAAGGAACTATCAGTTGCACACATACAAAATGGGAAATGACTGCCTAGGAAGGAGTACTGCAGAAAGCAATCTGGGGGTCATAGTGGACCACAAGCTAAATATGAGTCAACAGTGTAACGCTGTTGCAAAACAAGCAAATACCGTTCTGGGATGTATTAGCAGGAGTATTGTAAGAAGACGAGAAGTAATTCTTGTGCTCTACTCCACACTGATTAGGTCTTTACTGGAATATTGTGTTCAGTTCTAGGTGCCACATTTCAGGAAAGTTTGGACAAATTGGAGAGAGTCCAGAGAAGAGCAAAAAAAAAAAAAAAGATTAAAGGTCTAGAAAACATGACCTATGAGGGAAGATTGAAAAAAATAGGTTTGTTTAGTTTGGAGAAGAGAAGACTGAGAAGGGGCCACGATAACAGTTTTCAAGTACCTAAAAGGTTGTTACAAGGAAGAGGGAGAAAAATTGTGCTCCTTAACCTCTGAGGACAGGACTAGAAGCAATGGGGTTAAATTGCAGTCAGGGCGGTTTAGGTTGGACATTAGGAAAAACTTTCTAGCTGTCAGGGTGGTGAAGCACTGGAATAAACTGGTTCGGGAGGTTGTGGAATCTCCGTCATTGGAGGTTTTTAAGAGAAGCTTCGACAAACACCAGTCAGGGATGGTCTAGATCAGGGGTCTTCATTGCAAGGCCTGTGAGCCAGTGGCGGCTCCCATTGACCCGAAGCACAGCTCCCTAAGTTCCCTCTAAGCTGCGCGGCCCCACAACAGGCTATAAATAGCTGTGCAGCAGCTCTAAAGGGCAACACAGTGGGGACCTGGAGAGGAGAGAGGTAGGAGGTGGGTGGGAGCTCCCATGCTGCCTGCCAGCAGAGAGAGGGCTAGGGGAATCCTGAGGCCCCAGCCCCGGAGCAGCCTGCTTGCGCCCCAAACTCCTCATCCGCGGCCCCATCCCAGAGCCAGCACCCCCGCATCCAAACCCTCTGCCGCAGCCCTTAGCCCCCTCCTGCATCCTGAACCCCACATCCCTGGCCCCACCCACAGCCCTCACCCCAGCATCCCAACCCTCTGCCCCAGACCTGAACCCCCTCCTGCACCCTGAACCCTGCATCCCTGGCCCCACCCCACAGCCCTCACCCCAGCATCCCAACCCTCTGCCCCAGTCCTGAGCCCCCTCCTGCACCCTGAACCCTGCATCCCTGGCCCCACCCCACAGCCCTCACCCCAGCATCCCAACCCTCTGCCCCAGCCCTGAACCCTCTCCTGCTCCCTGAACCCCTCATCCCCAGCTCCACCCTAGAGCCCTCACCCCCAGCCAAAGCCCTCACCCCCGCACCCCACCCTCTGCCCTACGCTGGGCCACCTCTCACACTCCGAACCCCTCGGCCCCACCCCATGTGGCTTTCACATTGAAGGTTTTTTTGCCAAAGTGGCCCCCACTTCAGAAATAGTGAATAGCACTGGTCTAGATAATAATTAGTCCTGCCAAGAGTGTAGGGGACTGGACTAGATGACATCTTGAGGTCCCTTACAGTCCTATGATTCTATGTATGGTAGTCACTGGTATGATACAGATGGGAAAGAGATCAACCTACAGCAGCGTTTCTCAAACTGGGGTCCTTGGACCCCTGGGTGTCCCCTAGGGAACTCCAGGGGTTCCACAGACCCCACTGATCAACTCCTCCGTCCCTCCCTCCCTCAACTCCTCCCCCACCGTCTATCTCCCAGAGGCTACTGAAGCCAAACCGGGAGATTTTAGCCACTAAAGGTCTGGCGGTGCAGTGGGGCTAAGGCAGGCTCCCTACCTGTCCTGGCTCCACACCGCTCCCGGAAGCGGCCGCTATGTCCCTGCAGCCCCTGGGGTGGGAAGGCAGGGGGTCTCTTCACACTGCCCCAGCACCAACTCCGCAGCTCCCATTGGCCGGGAACTGAAGCCAATGGGAGCTGCAGGGGCGGTGCCTGTGGGCAGGGGCAGCACGCGGAGACCCCCTGCTCTCCCCACCTAGAAGCTGCTGCCAGAGGGATGTGCTGATTGCTTTCGGGAGCCACCTGAGGTAAGTGCCACTCCTCACCCCCTCCTGCTCCCCAATCCCCTGCCCCAGCCGAGAGCCCGCACCCTTCACCCCCTCCTGCACCCAAACTCCCTCCCAGAGCCTGTACCCCCTCCCACACCCAAAGTCCCTCCCAGAACCGCACTGCTCACCCCCTCCCACACCCGAAACCCATGTCCCAGCCCAGAGCCCACACCCCGCACCCAAGCAGTCTCCTAGAGCCTGCACCCCACACCCCCTCCTGCACCTGAACTCCCTCCCAGAGCCTGCACCCCCTCCTGCACCTAAACTCCCAAAGCCCACACCTCGCACCCCCTCCCGCACCCCAACTTCCTTCCAGAGCCCGCACCCTGCACCTCCTCCTGCACCCCAATCCCCTGCCCCAGCCTGGTGAAAGTGAGCAAGGGTGGGGGAGAGCAAGCGATGGAGGGACGGGAGATGGAGTGAGCGGGGGGCAGGAAGAGGTGTGGCGGGGCCTTGGGGGAAGAGGTGGAGTGGGGGTGGGGCCCGGGGCTGAGTCAGGGTTTGGGGGTCCCCACAATTTTTAAAATCAAAATTTGAGGGTCTTCAGGTTGTTAAAGTTTGAGAACCGCTGACTTAGAGCATGGTTATTTACCATGGGTAACATTTTCAAAAGCATAAAAGGGTGTAGCCACACTGCAATGTAAGCCTAGGCTCAGATTCAGGCTCAAGCCCAAACCCCACTTCCATCTACGCTCAATCTATTTAACATGAGGACATAAGAACAGCCACACTGGGTCAGACCAAAGGTCCATCTAGCCCAGTACCCTGTCTTCCGACAGTGGCCAATGGCAGGTGCCCCAGAGGGAATGAACAGGACAGGCAATCATCAAGTGATCCATCCCCTGTCGCCCATTCTCAGCTTCTGGCAAACAGAGGCTAGGGACACCATCCCTGCCTATCCTGGCTAATAGCCATTGACGGGTCTAACTTGGGCCCAGGACCCTGAGAGGTAGAGGGTTTGAGACAGAGTCCCGCCGAGGCACAGGCCCGAACTCCATCATTTTGCAGTGTGAACACAGCTCAGCCTGGGCCCCCTGTCTTAGGTCCTGAGAGTCACCAATGCTATCCCACAATCCCATGGGCTAGTGTCCCTTCTATCCCAAGGCTGGCCAATCAACTCCCTGGAAACTGAAGCAACCCCATGGTTCAAGTACAGCTGTTCAGCGTTTAACCCTTCCATTTTGTTTTGACTGCTGAGCTGCACGCAGAATAAACCTTCCCCTGCGTTTGTAATGGCCACTGACACGAAGAAATCCTTCCCCAAGCACACTGCTAAGTGGTCATGGGAACACGGCCAGACTTTGGTTAATCTCTGGTGTGTGGTAAGTAAACACTTTGACTTTAGCAAAGGAATGACCATGCATACCAGCTAATAGTGAAGAAGCTGGCAGCATTTGGGATTCACTGGACCAGTGACCAGTGCAGGGAGCAGATTAAGTGGCTCAAGACCAACTATAGGCAAACCAGGGATGAGAACTGCACCTCTGGGAACTTTTACAAGGAGTTTTCCTGGGTGCTGGGTACTGTGCCGAGCGCAGAGCCAGCAGCGCTTCACAACAGCCTGGTCAGCCGGGACAGTGACCTTCTCACCCCTGAATCCAATATAGGACTGGAGGGGAGACAGCAAGCATCAGATAAGGCTGCCGAAGTGACTCTTGTACTCACACTGGTCCCCGAGGAGGCTCTGCCACTAGAGCAGCTGCGACACATTCTGGGTCCCTATTCAGAGCAGGTTTTTGGTCCCCCACCACCCGTCCCTGGAGGAGCTGTCCACTGCAGAACCAGCATCAGAAACACAAGGGGCAGAATTAACCCCTGAGCCTGGTCAGTTTCTGACCCCATGTTTGTTGTTATTAATACTGTATAGGGATGGGACGGATTTCTGGCTTATGACCCAATGCAAAATGTATTGCAAGCCATAGGCAGTAGCATGCATCCACTAATGGCGGATTACACTCCAGCATCCTGGCCACCACCACCGTGTGGAACTCAAAATGGAGACTGGGAAGCACAAACAACGGTGAAATAAACATATAAAATGAAATTTTTACTAGAAATGTACACATTCTTACAGAGATGGGCTGGGGGTGTTTAAAGTAAGAACCTTTTTGCCTTCCCTTTTAATATGCCGGGCTGTACAATTCGGGCATGCCACAACAAAACAAACTATTGTAAATAGAAAGCTGTCAGGGGTGTGTGTGTGTGTGTGTGTGGAAGCAATGGATAAATTTAGTCCACAGGTGACAAAATCAATGTCCATGCAGTCACCCATGCCACAACAGCCAGACCGCTATTTTCAGCATGCTCGCTCAAGCACAGCCAGCACATCTGTCTACCTGACCTGGGAGTCACTTGAGGCATTAGGAATGCCTACGCTGCAATAAAAAACCCGTGGCACTGAGTCGCAGAGCCCAGGTCAGCTGACTCAGGCTGTGGGGCTATGAAACTGCAGTGTTAGCATTTAGGCTCAGGGTGGAGCCCATGCTCTGAGACTCTACCCCTTCCCAGGCTCCAGCCTGAGCCTGAATGTCTACACTGCAGTTTTATAGCCGTGCAAACTGAGCCCTGCAAACCCTAGTCAGCCGTACTGCGGGTCTTTTATCGCAGTGTAGACATACGCTATAAAGCCTAAGTCTCATTAAAAGTAGCTCAACCTTGCTGCGATAAAGATGGTATAAAATTGACTATAGGGAGCACAGCAATTTCCTTTCATGCTCTGTCTAGTTGTGTCCATCTAGTCTGGTGTCCTAGCAGCGAAAGTAGTTTGTACCAGGAGTTTCAGAGGCGGATGAAAAGCCTCATACGGCACCTGCACAACTGTAGAACCATGGAGCAAATTTCTTCTTGATCCTGTCCACTGAACATTTTTTCCCAAGAAGTTTGAGGATTGATTTCTCTTGAACTGTTATCAAGGCTAATATACACACAGACACTATCCTTAGTTATGTGTCTAATCATTCATTTGCATCTTATTAAACAGTTTGCTTCAATAATAGTCCACAACTGTGAGTTCAAAGTACTTGCACACAAAAATATTTCCCTTTATCTGCATGGATTGTGTTTATCTTTTAATTTTATCAACTGTTGTTTTGTTCTTTTATTCTGGGACAGGGTTAAAAGGATTGTCCAACTGGCCTTCTCTGTTATATAGCTCTCCTGTATCTTTCCTGCCATTTCCAAACTTAACAATCCTACTATTAAAAAACCCAAAGAACTCTTCTTATTTTTGGTAAGTGTTGATAAGATTTACAAATGCTGATATATTGACTTTTGTCTTTCAAAGTCACGCAATATATTTGAACTACTAACACAAAAGAGATCCAAAATCAACATATCAAGAAATCAAAGACAAAATATTAAGGGAAACACCTCCCTATGAAATGGTTGTTGCTGATTAAGAGTGTTGAATTACATAAATAAAGGCATAAAAGTCATTGTCTTTTTGTTTTTCTTCCAAGTATTTCCTCCTCCATCTTGTCATGAGTAGGAGTAGAGTTATAGCAGTTTTTAGGTTTTAGTATAGTATAGTTTTTAGGTCAAAGTATAGGTTTTAGCAGTTGCGGCAGCCTATGAGTAAGTTTAATATGTTACTTGGAGCTATAGCCCCATCCTGCAGTTCTGTAAGGGTGGATCCTTGCACCTGTATGGAAACTCACTGACTGCAGTGAGGCCCGGTGTCAGTGCAAGGATCCATCTGAGTGGAGCCAGTTGCAGAATCGCAGGTCTTAGTCTTTTTAAACTTTTCCCTTAGTTAATAGCATCATTGCATATGGGACTTTAAGGTAGGGGAGAAATCTTGGTTGTGCAGAATTATTCTTTGTCTCTGGATTTATAAGCCCAAGTCTCATAACCAAGTGTTCCAAGAATTGCTTCTAACCAAAGATTCAAGATGGGATACTGTATCATAAAAGAACTAACAGACATCCACAGAGTCATATTGTGGCTGTCTGGTGCCTCTATGCAGTGATGAGCTGCCAAAATCTTAACAACCGGTTCCCTCCTCACCCCACGAGGGGGTCGTGGCCCACCCCCACCCCCCGGGACCCTTGCCCTATCCACCCCCTTCCCCTGTCCCCTGACTGCCCCCAGAACTGGGCAGGAGGGTCTCGTGGGCCACCGTAGTGGGTGCCCACCCTGCCCCTACAAGCCAGAGGGACCTGCTAGGGGGCGAGGTGGGGAGTCCCGGTGGTGCTTACCTGGGGCAGCTCCCAGGAAGCATCCGGCAGGTCCCTCTGGCTCCTAGGGGCGGGGTAGCGTAGCTAGGGCGGGGAGCAGGGGGAGCGGCTGCTCCCCCCACTGATCACATCAAAAGTGGCGCCTTAGGCGCCAACTCCATGGGTGCTCCAGCCCTGGAGCACCCACAGGGAAAATTTGGCGGGTGCAGAGCACCCACCGGCAGCTCCCCGCCCCGCCCCGCGCCCTGCCCCAGCTCACCTCCACTCCGCCTCCGCCTCCCTGGGCCTGAGCGCGAAGCCACCGCTTGCTTCTCAGGCCTCCCAGGCTTCCCGCGCGAACAGCTGATTTGCGGGAAACCTGGGGGTGGAGAAGCAGAGGGGGAGGCAGAGCGGAAGTGAGCTGGGGCTGGACACGGGGTGGAGCGGGGAGGAGCTGCTGGTGGGTGCTCTGCACCCACCAAATTTTCCCTGTGGGTGCTCCAGCCCTGGAGCACCCACAGAGTCGGCGCCTAAGGCGCCACTTTTGGCCGGTTAAATTTAGAAGCCCTTTTAGAACCGGTTGTCCCTCGTGGGACAACCAGTTCTACAAGGGCTTCTAAATTTAACAACCGGTTCAAGCGAACCGGTGCAAACCGGCTCCAGCTCACTGCTGCCTCTATGTGTGTGTCACAAAACCTGAGAGCAGTTTGGAATCTTTGAGATGAAAGTTTTTTGCTCCAGTTTTGGCTCTGACCTTAACACATGGAGCAGTCATTGAGGACATCTTCTGCACCAGAAAGCACAGAGGCATTCTGGGACAGGGTTTGCAGATCAGGGTGTGGTCAACACATCTGTGCATCTCTGCAACCTCACCTGGCAATATTAACTTTACACAGCCCTCTGCAAAGATTAATTCTACCCTACTCAGACACACATGGGGCTATTGCCTGCTAGAATACAGGTGCACATTGACTCCACCTTTACTGCATATAAGGACCATGGATTTAATCTTTTAGCCACAGTTACTTTTCAGAATTGTTTATTCCTTCAACCAAATTGATTACATTATCCAAATAATATGCTGTATGTAATCAAATTACATATATGTTTAAACATTACACCAGCAAATAGCATATAATTCACTTAGGGCTGGATTTGACCCACTTTTTCACACTGAGTAATGCCGTACTATGCAAACACTCCCTTCAGTACTATTTGTGGGGAAAGGATTTGAAAATCTGACCCAGAAATATTTATATGCAGGAAAATGGTGTCCTGCCATTCTGTGAAAATACTCATTTCTGTTTTTAAAAAACTCTGTAAGGTCTCCCATTGCACTACAGTATCTGGCTCAGTAGTTTGGGACTTGAAATACATCACCATCTTCCGGTGCCTTTTCAAACTGGTGCTTTGAGACAGCTGATAAATTTAGAAAGAATTTAGACCTAAATAAATGTCAAGTGCTAAAGAAGACAGTGAGTCAGAGAGGGTGAAGAGGCCAGCTGGGCAGCTCTTGGGCAAAAACATTTGCTGGTGTTAGAAACTGCAACAAAAGAAGCAAACATGTTTTGCTTTACAATGCCTTTATGGCTTAAGGGCCCAATCCTGGAATATTACTCAGTTCTTATTAAGGCATATTTGCCATTGACATCAATGGGCGTTTTGCCCAAGTAAAGAAAAAGCAGGACTGCTGTATAAGACCCTATGTTTGTGTAGAAGAACCATGGCTAAGGAAAGCATTGCAGAGTTTCCAGTCTCCCCACCCAGAGAAACTAAGGGTATGTCTACACTGCAATTAGACACCCAGGGCTGGCCTGTGCCAGCTGACTCAGGTATGCAGAGCTTGGGCTATGGGGCTATTAACTGCACTGTAGACATTCGACTGGGCTGCAGTCTGAGCTCTGCCACCTCCCCCCCAACTTGCAGGGTCCTCGAGCCCCAGCTGCAGCCCGAATTTAAGCTCTTCATACTGCAATTAAACAGCCCTTTAGTTGGAGTCCTACAAGCCCAAGTCAGCTGGCACAGGCCAGAGGCAGGTTTTTAATTGCAGTGTAGACATACCGTGAGAGGCAGATTCTTCACCCTGTCTGACCTCCGCTCAGGTGCGGGGGGAGGGGCAGTGCAGGGAGCTGGTTACAGCTCTTAGAATCTGAGCCACCTGGCCCTGAGTTATACATTATAAAGACAGAAGGGACCACTGTGTTCATCTACTCTGACCTCCTGTGTTACTCAGGCCATAAGATGTCCTTGAATTAGTGCCTGTTGGAACTACAGCATAGCTTTCACAAAAAACATCCAATCTTGATTTAAAAGTTGCCAGTGATAGGGAATCCACCATAACCCTTGGTAAATTGTTCCCGTGACCCTCACTGTTAAAAATGGGCACCTTATTTCAAGTCAGAATTTGTCTAGTTTCAGCTTCCAGCCATTGATCGTGTTATAGCTTTGTCTGCTAGATTGAAGAGCCCATTATCAAATATTTGTTTTCCAATGAGGTACTTACAGACTGTAATAAAGTCACCTCTTACCTTCCCTTGGGTAAGATAAACAGACTGAGCTTGTTGAGTCTGTTACTATAAGGCAGGTTTTCTAAACCTTTAATCAGCCTTGTGGCTCTTCTCTGAACCCTCTCTAATTTATCAACAGCCTGCTTGAATTGCGGGCACCAGAACTGGACACAGTGTTCCAGCAGTTCCAGGGGCATAGTGCCAGATACAGAGGTAAAATTACTTCATTCCTCCTACTCCAGCAGCAGGGAAGCAGGTCCAAGTGACACGGCTGGAATAAAATCCCTTATACCAGGAAAGGATCAGGCATAGGGGAGATGACATGCAGAATTTTGTCCAAATTGTGTACTCCTTCTCTATAAAGGAAGTGAAGAATTAAAAAAAAAAAAAAAGGTGACCCAGTGGTGTGAGCACAGGAGTGAAAGACAAAAACTCCTGACTTCTAACCCTGGCAATGACGTTGATTCTTTCTATGGCAAGTCACTCAACTTTCTTGAGCTTCGGTTTCCCCACCTGCAAAGTGGGAATTATAATACCTGCCTCCCAGACTTAACTAGTCCACATTTACAACATGCTGTTAGATTGTCAAAGGCAAGACACTTTAAAAGTGCAAGGTACTATTATTAATTATTATGATAATTATTAACTGTGCTTAAAAGAGACCATTATGCTGTCTCTCAAATTTCTGGTGTTTGTGGAAGAGGTAGAAGTTGTCAGGCTCTGAGACATAGGTGGTCTAGCGGATGAAGCACACATCCAGGTCAGGGAATGGAGTTGAAGGACAAGCACCAGAGTCAATTGCTGATCACCAGAGCCAGGGGTTGAGCCAGAGTCAGGAATCGAAACTGAGAGTTGGAGCTGGGGTCAGATACCAAATGCCAGAGCCAAGGGTCAAGCCAGAGTTGGAGTCAAAAGCCCAAGCTGGGGGTCAGAGCCAAGACTGGTAACCTATGGTCAGAAGTGAGGCATAAGGGCAGGAGCGGGAGGCCAGGCAAGGATGAGCATGGAGCAGGAGCACAGTAGGAACTGGGAGCAAAGAGGGGGTGAAGCAGGAGCCAGAAGCAGGTCAGGAGTGGAGCAGGAACTAAGGAATGGGTGGGTACAGCAGGCACAAGCAGAGTCTGTTGCTGGAGAAGGAGCAGGAGCTGATGCTGGAGCAGGAGCAATCAGTTGCTGGGACAACTTTTCTTTCTTTTTCTTTTTTTAATGGGGAAGCAGATTTGGCTGAGTAGTCAACAGCCACCATCAACTATAATTCCTAAATATTTAACGGTTTATATTTTCTCAGTCGACCCTGTGTCCTTCAGGTAATGCAACAACCAATTTCTAGTATTACCCCATTTCCCCAACATTTTTATTAAATAACATAATGTAATTTTTTGTTACCTTAAAATGTTTGAATTCCTCTGAAAGCTTTTCCCTTTCTTCATCAAAGCCTTTACATACCCATGAAAGGTGATCCACTGTTTCTTCCACCTTACAGTGAGTGCACACATAATCCATCTTTGTGTCTACTTATTTGAAAAAGATTTTTGTTTAAGCCACAATAGCCAGTTAGTATTCTAAACAAAAGCACTTCATTGTTCCTATCCAGGCCCTGAAATATATCTTTATCCTCAATTCAAAAAATCTTTTCCCTCTTTTTTCATTAATTTTCTTGCCATTCCTCTTTTATATTTTTCTGTACTAAGCTTTTGAATTCCCATTTACTCAGGGGTATTTCTGTGTCAATTCTTCCATTTCATACAGCATTTTCAGCTACTTTTTCCGTGATTTAATTCCATGTTATTGTTAGGGGGCTTATTCCTTCACCCACTTACTTCCCTGGTCCTTCTCGCATGAACAGAGAGCAACAATACCCGAAGTCCAAAGGTGCAAACAATTCGATGTTTATTGGGGTGAACTTCCAGCAAGCATGATTCCAGTTTCCTTCCTTAGTATCCTCCTTCCCAGCTCTGACACCACAGAGCCTTACACCTGTGTCCCTGTTCCCATTCCTGCCCTTAGCCAAACATTATTCCAATTTCCTTACTCCCATTCCCTGTTCCCATTTCCCCCTTTAGCAAAACATGGTTCCAATTTCCTTACCCCCATTCCCTGTTCCCATCTCCCCCACCCACACGCCCACCCCCTCTGATATGTGCCAGGATCCAAGTTAACGCTACATGTATCCCCATCTGTACTAACTCTGTTATTAGAAATATTATTTCTAATGGACTATGTACAATATGTAAAACTAAGCACGTGTAAGTCTTTTTAACAGAGGACATTACCGTGGAAGTGCTCTTACTACACTGCAATAATACTAAAAAACAATTTAAGATCCATCTTCTACTTCAGATTGGTCTTATTTTTGTCATAATAGGAAGTCAAATAATAAGGTGATATCCATATTATATTTTCAAATCTCTAGCTACCGGTAACAACTTGATGTAGATATTTATAATAGCTTGCTTCTGTATACAAGATAATAGAGCTTTAGCTGGTGTATGTGAATACAAGAGGCCTGATTTTGACCTCGTTTAAACCAGAATAACTCCACAGTTTTGGATAGCATTGCACTTGCTTTACATCAAAGTAAGGACAGAATCAGGCTCAAAGTGTATTGCAGCTGTTTTTCCTACTTGTTTATTTGGCTTTTAGGTGTGATTTCAGATTTGTTGCTGAAGACTCAATGTAAGACTGCAAAAAATCAAAAATAATTAGCCAAATGGTACTACTAATCCCCAAAGAGAAAACAAACCATTTTACCTTTAAAACAGATAAGGCTATGAAAAGGGGAAGCCTTGTACAATCAGTGGGAGAAACAATATCTTATATCAATGGAACACAGACAGAAGAGTTGGAATTTACATTATATTTATTTTCATATTTGTTAATAATATTTAACATATAGCAACTTACATTTCGAGGGGTCCCAAAGTACTTTACAAATTCTAAAGCAATGACGAAATACTGATTGACTTCACTATGTGTAGGATTGGGCTTTGTATGATCAAATCATAATATGCTTAACATAGAACCACCCCCACAAGCTACAAAAATAAAAACTTGATGTGCCAAGTGGAGCCAGATGAACAAAAAATTATGTAGCTGAACTTTCCATAGCATCTGACATCACTGCTAGAAATTATACTATTGAAAGCCATAAGAATTATGATCATAGCCATTATAATAAATATAATGGACAACTTCCTTGCCCCATTGATGTCAGTAGAGTTTTCTCACTTCAGTGGGGCCAGGTTTTCACAAATTATCAAGCAAAAATGGCTGAATGAAAGAATCGGTAGCAATAAAGTAGCCCTTTTATATCAATTGGACTCTTCTGTTAGAGCAGAATATGGTCATCCTCTCTTTAAGCCAGTTAGGCCGAAGTGAGCACATAATACATGTGCTCAATGCTCTGCATTGACTTGTGCGTGCCGTTCGTGGTGCTGGTTACCTGTGTGATCCAAACTGTGAGCAGGGTTTGGTGGATGGGTGAGGTGGTGCAGTCAAGGGATCACTACCCATCCAACATTCTCACTGGTTGATGGGAAAGGACTTAGAGTATAGTCAAAGTTACTGGAAGGCTGGGGATGAGATATTTTACTCTTTATTTACATACATACTCTGTTGCTGGGTTTATGACTATGTTCCTTTTCCCATAATAAAGGTTTTCCTGTTTGTACACAGTTTTGGAATATTTGCCAATGGGTAACCCAAGCAGGGAGTCTTTGGTTTTCCCAAGATTTCTGGGTGGGGGCTCAAGCCAGTTTCTCAAGTGGGGACCTAGATGTATTGAACCCATCCCTTTTTGCTGCCATTAACCAACTGGAGAAGGACGATTGCATTAGAATAGGGGTAAAGTGCTATTTACTTTAGATAAGAGAACTGTGCTGAGTGTTTATAACTATTGTCCTGATCCTTCAGTGAGCCTGCCCAAAGCTTCGTTGATCTGTAAGCAGAGTCAGAATGAGCTCTACCCTGACATCTGGTGGTGAGCTGTGGAAAAAGACTTCAGGGGCTGATCTTGTTTGCATGGGCACTCTCGTTTGCATGGGCACACCCACCCTGCCTAGCATGATGGACTGCTTGCCCAAATGGTCACTTTGACTGCTGTGGGATCCCCAGTCTCCCTGTTATTGGGGCAGGAGTAATAAAGCGTTGTTATCCTGGTTATGTGAATCAAGGAAAGTAGAACTGTACTTGGTATTTTATGACAGAGAGACTCGCCCTCACCTAAGTAGTACTTGCTAGGCAAGGGACATGGGTTTCAAAACCCAGGGAATTAAAAGAGGCTGGGGATAGGTATGTGTATCTGGTAGTGTGGGCCTCTTCTGAGGGCTCTAAACACTACTTTGACCTCTTCTCTTTCTATGGAGTAATAACAGAGCTAATTTTGGTTCCAATAGGAGTATTGTTACATGCTGCAGAGCTGAAATCACTAATCTAAGCATTAGACCTACTTTGGGCTAGTGGTGCACCAGTGCTGGAGCTCCCCCTACTATCAGCTTGAAGTTGCTGAGAGCTGTGTTAAGTAAGGTGGCCCTGAAGACAAGTTGGTGAGCGGACAGCAGGATTGCTAGTGCAGAGAGCAGAGTGGATAACCGGGCAGCTAGAGAAGTGGAGAGCGGAGCAGATAGCTGGGTGGCTGGCGGAGCGGCGTGGAGTGGATAGCAGGGCAGCTGACGGAAAGGTGTGGCTGGTGGTGAAGACTGCAGCAGAACCCCATAGAGAGGCATGGCACTTGGCCATTGACCCAAGCAGCAGAGCATGTAAGATGCCCCCCATACCTCCCTCCACTTCCACCCAGGCTGGGAGGTAAACTCTGCAGATTAACTTCTGAACTCTAGGGGGCTGCACTCACCAAGGACAGAAACTGTGTGTGTGTGGGAGGGTGACTATTGGGTTGTTGGACTTAAGACCCTGAGGGGAAAAGGACACTGCCAAACTTACTTGGGGGTGGGTCTTTTGCTCATGGTTGGTGTTTATGAATCCTGTTTGTAGTGTTTCCCCAACATAATGCCACATTGTTTCCCTCCTTTATTAAAAGGCTTTTGCTACACTCAGACTCTGTGCTTGCAAGAGGGGAAGTATTGCCTCTTAGAGGCACCCAGGTGGGTGGTATGTAATTGTCCCAGGTCACTGGGTGGAGGCTCGAGCCGGTTTTGCATTGTGTTATTGAAACAGAACCCCTAGATACTGAACCTGGCCCTTGCTGCTGCCAACTCGGACGGGTAGGAGGATTACAGATTGAATGCAAAACTCACTGCAGGATTCGGACCTACACTTGCTTTTAACATGTTCCAGTTACTAGCAAAACCTGGATACCCACAACTGAGGAAAATAACTATTTAAAACATCAAACTTCAAAAATAATAATCCCCAGCCATTTCCATAGTGGTGACAAATTTAGCAAAATAAACATGATCTTATATTTGTTTGGTGAGATATGTGGTTTTTTTATGTTAGGAAAATATTATACAGAATGTGTAAATCTTTGCAAATAAGGACCCAGCACAGATAGACTATTATACATATATAGTGAATATCAGGGCTACTGTTGCTTAGATTTTTGTAACTGCTGTGAACAGGGAATTGGAAGGCTGTCAATGATGCCAGCTAATCTTTGAACACCTCCACACATAAACTCTTCTTCCTTTTCCTGGATTAACATAATCCTGACATAAATCCTCCTAACCGCTTTGTGGCAGGGACTGTCATTTTTGGTATTTGCACCGTGCCCAGTACATATGGGGCCCTGACCTGGCAGGCATCTAGATGCTACTGTTATCAAATTATTTATTATTATTATTTGTAATAAAAATCTAGCTTCTCATCTAAATTATGGGTCAACATGGAATGCAGTGGATTTACATGAGAGATTACTTTGGCCCTACATATCTACTGGATATGAAAATAGAGTGTCAGATTTGGAAACTTCACCTTTCCATAAAATAGCTCTCAGGTTTACAAAGCACCAAAGCTGTACACAGCACTTTGTTAAAACGGGGATGTCCCTGCCTGCCCCACAGGGTTTACAGACAAACCCAGAATATACACAACCTGATTCAAACACAAGGAGACATAGAGCTGGGGTTCTCAAACTGGCGGTTAAATATAAAAAAAAAGTATAATACTAGTGTTAAATATTAAAAAAAGTTTTTAATTTATAAGGGGGGGTCGCACTCAGAGGCTTGCAGTGTGAAAGGGGTCACTAATTCAAAAGTCTGAGAACCCCTGACACAGAGGCAATGTGAGAAGGGGATTTGGATGGGCCAAGGCCTGTGGCTCTGGGAACAAAGTGGGTTTGAAGGAGTGATCTGAAGGAGAAGATGGAGGGAAAGTACTTGGAGCATGGAGGCTGTTCCAGATCCCTTGGAAGGAGAGAGCCTAGTAAGAAGTATAAGGAATGAGTGAAAGTGTATGAAGAAGCAAGAGTCCTCCAACCCTCACGCTGAGTGTTCACTGTGCCCTTTCCTCACTGTGCCCTGTGTCTGCCCACAGTCCTCATGGTCTGTGTCCTCACATTCTGTTCCCTGTGCACTCTCCTCATGCCTATGCTTGGAGGCGGACAGCAGGGGGTGTTGGTCTTCTCTGTCTCTCCTTCCTGAAATGCAACCCCTGACGCAGTCAGTGGAAGGGAAGAAGTGGATTTCCTTTTACTCTGCAGGATCCAGAGTGAACAAGGAGGTTCATTGTCCTTATGCTGCCTTCAGCCACGCTGTGCCACATCAGCAAGATGCTGCTGCAGATAAATCAACCCAGAAAGGATGAGCAGCCAGGAGTGGAACATACCTCAGGGAGGGATGGTGGGGCTGCTCTGGGAAGTGTACAAGGGAAGGAGGAGGGATGGAAGTAGGGTGACCAGATGTCCCGATTTTATAGGGACAGTCCCGATATTTGGGGCTTTTTTTTTAATATGGGCTCCTATTACCCCACCCCCCCCACACACACCCGTCCCGATTGTTCACACTTGCTATCTGTGCACCCTAGATGGAAGTAAGAAGTAGGGGAAGAGATGCTTGGAGGAATGGTATCTTTACAGGCAAGGAGGAGCTAAGGGATGAGAAATAACCTGGGGGCGGGGGAGGCGAGGCAGGAGGGACGAGGTAAGAAGAGATACGTGCACTGCGGGGAGTGGTACCTACACAGGGAGGAGTGCGTCCCTAGGGGAGTGAGGGTGCCCTGGGAAGGGGTGAAGGTCCCAGGGGAGGGGCTTGTGCCCAGGTAGGGGGTGGGTCCCTGGGGAGCGGTTTGTTCCTTGCTGGGGGGCGGGACCTGGGGAGCGGCTGAGGCTCTAGCACGGAGCTGTTGGTCGGGGCTCCTCGGCTGTCCAATGGCCGGGGCCCGGCTGGGCGGGGCTGCTAGCTCCGGCCCGGCAGGAGAGGGGACAGCGTGGCCGGCGGGGAGTGGCTCGGAGCCTCCCGCGGCTGCCGCTCCTAGGGGCGGGAGGGATTGCGGCGGCTGCAGGATGCTCGCGCCGTCGCTTCGATCCCCGGCTCCCCGGCAGCAGCGGCGCGGGGCGCTGCCGAGGCAGAGCGGAGGCGGCGCGGGCGGCTGCCCCCGATGGAGCCGGGCCCCGCTGGGCCCCCGGGCCGGAGCCGGGCGCTGCGCCGCAGGCGGCGGCGGCTGCTGGCGGCCGGGCTGAGCTGCACGCTGCTGGCCCTGTACGCCTGCCTGCCGGAGCTGCCCACGCTGGACGCGTGGCCCGGCCGGACGCGGCCCCCGCCGGAGGTGACCGTGCTGCTGTGGTGGGAGCCCTTCGGCCACCGCCGCCATATGACCGACTGCCAGCGGCGCTTCAACATCAGCGGCTGCCGGCCCAGCGCCGACCGCAGCCGCTACCGGGAGGCTCAGGCTGTGATCTTCCACCACCGGGACCTCGTCCTCCACGGCCTGGGCCAGCTGCCCGCCGACCCCCCGCAGCGCCCGCCGGCCCAGCGGTGGGTGTGGATGAACTTCGAGTCCCCCTCGCACTCGCCCGGGCTCAGGGACCTGGCTGGCATCTTCAACTGGACCATGTCCTACCGGGTGGACTCGGACATCTTCGTGCCCTACGGGTACCTCCGGGCCAGGCAGGCGGCCTCGCACTTCAGCCTGCCCCGCAAGACCAAGCTGGTGGCCTGGGTCATCAGCAACTGGAACGAGGCGCATGCTAGGGTGCGCTACTACCACCAGCTGAGGAAGTACGTCCCCATCGACGTGTATGGGGCACAAGGCCTGGCGCTGGAGGAGGGCAGCATGGTGAGGACCATCTCCCAGTACAAGTTCTACCTGGCCTTTGAAAACTCCCAGCACCCCGACTACATCACCGAGAAGCTGTGGCGGAATGCCTTCAAATCCAGCGCCGTGCCCGTCGTGCTGGGCCCTTCCAGGTCCAACTACGAGCTTTTTATCCCGCCCGGCTCCTTCATCCACGTCGACGACTTCCCCAGCCCTAGGAAGTTAGCTATCTACCTGAAATTCCTCGACCAAAACAAACCCCTCTACAGGCGGTACTTCGCCTGGAGGGACAAATATGATGTTCATATGACTTCGTTCTGGGATGAGCAATACTGCAAGGTTTGCGAGGCTGTCAGGACAGCTGGGGATCAGCTCAAGACCATACAAAATTTAGCCAGCTGGTTTGAAAGCTGATAATGTTGGTTGGGGAGGTTTTCTTTGTTGGCTTCTCCTGGGGATGCAGTGCAGTCAAACCAAGGCTTAAAAAGTACCGGTTCTCAGGGGGTCACACACCCGCCAAAAAAAAATAGAGGATTTCAGAAGTGTGTCTGAGCTGTTTCTTGAGAGGCAGGATTAAAAATGTGGGTGAACAGACCATCAGACCACTATATGTTTGTTATGAACCTATGCAATTCCATCTTTGAGCTATGACAGACCTAGCACTTTCTCAAGAACTTGATTATTTGGTCATCCAGAGCGGAAACCATAAATGCAGCACGGTGTTAGACACAAATAAACTATGCCAATTTCTGTCACTCAGCAAATTTTGTCAGCTGTGACAGTTTCCAGGATTGTGAGACTTCCTCATACAGTTCTGACTGTGTATTTTTATTCCCTTCTGGGAACATATTTCTGCTGCACAAAGGCAAATGTATTAACAGTGATCATTGGGAAGATGCAAACTCCTTTGCATACAAATTCCGACCCTGGTGCCTTTAATGTAATATTATAACAATGCACAGGCAATTTCTGGCAGTGTTTTAAAGAGCTATAACCAAAAATAAAAATGGAAAAATCCTTTACTAGACATCTTAAAAGTCCCAGTGGGGAAAAAGTGTGTGGAAGGATGTGGGTGTGAGTAGAAAAATAACAAGCTCTGAAGGGTAGCAAGTAATTCCTCTGCTGCCTGCTGAAACTAAGTGCGTTCCTGCCCTGTATGAAGGTGAAGAAGAGACATAGGGAAAGGAGAGGAAGGAATACAGAAATAAAGCAGGAGCTCATCCATCTTTGCTTTATTCAGGAATCAGAATGTGTTTAAAGGAGTCTGCATGTTTTTCTCTGCAACAGTACTGCCACACAGGAAATGGCAGGGGAAGGTTCAGAACAACGCAAATTTTGTTACTACAGATGAAACATTTATGAAAAGGTTAATTTATTTCTATATTATTAGAAGTTCTTGTATAATGGTTAATCTAGGCTTGCAACATGAATTTTAAATCAGTCTATCAGGTGGTGGACAATTCAAAATGCTGTTTTGTGGTAAATTGGAAGTACAGTTCTCTTTCTTATAGAAAAACATTATGGAAAACTAGGTCTAAGCTATATTTTTAAAATGTTTGATACTAAGAGAGAATGCAAATGGAGGAGGACAGAGATCTATTATTTATTGAGTTTATTTTTCTGATGCCTTTATTCCAGCTTTTTTTGTTTTGTTTGTTTAGATAAAATGAGGTCCCTAGGCTAGAAACTTTCCTGTTAGTGCAGTGGGTCCCAACTCTTTAATGCAATTGTGTCAGTTTGCCAGACTAAGATTTTGGCATACCAGTCAGTATTTTCTACCTCCTAGTTCAGTGGTCCCCAACTTTTCTGTGGGAATAGCGCATTCCTATTCCCAGAAGACTGTGGCGGGCGCCAAACACCCCGCCGCTGAAATACCGCCGAGAAACGGTGGGCGGTTCTCCGGCGGCATTTTGGCGGCGCGATGTCCTGCGGGTGCACACAACTGCCCCGGTGGGTGCCATTGCGCCCGCGGACACCGCGTTGGGGACCCCTGTCCTAGTTACTTGCCACCTCCAGTGTCTGCATGCTTTCTAACCCACAGAGGGCCTTGGGCGGCTCTCCTCTGGTGTTTCAGGTGCCCAAGCTTTATTGCAGGTTAAAGTGCACACAGTTGCCACACACTGCAGTGCAATACAGACAATTATGGGCCTTTTTCTGCAGCCCATGGACCTCAGTAGGAATAGGATTGGGTCTAAAGGAAGGAAGGGGGAGACCAGTTTCAAAAGAATGACGTGTCAGTACAGGTAAGTTTACCAGCACTGGGGACCAGTATTCTGAAGAGGTTTGGACTTGATCTGAACTTATTACATGGCGAGTTGCTAGTTTTGAGATTCATTTGCTGTCAGCAGACTTTATACTTTAAATCAGTGGTTCCCTATGGCTAGGTAGATGGTCAAGTGACACTTCTGTACATTATTGAATATTTAATATTATTATTAATAATAATAAAACTGGTGCATGAGCCACTGGCTGGTGGTCAGGTCACACACTGCTGGTTCCCATCTGTATTCCCGGTTGCTAAAGTTTCAGTAAAATGCAGCTAAAAGCACTTCATGTTCTTTCCTGATCTTACTCTTTGATATTGGCAATTGCCATAGTTGCTGCAGGGATATTATATGATTCTGAATGGCAAGGAAGATGGTCTGCACAATTGGGAGTGGGATGGGCAGGTCCGTGAGACTCATTAAAATGTGGTCCACATCATGGAAAAAGTTAGAGAACCACAGTTTGGAGTGCTAATCTAAAGTTCTGATTTATCATTTATTACATAAATTGTAGGGCTGTTGATTAATCACAGTTAACTCATGTGATTAACAAAAAAAATTAATCACAGTTTTAATGGAACTGTTTAACAATAGAATACCAATTTAAATTTATTACATATTTTGGATGTTTTTCTACATTTTCAAATAGTATTCTGTGTTGTAACTGAAATCAAAGTGTATATTATTTTTGATTACAAATATCTGCACTGTAAAAATGATAAAAAAAAATAGTATTTTTCAGTTCACGTCAGACAAGTACGGTAGTGCAATCTCTTTGTTGTGATAGTGCAACTTACAAATGTAGATTTTTTTTGTTTGTTACATAACTGCACTCAAAACCAAACAATATAAAACTTCAGAACCTACATGTCCACTGAGTTCTTGTTCAGCCAATTGCTAAGACAAACAAGTTTGTTTACATTTAAGGGAGATAATGCTGCCCACTTCTTATTTATAATGTCACCAGAAAGTGAGAACAGGCATTTGCATGGCACTTTAGTAGCTGGCGTTGCAAAGTATTTATGTGCCAGATACACTAAACATTCGTAGGCCCCTTCATGCTTCGGCCACCATTCCAGAGGACTTGCTTCCATGCTGATGATGCTCGTTTAAAAAAATGTGTTAATTAAATTTATGATTGAACTCCTTGAGTGAGAACTGTATGTCCCCTGCTGTGTTTTACCCGCATTCTGCCATAGATTTCATGTTAAAGCAGTCTCGGTTGATGACCCAGCACATGTTGTTCATTTTAAGAACACTTCCACTACAGATTTGACAAAGTGCAAAGAAGGTACCAATATGAGATTTCTAAAGATAGCTGCAGCACTTGACCCAAGATTTAAGAATCTGAAGTGTCTTCCAAAATCTGAGAGGGATGAGGTGTGGAGCGTGCTTTCAGAAGTCTTAAAAAAGCAACACTCTGTGCGGAAACTACAGAACCCAGACTACCAAAAAAGAAAATCAGCCTTCTGATGGTGGTATCTGACTCAGATAATGAAAAAGAACATGCGTCCGTCTGCACTGCTTTGGATTGTTATTGAGTAGAACCCTTCATAAGTATGGATGCATGACCCCTTGAAAGGTGGTTGAAGCATGAAGGGACTTATGAATCTATAGCGCAGCTGGCACATAAATATCTTGTGATGCTGGCTACCACAGTGCTATGAAAACACCTATTCTCACTTTCAGGTGACGTGAACAGGAAGCAGGCAGCATTATCTTCTGCAAATGTAAACAAACTCATTTGAGTGATCGGCTGAACGAGAAGTAGGACTGAGTGGACTTGCAGGGTCTAAAATTTTACATTGTTTTATTTTTGAATGCAGTTTTTTGTACATAATTCTACATTTGTAAGTTCAACTTTCATGACAAAGAGATTGCACTTGCAGGATATGGCTTGATGGGCTTCTTTGAGCATCCAAATGCAAACCTGTATGCCTACAACTGGAACTTTCTGTTTTTAATCACAACATGTTGAATTCTATTTATTAAAAAATAAATGTAGATGATCGTATTGTGGAATATATTTTGCAACATTGCCAGCCTTGCCAAGTCTTTTCTAGTGTGAAATATGAAAATTGTTTGTTGTGAAACAACCCAATAGGTTCAGCTCAGAAATGTTAAAAGTTTTGTTCTAAAAGCAAAATTAAATATTTGAAAATAGACCCATCGAATTCAGAACAAACTGAAGCAAATGGATTGGAATTGCAGGAGAACAAGAACATGAATTTTACATATTTAAACAACCAGAACTATGTGGGAATTACTGAATCTATGTTACTCCTGGGGGAATTCTGCACTACTGTGCGTGCACATAATTAATGAGCCATGCATATTTTTAATTTTTTGCGCAAAACAGAGCTTCTGCTGAAATGTTGCTGCAGTTCTGTCTTTTGCCTACTAGATGGCACTGTGGTGATAGAACACAGCAGCCGCTCCCAACCAGCTAGAGAAGAGAAAGAGCCTGCCTTCTTCACAGCACCTGTCAGGCCAGGTCAGGAGACAGGCGCTATGGGGAGACAGACAGCGTGGGGTACTGGGGGGGGGTCAGACAGGGGCTCATAAGGGCTAGTGGGGGAGAACAGACTGGGGCAGGGGCTGAATGGGATTGGAAGCACAGGGCCACAGGGGGAGGAGGTGCAGAGCCACATGGTGATGGAGAAGGGGGTGCAGAGCTACAGAGGACTGGCTGGGTGGGGGCAGAGACACATGGGGACAGGGATGGTGGTCTCTGAGTGGGGGTGTTAGACCCGCAGCAGGAGGCTCCCTATGAGATAGGGGAGCAGGCAGACACCGGACACAGTGTTGGTATATGTGACGTTCCCCTGGTGTTATCTGGACTGGTGATCTGCTAGGTCACTCCAATCCTTGACTCTGGGAGCCAGCCTTACCCTGCTCTGCTGTGAGAACCCCACTCCTGGGCTTACAGCCTCTGGCATGTAAGCTGCTCCTTGGATTGTGCAACCAAATGACACTAGCCATTATCCCCGGTCCCAGACACAGTCCTAGGAGTCTCCTTCTTGTAGTGTCCAGTTATGCCCGCTGGATGCTGCAAGCTTATATGAGTTCATCAATTTAACAAATAAATTGATATGCATCAGGCTTGTTATTCCAAGGGGAATTTCTGTCATGCTTCAAACCAAACACACTTCTTCAGGTAGAATAAACAAATTTATTAACTACAAAGATAAATTTTATGTGATTATAAGTCAAAGCATAACAAGTCGGATTTGGTCAAATGAAATAAAAGCAAAACACATTCTAAGCTGATCTTAACACTTCCATTGCCCTTATAAACTTAGATGCTTCTCACCACAGGCTGGGTGGTTGGCCTTCAGCCAGGCTCTCCCCTTTGATCAGTGCTTCAGTTGCTTGGCAGTGATGTCTGTAGATGGAGGTGGAAAAGAGAGAATGAGCATGGCAAACGTCTCTCCCTTTTATCATGTTCTTTCTTCACCCCTTCAGAGTCCAGTGAGCATTACCTCATCATAGTCCCAAACTGACCAAAGGAAGGGGGGTGACTCACTCGAGAGTCCATCAGATCCTTTGTTGCTCCCTAGGCCAGTGTCCTTTGTTTCTGAGAGGCTGGGCTCGGTTTGTCCCATACATGCCCTGATGAGGTGTGAACTGCCCCTCTGCTCTTGGAGAGTTTTGTCTGGGCTTGTTTTAAGCCATGAGGACACAATTTCTTCCTCATAACTGTTACCTAGCAGCTCTGGGTTCTTGGGGAACCAGGGTGCAGTACCCAGCCTGTCGAAGCCCCGCCGCCTAGGGCTGAAGCCGAATCCCGAGGGCTTCAGCCCTGGGCGGTGGGACTCAGGTTATAGCCCCCACCCCATCACCCTGGGCTGAAGCCCTCAAGCTTCACCTTTGGCCCCCTGGCCCAGGGCAGTAGAGCTCAGGCTTCAGTCCCCCTTCCTGGGGTTGTGTAGTAATTTTTGTTGTGAGAAGGGGGTCACAGTGCAATGAATTTTGAGAAAACCTGTTGTAGTTTAAATGAATTATTACTCAGAGTTCTGTATTAATATGCCTAGTAAGGAATCTGTTTCGCAAAAAACATCTCCTGAATTCTTTTTGTTGTATGTATTGTTACAGACATACTTGCTGACAGGTATTTTGAAATTAATGACCAAAAATAATTGAAACTGGTGTGATTATATTGTGTTATTTTGACAAATAAAATATGCAGATTTTTGCAGAATTTTAAAATATTGTACACAGAATTTTTATTTTTTTGTTGCAGAATTCCCGCAGGAGTACCATAGGCTGTACTTGATTAAGGCCTGATTCAGGAAGGCATTTAAGCATGTACCTAAAGTTATGCATGTGCTCAAGTGCTTTCCTGAATAGGGATGCTCTCCTGAATTGGGACCAAAGCTCTGAAACTCTTTTTTATCTTCTATATAATCTCTTGACCCTCCTGACCTTCTTGCACTATTATCTACCACTGTCATACATTAAAAGTGTTCCATTTTACTATCCCTTCCATAATGTTATTGTTGATATAATCCTATAGGTGTGCACAGTGCTTTAGAGACAAAAAACACAATTTTCAAACTTGTCTGCGTAAGGGTGCTGAGCAGAACTGGTGCTCAGCACCTTTGAAAATCATGTCAGTCCTCTAAGGTATCTAAATATGGATCTAGGGGCCAAATTCTCAATTAATGGAGTTATACCAGCAGATCATTTATCTGTAGGAACCTACACTTAGGCCACATTAGACCTCATGCCATTACAATCTCTGTCCTCCATGTAGCCCTTGTACTGGTGCATCTGTCAGACCTCTATTTTCAGTCACAGCCCCGGTCATTTTCAGTGGGTGTCAGGCTACCCTAATTTGTGGAAGTTCACTACAGAAGTTTGGAGTTTATACACCTCGGGGCTGATTCTTCTGTCACATGGGTATACATTGGGGTAACTCCACCTATGGCAATGGAGTTACTGCAGGATCAGTGGACTTGGCAGGATTAAATTTTATTTTTTATAATTTTGACAGATATTAGTGTCTATATTAAGCTATTTTTAGAGTTTTATCTATTTAACTTTTCACAGTTGTGTGAAATTAGGGGGGTTAAGCATTTTTTTATGTTTATACATTTTCAGTTGTGGGAAATTCGGGGGGGCGTCAGACAATTTTATGACAGTAGATGCTGAGATTCAAAAAGTTAACACAAATTGTCAACATCACATGTCAAAATATACAAAGTAAATATCCTTAAATCAACAAATTATACATGTTTTTACTATTCATTCGCTAGTCCATTTCTAACCAGCATAATTCAAATTTAAATCACTGGATTTTGACTTTAATTTCTCAAACAGTATTTTTCTTACTTCCTCTATCTGTAAATTTTTATTATTATTGATGGAAATATATTTTGTCAGTAAGTATGTGTATGGTGAAAGTGATGTACTGACATTTATTGATAAAAATCGAATCCTTCCAACCCTAAGTATCAGTGAGAGGAGAACCAGGCCCCTTGAGTTCAGTCTATGCCAGAGGGGTTTTTTTGGGACCTCAGTCTTCATTTCCACTGAGTGAAAAACTACATCAGATCTTAATGCTAATGCTCAAAGTTATAGGTTTTCTATTTAGCTGTGATTATTTTGTAGAGTATCCATGAATGTTTTCAATCCCTATTATTGCAGACTGGATCCTAACAGGGACTCCCAAATCAATCAATTGCTTATGCTCATGCACAAATAAATTCAGTTAATCACAGCTAGGTACATGCTAAGATGAAGTTCTGGCAAGTTGCCAGCAAGTGTGTTAATGGAAAAACACACATTCTTTTCCCATTACCATTAGAGATGTCTTTTGACACAGAATCATCGGCAGGAAGCAGACAATTGGTTAATGCATAGAAACCACTTCCTTGCCTTGCAATCCAGAAGTGTTTTATTTTTCAAGTGTAAAAATTACTGCCATTTTAACAAATCAAGATATATCTATAAATAAATACAGATACCTATATAATTGATATATTAACTGTACAGTATTTGAATACTTTAATTTATAAGTATATAGACTATACTATAGTCTCATCTGACAAATTACTTAAAAACATAAATAATAAGCACAGTACTTTTACTTAATGTAATGTAAAGGGAGGAAAGATGGGGGTCTTTAATTTTAAGCACATGGCCAGGAGATGTGAGTTCAGTTCCTGGTTTTGCTACAGAGATCCTGTGTGATTGTACGGGTGTTAGTTACGTTCTGAGTCTGATTTTAACTGAAGTCTGTAGAAGTGTGACTACACAGCAGTTAACCCCCTGTGGCAGGCCTGGGTCAGCTGACTGGGGCTTGGGTTGCAGTCTATAAAGTTGCTGTGTAGACATTCTGGCTGGGGCTGGAGCCCGGTGTCTGGAACCCCGCAAGGGCTTCCAGTGGTGCTGAAACAGTTTTTACAGTGGGGGTGCTGAAAGCCAGTGATCCCCACCCCAAACTTTTTACCTCACCCCCGCCCTACTCCTGTCTGTGCTCCCCTCCCTCCCGCAGAGCTGGGGCCAGGAGCAGAACCGTGGCTCTGGGGAGGGCATGTGGACGGGAGTAAGGGAGCCAAGGCATGCGGGGCTTGGAACAGAGCCCTGAGCGCAGGTCCTGCAGGAGCCAGGGCCCCGCATGCGGGGCAGGGAACGGAGCTCCGGGCGCGTGTCCTGCAGCTGGGAGTCGGGACCCCTGGTGCGGGGCCAGGAGTAGAGCCTCAGGCACCGGGCTGGCAGCACTGGGACTCTGGGCGTGGGGTGGCGGGTGGGACCCTGCACAAAAACTGGGGGTACTGCAGCACCCCCTGCACCCCTAGTTCCCATGCCTATGGGGGTAGGGTCCTGTAGCCTGGGCTCTAGCCCAAGCTCAAATGTCTACACTGAAATTTTTAACCCTGCTACCCAAGCCCCGTGAGCCCAAGTCAGTTGACCTGGGCCAGCTGCAGCTCTTTTAATCCAGTGTAGATGTACCCTGGGAATTTTGATTTCATTAGACTTTGGATAAGGCTCTGTGTACCTAAATTTTCTGCATCTGTAAACTGGAGTTAATAATACTTACCTCACAAGGGTAGTATGAGACTTAATTAATATTTGCAACATGCTTAGTGATCACTGAACAGAAAGTGCTATAGAAAAGCAAAAAAAATATTACTTTTCAAGAAGTGTCTGTCTCATTCCTTAGGTGCATGTACGGAATTACTAAAACCACTTTTTGGATTTTCATGCTAAGATAAACACCCGGCCTCTTACCTTAGGTTATATTTCCCCTTTTGTTCTGAAAAGTTGAGGCCATCAATCCTCTTTTCTTGATCCGTTTGAGTGTTGCCAGTATACCTGGTACATTGGGCAAAACACGTCTCTAATGCTGCCCTCCTATATCTCTGGTTTATCCCAACTGAAATACTACTATGTCCATGGAATGTAAGTCCTTCAAAGAATGTTGCAGAACACTACAACCCATCCTAAAACAGGCTGTTTGCTTTAGGGAGTGGAAGGAAAGAGGCTTTTCTAAGATGGGTAAAACCATGGCCTTATAAGTCAATGGGAGTTTTGCAATTGACTTCAGTGGGGCCAGGATTTCACCCAGTATATTTATTTCTGCCCTCATCAGTTTAACTCCCACTGAAGACATGTGAAAAGTGCCATGCTCAGGAGCTAGTTTTAACAGACCATGCAAAAATGAGAAAGCCCTTTGCCCTTGTAAAGTTCTTGAAATGACACCATACCTGTCAAGGTTCCTCCCCCACTCTGAACTCTAGGGTACAGATGTGGGGACCTGCATGAAAAACCTCCTAAGCTTAACTTTACCAGCTTAGGTCAAAACTTCCCCAAGGTACAAAATATTCCACCCTTTGTCCTTGGATTGGCCGCTACTACCACCAAACAAATACTGGTTACTGGGGAAGAGCTGTTTGGACATGTCTTTCCCCCCAAAATACTTCCCAAAACCTTGCACCCCACTTTCTGGACAAGGTTTGGTAAAAAGCCTCACCAATTTGCCTAGGTGACTACAGACCCAGACCTTGGATCCTAAGAACAATGAACAATCCTCCCAACACTTGCACCCCCCCTTTCCTGGGAAATGTTGGATAAAAAGCCTCACCAATTTGCATAGGTGACCACAGACCCAAACCCTTGGATCTGAGAACAATGAAAAAGCATTCAGTTTTCTTACAAGAAGACTTTTAATAAAAATAGAAGTAATTAGAAATAAGAAATCCCCCCTGTAAAATCAGGATGGTAGATACCTGACAGGGTAATTAGATTCAAAACACAGAGAACCCCTCTAGGCAAAACCTTAAGTTACAAAAAAGATACACAGACAGAAATAGTTATTCTATTCAGCACAATTCTTTTCTCAGCCATTTAAAGAAATCATAATCTAACACGTACCTAGCTAGATTACTTACTAAAAGTTCTAAGACTCCATTCCTGGTCTATCCCCGGCAAAGACAGAATATAGACAGACACACATACCCTTTGTTTCTCTCCCTCCTCCCAGCTTTTGAAAGTATCTTGTCTCCTCATTGGTCATTTTGGTAAGGTGTCAGCGAGGTTACCTTTAGCTTCTTAACCCTTTACAGGTGAGAGGAGATTTCCCCTGGCCAGGAGGGATTTTAAAGGGGTTTACCCTTCCCTTTATATTTATGACAATACCGTTCACGTCAAATTCTTCTCTTTTCTGGGCCCAAGTGTGAAATATTTTGCTTACAGTCTCTTATAAAGTTCTGCAATAAGGCAGACAGAGAATAAGAAAAAATATATGAATGTGTTGGGTAGCAGGCTTGGGTGTGGGCTTTGGGCAAAATTGGCATGCCCATGAAAGGGCAAAATCTGCAAGACTTAAGACAGAAAGGAAAGAATTCACATCGACAAAACCAATAGAGTGAGCCTTGGCCAATGCAGAGACAGCAACAAAGATCTTCACTCATGGCACTCAAATATGAAAAAGCGGAGTGGTCGAGTTGTCTGTTTTCTCAGTTTCCTCTCCTTTTCTTATTTACAGCACCTAGTTCAGGGTATTGAAAGCACTATTGGCCAAGCGACAGAAATGTGTTAGCCCAAGACAGAAAAAGCTTGCAAACTCAGTCATCTGGTTCTCTTTTTTGGCCTGATTTTCAAAGAGGCTGAGAACCTGCAGCTCCCATTGACTTGAATGGGAGCTGGGGTTGTTGTCCGCCTCTAAAAGTCAGGCCATTAATATACTCACCTTACTCCATTTTAGAAAGTGGGCAGCTAGAAATTAGTCTAAAGTACTTACTGAACTTTATCATGGAGCTACAGGCAATTGTCTTCAAATCGATCTATCAAATTCTGGTTAGGAATAAAATTTCCTAAAATGTTTATTTACATTTTCCTTGGTTCTAGCAGTAGCTTTAAGGATTTCATAAAGCAACCCCTCCTTTGAGAGGTCTCTTTCCACCTGAAGCTCCAGAATTACCTGAAATACAGATACAGGTCCTCAGTGGGTGTATATCAACATAACTGACTTCAACAACTGAGAATTTGGCTCCTCCTTTCTTTCTTGGAATATTATACACTCAGCTATTTCCTCCTCCAGAATATTAAGGATGCTGGCAAAAATTAGATTTTCTTAAAGTTAACACACCATTTCTTAGGTTCTGACATATATTTTTCCCAAAGATTCTTTGCCTGCAGTTGTTATAATTTGTTGTGACACTTTAATTACCTCCACAGCAGCTAATTAGAATGATATTTAAATTAAAGATTATGATGTGATGTGAGGAATAAACAGCAGGCACTGATGAATTCTTAAATAAATATCTTAGTTTTATGCACATATCTTTAGAAGAGGAAGCATAGTCTCCTGATTAAAGCACATAGGTGGGAGGGGAATGAAATTGATTTATCCCACAAAAGTGTTGTGATGAGAGGTTAATTCATTCATGATTGTAAAGTGTATGTTGAGATCCTTGCACAGAAAAAACTACAGGAGTGCAGAGGATAAGACCCATGCTTACATTTTTAGCTTTTTCTGGCAGGGCTTGTGTTTACCTGTGTGTTTGGACAGTGCCTAGCACAGTGGGGGTGCTACCAGAATGTGAATAAATAATAACTAATAGTGAAATGATTATAATACAGAAAGTATATGCTATTATCAACATAATGATTTCTTGAAATAATGATTATCAAAGATATGCCTGAGGTTGTAATTAGCTCTGAAGGCAGCATCAGATTGTACCATTGTACGATTGTAGGCCATGTTCTGTCTGCCTTACTCATGGAGTAATCTCTTTCACTTCATTGGGACTACTTGTGTAAACTGGGCAAGATTTGGCATAGTGTCATTTTAGTGTAGTTGTCATCTTGCAATATATCCTAGAGTAGCTCTGTTATGTTCTGAATTAATCATGCTGCCCATGACACAAGACGGAGCATCTCACAAGGAGCAAGGGAGAATGAGGGAAGGTGACCCAATGTACTATTTCTAATGCTACTTTTTGGATTTTCTGTAGGACTTTTTGAAATTAATACCAAGTGGCATTCATGGGAGGTGTATCTTCTGTGGTCATTATATATTTTCCCCTGTCCTCTGATACTGCAAATCCTACAAACCTTAGTCTCTTCCTGGGCAGCTGGGTTCCACACTGCTCTCTAATTCTAGCTGTGCTGAGGAAGGAAGGAAGGCAGAGAGTGTTATCCCACCCAGGAGAAAGTCAGTTACTCACATCAAGGATCCCTTGTTTGCTTTTCTTCCAATGCCTAACTCCCAGAGCAGTTATAGGCTGCCAAGGGTATATCTGGGCCCTCAGGCTATTTGTAAGGCATGTGCTACTTAAACCTCAGTCAACATAAACACATACATGCCTCTCTGAATAGGTTACCATACTGAATATAGCCAGCTCCTATCTTTGGGTGGGATATTCAAAAGTGCCTAAGTAATTTAAGAGCACACTAAAAGTCAACAGGACGTGTGCTCCTAGGTCACTTAGGCATTTTTGAAAATGTTACACTCTATGTATACAATCTATACAAAAATATCTGTCAGACAGCTAGAAAATACAAGCAAGACATTTTAAAGTATGTAAGTTTCTGTGGCCTAATGCCCACCTACATCAAGGCTAAATTTGGCTCAGTGTTTTAGGGTGTGCTGAGAGAATCTTTACTGGTAACATACTTCATTACTGCATTGGTGTCTGGTGCTGGAGGAAAATGTATCTTCTTGGTTATACCTGTTGCATATTCTGTTATAACAGATGTAAGGCTGCTACAAAAAAATAAAATAAAATAAACAACAAAGAAACAAGGAAAAAGAACAGATTTCATATATATTCTAATGAAGCAGTTCTTGGTTAATTTCACAAAGCGACCTACTAAAGGTGAAGGGGATAAGTTTAAATGGCTTATTAAAGGTATTATGAAGATGGGAAGGTAGCTTAGGTACTGGGGGTTTCCTATTTTATATTCAAGTGCACCTGCCAACAAACTATAGTTGTGCAGCACATAAGCAGATGCAAATATATTCACAAGTTATGTGTTCATGACTATTGTATTCAGCCCACGGTGCACGTGCAATACATTTAAGTATAATTTCAGTGTCGCTAGAGAAGCTTAAGAAGTTGAACATATGTAGCAGACTAAATCCTTAAACAAAGATCTGTATAAGAAGCAAGAGAAGTAAGCTTTGCAGAATGTATAAAAATGTATTGGGGGATCTTTGTAAAGCAATTGTAGTGATTCAGTGGCTGCATAGAACTTCACATTCATCATCTATACTACAGATGATGGTGTGGCCTGGGATATGCAGGAGGTCAGTCTAACATAAGAATGGCCATACTGGGTCAGACCAATGGTCCATCTAGCCCAGTATCCTGTCTTCTGACAGTGGCCAATGCCAGGTGCTTCAGAGGGAATGAACAGAACAGGCAATCATCAAGAAATCCATCCTGTCGTCCCCTCCCAGCTTCTAGCAAACCGAGGCAGGGGACACTCAGAGCTAAATAATCTGGTGGTCCCTTCTCGCCTTAAATGCTATGAATCTATGACTGTGGTCACATGGTTATATGTGGAGTTAAAACTCAGGACTGTGTTCGCCTAAAGCACCAGTTTTCACCTCTTGCGCTAAAGGAATATCTTTCATGAGTGGTGCCAGTGTTTTAGCAGTAAAATGCACCTGTACAGTACACTATCCATAACATTATTTTTATGATTGAACCCCTCCACATGTTTAGTTTTCTACATATACCTAGCTGTATACAAATAACAAAATAATTCTGAAAACCATGGACTGGATGACTCAAGGGATTAGTAATGGGGTGTAGAGCATTTGATTGCTAATCATGAATCTGAATCTGGCCTGAGGTGGTCGTGCCTTAAAGTCATTAGCATAAAAATGCTGCTGATGGATGTTATCACTAGTGGATCTGACCCGCCTTGTCCTTCCAGGGTCTGTCCTATTTTTCATGTTGTTCAAAATATATCTTAGGCTTGGAGTGTTCATTATAAAACACAGTGTATAAAGCTAAAATCCCTTGAAATACAGAAAGCCTTCATTCTGCAGTTAAAGAACAGGTTTCAAGCACTAGCAGACCTTGATGAAGAGGAGGGGAATGCAGATGAGAAGATCAACAAGAAGTGGGACAAAGTAACAGCAATTAGTAAACAGAGCAATGAAGCCTATCTAGGCTACCAGCAGAAGAGGAGGAAGGAGTGGACTACACCCAGCACATGGAACACCATAGAAACCAGATGAGTCCTGAAGAAAAAAGTTTTAGACACAAAATCCCAGAAGCTAAAGGACAAATACCATGAGCAGTATAGCAAGGCACACCGGGACATCAAACACCTTGTGAGAGTGGACAAATGACATTATATAGATAATCTGGCAACACGAGCAGAAGATGCAGCTGCTTGTGGTGAACAAGGAACCGTCTACAAAATGACGTGGTTTATCAGTGGGAAACGGCAGACACCAACAAACACTCTTATCAGGAACAAACAAGGACACCTGCTAACAACCGAAAAGAACAAGAAATGGGCTGGACAGAGCATTTCAAAGAATTGCTGAACAGGGAGTCACCTAAAGAGGAAGCAAACATCCAGGAGGCAGAAGATCTTGATATCAACCCCCACCCACACCCCACACTGAGGAAGAGATCATTCAAGCCATCAAATCCTTACAAAATGGGAAAGCTCCTGGCAAGGATAGCTTGAATGCAGAATTGTTCAAGGTAAATTCTAAATTAGCAGCATCTATTCTGGCCCCCCTATTTACATCAGTCTGGGAAAGGGAAAAAGTGCCAGATGAGTGGACCAATGGGGTTATAGTGAAGATACCAAAGAAAGGAACATAAGAACATAAGAATGGCCATACTGGGTCAGACCAAAGGTCCATCCAGCCCAGTATCCTGTCTGCTGACAGTGGCCAATGCCAGGTGCCCCAGAGGGAGTGAACCTAACAGGTAATGATCTAATGATCTCTCTCCTGCCATCCATCTCCCCCCTCTGACAAACAGAAACTAGGGACACCTTCCTTACACATCCTGGCTAATACCCATTAATGGACTTAACCTCCATGAATTTGTCCAGTTCTCTTTTAAACCCTGTTATAGTCCTAGCCTTCACAACCTCCTCAGGCAAGGAGTTCCACAGGTTGACTGTTTGCTGAGTGAAGAAGAACTTCCTTTTATTTGTTTTAAACCTGCTGCCCATTAATTTCATTTGGTGGACCCTAGTTCTTATATTATGGGAACAAGTAAAAAACTTTTCCTTATTCACTTTCTCCACACCACTCAAGATTTTATATACCTCTATCATATCCCCCCTTAGTCTCCTCTTTTCCAAGCTGTAAAGTCCTAGCCTCTTTAATCTCTCCTCATATGGAACTCGTTCCAAACCCCTAATCATTTTAGTTGCCCTTTTCTGAACCTGTTCTAATGCCAGTATATCTTTTTTGAGATGAGGGGACCACATCTGTTCGCAGTATTCAAGGTGTGGGAGCACCATGGATTTATATAAGGGCAATAAGATATTCTCCGTCTTATTCTCTATCCCTTTTTTCATGATTCCTAACATCGCGTTTGCTTTTTTGACTGCCGCTGCACGCTGCGTGGACGTCTTCAGAGAACTATCCACAGTGACTCCAAGATCTTTCTCCTGATTAGTTGTAGCTAAATTAGCCCCTATCATATTGTATGTATAGTTGGGGTTATTTTTTCCAATGTGCGTTACTTTACATTTATCCACATTAAATTTCGTGTGCCATTTTGTTGCCCACTCACTTAGTTTTGTGAGATCTTTTTGAAGTTCTTCACAGTCTGCTTTGGTCTTAACTATCTTGAGCAGTTTAGTATCATCTACAGACTTTGCCAACTCACTGTTTACCCCTTTCTCCAGATCATTTATGAATAAATTGAATAGGATTGGTTCCAGGACTGACCCTTTGGGAACACCACTAGTTACCCCTCTCCATTCTGAAAATTTACCATTTATTCCTACCCTTTGTTCCCTGTCATTTAACCAGTTCTCAATCTATGAAAGAATTTTCCCTCTTATCCCATGACAACTTAATTTACGTAAGAGCCTTTCGAGAGGGACCTTGTCAAAGGCTTTCTGGAAATCTAAGTACACTATGTCCACTGGATCCCCCTTGTCCACATGTTTGTTGACCCCCTCAAAGAACTCTAATAGATTAGTAAGACACGATCTCCCTTTACAGAAACCATGTTGACTTTTGTGCAACAATTTATGTTCTTCTATGTGTCTGACAATTTTATTCTTTACTATTTTTTCAACTAATTTGCCCAGTACTGACGTTAGACTTACTGGTCTGTAATTGCCAGGATCACCTCTAGAGCCCTTCTTACATATTGGCGTTACATTAGCTATCTTCCAGTCATTGGGTACAGTAGCTGATTTAAAGGACAGGTTACAAACCACAGTTAATAGTTTCACAATTTCACATTTGAGTTCTTTCAGAACTCTTGGGTGAATGGCATCTGGTCCTGGTGACTTGTTACTGTTAAGTTTCTCAATTAATTCCAAAACCTCCTCTAGTGACACTTCAATCTATGACAATTCCTCAGATTTGTCACCTACAAAATACGGCTCAGGTTTGGGAATCTCCCTAACATCCTCAGCCGTGAAGACTGAAGCAAAGAATTCATTTAGTTTCTCCGTGATGACTTTATTGTCTTTAAGTGCTCCTTTTGTATCTGGATCATCAAGGGGCCCCACTGTTTGTTTAGCAGGCTTCCTGCTTCTGATGCACTTAAAAAACATTTTGTTATTACCTTTTGAGTTTTTGGCTAGCTGTTCTTCATACTCCTTTTTGGCTTTTCGTATTACATTTTTATGCTTAATTTGGCAGTGTTTATGCTCCTTTCTATTTACCTCACTAGGATTTGACTTCCACTTTTTAAAAGATTCCTTTTTATCTCTCACTGCTTCTTTTACATGGTTGTTAAGCCACGGTGGCTCTTTTTTAGTTCTTTTACTGTGTTTTTTAATTTGGGGTATACATTTAAGTTGAGCCTCTATTATGGTGTCTTTGAAAAGTGTCCATGCAGCTTGCAGGGATTTCACTCTAGTCACTGTACCTTTTAATTTCTGTTTAACTAACCTCATTTTTGCATACTTTCCCTTTCTGAAATTAAATGCCAGTGTTGGGCTGTTGAGGTGTTCTTCCCACCACAGGAATGTTACATGTTATTATATTATGGTCGCTATTTCCAAGCGGTCCTGTTATTTTTACCTCTTGGACCAGATCCTGTGCTCCACTCAGGACTAGATCGAGAGTTGCCTCTCCCCTTGTGGGTTCCTGTACCAGCTGCTCCAAGAAGCAGACATTGAAAGTATCAAGAAATTTTATCTCTGCATTTCATCCTGAGGTGACATGTACCCATTCAATATGGGGATAATTGAAATCCCCCACTATTATTAAGTTTTTTATTTTGATAGCCCCTCTAATCTCCCTTAGCATTTCATCATCTCTATCACTGTCCTGGTCAGGTGGTCGATAATAGATCCCTACTGTTATATTCTTATTAGAGCATGGAATTACTATCCATAGAGATTCTATGGAACATGTGGATTCACTTAAGATTTTAATTTCATTTGATTCTACATTTTCTTTCACATATAGCGCCACTCCTTCCTGCCTCCGCCCCCTGACCTGTTCTGTCCTTCTGATATATTTTGTACCCTGGAATGATTGTGTTCCATTGATTGTCCTCACTCCACCAGGTTTCTGTGATGCCTATTATATCAATATGCTCCTTGAACATGAGGCACTCTAGTTCACCCATCTTATTATTTAGACTTCTAGCATTTGTGTACAAGCACTTTAAAAACTTGTCACTGTTTATTTGTCTGCCCTTTTCTGATGTGTCAGATTCTTTATGTGAATGTTTCTCATCTGATATGGCCCATACTTTATCCTCTTTCATCCCCTCCTCATGACTAAAACCTAGAGAATCTCTATCAATAGACTCTCCTCTAAGAGAAGTCTCTGTCCGAGCCACATGCGCCTCTGCAGCAATCGGCTTCCCTCCCCCCCATCTCTTAGTTTTAAAACTGCTCTGCAACCTTTTTAATGTTAAGTGCCAGCAGTCTGGATCCACTTTGGTTTAGGTGGAGCCCATCCTTCCTGTATAGGCTCCCCCATCCCAAAAGTTTCCCCGGTTTCTAATAAATCGAAAGCTCTCCTCTCTACACCATCGTCTCATCCATGCATTGAGACTCTGAAGCTCTGCCTGCCCACCTGGCCCTGCGGGTGGAACTGGAAGCATTTCTGAGAATGCCACCACAGAGGTCCTGGATTTCAGTCTCTTTCCTAGCAGCCTAAATTTGGTCTCCAGGATGTCTCTCCTACCCTTCCCTATGTCATTGGTACCTACATGTACCATGACCACCGGCTCCTCCCCAGCACTACACATAAGTCTATCTAGATGCCTCGAGAGATCCGCAACCTTCGCACCAGGCAAGTCACCGTACAGTTCTCCCGGTCATCACAAACCGAGGTATGTATGTTTCTAATGATCGACTCTCCCATTACTAACACCTGCCTTTTCCTAATGACTGGAGTTCCCTTCCCCGGAGAGGTAACCTCAGTGCAAGAGGATACTCCATCATCATCTGGAAGGAGGGTCCCAACTATGGGAAGGTTTCCCTCTGTTCCCGTTGACTGCTCTCCTTCTCTGGGTCTTTCATCCTCCTTAACAGTGCAGGGGCTGTCTGACTGGAGGTGGGGCAAATCTACAGTGTCCCAGAAAGCCTCATCAACATACCTCTCTGCCTCCCTTAGCTCCTCCAGTTCCGCCACCCTGTCCTCCAAAGCCTGTACACGGTCTCTGAGGGCCAGGAGCTCCTTGCACTGAATGCACACATACATGACCCGCCCACAGGACAGGTAATCATACATGCTACACTAAGTGCAATAAACAGGATAGCCCACACTCTGCTGCTGGGCTTCTGCCTGCATTTTCTCCTACAGTTACCTAGGTTAATGATAGGGTTTTTGTTTAAATCAAGAAGTTTTGATTATAGTTTAGTTTAAAGGTTTTAAAGAATGGCAAGTGTACCTCGCCCTCTTCCCACTCCCCTTCCAAACTCCCTGTTAGCGGTCTCTGTTCGCAAAGAGATGAGGAACTCTCAGTGATTGTAATAACAGGCGTGGTATCACACTTTTATCTGTGCCAAGCAACGTATTGTGTAGGATCATAGTTCAGCATATATCAGAGGCAGCTGATAGTGTTCTCAGAAAAAAGCAAGCTGGTTTTCGGAAAAGGTGTGGATGCACAGACCAGATTTTAACACTTTGAAACATAATAGAACAGTGCTTAGAATGGCAATGGCAACTCTACATAAATTTCATAGATTTTGAGAAGGCTTTTGATAGCATTCACAGCACCAGCCTATGGCACATTCTGCAGGCATATGGAATTCCTTTCCGTATAATCAAAGTCATCAAAAGCTTCTATTTCAACTTTAGTGTTGATCACAATGGACACCTGAAGGCAAGTGAAAACGAGGCCGCGCAAAAACAACATGGCGAAGAGCTGTAGAAGCCAAGCTGAAAAACCTGGGGCATAGCTGGGGAACTATTGAAAGACTTGCCAGAAACAGACAGGCGTGGAGGAGCTTCGTCACTGTCCTAAACACCAGAGGCCTAATAGGAACATGATGATGATGATGATGTGTTGTCATCTGTCCCAGCCCTCCCACCCTGGTGTTACCAGATGGGTGGGACAGTTTGGTGAAACTTGCAGCCTGTGCTATATCTGTTCTGTGGGGATACAGAGAACTTAAGTTTTCAAGGCTGCCAATTTGTCCGGCTTCACAAATAGTAATCCACTCTGAAAAAAGAAAACAAATCCAGATATGTCCTATTCGGAGCATTTAACTGAGACTCAGAATGAAGGGAAAGATCTAGTGGCTTTAATGAATGCACCCGGCTTTGGTGTAGTTTTTTTTTTTATTAACTTTATTGCAATAGTCATGCAGGGAAGGGTCATTTTGTAAACTTTTCCTGCACATTTCATGTGGTGTAAATAAACGTGCAATTAATCAGACCTTGTCCTTCAGCGCAGCAGAGGATGGAGTTTTGTTCACTTTCACATGGGTGTCATAGTATAGCTCCTTCTCTTGGCAAAAAGCATTGTGCTAATAGGACATTACGTGGACACTTCCCCCTTCTCTAGATGGGGCGTAATATGGATGTTACTCAGTGGTGAGCTGGAGCCGGTTCGCTCCGGTTCGCTAGAACCGGTTGTTAAATTTAGAAGCCCTTTTAGAACCGGTTGTTCCACGAAGGACAACCGGTTCTAAAAGGGCTTCTAAATTTAACCCGCCAAAAGTGGCGCCTTAGGTGCCAACTCCATGGGTGCTCCAGCCCTGGAGCACCCAAGGGGAAAATGTGGTGGGTGCAGAGCACCACCGGCAGCTCCCCACCCCACCCCCAGCTCACCTCCGCTCTGCCTCCTCCCCTGAATGTGCCACCCCGCTCTGCTTCTCCGCCCCCCCAGGCTTCCCGCGGTTCGCATGGGAAGCCGGGGCAGGCTGAGAAGCAGGCCACAGCTTCCCGCTCAGGCCCAGAGAGGCGGAGGTGAGCTGGGGCGGGGGGGCACGAGGAGGACCACCCGCGGCGCAGCAGGTAACTGGGGGGGGGGGGCTCTGCACCCACCAAATTTTCCCCGTGGGTGCTCCAGCCCCGGAGGAACCCAGGGAGTTGACGCCTAAGGCGCCACTTTTGATGTGATAAGTGGGGGAGCAGCTGCTCCCCCTGCTCCCCCCCAGCTACACTCCCCTGCCCCTAGGAGCCAGAGGGACCTGCCGGAAGCTTCCTGGGAGCTGCCCCAGGTAAGCACCTCCGGGACTCCGCACCTCACCCCCCGGCAGGTGCCTCTGGCTCTTAGGGGTGGGCACCCACTACGGTGGCCAATGAGACCCTCCTGCCCAGTTCTGGGGGCAGTCAGGGGACAGGGAAGGGGGGTGGATGGGGCAGAGATCCGGGGAGGGGGTTGGATGGGGCAGGAGCCCCGGGGGGCGGGGGTGGGCAACGACCCCCTCGTGGGGTGACGAGGGAACCCATTGTTAAGATTTTGGCAGCTCATCACTGATGTTATTGGAACCTTGTTGTGCCCCTGTGGTTCCTTGCTGCTGTTACATAAATCTTAAGACTGGTTCATCTGGGTCTAGAATAGCTATGAGCAAGAAAACACACCCTCCTCAGAAGGGGACAGATAGCATGAATCAGCACAAAGAAAACGGGATAGTTGGTTTATTTAAAACCCCTTGTTCAACAACCACTCTTTCAATTCATTGTCAAAATAGCCCATGATACGGATGCTGCCAGTGACTTCGTTGACTTGAATAGGTGTTGGTTTTCCAGAAAGCTGAGTGAAGAACTTCCTCCTCCAGGGTCCAGATATGTCCTTCGATTTTCCTGATGAGAGTCATCCTCCTGTTGCCACTGATAGTGTCCTTATAGACTGGAACGTTGTGCATGTGGGGACATCTCACAAAGTAAGGAAGGGCAAGTGGAGTATCTGATGGCGCTCTCCAGCCAGACAGGGTGGGGTACTGGTCGTGTTTGGGGGAAGCAGGATTTTTGGTGGGTGGAATGAATCTCTCCACAAATACTCTTCAGTGGATTCCACAGTCCCGGGATAACGAGGGTCACGGGTCTCAGGTTTTTCCCAGGATTGGCTCTGCAGCAACCGCTGAGCCCCTGTGCCCCACACGCCACCTGGCCGCCTCCTCAGCTCTGCTAGGGCCATGGTTGCGTCATCTTGCTCCGCGTCCGGCTGGGACCACTATAGGAAACTTAACTAAAACTGTTTGATGTCCTAGCTCAGCCTGCATAGGGTCTTTTCTAAAACACGGGATGGAGATCTGAGAGGGTATCTTTATTTGAGCTGTTCTAAAGTCCTGGTCAGGAAAAAAGACGGGATCTTTCCTGATCAATATAATCATAGAACTTCAAATCCTCTTGGCAAATTCTGGCCATTTCATTCTCTGCTTTTAAAATTATACCTAAGGTATGTATTTATTAATTCACCTAGGAGCCCAAGAAGGGCCAGCCCTATGTGTTTTGCTGCCAGGGACAGAAAACGTTTTTGGTGCTCCCCAAGCAGCCGAGCAAACAAAACAAAACAATTTGGCACTCCTTCTCCCCTACCCCCCAAATGTTGATCTGGTGCCCCTGGAAGTTGACAGTCAGGGCAACTGCTCTGATTGCCCACCTCTAAGGCTGGCCTTGAGCCTCAGTCACAGACTGTTACAGGGTGTGCTTGCCCTGCACTGAAACAGCAGGGGTTAACTCTACAATTTGGGCCTAAGAGGCCACACCCCGTTGGCCTTTCTGGGCATGCTCCAGCTGGAGACTAGGTATAAAAGGGAGCAGCCCAGCTCATTCAGGGCTGAGGAGGGAGGATGTACATTGCAGGCTCCAGCCTGGGAACTGCTGAGGCCCCAGGCAGTGGAAGCCAGAGGCGCTGAGACCCAGGCAGATGCCCAAGGAGTGTCAGGGCTGCTGTGAACTGCACAGGCCAAGAAGCCTGGAGACACCTGGACCACTGCACCAGGGACAGGGTAAGAAGTAGCCCAGGGAGACTAGTCATTGTGCTGGGTGGCATCAGTGTGTTTTGGTCGGATCCCTGCTGACTCAATGGTGAGCACGCTTGCCATTGATAGGGCCCTGGGCTGGGACCCAGGGGAGAAGGGAGGGCCCAGGTCCCCTGCCCAAGTCACCAGCCATCCCTAAATGGTGGCCTAATCCACTTCCCCTGGCTGGCCACTAGACCACACAACTCTGAGGGAGAAGACAGCCATATTGACTCTGGCCAGTGGGCCCCACTGCCCTGAGGGAGAGAGCAGCCATATTGACTATGGCTGTTGGGCCATGCAGCCCTGAGAGAGGGCAGCCATATTGACTTTTACCCTTATGCCACAGTACCCTGAGAAAAAGAGTGGTTGCACAGACTTAGCTGCAGGGATATAACAACCCTCACCCAGCCCCAAAAGGGGACGGGGCGTGCTTTCCCCCACGATACAGAGCAAGACCCAATTATGCTACAGGACTGAGCCAATTGCAAGAGGTTTTGAAGGGGTACAATCAACTTAAAATTCACTCTTTTGTCTGAAATAATTTTGCCACCTCAGTGACATCTGAGGTGATTAGAACTGGAAGAGATTAGAGAAAATAATGATTTTTCAGTTTGTTCACTTTGTGTATTTTAGAGCACCAGTTTTTGTACAGTCAGTTACTGTTTCCCCCATGTAGTCAGTGGGTTGGATCCTGATCCTGCAATGAGTTCTATGCAAGCAGAACTCTGCACATCTGCATGGAGTTTATTGCAAGATTGGAGACTTAGTTCGTGTTCTATATATGAGTCATTCTCTAAATTAAAGGAGGATAGTCAGATGACAGGAGGATGGAATTAGAATTAAAAATGATCTTGATAAACTGGAGAATTGGCCTGAAATCAATAAGATGAAATTCAATAAAGACAAGCGCAGAGTACAACACTTAGAAAGGAACAAGCAAATGCATAAATTAAAATGGGGAATAACTGGCTAGGCAGTAATACTGCAGAAAAGGATCTGGGGGTTATAGTGGATCACAAATTCAATATGAGCCAACAATGTGATGCAGTTGTGAAAAAGGAAAATATAATTCTGGGGTGAATTAACAAGACTGTCATAGGTAAGACACTGGAAGTAATTGTTCTGCACTACTCAGCACTGCTGAGTTTTGAGCGCCACACTTAAGAAAGAGAAGGATAAATTGTAGAGTCCAATAAAAATGATAAAAGGTTTAGTAAACCTGACCTATGACAAAAGATTAAAAAAACTGGTCATATTTAGTCTTGAGAAAAGAAAACTGAGAGGGGACCTGGTAACAGTCTTCAAATATGTTAAGGGCTATTATAAAAAGGATAGGTTTCAGAGTGGCAGCCGTGTTAGTCTGTATCTGCAAAAAGACCATAAGTACTCCTGTTCTTTTTATAAAAAGGGTGGTGATCAATTGTTTCCCATGTCTCCATATCATCATAATCATAGGTACTATTTAATCAGTTTAATCTGCAGCAAGGGAGATTTAAGTTAGATATTAGGAAAAGCTTTCTAACTATAAGGATAGTTAAGCAGTGGAATAGATTACCAAGGAAGGCTGTGGAATCCCCATCGGAGGTTTTTAAGAACAGGTTAGACAAATATCTTTTAGGGATGATCTAGGTCCTGCCTCAGCATGAGGGGGATGGACGAGATGACCTCTCAAGGTCCCTTCTACCCCTACATTTCTATGATTCAATGAATAAAGGTGTGGTGTAGCAATTAGAGCAGGGGATTGGGGATTACCACTGTTCTGCTATGTGACTTTGAGTAAGGCACTAAATCTTTCTTTCCCTTAGTTTCTCCAGATCTAATCATGGCCCAGGCTATGTGGCAGAGCAGGAGTGGGTATACTACCCACATCATGGGTAGCAGCATGGGAAGGGACACAGACTCCCCAGAGACCTTACATCCCCTCCCTGAGCAGGGGAGCACTGTGCCCCACCCCCCACCCAATGCACCTGGCAGTGCAGTTCTGCTGCTACCTCTATACTGCACCAGGTATAGGCCTAGTGCTGCATATCCCTTCTCTGGAGCAGTGTGGGGACTGGGAGGGAGATTATGACTTCCTGAATCAGAGTCTCACTCTTGGGCTGCTCCCGGGGCAGTGCAATGATTCACTTGCCACTAATGCAGGGCTCATGGCAAAGCCACAGTTGAGCCCTCAGTTTGTAAAAGGAGCAATAAGCACAATAATATTAATCTACTTCCTAGAGGTGTTGTGAGAAATAATGGTTTAATGGAGGGCTGTCAGGTGATTAAAAAAATTAATCACGATTAATTGCACGATTAAACAATAGAAGAATACCTTTAAATATTTTTGGATGTTTTCTACATTTTCAAATATATTTTCAATTACAACACAGAATACAAAGTGTACAGTGCTCACTTTATATTTATTTTTCAGTTCACCTAATACAAGTCCTCTGGAATGGTGTCTGAAGCATGAAGGGGCATACAAATATATAGCATATCTGACATGTAAATACTTTGCAGTGCCTGCTACAGAAGTGCCATGCAAATACCTGTTTTCACTTTCTGGTGACATTGTAAATAAGAAGCGGCAGCATTAGCTCTCGTAAATGTAAACAAACTTTGTTTTAGCAATTGGCTAAACAAGAGATATGACTTAGTGGACTCGTAAGCTCCAAAGTTTTACATTGTTTTGTTTTTGAGTGCAGTTATGTAAGAAAAAAATCTACATTTGTAAGTTGTACTTTCACGACGAAGATTGCACTATGGTACTTGTATGAGGTGAACTGAAAAATACTATTTTTGTTTATCATTTTTACAGTGAAAATATTTGTAATAAAAAATAATATAAAGTGAGCACTGTACACTTTGTATTCTGTTATTGTAATTTAAATCAATATATTTGAAAAGGTATAAAAACATCCAAAATATTTAATACATTTCAATTGGTATTCTATTGTTTAACAGTGTGATTAAAACTGCAATTTATCATGATTAATTTTTTAATCATGATTGTTTTGAGTTAATTGCATGAGTTAACTGTGATTAATCGACAACCCTACTTTAATGTTCATAAAGTATTCTGAAGAGAGCTGCAGATAACAAACTCTACAGAAGCACTGAGAAGGGACCACAGTAGTACATACAAATAAAAGAAGAGCATTGCTCCTTTAAAACTGTCTGACTCTTGTGACTTCTGCCTGGATAAACTGTGTGACAACTCTATTAATCTGAAGTACTTGCTGGAGCTCTCACTTATCCTTCAGATAAGCTTCTGTGTTTTATAATCCCCTGGATTTTGCCTCAGAGAGAGAATTCTCTGTGCTGTGATGTTTTAACTAAGCCTCTTTGCTGGGTACAGGAGCTCTTCCTTGCTGCAAACATTCTAGAATTAAGCTTGATTCGGTTCAGTTAAACTCATCCATTCATTTCTGACTAACCAAAAAACCTGGGGAAAATCCCCAGCCCATTTTTACATATCATTATAATCATAGGTGGTACTGTATTTGTCTACTCCAGCCACAGTACAGTCGTGATCACAAATGATCCAGTTCATTCATATTTTTTTAAAGAACTGGTACAGTACTAAGTACAGTGAACCAGCTGACGTGTTTGGTTTGAAAGGGAACACTGAAATAAAGGTCATACTGTTCTTTTTCACATACAGCCTTTGCGTAGGAGATACTTACCCTCAGATTTATGTACTTTGCACTGTGATAAAGTACAATTTAATTGCTTTGATCTTCGCAGACATGAAGATTACAGAATATACAGTGCAGGAAATGGCAAGCAATAATATTACGGCTCGATATGTATTCCTTTGTGTGCTTCATGCAGAACCTCATAAAATCTTCTCTGCATAGATTTCACTTTGCAGTGGTCTCCACCATAAGTGCCAACTCTGTGGGTGCTCTGGGGCTGGAGCACCATGGGGGAAAAAATGGTGGGCGCTGAGCACCCACTGTCAGCCCCCGATCAGCTCCCCTCCAGTGCCTCCCACCCACTGGTGGGCCCTACTGATCAGTACCTCCCCCTCCCTCCCTGCGCCTCCCACCAGCCATGCACAGCTGTTTCGCCATGTGCAGGAGGCACTGCGGAGGAGCGAGGGCGGGGCGCTCAAGGGAGGGGGTGGAACGGGGCGGGAAGAGGCAGGGTGGGGGTGAAGCAGGTGTGGGAAGAGGTGGTGCGGAGGCAGAGTGCGGGCAGGAAGAGGCAGGGCAGGGATGGGGATTTGGAGGAAGGGGTGGAGTGGGGGTGGGGCCTGAGGCAGAGCCGGGGATCGAGCACCCCCATGCACATTGGAAAACTGCGCATGTGGTCTCTGACAGCAGACTGTGCTGCATCAAGACCCTGGTACTATGGGCAAGAACTAATAAGACCACTTATTCTGTATTTTAAGGGAAATCCCTTATTTTGGGTGCAATGTGTCTCAAATCTTATCCAACAAGGACCTTTTAAGAAGGCTTTAATCGGATAAAAATAAGTTTTCAAGCTACGGGTGAACCTCAGAGTTATGAACACCTTGGGCATGGAGGTTGTCTGTAACTCTGAACAAAACATTATGGTTGTTCTTTCGAAAGTTTACAACTGAACATTGTCTTAATACAGCTTTGAAACTTTACTATGGAGAAAAAAACATTACTTTTAACCATCTTAATTTAAATTAAACAGAGAAAGTTTTCTTACCTTGTCAAACATTTTTTTTAAACTTTCCCTTTCTTTTTAATAGTATGTATTTACCACAGTAGCGTACTGTATTTGCTTTTTTTTATTTTTTTTGGTCTGTGCTCCTGCCTGATTACGTACTTTCAGTTCCAAATGAGGTGTGCAGTTGAGCGGTCAGTTTGTAACTCTGGTGTTCATAACTCTGAAGTTCTACTGTATAATCACCTGAATGTATGATTTTTGTATTATGAAAAAAATATTGTGGGGTTGTAGACCTTAAATATAAGCTTGAAGTGTAAATGGCCACCTGTGACAGTACCATATGTTTTATGGAAATATGCTTATGAGTAAAAACAACAAGAAGTCCAGTGGCACCTTAAAGACTAACAGATCTAATAAATCTGTTAGTCTTTAAGGTGCCACCAGACTTGTTGTTGTTTTTGTGGATACAGACTAACACGGCTACCCCCTGATACTTGACACCATGCTTATGAGTGTGAATATGATGTAACTGGAATATGCTTTATGCAAAAGGTCTCTTGTAAGGTATCATTACAAAGCTTATAGTTTACTGAGTCTGTTCATCCCATTTGTTTGCATGTATTATTTCTATGTCTGAAGTTAGGAAAATAAGATATAAACTTGTATTATTGATGTAAACCCATTAAGTGGAAGCCATTAAGGGTGCTTCAGAATCAATGACCTGTAAATGGCTCTGTTTACTTGCAAAACTTCCTGTGTACGTGTGGGCCAGCCCAGAAAGAATGGAGGCTGGGGTCTCACAGGACATGTAATCATGTCACCTGATACTGGAATCCATCTTAAATCTGGTGCTTTTCCATTTAGAAGGAGGGGTGGGGACCCAGAGAGACATAAGGCTACATTGTGGCAACCTCTGCTGTCAAGCTAAAGGAAAACAGTTAGGTGAGGCCAGCCACATAACCACACATTCTAGGCCAGATTCTTACAGGCCAGAGTCTTACAAGTGAGCATAGATTAAGGGCAAGGTTAAACTCAGTATTTATTTAGCTATTTATTGAGTTACTCTAATTTAGTGGTGGGCAACCTGCAATACAGTTTGTTTACATTGACCATCTGCAGGCACGGCAGCCCACAGCTCTCAATGGCTGCAGTTCGCCCTTCCCGGCCAATGGGAGCTCCAGAAAGTGAACCATGGCCACTTGGAGCTGTGGGTGGCCGTGCCTGCGGACAGTCAATGTAAACAAACTGTCTTGCAGCCCGCCAGTGGATTACTCTGATGGGCCACAGGTTGCCCACCACTGCTCTAATTCATATAAACAAAACTAGGTGCCCATCCCATGTCCTGGGTACCCTAATATAATTTAATTTCACAGTAAAATCTCAAAGGAGTTAACTGCTCTTTCCAACCTAAAATAAATACATGCCAGAAGATAACGTAAACTACACAGAAAGCAACAGACCTCTCAAACCCTCAACCCAACTGTCAAATGCCTGAGGAAAAAAATGTCCTGAAGCATAACACATCTGGCAAATAAAAGAGAATACTTTGCCAGCAATCCCCTCCCTTTTATATTGAGGGTCTCTAGCTCAAGTACTTCCATGGATTTTAACTGGGGCAATATTGCACAAGGAGAGAGGCAGACTCTCAGACTATGTCTGCACTGCAGTAAAGCACCCACGGCGGGCCTGTGTCAGTGACTCAGGCTCATGGTGCCGAGGCTGCAGTGCTATAAAATTGAAGTGTAGATGTTAGGGCTTGGGCTGGGACCACTAGAATTGTGGTGTAACACACTCTCAGCCTGAAACTTGTCTTTTTGTGCAAGTCATCCAGGGCTGTCCCTAGCTATTCTGGGGCCTGTGCAGCCCCGCCCCCCCCTCCCCACGGGGGGTGGGGAGCAGGGTCCGTGGGGGGCTGGCCCCAGGACTCCACGGTGGGGGGGTAGGAGGGACCCACCCCCAGCACTCACCGGCGTCGCAACTGGGGCTGGGCCGCTGCACTTCCCGCTGCCCAAGAGTGCAGGCCCGGCCCTGCTTCAGTCCTCAGGGGAGTGGGGCCAGTGCTTGGGCAGAGCAGGGGTGGGAAGAGGCCAGGAAGGGGCGGGGTGGGGGCAGGAAGAGGTGGGGTGGGGCAGAGCAGGAGTAGGGGCTGAGGTGGAGCAGGAGTGGGAAGAGGCGAGGCTGGAGCAGAGGCCATGGGGAAGAGGCGGAGCAGGGGCTGGAGCAGCACGCAGCTGCGCAGGGCACCAGGAAATTTGGTGCCCCAAATTTCCTGGTGCCCTACACAGCTGCATACTTTGTGTAAGGGTAAGGACAGCCCTGAGGACATCACATTCTGCGCTAGCTTCAGTTTCTAATCTAAGGTGTTTTAGTGAGTATGTAGAGTGCATTACAGTATTCCAATCTCACTGTGAGAAAGCATAGATAATTGTGGAAAGGTTCATATAGGAAAGGACATACATTTCCTGCTAGACGTGGACGGAAAAAACACTCTTAACCACAGCTGCTCCCTGGGCCTGTAGAAGCAGCCCGGGATTTAGTAATACACCTAAGCTAAACACTTTTGTTACAAACAGTAATTGCCTTCCCTCAGTCAGGTTCAACGTCACCACCACTTCTGGCTACTTCTCAAAAACCACACATATAATTTCAGTTTTTTCCACATTCAGTCACAGACAGTTGGCCCTCGTCCAAGTTTCAAGCTCATCTAAACACTGGGTTATTTGTTCCAATGCACCGCCCAGGTCAGACATGAAGCAAACAAAAAACCCTGTTCACTGACAACCTGTGTTCCTGAAAGCTATTAGAAAATGCTGCTAAAGAAACTGAAATCAAACATCCTGAGTGCTCTTTTAGCCAAATCTCAATCTCAACCTCCAATATTTGTTGGTGCAATTAAGTAATTAAACTTCTAAATGGAGGCAACTGTAGGTGCAATTAATTGCATAGATTATAATGTAATTTAGGTACATGAATACACATAAATATTGACTACCTCTACCTGGAAAACATTTTATTTTGCTTGTACACCAGCAGCAGAATTTATTTATTTAAATCTATACAAGCACAAAAGCATCTGTTCAGGGCTGTATGTGCCTTTAACATATATTAAAATATAGTAAATGAATGCAGAAATAAAATAAACCCCGCAGACTGCAGACAAGAAGTAGGGGTCACCAAATGAAATTAATAAGCAGCAGGTTTAAAACAAACAAAAGGAAGTATTTTTTCATACAACACACAGTCAGCCTGTGGAACTCCTTGCCAGAGGATGTTGTGAACACCAAGACTATAACAGGGTTCAAAAAAGAACTAGATAAGTTCGTGGAGGATAGGTCCATCAATGGCTATTAGCCAGGATGGACAGGGATGGTGTCCCTAGCCTCTGTTTGCCAGAAGCCGGGAATGGGCAACAGGGGATGGATCACTTGGTGATTACCTGTTCTGTACATTCCCTCTGGGGCACCTGGCATTGGCCACTGTCAGAAGATAGGATACTGGGCTAGATGGACCTTTGGTCTGACCCAGTATGTTCTGATGCTGGAAACTAGGAAGAAAAGAAAAACATCATACCAGTAACAGTTGCTTACACCCAATGCACCTGTCCCAGATCTCAGCTCACCCCTCTTTCCCAAAAAGGCTAGGAAAAATGAGCCTTGAATGGTAACAGATTTAGGCTATTTTGGATGGAGATGGAGAAAAATGAATTTAAAAGTCTAAAGCCCTTCACAAAAAATATTCTGCAAACTAAGGGGGCTCCAGTTTAGGTATCTCCTCTGACTAGCTGTGGCAGGATGGCACAGGAAGAAAGGTGATCTCTCCAAAGGGTAGGTGTTAGCTATGATATGACTACAACACCTTAAACTCAATCCAGTAACCAGCAGACAGTGTAAAGCCAGGAGCACTGGGGTCTTGTGCTCATGGTCAGAAATGCAGCTTAACAAGTGAACCTCTGCACTAACACAATTTCCAAGCTGATTTAAGGTGCAGTTCCATGCCAAGATTAAATAAGATTAGAGTTAGAAAATGCAGCCAAGGAAGCAAGTCTACTAAATGTCCAGAATCTGTTGTCTCTGATGAAGGAAAACCTAGAAGCATTAAAGTCATAGAAGCGGAAAGCTCACAAATATTTTACCTGTCCATCTCATAGTGTGCATGGAATTCAGTGTGTGCCACAAGCAGGTATTACAAGCCCTGAACAAAACAAGAACTGGCATGTGCAGACATGTTTGTGCTTGTTGATCTTCACTGCACAACGTGGAGAACTTCAGAGAAATACACAGTGTTTCTCTAACAGACATGATAAGAAATCTCTTCAAGATAGTCCTGACAATTGACTGTAGTATGTTAGGCTACCATGGGGAGATTTCTTCATAGGATTAAACTTGCAACTTAATTTGGTAGCCTATTCTGTATTAGAGCCCACAAAAGCCATCTCCTTATTGGTTGATTAAAAGATCTGAGCAAAAATGTCCAGAGGAAGCACGTCTCCTTCCCACTGTAACTGGGTGAACACCAAGAGGATACGTGCATGTGTATGTATATGTCTTATACGTTAAACTGACAAGAGCCTGGAAAAATATGCTGCATTTCTTAGCATACTAAATGTTTATAACAAATACATCATAGGTATTGGGATCTATTTGCTTCTTTTTTTCTGAAAGCATGAGCTGTTCCTGTCTGGGTGCAAGGCAACTGTTGTGATGGCAACGTGAGGTGGCTTTGTCACAAGATCACACCTCAGTCATGAAGCAATTCTGTCATGACATTGCATGTCAGTTGTGACTTCGTGGTGACACTGCACCCTGGGGTGGGGCTGCGATGTCATGATGTGCCCTGGTATTGCCACCCCATGTCCTAAATGTGCCTGCAGTATAGTTTTCCAAGGGGAGGCTCCCTCTGCCTTTCCTGGGCGGCAGCGGCTCTGTGTGACTGCCACCTACCCAGGGCTCTCCCTATCCCGACCGTGGGGTCGGCTCCACATGGAGAAGGCCCCACTGCCCTACCCCAGGCGGGCTGCTCAACACTAGCATCAGCCAGTCCCTGCAGGTGTCACGTGCCTACAACTCTCCCGCGCAGCGGTATCACTGAAGGGGGACCAAGGGGTGGGTAGGGGCGTGGCTTGCAGGGGAACGCGCGCCTAGTCTAGAGCTGGCGAGGTATGGCCGCTGGGGGGCGTGGCTTTCTGCAGCGTCACGTGCGTGCGGAGGAGCGCGTGGGCAGTTGCGGGCGGGGTTGGTGAGCGCGCGGAGCCGCCTCTCCGTTCTCCACCGGCTCCTAGGGCGAGGCCCTGAGGCGTCTCCGGGCACCCCGCCTGGCGGACCCGGTGTCTGCCGTCCTGTCGTAGCCCCCCCAGCCCGCACGAGACCCCATCCGCCCCCGCCCGGTGATGCCCCAGACCGGCCACGCGGTGACCCGGGCCGCTGGCAGCAGCAGCCGGTTGGGGTGACGCGCGGTGGTGTAACGGCCCCGCCCCAGGCAGCGTCTTTCACACTCTTGTGTCTGTGTGTCTCCGGCTCGCAGGGCGGCGCGTGGCGCCTCGGCGAGGGACATGACCGGGCGTGCGCGGGTGCGAGCGCGGGGACAAGCCCTCCCGGGCGCCGCCGGGCAGCCCGGCTCCCCACGGCGGCCGGTGCGTACTGCCTGGCCGTGACGTGCCCCGTGCCCTCTGCCCCGGCGCGCGGTGCCCTCCTGGGGGGGCCCGGTCTTGGGTGCGTGACGGGCGGTCCCCGGGCCGGGACAGATCCCGGACTCTCTGTTCTGTGCCGTCTGTTCAAGTTCATTCCTCTCCCCTGACCGCCAGGGTGGTCTCTGGACACTGCTGAGGAGCCTTGCCTCGCTCCTCCGTGACAGCCCTCATCCCCTGCCTTCCCCCAGTGGTGGGGGTGGTAAAATGTGTCACTTCCCCAGGGGCCCCCCAGTCACCCTTGTGTGAGGTATAAGGACCTGAGCCAGAGAATGGAGACTGGTTCTTGTAGCTGTTGACACTGAGTGCAAATTCAGGGCCAGCACCATTTCATTCCTTCATATGACTTAATTTATCTTTTTGGATTAATCACTGACATTCAAAATAAAAAAAAAAAGTCTAATGTAACTTCCTTTAATAGCAAGAAATACAAAAATATTCACACTTTTGTGCGTCTTACCTGCTTTCCTTTGTAAACCACCTTGAAGGACACAAACTACAAAATTGTACCATGGATACTGCCTGGTTTGAACCAACATTGCAAAACTGTGGCCTGCATTGAAGGTGGAATTAATAGTCCTCCCAGGATAATTTGTCCACGGGCCCCTTCTGTCATGCCACTCTGCATTTAGTTTTGATAATAGAGAATGGGTGAAAAAGAAGAAAGGGTGACATCTGCCATTCAAAACTAAGCACCAAAATGGTTTTCTTTCGACTAGTAGAATATCCATGTAGTCACAAAAATACTGAAAGAAAAAGAACTCTTATTATTAACATCCCTTGAAAAACCTGAAGAATGCTGCTTTTTAGGGTGAATTCTCTTAGAGTTCCTGAATTGAAGATTTTTAAGTAGTAGACAGGTTGTATTTGTTTCCAGTGTTTGGTACCTGTCTCTTCCTGTTGACTCAGAGGCTTTCTGTTTCTTCTGTTTGAGCAGGTCTCTGAATGAGATGATCTCAGTTCACTAAGGCTGTGATTCAGCAGTCTATCTTAATCAGGAAATTGTTTAAGCATGGAGGACTTCTGCACAGCCTTAAAGTTAAATATGTGCTGGGGATACTGTAATGTTTCTATTCTGTAATAGCTGCCTTTGTCTGTTCTATGCAGCATTGACATTTTTCTACAGTATCACCTGTGCTGTACGTGAAAAGAAAAGGAGGACTTGTGGCACCTTAGAGACTAACAAATTTATTTGAGCATAAGCTTTCGTGAGCTACAGCTCACTTCATCGGATGCATTCAGTGGAAAATACAGTGGGGAGATTTATATACACAGAGAACATTCTTTCAGCAGTGAAATTTCATCTCTTCTATGAAAACATGTTGTTATAACAGTGGGCCATCTACAGAGTAACTATTTTGTAACTAAGCCATTTTCCATCTTACGGACATCCCTTATCTATATCTCATAGGATTGTTTGAGAAGTGACGAGCCCATAGCTGTTAGGACTTTGCAATCTGAGAAAGAAGCCTCAACTTCCTCTGGCCACAGGGAAACAACAAAACTTACTCAGCGATGTAAGAGATCAACTGCATTAATTACTTTACTTTGAAAGCTCTTGAAGGCAGGGACTATCTATTTGTTCTCTGTTTGTACAGGGCATAGCACAATAGTCTTGGTCCATGACTGAGGCTCCTGGTGCTAGTAGAATACATAATAATAATAAGGTAATTATTTTATTATTATTAGCCACTGTAAAGTAGCTTGTTTTCTAAGTGAATGTATTAACATGTATTAGGAAATTATAGACAGAATGAAGTATAAAGACATAAATGAGTTGCAAGTCTTGTATAAAAATGTGAAAACATCTCAATATTCATTGTCTTTAAAAAGGAATTTATTTTTTAAACTACTTTAAGAATAAGGTGCTGTTAATACTGCTGTGACAATCGTGGTAGCTCAGGCTCTGGTTATTAAAAAGTGATTTTACATCTCCTTATTTTATGTGCTGCTGTCCAAATAAAATCCAGTTAAACATATTCCATTTATATAGCCTAATTCTTGCTATTAGGATGACAAAAATTGAAGGCTAATAGACTGAAGGCTATAGAACTACCTGTGTCCAAATTTATGAATTCTTAGGTTATTTTGCTGGATTTACAAAAATGAATACATTTTACAGTTCTTTCCACATTTCTGTTCAAGATGGCCTTTCTGCTGGGGATTCTGGATGCACACTGCTGGAGAGAGGGGGGAAGACTCGATGTAACTTTCAAGATCTGGGACTAAATACTAGAGAAACTATGGCACATGTGAAAGACTGTAAAACAGGTAGAGTAACTCCATTTCCTTCAGGTTAGCCTTGTCTTCTAAGTGCCTGATCTGGGGAGGTGTTGAGTACTAGTAGTCCATTGATTTCAGTGAGCTGCAGGAGCTCCATATGTTTCAGCAGCAAGCCCACAGTATTTGGTTAGTACATGGGAACATGAAAATATACATGTTCAAAGTGTTGAGAGCCCTTAACTTGGAGTTGCGGTGCTTGTTAGCTCAGAATATATCCTTACCCCCTTCCAGGAGTTTCCAGTTGTCAAGAGAATGTTCAGAGATGTCTAATTTTTGGCATCTAAATTCTCTTTGTGTTACTTGTATGATATATTTCAACTTTCTTGGCTTCTGAAGTTAAGCTTCTCTGACATGACATAATACATTTTGCATTAGCTCTTCTGGCAGGCGCTCTTGATCTGTTGAATCCAAGGGATTAATATATCTAACCAGAGAAAATCTTTCTTAGTTTAAAAAAAAAATAGAATAAACATGTCTTCTCTAGTAAGATGTGGCATAAATGTGTCTCTTGTATTTGTTAAATGAAATACTAGTATTTAGAAACTAATTCAAAGATTGACTTTCAACATTGTTCAAAATCAAGAATGTTGTGTATCAAACAAATAGGGCATTTTGATTTCATTTTTTCATAGAAAAATATAGTCTCTGCTAAACTCAAAATTCCACTAAAGTGGAAATGTGATCTTATGGGTGTAACAAAGGACTGGGAGGGAGCAGTCGGGGGCAGGCCGGCGCGGGCACGGGGGCAGGGAGCAGTCGGGGGGAGGCCGGCACGGGGGCGGGGGCAGGGAGCAGTCGGGGGCAGGCCGGCGCCGGCACGGGGGCGGGGGCAGGGAGCAGTCGGGGGGAGGCCGGCGCCGGCACGGGGGCGGGGGCAGGGAGCAGTCTGCCACTTACGTTTTGTGTGACTTTATGTAAAGTACTTATAAAGCCTTCTATGCCTAAGTCTCCCCATCTATAAAATGGAGATAACAGCACTCTACTTCACAAGGGTATTGTCTGTCTTAATCCATTAATATTTAAGTGTTTTGAGATCCTTGGATGGAACATGATACAGAATTACACAGTATTATTTCTTACGTCAGACATTAGCATGCATTTCAAAGGGGCAAGTAGAACTGGGATGAGTGAACATTTTAGAAAAAATCGGCTACATTGTGGTGGTATACTGTTTTTTTTATACTGCAAAGCAGTTTTGGTTTACAGTTAAAAGCAAACTTGCTCTGCTTAAGTACAATGACCCCATTTATATGTGTCATGGTTTGTCTGGAGTATAAAATATGGTAGTAATAAGCGTTTTACAAAACTGCTTTTTTGAGAGAGAGAGAGAGTGCGAGAGAGACCGCGAGCGGGCAGTCTGACCTAACCCTTACAAGCTGACATCAGCAGGGTTCCTTAGTTATGTCTCCAGAACAGTACACATTAGGGCATCTCTCTGTGTGTAACCTGGTGATAGATCTGGTCTTCATGATCCTTCAAAATAAGAAATCAAAGGCTGTTTTTTTATATATATACATACATACACACAAAATGCCCATTTTACCATATTTATTTCGAGCTTTATTATTATTATTATTTATTATGTTACATTTCTTCAGTTCTTTCGACAGGTATGTTTGCAATCACCATCAAATAGTTAATTGGGAGAAATAAACTAATCTTTAGTGTATTTTTGTAAAATAACCTATGTTGGCAGTGGGAAATTACTTTTGCCAGCCCATTTGTATCATCTTATCTTTCATTAGACATTGTGTTCCATCTACTTGTTTTGATGTTGGTAAGGCATTCATTTTGATTGACTTGTATTTGTATATTGATGACTTTTTTGTCAAAAAGATCTCTGTGTTGTTTCTTAATGTTACTGGGCAATGAAGTATTGCCTGTAGTTATTTAAGATGATTTAAATATTTTTGGTAGTAATATTTGTCTTAAAAGAAATAAACTTATTATCTCTTTCAGGCTTCAGTGGAATTCCGGTGAAAGTGGTCACAAACCTATATAGCTTAGGTTTGCCCAGGGAATGGCAGCTTTACCAATACCATGTAACATTTAATCCAGAGTTGGAATCAAGGCGCCTGCGCCTTGCTTTGCTTTACAGCCATACCGAACTTCTTGGAAAAGCCAAAGTATTTGATGGAGCTATCCTTTTTCTTTCTCAAAAGCTGGAAAATCAGGTGAAGATAAGTGTCTTGTGCACTGTTGCATTACCACAAAGGCACAGTCATCTTAATTATGACCTTTGTGTTGGCAGGATGAAACAGCTGAAACTATCCCCTCCCCAAAACCTTTTGTTTTATTTGTTTAAAATAGTTTAAATAATTTTGTGACCAAGCCATCTCCTCTTATCTGAAGTTTGTTTAGTGTTGGCGGAGGGGATGGTCTAATGAGCTAAACACTAAGATTGAAATAACAGGATCAATTCAGTTCATCATCCTTCCAAGGGAGATATATTGATTTCCATGCATTTTAGTATATGTGGATCTTCAAAAAATGAGGCTTGTCTGCTTTGTGAGGACACTAAAGATGGCACTTCCTGTGAGATTGGAATTTGTAACGATGTCCTTGGCCAAAATTACCCTGCCCACCATCTTCTGATATGTAGAGTTTTACATGCTGGTTGTCTTGTCTGACTTCTGTCCTTCTACCCACAGGTGCCTGCATTTCATTAGTGCTGCATGTATGCATAAATTTTGGCAATCTTTAATTGAGCATAGCTCCCATTTCAACTGTTTGTTATATCTGTTAAGCTAATAGAGGATTTCAGTTTCCCAGGCTGTCAATCTAACACTTTTCAAAGCTTGAAAATACAATATGTTTTTAAAAAGTAGAAAAAGACAGAAGTATAATGTACAGTTTTTTATTTTCTGGGGCTTCACATAGCATACTGAACTGGTTCACTTTACCATATTAAAATTGCTATTGCACTCTAGTCGTATTTCTCGGTGTTTGGTGTCCTTACAAGCACTTCTCAGTCTCAAGTTTTTTAGTAATATTGCAAGTGTTCCAATAGTCTGCAGTTTGAAACATATTACTGGAACAAAAGGTGAGTAAGTGGGGGGGGGAGAAGACTTGTAAACCAGGGAGCTGTTTAAATGGGTTTATGGAAGAAAATGCCACAACCCTTTAGCTTCTTCTGGGTTATACGGTAGCAGTAGTTTTCTGGCACAGAAATAAATTTTAAATCATCAATCACCTTTGCATGATAGGAAAGCTCTGTCTTTGGTAGAGTAATGATTGTGCCAATAAACACAGTGCTCTGGATATGTTGGTTGAAGGCCTGCCTGCCCAGTTAATTTTTGCATTAGTTGCAGTCCTTGTTGTGAATATTAACTTCCTGATCCCAGAAAATCGATGAAAAGACAAATTATCTGAAAAGTAATATAGGATTCATTTTTGGGCAGTTACACTTTTACAACTACTATTCTATATTCAAGGTAAGATGTTGCCTGGATATTGTATGTACCTGTTTTGAATTTTTTCTTAGGTTACAGAATTATCGAGTATAACGAAAAGAGGTGAGACTGTAAATATTACCATTACACTAACAAATCAGCTAGCATCAAGTTCCCCTGTGTGCATTCAGTTTTTCAATATCATCTTCAAAAAGTAAGTGATTTTGAAAGTGTTTGTTTGAGATTAACTGTTAAAGGTGGAGCAAAAAAACATAGCTTTATCAAAAACTTTGTGAAAATTAAACTTCTAAAAAGTTGCATATCTAGTAGCATCTGATTTTTTCAGTTGTTCGGGTTGTAAAAATGTGGGTTGAAAATCTCTTGATGTTTGGTACCTAGTAAAAAAAAATTGTTATGAAATATTTATTGCCAGAAGTAGTTATGGAAAAGATTTTTTTTAAATAAATTTCACTCACAACACCATTTACTCCAGAGAAGCTGCTTCACTTCAGCCAGTAGTGAATTTTGACTGTTGACTATTAAACATAATATACAGATTTCCTGTGCTGTCTTTTTACATGTGTGAAAAACATTCTCAATAGAAGTCAATAAGGGCAAAGCTCTTTACATAATTCTAAGTAAACCTTGGGTTAAGAGTTTCCATGTTGGTTTTTAAAAAAATGTATTGATGGGTTGTGAGATAGAGGGCCACACTTTCAAACACAGCTGAAGAAATTGTGCCCATCCATATATACACACAAATTAAGTAATTGTGATTTACCTAGCACATAAATGTGTATGCAAATAAGAATTTTGTACAGTGCAGTGTTGGCACTATTTTGGATGCTAATTTGGTGTTTGAGATCTCCTGAAATAAAGGAACAGTTATATTACTTAGTTGCTTTTAAACCAAACCTGAACTCAGATGTATTCATAACCCAGCTTTTTACCAGTTCTAACTGACACGTAATAATTCATACTGTCAAGTCAGAAAAGAGCAGCTTACCCACTTTAGAAAACTGATAATTATTTTGGAATAAAATTCACCCTTGTGAGTGGGCCTGCACAATTTCCTACTTACCATTATGTGTCTATAAGTCTTTAACCCAAGTTTTAAGTGGTATTTAAATGATGCATACAGTCTTGTGCAGGTCCTCTCCAGAGCCATGAATTTCATCCGGTGTCAAAGTTTTGTTACCTTTCCAAATGCTAACTAGGGAACAAAATGGCTTCTTACTTTTATTTAAGTTCTTGACAAAATTCTCATTAACTTCATTAGGACCATACTGTGCTCAGGCGTGCAATATCTTTTAACCTAAATATTAAAGAGAACATTTGCAGGAGATGTGTGGTAGCATTACTCTTCTAATAAAATATTCTACTTCATGTGCGTCCGAACAGAATGGGAAAGCCTTTCAGATGAATGCATCTTTGAGCTCTTAAGATAAGAAACAGTGTTAAGTGTGTAAACAAATTATTGTGAAACTGGTATGTTCTATGTTTTCTCAATTAGACCAATTTGTATTGTTTTTGACTGCACACAAAATACTTCGATTTATTTCTGTGGTTCATGTATTTTTGTGGGATTCTGTTTTGTTACTCTCCTGATACTTAGAAAAAAGGTTGGTATTATGTTTGAAGTAGTTATTTTAAGATGTTCAAGGACTGTTATCTCTGAAGTTATGACGTGAAGTGGGATATAGAATACAAAGCAGTATATTTCTAGTTTATTAAAGAAATGTCTGATTAGTGTTATAAGGCAAGATGTTTAAGGCCGAATGATTTCATCTGATTCCATGAGTTTAATTATTTCCTCGAATGTATTGTCTGGAATGTCTTATTCCTATTAAGTGAAATCTCTACTTAATAAATAAATTGGACTTGTACTTCTTTGGGCATTAAAGATATTATGGGTGTGATAGTGCTGTTAGGAAACTTTCTTCTCTTCTCAGCCTAACTATTGTGTTGTGTTGGTGTGCTCTATTAAACAGCTGCCATGGTCCACTTCGGAAAGTGGTGGAGGGGGTGGGGTTCCGCATTTTATTAGTGGATGCAGTGATTCCTGTTTATGCTGCACAGTTCACAAAGTGCTTTGGAAGCCTTCTGATGAAAATGTTAAGATAAATGTGATACTATCATTATTTAGTAGTATTACCTATTATTAAAGCTTTATTTATGTCCAGAATTTTGGGCAGCAGTAGTGATTTCCATTTGAATTTTGAAGTTGGTCAAATTTTTGAGATTCTGCACTTCCTTAACATATTAATAGCTCAATACATGGAATTAATGGAATTGTGTGCATTTGTTAAAGGACATGTTTTTTCTTTTATAAAAAACATTGGAATGAATTCATTTCTTACATTCCATAATGCAGGTATAACTCAACTGTCTTAATCAAATCTCACAGCTGTGTGGCCTCATTGCCCCATACCAAAAGTGTTTGTAAATTGCTAGCACACAGACTTTTTTACTTCACTTATCAATTGTGCCTTAGACCTTTCAATAGAATGGGGTAGTACTAGCTACTGTTGTCCTGAACTCTTGCAGTATTTCCAGTTTGTACTAAGGTATTATAGCTGATATTGGTTTTTGAACTGCCCCTTTTTTCCTTTTGACTGTGTTTCACTGATCTGGATGTGGACTTTTTCTTTTTAATTTTTTTTCTTGCACAGTAGATCGTGAGATTTACTAGATATAGTTTCATTTTCAGGTCCAACTTACTGTCTTGAAACCTGAGCAGTTTCTAGAAGATAGCTTTGTTTGAAGAATTACTCCTGGGGGAATTCTGTGCCACTGCTCGTGCACAGAATTCATGACCTCTGCATATTTCTTTGCTTCCCTGCAGAAAAATGTCTTCTGACAGGGAAGCAAAGGGAGGCCGCAAGAGTTGTCATGTGCCCTTCCCTTGCAGTGCTGACATATTGGTTCAGGCCCCCAGAGCAGCCAGTAGAAATGTAAATCACCGCTGGGGGGTTGCGGGGGGTGGGGGGAGAGGCTGGACAGTCATGTGTGCGTGAGAAAGAGAGATTCTGTCAGTCTTGCTTGCTATTGTGGCACACTCAGCGTGGAGGGGCAGGCTCTATCCCCTGAGGCAGAGCAGAATGTAGCAGCCTGCCTGCTTAGTGAGTTGGACCCATTGTTCTTAGTGAATTCCCCCAGGAGTATAAAATGGGTGTAAAAGTTTTAAGGCTCCTTTACACTGCCAGAATAGTCTAAAGGATCCTTGTTGTAAAGGACAGTGTGGCCTTATAAATGCTTATGGTGCTTTAGTGATTAGAACTGGTCTAAATTTCTGGACTGAACAAATTTTCCTATCAAAATGTGCTCCATGAACTGTTTGCTACTGATCTTTTTGGAGATGGTCAGTAGCCCATATAAATTATGAGTTTGATTCCCCAACCCTCACTTGCTCTTCAGTTGCCTATGATGTAACAGTGAGCATATCATAGAATATCAGGGTTGGAAGGGACCTCAGGAGGTCATCTAGTCCAACCCCCTGCTCAAAGCAGGACTAATCCCCAACTAAATCATCCTAGCCAGGGTTTTGTCAAGCCAGGCCTTAAAAACCTCTAAGGAAGGAGATTCCACCACCTCCCTAGGTAACCCATTCCAGTCTCTCACCACTCTCCTAGTGAGATGGCTGCATCTATTTGTGTTTGATTAATAATTTGAAGTAAAGGCTCAAACCTAGCTAAATTACTATTAGACAAAGGGGGTTTGGGGATTTCCTCCTATGCACCCCACTCCCATTCTCCATCCATTGTATTGTAATTTAAATAAATTACCAAAATAATTGAATCCAGCATGTTTATATTGCATTAGTTTAACAAATGAAATATGCAGAATTTTGCAGAATTTTAAAATATTGTGAGCAGAATTTTTAATTTTTTTTGTACAGAGTTCCCCCAGGAGTCAAGAATATAGCTAGGTTTGAGACTTGCCTTGTGAGTTCAGCTTCTGTTGTGAATTTGGTTAACTTAAAATTTAATGATCTAATAATGAGTTAAAACTATTATCTATTTTCGGTGTGTTCTAAGAATTATACTTATGTGATGTGTTGAAAAATATGCATTAATACATAGGGTTTTGAAAAAGCTGTCCATGTACCAAGTTGGACGGAACTTCTACAGTCCTGTAGACCCAGTGGAAATTCCCCAGCACAAGTAAGGTTTTGGGATTTTTTCCTCCCTTTAATTCTAGAATTTTCTGGTAACAGTTTATGGTAATGTGTAAACCCTTTCCAGTATATCTTGCTGGAGAATAGTTTTAATGTCTGAGCTTTGTGTTTGAACAGCATCCCTGCCATTCTTAAGATGTGCTGAATTGTTAATACAAATTGCAGCAGGAACTTGGGTACAGAATCTCCACTGTAACGCAGAGCAGCAGGAGCTAGGCAAACCAGTGGTGATACTCTTTGTATTACCAGTGCGAGAAGAGAGAGAGGTTATACTTCTTGCATGTTTGTGTAGCAATAAATGTGCAAAACTTAACTTTAAACACATGGCAGCCAAGATGGTGGAAGTGGACCTACATTGTTAAACGTGGGTTAATTCAAAAATAGTTATTTTAAATATTTTTCTTTGCATTCCATAAGACTGACTCTTTGGCCAGGATTTGCTGTTTCCATTACACAGTTCGAGAACAGAGTGATGTTAAGTGCTGACGTGAGCCATAAAGTCCTTCGCAGTGAGACTGTTCTGGAATTCATGACAAGTCTGTATACCAGGATTGACAGACTGTGCTTCATACAAACATGTGAAAAGGAGCTGCTAGGGCTTATTGTGCTTACGAGGTAAAGACATCACTATTTATTTTGCTGTTCTGTTGACTCAGGTGTCCTGTCAACTAGAACTATTTGTACATAGTGGCTTTTTGCACTTCTTTCTACTTTAAAAGTCGTAGTCCATATTAAAAGTTGTAGTGGTTTCTTATGTCATTCATAAATTAAGTGTTCATGAGGCAGGAGATTGCTGTCTATTAAAGGTTATAGGTGTGTCTTCCAGTAGAAAGATCTGCAAAAGCAGGAGGGCATGAAAGAAAGCTGGGTGTCCCATGAAGAGGACAAATATGGAGGTGGATAATGTATGTGGGAGAGAGCTGCTAGTTTGTGTGGATATTGGCCTGGTGGGGGAGGATATTGGAGACCCATCCAGTCACAAGAATATGTACCTCACATGGGAGTGCATTGGGTGTCTCTGCCAGAAAAAGAAACTCCTATGGGAGGCCTCTTTAAGAGGGAGCCTCCCTATCACAGAATTGCTGCCCCTTGAAGAGGCAGTGGGCCATCAGTTTTCTCCCCTCACTGTGACTTTACTGTCTCTAGAATAGAAGACTGAGCTGGCCATTATTGACCTTCCCCCTGCATGATCCTCCTGTTCTGTGGGGATTGGAGCAGGAGAAGCCAAAAAACACCCAGCGGAACCTGGATTTGGACAGGGCTTTGATTTCTTTTGCCTGCTACATATACCACAGTTTCAGAGTAACAGCCGTGTTAGTCTGTATTCGCAAAAAGAAAAGGAGTACTTGTGGCACCTTAGAGACTAACCAATTTATTTAAGCGTAAGCTTTCGTGAGCTACAGCTCACTTCATCGGATGCATACTGTGGAAAGTGTAGAAGATCTTTTTATATACACACAAAGCATGAAAAAATACCCCCCCCCCCACTCTCCTGCTGGTAATAGCTTATCTAAAGTGATCACTCTCCTTACAATGTGTATGATAATCAAGTTGGGCCATTTCCAGCACAAATCCAGGTCGTCCCCCCCCACACACACACACACAAACCCACTCTCCTGCTGGTAATAGCTTATCTAAAGTGACCACTCTCCTTACAATGTGTATGATAATAAGGGTGGGCCATTTCCAGCACAAATCCAGGGTCTAACAAGAACGTCTGGGGGGGGAGAGGTAGGAAAAAAAAAGGGGAAATAGGTTACCTTGCATAATGACTTAGCCACTCCCAGTCTCTATTCAAGCCTAAGTTAATTGTATCCAATTTGCAAATGAATTCCAATTCAACAGCCTCTCGCTGGAGTCTGGATTTGAATTTTTTTTGTTGAAGAATTGCAACTTTCATGTCTGTAATCGCGTGACCAGAGAGATTGAAGTGTTCTCCGACTGGTTTATGAATGTTATAATTCTTAACATCTGATTTGTGTCCATTTATTCTTTTACGTAGAGACTGTCCAGTTTGACCAATGTACATGGCAGAGGGGCATTGCTGGCACATGATGGCATATATCACATTGGTGGATGTGCAGGTGAACGAGCCTCTGATAGTGTGGCTGATGTGATTAGGCCCTATGATGGTGTCCCCTGAATAGATATGTGGGCACAGTTGGCAGCGAGCTTTGTTGCAAGGATAGGTTCCTGGGTTAGTGGTTCTGTTGTGTGGTATGTGGTTGCTGGTGAGTATTCGCTTCAGGTTGGGGGGCTGTCTGTAGGCAAGGACTGGCGTGTCTCCCAAGATTTGTGAGAGTGTTGGGTCATCCTTCAGGATAGGTTGTAGATCCTTAATAATGCGTTGGAGGGATTTTAGTTGGGGGCTGAAGGTGACGGCTAGTGGCGTTCTGTTATTTTCTTTGTTAGGCCTGTCCTGTAGTAGGTGACTTCTGGGAACTCTTCTGGCTCTATCAATCTGTTTCTTCACTTCAAAAAGAAGGATTCTAGGTGGACTCCTCCTGAAGGTCAAAACAGCAGACTGGACTTCTACATAGAGTGCTTCCGCCGACGTGCACGGGCTGAAATTGTGGAAAAGCAGCATCACTTGCCCCATAACCTCAGTCGTGCGGAACAGAATGCCATCCACAGCCTCAGAAACAACTCTGACATCATAATCAAAAAGGCTGACAAAGGAGGTGCTGTTGTCATCATGAATAGGTCGGAATATGAACAAGAGGCTGCTCGGCAGCTCTCCAACACCACTTTCTACAAGCCATTACCCCCTGATCCCACTGAGGGTTACCAAAAGAAACTACAGCATTTGCTCAAGAAACTCCCTGAAAAAGCACAAGATCAAATCCGCACAGACACACCCCTGGAACCCCGACCTGGGATATTCTATCTACTACCCAAGATCCCTAAACCTGGAAATCCTGGGTGCCTCATCATCTCAGGCATTGGCACCCTGACAGCAGGATTGTCTGGCTATGTAGACTCCCTCCTCAGGCCCTACGCTACCAGCACTCCCAGCTACCTTCGAGACACCACTGACTTCCTGAGGAAACTACAATCCATCGGTGATCTTCCTGATAACACCATCCTGGCCACTATGGATGTAGAAGCCTTCTACACCAACATTCCACACAAAGATGGACTACAAGCCGTCAAGAACACTATTCCCGATAATGTCACGGCTAACCTGGCGGCTGAACTTTGTGACTTTGTCCTTACCCATAACTATTTTACATTTGGGGACAATGTATACCTTCAAATCAGCGGCACTGCTATGGGTACCTGCATGGCCCCACAGTATGCCAACATTTTTATGGTTGACTTAGAACAACGCTTCCTCAGCTCTCGTCCCCTAACGCCCCTACTCTATTTGCGCTATATTGATGACATCTTCATCATCTGGACCCATGGAAAAGAAGCCCTTGAGGAATTCCACCATGATTTCAACAATTTCCATCCCACCATCAACCTCAGCCTGGTCCAGTCCACACAAGAGATCCACTTCCTGGACACTACAGTGCTAATAAACGATGGTCACATAAACACCACCCTATACCGGAAACCTACATGCCTCCAGCTTTCACCCTGACCACACCACACGATCCGTTGTCTACAGCCAAGCTCTGCGATACAACCGCATTTGCTCCAACCCCTCAGACAGAGACAAACACCTACAAGATCTCTATCAAGCATTCTTACAACTACAATACCCACCTGCGGAAGTGAAGAAACAGATTGATAGAGCCAGAAGAGTTCCCAGAAGTCACCTACTACAGGACAGGCCTAACAAAGAAAATAACAGAACGCCACTAGCCGTCACCTTCAGCCCCCAACTAAAACCCCTCCAACGCATTATTAAGGATCTACAACCTATCCTGAAGGATGACCCAACACTCTCACAAATCTTGGGAGACAGGCCAGTCCTTGCCTACAGACAGCCCCCCAACCTGAAGCGAATACTCACCAGCAACCACATACCACACAACAGAACCACTAACCCAGGAACCTATCCTTGCAACAAAGCTCGCTGCCAACTGTGCCCACATATCTATTCAGGGGACACCATCATAGGGCCTAATCACATCAGCCACACTATCAGAGGCTCGTTCACCTGCACATCCACCAATGTGATATATGCCATCATGTGCCAGCAATGCCCCTCTGCATGTACATTGGTCAAACTGGACAGTCTCTACGTAAAAGAATAAATGGACACAAATCAGATGTTAAGAATTATAACATTCATAAACCAGTCGGAGAACACTTCAATCTCTCTGGTCACGCGATTACAGACATGAAAGTTGCGATATTACAACAAAAAACTTCAAATCCAGACTCCAGCGAGAGACTGTTGAATTGGAATTCATTTGCAAATTGGATACAATTAACTTAGGCTTGAATAGAGACTGGGAGTGGCTAAGTTATTATGCAAGGTAACCTATTTCCCCTTGTTTTTTCCTACCCCCTCCCCCCCTCAAATGTTCTTGTTAAACCCTGGATTTGTGCTGGAAATGGCCCACCTTGATTATCATACACATTGTAAGGAGAGTGATCACTTTAGATAAGCTATTACCAGCAGGAGAGTGGGGTGGGGGGAGGTATTTTTTCATGCTTTGTGTGTATAAAAAGATCTTCTACACTTTCCACAGTATGCATCCGATGAAGTGAGCTGTAGCTCACGGAAGCTTATGCTCAAATAAATTGGTTAGTCTCTAAGGTGCCACAAGTACTCCGTTTCTGTGTACCACAGTGTGACTCTTATCTTTCTTTTTTTATTCTGATTTTTAAACAGAGCCTTCTGGTGTCTGATGTTGGGCCACAGTTCAACCTCTCTTGGGGCTAGGTAGCACACCATTTTAGTGTGTTTTTCTCTCTGTTTGGATTGCTCTTGCAGCACCTCTTCCTTCTGGCCTGGAAGGAATGATGGATATGTACTCCTTGAATTTGATGACTTCAAAGCTTGCACACTGATCCTGCAAAGACGTATGCATGTCATTATTTTTAGGGTGCTGTGAGTAATTCCAGTGGCCTCAGTGGGAATACTTGCAGTAGATAAAATTAATGCATGCGTGTGTCTTTGCTGGTTTGGAGCCTTGGATTTTTTTTTTTAAACAATTCAGTGTAGTTAAAATTAAGTTATTAGAGTAAATATGTTTCTTCTGGTACATCTATGTTAAAACTGTCTTTTGTAAATTAATCAGTCTGGTTTGCAGTAATATTTGATCAGATTTTTTTTTTAAGTTTTTATTGTACTACTGAAAATTCATTAAAGGTGCAAGTTTTATCCTCTGAGAAAATATAGACGACAACATCATGTAAAACTGTTAAGCGAAGTACTGATAATATTTGTTGTGCCATTCTAAGCTTCCCCCCCACATATTTCCAAATGGACAAGTCTCTGTACTGGAGAAGACTTATGATTGCAGTCATTTATACCACACTTAAATAGGCCAAGCAATTAAATCCCCTCACTTATTCTGCATTTTCATAGATATAACAATAAAACCTACCGTATTGATGATATTGACTGGTGCGTGAAGCCAACGGACACATTTCCAAAACGTGATGGCACTGAAATCTCTTACGTTGATTATTATAAGCAGGTAGGTTAAAAACTAGGAAGCTGTTACAAACAAAAAAAATGTTTTATATTATTTTGTATGGTCGCTTCTAAATGTACTGGTGCTGTAGTTTTGGCAAGTATGACCAAGGTTTTCTATATTAAACACAAAAAACACAAAAAAGGAACCATTTTTAGTAGTATGATGTACATTGGAAATACAATACTATTACATTCGGATGTTTAAAATTTCTTTTACTAATAGACTCTGGGAACACTTTGCCATGTTCTAGGATGAGGAACTGTTTGTAAAGAGTTTTGGAGATGAAATAGTTCTTTATAGGTGTGAAATATTAACAGCATTCTATATATTAGAGCATTTGGCTTACCCTCTTACGAAAAGTAATAGAACTTTAACTTGTTCCATTGTCTTTAAAATATGCTCAGGACAGAGTGCTCTTGGCAAGTAAGAGCAAACATTGTTCCATCCATAAACATACATGTGTAAAAAATAAGTTGCGGTGAATTCCTAAGAATAATGATGTTTCACACTTACGCGGTACTTACATATTTGAAGCACTTTATGAACATTAATAAAATCATGAGTACACTTAGTGTGTGGCAAAAAGCATTTTCACACTCATCGCTACTGTATTGTATTCTATTAGTAAAAGTAATTTTAAATATCTAAAAATACTTAAATATCTAAAAATCTATATTACCAATGTACAATAAAACTAGAAATAGTCCCTTTTTATGTTTAATGTGCTTCAAAGCACATAAATGTGCTAATATGGAAAAAATCTGCTCATACTCTTAAGATGCTGCATGTACAATACACATTAAAAGGTGTTATATTTCATTAGTTCCAGTGCTGGGAACACAACTTTACAGTAGTTAGAATGTCATCCATCTTTGCCCTTGTTCATATGTTTGTTTAAGGGCAGGCTTACGTTTGGTCTTATTGCAGGCATCCTATCCTAATCACATTTTGAGACATTAGATCGAGGTAAAGTATTGCTGCTTTTCATTTAAAGGTTTAATTAGGCCAAAAGATAAAATTGGGACTGTTCACACTTGTTGGGTGCATTTGGCCTTGTACCTTCAATTATACTTTTCCTGAATGGTCTTATTGTTAGTGCCAGAGTAAATTCGGTAACTCCACTGATTTATACTGGTATAACTGATAACAGAATCTGGCCTTTCATTGTAATTATTGATGCAGCTATATAAAGTAGCTAGCTAGTCTGATACCTCCCTTTATTTCTACACGTATAAAGTCACTTTATACATTTTGATTCCATTTTCTCCTTTGTTAGTGTCTGAGTTGTATTGGAGGTGATGGTGAATTAGAACCTCTGTCTTTATAATATGAACTGGTTCTTTACAAATACAAGAAAATACAGAAAGGGAGGGATTGGCATGTTGATATGCAGAGAAGACAATATTTCATTCTTATCCCTTTTGGTTGGCCAGAAATCACTTTCACTGGAAGCAAAAGATTATTCTAAATACATGTGGAAACCAGAAAAGGAATATAGTAGGTGATGGTGGCGGCAGCATGAAAACCGTAGCAGAAAATATCATACAAGAAAACTTAAGATTCTGTACTGCTTTGTACCTTGTGTAGGTATTTAGACCTGTGTAAAATATTAGCCATTCCTATTTGGTAGCGATTAACAGTGGAGTCAGGCCCAATATCTTTCCAGAAAGTAGTTTTGAGTGATGTTAGAAGCACAGGATAAAAATGTAGGGCTAGATTCTCAGTGTACTGGACCTCACTCTCTGCCCTTCCCCCTAATCCTGGGGGCTGTTTTTGGCAACTGGTGCAATTTAGAACAGTCTCTGTTGTGAATTATGTCTAGTTAGCTATGGTTCCTGAGGATCCATCCCCTGAGCTGGGGATAGCTGAAGCACTGCCTGCTTCGGCTCTTGCACTGTATGCCCTATACATCGGGAGAGTAAGGAATGACTGGTTTAGAGGTATCTATGCCAGTTTTACCACACAGGAGTTCCTCTACACAAGAGGAATCCCATGTGGTTGGGAAAATCTGCTTTCCTTCTCCTTTGTACCTCTGGGGGAGGGGGGGTGTATCTCTATATGTGGACAAGTTTAATTTGGTCTTTATTGTACAGCCCAGAACACAGCCAGTGGAATACTTGCAGCTTATGAGCAGATTTGACTAATTATCTGGAATGTGGTGCAGTGTCTCCTGATTAACTTTTACCTCAATAATATTTCACCTTACAGCAGTATGATATAGTCCTGACTGACCTAAATCAGCCTGTGCTGGTTAGCCGATTGAAAAGTAAGCAGAATAGCACTGTTGAACCCCGTGTTGTCCACCTGATCCCTGAGCTGTGCTATCTAACAGGTAAACCACACTTAACTTATAAATCTTGTCTGATCCAGCAGCTAGGTAATGTAGGCTGACAGCAAAAGAGGACAGGGAGCACTTGGAATGGTATTTAATTAGCAAAATGACAGTATATTAAACATACTCTGATTCAGTATGATAGGGAAGCATGAGGCAGAACCAGACCTGGCTGCTGAAAATAGCTCCTTAGCTTGTGTGTCATATGGAAACTGCACTAGGGCCTCTGAGGGTATATCTACACAGTATTTGGGAGCGAGCCTCCCAGCCCGGCTGATAGAGCTAGCACAAACCTGAGTCTGTAAAAATAGCTGTTTGAGGTTTCAGCTTGGGCTGGAGCTCTGGTTCTGAAGCCTAGAGAGGAGGCAGGCTCGGAGATTTGCTGCTGTGGGCTGTGTAGACATACCCTTTTATTCAATTTGGGATGGGGTTGGAGAGAACCAAGCACTCCTAATGCCGAAAAGTCCTGGGTTAATTAGGCAAAGGAATATGACAGACACCAGTACCACCCCACTGCCCCCAACATAAGAGGTTCTCCTTATGCCATGCTAGGTCCCTGTGTTGGGGGGGGGCGGGGCAGTGAGGACCTAAGGAGGTGATAGGGACAAGTAACCCTCGCGCAATTAAACAATAATAGAATACCATTTATTTAAATATTTTTGGATGTTTTCTACATTTTCAAATATATTGATTTCAATTACAACACAGAATACAAAGTGTACAGTGCTTACTTTATATAATAATTTTTTTATTGCAAGTATTTGCACGGTAAAATAACCAAAAGAAATAGTATTTTTCGATTCCCGTAATACAAGTACTGTAGTACAATCTCTTTATCATGAAAGTTGAACTTACAAATGTAGAATTATGTACAAAAAAACTGCATTCACAAGTAAAATAATGTAAAATTTTAGAGCCTGCAAGTCCACTCAGTCCTACTTCTTGTTCAGCCAATTGCTCAAACAAACAAGTTTGTTTACATTTGCAGGAGATAATGCTGCCCGCTTCTTGTTTACAGTGTCACCTGAAAGTGAGAACAGGCATTCTCATGGCACTGTTGTAGCCGTCATCGCAAGATATTTATGTGCCAGATGCACTGAAGATTCATGTGTCCCTTCATGCTTCAACCACCATTCCAGGGGACATGCGTTCATGCTGATGATGGGTTCTGCTTTATAACGATCTAAAGCAGTGTGGGCTGACGCATGTTCATTTTCATTATCTGAGTCAGATGCCACCAGCAGAAGGTTGATTTTTTTTTTTTTTTGGTGGTTTGGGTTCTGTAGTTTCCGCATCAGAGTGTTGCTCTTTTAAGACGTCTGAAAGCACGCTCCACACCTCATCGCTCTCAGGTTTTGGAAGGCACTTCCGATTCTTAAGTCTTGGGTCGAGTGCTGTAGTTACCTTTAGAAATCTCACATTGGTACCTTCTTTGTGTTTTGTCAGATCTGCTGTGAAGGTGTTCTTAAAATGAACAACGTGCTGGGTCATCATCTGAGACTGCTATAACATGAAATATATGGCAGAATGCGGGTAAAACAGAGCAGGGGACATACTATTCTCCCCCAAGAAGTTCAGTCGCAGATGTAATTTTACGCATTTTTTTAACGAGCATCATCATCATGGAAGCATGGCCTCTGGAGTGGTGGCCGAAGAGTGAAGGGGCATACAAATGTTTAGCATATCTGACATGGAGGTACCTTGCAATGCCATTTACAAAAGTGCCATGCAAATGCCTGTTCTCATTTTCTGGTGACATTGTAAATAAGAGGAGGACAGCATTATCTCCTGTAAATATAAACAAACTTGTTTGTCTTAGCAATTGGCTGAACAAGAAGTAGGACTGAGTGGACTTATAGGCTCTGAAGTTTTACATTGTTTTATTTTTGAGTGCAGTTATGTAACAAAAAAAATCTAAGTTTCACTTTCATGACAAAGATTGCACTACAGTCAGTACTTGTATGAGGTGAATTGAAAAATACTATTTCTTTTGTTTATCATTTTTACAGTGCAAATATTTATAATAAAAAATAATATACTCTTGGATTTCAATTACAACACAGAATACAATATATATGAAAATGTAGAAAAACATCCAAAATATTTTATACATTTCAGTTGGTATTCTATTGTTTAGCAGTGCGATTAAAACTGCGATTAATTGCGATTAATTTTTTTTTGAGTTAATTGCGTGAGTTAACTGCAATTAATCAACAGTCCTAAACAGTTATTTAACTTAAACTAGAAACAGGAGCCTATATGAGATACGTCTAGGTATGTGTGTGCTTGGGCAATTAGCTTACCCTCACTGTTTGTTTCCTAATTTGTAAAATAAGGATAAATGATACCTATCATACAGGTGTGTTGAGAGGCTTAATTGGCTAGATCTTTTTTTGATTTAAAACTGTTGTAAATCAGGAGCAAATCAGTTGAAGTTCATAGGTTTACACCAGTGCAAGATCAGAATCAGGACCCTGGTGATCAGATAGTGCTTTGAAAATGTAAAATGCTACATAAATCCTAATTGTTATTTTGGAATTCGCTTCAGCCAACAGGTTCAACAGTGATCCGCATGACGGAGACTCAGATTCATTTTCTTATGTTTCAAGACAGTGATAGTCTTTTCAGTACTTTATATGCTATGTGGAGTTACATTATCTAAGGGAAGAGAAAAATTAAATTGTTATAGTGGGTTCTCATATGGGTCATTGTTAGTTTCTTTACAAGAGTTGTGTGTGTTTTCAGTTGACCATTTTATTCTGCCAGTATTTAGCAGTTATTTTCCTTGTCACTAAACAACTTCTTTAAATATTCATGAGTGAAGTGCTGTGTATATGCTGCACTGGGGAGAACTAGGCTTATATTTTAGATATTCAGGAAGTGGGAGAACTTTCACGTTTGCTTTGCAGAAAATGGAGGAGTTCTTCAAATGCTTGCTCATGTCAGTGCCATGTTAGGTGTGTGCGCCCCCTTGGCTGTTGGAGATTTTTGCCTTAGTGGTATCTGTAGGGCCAGCTCTGGCGCCTCCTGCAGCCTTGCGCTTTTGCACTGGTATATGAGGTGCCGTTAGCCCTGTGCCCTCTCAGTTCCTTCTTACTGCTCATGACAGTTGTTCTTGTGACTGCAAGCACTTACAGTGGTTCTCTTTCATAGTTTCTTGTATATAGTTGTTCAGTAGAGTTAGTATTTTGTAGTTAGTAAATTAGAGTTAGTTAATGGTCCCGTTAGGGACATTATCCTAGGCATGGGGCATGTCCTGGTCCCCGGGCTTCAAACCATGTTCCGCTTGCCATAAATCTGTGCTGATCAGTGACTCCTATGCAAGTTGTCTGAAGTGTTTGGGGGAGACGCACGTTTAAGATAAGTGCAGAATTCGTAAGAACTTTAGGCCAAGGACTCAAAAGGACAGAGGTATCTGTTTGAAAGCCCTCCTGATGGAGGCTGCTCTGATACCTGCCTCAGAACCATTCCATTCTGACTCTGCACTGGGCACGTTCTCATTGGTATGGAGTGCTCCACTGGCCCTGGGCTCACCCTGGCACAATTTGCCATCGCTGATGCCAAGAAAGAGGTGCAAAAAACAGCAGGAGTGTTCCCCGGTGCTGAGCAAGGACAGGAAAGGGAGGGCAGGTAAAGGACCCATGTTTGGCCACCTGCCTTCGGTGGAGTGGCAAGGGGCAGCCTCTTCATCAAGGGCCCTGAGCCCACCCAGGGAACTACCTCAGACTCCTGGGAGCGGTAGGGGACCCGTACATATAACAGTTCCTTCGACGTGGAAGCATTTCAAGCAGCCAGGGACCTGATGGCCCTCCCAGTACCGCCTATGCAACGGGCTCTCCAGTCAGCGGCAGAGTGAGCGAAGGCTCCTCCTTCCAAATGGAAGCTCTCCATGGGACCACCGCACTCGGGCACTCGGTTGTTGCCAGTCCCGGAGTCACGGCACCAGTCCTTCACATTACGGCCCTGATTTCCTATACCACAACCACAGTCTCCGATCCCGCGGCCCAGGTCTCTGGCTCTATGTTCACGCTCTCCCGCTTCATGATGTGGCTCACTGACCTTGCAATGTCAGTCCCCACTCTCCCGGTATCAGCTGCCCTCCTCTCGGCAACAGTTGTGATGCTGCAGCACCAATTGCTGACCCCTCGAAGGTCCTCAACGTGGTCTCCAGCTCGGCGCCACTCTCCACCATTTCGACTCCAGTCCCTGCCTAAGCAGTACGTTCTCCGGAACGCTGCCAGTCACCTTCCTCGCAGCTCTGCTTTCTGGCCTCCTGTCAGGGCTGACTGAGGGAGGCACCAACTGCCCTGCCATGGTCCCCGAGAGAGGAGTCTTCCTTGGAGTCAGAGGGGGAGTTCAGTTCGCAGCCACAGAAGCATTGGTCAGCCTGGACACCGGACTTTAGAGCTGGACCTGCAGCTCCCCATGATACCAGGCCTGTACTCTCACCAATCATCCGCAGCCACTTCCAACAAGCGGTCTGCGGCACCGCCTACACTGGTGCAGAAGCCAGATTTGGTCTCTGATGCTGGTACTGAAGGGCAAGTGTCAGTTTCAAGGGAGACTTCCCCGGTAGAAGGTGCCACAGCCCCTCCCTGGTATTGTCTTCATCCTCCTCATCCCCGGATGAAGCAGTTGCAGGTCTCTCCCACCAGATGACTTTCGGCCTACCAGGAGGCGCTCATAGAGCCAACACATAGCCTCTTTGACATCCTGGTGGCTGCAGCACTCTCTAAGGTTGCACTGCCAGTGCATGAAGGGGTGCTGAAAGTGGTCAAGGCCCTTTGGCAGACCCCGTCCCCTTTGCCACCAATGTCTAAGAGGGTATGTGATGTTACGAGTGTAATATAATATCTCATTGAAAGATGACAGGGCCAGAAAGAGTTAATTAACTCACCGACTGACCTGACCCATGGCCGAAATTTAGAGACTGGTTAGGAAGATATGTAAATGAATAGAGCTTTGAAATGCAAGCCTGTATTATTGTTAGAGATAGAAGAGATGTTTGCTCAGGTCTTGTGATGTAAACAAACAAGTTTTGTCTATTGCTATAGCTTTGATTCAAAGATCAAAAAAGAATATTAACATATATTTGAGTGAAATAATAGTATTGTCTGTGTCTCTTTGAAGGTTGTTATAACCTGTGTCTGATCTGTTTAATGGATAAATTATCCTGGGCTAATTGCCATGATGTTTGGAAGAAGGAATGTTAAGCCTATTCTTTTCTCAGGCCAAAAGGCTGCAGGAAATGTATAAAAATCTTGGGACACGATCCTTCTTCATCTCAGATCTGCTTTGGGTTTCAAGAGGGGGAACCTTAAGCCATAAGGATTGAGATCCCCAGTCACTGACTGGAGTCACCCCGAATATGGACATTTGACTATACCCTATGGACTATTTCTAAAAGGACTTTTGGCAACTATAAGCTCATATGTGCTATGTATCTGAACCTCAAGAATTCAATTCAAGTCTGTATGTATCTTGATCTTTTAACCAACATTCTCTTTTTTTTCTTTTTTAATAAATTTTAGTTTAGTTAATAAGAATTGACTATAAGCGTGTATTTTGGGTAAGATCTGAGTTACAATTTGTCCTGGGTATGAGGCTTGGTCCTTTGGGGTCAGGAGAACCTTTTCTTTTATACGATGAAATAAGATTTTCAAAATTTATCATCATATGTTTGACATATGTGTCTGGATGGAGGCCTGAGGCTGGGTACTTTAAGTGAACTGCATTATTTGGACTTCTGAGTAACCAGTGAGGTACTATAGAAGCTGTTTTGTGCTGGCTTGGTAAATCTAAGTACTGGAATATCCACCAGCATTTAGGGTTTGTCTGCCCCGTTCTATTTGGAGTTCACCCTGATTGAGTGACCTCAGCTGGCTCCCACAGGCAGCACCGTCACAGGGCAGAAAAGAAATTTTATGAGCTTGACAAGTGCTACGAATACTTATATTCACACCCGCCTCCAGCATCTCTGGTAGCGTCTGCTGCAAATGAGCAGGACAGGCAAAAGCCATGCCTAAAAACAAGGACGCTAGAAAACTGGACCTCTTTGGGAGAAAAATTTATTTTACTGCCAGGCTCCAACCTAGAATATCTAACCAGCAAGCATTGTTGGGGAGATATAATTTCAATATCTTGGATTCGTTGAGTAAACTCCCTGCCACAAGAACTTGGACAGGAATTCACGTCCATCCTGAAGGAGGGTAGAACGGTAGCCAGAGCCTCTCTCCAGATGGCGTTGGATGTGGCTGATTCGGTGACCAGGTCAATGGCCTCTGCTATATCCATGAGTCGCAACTTATGGCTGTCCCAAGAAGTGCAGCAGCCCATTCAGGACCTTCCATTTGAGGGCAAAGCTTTGTTTTCAGAGTAAATGGATACCAGGCTGCACAGACTGAAAGATTCTTGTATCATGCTTCGCTCCTTGGGACTGTACATGCCGCAGGCCGACATTTCCGGCCGCCTCCACTGCCTAGATTCTCGGGTCCGCCACAGAAGAGCTCCTACAAGAGAAGGGAGAGACACAAAGCTGTTAAATGTTATCCCACCCCATCCTCCTCAGCTGCCCAGTTGGGGCCCGTGCGACACTCAGGTGGCCCATGGCAGGCATTTTGAGGGTGCTCCCGAGGACAGTATTTCAGTCTGGCCCTGGGATCCATCCCTTCTCCTGTTTCTGAACTGCTTGTCTCCTTTCCTCACTGCATGGGCGTTGGGTGCTCAACACCATTACAACTGGCTACACTCTGCAGTTTTCCTCCATCCCTCCTCACTCTCCCTTTTCAGGGACGCTTCTCATGAGCAGCACCTTGTCCAGGAGGTGGAAACCCTCCTACAGATAGGAGCCATAGAGGAAGTTCCTCAAAATATGAGGGGAAAGGGAATTTATTCCCAGTATTTCCTAATCCCAAAGGCAGCTTTAGACCCATCCTAGACCTGCATCGCCTCAACAAATATGTCAAGAAGTTGAAGTTTTGCATGGTCTCCCTGGCCTCCATCATCCCCTCTTTTGATCCATTTCCTGTTTCCACATTTCTGTTTTCCATGAACACAGGAGATTCCTCCGATTCATAGTGGGCCGATGCCATTTACAATTCATGGTGCTTCTCTTCGACCTTTTGTCTGCTATGAGGGTCTTCACAAAGTGTATAGTAGTAGTGGCCGCTTACCCGAGACGTCAAGGGGTATAGATCTACACATACCTCGATGACTGACTTGTCAGAGGCAGATCACGAGCACAGGTTCAGCACAGCCTCAGTCTGGTGCTGGCCACCTGTCAGGATCTGGGCCCACTTATAAACTAGCGGAAATCAACCCTGACCCCAGTTCAGGAGACAGAGTTTATAGGGGCAGCACTCAATTCTACTCAGGCCAGGGCCTTTCTGCCAGAGTCCCTGTTCCGAGCCATGTTGGACCTCATCACACATGTAAGAGCCCACCCGCTCAAGACTGCTCAGGTATGCCTCAAGGCTCTGGGCCATATGACAGCATGTACTTAAGTGGTCCAGCATGCACGTCTATGCTTCAAGCTCCTGCAGACGTGGCTGGTGTTGGTTTATGCTCCTGGCAGACATAATTTGGATCTAGTGGTCACAGTCCCATCGCACATCCTGTCATCCCTGACCTGGTGGATGGACCCCCGATCAGTGTTGGAAGGAATTCTCTTCGTGGCCCAATCTCCATCGATAACATTGGTCTCCAGTGCTTTGGATCTGGGGTGGAGAGCCCAACTCGATGACCTCAGCACGCAAGGTCTTTGGTCACAGGAGGATCATGCCCTCCATATAAATGTTAAGGAATTCAGGGCTATATGCTTGGCCTGCCAGGTGTTTCTTCCTTACCTGAGGGGCAGAGTGGTTCAAATCCTGATGGACAGTACTGGCGTGATGTTCTATATCAACAAGCAAGGTGGAGCTCTCTCGTCAGCTCTATGCCAAGAGGCTCTCCAGTTATGGGATTTCTGTGTACAGCATGCCATTCATCTCGTGGCATCACACCTTCTGGGTGTCAGGAATGTGCTGGCAGATCTCCTCAGGAGGTCCTCTCATCTTGCTACGAGTGGTCACTCCACCCAGAGGCAGTCAGTGTGATCTTCCAGAGGTGGGGGACTTCCTAGGTGGACCTGTTGGCATCCAGGCAGAACAGAAAGTGTCACCAGTTCTGCTCGACCTGCAGGCTCACCAGAGGTTCCCTCTCTGATGCCTTCCTACTTCCATGGATGGAGTCACTACTATACACCTTTCCGCCAGTATCTCTGGTTCTTCTTCAAGTGCTTGCTCATGTTGATTCCATTCTAGGTGTACGCACGCCCATGTGCGTGGCTGTCTGAGATTTTTGCCTTAGCGGTACCCGTAGGGTCGGATGTGGTGCCCTCTGGAGTGCTTTGCCCCTGGTGCAGTATATCAGGTACTGCTGGCCCTACACCCTCTCAGTTCCTTCCTACCGCCCATGGTTGTCAGTCGGAGTGCCTTCCTTGCTCGTCAAGGACTTGTGGTTACTTCCTTTGGACTTTGTGCGTTTTGGCTTTGTGTATAGTTATCTTTAGTGTTAAATACCTGTTAATTGTAGTAGTTAGTGTTAGTAGCTAGGTCCCAGCGGGGACTTTGCCCTGGGTGAGGCATGCCCCAGTCTCTGGGCTCTAAGCACTGCGACTCCTGTAACAGGCCTATGCCTATTAGCGACCCCCACGGCGGCTGTCTCAAGTGCTTGGGGGAAACGCACGTTAAAGAGCGGTGCCATATTTGTAAGAACTTTGAGCCTTGCACACAGAAGGAGAGAGACATCAGGCTTAGAGCCCTCCTTATGGAGTCCACCCAGCTCCCAAGCCATCTTGGCACGAATCTCCCAGCACCTCAACATCAGCGCGAAGTGTGCCACCGGGGCCCTCTTGACACTGCTCCATGTTGCCGTTGCCGAAGAAAAGGGCCAAGAAGCACGGTTCCCCGGCACCAACGAAGAAGGGCCAGTTGGCTGTGAACAAGAAGTGAGCCCCGAGCCGCCTGCCTACACCGGAGCCCTGCTGTCAGCCCTCCCTGGTCGGGGCCGTCAGCCTGACAAAAGGTCCTGCTTCGACTTCTGTGAGCGGAACTGGACCTGCTTCCCTGCTGGCACTGATCCCGAAGGCCCAGGCGTTGAAGGAGCACAGGCCTCCGCCCACGCAACCAGAGCCACCAGTGCCGCAGCCTTTGGCTAAGGCTCCCCAAGAGGGCAAAGCAGCTGACAAGGCTCCTCAAGAAGCGGTGGAGCACCGCCAATCCCTTGAGACAATGGCACGCTCTCCACCGCCAGTCGCCAATGCCGATGTTGAGATTGACAAGGACTTACCACTGGTTGCCAGCTCCACAGTCTCCGTGGTCTCAATGTGGCTCTCTGGGAGGGAGGCGCCAGTCCCCATATTACTGACGCCAGTCACCGTCCCCAAGATCGTCATCCCGGCGCCATTCCCAGTCACTGACACTGTGGGAACAATCTCCTTCCTGCCTCCAATCTCCTTGGCACTGCACCTGCTCACCATACTGTCAGCACCAGTCCTCTCGGCCGGGGAACTGATCTCCGGTATCAGTGGTCTCTAGGCAGACCCAGGCATTGATAGCCCCTCCATCGTCTCTGGAAGGGAGCTCCTCTGGTACCAAGGGCCGCTTCAGCCTGTCACCCTGGCCTCAGCAGCAGGACTGGGCGTCAGAGCCGACAGCAGTGGCAGCTGGACAGTGACAGCCAGGGCAGTGGCCTGCTCAGTGGCAGTGTTGGAATGTCTGGGGGGTTTCAGTCATGGCGATGCCCCCATCGGTCCATTTGTTGGCCACCGCCATGGAACAGCGGCCTCTGGCACCGGGCCTGGCACCAGAGGAGCACCCGGTGGCCGACCCTCCAGAGGCTGTGCCTACCTCCAACCCATCCTCCCCAGCAGAGGAGGAGGAACAGGCCCCCCTCCGCCCATACAGTTGTCCTCGTACTCCCCGGATGAGGCGGTCACGGGCCCATCCAGCGCCAGCCCACCTGATGACTTTAAGGACCACCAGGCCCTGCTCCAGCGCTGATATTGGAACCCTCCTCCCCCCCCCCGGTTCAAAGTCCAGCTGCTGCTCCACCCAGCCTTTTTACCAAAAGTGGTCTCACAGTTCCATGGTCATCAGGACACGTTTCTACTGGTGTTCTTTCCGAAACCTCACAAACCCAGCAAGGAGCGCAGGTTGCATACTCTGAATGTTAGATGAGCCTTGGCCTTCTACATCGAAAGAACTAGACCCTTCCATAAGTTGGCACAGCTCTTTGTCGCAGTGGCAGACAGTATGAAAGGTCTGCCGATCTCCTCAGAGAATTTCCTTGTAGATAACCACCTGCATCAAGTTTTGTTATGAACAAGCAAAGGTATCACCACTAGCGATTGTATCTGCTCACTCCACCAAAGCGCAAGCCTCATCAGCAGCCTTCCTCACACAGGTGCCAATTCAAGACATCTGCAGAGCCGCTACTTGGTCTTGAGTCCGTGCCTTTGCATCCCATTATAACATCACCCAGCAGGCTCGGAACGATGTCAGCTTTGGCAGAGCAGTGTTGCAAACAGCACATCCGACAACTCTGAGCCCACCTCCAGGGGGATACTGCTTGTGAGTCACCAAACATGGAATCGGCATGAGCAAGCACTCGAAAAAGAAAAGACGGTTACTAATCATAGAATGGAATATCAGGGTTGGAAGGGACCTCAGGAGGTCATCTAGTCCAACCCTCTGCTCAAAGCAGGACCAATTCCCAACTAAATCATCCCAGCCAGGGCTTTGTCAAGCCTGACCTTAAAAACCTCTAAGGAAGGAGATTCCGCCACCTCCCTAGGTAACACATTCCAGTGCTTCACCACCCTCCTAGTGAAAAAGTTTTTCCTAATATCCAACCTAAACCTCCCCCACTGCAACTTGAGACCATTACTCCTTGTTCTGTCATCTGCTACCACTGAGAACAGTCTCGATCCATTCTCTTTGGAACCCCCTTTCAGGTAGTTGAAAGCAGCTATCAAATCCCCCCTCATTCTTCTCTTCTGCAGACTAAACAATCCCAGTTCCCTCAGCCTCTCCTCCATAAGTCATGTGTTCCAGACCCCTAATCATTTTTGTTGCCCTCCGCTGGACATTTTCCAGTTTTTCCACATCCTTCTTGTAGTGTGGGGCCCAAAACTGGACACAGTACTCCAGATGAGGCCTCACCAATGTTGAATAGAGGGGAACGATCACGTCCCTCGATCTGCTGGCAGTGCCCCTACTTATACATCCCAAAATGCCATTGGCCTTCTTGGCAACAAGGGCACACTGTTGACTCATATCCAGCTTCTCATCCACTGTAACCCCCAGGTCCTTTTCTGCAGAACTGCTGCCTAACCATTCAGTCCCTCGTCTGTAGCGGTGCATGGGATTCTTCCATCCTAAGTGCAGAACTCTGCGCTTGTCCTTGTTGAACCTCATCAGATTTCTTTTAGCCCAATCCTCTAATTTGTCTAGGTCCCTCTGTATCCTATCCCTACCCTCCAGTGTATCTACCTCTCCTCCCAGTTTAGTGTCATCTGCAAACTTGCTGAGGGTGCAATCCACGCCATCGTCCAGATCGTTAATGAAGATATTGAACAAAACTGGCCCGAGGACCAACCCTTGGGGCACTCCACTTGATACCGGCTACCAACTAGACATGGAGCCATTGATCACTACCCGTTGAGCCCGACAATCTACCCGGCTTTCTATCCACCTTATACTCCATTCATCCAGCCCATACTTCTTTAACTTGCTGGCAAGAATACTGTGGGAGACCGTGTCAAAAGCTTTGCTAAAGTCAAGGAACAACACGTCCACCGCTTTCCCCTCATCCACAGAGCCAGTTATCTCGTTATAGAAGGCAATTAGATTAGTCAGGCATGACTTGCCCTTAGTGAATCCATGCTGACTGTTCCTGATCACTTTCCTCTCCTCTAAGTGCTTCAGAATTGGTTCCTTGAGGACCTGCTCCATGATTTTTCCAGGGACTGAGGTGAGGCTGACTGGCCTGTAGTTCCCAGGATCCTCCTTCTTCCCTTTTTTAAAGATTGGCACTACATTAGCCTTTTTTCAGACGTCCGGGACTTCCCCCGATCGCCATGAGTTTTCAAAGATAATGGCCAATGGCTCTGCAATCACATCCGCCAACTCCTTTAGCGCTCTTGGTGCAGCGCATCCAGCCCCATGGACTTGTGCTCGTCCAGCTTTTCTAAATAGTCCCGAACCACTTTTTTCTCCACAGAGAGCTGGTCACCTCCTCCCCATGCTGTGCTGGCCAGTGCAGCAGTCTAGGAGCTGACCTTGTTCGTGAAGACAGAGGCAAAAAAAGCATTGAGTACATTAGCTTTTTCCACATCCTCTGTCAGTAGGTTGCCTCCCTCATTCAGTAAGGTGCCCACACTTTCCTTGTCTTTCTTCTTGTTGCTAACATACCTGAAGAAACCCTTCTTGTTACTGTTAACATCTTTTGCTAGCTGCAACTCCAGGTGTGATTTGGCCTTCCTGATTTCACTCCTGCATGCCCGAGCAATATTTTTATACTCTTCCCTGGTCATTTGTCCAATCTTCCACTTCTTGTAAGCTTCTTTTTTGTGTTTAAGATCAGCAAGGATTTCACTGTTAAGCCAAGGTGGTCGCCTGCCATATTTACTATTCTTTCTACACATCGGGCTGGTTTGTCCCTGTAACCTCAATAAGGATTCTTTAAAATACAGCCAGCTCTCCTGGACTCCTTTCCCCCTCATGTTATTCTCCCAGGGGATCCTGCCCATCAGTTCCCTGAGGGAGTCAAAATCTGCTTTTCTGAAGTCCAGGGTCCGTATTCTGCTGCTCTCCTTTCTTCCCTGTGTCACTCACCTTTTGTAAATGTTGTTCTTTGAGATGTGTTCCTCATGTCCATTCCATGACTCACCCTCCTTCCCCTCTGTCGGAGTTGACAGCAAGCAAGAACTGAGAGAGCGCAAGGCAGGCAGCGCCTCATATACCAGCACATGAGCGTAGGGCTCCTTGGGGCCCTACAGGGCTGGCAAAAATCTCCAGCAGCCGTGCATGTCGGCGCACGAACACCTAGAATGGAATGGATGTGAGCAACACATCTTGAACAACAGTTATGAAAGATTAGTAATCATCTTTTACCTGCAATCTACTTACAAACTATTATATACTTACAAACTATTATACACTTAAAACAACATATTTGTAAATTGCATCTAGAGCTGGCATCCAGAGCTGCTATGAAGATGGAATAAATAGCATAAGCCTCTTTACTAAAGAAATTTCTCTTTGCTGCATATGAGACAATGATCAGAAATAAGCAGCCTCTCACTTCTCAGCTATTTCTTTTAGGAGATGGACATCTCTCACTGATTTAATCTGGGGTAACTACACTAAAAGCATATTGAGCATTGCTCCTTGTCAGTTTCAGACTGGACAAGAGCATGGGTCTGGCATAACTTAAGGTTCACAAATTGGCAACAGTATGAAACATAGCAGAAAATTATACACTTTTTGGATTGATACTCACTTTGAAACAAATCAAAATCCCTATATACAGCAGGCCACGTTTTGCTTTCAGTTACGCAGCTTTAAATGTGGAGGAACTCCATTGGCTTATTGTCAATTTCACGTTGCATTCATACTAAGACACTGGCCAGGGTTGTGAAGACCAGGAATACTTTTTGAAGAGTGTATATTTGTATAAATTAAGGAGGCCTCAAATAGATTACACTGTCTCAGTGACAACTTGTGAAAACACTCAAGGCTGCACAATACATGCACCAAAATGTTGATGTAAATCTAAAAGAAAAACTACAGCAGTGACCTGAGGTTTACAGTTTTTGGTGGAAGGGGTTACTGCTATTATCAATTTGGACACTTCATCTACTGCTTTCCCCTTTATTGGGCAAACCGCTTTTATGTCACTTTTTTTGGCAATAAATTCAACATCATGCATGCCAAAAGAATAACCTGCATTCTTTCAAGCTTGATAGCAGATGTCATCTTTTAACTTACAAGCTAAGAGCTCCATAGGTAGCATCTGTCCACCCAGGAATTTGAACCATTTAACTTTGGGCTTGTCTTCACTACCGGGGTAAGTCGACTTAAGTTGTGCTACTCCAGCTACTTTATTCATGTAGCTGGAGTCAACGTAGCTTAGGTCAGCTTGCCCCGGTATGTTCACTGCACTGTGTTGATGGGAGATCCTGTCTGGTCAACTTACCTTAATCTTCTCGGGGAGCTGGAGTACCAGAGTCAACTGGAGAGCACTTTGACATCGATTTAGCAGGTCACTAGACCCGCTAAATCGACCTCTGCTACATCAATTGCAGCAGCTTCGATCTCCCTGTAGTGAAGACCAGTCCTCAGTCTTACATCCAACTCCCTACTAGTGGGCAGTTTGCACAGTGGCAAAATGGGCTGTCTGTAAACCAAAGGATGCTTTTTTTATGAGGAATTAATATTAATAGCTAGGGAAGTTAGATATTATTAGTTAGGGAATCTCCCAACTAAGAATTGTACACATCCTCCTATTTTTATCTCACCTCCCCTTCCCTTATCCCAACCTTTCTTGTTTTACGTCGTAGGTTTTTTGGGGCAGGGTTTGTCAATTTTCTGTGTTTATATAGTACCTAGCATAAAAAACCGCAATCAGGTTGAAGCCAGTAGGGGCCACCACAATATATCTGTTAAGTAAGAATATAGCATCAGGTACCATGATGATAGGTCTGGAATGAACACACAGATATTCTAGATCAGTGCTGATGATATCCTTTTTCTGGATTTTTTCAGGGGAGGGTGGGAGGATGGGGAAGTGATGCTTTCTGACGTATTATCATTATTATTAGGTTTGACCAGCCGGGCAATTTCTGACTTCCGTCTGATGAAGGATCTGGCTCAAGAAATGCATCTGAATCCTGAGCAAAGACAGCAAAGGCTGTCTCGGCTTGCTGACAACATTCAGAGGTAATTTAATATAACAAAACCTGCCTTTAGGACCAAAATTAGACATCTCCCTGAAATGTTAAGTTAGATGAGTTGTGTGATCTTTTGACAGTCTGTAGTTACCTGTTCTGCTAAACTGCCATGCAGTCTCATTCTGTGATTCGTCATCGTAGCACAGATGTAGAAGAGGAGGAATGGCTTACCAAAACATTTGCTGCTACTACTACAAAAAAAGCTGTGTACCTGAAATCAAGTGACAGCCTGGTTTCCAGCTTGTAAGGACTGTAGAAAGATTTTGGGGGACAGTTAAAATATGACAGGTTTCAGAGTAGCAGCTGTGTTAGTCTGTATCCGCAAAAAGAAAAGGAGGACTTGTGGCACCTTAGAGACTAACAAATTTATTTGAGCATAAGCTTTCGTGAGCTACAGCTCACTTCATCGGATGCGTTCATGGAAAATACAGTGGGGAGATTTATATACACAGAGAACATGAAACAATGGGTGTTACTATACACACTGTAACAAGAGTGATCAGGTAAGGTGAGCTATTACCAGCAAGAGAGCGGGGGCTGGGGAGACCCTTTTGTAGTGATAATCAAGGTGGGCCATTTCCAGCAGTTGACAAGAGCGTCTGAGGAATGGGGGTGGGGGTGGGGGTGGGGAGAGAATAAACATGGGGAAATAGTTTTACTTTGTGTAATGACCCATCCACTCCCAGTCTCTATTCAAGCCTAAGTTAATTGTATCCAGTTTGCAAATTAATTCCAATTCAGCAGTCTCTCGTTGATTTGCTGTTCTTTACACTATAATTTGGAGCATATTTTAACTGTGTCGGTGACAACTATGTTGTAAATGGGCCCCCCAGCATGGTTGATGTTTTCTGTAGTGTAGATGGGACCAAAAATAAAAGAATGCATCACTAGTTTAGCCTTCTGGGGAATTAAGGTTAATAGTTGAGTAGCTATAATGACTATTAATTATTTGGAGGATATTAGTTCAGTTTACATCACTGGTAGTTTCTTCATTTAGGGCTCAATCCCGCACCCATGTAAATCATTGAGAGCATTGCCATTGACTTCCTTTGGCGCAGCACCGGACCTTTAAAATACTCTATATGCAATCACATACTTGCACCAGTGCATAGATATGTTGGGGATGTAATCTAAGCACCCATTTTAAAAATGTTTGGCCATTAAATTTAGGTGTAAGTTACACACACACACACACACACACACACACACACACACACACACCCTATAAATATTCTATTCGGAAATAATGGAATAGAGTGGAAGAGTGAACTTTCTACTTACATAGTTGAATACTTTTACTAGGTTTGTACAGTAATCACTGGGGCGGACTGATACTGGTAGACCAGATGGGCTCTGATATTTAATGCTATAATTATTTCTGTATACCTGACCATATATATAACAACTCTTATTTTACTAGCTCACTAGCTCATATTACCTTTTTTATGCAGTGGAAATTATTTTAATCAGTTTTATTGCTTTACCAGCTATTTTTTTTTAAATAATGTATTACTTTGTTTTGACTGCCTTTTAGCCAGTCTAATTCTTTAAAAGATATTTATTTAAATGGGCTCCACTGTATTTATATACTTAAACTGTATATTATCAATGTAATATATTGACTAGTGGGGACAATTGAGGGAGATGAAGGTGAGAGCAGCAGCAAGGCCTAAGTGCTGGAGTGCTACATTGAAGAAAAGAGGAGGATGAGAGCTGTAATGGGACACAAGAATAGGAGGGCTTGACAGTTGTGAGGGAGAGGGTTAAGGAGAGAAAAGTATGGGTCTTGCACCTGAAATAATGCATTACTTTATTTAAAATGAACAACAAGCTTTGAATTCAGTATTGGAGTTTTAGCAGCTGCATACACTTACTCTGATGATTTATGATATGACTAGATCCTCTAGATGGAGTTAAAGTACCATAATTCTTAGTTAGCTGTTGATGGTTTTATATTTACAGTGCACTAGGCTGGATAAAATCTAGACAACTTAGTATATTCTATGTACTTAAACGTAACGTAGTACTCGGGCTCACTAGTTTAACTAGCTGACATTGATTACTGGTGGTGTTTAGTTTTTTCCTTTATTCAGAAGTTGTGAAACCTTTAGAAATGATCATGTATAGAGCATCCATATTTCATTTATTTTATTCAGTGGAATAGCTGGTATTTGTTCCAGTGTGATAGAAATTAAAATTGAAATAGAAACAGATGCTTCGAAAATTTGTTTGCTACTTTACCGACTGACTGTTCACTGGGATTTTTGGTGCTGGTGGGTTTTTCTTTTTTTTTTTTTTTTATTCCTGTCCATAAAGTCAAAAAAATCTTCTTACAGAATCAAAGAGGCTCGTTTAGAGTTAGAGATGTGGGGGCTGCAGCTTGGGTGCCAAGTTTCCCTGACAGGCCGTGTTGTCCCAACTGAAAAAATCCTAATGCAGGAGCAGACCGTGAGTACAGAAACTTTCACTTTAAATTCCATATGAGAACGTCTCTCTAGGCATTCCCGGTGTGCCCAGTAACTGTTGTTTAAAGGTGCCAATATATCTAAGGCTGGGAAACTTACTGAGGGAAAGCCTGCTATTAGAAAACTCGGTTTTATTATTACCCAATAGTTATAAGAGTCAGGTTGGGGCTGTAATTTAGGTGGCTGTAGACCACATTGAGCCCTCAGGCCATACTCTATGCACCCCCACCTTTGGAATACAGAAATTCATCCCAGCTGTCTGGAGTGAGTCTAGGAAGTTGGTACTTGCTACTTTACACTTTGTAGCTGAGAATTTACCACAAGCCCTTGTGTGAATAGTTTCCTTAGCTCTAGAAAAAAACTTTCAGCATAGGTCAGTTAGCCATCATTGACATCCTCAGCAGCCACCAGCACCTTTAATATGAGGGTGCTGAGCCAGATATGGGACAGCTGTTTTCTAAGAAAGGATTTTAAAAACCAGCTTTGTGGCTTGATCCAGTGGGTGCAGAATGCCCTGAACTCCCTCTGAAATCAGTAGGCGTTAAAGATGCTCAGAAGCTTGCATGATCAAGCCCCAAAGCTAGTTGAGACAGGCTGTCAAGTCAACAGCCTCTTGGGACCCCGGTTGGTGGTGTTTGTTAATGTAACACCTGCATATGGTACTTTTTGTATCTGCTCCCTTGCTTGCAGAACCATCTCACAGCCAGATACTCAAACGTATTTGGCAGTTGTTTTTAGGTATGATCAGTGGAGTAGGGTGAACGCATACTTCATTTAGTAAGATTTTCCCAGTGCATAGAAATAAGTCCTGACATTTGCTCCAAGTGTCAGATCAGACACTTAAAAGAATTCTGTTCCCATTGTAAACTACTACAGTCTGTCTTTGAAGAGGGCTACTGAATTACCCCTTTATCTAGGTATAACAATGTAAGGATGGTCAACAAAACTGACCCTTAATATTTTCTGCTGACAACTGTTTGTCTATGAAGAACTGTCTTCTGACAAGATATTTTTCTTTAATTGTTAATTTATTGTTTTTTTCCTTTGGCAGTGTCTGCCAATGAGTGCTGGTGACTGGTCAAAGGATATGCGTAATATGAAGATAATTGGAGTGCAGCCTCTGGACAACTGGTTAATGTTGTGCAGTAACAGAAATGGAGAACTAGCTGAGAACCTTCTGAATTGTCTGAAAAGAGTGGGAGGTCCCATGGGATTTTACATTGAATATCCCAAAATGTGAGATTTTTCAGAGGACTAGCCTAGATTTGCTTTTCTTTCATCCATCAGTCCTGTGCATTATTACTACCAATAACAACAACTTGCATTTATGTAGCTCTTTCAACTGGCAATATTCCAAAGTCCTTCACAAAATTAACAAATGAATGATGGCAGCCTCAATGATCTGCTTACCCACTTCTCTCTCAAGAACCACTGCTCTCTCTTATGTTGTCCCTCAGGCACATAAAAGTACCCGGTCAAAATCTGTAAAGCCACCACCTTGTCCTCCAAATCCTTCCTCAAACTCACCTCTTCCATAATGCTTTCTCTAAACTGCAACCATATCATGGCTAGGCATATAGTGAGTTGTGGTTACTGCCCCTGATTGGCTAAGAATGAGACACATCCTGTTACATTTGTTGCTCTCTTTCCCATCCAAGCTTGCCTGTGTCTCATCTACTTGCTGTGTTTTGATTTTTAGATTTTTAGCTCTTTGGGGCAGGTATTTTCATTTTCTGTATATTTGCACACTGTCTCGCTCTAATCTGATTGGTCTCTTGGCACTACCCCCAATATAAATGTTGAATTATAATAATAAATAAGTAGTATGTATAAATAATTATGTATGCCAGTAGGTACAATAGAATATAGATTCTAATAGGTGAAATGAAATTAACAAAAAAGAGGATGGAATATCTCAGCCACTACTAGAAACAGTCACTTCTGGGACATACAGTATACCAGCTATTTAACAACTTGCAGCAACGTTATGTAATGGAGACTATAAGGGTAAAGGAATACCATATATCCATTTGAAACTACAGAAGTGATTTAGGGAAGCAGAATATAAGTATTCAAGGACAATAAACTGCAAGACTTGACTGAGGCCATAGGAGCCTTTCCTACATATTTTAAGGTATCTAATGCAAGCAGAGGCAAGAGTAAACTTAGTTTTACAAAAAGCTGCATTTTAATGTAAGCAGCTTTCAACAGACATATCTTACGCTGTATACCGGGTTATTGCTTAGTTTACTAAATCTGCATTGTGAAGGAAAAGTAACATTTTTGGATTCTCACTAAACTACCACCTTGATAAACTAAATATTAATACTTTTTGTTCTGTAGTAACTTTGGGCCAGATTCTCTCCTATGTCAAGATCTACTTGGCTCGAGAGTACGGGTCTGTTGGAGCCATGCTCCCTGATCTTCTGCCTTGTGCAGCTGTCACCCACCTTAGGTTAGAGCAGTGTAGGGGTTATTTTAACCTAAGCCAGATGGCAGGAGTTTCCAAGGGACCATTCAACAGTTGAGAATGGCCTGAGTACACCCATGTTCTGGCCGTGCCCCTAAACCAGCCCTCTCCCACTCCTTGGTGTGGCCTCCTAGGCCAGGAAGGTAGAATAAAAGCCAGCCATGTCAGTTAGTTTCTAGTTATGAGGTCCATGCCACTGGGAAAATTCTTAGCTGGCCAGTTATGGGCAGATTCCAAAGTCTTTTCTTTGGATAGTGATGTGTAATATGTTCAGATCTGTTTCCTCAATGATTTTATAGTCACTTTTCTTGTTCTTTTGTTATATACATATTTAACTCCTATAGATAGCGGGAGTTACTTATGCAAAAACTGAGCATCTCTTGAGAGTGAAACTGAAGGGCGGTTAGACTTCATATGGCATTGTCAGGGTTATTCCTTCAGGAAGCTGATCCTGTGATATGATGAGTGATTCTATAGGGTGTTAAGTTCACTTCAAGCAGCTGAGAGACACTCTGTTTTTAAAAGGAAATAACTAATTCACATTTTTCCTTAACCTTGATTGCAACATAGACTTCTGCAACCATGCTACTTTCATATGTTCTCAGTGAGCTGACTGTGATGCTAGTCCTAGGACCTGTGTTCTCCTATCTCCCACAAATATGTATTGCCTCTCTTTTGACTTTCTTCACCTCCATGTCAGATTCTGTGGAGTAGGATAATGAACCATCAGCGCCCCCCCCCCCCCCAAATCAATGATTTGCCCAACTCTAGTCTTAACACAGATGCGGCCTCTTTTAGGCAATGGATGGAATTTTGAGTATTAGTTTTAGTAGACACATCCTTTGTCATTGGTTACTGATTAATTCCAAACTAGTCAAATATGAATAACCTTTTAATCTTTGTGGAAAATCTGTTCATAATGCTTCTAAAGATGTGCAGTGAACTGACATTTGCAAAGTTAGTGCATGTTTAAATGTCTTTATATGTTTTTGTTCAGAGTACAAGTACAAGAAAGCCCAATGACATTCCTGCGAGCAGTGCAACAGCATGTAAATCCTGAAGTACAGCTGGTGTGTATATGTTCGTTAAGCATTGCTTTGTGATGCTTTCGATAGGCTAAGTCCAGTCTTCTGATATGCAAGGAAGGTGGGGGGAGAGGAGAGAAAGCATAGCGAGCCTCTTCTCCCTGTGGAATCAGCAGAGCAGAATCTCTCTGAGAACACTATCAGCAGCCTGGCTACAGCAGCAGATAATACACCATAACCCCAAAGGATGACTTTCCAATTAGGAGGCATGTCTAACTCAGGACATGCACTGCTTCTTTCCAGAACAGCACTGTCAGCGGATGCTTTTTTAGCTACCAAGTGAGCAGCCCTTCTAGCTTGTTTTTGTGGTCTTTCTGTCACAAACACACACACTTACTCTTTCTACCTCATGTATACCTTTAATCCCCTGTTTCCTAACTGGGCAGGATGTAGCACAGGTATACAGCAGGGAGAGCCTTCCAAACAGCTTTCTCCTTCACCCAGCTCACCCTTTAAGATGCCCCCCCACACACAATTCCTGTTCCTCCTGACTATATATCCTCCCATTACTAAGCCAATTACTTTATTAGCCCACCAAGTGTCAGTAATCCCCACCAGTAACAGGTTGATTCCAGTTAAGTCTGCCACTTTCTCTGTGCTACAGCAACCTCAGTGGCCAGAATCCTGCAACCAGTACTCTCTCACAGGCACCCTCTCCCATTTGGCAGAATTCCTCGAGAAGGGAACACATCTGCCAATATCTCTGCTCCCTCAGTTTATACTGGTTTTAGCTGGATTTGGCCTGTAGTTAATCAACCAGTAAGTGTAATGTGGTCCATTTAAAAAATGTATACAAGCCTTTATCTGTGGATGTCAGTTTTCCAATCGTGAACTCACAGGAGCAAGAGATTTGCAGGAAAAACAAGCTAGCCTGGCTTTATAAATTCTTCAGATTTGTGGGAGAAATTGTATGTCTGTTAAGAGGGTGAAATGTATCAAAGTGTAAGGAGAGATCTGCGGAAGTAGAATACTGACCACTGTTCTCCCCTTCTTCTACTTAGGTAATGTGTGTACTGTCTTCCAATCAGAAGGACTGTTATGATTCTATTAAAAAGTTCCTGAGCCTTGACCGACCTGTACCAAGCCAATGTGTACTAGCACGCACTCTGAACAAGCAGGGCATGATGATGAGTGTTGCCACGAAAATCGCAGTGCAGATTATCTGTAAACTCGGAGGGGAGCTATGGGCAGTAGAGATCCCTGTAAGTAATTTGTTTAAAATGTTTGTTTTTTATCACAGCAAAACTTGTTCAACCATTTATGTTAACTAGTCTTTGGTATGTCAGAAATGCTTAGCTCTAGCTGAAATTGATTTAGCATGGTATAAGTTGTGCTTTGTTGACATTTTTCATCTGAGGATCTCAGAATACTTAAGCAACAATAATTCACACGAGAAACCACTCCTCGGCATGAGGAAGGATTGCCCCAGATTGGGCCCTGTGTTAATGATGCAGGATACTTACTCTTGATCTGTTGACTTCACAAAATGTTGGTGTATTTAATCCCATCAAAATCATTTTCACATTATAGTATCTCTCTGTACATACTCAGAAATCTGAGCACTTCTTGTTTACAATAAAGATTGTTACAAGGTACAGTATTGTGAAACATATCCATGTTTTATGAAGATATACAAACAAATGTCCAGTGTTAGCATTTCTTTGATCCACATTTCTGGGCAGGAAATCATGCATTTGTGACCCAATGGCCCAACCATGGGGGAAAAGCCTCTAAAATTCTTTAAATAAGCTTTATTTTCATGTGATCATATCAATAGGCCATTTAGTTTGACAGTATTTTTTCAGTGGTGATGAGATTTAAAAGAATAGAATTAAAGAAATATAAAGCTTTACAACAAAAAAGGACATGTTCTGGGAAGATGTATGGTCTACTGGTTAGAACAGGGGATCATTAGATATAGCAGTGGTATTACAAATAATACCTGATGACCCGAAATAGGATTTGGGTCCCATTGTGCAAGGCACTGTACAAACAGTTTTAAGCCAGATGTCTCATATTATCCATATTTAACACTGGTATAATAATATTTATGTATCTCACAGGAGTGCAGTGAGGCTTAATAATATTTTTGACCTCCGTGGGTCTACTTGTGTGAGTAATAGCTCCCTGATGTAAGGGCTGTACAATTGCTCTTGAGGTCCAAACTTGCTTCCATTGAAATCAGCAGCCAAATTTTGACTGACTGAAAAAAGAACAGGATTGGTGCCAAAGTTTATATCAAGCAAGTCCTGTCTGGAAATCACAAATTGTAGTTTTAAAATGCCGGTTATTTAATTGTTACTTATGGGATTTGCATGTCCTTGAACACCTTGTGGCTTCAGACTTAAGGCCAAAAATTAGATTGTTTTCCTTCATAGTGTTGTCTGGAACCTGAATAGTGATTTCACAGAAACTTGGTAAAAAGTAAAATAAATGATCACGCTACAGAATAACATTTTCATTCATCAGTAGGAGATTCAATAAGCAATTAATTCCATATCAAGCTCTGTCGTCTCCCCCTGATTTTTAATTGATCATTTTGGGATGGCTCCTGCACATTTTAAAAATCACAGAATCATAGAATATCAGGGTTGGAAGGGACCTCAGGAGGTCATCTAGTCCAACCCCCTGCTCAAAGCAGGACCAATCCCCAACTAAATCATCCCAGCCAGGGCTTTATCAAGCCTGACCTTAAAAACTTATAAGGAAGGAGATTCCACCACGTCCCTAGGTAACACATTCCAGTATTTCACCACCCTCCTAGTGAAAAAGTTTTTCCTAATATCCAACCTAAACCTCCCCCACTGCAACTTGAGACTATTGCTGCTCGTTCTGTCATCTGCTACCACTGAGAACAGTCTAGATCCATCCTCTTTGGAACCCCCTTTCAGGTAGTTGAAAGCAGCTATCAAATCCCCCCTCATTCTTCTCTTCTGCAGACTAAACAATTCCAGTTCCCTCAGCCTCTCCTCCATAAGTCATGTGTTCCAGTCCCCTAATAATTTTTGTTGCCCTTCGCTGGACACTTTCCAATTTTTTCACATCCTTCTTGTAGTGTGGGGCCCAAAACTGGACACGGTACTCCAGATGAGGCCTCACCAATGCCGAATAGAGGGGAACGATCGCGTCCCTCGATCTGCTGGCAGTGCCCCTACTTATACATCCCAAAATGCCATTGGCCTTCTTGGCAACAAGGGCACACTGTTGACTCATATCCATCTTCTCATCCACTGTAACCCCCAGGTCCTTTTCTGCAGAACTGCTGCCTAACCATTCAGTCCCTCGTCTGTAGCGGTGCATGGGATTCTTCCATCCTAAGTGCAGGACTCTGCACTTGTCCTTGTTGCACCTCATCAGATTTCTTTTGGCCCAATCCTCTAATTTGTCTAGGTCCCTCTGTCTCCTATCCCTACCCTCCAGGGTATCTACCTCTCCTCCCAGTTTAGTGTCATCTGCAAACTTGCAATCCACACCATCATCCAGATCATTAATGAAGATATTGAACAAAACCGGCCCTAGGACTGACCCTTGGGGCCAGGGCCTGTGCAACCACTAGGCGAACTAGGCAGTTGTCTAGGGCACCAAGTGGCTGGGGGCTGCGGAGGTGAGCTGGGGCAGGGAGGCGCGGGTAGGGCCGCCTGCAGCAAGTAACGGGGGGGCGGGGCAGCGTACAGGAGAACTGCTCCCCGCCCCAGCTCACCTCTGCTCCGCCTCCTCCCCTGAGCACCGCCCCGCTCTGCTTCTCTTCCTCCCAGGCTTGCGCGGCAAACAGCTGATTGGCGCTGCAAGTCTGGGAGGCGGGAGAAGCGGTGGCATGCTCAGGGAGGAGGCGGAACAGATATGAGCTGGGGAAGGGTGCTGCCGCACGCAGCTCCCTGGGTAGAGGGGGCGGTGGGGAGCTGCCACGGGGGGGGGGGCGCTCCCTGGGCTGGGGGGGGCAGCGGCGGAGGGGAGCTGCCATGAGGGGGCACCTCAGGGTGGAGGGGGGCAGCGGGGAGCTGCCGCAGGGTTCCTGGGGTGGGGGCGGGCGCAAGATGGAAGTTTTGCCTAGGGCGTGAAACGTCCTTGTACCGGCCCTGCTTGGGGCACTCCACTTGATACCGGCTGCCAACTAGACATGGAGCCATTGATCACTACCTGTTGAGCCTGACAGTCTAGCCAGCTTTCTATCCACCTTACAGTCCATTCATCCAGCCCATACTTCTTTAACTTGCTGGAAAAATACTGTGGGAGACAGTGTCAAAAACTTTGCTAAAGTCAAGGAATAAATTTACTGCTTTCCGCTCATCCACAGAGCCAGCTATCTCATCATAGAAGGCAATTAGATTAGTCAGGCATGACTTGCCCTTGGTGAATCCATGCTGACTGTTCCTGATCACTTTCCTCTCCTCTAAGTGCTTCAGAATTGGTTCCTTGAGGACCTGCTCCATGATTTTTCCAGCGACTGAGGTGAGGCTGACTGGCCTGTAGTTCCCAGGATCCTCCTCCTTCCCTTTTTTAAAGATTGGCACTACATTAGCCTTTTTCCAGTTGTCCGGGACCTCCCCCGATCGCCATGAGTTTTCAAAGATAATGGCCAATGGCTCTGCAATCAAATCCGCAAACCCCTTTAACACTCTCAGATGCAGCCCATCCGGCCCCATGGACTTGTGCTCGTCCAGCTTTTCTAAATGTTCCCGAACCACTTTTTTCTCCACAGAGGGCTGGTCACCTCCTCCCCATGCTGTGCTGCCCAGTGCAGTAGTCTGGGAGCTGACCTTGTTCGTGAAGACAGAGGCAAAAAAAGCATTGAGTACATTAGCTTTTCCCACATCCTCTGTCAGTAGGTTGCCTCCCTCATTCAGTAAGGTGCCCACACTTTCCTTGTCTTTCTTTTTGTTGCTAACATACCTGAAGAAACCCTTCTTGTTACTGTTAACATCTCTTGCTAGCTGCAACTCCAGATGTGATTTGGCCTTCTTGATTTCACTCCTGCATGCCTGAGCAATATTTTTATACTCTTCCCTGGTCATTTGTCCAATCTTCCACTTCTTGTAAGCTTCTTTTTTGTGTTTAAGATCAGCAAGGATTTCACTGTTAAGCCAAGCTGGTCGCCTTCCATATTTACTATTCTTTCTACACATCGGGCTGGTTTGTCCCTGTAACCTCAATAAGGATTCTTTAAAATACAGCCAGCTCTCCTGGACTCCTTTCCCCCTCATGTTGTTTTCCCAGGGGATCCTGCCCATCAGTTCCCTGAGGGAGTCAAAGTCTGCTTTTTTGAAGTCAAGGGTCCGTATTCTGCTGCTCTCCTTTCTTCCTTGTGTCAGGATCCTGAATTCGACCATCTCATGGTCACTGCCTCCCAGGTTCCCCTCCACTTTTGCTCCACCTACTAATTCTTCCCGGATTGTGAGCAGCAGGTCAAGAAGAGCTCTGCCCCTAGTTGGTTCCTCCAGCACTTGCACCAGGAAATTGTCCCCTACACTTTCCAAAAACTGGATTGTCTGTGCACCGCTGTATTGCTCTCCCAGCAGATATCAGTGTGATTGAAGTCTCCCATGAGAACCAGGGCCTGCGATCTAGTAACTTCTGTTAGTTGCCGGAAGAAAGCCTCGTCCAGTGGAACCCCGTTTATCTGATCTAATTGGGATTGGGACCAGATTGGATAATCAAAAATTTGGATAATCAGGAGAATGGGCAAAGAGCTTTCTATCTGTTATTTTAAGATGCAGAGTTGCTTTAAAGCTAGCTGACCACTCCCGGAAAAGCATTAAAACATACCCCCCCACACACACTTCTTATCTACTTGACAGAATATACAAACCCCTAGTTCTTGCAAATAATGGTATGTTCATTTATTAACAGGAAAAGCAATGTGAGTTTTAAACAAGTACAGGTATTGATCATTTTTACACTCTTTCCTCTTTAACCCTGAACATTATAGGGACTTGTCTACAACAGTGTTTCTCAACCTTTTTGTTGCAGTTGCCCAGGGCTCCACACCACATGGAGGTTCGGTTAAACTGAGTTCTTCTGTATTTCTTAAAATATTCAGAACACTGCTTTATTTCATATCTATTTTATCAATCTAATGATTAATGGGAAACAGGTTATTCTGTTTCATCTTTAATCTTTAGCACTCACTTTAACAAGAAAATTTACTTCATTCATTGATTTTCTTTGTCATCATAAAAACAGCTTGACAGCATGCTGAAATTCAGTTGCCAGAACTAAGTGGAGGAAATGGACTACTTTATTTCATTTAGTATGATCTTTCATCATGAGACACCTATGCTCCTTTTGATATTCTTCCATTTAGTCTGATTTCCCTTCATAAAAGGTGTCAAGATTCTTTACTGAATGAGCCGGGCTTAACTCTTAGTGCTAGACCATATCCTTACAATGAGTGTTCTTTTATCATAAACCAGAGAACTCTGCTCATTCTTTATGCCTCTCTGCTATCACTCTCCTTCCCGTCTATGGCTTATTTAGTAAGATATAAAAATGTTAACTATGTACCAAATTTTTCCCTGAGTTACTCCCGTGCAGTTATACTTTTTCAACCCCACTAAAACTCCATGTCTGTTGTGCTCTATATGTGAATTTTGCCCTGTATCTCTACTTCTTCTTATGTTGTATGAGAGTCTGAGCCTTGCAATGAGGTCTTGCTGTAATGAGAAATAACTGTAAAAATAGGTACATTAAACCCAAGTATCTACAGTACCTTTGCAGTCCTTGTATTTGAATTCTCTTGTAATTTAATTAGTTGAGATAGGCATCAGACTACAAACATTTTGTGGGGCTGAGGAGGGGATTTCCATCCCTCTTTAGAATGAAACATTCTTCACTTTCATAGTTTGCATAGGTAGAAAAAAGTTAAGTAACACAATCTTATTTTCATAACACAAAGTTAAATTTCACCAGTAGTACTGTGTGAAATATTTGCTCCCACCTATTACAGAGAGCCTGAGTCCCATCTACAGATGTCCTAAATTGTGGTTATTTCTGACACTTGAATTTTATTCAAAAGTTTTGATTCAATTATTCCAAGTTGATAGTGTCTTTTAGCAATCTGTTCCTTCTCAGAATCACCTTAAGTCTTACCACTTTTTTTCCCCAAGTGGAAAGCACACTATGACCTGGCCTTCAATAATAAATATGCATAGCACCATACATAAAATATTTTTTAATTCTTTAACAGTTTTTCCCCAGTGAGCAAAAGAGAGAAAGAAAGAATCATGTTTTATAGACTCTAGTCATGTTGATGTTCATTGGAATATCATTGTGATGGCATGGTAAAATGATCTATATAGAATGTGGGCACAAGGTCAGGACCTTACAGAATTAGCAAATCCGGTCTGAAGTGATCCATTAGCATTGGTGTGAATGTGCTTCATCTAAACAGAGTTTAAAATGTCTTTATTTAACAAAATTAAACTTGAGGATTTGCAGGTTTTATTGAAAATAGCATAGTCTCATCTGACAATACTCTAGCTTTGCTCTGTTGTGTGGCTCTATGCCATATGTATTTTAACTGTTTCAAAAAGTGATTTGGTAAAGCTTTGAAAATCAGTATATTTGAAGTACTGTATATAATTGGTAATTCATTGCATCACCAAATTATTCTCAATTTAAATTTATTTCACAGCTAAAATCACTCATGGTGATAGGTATTGATGTCAATAAAGATGCCCTTAACAAGGGAAGCTCAATAGTTGGATTTGTGGCTAGCACTAATTCAAAAATTACAAGGTAAGCCTTTTATACTATTAGTACTCCTAAGGATCCTATAATTATGCCTACCTATCTCAGAAAGGTGTCTGGAGGCTTACTTTCTATTTTGAGTTCTTTGGACAGAAGGTACTATCACTGGCTGGAAGAAAACATAAAATTATTATTGATTAAAGTTTTCAGGTGACAGATAAGAGAAATGGTAAATAATGAGGTCAGGTCTCTGATACATAGTGATCTGGATCACTTGGTAAGCAGGGCACAATCCATGTATGGCTTTTAATATAGTAAGGTCAATACAGTAAAGCCAAATGTAAGGTCGTATATCTAGTAACAAAGAACATAGACCATACTTATAAGATGTGAGTCTATATCTTGGGAAGCAGTGACTGAAAAAGATTTGGGGATTATGGTGTATAATCAGCTGAACGTGAGCTTTCCCAGTGTGACGCTGTGGCCAAAACGATTAATGCAATCCTTGAATGTATAAATGAGAATATTGACTAGCAGGGAGGCTATATTACCTCTGTATTTGTCACTGGTGTGACTGCTACTAGAATACTGTTTCCAGTTCTGGTGTCCACAGTTCAAGAAGGATGTTGAAAAATTGGAGAGGGTTTAAAGAAGAGTCACAGAGATGATTAGTGGATTGCAAGACATGCTTCATAGTGAGATACTTCAGAAGCCATCTGTTTAGCTTCTCAAAGAGAGGGAGTTAAGGGGTGACTTGACCGTAACCAGTAAGTACTTTTTGGGGAACAGAAATTTGATTGGTGAAGGCTCTTCAAATTAGCAGACAAAGGTATAAAACAGTTTAATAGCTGGAAGTTGAAGCTAGACAAATTCAGAATTTTAGCAGTAAGGGTAATTAGCCACTGAAACAACTTACCAAGCGTTGTTGTAGATTCTCCATCATTGGAGATTTTAAAATAGACATTGGATGCTTTTCTAAAAGATGTGCTTTAGTTCAATCACAACTATTGGACATGAAGCAGAACTTAATTCAGGGAAGTTCTGTGGTCTGTGTTATGCAGGAGATCAGACTAGATCACAGTGGTCTCTTCTGGCCTTAAAAATCTCTGTATCGAAGTGTAAGACTTTGGCTTCTTTACTTGAGTTGGTGCGCTCTATCTCCAGAGCGGAGAGGGGACACCTGTACCTAGTGGACAATGTGCTGTTCAACAATGGTGACTGATAAGAGCAGTGGTAATAGAAGTACATTGGAAAAGGTCTACAGTGGCCTGCATGCTGACAAAAAAACCCAGCAGGTGCTCATTCATTGAAACATAAAGTCATCTATTGTCTTGATTTTCTACACACTACACTGGTGTAGCTCTACTAAAGTCAGTGGAGTTAAATAGTGGTAAAATTGGAGTAATGGGAGGGGGAATCAGGCCTATGGTAGTCAGGATACAATGAGGAGCACAGGAATCTTTGAATTGTTGTATTACTGCATACTGCACTCACACCATCTCAGGTGTTCCACTCTATTTAGAAGTAGATTTTTCTTATGTAGATAAGTAGAATTCCAATTTACAAACAGAGGGTGGAAGGAGGATGTTTTGTTTAACTGTTGGAAAGCATTTTATTCTATACAAAATCATTCTAACTTTTCACCTACTACATTGCAAAAGATAACCAGATAATTGACAAAGTGAGATGCATAATTTACAAAACTACAAGGCTGTTCCCATTTTGTGTATGCTAGAAATTCATCCACTGGCAGAATGGTGTCATTATCATTCATTCACTTCTGTACATATATACATACTTAATATCCTACTTCATACTGAGTCCGACTTAGTAAATCACCACCATCATTTCAAGCCAGTATGGTTTAAATATAATTTATTTTAAAAGTTAATAATTTTGTGTTTTTCTTTGTAATCCCTTAAGTACACCAAAGAAAACGAGAGTTTAAAACAAATGTGAAATAACTTCAAATGACTTTTAAATCCATAAAGACTGTAGAAGTCTTAAAAATGGCCATTTAGACATGAGCCTGTGCCTATCAGCCATAAATGTTTTACCATCAACTTTAGCAACAGCAAGTTTATGCCCTTATTCCATCCATCACTCAAACAGTTCCTAAGTATTGCAGAATATATGATATATATACATGATATATGATATGTAAGATCATCTGTTATGAGCCATTTGAGGTGTCTTCCACGTTAAAGACAATATCACACCCGTGGTCACTAGGCATCACTTCCAGTTGATACTGATAGTAGTTGTATATGTGGATCAAGAGTACCATGTGGGTCTTTAATGTTTATTGATAAATATTAAGGAAGGCAGTGTTTAATGTTGTGAGCAAGGGGACTGGGAGTTGGGACTCTTGGGTTCTACTCCCACATTGGATGTGCTCACTGGCGCTGGCTTTCTCCTTTCTCTGGGGGTGCTCAACCCCTGCTCAGTCCCAGGCCCCGCCTCCACTTCACCCCTCCACCCAAGCCTCTGCCCCACCTCTTCCTGCCACTGCTTTGCCCCAGGCCTGGCCCCCACTCCACCCTTTCCCCTGAGGCCCCACCTCTTCCCTCTCCCACTCCACCCTCTATCCCGCCTCTTCCCACCCAGTTCCACCCCCTGCCCCGAGTGCATCCCAGCTCTGCTCCTCCCATTCTCTCCCCCAGCACCTCTTGCACACCCACACAGCTGATTGATCCGGGTGGGAGGCACTGGGAGGGAGGGGGGTGCTGGCTGCCGGTGGGTGCTAAGCACCCACTAATTATTTTTTCCCTGGGTGCTCTAGGGCTGGAGCACCCATAGAGTCGCTGCCTATGAATGTGTTGGGTTTTGGATAGGATGTAAAATTCAGCCGCGTGTATTATTGAAAGACAAGGGAATTTTTTGGAAGAATATGGGTGTTAACTCAGGTGTCTTTGCTAAATTAGGTAATTACATCCTGCCTTTTATATCACAACATTTTGTTGTTGTGATATAAATTCAATGTTAGAAAAAGAAATTTCTTTGCATTCAGAGGTCTGTATGAAGTTAAATATTGTGATGGTTTACGTGTTTGGGGGTATATTCAGCAACCAACACAAACTTAATTTTTTCAAAGTAAAGCTATTTTTTTACAGTAATCCAGTAAGGGTGTATTTTTAAACCATTGAAACCACACAGCTTTATTTATGAAGAACTCTAGAATTAAACAAACATTGTAACCAAGTCAGCTATTTTATTAATGCATGATAGTGTCTTCACAATTCTGAACCTGGAAAGACTTGTTGGCAGCCCTGATGGGCTGCATTATAAGCTGTCATGATGTGGTTGGTCAACTTCTCAGTGCTGAATGGATGTTAATGTTCCCTCTATATACGTTCAGTCCAGTTCTTTGGTGTACACCACCCTCTGCATGTAATAATAATAATAATAATTAATTATTAGCATTTACATAGAACCTTCCATCTGAGAATCTGGAATTGCCTCACAAATATAGTGTAGTCATCTTACAACACCCCAGTAAGAGATGTAAGCATTTTACAGAGAAGGAAAGAAGGACAAGAGGTTGAATCTCAAGTTTTCAAAAGTGGCCTCTAACTTCAGATTCCTCAGTGTTTTGGGTGGCCAACTTTAGACACTAAGTAGCTAATTTTCAGAGCTTTTGAACACCTTAATCTGCCAATGGAGTCAGTGTGAGCTAACTAGACATCGAGTTTGAAAAATGTAGCTCATAAATCCAGGGGAATAAGGCAGGTCTGACCTGTTCTACTGCATTGCTCAGGATCTGGATTTCATATCCACCTCAAGCTATCCTACTTTGAAGAGTCCTCCCTTTATTGGTAGTTTCAGGTGATGGCTGTATGATTTATGAGAAGCGTAGCCAATAGTAAAGGAAACGTGGAGTGAAAGTAATGCAGAACTCAGAAGAACACAATTGTAATGGTTGCCTAGTAACTTACTACTTATTTTTAGGTGGTTCTCTCGCTGCGTCCTTCGGAATACAGAGACTGATATCGCAGATTGTTTAAAAGTCTGCATGAAAGGTATAATGTCATGTACCTTTTAAAGTTAGAACAATACAGTTTATAGGTTGATTATTGGCTATGTCTCAATGTATTGTTTGCATTACATTCTAATCTCCTATGTAAATGAATTTCACAATGCATCAGAACCTGTAGTATTATAGAAGCTCTTATTACAGAAATTAGCTACCTAGACTAGTTTTAAAACCAAATGCACAACATCATTACACCAATTACTCTATATTTTGTAAATTATTATATTCTTTCATTGGTTCTTTTGATAATAAGTTAGGGCTTTAACTTGTAAATCCTTAGTCACAGGAATATTCCTTATTCACTATACGGAGTACTACTCCCATGTTCTCACTTTGTAAGCTCCTTGGGGCAGGAACCTTTACTTATTATGTATTTGTAAAGAGTAAGGCTCACAAGGTATGCTATCTAAATATATAATCAAAATTACATGGTAATATATAGTAAGAGACTTTGAAAATTTCACTCATCCAGCGTGAGTAGGACTCTTTTCTGCTTCTTCAGCATCTGTAGAATCCAAGCTCTACCAAAAAAACAAACCACCTCAACCCCATTTCTAGCTCTTGTGGTTGTGAAGAAAACCTCCCAAGAACCAAGTGTGGTCTTCCTAAGGCTTACGTCTATACTACACACCACTTTCAGCAGCATGCAGGGTATGTGTAGCTTCACGCTGCAGTATGTGTCAACTCAGTAAAATGCTGTGGCAGTTTCGAAAGGCTTCAGTAGCTTCCCCACTGGAGTCTTTTCCTGCAGCAGGGAAAGGTTTAGGCACTGGGACAGTACGTGGCTAAAAATAGCAGTATAGACAGGGAGGCATGGCTGGGGTAAGCAGAGCCATGTAGGGTATGTACTTGGTTACATAGCGCACCCCCAACCTGCCCCTTCAGATGTATGTTTACTTGCCTAAGCCATGTCTCACCATCAACACTGCTGTTTATATCTGTGCTGGGAGGCGAGCTATGTACACTACACACTGTCAAAAGGAGCCTGCAGTGTAGATTTAGTATAAGTCTTCAGAGAGATGATTCCAATGTTGCTATCACTTTAAGAGGGGCAGATGATGAGCCTGCCTGTCACCAGTGCTAAGGCTGCCAGAGTCCAGCCATCACTCTTAGGAGTAGTGGGCCTGGTGGGGAAGAGGCCACTTATATCCTGATCCAAAGTGCATTAACATCAGTGGGAATGTTTCCATTTATTGTGGTATGGGCTTTGGCCCATAATTTGCCTGATACAAGAACTGTAGTGCAATCTATTTATCATGAAAGTTGAACTTACAAATGTAGAATTATGTACAAAAAAAAGTTTTATTTTTGAATGCCATGTAAAACTTCAGAGCCTACAAGTCCACCCAGTCCTAATTCTTGTTCAGCCAATCACTCAGATAAACAAGTTTGTTTACATTTGTAGGAGATAATGCTGCCTGCTTCTTGTTTACAGTGTCACCTGAAAGTTAGAACAGGCATTCACATTGCACTGTTGTAGCCGACGTCGCAAGATATTTACATGCTAGATGCGCTAAAGATTCCTATGTCCCTTCATGTTTCAACCACAATTCCAGAGGACATGCATCCATGCTGATGATGACTGGTTCTGCTTGATAACGATCCAAAACTGTGTGTACCGATGCATGTTCATTTTCATCATCTGAATCAGATGCCACCAGCAGAAAGTTGATTTTCTTTTTTGGTGGTTCATTTTCTGTAGTTTCCACATGGGAATGCTGCTCCTTTAAGACTTCTTAAAGCATGTTCCACACTTCATCCCTCTCAGATTTTGGATGGCACTTCAAATTCTTAAACCTTGGGTTGAGTGCTGTAGCTATCTTTAGAAATCTCACATTGGTACCTTCTTTGCATTTTGTCAAAGCAGTGAAAGTGTTCTTAAAATGAACAACATGTGCTGGGTCATCATCTGAGACTGCTATAACATGAAATATATGGCAGAATCTGGGTAAAACCACAGAGCAGGAGACATACAATTCTAGGGTGACCAGATAGCAAGTGTGAAAAATCGGGACGGGGGTGGGAGGGTAATAGGTGCCTATATATGAAAAAGCCCCAAATATCGGGACAGTCCCTATAAAATCAAAAGGAGTACTTGTGGCACCTTAGAGACTAACCAATTTATTTGAGCATAAGCTTTCGTGAGCTATAGCTCGCTGTAGCTCACGAAAGCTTATGCTCAAATAAATTGGTTAGTCTCTAAAGTGCCACAAGTACTCCTTTGCTTTTTGCGAATACAGACTAACACGGCTGCTACTTTGAAACCTATAAAATCAGGACATCTGGTCTCCCTATACAATTCTCACCCAAGAAGTTCAGTCACAAATTTAATTAACACATTTTTTTAACAAGCATCATCAGCATGGAAGCATGTCCTCTGGAATGGTGGTTGAAGCATGAAGGGGCATACAAATGTTTAGCATATCTGGCATGTAAATACCTTGCAATGCCAGCTACAAAAGTGCCATGCGATCACCTGTTCTCACTTTCAAGTGACATTGTAAATAAGAAGCGAGGGAGACAGCATTGTCTCCCATAAATGTAAACAAACTTGTCTTGGCGATCAGCTGAATAAGAAGTAGGACTGAGTGGACTTGTAGGCTCTAAAGTTTTACATTGTTTAGTTTTTGAGTGCAGTTAAATAACAAAAAAAAATCTTCATTTGTAAGTTGCACTTTCACGATAAAAAGATTGCACGACCGTACTTGCTTAGCACCCACATTTTTTTCCCCCCAACCACTCATGGAGTCGGCACCTGTGCTTTTGTTTATCTTGTTTACAGTGCAAATGTTTTTAATAAAAAATAATATAAAGTGAGCACTGTACACTTTGTATTCTGTGTTGTAATTGAAATCAATATATTTGAAAATGTAGAAAAACATCCAAAATATTGAGTACATTTCAATTGGTATTCTATTGTTTAACAGTGCGATTAAAACTGTGATTAATCGCAATTCATTTTTTGTGTTAATCGCGTAGTTAACTGTGATTAATCAACAGCCCTAATTATAAATTGTGCTCAGCTTTAAATAGATCTAAGGTGGATGTGTGTTTGTAGCGTATGTTTATTATATGCTGTGGCAAAATACCTTGTTCGCCTCAGTAGGCTCAGTCCTTTTTAGCCTTGGAGACTCAGGTTTGGGGCAAGGCGAATCCTTATAGGTGGCACAGGGTCCTGCTACTCCTCTCCTCAGTCAGTCCCTTGTGCTTGTTTTCCTTCCCTTCTGGGGAATGAGTGCAGCCTCCCTACTGGGAAGGTCTGGTGTCTTGCTGCAAACAGCCTACTGGCAACTTCCCTGCTCCTCTCACTCCCTCACTCTCCCCATCCTACCACCCAGGGGAGGGTTTAAAAAGGTCCCAAGTAGTTGGAGTCAGCTGAACCTAATTGGTTCCCTAGTAACCCCTTTTCCAGCTGAACCTTATTGCCCCATGGTTCTCTCTCCTCAGTGGATAGGGAGGGGCCTTTTAAAACCCTGGGACTAATTACTACCCCACTTTTGCAGTTGTTTGTCCTGGGTTTACCACAATGCACAGAAATATATAGTGTTCTGCATTAGGTAGTCTGTATTTACAGAATGTTAAATATAAGCATGTGTAGTTTTCTTTGGTACTTGGAATTGATTAAAAACTGTGTTTAGCTTTTTGTAAATCATGAACATTTGATGGAGCCAACTGTATATAAAATACAGGAAATCACAATAAAAAGATACGATCAATTTATTTGAGTCATTAACACCAGGAATTAATTTGTACTATAAGTTTCATAAAATAATATGTTGTATATTAATGCATTAAAAACATTCAAGTGAAACAAAAATGCATCAGAGAACTTGCTGTTACTATTAATAGCACATACAGTACAGTACGCATTTTAGCAGAGAGGGAAATTTATTACCTCTAGTGCCAGGGCTAGATCATATAACATTTTATCTCCAGTACTATTTTTATGACACTATATTCTATGAAAATCAAAACAGAATGATTGCATATTGTTACAAAAGAAAACAAGAATATTAATATTAAATTAGGTTGCAAAGAAATAAACCCTGATCACTCTCTCCTTACTGATGCGGTATGTACTATAGGAGCCATCAGCAAGTGGCACAAGTATAATTGTGAATTGCCTGCGCGCATCATAGTATACCGTGATGGTGTTGCAGATGGCCAGCTGAAGATGGTTGTGGATTATGAGGTCCCACAACTGCTTAGTGTCCTCACAGAATTAACTACTAATTACAGGTAACTAGAATTTCTTCCCCGCCCGCCCCGTTCCATGTTGGAGAAATCAAAGCAAGTTCAATGCACTTATATCTATTATGTCATTTCCTATAGAAATATATATGAAAACATAAAATTCTGGTTGACATTGCTGATTTCCAAAGAGACTGAGGACTTATAGACACTATCGTGTAACTTGATGTGTTCTTTCAGCTCTCAAACATAACCCATTGTTTAGATGCCCTATAAAAGACAAGTAGAACATTCTGAATGAGATATGGCAACATAATTGAAGCCATCTGCCTGTTTCTATTCTTAGTCCTTTTATAACTAGGAAAGAGGTAATATGAAATCATTTATTATAGCTACTTTATATTTGTCCTTTGTTTCAAGTCCCAAAGTGTCAGTGATTGTGGTCAGGAAGAAATGCATTCCTCGATTCTTTGCAGAGGCAAACAGAAGCCTGCAAAACCCACCTGTTGGCACTATTGTTGACACAGAGGCTACTCGTCCTGAATGGCAAGTATACTTGCGTCAAACCGATAGAGCCTGCTGTCTCCTTCACAGAGTATAATTTGAATATCAGATTAAGGGAGTATAATGTTATTAAGCAGGAGTGTTCTAAAACTTCAGGTTAGAAAGGCACCCTGAAATTTGTTCAGCTCTCCTAATTCAACAAGCATACAGTATAATTTGTTTGAAGGAGTAAATATATCTGTTTTCAGATATGCTTGTAGAATTTCTTCAGTGAACACAATTCATTTTACATTTAATCCCTGTACAAAAATTCTGATTTTGAAACGCCTATTAAAAGTGAAATATACAGTGTTCTGCACTGAATGACACTAACCAAATTGAAAGAGTACATAAATCTGCATTAATTTTTAAAAATGACAGTTATAGTATACAAAATGTATGTACCAATATAATCCATTCATCTTTACATTATATTTTAAAAGATAAATCCACAAAAAAAAAAAAAACCCAGAGAAAATACAACTTTAGGATTCTCATGTAGGTCTGATTTGCTCGTGCATTACTCCAGATTTATGTTGGTGTAAATCCATTGATTTCACTGGCATGAAGCTAGAGTAATGCATGGGCAAATCAGAGCCATATCAGAATTCTAAAGTTATATTTTCTCTGTTATACTGGTTATAGGTATTAATATTAATGTAACTAGCTAAAGAAGCTACATTAATAGACATTGATACAGAGATGACAGACTCAGAAACCTAACAAGGAAAAAGGTCTGCATTTTAATGTCCTTTTCAAACCCAAACATAACATTTCAGCCAAGATTTTAAGCTGGGCCTTGTCTACACTACAGAGTTTTGTCAACAAAAGTTATGTCGACACTCAAAGTGCTGTAATAAAAATCGGTATTGCATGTTCACACTACTCTCCATCTGTCGTCAGACACTAGGATTGACACTGTAAGAAGTGTATTGTGGGTATCTATCCCACAGTTCAGCTCGACACCTTCTGCCACTAAGTCTTGTGGGAAGGTGGAGTGGATCACAGTGCATCTTGGGACTGGGCTCAACATCCCATAATGCATTGTTTTCCATCCCAGCATTCTGTGGGCTTCCAGCTTTCTTTCGTGGCATTTTTCAACAGCCCTTGTTCGCTGTGCACCCCGGCATCTGTGTGTGAAGGGTTGGATCTCGCACTGCTCTCCTACGCTCTGATAACTGTCACTAAGACATTGCGGATGGCAGTGCAGTTAATCATGAAATTCCTAAGTGAACAGGATTCCCAGTTGCCTCACTTGCTGTGTGATATGGATAGGAGCAACTTAGATTTCTATTGGCATTCACGGAACAGCTTCACAGTGTGGACCATCACTTTTGGGCTTGGGAAACAAGCAGTGAGTGGTGGGATCATATTGTCATGCTTGTCTGGGATGATGAACAGTGGCTACAGAACTTTCAGATGCAGAAAGCCACCTTCTTGGAACTCTGTGCGGAGTTCACAGCGGCACTAGGACACCGGACCCCGAGTTGCCCTATCGGTAGAGAAGCACGTGGCAATCACAGTGTGGAAGCTGGTGACTCCAGTCTGCTACTGGTCAGTCATGAATCAGTTTGGAGTCAGAAAGTCGACCGTTGGGGCTGCGTTAACGAAAGTGTGGAGGGCCATTAATCGCATCCTGCTACAGAGGACCCTGACTCTGGGAAATGTGTGTGAAATAGTGGACAGCTTTGCAGAAATGGGTTTTCCTAACTGCAGAGGGGCGAGAGATGGTACACGTATGCCAATTTTGGGACCAGACCACCTTGCAATAGAGTACATTAATAGGAAGGGGCACTTCTCCATGGTATTGCAGGCACTTGTGGATCACTATGGACGTTTCACTGACATCAAGGAGGAGCGGTCTGGGAACATGCATGATGCAGGCATCTTCAGGAACACCAGCCTGTACAGAAAGCTGCAAGTGAGGACTTTCTTTCTGTACCAGAAGATTACAGGGGGGGATGTTGAAATGCTCATAGTGATCCTGGGCGATCCGGCTTACCCCTTACAGCCATGGCTCATGAAACCTTACACAGGAAACCTGGATAGCAGTAAGGAGCGGTTCAACAGCACACTGAGTAGGTGCCGGATGACCGTGGAATGTGCCTTTGGCAGATTAAAGGTACACTCATGATGCCTTTTATGATGGGTTAGACCTCAATGAGGATAATATTCCCATGGTCACAGCCACGTGTTGTATGTTGCATAATATTTGTGAAGCTCAGGGTGTAAGGTTTGCTCAGGGGTGGAGTGCTGAGGCAGACTGCTTGGCTGCTGATTTTGAGGAGCCAGATACCAGGGCTATCGGGGGCACAGAGGGGGGCAATTCGAATCAGGGAGGCTTTGAAGCAGCACTTTGAAAATTAGAACCAGTAATGTATATCCCTGTGCTCGGTACAGCAGTGTTACATTACATCTAGTTTTCCTGGGAAACAATTGTGAATTTTGGGGCCTTAAATTCCAGTAAGCAAATGATTAAACTGCCTGGGTATGTCTTGGTAGTGCCTGCTATCTCAATTTGTAGGACACAAAGATTACTTATCGTTCAAAACTTTGCTTTTATTGCACAAAAAACAAAACACACAAACGCTTGGTGGGAAAGGAGGTGCCAGGGAAGGGCAGACTTTCAGAGCTGTGCATAGGTCTCGCTATCATTCTGAAAGTTGTCTGAGCGAGTGGAGTGAATGGGAAACAGAAGTCTCGGAAAGTGGAAAAGAATGTTAGAGTGGAGTTGAGGGGCACGGAAAAGAGTTTTGAATGTGCTGCAGGGGAGGGTGGGCATGCATCTGGTCAGTCTGCAACATTATTAAGGACTTCAGCATCTGCGTTTGCTCCTCCATGATTTGAATCATCTGCACAGTAACGTCCTTAACGAACTTCTGATCTTCTTTTCTGTCCTGCCTTTTGGCGTCCCTCCATTCCCAGGGTTCCCTTTTCTCTTTATTGGAGAACTGCAGCACCTTCCGGAACATGTCGTCTTTGCTCTGTCGCTTTCTTATCTGGCCGCGATGCTGTGCCAGAGTGTAGGGGGTGCCCCTGAAGCCACATCTGTAGAAGCTTAAGAAACAATACACAGAAGCGTGATTGTTAAGTTCACTCACAGCATTGAAACATTTCAGTAAAATGCACATCCGGTAACAACAGTCACTTTCTCACTAACCCTTGGCAAGCACACATCTTGGCGAACACCCCAAGCATGAGTGAGTGTTGGCTGGGGGGCAGGGGCAAGTGTTCTACACAGGAGCACGGCACTGAGGCCAGTACCAAGATCAGGGCTGGTGCTGAGCCTGGCACCAAAACTGAGGAACCAACACAGGTCGGACCCTGTGAGCCGGAGGGACAGGAGGGCCCGGTACCAACCCAGGCGTCATCTTCATCTTCCCCGGATGAAGTGGTGGCAGGGACATTGGTTACACCGACTCCAATGGACAACAGGGCTCACCAGGAGCTGTTGAAGAGAGTGGCCCAAATCTGAGACTCCAGGTGGAGGAGGTGACTGAGGCAACGGACCCTATGGTGGACATTCTGACATAAGGGCCCTTCGAGAGTGGCCTTGCTGCTCATAAAGAGCATTCAGACCATTACCACGACATTGTGGCAGACGCCTGCCTCTCTGCCTCCCACAGCTAAAGGGATAGAGAGGAAGTACTTTGTGCCATCAAAGCAGTACAAATATCTCCTTACCCCCACTCAGCCAGGGTCATTGGTGATAGCGGCTGCAAATGAACAGGAGAAGCAGGGGCAGCAAGGTCCAACACCCAAAGGTAAGGATGTGAAGAAGCTGGACCTCTTTGTTAAAAAGGTTTATTCTGCCTTTCTAACAAAGGTAGAATAAACTAGCAGGCGATCTTTATTCACCATAATTTCAATTCCTGGAATGCAATGGGGAAGTTTAAGGAGTTGCTACCGGCAGAATTTAGGACAGTATTTGCAGCTATTGTGGACGAGGGCAAGGTGGTAGAAAGAACCTCTTTGCAAGCCTCTCTGGATGCGACAGACTCAGCGACCCAAACCAGGTCCTCTGCGATTGACGTGAGAAGGAGCTCATAGCTGCAGGCTTCGGGCCTCCCACATGAGTTCCAAAAAGAATTCAAGACCTTCCCTTCGAAGGCTCACGTTTGTTTTTGGAGAAAACAGACTCTAAACTTCACAGCCTTAAGGGCTCACAGGCAACACTGAAGTCCCTGGGGCTTCATGCACCAGCCCCACAGAGAAACCATTTTAAACCCCAGATTCTTCCATGCTTCTACCCTCCGCAGCCCAGGCAGGATTGCAGCAGGAAGCAGGGCCGAAACCATATGCGAAGGCTGCCTCAACCCCCTTCCAGCCAAGGGCCTGGGTGTCTGAGGCAGTTCTCTGGACCTAAGCACACCTTTTGAGGGTGCGCCTGGGGATGACACAGCAATCCAAATCATAGATCCATCTCCTTCTTTCTTGAACAGTCTATCCCACTTCTATCATGCTTGGGCCCAGATCACTTCAGACCGCTGTGTCCTGCGCAGGATAGTATTGGGTTATTCTCTCCAATTCTTTTCCCTCCCTCCTACCCACCTTCCCCGTCCCTTTTCAGAGAGGCCTCTCACGAGCAACTTCTAGTACAGGAAGTGCTTGAAGCTTCTTGGACACATGGCCACCTGTACATATATAGCATAGCATGCAAGGCTGCGGCTCAGACCTCTCCAGTCTTGGTTGGCATCAGTATACCGACTGAGTCGAGACTGACTGGACAGGGTGATTGCACTTCCTCCACTGGTTACTGAGTCTCTCCTGTGGTGGCTCAACCTGCAATCAGTTGGGGCCCTTCTCCAGGCCCCAACCTTCGCTGTCTCCAGTCACAGATGCATCAGCAATGGGGTGGGGAGCGCATCTAGGGAGGCTCAGAACTCAAGGCCTCTGGATCCAAGCAGAAGTCTCACTACGCATCAATGTCAGGGAGCTAAGAGCAGTTTGCCGAGCCTGCCAGACCTTCCAAAGCCATCTGGAGGGAAGGTGTGTATCAGTCAGTCTTGACCGACAATACAACAGTGATGTTTTATATAAACAGACAGGGTGGAGCTCACTCCTCTCCCCTGTGCCAGGAAGCCCTCAAGCTGTGGGACTTCTGCATAATCCACTTGATACATCTAGAGTCATCGTACCTTCCGGGATCTCAGAATGAGCTGGTGGACCATCTCAGCAGGTCCTTCCACAAGCACGAATGGTCCATCCGACCAGATGTCATGAACAACATCTTCCAACAGTGGGGAACTCCCCATATAGATTTGTTTGCAACAAGACACAATAGGGAGTGTCTGCAGTTCTGCTTCTTCCTGAGTCGCAGCCTGGGCTTGATCGCAGATGCATTTCTTCTTCCCTGGAAGAACCATGTGCTCTATGTGTTTCCACCCATCCCAGTCATTCAAAAGGTCCTGCTTAAGATCAGAAGAGAAGAAGCATCACTGATATTAATAGCACCAGCATGGCCCTGCCAACACTAGATTCACCACTCTCCTAGACCTGTCGGTGGAGACTCCGATCACTCTGCCCTTGGTCTCAAACTAGATCACTCAGGACAAGGTTCAGTTAAGGCCCACCCAGCCTTTCTTCTAAAGGTAGTCTCACAATTTTATACAAACCAGGACATTTTTCTCCCAGCTTCCTTCCCTAAAGCACACGCCAACAACCAGAAGCAAAGGCTCCACTCCCTGGACATCAGGCGAGTGCTGGCTTTTTATATTGAAACGGTTTTGAAAGTCAGCACAACTTTTTTTTGCAATTACAGACAGGATGAAGGGACTTCCCATATTGTCCCAAAGAATACCTTTGTGGATCATGGCCTGTATCCGGGCATGCTATGATTTGACAAACATTCCTGCCCCCGCGCTGACGGCACACACTATAAGGGTGCAGGCGTTCTCGGTGGCATTCCTAGCGCAGGTCCCGATCTAGGTCATCTGCAGGGCTGCAACATGGTTGTCGATCCACACCTTTACGTCACGCTACACAATTACACAGCAAGCCAGAGACGATGCCACATTCTGCAGGGCGGTTCTTCAAATTGCAAACCACTGAATTCTGACCCCTTTTCCTAGGAACTGCTTGGGAGTCACTATTTGGAATTGACATGAGCAAGCACTCGAAGAAATAAAAACAGTTACTTAAGTTTTTGTAACTATTTTTCTTCAAGATGTGTTGCTCATGTCCATTCCAAGACCCACCCACCTACCCTTCTGTCGGAGCCAGTCGGCAAGAAGGAACTGAAGAGGCAGTGGGTTAGCAGGGCCCTATATGTGACGCCATGAAGGTGCGACTTCAGGAGGCACTTGGATCAACCCAACAGATGCCGCTAGGGGGAAAACCTTCTGGCAACTGTGTCTGCAGCACGCACACACCTACTTGGAATGGACATGAGCAACACATCTCGAAGAACAACAGTTACGAAAAGTTAGGCAACTGTTTTTTCTGCCATACTAATTAGCTGCACAGGGAAATGTCGAGCACACAGAAACACAGCACGCTTTGTGCATTTCTGTACCTGAACCCACCTCCACACTACACAAAGCACAGCCGCTTAGCAGGCGTCTCCTCTCCTGCTTCTTGCTTGCTGGAGAGCAGCTGCTGATACTGGCTAGACACCTCCAGAGTGGTGAACAGTTCCTGGCTGCATGCCCCACTGGACAACCCCACCGTGGGCTCCAAATCATCGTCTGTCTCATCTTTTCATCAACGACTTTGTCCTCCAGGTTACGTCCTCCTGCCACCTCCAGGCCTGCCGAAGTATCCACGGAGCTCTTGGCGGCGGAGGTGGGGTCGCCTCTGAGGATAGTGTCCAGCTCCTTATAGAAAGGAGGTCTTGGGTGCAGCACTAGAGCGACGGTTTGCCTCCCTTGCCTTCTGGTACGCCTGCCTCAGCTCCCTTATCTTCGCTCTGCATTGCACCATGTCCAGGGCGTGCCCCTTTTCATACAAGCCTCAAGAAATCTACCCTTAGGTATTGAAATTCCTATGGCTGAAGTGCAGCTGGGACTGCACAGCCTCCTCTCCCCAAATACAGAGTAGATCCAGCAGATCCTCAGCTAAGTTCCCTCTAAGCTGCGTGGCTGCGCAGCTGCCTATTAAGTCCCGTGCAGGGGCTTGGTGCTGCGGCAGGGAGAGATGCTTTTCCCCCAGCATGGACCTGCGGCGGCAGGGCGAGGCGCATCACCCCCCACCCCCCTCAGGTCCCAGCACAGACTTGTCGCAGCAGGGAGAGGCACCCCTCCCTGTCGGCCCCAGCATGGACCTGCAGCAGGGGGGAGAGGAGGGGTGCCTCTCCCCACCGGCCCCAGTACAGACCTCTGCGGTGAGGGGAGAGGAGACCCTCCCTTGGCCTAGCCCAGGCCCACCAGAGTTACTGGGGAGAGGAACCCTGGCCCAGCCCTGCCGGAGCTGCCACAGCTGGCGAGAGGTGCCTCTCCCCTGGTCCCAAGCTGCTGCGGCGAGAGAGGGCTGGGGGGAGTCCTTTCTCCCCCCCGCAGCCATGGGTAGCCTGCACCCCAAACCCCTCATCCCTGGCCCCACCGCAGAGCCCGTACCCCAGCCCTCTGTCCCAGCCCTGAGCCCCCTCCCAGACTCTGAACCCCTCATCCCCAGAGCCTTCACCACCTAGCTGGAGCCCTCACCCCCTGCACCCCAGCCCTGATCCCCCTCCTGCACCCCGAACCCCTCATCCCCAGAGCCCGCATGCCCCCAACCCTCTGCCCCAGCCCTGAGCCCCCTCCCATTCCCTGGCCCCACCCTAGAACCCACACCCCACCACCCCAACCGTCTGCCCCAGCCCTGAGCCCCCTCCGAACCCCTTCACCCCACCCCCACCAAATGAATTTTGTTATGTGCACCAGTATGAAGGTATGTGTTACACATGGATGTAAAAAATTAGAGGGAACACTGCTCCTCAGTAGTCCAGCAGGAGGGGTTGCCATGGTCGCCTGGGAAGATACGTTGAGACCTTTCCAGCAAACAGGAAATGGAATTTCAAAAATTCCCAGGGCTTTAAAGGGGAGGGGTGGATGGTTGTTTACCTGGATGGGGGGCAGCAGAGTTCAAACTGCTGACCAGAGCAGTCAGGATGGGCATTGTGGGACACCTCCTGGAGGCCAATTAAAGCGATAAAATCAAGTGCGGTGTCTACACTGGCACGTTGTCAACACAACTTTTGCGCAAAAAGTCTTATGTCTCTCACCGGGATGGTTTTAGTTTGTCGACAAAACAAGGCATTTTTGCCATCAAAAGTCGCATTATAGTGGGCACGCCTCCACTATTTTGTCGACAAAAGCTGCCTTTTGTGGATAAAACTCTGTAGTGTAGACACAGCCCTGTACTCGTCTAGAATATAAACACAGGAGGATCAGATTGTCATTTACACTAAGGCCCCTTTACACTGCCAGACTGCTGTAAAGGGGCCTTAGCGGCAATATGAATCTAGCTCGGAGAACCTTAATCTGATTGCAGCATTGTAAATCCACTAACTTCAGTAGAGTTACTCCTGATTTACAGCAGCGAAAGTGAGATCACAGGCCCTTAAATGATAAAGAACCACCTTTCATTTTAACTAATAGGCAATATTAGTGAGCATAAACTGTCAAGTTCACATAAACTAATTCTGTTTTTTTTTTCTAAATTGTTTAGGTATGACTTTTACCTAATCAGCCAACTAGCACGTCAGGGAACTGTCAATCCCACATACTATAATGTTGTGTATGATAACAGTGGATTAAAACCAGATCACATGCAGCGCCTCACGTACAAGATGTGCCACCTGTACTACAACTGGCCAGTGAGTAAATAGTCACATACAATCGTAATTGAAAGTAGTGTAATTTTTCCAGCTGGCTTTAAATAAAACTGGAAAGAAATTACACATCGTTTCACATTTGATGATTCAATGCAGTTATCACAGTACTGCTATTATAAAAAGGGTAGGACTGCAACTCCCAATCATAGCCACACTGCTGCTGTTATGGTGGGAGGCATAGATGACTTGTGCTTCCAGATGCTGCAGTAGGGGACACAATGTAAATGTAACCCTTCTGCCCATCAGAGTTGGCAGCAACAAGGGCCGGGTTCAGTATCTAGGGGATCCATTCCAATAACACAATGCAAACCGGCTCGAGCCCCCACCCGGTGACCTGGGACAAAAATATACCACCCCGCTGGGCGCCTCCAAGAGGCAATACTTCCCCTCTCGCAAGCACCTAGTCTGAGTGTAGCAAAAAGCCTTTTAATAACAGAGAGAAACAATGTGGCATTATGTTGGGGAAACACCACCAACAGGATTCATAACACAACCCATGAGCAAAAAACCCACCCCAAGCAAATTGGGGCATGCCCTTTCCCTTTTGTTCTTGAGTCCAGCAACCCCAAATCACCCAAAGTCCCAAAAGTCCAATGACCCAAAAGTCTCTGTCCCTGGTCAGGGCAGCCCCAGAGTTCAAAAGTTTATCTACAGAGCTTTACCTCCCAACCTGGGTGGAGATGGGGGCGGAGGTAAGAGGCACCTTACATGATCTGAAGCTGACCGCCCCACAGCTCCATAGGCTTTCGCTTCGCTCAGCTCCGCTCTGCGGCCCACACGCAGCTCCCGCCGTCCCACGAACTGCTCCACCAGCCGATCCACGAACTGCTCCGCATCCCACCAGCAGCTCCCGCCGTCCTATGAACGGCTCCACCAGCCTGTCCACCAGGCACTCCAGCCGTCCCGCAAACTGCTCCACAATATATCTTCAGGCTCCCCCACTACTTAACACAACGCTCAGTGATTTCAGCTCTTAGGTGAATTCAACTTGTAGTAGGGGAGCCTCAGTGCTGGTGCACTATTAGCCCAAAGTGAGCTCAGCAGCCTGTAACTAGACTTCTAATGAATTAGCTCTGATATTCCACAGTGGAGAGGGGAGGAAGTGCAGTTAGCATGTAAGGCCCTCACCCAGGGGCCCATGCCACCAAGTATTAATACTTGTCCCCAGCCTCTCCCAATTCACAGAGTTTTGGAACCCATGACCCTTGCCTAGCGAGTGCTACTTAGTTGATGGTGAGTCCCTCCATCATAACAAAAGGCCAAGTACAGTTCCAAGCACAGTTCCCATAATCAGGGTAATAACAATTTATTCTTCCTTCCCCAATAACAGACACTGGGGATCCCACAGCAGCCAAAGTGACCATTTGGGCAGCTATGGCCTCATTCTAGGCGGGGTGGGTGTGCCTATGCAAATGAGATCGGCCCCTGAAGTTCTTTTCCACAACTTGCCACACCTCACCATCAGATGTCAGGGTGGTACTCATCCTGACACTGCTTACATAAAGGGGAGGACACGTGACTGCCCCACATGTATCTTCTACCCAGCAACCCTCTTGTACTGTACCCAGTCTGGGGCTACCGCGCTCTCCCCACCCCACCAGAGTTACCTGCAGGGAGGGCTCTGTCTTTCTCCTGCTGCGGAGGGTACTTGATTCCACATACCTCCCCCACGTCATCTGTGGTGAGAGGAGCAGCTTCTCTAGCTGAGAATTGATTGGTGATATTTACAAGGACAAGAGGATTGTTTGTTAGAGCCAAAAAGCTATTTTGAAAGGCCTGTATTTGCTGAAACCCCCTTGGAAAATGTGTTTGTGATATTAATTCAGTTCCTAGTAGACATGTATCCATATCACAATTATTGGTACGAACTGGAACCCTTGTTGGCATACTTAATAGAGAGGCCAATGATTGAAAAGGCAGAAAGCCTGCATTACACATTCAGCTGTAGAAGTGTTCACACCATTTCAAGGTTGAGAGAGTTCAGGTATGTCTACACTGCACTCAAGATATGCAGTTGCAGCACATGTTGGTGTACCAGAGCTAGCTTTAATTGAGGTAGCTCACTAAAAATAGCAGGGTAGCCACAGCAGTCCAGGCTAGCCACCTGAGTATGTACCCGGGATCCTGGGTGGGATTATACTTATCTTGATGAAGGGGTGGGAAGAGGAGAGCTGAAGGTGTGAATCCTTCCCTTCAGCAGGTATTTAAGAAATTGAATGCAGATGCAGTCTAAAAAGGCGGGGGAAGTGGCCTGCCTCTCCAGTAGGTATATACAACATAATCTTTGAATAAAGGATACGATGTTTTCATTATGCAGGAGTGCCCTCTATTGGCTGAATTTCATCAGTACAAATTTGGGCAATTCCTGCCTACCAGTGGCTGGGAAAGGAATTCTGAGATTATATTATGTATGGAAATGGTACTTGGGATTTTAAAAATAGTTTGCTTTTCTCAGAAGAAAGCAGCAATACGGTCTGGGAATGTCAGTCTTACTTTCATCTGATGTTTGTTTCACAGGGTCTAATCAGAGTGCCAGCGCCCTGTCAGTATGCCCACAAGCTGACCTTCCTGGTGGGTCAGAGCATTCACAGAGAGCCAAGCCTGGAACTAGCTGACAAGCTTTTCTATTTGTGAGGAGAATAATAATAATCTATCACAAAGACAACTTTAAGAAATACTAACATGGCCAAATCTGGATATGGTCTCATGGCTGCCAGCATACTGTAGCTCAAACTCAGTCTTGTATCTGAAAGAAAACATCTAGTTTTAGACTTAAAGAGAAATATCTATTCTCTGAATTAAGAGAACAGAGCATTCTGAACAGTATAAGGGATTAAGGTACTTTACTTCACTTAGCCCAAATAGGAGACTTGGAGCATACTCCCTAGTAACATTTGAAAATGTAGGGGTATATGATGTTTTAATAGAAATTTTGTTTATAGATACACTGTACACCTGATTATTCTGTAAGCATATCATTGCCATTTAATTTCCAGATCGTTTTAGAGGGTTACTTTTTCCTTCAAAGACTCTTTTAGAAAATTGTTTGGATAAGGTTGAAATTTTTGAACAAATAAAGTTTTATTCTGTTTGCATTTTAAGATTATTTTTGATAATTAGTTAGAATATATTACACCAAACTTTCTCTCTGCTACAGATAGACTATCCTTATTTAAAAAAAAAAAAAGGGCAAAAAAGCCAGGTGTTGCACGGATGTTTTGCAAATTAACACAAATCACAGTAAAAATGTAGGAACAGACACCTTGTTATACAAACATATTAGCTGGGAGGTATTACTAAATGTTTTAGAATTCAGTTAATTGAAAAAATTGGTTTGGAGGAGTCAGTGTTTTTTTAAGTGTTAAATGACATCTATTGTAGTTTGATTTTTAAATAGGGTAGGTGCCTCACTTATTGTTAGATAATAGCCTTACTTGGTGAGTTTTCCACTCAAGGATCTGGGTTCAACAGCCAAATTGTGTCTCAGCAACCCTGGATGGTTGGTAAATATTACCATATATGACTCATAGATGGGTAGACTGAAGTTAAGTGTCTTGGTTATAGCAAAAGTGTGAGTGAGGAGCAGGAATGCAACCCAGGATCATTAACTCTGTCTGATTTTTATGTATTAGTGCCACAGAAATACCTATATTCTATGTTCAGATACTTCACAAACCTATGAAAAGTTTCACTGTTTTAAAAAGGGTTTTTCACACAGAGATACAGTCAAATCTGTAAAATGAATGAGTGGGATTCAAAGAAGCCACCCACAGACCATATCTAAGGAAGTAATGAACGTGGAGTCTACATATTGCTGTGGTGAACTGTTTCCACTTTGGGCAAAATAGAGTTCAAAGAATCAGGATTGATACTGATAGCAAAGAATAACGCTGGAGAGATTGCTGCCCAAAAATGTCCCAAATTAGATTGTTCCCCAAAGAGTTCTGCATCTTGCACCTTTTTCACATAGTTCCGGTCAGTGACCAAGTTCTCCGACACCAGTGGAATCTAGTAATAGTTGTATTGTTGTTACCGGAGGTCACTTATCAAAATAAACACTCTTAGCATTATTGAGTCCTTCATGCAAGTAGTTTGCCACCTGGAAGCCAGTGAGTCCTTGGCCAAACTGGTGATATGAAGCATCTTGATTGGTATCTTATGTGACTATCACACTATTCCATATACAGCTGCAGAGTAATTTTAATGTAATACAAGTGCCAGTGACTGTTAGTACCCTTTGCTTTATCTAGTTGTGCACACGTACACCATACGCTCTGTGCCAAAAGAGCTAATTTCTACAAATATCATCTTGATTTCCTGTATTTAAAAAATACAGAACTCTAATTTACCGTCCTCTGGGTCTCCCAGTGAGATCTTCTCATCTTTGTCTCTCTTTTTGATTATAAGATAATTAGGGCAAGAATCATATCTGAAATCATCTTAGTATATATGTTTAATAATACAAAGACACGCTTTAAAGCATTGCTATGTCTCTTTGGTATAGAAAAATGTATAGAGAGGAGTTGTCTAATTCTCCTCTAACACCAATATAAATCAGGTGCAGGTCTGAAGTCATTACACCAGTATAAGGGAGGGGAGAATCTGCTCTAGTTGCTTTACTTATATTGGAGTGAGAGGAGAATAAGAAGTCCTAATGTGATAATACAAAACTACTTAAGATAGTTAAGTCTAAAGCAAACTACAAAGAGCTACAAAGGGACCTCACAAAACTGAGTGACTGGGCAACAAAATGGCAGACGAAATTCAATGTTTATAAATGCAAAGTCGTGGACATTGGAAAATATAATCCCAACTTTTCATATAAAATGATGGGGTCTAAATTAGCTGTTACCACTCAAGAAAGAGGTCTTGGAGTCATTGTGAGTAGTTCTCTGAAAACATCCACTCAGTGTGCAGCGGCAGTCAAAAAAGTGAACAGAATGTTGGGAATCATTAAGAAAGGGATGGATAATAAGACAAAAAATATCATACTGCCTCTATATAAATCTGTGGTACACCCACACCTTGAATATTGTGTGCAGATCTGGTCGCCCCATCTCAAAAAAGATGTATTAGAACTGGATAAGGTTCAGAAAAGGGCAACAAAAATGATTAGGGGTATGGAACAGCTTCCCTCTGAACGGTTTCAGAGTAGCAGCCGTGTTAGTCTATATTCACAAAAAGAAAAGGAGTACTTGTGGCCCTTAGAGACTAACAAATTTATTTGAGCATAAACTTTCGTGAGCTACAGCTCACTTCGTCAGATGCATTCAGTGGAAAATACAGTGGGGAGATTTATATACATAGAGAACATGAAACAATGGGTGTTACCATACACACTGTAACAAGAGTGATCACTTAAGGTGAGCTATTACCAGCAGGAGAGCGGGGGGAAAAAACCTTCTGTAGTGATAATCAGGGTGGGCCATTTCCAGCAGTTGACAAGAACGTCTGTCAAGGTTCCTTCCCCACTCTGAACCTAGGGTACAGATGTGGGGACCTGCATGAAAAACCCCCTAAGCTTATTTTTACCAGCTTAGGTTAAAACTTCCCCAGGGTACAATCTATTTTACATTTTGCCCTTGGACTTTATTGCTGCCACCACCAAGAGTCTAATAAATATATAACAGGGAAAGAGCCCGCTTGGAAACGTCTTCCCCCGCCCCTAAAATCCTCCCAAACCCTACACCCCCTTTCCAGGGGAAGGCTTGATAAAAATCCTCACCAATTTGCATCGGTGAACACAGACCCAAACCCTTGGATCTTAAGAACAATGAAAAAGCAATCAGGTTCTTAAAAGAAAAATTTTAATTGAAGAAAAAGTAAAAGAATCACCTCTGTAAAATCAGGATGGTAAATACCTTACAGAGTAAACAGATTCAAAACATAGAGAATCCCTCTAGGCAAACCCTTAAGTTACAAAAAGACACAAAAACAGGAATATACATTCCATTCAGCACAGCTTATTTTATCAGCCATTCATTTAAACAAAACAGAATCTAACGCATATCTGGCTAGATTACTTACTAAGTTCTAAGGCTCCATTCCTTTTCTGTTCCCGGCAAAAGCATCACACAGACAGAGAGAACCTTTGTTTCTCCCCCTCTTCCAGCTTTGAAAGTATCTTGTCTCCTCATTGGTCATTTTGGTCAGGTGCCAGCGAGGTTATCCTAGCTTCTTAACCCTTTACAGGTGAAAGGGTTTTTCCTCTGGCCAGGAGGGATTTTAAAGGTGTTTACCCTTCCCCTTATATTTATGACACCCCCCCCCAAATCACAGATAGGGTCAAACGCTGGCTGTGATTTCTTCCTGGAGCTCTAGGAGAAAACAGAGTTAATAAGACACATGCACCTCTAAATATACTACTAAGTATATAAAGACTAACAATATTTTCCACATCTCAAGGACGATTTTAACCAGTTGATTCTGGGAAACTTTCACGGGAGAGTGCATCAGCTACTTTGTTAGAAGCTCCTGAGATGTGTTGGATGTCGAAACCAAAATCTTGGAGAGCTAAACTCCACCAAATATGTTTTTTGTTATTTCCCGTGGTGGAATGAAGCCACTGGAGCGCAGCATGGTCGGTTTGCAGGTGGAAACGCCGTCCCCAAACATATGGGCGTAACTTTTCCAGAGCATAGACAATGGCGTAACATTCTTTTTCACTGACTGACCAGTGGCTTTCCCTCTCAGACAGCTTCTTGCTGAGAAACACTACAGGGTGGAATTCTTGATCCGGTCCTTTCTGCATTAAAACTGCTCCCACATCATGCTCGGATGCATCTGTGGTTACTAGGAACGGTTTGTCAAAGTCTGGGGGCCCTTAGCACAGGGTCAGACATGAGTGTCGCTTTAAGCTGGTTAAAGGCCTTCTGACACTCTTCGGTCCACTGAATGGCATTTGGCTGTTTCTTTTTGGTTAGGTCTGTCAGTGGGGCGGCGATTTGGCTGTAGTGCGGTACAAATCGTCTGTAATAACCGGCCAAGCCTAAGAAGGATTGAACCTGTTTCTTTGACTTTGGGACAGGCCACCTTTGGATAGCATCCACTTTGGCCTGTAGGGGGTTGATAGTTCCTTGACCCACCTGGTGTCCAAGGTAAGTCACTCTGTTTAGGCCTATTTGACACTTCTTAGCCTTAAGAGTTAGTCCTGCCGCCCTTATGCGCTCAAAGACTTTTTGTAGATGTTCCAGGTGTTCTGCCCAGGAATCCGAAAATATGGCCACATCGTCAAGGTAGGCGACTGCATATTCTCCTAATCCCGCTAGGAGACCATCTACAAGTCTTTGGAAGGTGGCGGGTGCATTCCGCAGCCCGAAAGGGAGTACATTAAATTCATACAGCCCGAGATGTGTGGTGAAGGCTGACCTTTCCTTGGCGGATTCATCTAGCGGTACCTGCCAGTACCCCATGGTTAAGTCCAAGGTAGAGATGAATGGGCCCATCCCAGTTTCTCTAATAGTTCATCTGTGCGTGGCATTGGATAGTTGTCTGGGCGAGTTACAGCATTTAGCTTACGGTAGTCCATGCAAAACGTATCTCCCCATCTGGTTTGGGAACTAGAACCACTGGAGATGCCCATGCACTGCCAGAGGGGCGGATTACACCCATCTGTAGCATATCCTGGATCTTCCGTTCTATAGCAGTTTTAGCTTGAGGAGACACCCGGTAAGGTTGTACTTTAATTGGGTGAGCATTACCTGTGTCAATGGAGTGGTATGCCCCGTTCAGTCAGTCCTGGGGTGGCTGAGAACGTCGGCGCGTAGCTAGTGCACAGCTCCTGGATCTGCTGTCGCTGCATACGCCCAAGGGTCATGGAGAGATTAAAAAGACTGGGACGTCTCAGCTTGGACAGGAGACGGCTAAGGGGGGATATGGTAGAGGTCTATAAAATCATGACTGGTGTGAAGAAAGTGAATAAGGAAGTGTTATTTACTTCTTCTCATAACACAAGAACTAAGGGTCACCAAATGAAACAAATAGGCAGCAGGTTTAAAACTAACAAAATGAAGTATGTCTTCACAACACACAGTTAACCTGTGGAACTCTTTGCCAGAGGATATTGTGAAGGCCAAGACATTAATGGTTCAAAAAAGAACTAGATAAGTTCATGGAGGATAGGTCCATCAATGACTATTAGCCAGGATGGGCAGCGATGGTATCCCTAGCCTCTGTTTGCCAGAAGCTGAGAATTGGTAACGGGATGGATCACTTGATGATTACCTGTTCTGTTCGTTTCCTCTGGGACCCCTGGCGTTGGCCACTGTCAGAAGACAGGATACTGGGCTAGATGGACCTTTGGTCTCACCCAGTATGACCATTCTTACGTTCTTAGGACTACTTCCTGCTTAAAGTAAGCATGTGCTTAAGTGCTTTGCTGCATAGGGATTGCCACAGCTCTGTTCTTCACAGCAGTGCTTCACCATTCAGTGAATAATCAGGCAATAATAGTAAACGTTCAAAACCAGCATTTTTTAGACAAAAAGTGAATGTGGGGCAAGGACTGCGTCTGAGAATGAGCCTGCTCAGAACAGATTTCAACTCTAAATTTATTCTAGCGAATATACTTTGAATTATATATAGTCTTAACAGAAGCTTAGAAACCGTTTCACAAAAGGTCAAGTCTCATTTTCTATTAGAACATGCCATGTTGACTTTCTGTTCATGTTCTTTTTGCATGAATGAGCTGCTTCTGGTAAGAGTTTTTATTTCCAAAACCAGTGAGTATGCACCTGGTGTTTGTGTTTGGCTAACTGACTTTTCTTTCCTCAAAGGAGCAAAGAGACAGAATAGAAGAACTGAACAACTTCTGGATTTCTGCAGGATGTTATCTCAGATTCTTCAAAGACGAGCTACTACTAACAAAAAAAAAAAGTCTGTTTTAAGCATCCCAGTATTACAAAATAATTTGGCTATCTTTAACTTATTGATTCCAACTGCCAATTTGTTTTTATGAACTAATACTATCTCAAACTAACGTCCAGCGATCAAGTAACACAGTGTTATAGGCCTGATCCTCATAGCACTCTGGTTTTAAATTAGTGTGATTGTATTGACTTCACCAGTTACAATAGATAGCTGGGTTTGCGATGACCGGGAGAACTGCATGGTGATTTTCCTGCCTGGTGCGAAAGTTGCAGATCTCTCGAGACAGCTAGATAGACTTGTGTAGCGCTGGGGAGGAGCTGGTGGTCATGGTATAAGTAGGTACTAGTGACATAGGGAAGGATAGGAGAGAGGTCCTGGAGGCCAAATTTAGGCTGCTAGGTAAGAGATTGAAGTCCAGGACCTCCATGGTAGCATTCTCTGAAATAAGAAAAAAGAAAAGGAGTACTTGTGGCACCTTAGAGACTAACCAGTTTATTTGAGCATAAGCTTTCGTGAGCTACAGCTCACTTCATCGGATGCATTCAGTGGAAAATACAGTGGGGAGATTTATATACATAGAGAACATGAAACAATGGGTGTTACCATACAGACTATTTCCCCATGTTTATTCCCCCCCTTCTGTTCCTCAGACGTTCTTGTCAACTGCTGCAAATGGTCCACCTTGATTATCACTACAAAAGGTTCCCCCCCACGCCACTCTCCTGCTGGTAATAGCTCACTTTACCTGATCACTCTCGTTACAGTAAAAAGAAAAAAGAAAAGGAGTACTTGTGGCACCTTAGAGACTAACCAGTTTATTTGAGCATGAGCTTTTGTGAGCTACAGCTCACTTCATCGGATGCATAGCATATCGTGGAAACTGCAGAAGACATTATATACACACAGAGACCATGAAACAAAACTTCCTCCCACCCCACTCTCCTGCTGGTAACAGCTTATCTAAAGTGATCATCAAGGAGGGCCATTTCCAGCACAAATCCAGGTTTTCTCACCCTTCCCCCCCCCCCACAGACACACATACAAACTCACTCTCCTGCTGGTAATAGCCCATCCCTCTTTGAAACCTCTCTTTATAATGCGCATGATAATCAAGGTGGGTCATTTCCAGCACTAATCCAGGTTTTCTCACCCCCCCCCTCCCCACACCCCCCCCTCCAAAAACCACACACACAAACCCACTCTCCTGCTGGCAATAGCTCATCTTACAATGTGCACAGCAATAATCCAAGTTTAACCAGAACGTCTTGGGGGGGGTTTTGTAGGAAAAAAACAAGGGGAGATAGGCTACCTTGCATAATGACTTAGCCACTCCCAGTCTCTATTCAAGCCCAAATTAATAGTATCCAATTTGCAAATGAATTCCAATTCAGCAGTTTCTCGCTGGAGTCTGGATTTGAAGTTTTTTTGCTTTAAGATAGCGACCCTCATGTCTGTGATTGCGTGACCAGAGAGATTGAAGTGTTCTCCGACTGGTTTATGAATGTTATAATTCTTAACATCTGATTTGTGTCCATTTATTCTTTTACGTAGAGACTGTCCAGTTTGACCAATGTACATGGCAGAGGGGCATTGCTGGCACATGATGGCATATATCACATTGGTGGATGTGCAGGTGAACGAGCCTCTGATAGTGTGGCTGATGTTGTTAGGCCCTGTGATGGTGTCCCCTGAATAGATATGTGGGCACAGTTGGCAACGGGCTTTGTTGCAAGGATAGGTTCCTGGGTTAGTGGTTCTGTTGTGTGGTATGTGGTTGTTGGTGAGTATTCGCTTCAGGTTGGGGGGCTGTCTGTAGGCAAGGACTGGCCTTTCTCCCAAGATTTGTGAGAGTGTTGGGTCATCCTTCAGGATAGGTTGTAGATCCTTAATAATGCGTTGGAGGGGTTTTAGTTGGGGGCTGAAGGTGATGGCTAGTGGCGTTCTGTTATTTTCTTTGTTAGGCCTGTCCTGTAGAAGGTGACTTCTGGGAACTCTTCTGGCTCTATCAATCTGTTTCTTCACTTCCGCAGGTGGGTATTGTAGTTGTAAGAATGCTTGATAGAGATCTTGTAGGTGTTTGTCTCTGTCTGAGGGGTTGGAGCAAATGCGGTTGTATCGCAGAGCTTGGCTGTAGACGATGGATCGTGTGGTGTGGTCAGGGTGAAAGCTGGAGGCATGTAGGTAGGAATAGCGGTCAGTAGGTTTCCGGTATAGGGTGGTGTTGATGTGACCATCGTTTATTAGCACTGTAGTGTCCAGGAAGTGGATCTCTTGTGTGGACTGGACCAGGCTGAGGTTGATGGTGGGATGGAAATTGTTGAAATCATGGTGGAATTCCTCAAGGGCTTCTTTTCCATGGGTCCAGATGATGAAGATGTCATCAATATAGCGCAAGTAAAGTAGGGGCGTTAGGGGACGAGAGCTGAGGAAGCGTTGTTCTAAATCAGCCATAAAAATGTTGGCATACTGTGGGGCCATGCGGGTACCCATAGCAGTGCCGCTGATCTGAAGGTATACATTCTCTGAAATGTTTCCAGTTCCATGTGCAGGGCCAGTTAGGCAAGAAGAACTGCAGGGTCTCAGTGCATGGATGTGACAATGGTGTAGGGAGGAGGGGTTTAGATTTATTAGGAGCTGGGGAACCTTTTAGGAAAGGGGGAGCCTATACAGGAAGCCCGGGCTCCACCCAAACCAAAATGGAAGCAGATGGCTGGCGCTTACAATTAAAAAGGTCATTGAGCAGTTTTTAAACAAAGGGCTGGGGGGAAGCCGACAGGTGTGGAGGAGCACATGGTTTGGACAGAGCCATCCCTTAGGCAAGGATCTATAATGTCCTAGTAAGGAGGAGAGGATGGAAGATGATAAAATAAGTGTGGGATCTGATGAGAAACAGTCAAATGACAAAGAGTCTCATTCAATTACACGAGGTAATGGCAGACAGCTAAAAAGTGACAGTTTTTAAGTGCTTATATGCAAATGCTAGAAGTCTAAAAAACCAGATGAGTGAACTAGAGTGCCTTGTATTAAATGAGGATATTGATATAATAGGCATGGCAGAAACTTGGTGGAATGAGGATAATCAATAGGACACAGTAATACCAGGGTACAAAATATATTGGAAGGACAGAACAGGTCGTGCTGGTGGGGGAGTAGCACTATATGTGAAAGAAAACGTAGAATCAAATGAAGGAAAAATCTTAAATGAACCGAACTGTACCATAGACTCTCTATGGATAGTAATTCCATGCTTGAATAACAAGAATATAGAAGTAGGGATATACTACCGACCACCTTGCCAGGATGATGAAAGTGAGTATGAAATGCTCAGGGAGATTAGAGAGGGTATAAAAATTAAAAACTCAATAATAATGGGGGATTTCAGCTATCCCTATATTGACTGGGTACATGTCACCTCAGGACGGGATGCAAAGATAAAGTTTCTTGACACTTAAATGACTGCTTCTTGGAGCAGCTAGTCCTGAAACCCACAAGAGTAGAGACAGTTCTAGATTTAGCCCTAAGTGGAGCACAGGATCTGGTCCAAGAAGTGACACTAGCTGAACCCCTTGATAATAGTGACCATAATATAATTGAATTTAACATCCCTGTGGTGGAGAAAACACCAAAGCAGCCCAACACGGTAGCATTTAATTTCAGAAAGGGGAATTGCACAAAACTGAGGAATTTAGTTAAACAGAAATTAAAGGGTACAGTGCCAAAAGTGAAATCCCTGCAAGCTGCATGGAAACTTTGTAAAAGACACCATAATAGATGCTCAACTTAAATGTATACCCCAAATTAAAAAAAAGAGAACCAAAAAAGTGCCACTGGGGCTAAACAACAAAGGAAAAGAAGCAGTGAGAGACAAAAAGTGGAAGTTAAATCCTAGTGAGGAAAATAAAAAGTAGGGATGTAAAGGTTTAACCGGTTAACTGATGAGCTTGATGCTTCCCGGTTCCAGTTAACGATTAAACTCTGCTGCCTCCCCACCATGTGCCGGGGGTCCCGGCTGCTGGCCCCAGATGCCGGGCAGCAGCAGAGCCCCAGGGGCTGGCAGCCGGGACTCTGGGCGTGCGGGGTGGGGGCCAGCCAGGACCCTGGGCACATGTATGGGGGGCAGCGGGGATCCCGGGCACACAGGATCCGTGTAAAATGTGGGGGGGCTGCAGCTCCCCATCGCCCCTTGTTCCCCATTAACCGTTTAACCGATTGAATTTCAATAGGTTAAACGGTTACTTTTTTTACCCAGTATTTACAACCCTAATAGAAAGGGGCATAAACTCCAGAAATGAAGTGTAAAAATATAATTAGGAAGGCCAAAAAAGAATTTGAAGTACAGCTAGTTAAAGACTCAAAAAGTAATAGCAAAAACATTTTTAAGTACATTAGAAGCAGGAAGGCTGCTAAACAACCAGTGGGGCCACTGGACGATCGAGATGGAAAAGGAGCACTCAAGGATGATAAGGCCATTGCGTAGAAACAGAATTCTTTGCATCAAACTTTACGGCTGAGGATGTGAGGGAGATTCCCAAACTGAGCCATTCTTTTTAGTGACCAATCTGAGGAACTGTCCCAGATTGAGGTGTCATTAGAGGGGGTTTTGGAACAAATTGATAAACTATACAGTAATAAATTACCAGGACCAGAGTTTGAAGGAACTCATGTGAAATTGCAGAACTACTAACTATTGTATGTAACCTATCATTTAAATCAGCTTCTGTAACAGATGACTGGAGGATAGTTAATGTGACGCCAATTTTTAAAAAGGGCTCCAGAGATGATCCTGGAAATTACAGGCCAGTAAGCCTGACTTCAGTACTAGGCACACTGGTTGAAACGATAATAAAGAACAGAATTGCCAGACGCATATATGAACATAATTTGTTGGGGGAAGAGTCAACATAGTTTTTGTAAAGGGAAATCATGCCTCACCAATCTACTAGAATTCTTTGAGGGGGTCAACAAGCATGTGGACAAAGGGGATCCAGTGGATATAACATACTTAGATTTTCAGAAAGCCTTTGACAAGGTTCCTTACCAAAGGCTCTTAAGCAAAGTAAGCTGTCTTAGGATAAGAGGGAAGGTCCTCTCATGGGTTGGTAACTGATTAAAAGATAGGAAACAAAGGGTAGGAATAAATGGTCCATTTTCAGAATGGAGAGAGGTAAATAGTGGTGTCGTCCAGGGGTCTGTACTGGGACCAGTCCTATTCGACATATAAAAGGGGTAAACAGTGAGGTGGCAAAATTTGCAGATGATACAAAACTACTCAAGGTAGTTAAGTCCAAAGCAGACTGCAAAGAGCTCCAAAGGGATCTCAAAACTGAGGGACTGAGCAACAAAATGGCAGACAAAATTCAATGTTGATAAATGCAAACCAATGGACATTGGAAAACATAATCCCAACTACACATATAAAATGATGGAGTCTAAATTAGCTATCACCACTCAAGAAAGAACTTAGTGTCATTGTGGATAGTTCTCTGAAAACATCCACTCAATGTGCAGCAGCAGTCAAAAAAGCTAACAGAATGCTGGGAATCATTAAGAGATAGATAATAAGACAGAAAATATCATATTGTCTCTATATAAATCCATGGTATGCCCACACCTTGAATATTGTGTGCAGATCTGGTCACCCCATCTCAAAAAAGATATATTGGAATTGGAAAAGGTGCAGAAACGGGCAACAAAAATGATGAGGGGTATGGAACAGCTTCTGTATGAGGAGAGATTTAAAAGACTGGGACATCTCAGCTTAGAAAAGAGATGACTAAGTGGGGATATGCTAGAGATCTATAAAATCATGACCTGTGTGGAGAAAGTGAATAAGGAAGTGTTATTTGCTCCTCCTCATAACACAAGAACTAGGAGTCACCAAATGAAACCAATAGTCAGCAGGTGTAAAACCAACAAAAGGAAGTACGTCCTCACACAACACACAGTTAACCTGTGGAACTCTTTGCCAGAGGATGTTGTGAAGGCCAAGACTGTAACAGTTCAAAAAAGAACCAAAGTTCATGGTGGATAGGTCCATCACTTGCTCTTAGCCAGGATGGTTAGGGATGGCGTCCCTAATCTCTGTTTGCCAGAAGCTGGGAATAGGCAATAGGGGATGGATCATTTGATGATTACCTGTTCTGTTCATTCCCTTTGGGGCATCTGGCTTTGACCACTGTTGCAAGCAGGATACTGGGCTAGATGGTCCTTTGATCTGACCTAGTATGGCCATTTTTATGTACTCCTGATTTATACCAGAGTGAGTCAGATGAGAATGAGCCCTATGGTATTCATTGAGCCCTAAACTTCTATGAGTTGTCTGGCTTTTTTCTCTCTGAAACTGTAAAACTTATTAGCATAGATCAAGCTTGTGAAGTCTAAGGCCTGGTCTAAACACAAAATTGCATCTGTTAAACTAAAGGGACAAGGTTGCATTGATTTAGTTAAAATGCTGCAACTTTGTGTGGACACATTTGTCCCTGTTATTTAGTGTTCATACACAAAGTTGCACTGGTTAAACTTAATCAGTACATCATCACATTATTAGTTTAAAAAGGTACAAGTTCTCTGTTGATAGAGAAGCCCTTAGTGAAACTAAACAGCAATATGGCAGGGAAAATAGCTTAACTCCACAAACCAAATGTGCAAACAAACATAGAGCCTTAAAGGAAAGAAAATCCCTGAAAATGGAGAACTGAAACATAGGTAAACAATCATGAGGAAGCCCACGGTAAATATTGTTCAGTGAAAAAGAAAGAGATCTGCAGTAGAAAGCAAGTAAAAGAATCTGGGGCAGAATGCAAATTGACTGAGGACAGGAGGAAAGTGTGTGTGTGTGTGTGTGTGAGAGAGAGAGAGAGAGAGAGAGAAATACAGAACTGTTACGTCAGAAACTAGAGCAGACTGGAAGACAACAATTTTGCAGCAGTTGTCAAGGTTTTGAAATTGGTTTTTGTTCTGCATTAGAACCCTAACCACCCAGTTACAGCATCTCTTACACACATACCTCTTTCCATGGAAACCAGTGCATCTCCACAAAACATTTTGACTTAGACAAAAGAATATATTTTGGCAAAAACGTTCCGGCCAGCCTGAGTAAATTGGCTGTGGCCACCAACCCTGCCTGCCAGAGGAAGATAAAATTTCGAAGACTATGAGTAGGGCTTGCAGAATGCAGTTTTAACTGATAGTAACCAATGTTTTCCACGTCCCAAAACCTTTTTTAAAGTTCTGCAGGTTAGTTCATCACAACAAAGTATGTGCACTTAGTGGCAAGCAAAGCAAAACATCCTCTTGTCGTACACCGGGTCATCAGCATGAGAGGCAGTGTGGTCCATAGGCTAGGGCACTAAATCAGGAATTGGGACCACCTAGGTCCTATTTCTTGTTCTTCCATTGACATACTGTGTGACCTTGGGCAAGTCACTTCACCTCTGCACTGTTTTCCCCTCCCACCTTGTGTCTGTCTTGTGTCCTTGGATTGTAAGCTCTTCATAGCATGTATGTCTTCTCCTATATGTTTGTACTGTGCCTAGAACAATGGGGCCCCAGTGTCGGTAGGGGTCCATAGGTGCTAATAAAATGGAAGTCAAGCAAAGATGAGATGCAAATGAAGAAATTGATGGAGTTATAGTAACTGTTCACAGGCAGCCTGGACATCTATTTAAATAGCGTTATATCACTAGACCCCCTGAAAAAATAGGTGTTTAAAGTGGGCACCAAATACAATTTAAGAAGTTAAAACTCAGCTGCTTGAATTCTCAACCACTAACTGATTTCTAATGAAAAAGCATCATTTCCCCCCAAATAATGAATTCCTGTAAGCCCTATTATTAGCAGCAGCAGCTGCTGAATAAATAATGCTGCATACTTGAATCAAATTTTAAAAATGCATTTCAATGCAAAGGAATGTAGTCATGGGGATTACTGTCTGCTTCTAGATTATTACTCTGACATTTATTTTCAAACCAGGTGACATTTATCCTGGGCCAGATTCAGTCACCATTATTTTGTGCAGAAAAGTTCCTTACTCCTTGAGCAACCCCCCTGCAATCAATGGGTCTACTCGCCGAGTAAAATACTATTCTGAGTGAGCATGGGTGGTAGAATTTGGCTCTCTGCAATAATAGTTCTATTCTAACGACTTTCTATCTGGTCTAACAAATGACTGACACTAGACTTAATCACTCTTTTGAGTGGTATTGGGTGTAACGAAGGGTTTGTCTATTCTACGTGGTAATGGGAGCCAGAATAAGGAAATAAATTGTAAGTCAAATTTGAAATAATAAGGTGTCTCTGACCCAAAACCCTACAGCAGTCTGTACTAACTGGCAAGCGATTTCAGTTAGGACCACTACTCCCCTCCCCCAGTCAAATGTTTCTTTGTCTTCCAAAGATCTTGTTGCCTTCAGTGTAGGTGAGAGGGGAATGGTGAAATGGTGATGTCATAGTCCCTTATTTTATACTCTCCTCCAGGTGCTGGAAATATCTTTGCTGTGTCATGGGGGTTAGGCAGCCCTATGGTGTGGAGCAACCGTCTTTCATGTGCATTGTAAATCTCTTGTTTACAACTCCCCTGCTCATATTGTCTCTATATAAATCCATGGTACGCCCACACCTTGAATATTGTGTGCAGATCTGGTCACCCCATCTCAAAAAAGATATATTGGAATTGGAAAAGATGCAGAAACGGGCAACAAAAATGATGAGGGGTATGGAACAGCTTCTGTATGAGGAGAGATTTAAAAGACTGGGACATCTCAGCTTAGAAAAGAGATGACTAAGTGGGGATATGCTAGAGATCTATAAAATCATGACCTGTGTGGAGAAAGTGAATAAGGAAGTGTTATTTGCTCCTCCTCATAACACAAGAACTAGGAGTCACCAAATGAAACCAATAGTCAGCAGGTGTAAAACCAACAAAAGGAAGTACGTCCTCACACAACACACAGTTAACCTGTGGAACTCTTTGCCAGAGGATGTTGTGAAGGCCAAGACTGTAACAGTTCAAAAAAGAACCAAAGTTCATGGTGGATAGGTCCATCACTTGCTCTTAGCCAGGATGGTTAGGGATGGTGTCCCTAATCTCTGTTTGCCAGAAGCTGGGAATAGGCAATAGGGGATGGATCACTTGATGATTACCTGTTCTGTTCATTCCCTTTGGGGCATCTGGCTTTGACCACTGTTGCAAGCAGGATACTGGGCTAGATGGTCCTTTGATCTGACCCAGTATGGCCATTCTTATGTACTCCTGATTTATACCAGAGTGAGTCAGATGAGAATGAGCCCTATGGTATTCATTGAGCCCTAAACTTCTATGAGTTGTCTGGCTTTTTTCTCTCTGAAACTGTAACGCTTATTAGCATAGATCAAGCTTGTTAAGTCTAAGAGGGGGCCAGAGGGACACTTGGGGGAGGCGCAGGGGGGCAGCAGGTGGGGCCGGGGGGGACACCTGGCCCCAAATATTGGTGGAGCTGGGCCCCTGGGCTCTGAATATTGCTGGTGCCAAGGCACCACGTGGAGATATAAGTCGCCGCCCCTGCCAGTGCCTGGAGGAAATCCTCAGAGGGTATGTCCCCACTGCACTGTAAGCCCAGGGTTAGAACTCAAGGTAGCAGAGCCTGGGTTTGTTAACCTGGGGTTTCAGCACCTATGCTCATTCGTAACTCCAGGTTAGGAATTGTTGAACCCTGGGTCCCAACCTGAGCCTCCAGCATCTACACTGCATTAAGTGGGCCTGAATCCCACCACCCATATACTAGATTTCCTAGCTCCCTCCAAAATGTGTCCGTGGTGCAGTGTGGGAAAACTTGACTGTCCTGAGGACAAAGAAAGTTGGCCTGTGGGATTGTGGAATGCTTTTGGCCAACTCTCAGAGCAGAAGTCCAGGGGGGCTGCATCTACCTTGCAAAGCAATTGGGCTTGAACCCTGTGTCCTGGCTTGGCTCAGACACTCCAAACCCTACAGGGGCCTGGTACCTGGGGTCCAAGCCTTGGGTTAGCGTGACTTGTGTGTAGATGGAAGGGGGGTTAGGCTTGAGCCTGAGTTGGAACCTTTGGCTTATGTTGCAGTGTAGACATACCCTGAGGAGCCGGGGGTGCTCCGCAGAAGGCCAGAAATGGGGTGAAGTGCAGCTCCACAGCTTGCCCCTGGGCTGGAGAGGTGTGCATTTCACCTTCCCCAGTTTCCATGCAGAGCTCCACATAATCCCAGTTACTCAAGCCATATGAAAGATTCGGTCATTTCACCTTAGGAGCAGATCCTGCCTCAGTAGACTCCCCTCATTGTGGACCCCGTGCAGTTCCACAGCATGGGAGGGTAGGAGGAGCTGGATTTTGAAGTGACCATGCAAGGGGTGCTCCCTTCCTGTGCTGTATGAAGATTTCTGCATGGGGGTTCCCAGTAGGGCAGCATGCAGGGGACGGAGCACCTGCTGCTATGGTGTATGGAATCTCCCCCATGTGGAGAGAGTGTGGGCAAGTGGCTAGAGCACTGAACTTGGACTTGGGACCCCTGGGCTCTAGTTCCAGCTCTCAGGGGCACCCTCAGAAATTCTTCACATGGACCACACAACTCACCCCTTCGTGTCTGCCCCCCGGCTCCCTGCTGCCCCTTTGCTAACCAGTTCCCCTGCATGGGCCCTCACTGCAGCTCCCTAGAGGTGTAACAGCTCTTGAGGCTGTTGCTGAGTGAGTCCTGTGGGCAGAGCAGGGAACATGGGCTGCTGGAAGCAGGGCGAGGTTAGGTTGCAGGAGATGCCCCACGGCAGCAGTGAGGAGGAGCAGTGCTAGTTGCCCCACTGACCACTCAGCTCCTGCACCAGGGCTTCCCCAAAGGCCTACCTGGCCTTGTTCCATTTCTAGCAGCCTCAGCCCCGTCGTGGTACGCACCAGGTGTAATGTGTGTATGGCTGCGGGTGCCACTGTCCACTCTGCCACTGGCCTGCAGGGTGACCTTGGTCAAGTCACGTCACCTCTCTGTGCCTCAGTTTCTCTGTCAGTAAAATGGGGATAATGATACTCCTTTTATAGAGTGTGTTGACATCTACTCATTAGTGCTATATAGGAGCTAGGCATTATTATTGGGGGACAGTATAAAAGATCACAGAGGCTTCTCTGGGCTGTGGCTGCTCCTGGGGAGGAGTTGTGGGGCTGCTGTTGGATCATATTAAAGAAGTTCTGTATTAAAATCACAAATGAGTTTGATTCCCCATAGTTTAAATTCCAGGGTATTACTAATTAAGAGGTCTCTTGGTTTTTGGTACTGTTTCTCTCCCTCTGTATGTGAAACTTGCAAGCTGCTAATTGCGTTAGTACATTCTAAGACAGAGTCTGTTCTCAAAGCAATTCACAGAGAGAGACTCAAAGCAATACTCTAACAACAGACACAGCACCCAGAGACTCCCCGCCCTTTTGTTGTATTAACAACTGTGATTAAAATAGAGATAGAGGATGGATGTCGATGGATGCTTGGTGTGGATAAGAACTGAATGATCAGGGAGGTGCCAGCCTAAGAATCCAGTGTCCATCGGCTGAAGAAGGCGTCAAGTGGAAATAACCAGAGGACCCCGGAGGGCAGACTGGAATCCACCCAACAGCCTCAAGAATGGGAGAACCAAAGAACAAGATAACATCTAGCAGCACGGAGCCGTCAGGAATGTGCTATCTGCTGATTGATTCAGCAACAGCATGATGAAGCAATTCCCATAGACTGGCATAGGAAGAAATTCCTATAAAAATAGACTCTAAAAAAGTGAGAACTTTGGGGTCTGATTCTGCAAACCAACTTCCAGGAGCATCAGATGAGCATCTGACAAGGCCCTGCTCCCTCCTCATGTCCAGGCCACCTGGCCAGTGGCTTGGCATGAGCAACTCTAAGGCTGGTAACTATGATAACAACCTTGCAGAACCTGTGTGTGTGTGTGTGTGTGTGTATATGAATGAATGTGTGAAGAAATATGAGATTGAATGGAATGTTATAGCTATAACTAACTGCTTACTATGATTCTTTCTGTATTCACAATAAATGTGGTATTTTGCCTTTTTCCCTTTAATAAGATCCTGCTGGTTTTTAATTTATTGGTATAACACTGCCCCATGACCTAGGAGGAGAATGCCACCTCTCTGTCCCTGTGCCTGCTGGGCTCACTCATAAATACACTAATTTAATTAAGAACAAATAAAGGCTGAAGGGCAATCGCATGTTCATAGAACAGAATTCTTGGGGGGGAGGAATTTAACATATTTAACACTCATGATTCTTTCTTCATGAGCAGCAGCAAAACCCACTCTGAGTTCAGGATGAAACCCCCTCTGATTACGTAATCACCCAGCCTCAGCTCAGCAGAGCCATAGCCCATTAAAATGGAGAGCATGTTAAAAAGCCACAGGAAAGTATTTCACCTTATCAGCAGTTTCCCAAATGCGGCCATGTTATCTTAGGTGAGTTTTTTTGAACTATTATGGAATTTAGGTGAGTCGCTATGCCTCATATACAGTAAAAAGATAGATTCCCCCTGCCTCCTTCTGCAGCTAGGGGCCTGATCCAAAACGCATTCCGATCTGTAGACAGACGCCCATTGACTTCTGTAGGCTTTAGATCAAGCCACTAATAGGTTTTAAACTGAAGATCAGACTCCTTTCTCTTTGAGAGGCTGTAGACTCTGGAGTGTATTTATTCTGTCTGAATGATAGACTGCTGGAGGACTCTTCTGCAATATATGTGCAAAAGTAATAAGATCTCCTGCATGTTACATAATGGAATAATTAAGTCTTTTCGCTTCCTTAGCCCCTAGGCTACAGCTGAACATGTTCTGTTATGAATGGTTCTTGTATAATGGTCCTAGGGTAGACTTTGTTTATGGTCATTCTTTGCTGATCAGTCATGCCATTTGAATTATGTTATCGTGCCTGTTGGGGTCTTGTAAATTGTTACAGCAACCGTTAGGATAATTGTTACTTCAGTTCCCTGAGTGAGAATTTTAAATAACATGCCCCAAGTTGAGAGCCTGGCACTGCTTCATAATGCCCATTTAGAGAGTAGGCAACCAACAATGAAAAAAGAAAGAATTGGGGCACACCACAATTTAACGGGAACTCATGTTGCTGCCTCATTAATATATTCATGGTGGAGACAGCTTTATGTTAAACGTGCAAGTTAATTTGATACCTCATACCACTGTGGATCAGCATGGAGGGGGACTTGTGACACGCTCCTCAATGGGGTGCATAGACACCACCAACCCTGCTGCTCGCTTTGCATAGCAGAGCCCCTCTGAGGAAGAGTAGAGAGTGTGAGCTGGAAGAAAGCAGGAGGAGCTGTCCCCCTTGGGAAGTAGACGACCTCAATAAAAGTCTCTGCGCACCAGAGTGGTTACATACGCATCTCCAACCGTTGGGTAATCAGCAGCAGCAGCAGGCACAGGAGAAAGCAGTGCTGGGGAGTTGTGCAACGATCCCCAGGTGTGGACCCAGATGCATGTGGGCAGCAATGTCGCTTACTGTACTCCTTCGGCTTATGCCGAGTTTTGAAGCTTGTTTTGCATGGTGAGTGACTTTGCTTGTGCTAGGGGAGCGTGTCGTGATTCTTTGCACTAGCAAGTGGAGTCTTTGCACTAAGATTCCCCTTCTGTAGATTTTTGAGGAAGGGGAGTACAAATCCCCATGTACGTAAAACCCCACCGCTATAGAGTCAAGTAAAGCTATCCTTCACTTTCATTCCAACCTCCCAGTTGGTGCTTTCTTTAAAACCACAGAGTCCCTTCAAAGCTGGAAAGAAAAGAATGCCAATGTCTTCCTTCTGGAGGAGTCAAAAGGCACTGTAGCCTTTTGTTGCGTCCTCCTTTTTACAGGCAGCTTTACGTACTTCCCAATCAAACTGGGTCAGAGGGCAGTCATTTGTGCATCTAGCTGCGACTGACTGGTTGTGCCTGCAGTACATTTTACATGCGTGTGTGTTCTAGTACCCTAGAATGACACAGTGTGTGAGGTATCCCAGACGGTAGAAGATAGTTTGCATTTGATCTGAGCTAATGAAAGACCCCAAGAGCAAAAGAAGGCAGCATAGGACACGTTCCTGCTGACAGCAACAAGATAAGGGTTGTGCTGTCCGTGAAACAGAAGGAAAGCAGGCTGGGTGGAAGAGGAGTTGTTGGCCGGGCTCAGCACAGCCTTGCACTTTGACTACAGCGTACTTCACCCAGAGGATGGCTGAGCTGTGCAGGGGTATGCAAAAGGGGAGTGTCAGTCAGTCTGGAGAGTGATGGCACTGTGTAGCTAGCGCCGCTCTGAGGGAGGGAGTTGAGGCAAAGGTGGAGCCATGGTCCCCCCTCCTTCTGCAGTAGCCAGCTGAGATGACCTGGCCTGGAGTGGGGCGGGGTGGAGGGGAGGAGAGTGGTGCTGTGCACTGTTTCCTTTCATAGGACAATGGAGCTCCTCTTCCCATGAGCTTTCCTTTGGGGCTTTCTGCTGTTGCATGACCCTTCTCACAACTCCTAGTGCAGCCATTGCCTTCCAAACCCCAGCCTGACCCTTAGACATTAGTGCACCCTCTCCCTGTGGAGGCCACAACCAGGCCCTATTTGGCACTGAAAGTTTCCATTCCTTTTCTCTGTCTGAGGAACCAGGGCCGGCTCTAGGTTTTTTGCCGCTCCAAGAGCACAACTGCCCAAGCAAAAAAATTAAAAGAAAAAAAGGTGGACAGAATGCCGCCGAAGCACCAACAACAAAAAAGCCGCCCCTTGAAATGTGCCACCCCAAGCACGTGCTTGCTTTGCTGGTGCCTAGAGCCGGTCCTGTGAGGAACATTGACTGTGATTCCCAAGGAGCCCGAGGGCTCCAGCCAATCAGAGTTGCTGCCCAGTCTGATTTCCCCCCGCTAAATGTTTTCCTTCGAAGTCTGCATTTGTTTTCGTAACAACTCTCTCCTTTGCGAAACGATGCTGGCCTGGCCTGGCCTGAGGCTTGAGTTTTCCCATTGACTTCCATCTGTTCTACAGGCTCTCTTCTGTCCCTGCTTAAGAGCTGGGCAAGTGAGTTTTTTCCTGTAACTTGAGAAAAGGAGCCTCATAAATCTGCTCTGGAGTTAGAGCAGAGTGCAACATCTCTGTGGGTAAATCTTTTAGATACAAAAGTCTTGAAAGTGGGGAATAGAATAGAATACACAGAAATGCTACCATACAGGGAACCTGAGCATCTATAACTGTAGACCAAGTTCTCTGAGTGTGAGACCAGCCAGAGAAGCAATGAGATTTGGAGCCCAGAACAAAGTTAACCTGTACAAGTTTCTCTAAGGTTTCCCTTGCCTCTCTTCAAAATTCCTATTAGCTGCCTCTGTTTGTCTTCCCTGCTCACCACCAGGGAGCAATTAACCACTCAGACATCAACCAGCTGGGCCGATAGAAGGTCCAAGGGCTAGAGACTCATGGTCTTCAGCAAGGCACTGATCAAAGCTCCAAAGGCTTACTCACGGGCCTACAGCGCAGCTTTGCAGCCTGTGGACGGAGAATGAAGAAACAGCCCACAGCTGGCTCAAATGCACCACTCACCAAGTCATGTGATACCTCCAATCATAGAGTCCGTAGCTGGAACTACTGCCTCCCAAACTCTCATTAACTGCTTTTCTTTGTGGCTCTTGATTTTGTCTTGCAAGTGACTTCTTATACCAAGACTTGCCTTCCTAGCTCCGCTAGTAGATGACTTCAAGGAACTTGGGAGCGTGCTGAAGAATGTCCAAGCAATCTTGTCTGAAATCTTTCCTATCACATGAGCAAAGGAAGACAAAAGACAGAAGATTCGGGAAGTGAATTGCTGGCTAGGTAAGGGTGTAGGGAGGCGAGCTTTGGTTTTGTGGAACATTAGCCCGCCTCCTATGGAAAGAGGGGCTGTTATAGTTTGGATGGCCTCCATCTGAGTAGAAGGGAGACCAGTCTCCTGGGGGATAGGAGGGGCTTAAAATAATGGCAAAAGGGGATAGTAAAAAGAGGGAAGATACATGCATGCAGCGCAAGATCAAGATGTTGAGAACAAAATTAAGAAACCAAAGGACATTAAGAGAAGATACTCTTGAATTGCCTATACACTAATGCTATGAGTCTGGGGAACAGACAAGAAGAATTCTAATTGCTCATTTATAAGCAGAAATTTGATCTAGTTGGTGATACTGAAAGCTGGTGGGATGATTTGCACCACTGGGATATTAAAATCCATAGTTATAACCTATTTAGGAAGGATCAAGTAGGCAAAAGAGGAAAGGAAGTTGCACTCTGTCAAAAATAGCATTACCTGTTTGAGTCATTGATAACTCAGAAGAAAATCATAGAATCATAGAATATCAGGGTTGGAAGGGACCGCAGGAAGTCATCTAGTCCAACCCCCTGCTCAAAGCAAGACCCAATCCCCAACTAAATCATGATCTAATGATCTATGATCCATAAGCATTCATGTCCTAACAGATAAAACACAAGATGGGGGTATTGGTGTCTGCTGCAAACCTCCAAATCACACCAGGATGATTGCCTCCTTATGCACCTATCCACAATGGGTGTGTGTGGGGGGTCCGGGGGGGGGGGGGGGGGAGTGTGATCATGGGGGACTTCAATTTGAGTGACATATCCTGGAAGTCTCATGCTGCCCCCCTAAAACATCCTTGGAATTTCTAAATAGTATAGATGACAATTTCCTAATACAAGAAGTGTTGCAGCCAACACGGGGGAATTCTATATTAGCCCTTGTCCTAACAGATAAAGAGGAACTGATCACAGAACTAAAAGTTAATGGTAGCTTAGGTACAAGTGATTATGACTTGATCACATTTATAATTTGCAAGCAGAATAAAGTCAAGACCAATTATATATATACTTGGTGCTTTAAAAGAACAAAGTTCATGAAGTTGAAAACAATTGAGACAAATCAGCTGGGAGGAAGAATTTAATCATGTTAATTATGTGAATGTTAATTGGGAATCATTTAAGAACAACTTCCTAGATGCCCAAAAAGCCACAATTAAGGGGAAAGACTGTGATGGTTAAGAAACCAACCTGGTTGAGAGGGAAAGCAAAGGCAGCTATAAAAAATAAATACAACAAATGGAAGAAATGGGAAGTTGATACTAATGAATAAAAATAGGTCCGCAATTTTAGAAAGTTGATAAGGGAGGCCAAGGGGCACAAGGAGAAATCTATGGCCAGCAGAGTTAAGGACAAAAAAGAGGAGTTCCTAAAATATATTAGGAACAAAAAGAATCCTAACAATGGTATTGGTCCATTACTAGATGGAAATGGTAGAATTTTCAATAATAATGCAGAAAAGACAGAAGTGTTCTGTTCTATATCTGGGGGAAAACAGATGGTATAGTCTCATCATATGGTCATAACACTCTTTCCATTCCACTGGTATCTCTAGAGGATGTTAAACAGAAGCTACTAAAGTTAGACATTTTAAAATTAGTAGGTCAGGATAATTTGCATCCAAGAGTTTTAAAAGAGCTGTCTGAGGAGCTTCCTGGACAGTTAATGCTGATTTACAATAAGTGTTGGAGCACTAGGGAAGTTCTATAAGACTGGAAGAAAACTAATGTTGTTCCACTTCTTTAAAAAGTTTAAGCCGGATGACCTGGGTACTTATAGGCCTGTCAGCCTGACATTGATTCAAGGCAGGATAATGGAGTGGCGATACAGGACTTGATTAATAGAGAATTAAAGGAGGGTGTGTAATTAATACAAATCAACATGAGTTTATGGAAAATAGATCCAGTCAAACTAACTCAATATCTTTTTTTGATGAGTTTACAAGTTTGGTTGATCAAAGTCATAGTATTGATTGTAATATCTGTAGACTTCTGTAAAGTGTTTGACTGCATGATATTTTGATTAAAAAATCTAGAATGTTCTCAAATTAATATGGCACACAGCCAATTTTTAATACATTTTGAGACATATCAATTATTAAATGGAACTATAAACAGGGAATAGTCATCAAGTGGGAGTGTTTCCACTGGGGTCCTGCGGGGATTGGTTCTTGGCCCTACTCTATTTAACATCTTTATCAATGACCTGGAAGAACACACTGATGAAGTTTGCAGAGGACACAAAAGCTGGGGGAATGGTAAATGATGAAGAAGCCAGGTCACTGATTCAGAGCAATCTAAATTGTTTGGTAAACTTGGTGCAAGCAAACAATGTGTTTTCATATGGCTAAATGTGTTTACATCTAGGAACAAGGAATATAGGCCCTACTTACAGAATAAGGGACTCTGTCCTGGGAAGCAGTGACTCTGTGAAATATTTGGGGGTTGTAGTGGATAACCAGCTGAGCCTGAACTCCCAGGGCGATGCTGTGGCCATAATGCCTAAGCAGGAGAATCTCAAGTAGGAGCAGAGAGGTTATTTTACCTCTGGGTTTCACACTGATGTCCGCGCTGCTGGAATACTGTGTCCAGTTCTAGTGCCCACAATTCAAGAAGGATGTTGATAAATTGGAGTGGGTTCAGAAAAGAGCCATGAGAATGATTAAAGGATTAGAAAACATGCCTTATAGCGATAGACTCAAGGAGCTCAATCTGTTTAGTTTAGCAAAGAGAAGGCTAAGGGATGACTTGATTACAATCTAGAAGTACCTACATGCAGAGGTGAATTATGGTTTTGTGGGGCCCTGGGCCAGAGCAAGCGGGGGCCCCACCCCTTCTGCCTGCAGTCCTCCCCAACCCCCCTCCCCAGCGCTCCTGCGAGGGAAATGTGGTCATGATGCAGAGGCTTGCCATGCTCCGCCTGTCCGCCCTGCTCCCTGGCAGGAGCGCCAAGCAGGCAGAGCGGGACAAGCCACTGTGCCCTGACCCTGCTCTGCAGCAGGGGCAGCTGGGCAGAAGGGGTCAGGACATGGGGGTTCCCATTTTTCTGGGGGCCTGCAATTGGCTGGGGCCCCTGGGCATGGGCCCTATTGGCCCAGTGACTGTCTTCATGGGGAACAAATGCTTAATAATGGCATCTTCAGTATAGCAGAGAAAAGTAGAACACGATCCAATGGCTGGAACTTGAAGCTAATCACATTCAGACTGGAAATAAAGCACATTTTTAACAGTGAGAGTAATTAACGTGCAAAGGGTCATGGTGGATTCTCCATCACTGACAATTTTTAAATCAAGACTGGCTATTTTTCTCAAAGCTCCACTCCACGAATTATTTTGGGGAAGTTCTACGGCATGTGCTATCCAGGAGGTCAGACTAGATGGTCCCCTCTGGCCTTAGAATCTATGAATGTCTGAAAGTCCAATGTTTCATGGCATGGCAGAGCTTGAAACATTTTGGCTGCCCAGTCAGCTGTGGGCAGCAGGAACCTCTCACATTGTTGTGGTGTATTTCATACCCATCCTTCCCAGAGTAGTACATGCCAATCCAAGGGGCAGGGCAGTGGAGAATAAGGCCCTGATTTGTTAGCTGCTTTACCTTTGGTCTAAAGGTTTCTCTCCACTCTGAGCTGAGGAGATCCTGTACAGGCGGCTCTCACCTATGGGTGCAGAACTGGAGTTTAGGCTCCAAAGCCTGCTTCCCCCTGACTTTGGAAAAGTCCATCCAGTGGGGTATTGCAGAGTTCAGGTATCATGGCTGGGGAAGGAACTCGGGGGTTTGGCCACATTCCATGGGATTCTCCCACCCCGACAAATCTATGGGGTGTATATAAGAGGGAGACATCCCTCTCTACAATAACACTATTTGCCATTGTAGTTCTAAACATGCTAGGTGCTGCATGGCATTTCGTCAGCATCCCATTTTTTCCAATACTGAAATCCAAAGCAGGAGGGATAAAATTTGGATTGAATTTTAATCTTTTGCTTCATTCTTCTTAAAGGCAGATTTACATAGTATGCCATAAATCTGTCATGTAGTTAATGACTCACTACTTGTTTTAAAGCTCACAGGAATTGCACAATATCTGCTGATCTCTTTCTAAAATATGAGTTTGGCTTGCCCAGTTGTTTATGTAGGAATGAATGTGACTAGACCCTGTGCTGACTGATAGCATCTAAGCACAGACATGTAAACTAAAGAAGAGTTACTGCATGCCCTATGCCAGTAGGTATTTGACTATTATCCGGATTCTATCGTCTATGTAATTACAGCTTTGGGAGTTTTGCTTTTTTTTTTTTTAAACGAGCCCAAACCAAAACCCCAGTAGCAAGCACCCCGAACTTCAGTGACATTTGGAGCTGAACTCTGATCCAAACACAGTGGCTTGTCCCAATCTCTCCAAATGGCTAAGCCAAAATCCCAGTCCAGAACTTTGCAGGCGGGTCCGATTTGAATCTATATCTGAACCTTCTCTATCTTATGTAAGAGTTCACTAATGGCATATGTATTTTTTGGAGCGTCTAAGAACTATGATTTGAAACAAGCTACCATACCTGAAAACAGCCCTTGATGGAGACACTGAGAATGGGACAATCCCACATGGTGACTGATGAAACTCTCGTTCTGATCTGATTGTGCCTGATTCTGATCTGGCACATACTGATGTAAAGTAGACAGAAATCAGTGGAGTTACACCAGTGTAGATGTCAGGTAGGTGTGATCAGAACCAGACCCTCTATTTAGAACAAAGCCAAGTCAACTTTTAAGACCACAGTCTATCACCATGAGTACAAAGTACAAATCAGGAGATGGTGGTAGAACAGGCAGTATGAGCCATCATGTGCATAGGTGCAAATACAGAATGGTTGGCCTCTGGCAGCTGGAGAAGACCTCGGTATCAATCAACAGGGAGCCCTTTTGTCCATTGAAGACTGTGGTAGCGATCTCAGTGGGTTCCAAAGGAAGCCATTGGCTTGTGTTCGTTGCAACATTTGGACCAATGAATATTTTCCCTGAATAAGGGCTTGGGCCCATTCTTATATATATAAAGAATGGGCCCAAGCCCTTATTCAGGGAATATATATATATATATATATATATATATATATATATATATATATATATATATACACACACACACACAAGTAGTATAAGGGCCCTACCATCAATCAAACCCTGACCCCGCCCCTTGACCCCTTAGCCCCGCCCCTTGACCCCCTCAGCCCCGCCCCTTGACCTCTTAGCCCCACCCACCGGAAGTCCCGCCCCATGGGTTATTACTTCCGGGGTCAAGGCTGCCACATGACCGGAAGCAAGGTGTGTCATGTGACACCCACCCCACCCCTTGACCCCTTTAACCCCACCCCTTGACCTCTGCCCCCCCCCCACCGGAAGTCCTGCCCCATGGGGTATTACTTCCAGGGTCAAGGCTGCCACGTGACCGGAAGCAAGGTATGTCATGTGAACCCTCTAACAACTCCTCCCACTGCCCTCTACCAATCAGGATGGGTTTCGCCCCGTAGGACTTCCCCCCCAAGAGGAGCTTTGACCAATCAGGGCGAGTTCCGGAGCGGGGTGTCCTCTCCGGAAGTGGGTCTTGTGACCCCTCCAACAACTCCTCCCCCCCCACCCCCACCAATCAGGATGGGTTTTGCCCCATAGGACCTCCCAGAGAGGAGCTTTGACCAATCAGGGCGAGTTCCGGGGTGGGGGTGTCCTCTCTGGAAGTGGGTCTTGTGACCCCTCTAACAACTTCTCCCCCCCACCCTGCTACCAATCAGGAGGGGTTTTGTTCCGATAGGACCAAGAGGAGATTTGACCAATTAGGATGAGTTCCGGGGGCGGGGTGACCCGTCCGGAAATGATTCGTGTGACCCCTCTAACAACTCCTCCCACCAACCTCTACCAATCAGGCCGGCCCGAGAGCAGATTTGACCAAAATAGGGCAGGTTCTGGGATGGGGTGAACCACCCAGAAGAGGGGCGTATGACCCCTCTGCCAATCAGAGCGCAGCACCATCACCCCATAAGGCCCAGCGTCGGGCAGAAGAGGCTGTCTTTTACCAAGAGCGCGTGTTTTAGAAATCGTGGAAACATGGACTCCTTCACCACCCCCGTGAGAACTTCGGACTTTGTTTTAGCCCCGAAGGCCTTCAACAAACCGCGGAGAAAGCGCTACATCAGCGAGAGTTCCGAGGAGGACCCTTTGGCCCAGCCATTGATGGACACACTGGAAACCGACCCTGAAACCCAGCCGCTTGTGGGGCCCCACGATGAGCGTGATGGCCTCTTGTTGTCCACCCCCCGGGAGGAGGAAGGTGATCGCAGCTCGGGGGAGTCACTAGTGGACAAGATGAACGCTCAGGTAAATGAATGCTTAAGAAGTGACGGTCGGGATGGGGTTGTAACGGGGCTAGGAACCAGGGATTGTGTAAATCAAAAACCGAGCAGTGGGGTGCTTACGCTGTTTCTTTTTTGACAAAAATCTCTCAACAGCTCAATGATGCCTTTCTAGAGGACCCGGAGACTCTGGACAGCGTTGCACCAAGCAGCGAAGATGAACCGGGCCCACCTTGTTTTTGCTCAACGCCAATACAAAATGTTGAAGAGGACTCCGAGGATGACGGCTATGAGGAGTTTAGGAGGAGGCTTGGCATGGAACTGACTGAGCCAGTGCCACGTCGTGAGCGTAACAAAGTCATGCGGACTATTGTACGCGTTGCTGTTTATTCTGTTCTTAATCACTGTCTTAGGGAAAAGCTTTTTGAAGATTGTGAGGGCTGTGTCATAGATTCACCAGGCCAGCGGCACCATGACTGTGTGACTTGGACTTCAGTGGATATAAACTGCAAGCTCCGGGGCCTGTGTGCTGAGCTGTGTTTGGAAAGCTTATTAAACACTGTGATTGCCATAGGTTATGCTATGCAATGTCTATGCCTAACCCAAGAACATTTAGCACAAGGGGTGACCTTGATAAATGCTGTGCAATTCAGTGGAGACCCTGACCATGTTTTAAAGAAAATGACCAAACCGGAAGATGCCTGCTTAGAGCGTTATATTGACCGTCTGGTCCGCACAAAAAGTTACAGAACCCTGCTTAAGAAAAAGGCTATTTGTAAGAAATCTAAAAGGATTAAGTTAGAAAATGGTGAGGTGCCAAACATGCGATATAAAACTTGGTAGCTGTAAATTTAAAAAAAAAATCTATTGAAAAGGGCTTTGTGACTATTTGTATTTCTGTTAAAAGGTCTCTGGCCCTTAAGGGAGCTTAAAGTCTTTTTTTCTTTCTTTCTTTTTTTAATGGAGCATCTTGGTTTGTTTTGAAGGAGCTGTATGTCTTTTAAATAAAAAAAAAAATTGTTTGTGAGAACCTAGCTCTTGTGTCTTTTGTGTAAGAGAGACCCATTTACAGCAAAAAAAAAAAAAAAAAAAGCTGAAATGTATGTTGTGGGAGGGGGAAAAATACCCTAAAAATGTGTTTACAATAAAACAAACGGGGATGGTTCAGACATGTGGTTGAGTACAATAGAGTTGACTTATTCTGTTGAACTGAACGGGTTTAACCACCACCCCCCCCCCTCACTGAATAGCCAGGGTGACTGTGATTACTCACCCTTGTTGCCATAGGGTTAATTTTGATGGGGGTGCACCCATAGTAAGGGAGGTGGGTGGGTGAGGATGGTGAGTTCTGATTAATATGAAATGAAATAAAACCTCAGGAGTTTGCAGATGCTATTGGGCAGTTTAAATATAACCCCTGGAGTTGGTGGAACGCTATAGGCCAGTTTAAATATGGCCCAGGAGTTGGTTGAAGGCCACGGGGCACTTTTTCTAGAAATCACCCCCCATCCCACCAAACTTTAAGCATGAAAGAACATGTTTTTAAAAACAAAAACAAGCCCCAAGACATTCATTGATATCTGCAAAGGGCCCCTCACTTGAAATGGTTACTGTAAGAAGGCCCTACAGGGTGGGGGGAACAAAAAGTATTTGAACTTAAAAAAGAAAAAAAAAGAAAAGCAGCCCAATTGTGCAGAAAAACTTATTCCCCACCCCCGATCACAAAAGGGAATGCTAGGGAGGGGTGATCCAATCAACCTGCTAACTATTTTGAAACAAAAGAGTTAGGATGGTGTAAAAAAAAAACAACAAAACCTCAGGTAGCTTGGAGACTGTCTCTTTCAACAGAAACTCTCTTGAATTGCTGCTGGGCTGCAAGTGGAGGTATGTTCCCTGGGTTTTTTTTTTTAACTCTGAAAATATATATATATTATATAATGCCATTTTTTGGCCATGCTATCTTAGTAAATAATGGTGCATATCTGTATTGCAGTGTGATCTGTTTAGCATGGAGCCAGTAACTTTAAGTTGCAGTTCATCACCAGGCCAAGGTAAAAACCATTTTTAACTGTAGTTGTGCTTAATAACTTCAGGTATTACATAGGTTGAATAGGGATTTGGGAGCTAATACTAACTAACATTTTGGCTTGTTTTTCTTACCCCAAAGACCCCAAGCACACATGGCTGGGGCAGGGCGGGGGCCAGAACAACCAGGGATCTTTTTAAAAGCATGTGGGTTTATTGAAAAGTATTTTGTTGCAAACAGTGTTTTAAACTCTGTGTGTGTGTGTGTGTGTGTGTGTAAAACATAGGCGGTTTTTAAAAAGTATATGTCTACAAACTGATGGTGATGGTGTGTTTCCAATTAACAGGGTTTTTACTTTGCAAAATGAGATGTATTTTTTAAAAAAATATATATATGGGGGGGTTGTTTTCAAAGTGGTAGAAATAAACTCAAAACCTGTGATTGTTGTACAGCCTGAAATGGATTATTTTGTTTTAAAGCTATGACTTTTTTAAATAGAAAAAACACTCTAATGGATATTATTTTATTTTATTTTAAAGTTTACTAGACAGTTTCATGTGTTTTATTAGAATGTTGTTTGCTTTACAGCACGGTCAAAACTTGAGCGGGTAAAAATGCTCAAAAGAAAAAGGAAAGAGACAATTGAAAAGAAAAATTCACAAGTATCAGTGACAGATGGATGGATGAAGCCGGGTAAATATATTTTGCTTATTAGTCTGGTTAATTTATGAGGTTTTGTATTTTAAGTACATACATAGGTGTGGGTGAGAAAGCTGGCAAAGTTACATTTTTGTAAAATGCTTTTTTTCCCCCCTCCTGCCCCAAGCAGGCATATGCAGCCCTTCTGACAAGGCTGTAGTGGGAGCTACAAGGACCCCTCCCCGAGAACCACCAAAGAACCAGGAATCTGCTTTGAGACCTTTAACAACGCAAAACAGCACAAGAGTGCAGATGAAGCATCAGCCCAGTCCAAACCTCATTTACGTCAAACCCAAGGACAAAACAAAACACTCTGGTAAAAAACATCCATGCAAAGATAACTCCAGTTCCTCAGCGGCCACCGCCACGCCAAGCCCTGAGAAAACTGTGAGCGAAAACGCCCACATTCACAAACCCGGAACAGGCGCTCTAGGGATTGTGAATAAAAAACCAAGGATTGAAAACACCTGCGATGCCAAGGTATTGCAACCATGCAAACACAACTCCAGTTCCTCAGTGGCCACCGCCGCACCAAGCCCTGAGAAAACTGTGAGCGAAAACGTCCACACTCACAAACCCGGAGTAGGCACTCTAGGGGCTCTGAATGTGTGCAGAAACACACACATTCACAAACCCAGAGCAGGCACTCTAGGGGTTGTGAATAAAAAACTAAGGACTGACAAAGATCCCCCATATTCTAGTATTTGGGAAGAGTTTGATGCTTCATTCAGAAAACTGATGGACGCTGTATCTTCGGGGAGTCTAAAACTACGGCATTCTAAAAAGATTTGGAAAAAATACGACGCTTTGTTCAGAAAACTGATGGACGCTGAATCCTCAGGGGGCCTAAAAGAAAGGGGGGCTGGAAAGGGTGGCTCTGATCAGGCATGACTAGGTGTGGAAAGGGGTACCCTCAAGGGTGCACATCAGCTCGTGTGTAAACAAAAGGGCGGACGGCGCTTGGGGGATAAACAGATGGCTGCCAAAAAATTCCAGGCCAGGGTCGCTGTAAAAATTTTAAAAAGGGCTAAAGAGGTAATGAGGGAAAAAAAACAAAAAGAGATGCCCCCTACCAGAGGCTCTCAAACTGGCATGTCTGAAAATGGGGAGGCGAAATCAGACTCTGGTTTAGAAAATTCCCCAGAGTGCTCTCTAGACGGAGTCCCATCGACTCCCAATGCCCCTCACGGAGGCGTCTCAGAGTCTGACTCTCAATTAGTATCGGATGTAGAAGATGCCACTGATGGTTCCGTAGAGGAACCCCCAAGTAACCCTGAAAATGCAGAGGTGTATATGGAGAGAGTGAGAAGTTGGCAACGTGAATTACCTAGATTTGGGGGGTCGGTGTATTGTGAGGAGTTTCGTTTTGTCCATCTTGAGCAAATAAATTCAGCTCAACAGGCTGTTGAAGCCATACACAGAGGGATACAGCTAGTTCTTGATGATGTTAATGGTAGGGTAGGCCCTGATGATTACGTACAGTTACGTTTAGAGAGCCGTCGTTTAACTAACCCTTTGTTTTCAGTCAGAAGAACTAGGGATGAGCTGTCCGCTGAGGATTTCTTGAACCAGACCTCAAAGCTGCTTCAGAGCAATAGAGAATTGCATTTCGATGGGACGTTGCGCCTTGTTGTGACAGTTGTAAAAAATAGGGGTGGGGGCGCTCGAAGAGTTTTAAATTCTATCCTTAGTAGTCAGATTATTCATAAAAAGAGACAATGTTTAGTAGACCTGACTTACACCGGTACCAATCTATGTTTTGCGGGAGGGCTCTTGGCTGTCATGGCCGGTCATAAACCTACAGATGCAGAATTGTTAGCAGAGGCGAGAAAGTTGCACGAGAAACTGGGGTGGTCAGATCAAAAAAAGGTTATGCTCACTGATGTAGCAAAGTTTGAACAGCATTTAGGAGTTAACATACAGGTGGTGCTGTATGCGGTGAAAGGTGGCTGGGGTTTTTTTAAAACGGGGGGCCCCGTGTACCCTAAGACTTATTTCATCCTGTTGCACAATGAACATTACTATGGGGTTCTGGATGTGAAAAAGTTGTTCGGAGCAAAAAATTACTGTGAGTTTTGCCACATGGTGTACAGTCACGACCATTCTTGCAGGTATCGTTGCCGTCTCTGCTTGAGCGCAACATGCTCTGACAACATGGGTGTGCAGCTGAGGTGTCCTAGCTGTAAACTGTATTGTCGGTCCAAAGAGTGTTTAGACAGACATGTCAACTGTGCGTCAAAAAACCAAGTTGAATGCCTGTCTAAAACTTTGTGCGGTAAGTGTCAGGCGTACGTGGACAAGCAGCACAGGTGTAAAGGGAGGCGCTGTAAGCAGTGTCAGGGTTTGATCGTTGGAGATGTAGACATTCACCTCTGTTTTATGGACAGCCTTAGAAAGCCCGAATCATCAGAAAAGTATATTTTTTATGATTTTGAATGCATGCAGGAGACTGGGTTGCACACTCCCAATTATATTTTTGCAATGTCCCTAAAGCCGGAAAAATCCTGGGAATTTAAGGGTGACGAATGTCTTTCTATGTTTGTTAAGACCTTTATTGGCAAAGAGTTCCGGGACTACACGTTCCTAGCACACAATTCCAAAGGTTATGATGCGTATTTCTGCGTTAGACAGTTACTGAAGGAAAAGATGTGCATAGAACTGATCACTCAGGGCAGTAAACTAATGTGTGTGGAAGTTAAGGCCCTTGGCATTCGTTTTATAGACTCTTTAAACTTCTTGCCCATGAAGCTTAGCAAGCTCCCACAGGCGATGGGGTTTGAAGGTTGCAAAGGGTATTTTCCACATTTTTTTAACACTTTAGAAAATCAAAATTATGTGGGGCCTATGCCCGGTGTGGAGCACTACGGTGTAGAAAGCATGATGCCCAGGGAAAAAGCAGAGTTTCTCGACTGGTATCAAGACCACAGCTCTGAGACTTTTGACCTGCAGAAAGAGCTTGCGTATTACTGCCAGCAGGATGTAAAAATTTTGAGACAGGCTTGTATCCTATACAGAAAAGAAATTATGAATATGACGGAGAAGGTCGATCTAGTAGAGAGAGAACCCGGTAAATTCACTGAGATAAAACTGTGTATAGATCCGTTCCGGTACATAACGCTGGCATCCGTCTGCATGGCTATGTACAGGTTTATGTTTTTGGAGCCTAACACGGTAGCTCTTCTCCCTCCAGACAACTATCACAGACAGAAAAAGAGATATTCGACCCCATCTATCCAGTGGCTGTTGTATATCTCTCAAAAAGAACATATACAAATACGGCACGCTTTACAGGGTGGGGAACTACAGGTAGGCCCCTACTTTTTAGACGGTTATGCCAATATTGACGGGGTACACACAGCCTTTGAGTTTAATGGGTGTTTTTTTCACGGCTGTGTCGTCTGTCATTGTGAAAAAGCACAAAACCCTATGATGGGTACAACTTTTGGGTTTCTTTATTACAAGACGCAGCTCAAGACCGACTATCTAAAACGGCTTGGTTTTGTAGTGAGGACTCTTTGGGAGCACGAGTGGGTGGTGATGAAAGAAACAGACAGGGAGCTTGCGAGCTTTTTAAACCGAGCCCAGTTACCCCAGCCTCTCATGCCTAGGGATGCTCTTTTTGGGGGGAGGACGAACGCCATCCGTCTATATTATAAACCTAAGCCCGGGGAAGAAATCCACTATTATGATTTTACCAGCTTGTACCCTTTTGTAAACAAAACGAAAGACTACCCTATCGGGCACCCCGATATAGTTTATGACAAATTTGGACCCCTTGCAAATTATTTTGGAATTGCAAAAGTTAAAGTGTACCCCCCACGAGGCCTCTTTTTCCCATTGTTACCTGTCAGAGTGGGCGGCAAGCTTATGTTCCCGCTATGCCGAACCTGCGCGGAAACCGTGCAGCGGGAGACATGCACCCACACTGACGAGGAGAGGGCCATCCTGGGGACTTGGTGCACTGTGGAATTGAACGCAGCCATAGCGAAGGGGTACGTGGTGGCTAAAATCTATGAAATCTGGCATTTTAATGAAAAATCTGATAAACTCTTTTCGGAGTACATAAAATTACACCTCCGCCAGAAACAAGAGGCTTCAGGGTATCCCAGCTGGTGCACAGACGAAGACAAACAAAATAAGTATGTTAACGATTTCTACCAGAAAGAAGGCGTGCTTTTACGCCGACACGAGATCAGGCTAAACCCCGCTAAACGCCAAATTGCTAAACTGTTTTTAAATTCTCTGTGGGGTAAATTCGGCCAAAGAACCAACCTACCCAATACCAGCTTCGTGAGAGACCCCGATGAACTCTTTCAGTACCTATTTTCCCCCAACTACGAGGTTTCATCCTGTGAGTTTATCGACGATGAAACAGCGTGCGTATCTTGGAAGCACGCAAAAGACCGTTATTCTGTCTCTGGCAATACCAATGTTTTCATAGCCTGTTTCACCACCGCTTATGCCCACTTAGAACTATACAACCTCCTAGACGGATTGCAAGAGCGGTGCCTGTACCACGACACTGACTCTGTGATATTTGTGAAAAGGGAGGGGGCCTGGAATCCCCCTCTGGGGGATTATTTAGGGGACCTCACGAGCGAGATCCCACCAGATCAACACATCACCGAGTTTGTGTCGGCAGGCCCAAAAACATACGGGTACAAACTGTCGGGAGGAAAGGCTTGTATGAAGGTCAAAGGTATTACTCTGAACGTAGCAAACTGTGAAAAGATCAACTTTGACAGTTTGAAAGATCTAGTCCTGGACTATTGCACGGGTCTGCGAGAGAACCCCTCAAAAAAGATAGAGGTGCAGCAACCCTCTATTGTAAGAAACAAAAATCAGTGGCAAATAGAGACAAAAACCCTTAAAAAAACACAGAAAGTCGTTTACAACAAGAGGGTCCTAGGAGAAGGGTTTAAAACCCTGCCCTACGGTTTTTGAAAAATGGATACGAGGTGGAGACACCCCTTTTCTGCAATTCTCGCGGGGCCTAGCAACTGCGGGAAAAGTTACTTTATAAAAAATGTATTGGATAATGCCAAACAAACATTGTCTGTTACGCCTGAGAATATTGTGTGGTGTTACAGTTGTTGGCAACCCTTGTATAAAGAACTGCTCTGTAAATACCCCTTTATCAATTTTGTGGAGGGTCTGCCTGATGCTTTTGACGATGACCGTTTGTTTCCTACCAATAAAGTGAACATGATTATCATAGACGATCTGATGAACTCCGCTTGTGAAAGCGATGAAATCGAGAAAGCCTTTACCAAGTACGTGCATCACAGGAACCTGAGCATTATGTATATAGTTCAGAACGTATTTTGCCAGGGAAAAAAGAGTCGCACTATTAACCTAAACACAAAATACATGGTTCTGTTCAAAAACCCCAGGGACAGATTACAAATTGCTACACTTGCTCGGCAAATGTACCCCGGCAAAGCTCAGTTCTTTCTAGAAGCTTTTGAGGATGCTACCAAAAGGCCTTATGGCTACCTGGTGGTGGATTTAAATGCTTCCACACCAGAAGCTTATAGGCTAAGAACTGGTCTTTTCCCTCCAGACTGGCCGGCAGTTTATACTTTAAAAAGAACAACAGCCCTGTATAAAAAGAGATGAATTATTGGCAGGTCCCTTTTTAGCAGCCGGGGTTGCTGACTGAAAACATGTCTAGCTGCGTGAAAAGAAACCTGGGCCTTTTAAAATTACTTAGCAAATCGTCCCCACAGCAAAGGAGGGCTATACTGTGCTCGGCCTCTGACGATCTAGTAGCAGCCATCTCAGAAATAGCGCTCAACACCTTAAAAGGAAACGTACCTTTAACACCGAAGCAAGTGCGTGTGAAACACACGCTTATAAAAACTTTGTGTAATAAAAGGGTTTCACTTAAAAGAAAGAAGCGTCTGGTGAAGCAGTCTGGGGGGTTTATAGGACCCCTGTTAAGTTTTGCTATCCCTCTGATAACGGGGCTTTTAACTAATCGATAATGGAGTATGCAGAAAAAATGTACCTGGTGCCCAGCCGGCAGTTGGAGCAATTAAGTGCTCCCCCTCCGGCAGAGGAAAATATCAGAATGAATGCAACTCGCTTACTGGATGCTGAAATGAAATCTGTTCTTCAAAGAACTGACTTAGGTGAATATGAAAAGGCTAAACTTTACAGCACCGTGCTTCAAAGGTACCTAACGTACGTGAAGCAGAGCGATGTGGACAAAGGAAAACTAAGTCTGTTTCTACCAGAACAGGAACAGAGTGTGACTGCCAAACCCTCCGAAACACCAAAGATCTCAGACTCTGTTGCTCAGGAGGTGTTGGATAACGTGAATAAGCGTTATAAGAAAAATGCATCAGTATTGCTAAATAAGCTGAGCCAAGATAAAAACATTTCTTCATGGACCGATAAAGGGTCTTTTGTGTACAAAGGCTCTGTGGTTAATGGTTCTAACATGCTCGACTTAGTCAGGGCCGTCACCCAGACGCGCTCTGTTCCTAGCAGACATGTACCTAAAGGATGGGATGTGTTTATGAATGCCATGGCGGAACTGAACATGCCATCTTCCATCATGGGCAACGCGACCAACAGAGATCTTTTGGAACGCCTCAAGGCCTCAATCGCCGACACCGGTGTGGACCAAGAAACAGTGACCCCTTTTTTGCCATCTAAAAAACGAAAATTGGCTAAAAGAGCCGAATGGCTCAGTTTGTGATCTTTTTTCACGTTCTATTTTTTTTTAAAACTGGTAATGTTTTGCTTTAAATAAAACATTTCTGAATTGGGTCATTGTGTTTTGTTTTTTTTTTAAAAAAACCACGCCAAACATCGATTGTCTTTAAACTCCCCACCTGGGGTGCTTTATTGGGTAACATGACTATGAAAATCGTTGCAAGATACGCATGTCTGGGCTTGTTGAAACATGCTTTGAGCAAGGCTAGGCATGGCCAAGTATTTAAATTTATTTTTTACAAAATTCATCACCATCCGGTCGTTTTGCACTAAGTCATTAGAATACAATTTTAAAATCCGGTCAAAAGATAAACCCTTGCTACGATGGTGTAAGAAAAACACGCAGTGATAGCCGCAGGCAACGGAGCTGGGGTCTTGTAATTGTCTGTTGTGAAACACAATGTCTGTGGCATTTTTGTTTAAAAATTTCATAATGCTTTTAGGAAAGAACACACTGTTCGGGGGATGCCCGTATGAGTCAAAAAACTCTCCAAGGTTACGCTCCACCAGATACACGGCAAGCCAGTGTTCACCTGGTCGGCTGTGTGGATGTGTGTTGACCACCAAACCTAGGGGTCTCTGAGACAGCTTGCCGCCAGGGAGCCAATCGTAGGGAAACACGTCTAAGAAATTCTTTTTCGTGTAAGGGTCTGTTGATAAGACACGTGAGAGCTGCACGGTGTCCATGTTCACATGTAGTCAAACAGAACATTTCTCCTCTGATTTATCTCTATGACGTTGTCAAAAACCCCATACACGATCATATTGACGGTAATGGTTAAAGCCTTCCCAAAACGAATTTCTGCTCTCAGGTTCCCGGTTTTAATCAGGGAATAGTGATCGGCGCATTCCTGGTCGGGGGACAGGTCAAAGGCAAACATGGTGTAACCGTGTGCAAACTCCTCACGGTCGATTAACAGAGAACGATCTTTCATGTGTTTACCGGCCGTCTGTACCAGATTCATGTATTCTCTCACGCAGCGTCCTGCCTCGAAGTCTGGTTGCAGAGGCTTGGTCGGTATCTGCTCACCATCCACATACAAGGCCACAAAATTAATATCGTAATGCTTAAAATGAAAGGGATTTTTAGCGTAACTTCCGCTAAAGGCATCGTTATCCACGAACCCCAGGACAAGCATTTTGGGCAACTGTCCCAAGAACAGGTTCTCCTGGTTACTGACCCTGCTGCCCGCAGGGATGCTAAACACTTTCATTCCCACACGGTCCACGGGGTATTTGGCATTAGCGGTAAGCAGGGCCTCGGCATGCCCCAGACGAACGCTCGGGGCCACACGTACTTTCTTCACAAAAAGGGATGCTGATAGAATGCGCAGTTTAAAGCCTTCGGTTCCGCTGCCCATTAAACAGAAAGGATCTTTACTGCGCGTCAGTTTAATTTTCACATCCACTCCGTTCAACAATAGTTTTTCTTGAAAAAACAGGTCGCTGTGTAGATGACCCAGAAGCTCTACTGTTCTGCTTTGAGCGGTCAGCTTTGCATGCCTCACAAACCCTAGATTCTCGCCATCCAAGTCTGTGTCTTCCTGTTGTCCGGCAGTGTCTTTGTAAAAGAGGCCAGCGGAAAATTGCGTGGCGAGGGTGTCGTTGCTGTAATTGAGCACCGATTCTATAAAGGCCCTGTAAGGGTAACAGTTGTTGCTTTGGCTTACAAGACGGTCTCCGAGCGTGACATCCAGCTGACTAAAAATAGAGGCCACTGGGTAATTCACCAGGCCCACCTCGGCACCCGCGTTGAGTTCAGTTCCGTCTCCTTTTACAATCTTGCAACACAGGTACAGCAGTGTGTTGTTTAAATCCATATAATCTACGCCATTCCCTGCTATAAAGAAGTCAATGGGGGCAGACTCCGTAATGGCCGACAGAGGTAGCACCTCGATGTAGATGCTTTTCTCAATGCTGGTCTGCGTAGGGGCTATTTGGAACAAGTCTAGTTCGGATTTGGTGCATTCTTCAGACCCGCAGTGAACGAAAGCCATGTTGATTAAAATATATCTCTCGTATCAGCCGGCGAGTGTTTCCTCTTTCGCCCAGGCTTCCTCTTGGACTTTCGCTTATGGCCGACCCTGCGGGTCAAAGCCCTTCTTTTAAAGGGTTTCGGGGGACCTGCGTGTCGCGGGTATGACGCATTTCTCTTTCTCTTCTTCCTCCTTTTAATGTACATCAGCCCCGATCCTTCCTGTGAAGCTGTGTTCCCCACCTTCTCCAGAACAGCGCGGGAGACGTGACCTACCACGTCTTTAGCTATGTTTTGAGCGGCGGTTTTTACGTGGGGTTTAATAATCTCTAGCCCCCTCCTCAAAAGCGGTACGGCTTTTCGAAAGAGGCTACGGAATATTCCACCCACGCCTGCCCCATACATCACGGGGGCCCCATGATATCCGGGAAGGGCGTATCCCGCCTGGGCTTTGTAATAGTTTCTGTAGACGTTGGGGTCGCCGTAATTTTTTAGGATCGCCATAATACTGTTTTGCTTTTTTAGAAAACTCGCTCTCTCCGGGGGCGCAGGTGTAGCTTGATGATCACCTTGCCAAAGCGAAATGAGACGCTTTTGTTCTGATCTGTCTTTATTTCAATGGTAATTGTGTCGATGTGGTGTTTACTGATAGGGACGTAATGAGGTTTATCGTAGGTGATGGTGACAAACTCGTTGTTCCTTCCTTGGACGGGGACACAACGTAACAGGGGAACAGAAAAATCCCCCACAAACTGATGTTCTACGATATCCGTGTACAGATACAAGGAATTAAAACCCCCTGTAATGTCTGCCGAGAAAGGGAATTTTTGGACGCTGTGTTTGGGGCCCAAGCCCAGAATGTTAGCTAGCTCCCCGCTGGTAGAAAACATATAAGTAAAAGCGGCGGATTTAAGTCTAATTTTTCTACCCACAGGGTCATAGTTCATGACCATCTCAGGCGGTCCGGGGTGACGAGCTATGATACTGTTCATATGATCCAGTAATTCGGGTATGGACGCGTAATAACCTCGTCGTAGGATGAAACTCCATGCCATATCTCCAAAGGTGACTTCAAAAGGGGTGTCTTCGTTGATAGTGTTCCAGCTGTGCGGGTATTGTATTTCCACTAACCCCACCTCCCAGGCACCCCGGAGATCCAAGGGCTTAATTAGCCGTATTGTAAAGTTCGAGCTGGTGTTTTGGGGAAAAACTGCAGCGCTGGCGTTGCTGGGCAAAGTAATGTAAAACCCGCCGTCGCTCATCTTCTCTGACTTTGCGGGGAGGAATAACTTTTGTTTGTTTGTTGTTTGCGTCTAAATGTCACAGAGTTGAGAAGCTTTCACCCAGCTGTTAAACTTATCAGGCCACCCCAACCATTTTACCAGTAGTTGCTTTTTTCTCCCTTTTCCTTTCTCCGCTAGAACTTTTTCAACCCTGTAAATCCTGTCTCGTTTGGGGTTTACTTTTTGTAATTCTTCAGGGTAAAAAGATCCAGTAACTGTCTCACCCTCGTAGTCTTTTAATCGGTATACAGGTCTCTGACCCCTGGTTAAGGCTTCATCCACTATGAATATCTCATCGGTAAATGTCTGTTCATAACCTTTTTTCAAAAGCTCCTTTGGTTTTAGATAGTCTCACGTGGTCGCCTTTTCGAAAAGGGGCAACAACCGGTTTTATTTTAAAATCATCTCCATAAACCATTTTCCATACCTTCAGAGAATTTGAAGGGTTAACATCAGCGGGTCTGGTATGTATAGTTCTGTGAAAGCTCTGGTTGTAACTCTTTATAAAGTCAGGTAACACATCGATGTAGCGAAAGGTGTTATGGGCTGTAAAATATCTCCACATCCTAGTTTTTAAAGTTCTGTTAAACCGCTCCACAACCCCTGCTTTGACTTCATTATTAGTAACAAAATGGTGAATGCCATGCCGTTTTAACAATCTGCTTAAGGGTTTGTTTAAAAATTCTTTCCCCCGATCGGTTTGTAATTTTTGAGGCACACGCCCTTCGCTAAAAATAGCTTTAAAGGCCTTGCATACCTCACCACTCGTCTTGTCCCTTAGGCCTAAGGCCCAGGCATATTTGGATAGAATGTCTACCACTGTTAAGATGTACTTAAAATTGCTGTTCTGTTTGGAGAACTGGTGCATATCCACCAAATCTGCCTGCCATTGCGCATCCACATCTGAAACAATGGTCTTGCTTCTTTTAAAACGTATTCGAGCCGGTTTGTGTAAAGTATAAGCATCCTGGTCTGAAAGCCAAGCTGTTACTTGTCTTCTATTTAAAGTTTTACTATGCTTTTTGGCCACTTGAAAAAGAGGGTTCACCCCGCCAAAGCTCCCAACTTCCCCGGGGGTGTAATATATTTTCTTTAAAAGAGCCGCCTGTGGAGACATGACTGTTACTGGTACCATCTTTTACTAACACAAGTGTGGGTGGGGGACAACATTCATATTAACACGTTTAAATAAGTTTTATTAATCGCCTGGTTTAACACAACCTTTTACAACCGCCTGTAAAAATGGACGCCATGACTCCTAACATGAGGGTGTCTGTGCTGGTTCATTCTTCCATTTTGTCCTTTTCCTCTTGAGATCTGTGTCTCAGACATGAGCAAAAACAGCTGACGCATGATACATTTACTCCCACAGGGCTACCGATGTGTAAGTTCTCAAAGGCCTCCAGAAAGGCATCATCGAGCTGTTGAGAGATTTTTTTTTTTCAAAAAAGAAACAGCGTAAGCACACCACTGCTTGGTTTTTGATTTACACAATCCCTGGTTCCTAGCCCTCCCCCCCCCCCATTACACACCCCCACCCCGACCGTCACTTCTTAAACATTCATTTACCTGAGCCACGTCTTTTTCATTCACCTTGTCCGCCCGTAACTCCCCCAAGCCGTGATCACCTTCCACCTCTCGGGGGGTGGACAACAAGAGGCCATCACGCTCATCGTGGGGCCTCACAAGCAGCCGGGTTTCGGGGTCGGTTTCCGGTGTGTCCATCAACGGCTGGGCCAAAGGGCCCTCCTCGGAACTCTCGCTGATGTAGCGCTTTCTCCATACAAGTCCAAAGGCCTTCGGGGCTAAAACAAAGTCCGAAGTTCTCACGGGGGTGGTGAAGGAGTCCATGTTTCCACGATTTCTAAAACACGCGCTCTTGGTAAAAGACAGCCTCTTCTGCCCGACGCTGGGCCTTATGGGGTGATGGTGCTGCACTCTGATTGGCAGAGGGGTCATACGCCCCTCTTCTGGGTGGTTCACCCCATCCCAGAACCTGCCCTATTTTGGTCAAATCTGCTCTCGGGCCGGCCTGATTGGTAGAGGTTGGTGGGAGGAGTTGTTAGAGGGGTCACACGAATAATTTCCGGACGGGTCACCCCGCCCCCGGAACTCATCCTAATTGGTCAAATCTCCTCTTGGTCCTATCGGAACAAAACCCCTCCTGATTGGTAGCGGGGTGGGGGGGAGGAGTTGTTAGAGGGGTCACAAGACCCACTTCCAGAGAGGACACCCCCACCCCGGAACTCGCCCTGATTGGTCAAAGCTCCTCTCTGGGAGGTCCTATGGGGCAAAACCCATCCTGATTGGTGGTGGGGGGGGGGGAGGAGTTGTTAGAGGGGTCACAAGACCCACTTCCAGAGAGGACACCCCCACCCCGGAACTCGCCCTGATTGGTCAAAGCTCCTCTCTGGGAGGTCCTATGGGGCAAAACCCATCCTGATTGGTGGTGGTGGGGGGGGGGAGGAGTTGTTAGAGGGGTCACAAGACCCACTTCCGGAGAGGACACCCCGCTCCGGAACTCGCCCTGATTGGTCAAAGCTCCTCTTGGGGGGGAAGTCCTACGGGGCGAAACCCATCCTGACTGGTAGAGGGCAGTGGGAGGAGTTGTTAGAGGGTTCACATGACATACCTTGCTTCCGGTCACGTGGCAGCCTTGACCCTGGAAGTAATACCCCATGGGGCAGGACTTCCGGTGGGGGGGCCAGAGGTCAAGGGGTGGGGTTAAAGGGGTCAAGGGGTGGGGTGGGTGTCACATGACACACCTTGCTTCCGGTCATGTGGCAGCCTTGACCCCGGAAGTAATAACCCATGGGGCGGGACTTCCGGTGGGTGGGGCTAAGAGGTCAAGGGGCGGGGCTGAGGGGGTCAAGGGGCGAGGTCAGGGTTTGATTGATGGTAGGGCCCTTATACTACTCTCACACACACACACACACATATTCAGTGCACTGTTAAGAATCCAAGCAAATAGCAAACCCTCTCCCCAGCTAAATTCACTGTTGACTGGAGCTGCTTGGGACATTAGAATGTTAGATGAAAAATGAAAGGCAAAAAAATTCTTCCCTCCCCTTCCATTTTTTTGATGAGTTTTGCTGTTAACGGATGTGGCCCCGGGGTTCTGATTATAATGGGGTGTAAATTTTGTGCTAAACTTGTCAGCTCCTAGCAATATCTGTTAGCTTGCCAGCAAGAGCTGGAGATAATGAATTTCTAAAAGAGCTTGCGGTCCATGTTGGTTCCGTGCAGAATGGATGGCAGCAGACTGGAAAGTCACGTCCTCCAAATCAGCTTTTCCTTTCATTTCCCTGCCTGCATGAGTCAGTAATATATCTGGTAATATATTGCACCATTGGGCACACACATGCTGCTATCACAGATGATGCTAACTGGCAATCTCAAAAAGACACTGTCATCCTTAAGCGGAGATCTGGGATGAGACACATCGGTAGGGTGGGAAAGTTTGGACTTTTGCTGCCTGGGCTGGACTTATTCTGTGGACAGAGAAATGTAGTCCCCAGTGCAGAGTACAGTCAATCCAGCCTTTTCTTGCCAGCTAGTGCTGGTGAGATCCATTTATGGAATAGAAAACGTTCCAACGAAAAATGCAAATACAGAGCCTGGTTCCATACCATTGAAAGCAATGGGAGTTCTGCCAATGGGCTTGATCTTGCTCTCTCTGAAGACAGTTCCATCTAATATGGTCTAATTAGAACTGGTCAGAACGTGGCATCAAAAATCCCCCCCCTTTATTTTTTCATTCTCAAGTGGAATGAAAATGGTGAAATTTCCTGCAAAATGAAAATTCCAAAATTTTGTTTTATAAAGTTGGAACAAAATGTCATTTCAATTTTCTCAACTCGACTTGTACTATAAATGATAATATAACAAAACATAAGTTGAAAGAATATGTTCAAAACACTTTAACATCGTTGAAATGAAACATACTGATTTTTTTGTCAAAATTCGGCAAAGTTGATAGATTCCAATGGAAAATTTAGATTTTATTGAAGCAGCATTTACTGATGGAAATCTGCTCCACCCAAACAGTTTTGACCAGCTCTGGTTCTGACTTCAGCAAAGGTAGACGAAGAGAAGGCATCAAAAAATCTATCTTTGGAAAACAAGTGTTTCTTTGGAAGCTTTATTCTGCAGGTTATCAAAGAAACTTCATGTAAATGACTGGCCTTCCAAGAACATTTTTTCAGTATTTATTTTCAGACAGGCAGATTATCAATACATTCATGGGGTATCAGAGTGGAATAAATGCCATATTTTTAACAGCAAGGGTAATTAACCATTGGAACAACCTACCTTGAGATGCGGTAGAGTCTCTGCCACTTGCAGTCTTTAAATCAAGACTGGATGTTTGAGCTGTAGTATCTCTGCTAGTAAACAGAAATTAGGGCCTTGCTGCAGAAATTATAGGGTGACCTTCTCTGGCCAGGTCAGACTACTAGACCCTTATAATGGTCCCTCCTGGCCTTAAAATCTATGTAACCATTGGATTGATTTTCCTGGAGAATTTCACCCCTAGAGGTGGCCCTGGGGTTGACCACATTGACATGTAGAGTGTGGAAGCTTGTGGTGCATCTGACCATGCTGTATATGATCTGCGGAAAAATAGAGAACTTCAGCCTCCAGAGATGTCAATGCAGCCCTCCCCCAGCATTAAATTAGCTTAATATTATTTTTAAATTATAGGAGTAGGGCAGAAAACAGAGAGAATGTAAAACCCAGCAGAAAAAACCAAAAGCTATAGAGACCTTCTTGGAGTGATCATAAGTCATTCACAGTGAGGCACGCAATACATCTTTGTTCCACCACGTCTTCCCTGTTACCAGATCTCTTATTTTTCAGTTTCTGTGTCCCAGTAAGTACAGAACATATAGACCAGGGTCAGCTTAGTTTGGTTTATAACAGTTTCCAGCCAGGAACTGCTCTGGAGTATGCTGAGAGATGCCGAGTACAAAACAAAGTCAGCCAGCTCAACAGAGCATTGTGCAAGGAAAGGCATGGAAAGAATCATTGCACTTGCAGGACTCCTGTGTGGGGTTTTTGAAGTCTTCTCCTGGATATCAAGGGCACTCGGCATCTAGCAGGAGCAGGCTCTGAGTCAGCATGAGGATGTGGTAGCACCCAAAATATGCTAAGCACTTCCCAAACACAAAGGAAGACACTCCCAGCCCTGAAGCAACATACAGTCTAAGGAGATACTGATTTAGTTGGGGACTGGTCCTGCTTTGAGCAGGCGGTTGGACTAGCTGACCTCCTGAGGTCCCTTGATCTATGATTCTATAACACAGACAGTCGAAGGGTCAGGGAAGGAGATGCAGCATCCAAGAAAACCGATCAAGTTGATCACAAGCAAGTACCTTATTAGTCACAAATTTGCTGAATTAATTTTTAGTCATGTCCACACTAAGGCCTCCTGGTCCCTCCACCACTTTGTCCCCTAGCCTTGCCCTCCACAGCAGTCCCAGCTTCGGATCCATTATCTCTACACCTCTGGCTCCCAGCAGCCAACCCTTCCCCCTCCATGTAATTTCATAGACTTTAAAGCCTAATGGGACGATTAGTTCACACACTCTGATCTGCTGTATAACACAGGCCATAGATTTTCATCCAGTTACTCCTGTGACTAATTTCCCCTAATTTTATTAATAATGAAGACTCTTTGGTGTTTGTGTCTTTTATCTCGTCTGGCATTTCTCTGATCATTGTGTTCTTGTCTAGTCACTGCTTTATTGAGTGTTCCCTTGAGCAATAGAGGGCCGACCTCCGCAGCTGTAAATCAGTGCAGCTCCATCACAGTCAATGACTATTTATACCAGCTGAGGGTCTGACCTGTTGTGTGGTTTTTATTTTTATTTTTATTTTTTTTAAAAAGCAAGACTCTGCATAGCCAGCTCCAGACTCCTCCGTTGGTTGCTCTGATTCAACTGTGTGTAAATATTTTAAGACAACTTTTTTCATCCTTCCTGCTTCCTGCCATCCCTGACATGCAGATGGCAACTTACTGTGGGAGAAGTTTCTGTGTGTCCTCTGTGGGCCTCTTCATGTCTGGGGAGAAATGAAGTGTCTTTCAAGTGGAAGGCTGCAAGGAGATCATCCTTCTCCAGCCTAGCAATGACCTTTCTGTGAGGGTCCTTTCATTGCTACTTAGTGTACTGTCATCTAATTGCAGTTGAACAACCTGGTCTCACATGGCCAGCTACCAAAGTGCTCCTGCAGACATCATAAGTAAGCAGATAGAGGTAAGATCTGGCTGAGATCAACCTTATCACTGTCCATAGTTTGTGTTACCTCCTCAAAAGACTCCATAAAGACCTGGGGAAGGCAGAGAAGACCTCCAGAAATACACAGATGTAGGGAAAATAATCAGTCCTGCTGCCTGCCTGGACCAAGGATTATTCTTCTGGGATCTATCACCAAGAGTTCTGTCCAGGCAAGAGGTCATGGCTCCTGCTGAACTATTTCCATTTCAATACTGGGTTCTGTCCCTGCCTGTCAGGTAAGTGAGGCAGCTGAAGGGATAGATATTGAACTTGCAGTGCGAGTTAGACAAAGGCGCATTTCTTTACATAGTGCTTTCCATCCATGGGGCTCAAAGCACTTTAGAGATGGCAAACAGAGGCAACACTGTAAGTAAAGTCCTTGAGGAAGTCCATGCTAGAGCAAGGAGTAGAACCTCGCTCCCATGACACACGGCCCTAGCTTTTAACCACAACATCAGCCTGTCCCCTGTAGGGCCCTGTGTCCAATGACCAAAAGTGATGGTGGAACCATACCCTACTTGAAGTCTAACACCAGCCCTGGTGACCCTATTAAAACGGGGTCCCAACCTACAGTTTGAGAACCACTGACCTAATTTGATAGAAGGCATGATAAGAGAGGGTAACCGCAGAAGGGAAAGAAGCTGAGGATAATGATTAAAGTTCAGATTTTTGTCATGGTTATTTTTTAGTAAAAGTCACAGACAGGTTGTGGGCAATAAATAAAAATTCATGAAACCCTGTGACCTGTCCATGACTTTTATTAAAAATAAGCAGTGGGGAAGGGCTGACTGCTGGGGGTGGGGGCTGAAGTCCAAGCCCAGGGGTGGCAGGGGAGGGACTGAAGCCAAAGAAGTGATGATGGTTTGTTAAAGTCATGGAATCCGTGACCTCTGTGACTAAATCGTATCCTTAGTAATGATGGTAAGACCATGTGCTCACACTGGTTTAGCTACTGCACAGCTTGATGGATCCAAACTAGTGCAAGTTCTTTCTTTTAACAGATCACTAAAATTGTTTCCCCCTGGCTGCTGCACAGCCTGGGTGCCAGGGGTTGGCAGACTTCTTGGGGGTGTCACAGCAGGAGTGAGCCTTAAGCAGGGATTGGAGGGGCCCTGAAAGTGAAGACACAAAGCTTGAATCTCCTGTGGTGTGGAAGTCAGCAGAGGAACTCAAGGATAACAGTGACATGGTCAGAGCCATAGGCAAGGAAGAATCACACAGATTTTTAAGGCCAGAAGGAGCCAGGGTGATCATCTAGTCTGATCTCCTGTATAACGCAGGCCACAAAGTTTGACCCAGTAATTCCTGCATTGAGCCCATGTCTGGTGGCTGAGTTAGAACATCTCTTTTAGAAAGACAGCTGTTGTGTAACAGTAAGGAATCATATGAGCACAGGGGTGCACAAATAACTGTTTAATTATATACAACATGCAAGGCCTAGCTACCTATATACACTGCTACTTCATCAGGGTTATGGTGACTTCTGAAACACAGAAGACAGTGAAAAGAACAGGCACCTTAGAGACTAACAAATTTATTAGAGCATAAGCTTTCGTGGGCTACAGCCCACTTCATCAGATGCATAGAATGGAACATATAGTAAGAAGATATATCTTCTATTATACATACAGAGAAGGTGGAAGTTGCCATACAAACTGTAAGAGGCTAATTAAGATGACAGTGAGGGCCACTCAAGCGCTATTTAAAGGGATAGTAACCCAATTCCAATATGTTACAACATCAAATCTTGATTTAAAGACTTCAAGAGACGGAGAATCCACCACATACCTTGGTAAATTGAAATTGTTCCAAGATCATTCTAGCAGTTGCATTATAGATTTGTGATCAGGTTGCTTCATAACCTTCTCTCTGATCAGCTAAACAGATTGAGCTCCTGTAGTCTTTCACTGTAAGGTGTGTTTTTCAAACCACACATCAGTCTTGTACCAGTTTTCTGAACTATTTTCAGTTTTTCAACAGCTCATTTAAAGTGGGACCACCAGAACAGGACACAGTATTTCAGCAGTGGTCTCATCAATGCTGTATACAGAAATTATCAGGTAGGAATGGACACCTTATTTTCTCCTGTCAATACATCTAAGTACCATGTTAGCCCTTCTGGAAATCTCATTAGACAAGTCTGTGGGCACAATTCTGCTCCCATTTAAGTCAGTGGGAACAGGGTCAGGCCTATTAACTGTATTATACCTCCCAATATGCATATGAGGTAGATAAGGGGCACACAGGAGTAATCATTTTACCCACAAATAAAACGCAGTACCTCTGAGGTAGGAAATCGCAGCTGTTTAACATTATACAACAATTTAGGGTAAGAAGTGACAAAGAATATTCTATCTATTGGAAACTGCAGAGAGAATTCAGATAGAATCATGGGGGGTAAGTGAACCTCAGGCTTCGGGAGGCTAGGCCCCTGGCCAGCTGGCCCCGCCAGCTCCCCTTCCCCAGCTGGAGCCCAGAGTCCCAGCCCCAGAGCGCCTGGCAGGCGGGCAGGCAGCGCCCCCCACCGCACCAGGTGGGAGCGCAGCACGGCTCCCAGCTCTGGGTGAGCTGGTGATGGGAGCACCGCCTCCAGCCGCCCGGAGTCCCTGGCTGCAGGTCGGCCCCCACTAGCTCCAGCCTGGGGCAAGGGCACTGGAGCCCTCCCAAAAGGGGGGGGGCCTGCCTGAGGTGGAGGCGAAGGAAGCCCCCTGCCCGCACTGCTCTTACCATGGCCGGGCTGAGTCTGCAAGGCCCTCCCACTGGCCAGAACCAAGTCGGGGAGAGCCATGCGGGCAGCTGTGAGGAGCCGGCGTGGAGTTGCGGACCCTCTTCCTGCCCCTGGTGGCCGGGGAGTGGGGACACTGGCCAGGTGCTGCTCTCAGCCCTCCCGCAACCAGGCAGGTGGAGGGTCCACCACTCCTCACAGCTGCCTGTGTGGCTCTTATCATGGCTGGGCTGCGGCTCCAAGATGCCCCCACAGCTGGAGCCAGGTCAGAGAGAGCTGCATGGGCAGCTGTGGGGACCTTCCTCCTGCCTTTGCCCGGGTGGCGGGCAGGGAGCCTGGATAGTGGGGACATGAGCCAGGGGCTGCTCTCAGCCTCCCCCTATCCCAGGCAGGTGGAGGGTCCACCATGGCTGCCTGGGGTGGGCTCTCCAGCCATGCTCCATGGTGGCCTGGCTGGGGGGAGAAGAGGAGGGGAAGGAAGCAGGGTCCGCCCCAGCGAAAAGTGGATGGGCCAGGCCCGTCCACTTTCAAAAAGTGGGAGTACTACTATGCCGCCCCCCCCCGCCCCCCCCCCGGTTCTGGCACCATTGGCCCGGAGCTGCAGGGGGAAGCAGGAGGGGGCCTGAGGGTGGAGAGTAGGCAGGGCCACGCAGGCAGTTTGGGTAAGCTGAGCCTTCCCCTGCCTTTAATACCCGCTGCCCATGTATAGAATCATAGAAATATAGGACTGGATGGGACCTCAATAGGTGATCTAGTCCAGTCCCATACACTGAGTAAGGGCTAAATATTATCTCTAGACCATTCCTGACAGATGTTTGTCTAACCCAGGGGTGGGCAAACTACAGCGTGGGGGCCGCATCTGGCCCTCCAGACATTTTAATCTGGCCCTCAAGCTCCTGCCGGGGAGCAGGCTTGCCCAACTCTGGCGCTCCAGCTGGGGAGTGGGGTCAGGGGCTTGCCCCACTGCATGTGGCTCCCGGAAGCAGCGGCATGTCATCCCTCCAGCTCCTATGTGTAGGGGCAGCCATGGGACTCCTCACACTGCCCCCACCCCAAGCACCACCCCCACAGCTCACATTGGCTGGGAACCGCAGCCAATGGGAGCTGCGGGGGCAGCACCTGTGGACGGGGCAGCGCGCGGAGCTGCCTGGCCATGCCTCCGGGTAGGAGCCAGATAGGGACCATGCCGCTGCTTCTGGGGCCTTTTTGAGGTAAGCGCCACCCGGAGCCTGCACCCTGACCCCTTCCCGTGCCCCAGCCTCCTGCCCCAGTCTTGGTCCCCCTCCCACCCTCCAAACTTCTCTGTCCCAGCCTGCAGCACCCTCCTGCACCCCCAGCCCCTCATCCCCAGCCCCACCCCAGAGCTCATACCCCCAGGCGGAGCCCTCACCTCACCCTCCTGGACCCCACCCCCTCCTGTATCCCGAACTCCTCATTTCTGCCCCCCCCCCGAGACTACACCCCCAGCCAGAGCCCTCACCCCCTCCCGCACCCCAGCCCTCAATTTTGTGAGCATTCATGGCTTGCTATACTATTTTCATACCCAGATGTGGCCCTAGGGTCAAAAAGTTTGCTCACCCTTGGTCTAACCCATTCTTTAAAACCTCCAATGATGGAGATTCCATAACCTCCCTAGGTAATATGTTCCAATGCTTAGCTACCCTTACAGTTAGAAAGTTTTTGCTAATGTAAACATAAACCTCCCTTGCTGCAATTTAAGCCCATTACTACTTGTCCTGTCCTCAGTAGATAAGAACAATTTATCACTCTCCTCTTTATAACAACCTTTTACATACTTGAAGACTGTTATTATGTTCCCCTCTCAGTCTTCTCTTCTCCAGACTAAACAAACCCAATTGTTTCAATCTTTCCTCATAGGTTATGTTTTTTAGACCTTCCATCACTTTTTGTTGCTCTCTTCTGGACTTTCTCAATTTGTCCACATCTTTCCCAAAGTGTGGTGCCCACAACTGGACACAATATTCCAGCTGACACCTTATCAGCGCTGAGTATTCAAGAATTACTTTTTGTGTCTTGCTTACAACACTCCTGCTAATACATCTCAGAATGATGTTTGCTTTTTCTGCAACAATATTGACTCATATTTAATTTGTGATCTGCTATAACCCCCAGATCCTTTTCTGAAATACTCCTTCATAGGCAGTCATTTCCCATTTTGTGGTTGTGCAATTGATTATTCCCTCCTAAACATAGTACTTTGCATTTGTTTTTCTTGAATTTCATCCTATTTATTTCAGACCATTTCTTCAGTTTGTCAAGATCGTTTTGAATTCTAATCCTGTCAGCCAAAGCACTTGCAACCCTTCCCTGCTTGGTATAGCCCACAAACTTTATAAGTGTACTCTCTATGCCCTTACCAAATAATTTATGAACATATTGGCTAGAAATGGACCCACGACAACTTACTGTGAGACCCCACTTGATATGCCCTTCCAGCTTGTCTTTGAACCATTGATAACAACTGTTTGAATATGATTTTCCAACCAGTTGTGCACCTACCTTTATAGAGAGGTTGTCTAGGCTATCATTTAGATAGGTAGAAGGTAATTTCTTGTTAGAATTTGATCAGGGCACCAGGGTTAACACCTAAACTCCTACAAAAAGGGATATGTGGCCTTCATAGACATATGAAAATAAGGACCTGACAGCTTCTATCTGCCAAAAGATGGCACTTCCAGCTGCACAGTGCCTCATTGCACCATACACTAGCACTGATTTTGTACTGATTCAGAGGGTAAAGTACCACCTGATGAATTGTCTCCATCACTTCCTTCAGCACATAGGAAATCACATTCACGACCCAAAAACCAGTCAGGCTTGATCAAACAGGCTGTAATCACAGATGTCTTCCCAGTGCTCTGTGACTCAACCCCCCCTCCTCTTGATCACAGTAGTGCATCCATCAATTCGTCTCCAGGATCCATCTTCTCCTTTCTTCACCTGTGCTTGGATCAAGAAGATTCTCTGAGAAGGTCACCTGCATGTCATCCATCCTCAGTTCTCTTCCCAGGCTGCCTAAAGTGATTTTTGAGTATTGCAAATGTCCTTTCCCTGGAGCCGTTTGTTCAGAGGTGGTCTAGAATCAATGGAAAATACCCAGAGTTTTTCAAGATATTCAGATTTCAGCATGGTAGCGTGTTAGTCTGTATCAATTACAGTCAGCTATTATCAGCAGGAGGAAAAATCACTTTTATAGTGGTAATCAGGATGGCCCATTTCAAACAGTTGACAAGAAGGTGTGAGTAACAGTAGGGGGGAACATTAGAATGGGGAAATAGTTTTTAGTTTGTGTAATGACCCATCCACTCCCAGTCTTTATTCAGGTCTAATTTGATGGTGTCCAGTTTGCAGATTAATTCCAGTTCTGCAGTTTGTTGTTGGAGTCTGTTTTTGAATTTTTTTTGTTGAAGAATTGCGACTTTTAGGTCTGTAATTGAGTGTCCAGGGAGGTTGAAGTGTTCTCCAACTGGTTTTTGAATGTTATAATTCTTGATGTCTGATTTGTGTCCATTTATTCTTTTGCATAGAGACTGTCCAGTTTGGCCAATGTACATGGCAGAGGGGCATCATGCTGGCACATGATGGCATATATCACATTGGTAGATGTGCAGGTGAATGAATCCCTGATGGTGTGGCTGATGTGATTAGATGCTATGATGGTGTCCCTTGAATAGATATGTGGACAGAGTTGGCCATAGGTTTTGTTGCAAGGATAGGTTCCTGGGTTAGTGTTTTTGTTGTGTGGTGTGTGGTTGCTGGCGAGTATTTGCTTCAGGTTGGGGGGCTGTCTGTAAGCGAGGAGTGGCCTGTCTCCCAAGGTCTGTGAGAGTGAGGGATCATCCTTCAGGATAGGTTGTAGATCCTTGATGATGGGCTGGAGAGGTTTTAGCTGGGGGCTGAAGGTGACGGTTCTTGTCAACTGTTTGAAATGGGCCATCCTGATTACCACTATAAAAGTGATTTTTCTTCCCACTGATAATAGCCCACTGTAATTGATTTGTCTCGTTAGAGTTGGTAAGGCAACCCCCATCTTTTCATGTTCTCTATGTGTGTATATCTATATATATATATGTGACAGGTTTCAGAGTAGCAGCCGTGTTAGTCTGTATTCGCAAAAAGAAAAGGAGTACTTGTGGCACCTTAGAGACTAATAAACAAATAAATAAACAAATAAATGTGTTAGTCTCTAAGGTGCCACAAGTACTCCTTTTCTTTTTATATATATGTGTATATCTATATAATATATATCTTCCTACTGTATTTTCTACTCCATGCATCTGATGAAGTGGGTTTTAGCCCACGAAAGCTTATGCCCAAATAAATTTGTTATTCTCAAAGGTGCAACAAGTACTCCTCATTGCTTTTTCAAGATATTCAGCATCCTTATTAAGATCTGAATAGCCCAGTCACCCTAGAGATGGTATAATGTCCTGTTTTCTTTTTCTGGGCCATAGATGACTCAGACTAAGTTTTTCACTAGTGAAAGTCACTAGTCAGGATTACTTGCCTTTACTTTCTCCCCTAGTAAGGATCTAATCCATGGCCCACTGAAGTCAGTGGGCCTTGGATCAGACCCTCTTGTGCTTTAGGTAGGTTTAGAGAATCCTTATCTGCTTTTTCTTTCAAACAGATTACACACTGGTTAAACCTTTGGAAGATGAAGGAACTAAAGATAAACCGATGGCTCTAAGAAAAGGAGTACTTGTGGCACCTTAGAGACTAACAAATTTATTTGAGCATAAGCTTTCGTGAGCTACAGCTCACTTCATCGGATGCATGCAGTGGAAAATACAGTGGGGAAATTTTATATACACAAAGAACATGAAACAATGGGTGTTATCATACACACTGTAACAAGAGCGATCAAGTAAAGTGAGCTATTACCAGCAGGAGAGCCGGGGGTGGGGAACCTTTTGTAATGATAATCAAGGTGGGCCACTTCCAGCAGTTGACAAGAACGTGTGAGGAACAGTAGGCTCTGTTAGCTTTGAGTGCTTGGAAATATGTGAATTAGAAATGCCCCTATGGCAATGCAGTCATTTCATAGTTGCTAAATGGGAACTGCTCACAATAACACTTTCTACCTTCTAGGAATGAAAATAAGTGTTTGTGTATGTTTTTTCCTGTTGCACTTCCAGTGGCTTAATATCCCAAAGATAATTATATGACTCAAGAAAATGAGTGCATACTTTAGATACTCCCAGTACTGATAATGCTGATGGGTGGTTTAAAGTGTTTTGAAGCTCTCTGAACCCACAAGAACAGTTGAATTCCAGGGCTTTACCGATACAACCTAAGCAAGCCCAGGCAAATGGCTGCATAGTTTTCAGAGAGTCGTCAGTGGATGAAGTACAGATAGCTCACTGGGAGAGCAATCTTTCGTCTTGCAGTATCAGGGTGAAGCGTTTTCGTGTCAGAGGAGTCACACTACGGACACTTTGTCAGGTAAGATTTTACTGTTTGTAATTCAGACTTTTTGAAAGGCCTTATCCAGATGTATCTGGAACATTTTCCACTGTGAGGACAGAAAAGAGCCATGTACTTTCTGGGAGATGCCTCTTCTTAGTTCACAGGAAAGCCACAGAGAAGTATTTATCTGTTGACTAGATAAGCAAATACCGTGTGTAAAATGGACTGGCAGCTAATCAGTCTGTGCATGCCACTGGCTGAATTAGTGATGATGGGCTAAGACTTTTTTTATATGGTGATTGTTATACGTTTAGTAGAGACAGTATGGTTTGCTCTGTATGAGACACAAAAGAAGACACAGCCCTTGCCCTGAGATTTTTAACATCAGAATAGGTATCTTACAGTCTACTTTTAAAATATCCCATGACTGATGTTGAAATAAAAGGCAAAGGAAGAAATAAAAACCATCTGTTTAACTATTCCATGCAATTTACTGAGAAAGGATCTTTTGGAGCTTTAAAATAATAATAAAGGGTCCTATCAGCTCCACGTGGACATAAAGATCTCATAAGACTTTTTACAAGAATAGGCAATTACACCACTTTCCTGGCCAATATTTCCAGTCCCACCAATGTTGTGGCTTCCCTCCACCCCGGAGGCGGCTGCATTTCTGTGGCATTGTACAGCCTTAGTTTGTGAGGTTCTCTGGGGTTGTTTGTGAGGGAGTTTTTCCCCCAAATAATTTGAGGAGAGATTTCGTTGGCATAACCTCTGGGGAGCTTTGGTGGAGTTGATTTTTATGGACAGAGGTGGTGAGAAGTCTGAAATGGATTTAAATTATTATTTTTTGCATAATTTAAGTAATGCATAGGTGCCTAGGACTATACACAATATTTGTTTGATTTTTTTTTTTTACATTTCTTCCATAGCTGTCTTACAATAGGCCAGATTCCAGTACCCTTAGATATGTTAAAGGCGACTTAATGCTTCCTGACTCTGCAAATAGTCTTACTGATTTCACATTGGACCAGATTTTTAAAAGTACTCAGCAGTTCCCATCGTCATAGTTATTTCTAGATTTTCAGACACACTTAGCACCCTTTGGCTACCAAGCTCTTTTAGACAATCTGGCCCTAAAATACTACTCTTAAGCTTAAATAAGGGTGGTAGAATCTATCCGAACCATGTTAATGATCACCATGTGTTCTTAGTAAGGTAATTGACATTGTAGCTTATATATATTTTTCCCCATCTAAAAATCTTTCAAAACATTGTTTGGAGACCGCTCTTAAAATAGGGGGTAGGACAACTGTTGCTGTTTTACATAAACATCTCTTCCCAGGAGATCATTTCACGATTCCCATGTGCCCGCACTGAATGCTTTCTCCATGGGCAGGCATGGAACGTGGGGGAATGTACATTTCAACACAGAAATCTAAACCCTGTCCCAACATGCATATGCAATGTGTAAACAAGTGCCTTGTCTCAAGTCATAACAGCTTTTTAGAAGATTTCTCTCCCGGGGATTGCAATGCCCAAAAACCACAATGCTCTTGGCTTCTCCTTTGGCTATAATAAAGTCAGATTAATAATGTAGTAGTTCAAGATAACTATCATGAGATCATGTAATTAACATTGTGACCATATTCCGTGCCAGCTGGCTCAAACTTCACGGTTTAAGAAACTTTAAGAGTGGCTATATGGATTTTTTGAATGATTGCATTAACGAACAGCTCATTAGTCAGCTTTCTGGTTAATTAAAGGAGAATGTTCATGGGGAAGGGATATGTGAGGCAATAAAGGGCCTTTGAGGATGATTAAATAAAGAAGCCACGCCGTGGTGTTTGATAACCACAAAGGCAGCTTCCTTCCTTGTACATTCCAGCACAATGGACATTATTCCTACTATATGAGTGTGTGCATGCACACCCATGCCGTTTTTCTGGCCTCATGAGGGTCTGAGTGATTCCATGTCACTGCGTTCTAGGGGCCTGATCCAAATCTCATTGGCTGTGCTGGTGGCTGGAAGAAGTTTCCATGCATGTTGCTCTTGAGAGCAGGTGTGTAACTGTTCAAAGGCTGGTTCAAAACGATGAATCTTTTCCAAGGGCTGAACTATGTCTTGAGAGCAGGCTGTGCAGAAGCAGAGTGAGGTGACTGCACTGCTGTGAACATTTCAGATTTGTACATCTAAGGCCTTCTTTGCACTTAGAAGTTTGGGTTTCTTTTGCTGCTTTAACTATGCCATAATAGTTAAAGTGGCAACACTCCCACAGTTATGTCAGTATAAAAGTGCTTATGCCAGTATAACTTGTTCAGTGAAGTGAACTAATTTATACTATCATAAGTGCACTTATACTGGTATAACTGCATCTGCAGCTAGGCTTTCACTGGCGGAGTTGTGTCAGCAAAAAGTCACACACTCCCAACCAATATAGCTATGCTGGTAAAACTTTTATACAGTGTAAACCAGGCCAAAGCCAGTTGTACATCTGCATCCTAGATTCAGCACTTATTTAGATGGGTATTTGGGCATCTTCAGTGTCCAAGTCCTGAACTGAGGGAAATGCTGTCTAGATGAAATTACTATAAGGTGGGTGCACAACTGGTTGAAAGACCGTACTCAAAGAGAAGTTATCAACGGTTCACTGTCAAACTGGGAGGGCGTATCTAGTGGGGTCCTGCAGGGGTCTGTACCAGGTCTGATGCTAGTCAGTATTTTCATTAATGACTTGGATAATGGAGTGTAGAGTATGCTTATAAAATTTGCAGGTGACTACAAGTAGGGAGGGATTGCAACTTGCATGCACTTTGGAGGACAGGATTAGAATGCACAATGATCGTGACACTTTGGATAATTGATCCAAAACTAGCAAGATGAATTTCAATAAAGACATGTGCAAAGTACTTCACTTAGGAAATAAAAATCAAATGCACAACTACAAAATGTGGAATAACTGGCTAGGTGGTAGTACAGCTGAAAAGGATCTTGTGGTCACAGGGAATCACAAATTGAATATGAGCCAACAATGTAATGCAGCTGTGAAAAAGATAGATATTCTGGGGTGTAGTGACGTTTGTAACACATGGGAGGTAATTGTCTCACTCAGCTCAGCACTGGTGAGGCCTCAGCTGGAGTACTGTCTAGTTGTGGGTACCACACTTTAAGAAATATATGGGCAAACTGGAGACAGTCCAGAGCAGAGAAACAAAAATGATAAAAGATTTAGAAAACCTGAACTATGAAGAAAGATTAAAAAAACTGGACGTGGTTAGTCTTGAGAAAATAAGACTGAGGGGGGACCTGATATAAAGAGGATGGTGATGAATTGTTCTCCATGTCCAATAGGACTGGTCCCAGTACAGACCCCTGGGGGACACCACTATTTTCCTCTCTCCATTCTGAGAATGGATCATGTATTCCTATCCTTTGTTTCCTATCTTTTAACCAGTTACTAATCCATGACAGGGCCTTTCCTCTTATCCCATGACAGCTTACTTTGCTTAAGAGCCTGTGGTGAGTGACCTTGTCAAAGGCTTTCTGAAAAGCCTTGGAAGAGTTCTACCACGTCCTCCAAAATCTGACAGCTGCATGATGCAGTATTGGGGATTTAATCCCATGAATCTCTTGCTTGTGTGTGTTAGTGTCAAGTTGTTACAATTTATTTTCCTGTTGTTCTGGCTAGTTGAATTCTGCACAGTTTAGTCTTAAAGAGCTCTAGTGCAGCTGTTACTGTCCAGAGAATACATGCAACAGATTGTTTTAAACTGGAAAAATTCCAAACCAGAAGCTTAACTGACCTTTGTCCTCTGACATCCAGTTCTTACAGATTAGAGGTTGAAAAAATGTTACTGAAATAATTCACATATTGCAGTATTTATTCTGCTGTTAGGGAGGACTTTAACGATGAGGACAATAAGGATAGAGAATTGGATTTGTGCCCCTTTTTGCTGTGTAGTGATGTGAAGGATGGGTGGGGGGGGGGATGAGGTTTTTTTCTGGCCTCGCCCCTTAAACCTTAGAAATATCCGGAATGTTAAGTCTTGTCCTCCTTGTTTTTGTTAGAGGACTAAGTTGAAGGTCTCAGGTGTATATTGTAATTTCTCAGCCCTTAGTTGAAGAGAGGGAGAGGGATAGCTCAGTGGTTTGAGCATTGGCTTGCTAAACCTAGGGTTGCGAGTTCAATCCTTGAGAGGACCATTTAGGGATCTGGGGCAAAAATTGGGGATTGGTCCTGCTTTGAGCAGGGGGTTTGGACTAGATGACCTCCTGAGGTCCCTTCCAACCCTGACATTCTATGAAGGGCTGAGGAAATGCTTATGTAACCCACTGGTAAGTGTGTTACAAGTCCCCCTCTGTGCCAATTCACAGAGGATATGAGTTGTTATGGCCCCCAACTACAGAGCCTTCATTCATTAGCGCAAGATGTAGCACTGCATGCTTTACACTTGGAGGTCCCTGCTTCAATCCCTGGTGTGTTGGTCAAGATGGCAGCCATCACTTCCTCTTTAACATGTGCTCCTAAATACCTGAGGTGATTTTTGAAAATCTCCCTCAGCTCTGACTGCATAAGGCATTTGAGCTAATGGGGTGTTCACCACCATGCCACGCTTCAGTCCCAGAGCACCCACCCACAGAGTCATTGCCTATGACCGGGCAGCAGGTAAGAGCGGGTCAGCTCCCGCACACCCAGCGTGCGCTGCAGTCTCATTGCTAGGCAGAAGGTAGGGGCCATATTCACAGAGGCGAATGTGCCGGCCTAGAGGCACCAGTTGTGCTGGCATAGGGGCACCAGTATTCACAGAGCTGAATGCACCAGCGTAGGGGCACCAGTTTAATAATACTGCATAGGGCCCCATAAATCCTAAGGACGGCCCTGCCTATGTGTCAGGGAAGAAGGGTTCAGGAGGATGGAAACAAGTCTACCCTGTTTCTGGGTCATGGAAGTAGTAGCTGCTTGGTGAGGCCTGAGGGAAAGAAGTCTTCCTCTGAGTGGTAGGAGGAGAAATGGGCCCCCAGACTTTCTGCCAGTATTGGCACAACTAGCTCCAGGAAGGGGCTCAGAGAGAGAGAGAGAGAGAGAAAGGCAGCAGGACTCTTAGTGATTCAGTGCAGCAGTTTCCAGGCTCCACAGGATGAGGATGCAACTTTCAGCACTGCTGTTTAGCAACATTAGACCAGCTGGGTCTGATTCTCCCCTCTCTTTTTTACGTTAGGGTAACTCTGTTGGCTCTGAATTACCTTCATGGAAGTGAGGGGAGAATTGGGTCCATCCCATTAGGTTCCTTCTGATCTAGTCTTAGAGGGACGTGCTGGGGTATGCTTTACCATGTAAATACCGAGGACACAGATTATGCATTCATTTGGAAGCTTGAACTATTGGTGCGTGCACACGCACACACACACCTCTCCAGCTCTCGATAGAAGCACATATGATGCTCACAGTCATAGCATCTACATGTCTAAACTGCATTTGGAAGTAATGGCAAGGTCATACCTATTCAGAACAAACTGTCCATGTGGACACTCTTATTCTGCACTGAGTGCCTTTTTACAGTTTAACTTAGTCCACTTTCAAAGTGCAGAATAAAGCTATCTTGGGCTATTTCTCCATGTAGACAAGCACTGACTTGAGCTTCAGCCATAGGAGCTAACTCCATGGGTGCTCCATGGCTAGAGCACCCACTAATTTTTCCTCCGCACCCACCTGCAGCCAAGCTCCCATGCTCCCTTCTCACCTCCTCCTCCCTCATGTGCACCACATCCCTGCTCCTCCCGCTCCCTCCAAGAAAGTCCTAAGCACTGCCAAATAGCTGTCAGGCGCTAGGAGGGAGAGGGAGGAACAGGGATGCGGCACGCTCAGGGAAGGAGGTGGAGAAGAGGTGGGGCAGGGACTTGGGGGAAGGGGGTGGAATGGAGCCAGGACAAGGGTGGGGCAGGGTGGGAAGAGGGGGGCAGAGGTAGGGCCAGAGATGGGGTGAGGTCGAGCACCCACTGGGCAGAGGGGAAGTCCCAGCTCAAAAAACACACTATGCCCCAGATACCAGGATAAAAAGCCCCTATTCTGTGTGAAAAACACCTAATACCTAGGTTTCAGAGTAATAGCCGTGTTAGTCTGTATTCGCAAAAAGAAAAGGAGTACTTGTGGCACCTTAGAGACTAACCAATTTATTTGAGCATGAGCTTTCGTGAGCTACAGCTCACTTCATTGGATGCATCTGATGAAGTGAGCTGTAGCTCACGAAAGCTCATGCTCAAATAAATTGGTTAGTCTCTAAGGTGCCACAAATACTCCTTTTCTTTTATCTAATACCTAGTATCCAGTGGTTTTCCTCCTGATGTCTGGCTATTGTTCTGCTAAGGTTATGTTAATCAGGTGATAATGGTGGCCCAGAATCTTCCCTGCATTAAGACTGCATCAGTGCAAAGCAGGCACAGCACTAAAACCAGCACAGCCAGCCCCAGCCTTAGCACTGAATCCAGTTCAAAACCATTCTCCTTGTCTGGACTTGCCTCAAACAAACTCATGGACTGTCTCCTTCTCCCTCCCTTCTTCCTCAGCTCATCAGCAGTGGCTTCCTCTTTATCTCCCTGCCCAATCTTGTCAAAACAAGTGTGTCTTCCTCTATGGTTTCTGCTAACTAGAACAGTCATCCTGTACCTCTGTCTGCCTCACTGAGTCTTCATCTATTTTCAGATCTCATCTGGAATAAAGCTGTGTCATAACCCAACACTGCTAATTACCTGTGGATAGACTGGCAGCTGGCCATACGGGAAGGGCTAGGAATGATTCCCATGCTCCTTTCCACAGGGACAAGACGGGAGGAAAAAAGTCTCTGCCTCCATGTGCTATTAATACCTCACAAAATGCAAATCTCCAGGTAATCTGGAAATTGATCATTTAAACTCTGGTGGCCATTAAAATAATAAATAATAATAAGAGTAATATTATATTATAATTAATTAATACTAGAGTAGATAGCAAATCATTAGGGTTCAGCTCTAAACCACACTATACTGCATAGCTAGAGACTGCTGAATAGCATCAGAGAATTTCTAATGTTCAAAGGACATGGTTAGATGAGTCTTCAGGGGCTGAAGCCAGGTGCTCTGGATCTGAAAGCAGGAGCTGCTGCCTTAGCTAAAGGACTAGCTTCCTTAGCTTGAAAGCAGTAGCAGACTCAGAAACCTGTTATGTGGCTTAGCCCCTATAGGGGGCAAAGAGTCAGACTGTGTTACTGTGATATAATATATAACATACTGTGACAAAGTTCCTGCTCTACCTTGGTGGGTCTTGCACTTATTGGCAGATTTGCCCGCCTTGGAGCTTCACGGCAGCCCTCAGCTTGGCCATTTTTCTGAACCGACAGTCCAGGTCAACTCCTCCTGTGTCTGACCAGGAGTTGGGAGGATTTGGGGGGAACGCAGGCCCACCCTCTACTCCGGGTTCCAGCCCAGGGCCCTGTGGAATACAGCTGTCTAGAGTGCCTCCTGGAACAGCTGTGCAACACCTACAACTCCCTGGGCTACTTCCCCATGGCCTCCTCCCAACACCTTCTTTATCCTCACCATAGGACCTTCCTCCTGGTGTCTGATAATGCTTGTCCTCCAACAGTCCACATTCTCACTCTCAGCTCCTAGCACCTCTTGCTCCCAGCTCCTCACACACACCACAAACTGAAGTGAGCTCCTTTTTAAAACCCAGGTGCCCTGATTAGCCTGCCTTAATTGATTCTAGCAGCTTCTTGATTGGCTGCAGGTGTTCTAATCAGCCTGTCTTAATTGTCTCCAGAAGGTTCCTGATTGTTCTGAAACCTTCCCCGTTACTTTACCCAGGGAAAAGGGACCTACTTAGCCTGCTCTCCTGCTGCTGCAGCCCTCTGGCCTGGGCTTTCCTTGCTTTTTGCCCCTGCTTTCGGCTTCCCCCCCAGACCGGGCCAGATGCTCTCCCCTCTTTCTTTTCCTTTTGTTGTTTTTTTTCTTTCTCTGCTGTTGTTAGAGTGCTGGCCGGCTGCCGGCTGGCTGTTAGGCCCCCCACCCCCGCCTGCCCGCCCTAGGATGCTGCTGCCGCTCCAGCTGAAACCCCCCCCCCCGAGAGAGGGGTGGCCTGCCGGACCGCTTCCCCAGAGGGGGGGAGTGGAAGGACCTAGCCCCCAGACCCAGGCGCTTGCTGTTTGTCTGTGGACCCATCTCCGGTTGAGAGGAATCTTATCACTTGCTCTGGCATTTCTGGAATGCAAAAAAGAAAACCTGGAACAGACAGAGAAACAGCCATCTACCAGAGGAACACTGCCCGGGGAACTTACAAATCACCGTGGAAGGGGCCCAAGACTGAGTAACTTTCGAACTGTGCTCTCGTGTGGGGGGAGGCCTTGACTGTGTTGTGACTGTGTTTGTAGGGACACAGGGGGTGTGGCACGGAGCTGCCCCCAATCCATCTGTGTTCTCCCAACCCCCACACTACCATCTTCACAACTGCCTCCTCCACCGTCATTACTGGCTGTTTAATGTCCGCCTCTGGACTTCGCTGCTCGCCCTGATTCCACTGTGTGGGCCAGAAGCACCAGCCAACCAAACAGGACTCTCTGGACAAGCGTACAGTGGTTCATGTGCCCCCCCCCGCCCCCCAACTGCCCATCCCACAGCCTGTCCCTTTTTACCTGACCCCAACTCCTGTTAACCACCTGCCACCGCCCCCGCTGGGGCATCGGCACTGGAGGGCACCGGGGTGACCTCCGCCACTGCCATGCCCACTGCCTCCCCAGACTCTAGGGGAGCCCCCCCCAGCCGGCGGGAAAGGCCAGGGCAAGAAGAAGGGGAAGGGCCCCACTAAAACCACCAGGCCCTCCATGGCAGGGGCCACCCCCACTGCTGCGGCCCCGCCACGGACCACGGCATCCCTCCCCGCTGCCCCCTTCACCAGCTCTGTGGGTGTCCCTCCCTCACCCCCCAGGATGTATGCCCGGGCGGCGGCAGCCCCCCCACCTGCCGCCTCGTCATCTCTCCCGCCCACTGTCTCCGCCACCATCAACAGCAGCCGGGGCCCCTTCCCCACCCTGACAAGGAAGCACGGTGTCCGATGCCTCCTGGTGCCCGCCTCGCCCCACGTGGAGACTTACGTGCGGGCGTTGGCGAGGGTGGTGGGGCCCTCAGCCATTGTGGCGGCTTCCAAAATGTATGGGAAGGTCATCTTCTTCTTAGCATTGGAGGCTGCCGCCCAGGAGGCGGTGGAGAAGGGCCTGGCGGTGGGGGGGGGGTGTTTGTCCCCCTAGAGCCACTAGAGAACCTGGGCGTCCTCCTGGTCCTGACCTCTGTCCCTCCTTTTCTCCCCAGTGCTGACCTGTTACCCGCCCTTTCCACCCTGGGGAAACCTGTTTCTGTCATCAGATCTCTCCTGTTGGGCTGCAAGGACCCCACCCTCCGTCACATCTTTTCCTTCCGCCGGCAAGTGCAGCTTCTACTGCCGTTGGCAGCGCGTGACGGAGAGGCACTCGAGGGGTCCTTCCTAGTCCCCCACGAGGGGGCCCATTACCGGGTGTATTTCTCCACGGGGGAAGCCCGGTGCTACCTCAGTCGGGCGTCAGGGCATGTCCGGAGGGACTGCCCCTTAGCCTGGCAAGGAAGGGCATCTGGGATCCCCGAGACCTGGCAGGACATCGGCTCCGTCATTGCCGACGCCCCTGGCCGCCTGATACCCGAATCCGCCCCCCCTCCTCTTCGGACCACCACTTCTCCTGCTCAGGCCCAAGGGGCACCTCCCCTACAATGCCCAGACGAGCAGGAGAGCCCCGCCCTCGCTGCTGACAATCTGGCGGGGCCTATGGAGGAGGGTGTGGCAGAGATACCACCAGGCATGGGAGAGAGCCTGCCCCAGGGAGAATCCTCCCTCCCTTATGCCGCCCCACCATCCCCCCCCAAGTCCCTGAGCCATCGCCTTTACCCCCTGACATGACCCCTGCTAACCAGCCCCCAGATGATGCCATGGAGGGCTGGGCCCTAGTCCAGGGGAAGCGAGGCAAGCGGAAGGCTCGAGCTCCGCCTCATCTACCCAAGGTGGAGGCCCCCCGGAAGACCAGGAAGGGGGGCACCGATGCCGAACCTTCCGCTTTGCCCACGAGTGCATCCCATCCACTGGTGTCAGCCGGGAAAGACGTGGTAGCACCGGAAGGTAGTGTCTCCCCTCCACGGGAGACCCTCCCCTCCGAGACCCTCGAGGAAGCCCCTTCTGTCCTGACACTACCCGAAGCCCTCGTGAACCCCGAGGCAACCGCCGTGGCGGGTGCCAGCGGGGAGAACCCTGGGGTGACGGAAAGTGTCCTCTCCTCTATGTTCGAGGAGATCGAGGCCCTAGATCTGACCCTGGTTGCCCAGGGGGAGGACGACCTTTTGCCAGCAAACCTCGATTTGGGCAACCTCACTCCACCCCTCTTTTCCCCATGCTCCCTCCCCCTAACTGCTGTTTCTGCTCCCACCTCCGAGGAGCCCCTGGACTCCTCCATCGACCCGGCCGCTGATGGCACCCCGCTGACAACCACCGAGCCCGCTCAGGTGACAGCCGGCGCCATGCGGCCAGGACACGAGTCACCAGGGGCACCCCCCATTGGTGCGGAGCAATCTATTTCCTTCCCGGGCGGGGGCCCAACAGAAGATAATCCACCTCCTGATGCTGTGGCCACTAAATCCACCATAGAGCCCGCGCCCGGTACCACTGAGAGCTCCCTCCCCACCCCCTTAACCCTCAAGTCTGATCGGGAGGCGTCACCATCCAGCTGCTGGCCTCCCGAAACCCAGAACCTCGCCTCTGCCCCTGCCCCTGCCCCTATCCAATTTACCTCCTGCAATGTTATTGCCACCACTGGGGCTGTCTCCTTCCCTTTCCCAACTGATGACCCCCAGGGAGCGGCCTTTGTGTTCTCCTGCCCTGACCCATTAGGAGCTGCTATCTTCCCTCCACCACCCCCTATTGCCCCAGAGCTTGAGGCGGGCCTAGAAGCTCCAGCCCATCAGGCACCCCGTCGGGGGTCCGCACCCTGCTTGTCCGTTTTAGTGGACCAGGGGCTGCACCAAGGGCCCCACCAGGGAACAACCGGGAAACCGTAACCCCACCGCCCCATGAGCTGCAAGGAGAGCTGCGGAAGTTTTTAGAGGATGTCCGTGGCTCCTGCAACAAGGTACAACTTGCTCTCCAGCGATGGGGGGATTTTTTTCAAATCCTCCGGGCCACAAGGGCCCCCATGGGGGAAGGTAAAGGGACGGGGAAGCAGGATGCCGCTGCCTACTGGCGGATCCTCGTCTTCTGTGACCAATTACTCACCTACGGAATGGGTCAAGGACTGTTGTGCGGCCCGCTGGGGGATGCGAGCATCCCTGCCAGTGAGGATCCCCCCCGGCTCCCCCCATGACACCTCTCACCATCGCAACGTTGAACACCCGGGGTTGTAGGATGGCTCTCCGCAGGTCCCAGGTGCTCTCCTTCCTTCAGGAGGGAGGGTACTCTGTGATTTTCCTGCAGGAGACCCATATGGATCTGACCGCCGAAGACAGTTGGCGGCTGGAGTGGGGGGACAGGGTCTACTTTAGCCATTCCATGATTCGGCAGGGCTGGAGTGGCGACCCTGTTCTCCCCTGACCTACGGCCGAGGCGCTAGGGGTCGCTGAGGCCGGCCGGGTCGCCTGCTGCATCTCTGGGTCCGTATAGAGGGGCTTGTGGTTAACCTCGTTAATGTCTATGCCCCGACATCGGGCCTGGAGCGGCTGCAATTTTATCAGCAGGCGTCCACCTTCCTCGGCACCTTAGATTGTCATGAGTGCCTGGTCCTGGGAGGGGATTTTAATACCACCCTCGAGGAGCGAGACCACTCGGGGACCAAGCAGAGCCCGGCCGCCGCGGACACCCTCTGGGAGATAGTTGAACATCACTCCCTAGTGGACATCTGGCGTGACCACCACCCGGATGACACTTCCACGTTCACCTTTTTCGGGTGGAAGCCCATCGGTCGAGCCACTCCCGGTTGGACTGCATTTATTTATCACGCTTCCATCTCTCATGAGCCCACTCCTCCAGCATTCGGCTGGCCCCATTTTCTGACCATCACCTAGCCACCGTGACAGCCTCCCTCTGTGCGGAGAGGCCGGGGCCGGCCTATTGGCATTTTAACAACAGCCTGTTGGAGGATGAAGGCCTCGTGATGTTCTTTCGGGAATTCTGGCTGGCCTGGCGAGGGCAGCGGCGTGCCTTTCCCTTGGCGCGGTGATGGTGGGACCTGGGGAAGGTGCGCGCCCGGCTTTTCTGCCGCGACTACACCCGGGGCACCAGCTGACGGAGAAAAGCGGCAATAGAGCAGTTGGAACGGGAGGTCTTAGAGCTGGAGAGGCATTTGGCTGCCAGCCCCGAAGACCCGCTCCTCTGCGGAGCGTGCCGGGAGAAGCGGGAGGAGCTCCGGGCCCTCGAGGACCATCAGGCCCGGGGTGCTTTTGTTCGATCCCGCATCCGCCTCCCTCGGGAGATGGATCGCAGCTCCCGCTTCTTCTATGCCCTGGAGAAAATGAGGGGGGCTAAGAAACACATCACCTGCCTCCTGGCAGAAAAAGGCACCCCCCTCACAGAACCGGCGGAGATGTGCGGGAGGGCCCAAGCCTTCTACGCAAGTCTTTTCTCCCCAGATCCGGCCGACCCTAGCGCTTGCAGAGTGCTTTGGGAGGAGCTCCCTACCATCAGCGCGAGCGACCGAGACCGGCTAGAGTTGCCTCTCACTCTGGCTGAGTTCTCGGAAGCCCTCCGTCGTAAGCCCACTAATAAGTCTCCAGGCATGGACGGGATGACCGTGGAGTTCTACTGCGTGTTTTGGGACATCCTCGGCCCAGACCTAGTCACCGTCTGGGCCGAGTCTCTGCAGAGCGGGGTCCTCCCTCTTTCGTGCAGGCGAGCTGTGCTCACCTTATTGCTGAAGAAGGGGGACCTCCGCGATTTACGAAATTGGCGTCCCGTCTCGCTCCTCAGCACAGACTACAAAATCGTAGTGAAAGCAATCTCGCTGCGGCTAGGGTCTGTGCTGGCAGACGTGATCGACCCAGACCAGACCTACACCGTCCCGGACCGCAATATCTTTGATAACCTATTTATGATTCAGGACCTTTTGGAACTCGGGCGTAGAGACGGTCTGTCGTTCGTCCTCCTGTCCCTAGATCAGGAGAAGGCGTTCGATAGGGTGGACCATGGGTACCTCCTGAGCACTCTGCAGGCGTTTGGCTTCGGACCCCAGTTTGTGGGTTTTCTCCGGGTGCTGTACACTTCCGCAGAGTGTCTTGTTAAGCTCAACTGGACCCTGACTGAACCGGTCAGCTTCGGGCGAGGAGTATGGCAGGGGTGCCCCCTCTCGGGCCAACTGTACGCTCTGACGCTCGCCTGGCACATGAGGCTCTCCAGACCTCGCACCCCCCGGCGAGTACTTCAGGAGGCGAAGGCCACTTTGCCGCCCGCTGCTCGAGCTTACCTCGACCGGGTCCTGCTCGAGGGCACGTCCCGCCCACCCTCTACCCCAGGCCCGCTGGACCTTTTAATTGGACCCCTGCCCCGCAGACCCAATCGACCCCCTCACCCCTTCACTGCAAGCCGGCTGCATGAACTGCAGCTGGTACACTTCCAAAACGCGCCAAGGAAACATCTATACACGCTCGTGCTCCACACCCTTCATGCCCTCACCCTAGTGTCCTGCTCCGACACAAAGTGGCGAGACCTTCTGCCACCTTTCGAGGGTGAGCAGCCCCGGTGGGCCAGCCTATATTCCACCTTGGTTCCGAGGCCCATCGGGGACATCAGTTGGCGGCTCCTTCATGGAGCTGTGAGCACGGGCACGTACTTGGCGTGGTTCACCCCCATCCCAGATACTTGTCCATTTTGTGGTGTGAGGGAAACCCTGGCACATGTATATTTGGAGTGCGCCAGGCTGCAGCCCCTGTTCCAGCTCCTCACAAATCTCCTATTATGTTTTTGGTTGCATTTTTCCCCTCACCTTTTTATTTATGCACTCCCCATCCGTGGCCTCACAAAGTCGCGGGATCTCCTAGTTAACCTCCTCCTGGCCCTGGCTAAAATGGCCATCTATAAAACCAAAGAGAGGAGGTTGGCCGATAGAGTTTCCTGTGACTGTGGGGCCGTTTTCCGATCCTCGGTCCATTCACGTATCCGGACGGAGTTCCTCTGGGCGGCGTCCACCGACTCCCTTGATGCTTTTGAGGAGCGGTGGGTGCTGTCCGAGGTTCTCTGCTCGGTGTCCCCATCCAGGTCCCTTTGTCTGACCCTTTGATTGGGGGAGAGAGTAAGGGACCCCAGCCCCAGCCATTGCTGTGGACACCACCACCTTAGAGGGGTCCTTTCACATGTGGGTACACATGCCCCCCAACCCGGATTGTCCACCCCATGGCCTGACCCTCTTGTTGGGTGCTTTCAGAGGAGGGAATTGTTGGTGACACTCGGGCGTGGTGCCAGGTAACTCGAAGGGGTGGAAGACCATGAGAGTCGATGAAGCCCCCTCGCTCTGGGTCACCAGGTAACTCGGAAGGGTGGAAGACCACGAGAGTCGAGGAAGCCCCCCGCTCTGGGCCCAGACAAGCTTGAATACTTCCCTCCCCTGAAGCTAATGAGAAAACAGTTATGATTGGTTGCTGTGTTACACATTGCATATGCTGCTGTTTTTACTTTGTAAGTGTGTTATGCAAATAAAAAAACATCTTTTGCTTCAAAAAAAAAATTACTCTCTTATAGCCATCTGGCCCGACCCTGTCACAATACACACATGTGGAATTTTTAAAGATGTGCTAATCAAATTCTTAAGCACATGGCAAAACTTAAAGCAAGTAATTGTAAATGTTTTAGTATGATTTGGCTCAATGTTGATAAAGCAATCTCCCTGACCTCAGCTCAAAAAGCCTATCTAGCAATCCTGCCAGTAGCTCCCTCTCATTTAAACCAGGGACCACAAGTTGAAGCACCCTGGCTAATTGCTACTGTTACAGCAGTCTCTAAGACACAGGTTATACAGCTACAGAACTGGTTGGCAACTTTTTTTACATTTTTTTCCCCTGACAAATGCCGATTTGTCGAAACCCAAACTGTTCATGAAACAGCGTCAGGTGTGAGACATCTGACTTAAAAAAATTTTGGTTAAAAAAGGTTTCAACTCTGTTGAACCAGAAAGTTTTGATGTTTCAAGTTGTTCTGAAATTTTAGTAAATTTACACTAAAAATGTTAAAAAAAGAGAAGTTAAAACTGAGAGAAAACATTTCAATTGACCTGAACTGATTTTTTTTTTTCCCAGTTAATGACAATTTTTGAGACTTCAACTTCATCCTGGTGTGCGAATGGATGGGAAAAAATTTTGAAATGTCAAAAATTTTCACAGGACAAGAAAACAAATTGCCACTTCACCCTAGTCAAACCAACACCTAAACGTAATCTGGAAACTGTACACCCTTTCCATGTCTTGCACCCCCATGTGTGGTCTGGGCACAATTTGGCCAATAGGGTTAGACATAGAAATACTAGTTTCGCTCTGCATCAGTGGTTAGCTGTTTGCAGATTTTGAAGCCTGGCAATTGCAATAATTCACAATAGGTTTTGGTTATTCCTCAGAAAGAACTCCAGGAGGTGTTACCAGCAACTCTCTGACACTGTATGGGAAGCATGGACCTTGGTGACAACCGGAAGCTGGATGAAATCAACTGGCTGACTCACAGTGGTATTTTTCACTTTGCTAGTGACAGAGGAGGTACGGTAGCTGTGCAGCTTTTAATCCACCTGTTTAGTGTGTGTCTCACTCTCTGTGCCCCAGACCCAAAAACCTTCCAAACAACAGTTTTGTGGAAACCAAAGTGTTTTGCTTTAGCAAAAATGTACCACCCAACTCTATTTATTTTCCTTTAGTGCTGGTGATGGCCAATCTTGGCACCTGCTACATGTCTTGGGAATTGTCCAAGGTATTGCATGGCCTTTATCCCTATAAATGCTTTCAAACTATTGGACCTTGTCCTTTGGCTTAGGCAGCAGGGGCTTATGCAACACAATGTACGGCCAACCTGTGGAACTCGTTGCCGGGGGATGTTGTGAAGGCCAAAATTATAACTGGGTTTAAAAAAGAAATAGACAAGTTCATGAAGGATAGGTCCATCAACGACTATTAACCAAGATGGTCTGGGATGCAACCCCATGCTCTGGATGTCCCTAGCCTCTGATTGCCAGATGCTGGGATTGGACAACAGGGATGGGCCACTCGATAATTACCCTGTTCTGTTCATTCCTTTTGAAGCATCTGGCATTAGCCACTATTGGAAGACAGGATACGGGCTAGATGGACCATTGTCTTATTCAGTATGCCCATTTTAGATCCATAGATCCTTGGTTCAGTCCCTGGAGACAATGACCACAACCACCAGAACATGTCCTGTTAACACTAGAGATTCTCTGATGCTATTCAGCAGTCTCTAGCTATGAGGTATAGTGTGTGTTTGTGTTGAAGTGAATAAGGCTGTACTAATAATAAGCTGATAAAATTGTCATTTCACTGCTTACCAAACTTGGATAGCACTTCACCTGCACTGGTGCTAGGGCTTAAATTCAGCAGGAGCCCACTGGAGCAGAGCTCTGGTAAATATTTTCAAACCCGTGGGAGCTCCGCTGGAGGTGCCGGTGCCTCCCAGCACCCCCCTAGGTCCCGGGGGACTTAAGTCTGGAGCCCTGAATGGGGGGAGGGTCTCCAGGAAATAATCTTTGAGAATTTAAACCCTGACTGGCGCCATCCTGATCCCGCAGTCCACCTTTGATAGAGGGGATGTGCTGCATCAGGGGCGGGGTCAGGGAAGATTCTCCTGATTGTGGTCCATCTGAATGCCCCAAATTGTGGGTCTAATGTACTTAAATATTTGCACAAAAATGTAATTTCTTTTCCTCAGAGTCCAATGTGGGAGTTGCAGGGGGAAAGAAGGCTGTTCCACAATAGTCTGTTTGTTTAAAAGGGTATGAAGTAAGGCTGGATAAGGCAACAAATAATCTAAGGTTCCTGGTGTAATTACTTTGTCCATTTTAAATATCTAGAAGAAAAACATTTTATATGGTCTTATCTCAATTCCCATTAATTTTGATTTGTTGAACACTGGCCATGTGCTCAGGTCTATGTTATTCTTTCATATTTATATTATTGTAGTTCCCAGAGGCCCTGATCCTGTTTGTGCTTGGGGGCTGAACAAATAGTGGTAGACATGGTCACTGCCATCAATAATTTACACTCTAGGAAGACAGGCAAAATATAAGGATAGAGAAGAGAGAGATGATCAGATATAATGATTAGATACATTTATACAATTTGTATATGTCTGTGTGCACATTTATCAATCTGTGTTCCAATCTACTCTATAGTTTTGCAAATAAATATATTAGATCTGATGGGAAAAAATTCTAAACATTTTTCAAAAAATTTATTGCATTTTTAGAATTTTGAAAAACACTGAAATTTTTATGAAAATTTTTGAAAATTTTTTCCACCTGCTCTGAAACAAGCATTGTCTTAGCGAACCCTCAGACATCTCCCACCATTGTCCCTCGACCTAACCATTAAATGTTGGCTGATTTCTTATTGGCACCATAGCATAGTCTTGCCTCAGCTAAGGTCAGGAAAGGAAGGATGGGCTTGTGGCTGAGGTTGGCCTGGGACGCAGGAGATGTGGATTCGTTTCTCAGCTCTGCCATAAACTTCCTGTGTGACTCTGGGCAAGTCACTTTGCTTCTTTGTTCTTCAGTTCCCCGTCTGTTAAGTGGGGATGATTCAGAGATAATAAGGCCAGAAGGTACCACTGTGATCCTCTAGTCTGACTTCCTGTAAAACACAGGCCATAGGACTTTTGTGTTTGAATTAGAGCAGTGGTCACCAACCGGTCGATCATGATCAACTGGTCGATCCTAGAGGATCTCCCAGTCGATCGCGATCTCCGGTGGTGCAGCGGGGCTGCCTCTAAGGCAGGCTCCCTGCCTGCCCCAGCCCCATGCCGCTCCAGAAAGTGGCCAGCGCAGCCCTGCAGCCCCAGGGGCGGCGGGGTGGGGGGGTGCGCAGGGGGGCAGGGGTCTCCCTCCATGTGCTGCACCTGCCTGCAAGCACCACCCCTGCAGCTCCCATTGGCCAGGAACAGGGAGCTGTGGCCAATGGGAGCTGCAGGAGCGATGCCGGCAGAGAGGGGCAGTGCACAGAGCCACATGCCCCCTGCCCCCCCGAGGGGCCACAGGGGCATGTTGGCACCTTCCGGAAGTGGCATGGGGCCAGGGCATGCAGGGAGCCAACCTTAGTGGCAGCCATGCTGCACCGCCGACCGGGAGCCGCCGGAGGTAAGTGCTGCCCAGCAGGAGGCCACACCCCAACCCCCAGCCCTGAGTCCCCTCCCTGAGCCACCAACCCATACCCACTCCTGCACCCCGAACCCCCTTCTGCACCCCAAGCCGCAGCCCTGAGTCAGCACCCCAAACCCCATCCTGCATCCCAACCCCCAGCCCTAAGTCCCGTCCTGGAGCCCGCACTCCATACCCCCTCCTGCACCTCAAACCCCCTCCTGCACTCCAAGCCCCAGCCCTGACCCCCCTTCCAAGAGCCAGCACCCCATACTCCCTTCTGCACCCCAACCCTCTGCCCCAGCCCTGACTCTCCTCCCAGAGCCTGCACCCCCACCCCTTCCTACACCCCAACACTGTGTCCCAGCCTGGAGCCCACTCCTGCACCCAAACTCCCTCCCAGAGCCCACAACCCACACCCCCTCCTGCACCCCAGCCCCCTGCCCCAGGCTCAGCCCAGAGCCCGCTCCCACGCTGTGAACCCCTTGGCCCCAACCCAGAGGCTGCACTCCCTCCTGAAACCCAACCCCCTACCCCAGCCCGCTCAAAATGAGTGACAGTGGGGAAGAGCAAGCAATGGGGCGGAGGGAATGGAGTGAGCAGAGCGAGGCTTTGGGGAAGGGGTGGGGCACCAGGGAAGGGGCACAGTAGATCCTGTGTTGCCCTTAAATTCGAAAAGTGATCTTGCACTTAAAAAGTTTGGAGACCACTGAATTAGAGCATATCTTTTAGAAAAACACCCAGTAATGATTTTAAAATTGCCAGTGATGGAGATTCCACCACAACTTTTGTAAGTTGTTCCATTGGTTAATTAACCTCACTACGGTTAAAAAATTGCATATTATTCCCAATCTGAATTCGTCTGGCTTCAGCCTCCAGTCATTGGATCTACTTACAGGTTTGTCTGCTAGACTGAAGATCCCAATAACAAAGACAGTATAGTATAATAGTACTTCCTTACCACACAGGGGTGTTGTGGGGATAAATTCACTGATGTGTGTGAAGTGTCAAGGTCCTTTGGTGAGGGTGACTTGCTAGATTTCAAGTCCCCATGTCTTATCCTCAGTGTAGGATAGTCCCTAGTGATTTATTTTCTACTAGTGCCTTGTGAGAGTTTCTCCTGTGAGTGTTACAGGTGAAAATTCACAGAGTTAAAGGGCTCACTTGGTCTGCTATTCAGGAGAAGGGAGAAAACTGGGCTGTAGCCCTTCCCCTCCTCTCCATAGGTTGAAATGTACTCTGGCTACACAACATCCCCGTTTGATACACAAGAGATTTTGGTATCTGGGAGATCAAATCCAGTGACTAAAGGGGAAAGAGTCTCTTTGGTTTCTTTGTTATTTATTTGTCTTTGAGGATCTGGCCTTTTTCAGGGTTTTTTTCTTTTTAAATAATTGAAAAACAAACAAAAATCTCAAAGAGGGTGGGAGAGTTAATGCCGAATACGTTTGCCTGCTGTGGTTGCCTAGCAACCAGTGGGCAGGCAGGCCGGATGGCAAAGAGGGGCCTGCAGTAGCGAAGGGAGGTGTTTGTGTCCATTCAGGTGGACACAGGATCGGCGTGCTCACTTCTGGAGCCTCTGCTCTGGTTAATGATGCTTCTGGCCAATCTTTGGTCACGAAAAGGGACAGGCGATGGGAGTGGCGGGGCTTCTGAAAAGTCTGGAGGACACGGCAGAAAATGAGGTTGTTGTTTTACATGTGCAGCCTGGGTGTCCCATCACGGATCAGAATGGTGCAGTGCAGCCCCCCAGGACTCTGCCAACGCAAAGTGTATGGGTGTTGGTGGGACGATGAGGTTTCATTTTGCAGCAAGAATATGCTTTGGTTTTGGGGCTGAATTGACCCAAAGTTTCTTTGACAATTGCTAATTTCCAAACAGACATGCTGAGAGAAAGCACCACCTGGCAGAACTAGCGGCGAGCTAAGCAACGGCCTCACTGCAGTGTTACTAGAAGCAGTTTTATTTCTCTAACAATATACACCTATGAATCAGGCTGCTCTTTCCAGGCATTTGTTCTTCTTCCTGCAGACAATGAGATTTCTGAAGGCGCACCAGCACCATTCAGATTGGATCAGTTGGGTAAGTCCCATGCAGAGCATATATTCCTATGTCTTTTTCTTCTCTGCATCCTATATTGTAATTTGGATGAGAAGACTTAGTTAAAAAATAGGGCAGTTGCTGAGTGCAGTCTGCCGCATAAATGCATCATTACCAGTGGCTCCTTTCTGCATTGCTTTTAAATGCACAGACCAGAGAGGTGGACACTGCTGGATACTAGGAGATGTATTTAGTACCTTTCTGAATCACATTTGCTTGGGTATTTAATTTTGTGCCAAGAGCTTGCACCTTTCTGTTGCAGAAAGTGTAAATGCTCCAGATTTTTGGAAGTGCAGTTAAAGTTTAACCCATGCCTGGCACCAGCACTTCTGTGACTCTCTGCTCTGATGGTTAGTGCTACAATGAGCTCCCAAAACTTTGTCCTCCGGTATGCTATGTTCCTAGTGGTTAGAGCAGAGGGGAATCAGGACTAGAAATGTGTGAAGTCTGAGGAGTGAAGAGTCCAGCTCCCAGAATGAAATCAATAGTTCACTTCGTATGGGTTGGTTTGGCAGGATTCGACAAACTTAGGGGAACATACAGTCAGCCCCTTGCTTGGGCTCAAGATCCCACGCACTTTACCTTCAAGTGGGGAACTGGGTGCTGGTGGCCTGCTCTATCCCTGTTAAGTCTTGTAGCTAGAAGTTCCCCTGTTTGGGCTGCAGGGGGCACTAGGTAGCTTCTTGGGGGCCACCCAGTGTAGGCGACTGGCTCAAACAGGCATAAAGGCATTTCTGGGGACTGGGTGACCATCTACCCAAATAATGCAACAGGAAGCAGCAAACAGACCCTGCTGTCAGGTCTATGAGCTGAGGCTGAGAGACACCCCCTAATTATTTGCTTGGGGTCCTCCAGCACTTGCTTTCTAAGAGAGATGATCCATAATCTCTAGCAGGTTCATTAGGACATCGTTAGGCAATAAAGGTCATGAGTCTTCTCTTAACCCCAGCTCAGCAGGGCCATGGCAGAAGTAGTCTGTTTTGTAGCCCTAGCTAGAAGTGCTGTATTGAGGCAGGCCAGAGAGGATGAGATGGACTACATGTTGCTCATCAGAAGATCCTCAACAGGTGGCCCATACCATCAGCACTCTGTAGAGCCAGCTGAAGATATTGACCACCTGTTGCCCTGAGGAATGGGGAGAGGGCATGGAGACACAAGAGTGAGTGTGTGTCTGTGTGTGGTGGTGGTGTGGGTCATGCTTTCAAGACTGCCTGACAAAATGAAAAATGAGGCAAGAGGTTCCCGGGTAGTTTAGAAGTAGGAAAGGTTGGAGGTGTAATGTGCAGTAAACATGCAAAGTGCAGTTATTCCAAGAGAGCTGACTAAATATGTTCTGGTTCTATGGGCAAGTGGCTTCTCAGAAAAGCTGGTGGCATCACAGCCAGCCTGGAGTGCCCAGCCTGCTCCATTGTCACACTGACAGTTCTGCCCTACTGCCATTGAGCAAGATGGCTGTTCAGCAGCAGGTTGTCAGCATGGGAGAAGCGGAAGCTGAGGCACTCACAGCAAAAGCGGTTATCCTAAGGAAGAGGTACACTCTTTCCCCATATAACCCCTTGGTGCCAGTGGACCTAGAACAATGGCTTTCCCTTTGTGCTTATGCTTCATACCAAAGTCATCTTAAATTAGGGTGGTCTCAGGTACGAGCCCTGTGCTCTTTGTCAGCATTCTGCACTGTGAGGGCTCTGGGACCAAGTGACGTGATTCACATTACTAAACGATAGACAGCAGACCTCTCTAAAACCAAACACGTTAATTATGTTCTCACAGAAGGAGGTGGGCAGAGTCTAATCTGAGGTGCACTGATATTTCAGGACTGTATTTGTTTGTGGTATGACTTTCAACATTCTGTTTAGCTAGACATGCAGAAAGACCCTTCTCTTGTGGTTCCCCCCAATCCTCCCCACTGCCTCACAGAGAGTCATGCACTTTTAAACTTGACCATTGGAGCAGAGCATCATGTCTCACAGAGGGCAACATTGTGTGTCCATAAGAACGTACAATTTCCCTCATTGGATCATTAAGTTCTGGTATTCCACCTCCAGGAATGGTCATCACATGAACTTTGGTGGGAAGTGAATCTTCCTTCCCCACCACTCACAGTGCACCATTTGTGCAATGTAGTTGGGGGGAAATGTCTTCCCTGACTCCTTCATTGATCATTTTATGCTCTGAAGCCTGAGATCTGAGTATTGCTGCGAACATACACTCCTTTTTCTGAAATACTGGTTTTCTGGTAAGGAGATTGGATTTTATGGAGATACAACCTCTTTTGGAGACAACATACAGGAACTGATAGATCACCAGCATCCTAAAGTAAAACACAGGGTTGTCCATAGGCAGAATTAAAAATGAGAAACAAGGTGGGTGAGGTAGTTTCTTTTATTGGACCAATTTCAGGAGACCTGAAGAAGAGCTCTATGTAAGCTCAAAAGCTAGTCTCTTTCACCAACAGAAGTTGGTCCTATAAAAGCTATTATCTCACCCACCTTTTCTCTCGAATATCCTGGCACCAACACAGCTACAACAACACTGCATAGAAGAAAAATGGTCATTTTATCATGTACACATCTCTACTATGAACCTCTGGTGCCCAGAGTTTGGATTTCTTAATGCAATGCCTAAATGGAAACTATATTCTAAAACCTGGATTGTAGGGAAGCTCTTGTGAACTCTGTCCGCTTGATGTCAGGATTGAGATTATTAAAAAATAATCCATACTAGATGGGTGTCTAGTCTAGTGCTGAATATCTCTAGCGATGCAATGTCAACAGCTGTCCTTTGGCTGCTTATTCCATTGCCTAACTGATCTTATAGGTCTAAAATCTGCAAATTACTTAAAACGTACTTGCTCTGCTGCAGATTCCAACTCTTCCCTTCTGTGCTTTTCTTATTGATTCCTCACATCTTCACAGTCTTTCTTTACGTACCTTTTGTCATTGTTTTTGCCCTTCCCTTGACCACATCCTCACTAGTGATGGCTGAACCTCAAAAGTTCTAAGATCTGGTTTGGTTAAATGAAACAGCAGTGAGTTTGGATGATCAACTAGCAAGATCTTTTGGACCTACAAAACTGGGCTAACTGTGTCTTTGCCACAAGCTCTAAGCAAGGGATAGAGCATTACTGTGCTTCTCTGAGAGTAGACCAGGAACTTTATTGTGACCTAGGACACTCTGGTTCCATTCCTGCTCCGAGAAGGAAATAATCTGTGCCAGCCCTCTACTCAGTGCAAATCACTTCCCCTGGTGTGCTGGTACAACTGGCAAGTTGAGGATGCTCCCACCCAGTTCCTGCTCCCCATCTGACCACTTGTGTGGGAAGGGGAGTAGTGGCTATGTGGGAACATTCAACATCCCAGAGGCCAGAAATTATTATTAAACGTAGTTTTGGTTGCACCCTACATTTCCATTGTTCCTTCCAAACCTAGAGTAAGACAGGATCTCACATCTAAACTAGATAAGACCAAAACAGAATATGAGACAACTGTGCAAAAATGGAAGAACAAGGAAAGATTAGAGCTTAGAAGAAGGAAGAGAGTTTTTAGCAAGACAGAGGTGTGTGTGTGAGAGAGAGAGAGATCGATCTCCTCGTTGTCAGATAGTCAGAGACTTCCAAGTACAGAAGTGCTCCAAGCACTTTCATGAGATTCGGGTCCTTCCTGCTTCCTATATAGATTGAAATATCATGAGAATGGTCTTTATTATGGTATTTGGGTTCTTTTGGCTTCCAGCATGAAACATAATAGAGGAGAAGAAAGTTTAACCAGTTTTTTCCCCCCACATCTCATAAAAGGCTTGGTTAGGATGATCAGTACTGTCGTCCCTAGCAGTCACCGATGAGTCTGATCCTGCATGACGAAGGGCATCTCCTGAGTCGAGCTTTGCACGTTCAGTTTCACAAGAGCATAGGAACTGAGGGTGATGAGAAGCCTCCGGAGGTATTCATCATCTGACGCAATTGTGCCCTTTTGTAGCTGCTAGCTGAAGTATCCTGTACTCATTCCCAAGTTAAAAAGATTGTGATAAGCAAGTACTGGAAGCATCATTTTGTCAGGGGTCCATAATGATTAGCCTAAAATGAACTCTTCTCTCTTCTTCTCATTCATTCTGTCTACTCTCCCAAAATTCAGGATTTCTGCACTTATGATTCTGCTTGTGATTGTTGTTCTGTAAATGATGAAAACAGAATATTTCACACTTGCTCTGCAGCCTAGCAGAAGAATGTTGTATTGTCTCCTTGGTGAGCTGTGAGGTGGAATTTTTGGTCTCGGAGAAAGGAAGGGCAAGGGAGAGATGCTTTCTTAAGGAGGGGGTGTCAGTTGATGCTGCCACAGCTACATCCTGCTTCTGAGTCACACCCAACTGGAAGTGTCACTAGAAATTGGTCTGTTTGCTGCTTTAGGATAAGATAGTTGAATATCAGGGTGAAGAAAGGCCAGATGAGGAAAAACGTGTGCGAAGAAAGAGCTCTCTTTCCTACATGAGTGGATCAGAGAAATCTGTGATAGAGTAATGGAAATTTGATAAAAGTGGAAAAATAAAATGGGGGGACGGGGTTTGAGATGGGAAACCCACTCTTCCTGACTCCAGATCTGAATGCTTTTGTAAAAGACCGAATACATCTGTGGAAATTCTTAGAGGCTGTGCACCAAATTTCCTGATAGCTGAACACGTGTGATTATCTAGATGTACTAGGGGAGGCATGCTACAACTACTGTGATTGCAGGAAATACAGTTTCTGTGGTACGTTGTTCCTGTGCAATCATTACAACTAGGAATCCAATCCCGTTTGACGTTTTTAAAAATCCCTTGCCTGTTTGTTCCCATTGCTTAGTAGCCACCAGCTGCTTTTTTTCCTTGTTGTTCTGACTTCATCTCTGACTGGAATGAATCCAGGAAGCTAGTGCTCCATTTAACGGAGTCCTCTGCCAGAAACGAAACAGGTCAAATTATTAGAGGAAAGAAAAATGAAAGCTCTTTGGCAAAATTGGGAAAACAGAGGTGCAGAGATGACTTTGCTGTCTGTAGTTGCAATGCTGCCTATTAAATGCACAGCGGAGGGGAGCTGATAAATATGTACAGCCGTCACCATAGTGAAAACCTGGCAGTGGCTATTAATTTAGTGCAATAATATATTTCTTTTAATGCTCACCAAGTTTTTGAGTTTACTGGCCATCTGGTAGCTAGATTGTTTAAACACCTTATGCAGATGGAATTATGGAACTACTGCTTGAAGAGCACAAGTGGATGTGCCTCTGCTCATAATTTAAAACATTTCAGAGAAGCTGATGACTGTTAAAATAATATCTGCTGAAACAAGCCGTGTATCTGGGATAAATGAAGTTAGTGATTAATCAGATCAGCTACATTCTTTCCATCTGACTGGGCAGGAGACATGGTAAGGAGGCTTTTTTTTAATGGATCTGTGTTACTTACTAAATTTACTCTAATAAAACGTCTTCTTTATAGACTGTATTTTAATTCCACGTTTTGGTTCATGCTGTTGTCCAAGCATCTTACCATGACTATTTTGGTTGTTCCTATCTTAGGCTGGCTGTACATACACTATAGCAGGGGGTAACGCTAGTGGAGCTGTAAGTCGTGGGCTGCCTAGTCTAACATCAGAAGTGGCAGTCACAATCAAGAAATAATATGGGGTGCAGGCATTTGGGGTTGCCAAATTGTCGGCTGGAATGGGATAATTGTTTGTTTGTTTGCATTTGGAGTTGATGTGATGACATGCGTGGGTGGTTTTAAATGTAATGAGCATCAACACCAGACTGAACTTACTGTTCAGAACGGCCGAGTCCACAGGAGTTCAGTGCTCTTGCCTGCAGCCTGGGTGTAATAAACATCACAGACCTATATAGTAAAAGGGAGTCACTAACACAGAGCTGACTGGGGACTCGAGATGACACAGGAGGTTGGTGATGACTCAGTGCAGAAGGGTCATTAGAAATGGGTGGAAAAATTTGTTACGTTTTGGGGAACGTTTGCTCTGCCCACTCCCAACTAAAGCAGAAATGCGTGGGAAATCTGGGGAAGTTTTTTTTCCCTCTCTCATAGATTAGAGAGCCTTCCATTTTTAGATTGCTGGTCTTAAATCTGTCCCAGGGCCCTTGTTAGCAATAGGTGGCTGGTCATGGGCCTATGTGAAATGAGATGATATCATCAATCCAGTTCATTGTGAATTCTTGTCTACATGACCATAATAGGCATCCTCAGCAGAGAGGCCAAAGACTGAGTGGGCATGGGAACTGAAATACCCTCTTGTCCCATTAAGGGTTACATTCTAACTCCATTAGACAAGTGGTGTGAGGAAGCTGGAGCTCCTGCTGGCCTGTACCAGACCTGTCACCTACTAGAGAACTTCAGTCTCCAATCTTGCACCCTTCACAACCACTAAATTCATTGTGAAGTCAAAACAGAATTGAACAAGAGAAGGACTTTGAAAAGCACTGGCAAATGTGTCTCCAAAAATACAGGGTTTGGGGGGAAAGAGAAACAAAGTTACATAGGCAGAAAGAGACCATCATCCTCTGAAATTCAACACAATCCAGATCATGCATTGTGGGTTGAAGGGGCTATAGAAAGATGTATTAGGAGATAATCCTCTTTGCAGGTGCCTGTAAGGATAGGCTAAAACACCAAACCAAACCTATCTAAACACTGGCTTGGAGGAGTCTCTGGCTAATGTAACCAGACTCAGTTAAATCCCACAAATCTAGTTTTATTCAGATTGTATAAAATTCAATACAGGATCAAGGTAACTAAAGAAAAAATAATTAATTTACAAAAGCCTTACCCAGGCAGCCTATGGAATGCACAACAGCCTAGAGGAGTCCAGAATTCCCATAGTATTTATCACTATAGAGATTCTCCCCTCTCAGCCCCATCTCTAGCACACACCCCATGCTGGAAGCTGTGAGGGGGCTAGCATAGCATCAAATATGGTGCTACACTGCTGCTGCACTGGGGGGATTCTCCTCCAGCCTGTTGCAGCACCTCTCTGGCCCCTCTACACCATCAGAGTAGCACAGAGGAACAAGGACTGAGCCCAGGATCAGCCCCTTTGTCTTCTTTGTGGGTTTGTAAAGCACCTTGCGCATTCTAGGCACTGTAAAGTAACTACTAGGATAGGGCTAATCCTGCAGTCACTGGAGGTTTTGCTTGAGTAAAGGTAGCTGGAGCAATTAAATAGAGAAATCTAAAGGTACGTCTACACTTTGAGCTGGGGGTGTGATTCCCAGCTCGAGGAGACATACTCACACTAGCTCTGATCAAGCTAGTGTGCTAAAAGTACAGCATAGCCATGTGAGTGGTGGGAGGGGCTAGCCACCCTGAGTATGGGCCAATGCTAGCACTGGGTACATACTCGGGGTGGCTGGTTCCTCTTGACATGACAACTACACTCTATTTTTAGCAGGCTAGCATGATCAGTGCTAGCATGGGTATGTCTCCTTAAGCTGGAACTTGCACCCCAGCTCAAAGTATAGACATGCCTTAGCATTGTGTTCTCTCTCCTGATGAGAGACAAAAGAAGGAACTATCCAGTCACCGTAAGAAATGTTGGCGCCAGGAAATAAGGGAAAGGTACAGCACATTGAGTACAGGTACATGGCATGAAGGGGGTATGCCTGCCTGACCCCATGCCTCAGAAAGCTGAGTGCACCCCTTTGTACAGTGCTTAGAGATGCTTTGATGAAAGGCACTAAGTCCAAAATAATCACACACACATGCTACCCACATACCGGTAGGTCTCCCGCTTCGCAATCAGACTCTACAGCATCATAAGTCTGAAGAATGGCTTGCTTAGGTAGGGTCGGTGAAGTTAAATCATGAATAATTCCAGCCATAATGAGAATGCATCCTGTGGAACTGGTGTGCTGAATGGCAAAGAACCACTGTGTGCTGACAAATTTCCTGTTTTCCTGTTTCTACAGTACTGCTGTCCAGCACAGTCAATAAATCCACTGCTTGACACGAAGGAATATGTACAGTAAGCGATTTATGGGAAAATGAGTCGGGAGGCAGCTGTGCAGCAGGGAGAAGGGCCTGGATTTAATAACAGTAATGTTATTTATACTGCCCCCCCACATCTGCACACTTGGGATGCTGCTCAACAAGACAACGAAAGTGCAAATACACTAACAAAATGCAAATCCTTCACTCAAATTCTAACCGGTGTGAAAGGATTTCCTAACAGAGAGCAAGAATGGTCTTGCTAAAGGCACGGGACTGGGGCTCTGGAGATCTGGATTCAATGCCTAACTCTCCCACAGACTGTCTATGTGACCTTGGGCAAGTCACTTAATTTCTTGGTGCCACCATTCCTTATTTGTAAAGTGGGATGATGATGATGATAGAGAGATGCTTTTTCTCCCACCCTTTGTCTGTCTTAGCTCTTTAGACTGTAAGCTCTTTGGGGCATGGGCTGTTATCATGTTGGCTGGGGCCTCTAGACCCTGCTGTAATACAAATAAACGATAGCAATACTACAAAAGGGGAACACTGAGATAGGGGAAGGAGTGGAAGGTAATAAACATGTCCAGACCTGTTTTCATAGTTTCATGGAGTCTGAGGCCAGAATGGACCATTAAACGATCAACTCTGAGTGATAACTTGGGTTAGACTAAAGCCCTTCGGTCCTCAGGAGATTAAACTTGTGTGCCATAGGCAGTGAATGAGAGACTGAGGTACCACCAATGCCTGAGGCCCCGGTTTTAATGCTAAAAACATTTTTTTATCTACTCGTCTTGAGTACTTATATGGCCTCCATTCTCTCAGTAGCTGAGCACCTCATAATCTTTAATGTATTTGTCCTCACAACAATACCTGTGAGGTAGGGCAGTGCTATTAGCCCCATTTAACAGATGGGAACTGAAGCACAGAGAGACAAATGTTATGTCTGCACTGGCAAAAAAAAATCCTGAAGCAGCAAGTCTCAGAGCCCAGGTCGATAGGCTCGGGTTCAGAGGGCTTGCACTAGGGCACTAAAGATAGCCATGTAGATGTCCCAACCCCCTTGCCTGATTTCAGAGCCCAACTCCAGCCCAAGCAGGAATGTCTACACAGCTATTTTTATCACCACAAGCCCAAGTCTGTAAACTCAGGCTCTGAGACTTGCTGCAGCAGAGTTTTGGTTATTTTATTAGTTTTTATTTTATTCTATTTTTGCATTGTTGACACACTAAGTGACTTGCCCAAAGTCACACAGGAAGACTGTGATGGAGCAAGGAATCCAAGGTCTCCCAAGTCCCATGTTGGTACCCTAACCACCTAAAGTGATGGTGATTATGGTTGAAAAACTAACCATGTAAAAATGGGACATGCTTGCTCAACAGATCTGTTCCCTGTGATCTGTGACTTTGGTGATTAAGCTTTTTCTGCTTTTTACTCCTATTGGGATGTCAGTCAACACAGCTAAGTGAGAATGAGCATGACTCTATCTTGACTTATGTATCACCAAGAGAATTGTTAAACAAAACAAAAATTGTTAAATAAAACAATCACCAACCCCCCAAACCAACACAATTTGAATGAAATGTGATTATTTTGAATATAAAATAAATAAAATCTTAAATTACCTTCAGGGATGGATTCAGTTCGATCCATTCCAGTGCAAATATTGGCAGAAGAAACTTGCACAGGAGACCATTCTAATTAGAAATTACCAGATTCCCCACCCCCACCCCGCCCCGTGTGTGGAGCATGACTCTGCTCCATCTTCACCAGAAGACCACCAAGTATTTTGTCACTCCCTTAAGCGGTTGCTTAAAACTGTTTCAATGTGTTTTTATGCCCTAGAATAAAATCCGAAGGAGTTTTAGATGAAACCGCGGTTAAAATCTCCAAACTCCTGCCACAGGGTAATAGGCTGCTTTTCGACCACCAGCAGGCCCTGCTATGCCAGCGTTGCCTTCTCTGCCAGAGACTTCGCTTACTGAATTCGATCTGTCCTGCTTTACTCCGGGTGCACTAGGACCTGGTAGCTCATTGGCGTGTGCGTGCGCGTGTGTGTGTGTGTTGGAGGATAGTGTAGTGTTACCATTTCGATGCCAGTCCCCTATCCCGCCCAGCCCGCTCAGCACAGTCTGCTTGGGACTGAATTCTCGCTGGATACATGGTGCAACATTAGGACCCAGCAGAGACTACCATGATTTGGGCAGTAGGTAAAGCTCTGACATTCCTTTCATTCCAGTGTGAATGGGGCTGATTGTTGTGTCCTGGATCTGAGGTTTTCCTCTGCATCTCGATCCGTTTTCTACACATCATGTCAAGCAGCACGTTTGCACGGTAGCCGCTTTACTCTTTTTTTTTTTTTTTTTTTTGGTGGGGACAAAACTAGCCATGGTAGCCTCATGTGGATTGCAAAGTTTCTGCCGGGAACTTCTGAGCAAGAAGTGAAAGGTAATAAACACAAACTTATTTTTGGAGGGGGTGGGGGGAAATTGCAAAAGCTACTTGCTCCATGTGATCTCCTTTAACAGAGCATGGGAGACTCTGGGGGGCACCGCGGAAGGGTTGAAGCCTTTGATTGCAGCTTTGGGGCTTTATTTTGGATGTAAACAGCGACTGGGAAGTCAAGTTAGTTCGCTTTTCCCTGAAAGAGGCTGACATATGGTTGCAATGTCTGAGATTCCTTCAGTCAGAGCTGCCTGACCATGGAAGTGCCTGTTGCCTCGCTCAGCGCTTGTTGATAGTGGAGCAGACTGGGGAAGGGGAAAAGAAGCTGGGGGAGAGAGAGAGAGATTGAGAGGGTGCCTTAGTGCAGGGGTTCTCAAACTTTCATTGCACCGCGACCCCCTTCTGACAACAAAAATTACTACAGGACCCCACAAGAGGCGACGGAAACCTGAGTCCGCTCACGCCCCGTCACGCCAGGTGAAGGGGGCAAAGCAAAAGCCCCACTGCCCTATGCCGGGAGGCCAAAGCCAAAGGGCTTCAGCCCCAGGCAGGGGGCCTCTAATCTTAGCCCTGCTGCCCAGGGCTGAAGCCCTTGGATTTGGGCTTGAGCTTTGGCTGCGGATCCCAGCGAGTCTCAGCCAGCCCTGGCGACCCCATTAAAATGGGGTCCTGACCCACTTTGGGGTCCCGACCCACAGTTTGAGAATCATCGCCTCAAACAGAGAAAAGCTTATAAGCCACATGCTTGTATGAAAGCTGTGCTGAGTAACCAGAATTCGGGGCAAACCGTGCATGTTCTGATACAGGTTCTGCAATCAGTCAGTACAGATGTACTGCGCTTCGGCAGCCTGTCTCAGCAATTCTGTCTTTGTTCCATGGTATGGTCAGAAATATGGCTGTTAGATAACCCTCCAGACAATACTTTTAATGAGTCGGGTGATAATTTGAAAAAGTTGCATTGAAAGGTTCTGGGCAAACGACACTCTAAAGGTTGGGGCCTGATCCTCAGCTGGCTCAACGCTGGAACTCTGAATGGACAGACACCAGCTCAGGATCTCTGATCCATGAGCTTTCCTTGGAATGTGGCAATGTAGGGGAAGAGACCCCGGTACATTAATGCATAGGGCCTGCCGTCAGGGAGCTGGGGGTCCCACTACCCGTGCATGCTGCCGGGGACAGGGGTGGCACTTAACATGAAGAAGCAGCAGCACAAGTTTATTTTTCAGCTGATTTATGTGTTGTCTTCAGCTTTAATGCAGTGTGAGAGCTGAATGACCCTAAATTGTTCAGAGAGAGACTCCACGTTTATTGAGTATCATGTTGCCTCTATATAAATCCATGGGACGCCCACATCTTGAATACTGCGTGCAGATCTGGTCGCCCCATCTCAAAAAAGATCTATTGGAATTGGAAAAGGTACAGAAAAGGGCAACAAAAATTGATTGGGGTATGGAGCAGCTTCCATATGAAGAGAGGTTACTAAGACTCGGACATTTCAGCTTGGAAAAGAGGCGACTGGGTTGGGGGGGAAGATATGATAGAGGTCTATAAAATCATGACTGGTGTGGAGAAAGTGAATAGGGAAGTGCTATTTACTCTTCATAACACAAGAACTAGGGGGTCACCAAATGAAATTAATAGGCAGCAGGTTAAAACAAACAAAAGGAAGTATTTCTTTACACAACACACAGTCAACCTGTGGAACTCTTTGCCAGAGGATGTTGTGAAGGCTAAGACTATAGTTCAGGGGTTCTCAAAGTGGGGGTCAGGACCCCTCAGGGGGTCGCGAGGTTATTACATGGGGGGGGGGTCGCAAGCTGTCAGCCTCCACCCCAAACCCCCTTTGCCTCCAGCATTTATAATGGTGTTAAATATATTAAAAAGTGTTTTTAATTTATAAGGGGTGGGGTCGCACTCAGAGGCTTGCTGTGTTGATGGGGTCACACGTACAAAAGTTTGAGAACGACTACTATAGTTCAAAAAAGAACTAGATAAGTTCATGGAGGAGAGGTCCATCAATGGCTGTTAGCCAGAATGGGCAGGGATGCAAAATCATGCTCTGAAGTGTCCCTAGCCTCTGTTTGCCAGAAGCTGGGAATGGGCAACATGGGATGGATCACTTGACGGTTACTTGTTGTGTTCATTTCCTCTGGATCACCTGGCATTGGCCACTGTCAGAAGACAGGATACTGGGCTAGATGGACCATTGGTCTGACCCAGTATGGCTGCTCTTATGAAACAATAGTTTTTAAAACCTTCCCAAGCAACACACATGATTTCTGTGCATTTATCGTCTTAAAAATAGTTTTAGGGTCAGTAAAGAAATGACCGTCTAAGTCATAGAATCATAGAACTGGAAGGGACTTGGAGAGGTCATCTAGTCCAGTACCCTGCATTCAAGGCAGGAATAAATATTATCTAGACCATCCCTGGCAGGTGTTTGTCCGACCTGCTCTTAAAAATCTCCAATGATGGAGATTCCATCATTCCATCAAGTCCTATCATTATGTTTCCAGTTTTCTTTTAAGGTGAAATATGTCAAGTGTTTGATTAAACTTTATTAGAGAACACTGAAACTATTTCCATCTGAACTTTAAGGTTAGGGAACTAAATGTCTGTGGGTAGTGATGTGTCCTTAAAAGTCCCTTGTTAAAAAGAACCCTAGGCCACTTGTAATACTCTTCTTAATATACATCAGAAATGTCACTATACATTGTCGTTTAAAGTGGTTTAGGCCATCAGTGCAAGAAGTTTTAACAGACTCCTTTCTTTGAAACATTTTAATTACTGAGGTGTGATTAAAGTGACATTAATAATTATTCAATCAAGCATCCTGCACTAGAAGTGAAAATGTGAGTTTGAAAACACTCAGCAATCATTTAGCAGTTGGTGAAGTCAAAGAGATAGGAGCCTTTAGAGCACATATAGATTAGAATTTGTCTTTCTGGATGCTTGGGCTTAGCAATTTTAATCAGAGTTTAGAGTACATCATCAGACAAGGGGAATATGCATGTAAGGTTGTTTGAAGTCAGAGGAGAGATGTAAGTAGGATATTTTCTTCTTTTGCAGGCATGCATGGTGGGCTGGGGGAGGAGAAGGAACTGGTCTAAAGAAGCTTTTGTATTTAGGTTACACTTTATTAGAGAATGGTGAAACATACTAATGCACCAGAGGAAAGAATTAAGATAAAACTGTATATAAAGGATGCATAGATGGGAAATCAAGTCAGTTTAAAGAAGAAAACAATTAAATTGAGGCAGGTTTAGAACCTGAAATTACAAGTCTCACTGCCAGTTATTGTGGTTTTACATTTTCCTATTTTTTAAAAAAGTTTTTTTTCTCTCCCATTGCTGTATGAAAGACCCACAAGAACAATAGTGGAAATTGACTTAGTGGCTATACAGTGGAACCCATGCAAATGATTATTCAGCAGGTGCTGTCAGATGCACAGAGCAAATGATCAGTTATATCTCATCTGTCTATTGACGCATTTGTAAGGCCCTGGTCATGGTACTATTTATAGTAGTACTTTATAGTGTTTATAATAATCTTAGGTGTTTTACAATAGTAGGTAAAAAACAAAAAGCCTTTCAGAGAGAGAGAGAGAGAGAGTGATTTTTAAATTGAATGGGGTCCTTTTACATTGTCTGCATGGAAATTTGAGGGGTGTATTTATGACAGCTATGTTGCAATAAACAAAAAGAGTTAATTATTTGAAAAGTATTTTAAAGGTGGCCTGTAAATACTTTATCAAAAAAACGACTGTGTGTTGAGTTCTCCAAATAGCAAAGGTAAAGGGATTTTTCACCCTCTAGTTACATTAAAGTCTCCCCTTTTTTTTCAGTCCCCCTTAAATTGCAGTACCATGCTCTTGCCCATCTGTGAAGCCCCAGCATGCCCCCTGTTGTGATGTCATAGCTAATAATAGTTCTACAGCAACTTTCATCCAAAGATCTCATAGCACTTTACAATCATTAGCAGATTAAGCCTCACAATACCTCTATGAGGTAACTCTATCGTGATTGCTTCACTAAAAATGCAGACACTTCTGAAGTGGAAAGTAGTAGCTGTGTAACAGAGCACAGCAGTCTTGCATAACATTTTAGTACAGGAGGTGAAGTACATTGATCCCGCTGAAACTGCTGAGGGAATGTAAATAGGCAGAATATAATTGGCCAAGTTCCCAGGGGAACCTACTGTGCATGGAATTGGCCTATAGGGATTGTACAGCACCTGGCACACTGGGGCCCTGATCGTAGTCTGGGCCTCTGGACACTACTGTAATACAAATCATATATACTAGTAGCAGAGTCAGGTCAGTGATGTGTTGGGAGGCAGTGTGGTCCAGTGGATAGGGCACTGGATAGGTGCTTGGGGTTCTATGCCTGGCTGTGCCACTGGCCTGCTAGGTGACGCTGGACAAGTCGTGTCATCTCTCTCTACCTCAGTTTCCCCTTTCTGTGAAAGGAGGATAGTGGATCTTATCCCCTTCGTGATCTTCAGTTAAAAAACACTAAACTAAGTGCTCTTGCTTGCATTATAGGCCCAGCTTAGTAATATTTTTTTATCTTCTATCCCAAAAGATATTAAAAAATGGAAATGCAAAACCCCATTTCAATACCATGTCACATATTTGTAAAATATCACTTCTCTCATCCTGTGTGGGTCAGTGCCAATGCTCACAAGGGCTTGTGAGTATTGGCACTGGATGTGATGTCACAACGTGGTGAATGCTGGAGCATTTGCAGCTAAATGGGAGCCAGTCAGCCAAGCTTTGGAGGACCTGGAATGAAATGTTAAAATGAATGGGTCAAATTCTCTGCTGGTGTCACATGGAAGACTTGGCTCAATATGCTGAAGACTCCTGTGAATCTGTTTGTGCCATTCAGCACATAGAATACCTATAGCTCATTTTGAGTAGCACACGCTGAAGACCCAAATATGGTGTCACATATTTTCTCTGGTACATCTATGGATACATTTTGAACATGTGGTTTAAAAAAAACCTGTAGGACCTGTTTCTTCACCTTTTTACCAATGTTCCCTCTAATTTTTGACAGGCCGTGTGCGCAAAAAATTTCTTCTGTGCAAATTGTTGTGCTTCTGTGCAAACTTTTGTGCATGCCGTGTTTTGCCGTGTGCATGGGGTTTAGGATCTGTGTGCACGCGCACAGCTGAGAGGGAACAGTGCTTCTTACATCAGTTTTATGCTGGTGTAACTTCACCGAAATCAGTGGATCTAGAGATCTTGGATTTATGATTTAACTGGATTGTTTGGGGGTGGGTGAAGATTCTCCAGCACACCACATCTACCAGGTCGGGACTAACTAACTCTCAAAAGGGAATGTGGTTTATCCAAAAAGGATAATCTGTAGCACAATACATGACCAAGTCAGATTCTTCCATTCCTGAAATGTGTTTTGATGATGATGGAGACTGGCTTAAATCATAAGTGGCTTGTGCATGGGTTTAGACCCCCAGACAAACTTGCCTTCTGGGCTAGAACTGAGCCGGAATAGCTTATGTATATCCTACTAGAACTTGGCAGCTAAATACCAGCCAGACCTATTCTGAGGGCTTCGCTGTAACTGCTTAATGGGAGACTGTTCTTATGGTGTGAAAGCAGGGCCCTGCAGAGTTGTGAGATTTCTGTGGAAAGGAAGAGAGGATATGGGGCCTAAGGGTCACCCACTGAGCAACAAGAGGGAGAAGAGGCAGCTGCTCTGGGTGGGGATCCCATAATGGAGGAACTCATCTTCATGCATGGGCCTGCAAAGAGAGAAGGTGGCTAATGTGGCTGAATACTTACTTATTGGTATGGGGAGAGAAGATGGTGTATGGTAGGAAAATCAGAAGTAAGGGAGGGTGTGTGTGTGTGTGTGTGTGCATGCGTGAGAGAGGGAGTGGAAGAGAGAGGGTAAGATTGGAGGGAGAATGCTGGCAAGGAGTGTGGAGTAAATAGGAAGGAGAGAGATGGGGAGGAAAAGTGGTATAGGTTGGAGAAGGGAGAGCAGGAATGAGCAGAGGCCTGTGAGGACAAGGGGGAGAGATGACGAAAGCATAGAAAATGGAGAAGAACACAAGTCCCAGAGAGGAGGACAGAGCTCCCACAGAGCAAGCTGGGGAAGAATGAGGAATAAGGTGGGACTCAGGGCAGGGGAGAGCTATTATAGTCTAAGGAGCTGGGACTTCATTATTGACACAGAAAATATAATGAAAGGGAACAGGTAGGGAGAAAACAGTAAAGGGGACAGAAGCGTAACTAGAATGTTCTGCTGCCCACTCTTTAACAAGGGAGAGCTGGCGGAGAGGGGGGCTTCCCGCTCAGCCTCCTATGTGCAAACATTATATAATATAAAAATCAGGTCAATGATTGGTTTAGCAATCAGCCAGATGGCTCAGACTGAAGCTTGGATTGCTGTGAGGGGAAGATGAGGGAGTTGCATGACAGAGTGAGGAGGGGGAGAATTTTGTTTAACTTAGCAAACGGCCAAACTTATAAAAAAATAGGTCATGCACCCGTCATTACCCTGATCTTTTAGGGCCACATTCTGCCATTCTCTGCTCACTCTGATTAGTACCTTGCTGTACATTGATTTCAGTGTATACGCTCACTGTGTAAGGTGGAAAAATCAGGCCCTTTGCTTGTGTGTTGCATCACTTTCACCACCCTTTTCTATCTTTGTCTTTTTTAGACTGTAAGCTCTTTGGAGCAGGGTCTCTGCTTTCTTCTGTGTTTGGAAAGTGACTACTGCACTGTGGGTGTGACCCCCAACTAAATAGGTAGCAGATTTCGGGGCCTTGCAAATCAGTTTCCTGTTGTAGGAGAAATCAGTGACATGGAGTCTGGGTATTTTCTTAGTATAATTTGCTTTAGTTTCCATGTACAGCAAACCTGAAACAGAGGTGGTCAAACAACATGCGGGCAATTGTCTCTTTCAGGAATCAGCCCCACATGAATACCCAATTCCCAGGAAGCAACTCTGCCTCAAGAACTGACTCTAATTAGAGGGATTAAGGCAGAGAGCAAACTCCCTTGTGGCTTGCACTAGTTCCCCTGAAAGAAATCTTCATCTCGAAACTAACAATGTAGCATACTGTATAGAATGTCCACTACCAGCACTCTAAGGGAAAAAAAGACTTGTAAGACTGTAATAGTGCCAACTGGTGACTTCTGCTGTTACAATAGATAGCTAGCATAAAGCCGGAATGTGATCTCTGTACTCCACACATAATTCCTTTGATTTCAGTTGAACTACAGAGGAGTGAATAAAGTGGAATAAAGTGTCGGAATCTGCCCAATAATAAACAAAAGATGGGGCAGGAAGCAAAAAAATTCTGACATTTCCTGGCTTTTTCATGCTTGATGGTTGTGGAGCCTGAGCGACATATGACTTAAAGTGCAGTTCTGAAAAGTGGCCAGAAAAATGACATCATGGGGTTCTATATTTTATGATGTTACAATGATTCCTACTAAAATGTGGTCAGTTTATACGTAAAAAGTTGTGTTTATTTCCTAGCTGCCACCCTGCCAAACCCAACCAGCTCTCTGAAAGGCTTTGAATCTTATGCCTCATCCATAGCTGCAGGCCCTTATTTAAACCATTTATAATCCCATTGTCTTCAAATGTAGTTGGGGATGTGTGGGTGCGTGTGCTTGAAGGCTAACGGGATTGAACAGGCAGGTGTAGCTGAAGGCAGAGTATTTATTAAGTTACGATGTGTAAGACAGAAAGACCTCCACTGGACTCTCATCTGAGTTTGCGGGGCTGGCAGGCAGGGAAGAGTATATTTTTATATATGAACTCTGCAGATTTGATCAGGAATCCATGAAACAAAAGTCTAGTGCCCCACAATGCATTTTTTACACAGCCACTTTTTAGAGTAGACCTGCATTTTAAAGGCCTGAGCTGGTAAAATGTTACTCCAGCTTTCAGGTAGAAATAGCTTGCTCTTTGCAGCATCCTTATAGCGGGAGGAATTAGGGAGATGGCTGGATACATGTCTGGATATGTCTGCACTGCAAATCCCCCGTTCCCCAACGCGCAGTGAGTCTCAGATTCCGGGTCAACTGACTCGAGCTTATGGGATTCACGCTACAGGGCTAAAAGCAGTGTAGGTATTCCCATTCGGGCTGCAGCCTGGGCTCTGAGACCAACTCCTCTTGCTGGGTTTCTGAGCCGGGGCTCAAGCCCAGAGGGAATGTTTACACTGCTATTTTTTGCCCTGCAGTACATGTCCTGGAAGACCAAGTCAGTTAACCTGGGCTCTGAGACTCACTGCAATGAGGTTTTTTTGCAGTGTAGATGCAGCCTATCTGCTAATGTAATAGTCCCAGTGGAAACTTTTGCACTCAGGAATATTTTGTGGATTTGGGAAAATCCCAGGAAGATTTTGTTTTAATAAAACACTTTTTTTTGGCAGATTTGGGACAGATATAATCTGGTTTCCATTTGTTTCCAGAATATTAAAGGGGAACAGTCCTCATTCCACTCAGAGCAGCAGAGTTAAATTGAAGAGAAAAAAAATCACCTCTCCCCAAGAATAAATCCACATGGAAATTCACTGGACATCATTTTTTGAAATGTCAGAAAAATGTGAAGAGCAAATGGGCACAGTGTCTTTTTAATATTTCTTTTTATAACATCAAATTCTGCTTTTCGTTTCTATAAATCTGGAATAAATCCTCTTCAGGCAGTGGAGTAACACCAGTTTTACACTGATGAGCCGGGAAAAGAATTTTGTCCCACATCAGAAAGAATGCAGCAAATGGGCAATTGCTTCATCTAAAACAATAGTAGATATTGCAATATTTATTGGCATGCATATTATGTGTCTTTTCAATTAGCTTGCCTATGGCATGCCGTTCTATAAGCGTATCATCACTGCAATGCAGTTGCTATGCCTTTCCCTGCATGGACATGTCATATTCTGAAATCCCTACCTCTTTCTTATTAACTAAGTCTCCTGATGACAGGTAGCATGACTCTGTGCAGTGTCTTTCACAGAAGTTATGTGATCTTTGACATGAACGATGGGTATCGCAGGCCAGGGGAGGCTGAGCCTCTCCAAACAGTCCTGTGTTGCCCTGCCCGCACTCTGCTCTCAGGCCCCCCCTTGGGCTGGGGGAGCTGGGGATCGGCCACCTGCCTGGCGCTGGGGGAGCTGGGGACTGGCAGCCCACCCACCCGGTGCTCCAGGGCTAGGGGAGTTGGAGACCAGCAGCCTGCCTGCCCGGGGCTGGGGAAGCTGGGGGCAGGCAGCCCGCCCACCCAGCGCTCTGGAGCTGGGGTGAAAGGCACTCTGGGCTCCGGTGGGGGTGGGGCCTTGGGCAGAAGACATGGGGCCGGGGGCTAGCCTCCCCGAGGCAGCGGTTCACGGGCTGCCCATTGCCTTTGATCTTTTTACAATGCAGCATTTTAGGAATACATTTTTTCGGATAATCTTCCATGGAAAGATCCTTTGGATTATCTGGTTTGACTGGGGCTGTCAATTAATCTCAGTTAACTCAAGCGATTAACTCAAAACAAATTAACTCGATTAAAAAAATTAATCGCAATTAGTTGTAGTTTTAATCGCACTCTTAAACAATAATAGAATACCAATTAAAATTTATTATAAATATTTTTGGATATTTTTGTATATTTTCAAACATACTGATTTCAATTACAGCACAGAATGTAAAGTGTACAGTGCTCGCTATATATGATTATTTTTCATTACAAATATTTGGACTGTAAATGTCAGGTTGTGAAATATTTGAACTTATTTTTAAATTTCTTTTTCCCTTTGGCAACACTTAAGTGAAATTAATTGTGCTGGATAATTTCTGACACCTGAAAATATAATAATTTTTGAAGGGACTAACACAGTGAATCATACCTTGGATTGGAGTTCTGCAAATGTTTGTCCTGTAAATTGAAGCAGTTTGATATATGGATGGTTTCATTTCAGTGAAAAAATATTTTTCCTGCTTGAACACTTTGCATGGCAAGTTTAGCTTGGAGCAAAGTTTTTTTTATGGCCTGAAGATCAGAATATATAATGTAATGAAAACGCCAACTGCCCCATAACTGTATTGACAAAACAGGTGCTGCCCATTCCTTGAATTGCAGGCTTCATGTCATCCTCTATATGTCAATGTTTCAAGGAGAGTTTCCTGCCTTTCCACTCTCCAGAACGTATAATACTTAATTTTCTATCTCAGAGTAGCAACACTGACATGAGACAATATGATCATTGGCATTTCATGTTACTGACAAGCAAAGTGGCAATTTAAAGTTACTGATTACATTTTTTTAAAAAATCCTTACTATAAATCCAAGTTGTTGTAGTATCATAGATCCAACTATTCAGGTCTCAAAGGAAGAGAAAAATCAGGGCTAACAATATTTAGAGGCTTCTAAAGTGCATGCAAAGTGTCTTTATTCTGTAAATCATAATACAGACATTTTAAGGTCATTGTCTTCCAGGGCCAGAAGCAAGTGCTATATCTTCTATTGGAAAGGGTGAATCCCAGTTCTCCAACCAGATAAAGCATATGGGCCTGATTCTGTGTGGGTGTGCACCTTGTGTAGTTCCTTAAACCTGTGCAGAAGAAATGCAAAGTGAAGGTAAAATGTAGCCATTTCAGTATGGTAGGATTTTACATCCACTGGGCACTCACTGGGCAGGTTTGTTAGTGACCAACCCACATGCAAGGCAATGGAGAATCAGGCCCTTTGTTTTTAGTTGGCCCAAGATGTTATACTGTCATCTTGTCACTGATCTAGGTGAAGGACTGATTCTTGCTGTATTCAGAACAGTGTAATTTTTATTTACGTTTGGGAGTGGAGAGGGGGTGGGCTGAGAGTTGTGAAGAGAGAAATTTTGGAAGCATTATTTTTAAATGCTGCAACCTAGCAGATATGGGATATTGGGCAGAGTTGAGGTGAGAACAGGAAATGGCGCAAGATAAAAGCAAATTGGCACATGAATATTACCATCATATAAGTGGTTTAAAATGTATACAAATGCATGGGTGCCTTTTTAAATTAGAGCATGAAAAGATTAGGGATCTATCAATGGAACTCCCAGACACTAGAGCCCCCTGTCTTTTTGGTACTCAGATGGTTTTAAACTAGATTTTTAACCAACTGCACTACGGACTAAGGTTGGGGTTTGGGGAGGGATAGCTCAGTGGTTTGAGCATTGACCTGCTAAACCCAGGGTTGTGAGTTCAATCCTTGAGGGGGCCATTTAGGGCTCTGGGGCAAAAATTGGGGACTGGTCCTGCTTTGAGCAGCGGGTTGGACTAGATGACCTCCTGAGGTCCCATATAATCTATGATTCTTGTGGTGAAGCCACTAGCCTAGGATTCTTTAAGACCCAAGTTTCAATGGGTAGGGCTGTCTTTCAGAGGCACCACAGCCCGCTGGGATTTTTCCTCATTGAAAATTTTGATGAAAACATTCCCCCCCCCGCCCCCATTTTCATCTAAATTTTCCCCTGGAAAATGTATTTTTGTGAAAATCTGAATAATAAAAAAAGTTTGATTTGCATGTGCTGCTACACTGTCTCATGGGAGTTGTAGTTTAGTTGCCTCAGGCTCCTATTCTCCTCTATAATCTGGGCTCTTTGGTCAGGCTACATGTCCCATAATGCACCACCATCTTCTCTCTTGGAAAGGGAGGTGGTACATTGTAGGAATCTCTAAACATGTTGCCTTATGAAGGACACTCCTGGAGAACATGGACTGTGTACTTAGGTCTCGAGAGTTCCAGGTTAGCATCTTCATAACAAGACCACCTTTCATCCCATGATGCAGTCAGTTAAATAAGATTACTTCACTCAGGTGAACCCTGGCTGGTGAGGAGGGTGTGACTTATATAATGCTTAAAGATTTAGAATGCACCAATAGATCCAGTAGTCTATTTGGATGAATATCGCCTGGGTTTTCCACATGAATCTCTTGCTTGATTGCTTGACTGGTTTTGTATTCTATGGTGGTGGATTTTTCTATTATGCTTAAAAAAAATTAGCAATGAGAATTCAATTCTGTCCAGTCCTGGCAACGCTGTATAGCAGGGGAAGAAAACACTACGTATTTCTTCTGTATTTATAAGAAGCACTTCAGATCATATAACTCACCGATGTGTAAATCAGATGCTCCGGTATGGTGGGGAATGTGTGCTTCCTTAATGTCTTTCATTTCCGAGCAAGCATGGATACATTAGTTCTTGTTGCACTTAGCTGGTGTGAGGATGAGCGTTATCTAATGATCATGCTAGTTTCTTGAAAATGGCACCACCAAGTCTAGGAGTATTTCAGCTTGAAAGGTCTTCGGAAGAAGACAAAACAAGAAGCTAAGTGTGAGATCATTTTAAACGTGTTGCAATACTTGTGCAAATGAACCATCTGTGCCTAGATGCTGTACATTGAGACTCTTTTAGCAGCTTGTCATAATTAGCATTGCAACTTGTCACTTGAAAGGGACACCAACAACTTAAAAAAACCACTCTGTCCAAAGTTGTTTTACCTACTGTTACAGGTAACGCTTGAGATGACTGTAACTGAAAGAGATTAGAGAAGAAAAAAAAAAACAAACTCCCCTGCTCTGGCCCATATGTACACCTGCAGCAGCCTATAGGGGCCAGACAGAAGCTTCAAGGCATCAGGGGAGAATTTCCCCAGTGCAGGAGCAGGATAGGACTGATGTGAGTTCTAGGGAACCTCTGAGAAAATTTTATACAGTAAGATAGAGCAGTCTGTGGGGCTGCTCTTACTTAGGGCTTGTCTACACTGGCACTTTACAGCATTGCAACTTTCTCGCTCAGGGGTGTGAAAAAACACTCCCCCTCTCCCTCCGAGTGCTGCAAGTTTCAGCGCTGTAATGTGCCAGTATAGACAGTGCACCGGCTCTGGGAGCCGCTCTCCCAGCGCTGGTAGCTATGCCCCTCGTGGAGGTGTTTTTTTCAGAGCGCTGGGAGACCTCTCTCCCAGCACTGTGACGTGACTACACAAGCCACGTTAAAGCGCTACCATGGTAGCGCTTTAAAGTTGTCAGTGAAGACGTGCCCTTACATTGGGGGCTGTTTCAGTCCATGCAGCCACCTGGAATCTGTAAGGTGCAAAGGCATCAAAAACCATCTTTACCTCACCTCCCCGGGGGCTTGCCTTCTGCGCTGTGCACAGAACAAAATCTAGCCCTCTGTTTTTCCAGTTTGTTTTGTGCATTTGACAGCACTTTGGTCATACTCAGTTTCCACTGTTTGTTACAAAAAAAAATCTCATGGAGCAACAGGGGAGAGAAAAGTACTTTGCAAATAGGGTCGCATGGTTATAATTCTCCCCAAATTGGCTGTGGGACTGAGGGGCTGGTGTAGAGTCTGAAACTATTTCAAATAATTTACATTCTCTGTATTATTTCTGGAAATGCTTTATAAACTGCAGAATCACTTATTCCCTTTTCAATTTCAAGTGATTACTTCAAACGCGATTTCAGAAGCCTCAACCTCATTTAGAATCGTTTGATCCATTTAGAAAAATTTAGAAAATAATTTCTCATAGGAAATATTTCCCTCCATGCTGCACCATGACTTTCTATTCAAATTCTACTCGCGTTCCACAGTGATGAATGTCAGAGGAAGTGCCATATGTGCAACTAATGCAGACTATGCCACAGAAATCCAGCTGACTGAGAAGAGATCAAGGGGAGGTGGTGAGAGATGCAAGATAAATGAATTTATCACATGGTTCTGCAATTTATCACTCGATATGTGTCTAAATGGTAGCCACTTGTGGCTGTTTTATATGTATTATCTTTGTAAGACAAGTATTTTCTGTGCCTTTTAGAAGGAGATACATGATTTATTCACATGTATGTGTGCTCACAATATAAACACACATTGTTTTGAGCCTCCAAATAAGTCCCACTTTGTTTGGAAATAATCCTGTTTTAGGTCCGTGTATAGAAGAATCGGCTGTAACCCTTCCATTGCTATTCTCTAACACAGCCATAGAGTGCAGCATTCCTGAAATTAGCAACATTCTTTTGGAACTTTTGCAGCTCATTGTGTGTGTATCTGGTGCATAGAGCAGCACTGCAGGAGCATTTTGCCTTGTGTCTAGTGTTTTACTCAGCACTCAGGAGGTTAATGGTTGGGACTCTACATTTCTGAGCTGGAGCTGCTTGTGCCCATCACTTACTTTGAAAGTTTCTCCTACTTCTATATAAGGTTCCACTTTGACTTTTAGTAACCCATTTATTCCAATCAGTCAAAAGAAGGCCCTCTCTACATCTGCTTCGGGGAAGAAGTCTGTTTCCTAGACGTACCATTAGAGTTTCAAGAAATCTGTTTCTCTTTTGTGTTGGTAGGAATGAGCAAAACCTGAAATTTTGTATTGGATCCTTCCTGGATACCAGACTAAACTCACATCAGACACAGAAAATGTTTGGGTATCGCTCTTCTGCCTCTGGGTTGGCCAATTACTCACCTCCATTGGTCTTAATACATGAGTCATTAGAATGGTAATGAACCTGTAAAGGAGTTATAAAATGTGTTATAATCACCCTCTGAATAGAATATCTCCTTCTATATGATATGAAAAATATCACAATGCAAAGATAATATGTATAAAATGGGTGCAACTGGCTACTGTTTAGAGAATAGCGGTGATGCTGAAATTTAGCATAGTGCAAAACGTGGGCTCAATCATTCTCCTGTTGAATTCAATGAGAGTTGGATCAGGCCTTAAATATGCTTAGGATTCATGTCAACTACAAGTTATTGGACCTGATGCAGGAAACACTGGATAAATGTCAATTTAAAAGGAAAATATGTACTAGCCACTTATGCAACTAGATTGAATTCTGGCTTAGCGGTTTGAATGACTGCAAAAATGAATGCATATAACAACACACACATTGGCTTCTTGTTTCAGTGGACATCAAGATTTATTGTTGCTGGAGGTAAATATTGACCTTGGCTTTGCTTCAGACAATGTTTACCTCCCAGATCAATACATTGTGATGTCTGCCTTAGCCATGTGTGTGCACATGCATAGTTCATCACCAACTGAAATGCACACACGGTGGAAGGTAGCACTTGTTTAACAAAGCATGGCAACATGACACAGCAGTTTGGAGAGGAGTTACAGAGGACTGTTATATAGAATTGAAGGTATACAGGAAATGTAGGTAGGCTGAATGGAATTACTCAAATTGGAATGTGGTCTGACATACGAGTTAACTTTATTTTTGCAAAAAGTGTCCATGGGCTAGACAGTGAGTGGTCAGGACCAAAAGATGGCACTGTCATCCAAAAAGTGCTCCTGGGCACCATGCAGACACTGGGGATATACTGAGTCCAGGAAGTACCACCCGATGAATCACCAAATCCACTCTCTGTAGGGTGACCTTACATCCTGTTTTGGCTAGGACAGTCCCCTTTTTAATCTCTGTCCTGGACATCATGACTTTTTTGGTTGTCCCATTTGCTCTTCCCCGGGTGCGAGGGAGCACAGAGGAGCGTTCGGGCAAATGCCCAGTTGCCAAAAATGTAGTGACCTCCATGATATCGTCTTGGGTGTGCAGCGATGCCAGGCGGCTTGGGCCAGCCCTGCATGGCAAGGCTTGGGCCAGCCCTGCTAGGCAGCTGGAGAGTGGCAGCTGCTGATCAGATGCCCAGCTCTGAAGGCAGCACCACCGCTAGCAGAAGTAAGGGTGGCATGGTATGGTATTGCCACCCTTACTTCTGCGCTGCTGCTGGCGGTGGCACTGCCTTCAGAGCTGGGTGGTCGGAGAGTGGCGGCTGCTGGCCAGGAGCCCAGAGGTGCTGGGCCTATGAACTGCCAAGCCTAAAGGTGCTGGGGCTCTGCCCTGGCAAGCCCCAGCACAAATTAAGCACTGCCAGCACAGCTGGGCTTGGGTCAGTGGCGATGCCAGGCCGCTCATATTGTCTCACTGCAGAAAGGGCAGGGGAGGAGGGCAATAGGAGCAGAGTTGGTCAGGGAGAAGGACTGGGGCAGAAAGGTCATTTGTATCTACTCCCGGTGTCCCGTTTTCAGTTTAGGGAAATATGGTCACCCTAACTCTCTACCACACCACACAGCTCTCCTGTCTGTGTAGTGACTAGGCCAGAGTTTGCTTGGCTTATGAGCTCTGAAAGGGTCTCAACTGGAGGTGGTATAATGGACACAACTTATGGGCCAGATTCTGCCACCCAGGGCTGGCTCTACCTTTTTTGCTGCCCCAAGCAGTGAAGCAAAACAAATAAACAAAAAAGCGGCCGCCGAAGTGCCACCAAAGAAGAAAAAATAAACCGAAGTGCTGCCGCCAAAGTGCCACCGGAGTGCCAGCCCAGGAACGGCCAGAGTGCCCCCGAGGAAGGAGTGCCGGCCCAAGAACGGCCGGAGTGCCGCCGAGGAAGGAGTGCCGGCCCAAGAACGGCCGGAGTGCCGCCGAGGAAGGAGTGCCGGCCCAAGAACGGCCGGAGTGCCGCCGAGGAAGGAGTGCCGGCCCAAGAATGGCCGAAGTGCCGCCGAGGAAGGAGTGCCGGCCCAAGAACTGCCGGAGTGCCGCCGGAGTGCTGGCCCAAGAACGGCCGAAGTGCCGTCGGAGTGCTGGCCCAAGAACGGCGGAAGTGCCGCCAAGGAAGGAGTGCCGGCCCAAGAATGGCCGAAGTGCCGTCGGAGTGCTGGCCCAAGAACGGCCGGAGTGCCGCCAGAATGCCGGAGTGCCTGCCCAAGAATGGCCGGAGTGCTGCCCCTTCTGATTTGCTGCCCCAGGCACCAGCTTCCTTAGCTGGTGCCTAGAGCTGGCCCTGCTGCCACCCTTACTCACACTTAGTAGTACTTCATATATAATCCTGCTGATCAGTGGGACTACTTGCAGAGTAAGGCACTGCTCCATGTCTCTACAGATAGCAGAATTTTGGCCTATGTTAATTATCTAAACACCTGATACAGGGCCAGATCCCCAAAATATATAAATCAGTGCATGGAGCTTAGCCAATTTACACCAGCTGAGGGTGTGATTTATGAGGATTGAGGCCCGGCTCCTCAAAGGTATTTAGGCTCCTACCACTTCCAGCTGGTATAAAGTGGCATAGCTCTATGTGCTGTTTTGCGTGTGCTGAGGATCTTGGCTATGGCATAGTGTTCTCCACAGCTTGGTGCCTAGACAGTAAGATACATATGAGAAATAGCTAGCTATATTGGTGACAGTATTGACTATTGGATCTCCCTGCATGTATTTTAATGTCATATCTCTGTGTGTTCAAATGTCAAATCTTGGTACATTCAACATTGGCAATGACTTTCTCTTTAGAAGAAGTGTTTTATTCACATAAATAATATATTTGTGTACAGTCCGGCGACTGCATCCTTGTCTTCTGAGTAACCAAGAAAACTCAGAATGGCACATGAGACATACAGGAGGCCAGGATTTGGTCTGTGTGTTGATTCTCATAGCTAAAACAGTGTAGTGCGCTCAGTCCTGGTCCCCTGGCACAGCTTGTGAGCAAAGTCTGTGGACAGGGGAAAGACACATGGGGTTGGGTGCATCCATATCTTTCTCTCCAGCCTGGGGACAGGGCTCAGGGCTGCTAAACTTCCCTCATGCCAGAACATTTGCTATCATCCCATCCCCAGATCCATCCTCATCAGGCCGGCCGAGTGTGGAGGTCATGGAGATGTATTCCTTAGTGCATGGGAAGGGGAAGAGGTTAAGCAACCTCCTTTTGTCACCCCTCTTGCTGTAGCAGATTTCTACTGTGTTCAGGGCCTTCTGCAGCATGTACTTAGACTGAAGGATTTAGCGATTTATTTGTGTGGTGGGGAAAAAGTATGCCATTTACCAAGGAAATTCTGATGATGAGTCCTTCACAAATGAATAACTAGCCCCTAAGTTCATCAAAATCAAAGTAAAACAATGCTCAGCTAAACAAGTACACCCAGAAAACCTGTCAGCAATCCATGCATGTGATAGACCCAGAGGCAGCTCCAGAGCTGCCAGCTCAATTGCTGGAAGGGGAATCTGACAAGGAGCTAGATGCTGATGTCCCTGGAAAAAAGATCCTCCATCCTGTTGCTTGGCAAATTGAGTCTGTGCCTGGCACCCCAAGAAGAAGGAGAGACAAGGAGAAGAGGGCAATGGGGGGAGGTTGCTGCCCCAAATGGCCTTGTGAACAGGTTAAAAATCCATAAAACAGTTGCTATAATATACAAATTCAGACAAAACAAATTCAGCATGGATTCTGTTGCTCGTTTTTTTTTCCTAATTGCAAGCTCATAGCATGCATTTGCATTATTTGGCAGTTAACTGGAGTAGAGGGTTTATATAACAGTGTAAGCAAATGGGTTCGCACAATAACTTGTTTCACTGACTTGTTTGAAGCACCAGGGTGATTCCCTGCCATTTTTTAAAAATGCAGTGAGATTTTGAGTGAATTTAGTGCCAGTGAAATAAATCAGAGTGAGGGCATTAGAGAGAGGCTGAAATTATTGTATCAGGAGAACAGTACAGCCACTGCAGTGCGACTTTCCCTGCAGGTCCTAACCCTAACCGGAGGGCTCAGGCTAACCTGCACTGTCTCCATTGGCTGAGGAGGACCCTGTTGACAGGACAGCATGATTAACCTTGTATTACCAGTGCCATTGCCGGTGCTGTACCTGTTCTGCTGGTAGAGAATGTTGATCTCCAAGGCTGTAAATCCAGCACCTTTCATAAATAATAAACTCCCTAATCCCCCCTCCCCAATTAAATGGCTGGCTTTTTTTATTAATTTATTTATTTTTGAATGATATTTGTTGGAACAAATGAAAAACCTCCCAGTAAAATGCCTCACCTTTACAAAGGCACTTCAGGCCGCAGCCTCTGGCAGCTAGAGGGAAACAACTCTGGCAGAACCCCAAAGGCTTTTTTAATTCTTTATTTGATTTGCTTATCAAAGTTTTGTTGAAATCTGTGCTGGGTGCATTTCTCTGCTGGAAGTTTCATATCATTAAAAATCCACCCGGCTGTAAGCATTTGCTCAGCAGAGTTATGAGCAATCTATCCATGAGCCATGCCTTATTATCTCTCATCTATGAGTGGAAATCTAGGCTAACATTTTCGAAAGTGGCTAGTGGTTCTGGGTTCCTCCATTTTGTGTGTGGGGGTGGAAGGGAGCGGAGCTGAACAAAATTTTTAAAAGTGCTTAGCCCAGACCAGCTCCCATTTAGGCACCACAGTTAGTGGGTGGGTTTTCAAAAGGGCTCAGTATCTTCTGTTCTCAGTGGGAGCTGCAGGGTGCGGGGTACTTTGTTTAGGTGCCTTTATGATAGCTGTGCATTGCTGAAACCCTGGCTCCTTGAGCCTGATTTGCAGAGAGGCTGAGCATCTGCAGCTGCCATTGATTTCAAGAGGTCAATACGTTGGTGCCGGGCCCATACTGGTCTCAGGTTAGTAGACCATGCCTGGTATTTGTGGGCATGATTACTGCCAAGATAAACTTTTCTGTCCCCAATTATGGGCCAAGTACTTGCCTCTATCCCCCCTTTTTCTGAAGTCATTCCCATAGTTATAGTGCTCCCTAAGTTCAAGGCTCAAGTGGCTTTTGCCTCTTGAAAAAAGTCTGAGGCTTCACCCCTACAGGCCCACCACAGGGCCCTAGCAGGTCAATACTCTGAATAGCTGTTCTTTCGAAGCAAGGTCTGCAGAACCTTGGCCTCCTTGCAGCTTTGGAGACAGAACATAAAGGCAGAACTGCATATCCTGCACTTGCCTATCATTGAGTGTCTGAATGGGCATCTGTGTCTATTCTGTAACGAGCAATTAGGCCTCTCCGGTGTGGGATCCGCCAGGGAGGTATAGCCTAGGCCATTGTGCCATGGCTAGGGATCAGGTGACCCTAGCCCAGGACAAGTAGCTAGTGGCGGATGCCCCTGCAGGAATCAGCATCCAAAGGGAAGTCCAGGAAAAAGGACCCGAATACTCTTCCAAGGTTCTTGAGCCCACATCGCCAGGTGTGGTGACTATAGAGCCACTAGGTTGTTGTGGGACCCTTAGGCCCAGCACTAGTTTTCTAATCATGTTTCCCGAACCTGTATCAGGGGCTTTCCCATCCAGTCCTATCATTAGATACTCCTAAGCTGCTTTCGGAGTGGTAGCCATGTTAGTCTGTATCAGCAAAAAGAACGAGGAGTACTTGTGGCACCTTAGAGACTAACTAATTTATTTGGGCATAAGCTTTCATGGGTAAAACCCACTTCATTGGATGCATGCAGTGGAAAATAGAGTAGGAAGATATATATACATAGAGAACATGAAAAAATGGGTGTTGCCATAGCAACTGTAACAAGACCAGTTAATTAAGGTGGGCTATTATCAGCAGGAGGGGAAAAAACAACAAAAAAACAAACAAAAAAACCCTTTTGTAGTGATAATCAGGATGGCCCATTTCAAACAGTTGACAAGAAGGTGTGAGTAACAGGAGGGGGGAAAATTAGCATGGGGAAATAGTTTTTACTTTGTGTAATGACCCATCCACTCCCAGTCTCTATTCAAGCCTAATTTAATGGTGTCCAGTTTGCAAAATGAATTCCAATTCTGCAGTTTCTCGTTGGAGTCTGTTTTTGGAGTTTTTTTTGTAGGAGAAGCAGGCAAGTGACTTTAACCAAGACCCCCTAGGATGGAAGCTAGTTTTATTAGGCCTGTATTCCTTCCCCTTGGGGCCTATCTTCCTGGGCCAGGCAATCCTGGGATCAGTTCCCCCTCTCAGCTGAAATCCAAAGGCCTCCCAAGGGGGTTCAATAGAAAAGGAGTCCCACATGAAACTAAGAACAAGACCTGTGGCAGAAGGAGTCCTAACGGGTTAAGCACTAAATCCTCTGGTGAGGCACAGCAAACCTCTCCCTGTCCGATAGAGTTGTAAGCATGAGCCAAAGGAAGGGCCTCCCAGGCACAAACTACCTAGGAACTACCTTGCCATCCTTTGACCCTGTGGGAGTAGGGGATTCATGTTCCCTTCCAAAGATCTTGGTCTCAAAGAAAACATCCTCAATGAGGCTAAGATGCCCCATCTCTTCTTGAGACTCCCCTGTGCCAGGCACTCCAGGCGGAGGGGCTTTCCCAGGAGGAAAGAAACAGAAGGAATCTTTCTCCTCCTCCTCCTCCCCTTCTTCCTCCTCCTCATGGGAACAAGGTCAGCTATCTGAATCCAAGCTCCCTTGGCCTGACCAGATCAGCCATTCTGGACTGGGCAGCCTGCTATGCTTCCAGTCCTCAGCCTTGCGGATGCGGAGGTGGAGGTGTTTGTCTTAGCTGCTTTCTACCAAAGCTCCAGGAAGTTCTGCTTTCAAGACTGATCCTTTTAAAGGGTCTGCAGCAGCGGGAGGAGCCTGTCTTCTGGTCTCATTGGCTGCGGGCGTCAGCTCCAAACTCCCCTTTCTTGGCCAGTATACAGTGAAGCAGAGGGGACAGCAGGGACTATATCTGTAATTACCCCGTTAAAGAAATGCTGCTAATGAAGGGTCTCACTGATTTGGCTGCTACGTTTGCTCAGTTACATCCATATGTTGGATAATAGAATTAGAAGAAAACAAAAGTGCTACGAGGAAAGGAAAGGAAAGCAAAGGAAAGGGGTGGGATTAGCTGGCCCATCTGAATCATGTCTAGAAGGATGTTGTTCACAGGAGCTGATTGAGCTAAGCAATATTTGTTTGTAAAGTGGAATCAGTGCTGGTGAATGTTGGGGATGAATTAACAGCGTTGGTGGCTGAATTCCCCTTGTCATAGGCACCAACTCCACGAGTACTCCAGCCCTGGAGCACTCACGGAAAAAATTAGTGGGTACTTAGCACTCATTGGCAGCCCGCTCCTCGCTCTCCCCCTCCAGCACAGCTTGCCCACCAGTGGCCCCACTGATCAACTCCTCCTTCTCCCTCAGAGCGCCTCCTGCCTGCTGCAATCAGCTGTTCCGTGGTGTGCAGGAAGTGCTGGGGCGGGAGGGAGGAGGGGAGGCGTGCTAAGGGGAGGGAGCAGAACTGGGCGGGAAGAGGCGGGGAGGGGCTTGGGGGAAAGGGGTGGAGTGGGGGCAGGACCTGGGGCAGAGTGGGGGTTGAGCACCCCCAGGGCAAGGAGGAAGCTGGCACCTCTGCCTCTTGTTACCCACAGAAGAGAGACAGTCAGTAGACCTTAGTTCCTCTGCTGAGATTGCTAGGCTCCCAGTTTTAGGATGGTGTTTTGATCATGTGGATACACGTCTCTTAGGAAATGGACTGAGATCAGCAACCCATTTCACATAGGTCAGTCAACAGCTGTGAGATGGTCACAGATTTGGGTTACTACCACTGGAGGGAGGAATTGAAAGAGCTCAAAGTGATGGACTCCATTACCAGTCGCCTGAACTAGAAGCAAATACCTGGTTTGCATTTGGGACCACAGGTGGTTGGACTGGCAGCAGTCCTGCATATACCTGGCTTTAGATACAGAGGCCCCAATTCATGGTGCTGTGAAACTATCTTTCCTCTATCCCTGCGCTGGTGCTGTGGTGAATCAGGACCTCTGACTGTAAACTCTTTGGGGTTGGGAGGGACTCTCTCTTGCCATATGTTTGTACAGCATCTAGCACAACGGGGAGTTGATCTGGTTAGAGCCTAAGTTCTACTGTAATATAAATAATAATGGTTTATTAGTACTCCCACATGACTTCTCCTAGTCTTAGTACTCTTGCATACACCCACACACATCTTTGTGTCCCTCTTGTCTTCCCAGATCCTAACCACTTCCCTTCTCTTTGTAGTTCCCAATTTAAAAACAATGTTGTGGTAAAGCAAGCACCTTCCACCCCTTTCTTCGGATGATTAAAGAACAAACAGTTGATTATGTAATTCATGCAAGAATGAAAAGGCCCCTTTCAAGACAGGGTAAAGCAAAAGACCCACTATGAGCCAAAGAGCTAGAAAATAAATGCCTGCCACATCCGTCCCTCTGTTTTTCCTGTTCTACTTTACTTCCCAGCAATGCTCCCAAATTCAGTTTATTTTTCAGTGTAGGAGATAACCTGCTGCTTTAATTTGTTTGAGACACAAATAGTAGCTTTCTAAGGAGCCAACTCCTCCTCTCAGTCTCTCTCATTATCAGCCTTCATACGGTCACATGTGCTGCCTGCCATTCTCTTGCTGCCAATCAACTTTCTCTCCCTGCCCTCCCATTTGCTGCCAGCACTGGTTTTCAATAGCACTGCTTCTGCATGGAGCATTGGCCCTCTAAATCTTTTCCTGGCAGCTTCAGTGTGGTCTAGTGATCGCAGGCGTTCCATAACAGGGCCAGCAGCATGTGTGTTCTGTGGAGGGCTGCCACTTCGCCTGATGTTCCCAGCAGGCCGGCCCAGAATCCTGCCACCCTAGCCTGCAGGGCCATTAAAGACTCTCAAAAAGATTTTCTTCGTTGCATTGTCATGAGGACAAGGAAAAGTGAGAACTTGGGTTTCGTGTTACTATTTAGTTGGTTTAATACCAGTGCCGTTGTGCGATATGGACTATGACATCGTACGATATACAAAAATGAAGACATTGCCTGCCCCAAAGAGTTCATTTGTAAGACCAAGACATGTGGAAGATGGATCGCACTAGGAAATCCAGAGGATGCAGGGTGAGATTCAGTGATGTGTTTCTTATGCTTTAAGCTGCCTTTGCACCTTGAATTTGGGCTGCTCCAGGGGCCAAAACTTCTCCTAGTGTCACTTGGGCAGCCCACCCTAAACTACCTCAGGGAAGAAGCATTGCTCAGAATCCCGCTAGTGCCATTCCTACCAGCCCCAGGCCCCACCCTAGGCTGGAGCTTGAGGGAGGCCCCCTGAAAGTGGGCAGGGCAATTGGGACAGAGTGGGCTGGGCGATCCACCTCTGGGGAGCAGTGTGATAAAATGCCGTGTTGCAGTGGTTCCCAAAGTGGGGTTCATGAAATGTTACAGGGGGTTCTTGGGAAAAAATTCCCTAATGGTGGCCAGCGATCTCCCTAGGGACCCTGGGCAGCCCGGGGCCAGCAGCCCAGAGCCCCTGGACTTCCAAAGGTTAAGCAGATCAAAGCAAGCATATCTATCACAGTGAGGAGATTTAAACTTCAAGACTCCTTATAAGAAATGGAAAGGGAGGTGGATATTTTTTGCTGTTTTTAAAATTAAATAGGTAGCTAGTATTGTTTTTAAAATGATTATGGAGAACAAGTTTAAGCTTTGTTGTAATGTGCGTTGTTTGCCTGGATTGCTTAAGACCTGAATGCTTGTGTAGGAGGAACTCTGAGTTGGCTTCTTAAATACCTTCATGCTTTTTCACATCTGATACTCCTTGATGAAACATAGGAGCCTTGTCTTATAACAGGCTTATTCAAAGTGATACAAGCTATGAAAGTGAGATATTGGAAGAGTGTTACCGTTTTCATAATGTAATAAAAATACTGTAATGATAAATAATAATAAATAGTGTGTAATAAGCATGTCATAAAAACAAACTTTATATTTCCAAGATCACTGTTTTTATAATTTATACTCAGGTAAAGGAGAAAATCCCTGGAAATATTAATTTTTAGGAGGGGGTTCGCAAGACTTGACATTTTAGTGAAAGGGGTTCATGGGTTGTTAAAGTTTGGGAATCACTGCCTTGTTGGAAGGAGGTGAGTCACCATCTCTAAGAGTTTGTACCTGGGAACAAAGGCTGTGTGCATGGTGAAGTAACCTTGGGGTGAATTCTGTTGGCCCAGCCCTGAAGAAGTTTTGGAACTGTTTTAGGGCTGGCTCCCATTGACATAAATGGAAGTTTTGCCATTGTCTTTGTTGGGAGCAGTCCCTTCTCCTCCGGAAAAGAAAAGTCAGTTGTTGAAACTCCATTAATAGCATCATACACAAAGAGGAAAGAGACCTCTGCCTCGGACTGAAACTAATTATTAAGCTTAAATACCTTTCAAGTTTTATTTTATTGTCTATGATCTGGGTTAAGGCCCTCTGCGAAACACGGATCTTTCAGCAACCATTATCTGTCTTACATGCAAACTGGTGTATGTTTCCTGTGCCAATTAAATCTGACATTTTATTCAAACCTATGGACACTGAACATAAAACACCACTACAGTAACAGAGACAAAGCAGAGAGGGATGATTTCTGCCTGGGCTGGAGTTACTTGGGATTGGGACTGGTGTAACTGAGGTCAGAATCTGGCCCTGCATGTAGACACTTGGGGAGATCATCCTGGTTGTCAAACTTTTGTGATTGTAGCAAGAGTCTTGTGGTATTGATGTTTTATTTAAACCCTCGGCTCCTGGAGACAAGTGATTACGTGAGAATCTCTGTTTTCACTGAAAAAGGAAGTTGCTAGCCCTTGTGGCTGCAGAGAAAAGGTTGAAAACATGACCCGAGTACTAAAGTTTCAACAACCAGAAGGCAAGTAAAAAGAACCCCAAATTACTATTATTTTTAAAAAATCTCATGATTTTAAGACAGTCTCATTATTTTGGAATCCTGATTCATGATTTTTGAATGTTTGGGGTTGGCAGTGCTGGATGATTCAGTTTGTTTTCCTTGCTTAGATTTTTCTGACGTGCTACAGTACACAGCTTATAGTCATAAAGCAAATCTAGGCTTGTTTTATGCAAAGCTCCCACTGATTAATTCATAGGAAATTTTGTGTGTGTGAGGTAGGCAGGGTTAGGCTGCTACCATGTTATTTTGTAGCAGAATGCGATATAATCATGTTAGAAATGAAAATTCTGTTCAATATAGATATATTTGGTCTATATCGGTACAACACAAATTCCAGAACAATTTACCTTGCTAATCTGACAGTCTTTTTTTCTGCCTTATATTCACCCAATTGAGTAATCTTTTCATGTTGCTCTCTAAATATAGATATTCTGCACAACAGATCATGCCTACTCTGAACGATCAAATGGTGAATTCATTAACATTTCATGGCAACTCTGCTTTTCTCTCCTCTGGATACCAAAAAAAAAAAAAAAAAGACTTTGCATATCAATGCCTATGAAGATATTGGGTTGAATTCTGTCCTGAGTTTTACTCATTTAGCCCTACTGAGGGCAGTGGAATTGATTCAGGGAAGAGTCACTAGTGAAACTGAGAGCAGAGCTTGGCTTGTTGAAAGCAAATGTTATTTAAAATGTGTGTGGTGTGTGCTATCGAATATTCAGTTATCCTTATCTTACTCTGAGTAATCAGGGTAAATTACTTTCTGTTATCCTTGGCTGCTTTTCTCTCCTGCAAAGACTGTACAGACTCACCCACATGCTGTATGCTGTTGTCATTTATTATTTATTTGATGACAACCATGTGCTACAAACAGATGTGAAGATGAAGGATCTGATTCTCCGTAAGCTTAAACTGGTGTAAGTCAAAAGGACATCCGCTGATGTTCAGGCTGCACCAGTGTGAAACCAGTGGGAGTTGAGAATCAGGTTCGAGATCACTGCTGTAAAAGAACTTTTCATCCTAGAAAAACAATATAGACAGGGAGTATTCAGACACAGGAGGGGGTAATGGAAACTAGATAAGGCAGAGGCATGCAGTTTAGCTCATGTTTTAGTAGTTCTCTGACTTTTGGATGGATTTTTTTTTAAAGTAAAATAAATATTTTTACTCATATAATTAGTAAATGCTCATCTAGTTGGTAAACACCAATCTGAGGAGATGACTAATGAGGACAGGCCTCCTTGAAGGAGTGAGTCTTAAGGAGAATGGAGGTATTTTTGGCTGAGGCAAGGAGGGAAGGTTTATTGGGCAGCATGGAAGCGTGCTCAGAACCAAGACCAGGAGAAGGACACAAAGGGGAAGGTGAGTCATGCAGTTTGAGTAGAGTCTGGGGACAGGAGGTGGAGTGGAAAGAGCAGATGGTAGGCCTAAGCCAGGTTGTGCAGGGCCTGGAAGCAGGGACAAGGAATTTACTTTGATGCAGATGGTGATGAGAAGCTGGTGGTGATGGAATTTGAAGAGAGGTTGGACATGGTCTGAGTTGTGGGCAAGGGGCATGAATTTTGTGGTTGCATTTTGGACTGATTGAAAGGAGGGCTGAGGTGATAATTTAAGAAGCCGGAAGGAGGAGACTGCAGCAACTGAGGCAAGAGGCAATTAAGGCCTGGACATGGTGGGAGTTGAGAGAAACAGGTGTACTTGGGAGTGGTGATAGAGAAAAAACTGGCAGGATTAATGTCAGTAACAGTGTTCATGGTGGAGAAGGAGGAGTCATGGATGTTGCCAAGAATAGCTGGAAGAGGCTGGAGCTGACAACAATAGACTAGAGAAGGGAGTAAAGATGAAGTGAGAAAGAGAAATCAAAAAGGCAGACAGGGTGCATATTTGGCTGCAGGGGATAATTTAGGTAAGGAGAAGTAGATCTGGAAGCTATCAGCATGGTGGTGATTTAAGTTGTGCAACTGGATGAGGATTCTCAGGGGAAAGGTGCAGAGGGAGAAAAGGAAAGGCTCATGGACAGATCCCTAAGAGACTCTGATAGAAAGAGTGGGGAACAGGAGGTGGAGCAGCTGAGAGAGACCCTGCAGAATCAAAGATAAGCAGAGAAACAAGAGAAGTCAGGCTCTCTGAATCCTGAGAGAGAGAGAGAGAGAGAGCGCTTTGAGGAGGATGGGGAAGTGATGGACCATTTCAAAGGCCATAGTTCAAGGAGCATGAGGACAGAGAGGAGGCCATGCCACTTGGCCAGGAAGGTTCACTGATGACATTGAAAAGGGCTTTTTCAGTAGAACATAGCAGGCAGATGCTGATTGAAGAGGACTGGGAGGGATCTAGCGGAGAGGAAGTCTGGGCAGAAGGATTAGACAGTACATTCAAGGAACTGAGCAGTGAAGGGAAAGAGGGAGTGAGGTAGTTGGATGGAAACTTCTTTGAGACAAGTGTCCACACTGGTATGCTTGATGGCAGGGGAAAGGAGTTAGGTGACAGAGAGTGCTTAAGGATGTGGGAGACAGAGGGAGTAAGGGAACTCATGAATCAGGAGGAATATAGTCAAGGTAGTAGGTGGAGTAGTGAGCAGAAGAGAGTAGAAGACATGCTTCTAAGTGTTGTTAGCATTATGGCAGCCGTAAGAAATGTAAGCATAGTTATCCTTGATGTGGTTCTCTTCATGCTCTAGCTAGATCTTCCTTTTACCATATTAAGAACATCTGTACATACTGAATCATGTTATCTCTACCTATGTGGTGGTGATGGTACTCTACGAAACAATTATGTTCTGAATTAGATGAGTGTTGTTCATGAGTTCAGTGAACTTCCGTGTAAAAGGCTTCATGGACTTCAGATCGAAATGAATGCTGCCATTGGGATTGTTTCAGATATTTGGATTTCTCAACTCTTTCTTTCAATAATACAATCTCCACATATACTTCCCATTACTATTTTTGTGGCTATACCTTGATTTATGCTCTTGCCAAATTTTATAAGCTAAGCAGGGTCAGGCCTGCTCAGTATTTGGATGGGAGACCTCAAAGGCTAAACTGGTGCAAGAAATGGCATTGATGATTCAATAGGTGGTACTTGTTCCTCAAATCCAATGTGCTATCTTGGTGTTGTTGGCCTTGTGCAGTTTGAATGACTTCCATTCAGATGACATGTAAAAACAAGGTTCAGGCCACTTATGACCATTCAAGATCCCAGTGCATTTCTTAGGAGCCATGGTGTCAGCCCTGGTATTATAGCCAAATTCCAGTTTGGGCCTTGTCCAGACTAAGAAAAAAAGTTGCTTTTCTCAATGGGATTAGCTCAATCAACCTATCTTAACCCAATTTAAAACTGCACCAAATATCAATATAGACACAGTTGAACTGCTTTAGCTTGATTTTAGTAGGTCAAGATATTGTCTAGGCAAGGCCTTTTAGGAGCTGATACATCACTAGAGTTGAACGTTAATGCTTTATATATCCTGTGAAATCAGAGATTCCCCGGCTGTTTGAGATGGCATAAATATTTATTCCTAGCTCTAGAGATTAAAATCATGTCAGATTAAAAAGGGGATGCAGTGATGATGGAAATAAATTAGTAATCAAAATAATGTGATCTTATGAGCTTATGTTACATACCCTGTCAGGGCTAGAAATTAATTCTTTATGTCTTTAGGAGCGAGGGTTTCCCAGCTTTCCAATGATATAGAGCAATAGTCTAGATTCCTGAAGGTTCACAGCGTGGCAGGCCTTCAACAGTCACTGTTCCCTCGGTCTAACAGTGCTTTTGTGGCATTGAACGAGGACTGAATATAGTAAATCCTGAATCTCAGAGCTTTGAAGCTTTCAGTGCTTAGTTTTGAACCTACTGGGCCTCTGACAGCTGGAATTGCCGCCTGTGTTTGGTTCAAAGCACAGCTGTGCTTTCTTTTCATTTATGGTTAGGTTTAAGGCATATTTTTTCCCGTGGCTTGTATAACTGCGCAGAATAGTTGTGTTTGAAATTATGGTGTAGTATAAACCTTCTTGGTACGCTAGAAAAAGCAGTGTTACATTATATTGAAAATTTGTCCTGTGCAGCCCTTAGCTGGGTGGCTGACCTTGGATACATTTTCCATCGTAAAGGACCAATCCTGCAAGGTGCAGAACACCTCTTGAGAGATTCTGAGTGCCCTCAACTCCCAGTGAAATCAATGGGAGTTGAATCTGTTCAGCACCTCACCAGAAAGCACTCAGACCTGGCAGGAATGGGCCCTAAATCTGAAATGATGTGAATAAAAAAAAGGTCTGGATACTCCAGTAGAGCCACTCAGATCATTCAGCAAGACTCAGTTCATTATTCCAACATACGGCTAAAGTGAGTCATGGCAGCATGACTTTTCCCCGACTGTTTTATTGGCGTTGACATCCCATTTTTCTTTCTTATAGGCCCCCTATCTGCTTCTTACAACCCCAGTAGCCCTGTCCAGATACTGGAAGACATTGGCTTTCTTTACCAGGACTATCAACTGTTTACCAGCAGGCTTGATGTTTCCCCGTTAACAGCAGAGACAGTCAGTGGTGCTAAAAATAAAGCTGGTAAGCAAGCAACAACCCTTACACACCTACCTGTAAAATTAACTCCAGTTCCTTTTTCTGTTATCGACTCCTTGAAGAGAAATTTAGAGTTTCTTCAGAATGATCTGTAAAAACTTAAAAAAATCATGGGCCAAATCTTGATTCCCACTGAAGTTGAGGGAAATGTTGCCATTTACTTCAGTGAGAGATCTGGATTTGATCCTGTGTCATTTTTCACCCAATGCAACATATCATGTTATACTGCAGTACTCAATTGCTCTTCACTGGACAGTTAGACCAAGGTGGATGGCTCTCTGCTTAGGGAATAGGACTGCAAGAATCCTATGAAAAATAAGCACAGATCAGTCCTTTTGGGTCAAGTTTTCAAAAATAGGCAACAAAAGTGTGTCCCCAAAATATAGAACTTAGGGTGCAAATGGATGACTGGCTAGGCAGGTGCTGTAGAGAGACCTCCATCATAGGGATGGTGTCCTTAGCCTCTAGTTGCCAGAAGCTGGGAATGGGCGACAGGGGATGGATCACTTGATGATTACCTGTTGTGTTCATTCCCTCTGAAGCACCTGGCATTGGCCATTTTCGGAAGACAGGACACTGGGCTAGATGGACCTTTGGTCTGACTGAATATGGCCGTTCTTATGTTTTCTGCTTATGTATGATAACTTGCTTTCTTCACTGTGATCGTGTCATTTGCCACCTCTGATGTGTTTATCTCATCCACATGTTGTTTATTGTCATAACCTAGATTGAGAACTCGTAGGGGAAAGAATATTTTTACAGTGTGTCAGCACGATGGGGCCCTGATCATTGGAAGTGGCTTCTAGATGCTACGGTAATATAAATCAATAGTAATAACAGCTGTAAATGAAAAGTAGGCAACTGCAGGTACAGATTAGGTAAATGCATGTGCAGGTATCCAACTGAGCACATAAATGGATGTTTTTGCATCTGCACATTTTGCAGGCTCATTTTATGGGCCTATTTTAAAAAAAAAATTGCCCCTTCATTATTTTGCAGATTTAAATGGAATTTATCCCTTTGCAAAGTGTGAAAATGTTTACATTTTAGTGATTTTTACATATGTGTTCTCTGACTCAAGCCCTGATCCAGCAAAGCAGTTAAGCACATGTGTAGCTTTTAGCAGGTTAAGCAGTCCCATTGACTTCAACTAAATGGACATCTTGTGATCAAAGCACTTCCTGGCAGTGATTAGACCCTGCATAGGCAGATAATGTCCTCTGAAGGAACTTTGCAGAGTGTGTGACATGACTGTAGTGAAACAGCATGGTATCCACTCTCCCCTGCAAACCCTACAGTCATCTTTAAGACTTTGCCACAAAAATGTTAATAGAAGTGACCTATTTTCATAGTGGAGAGCTGTGGGTTTTTCTTTTCTATCTGGCATCCAATTTTGTATGTAAGTGATCACACAGTGTGAGCAATAACAGATGAAACCTCAGGGAGGTACCAAACCTTGAGAGAACATTTGTTTTTTAATTACTTTCAAATGCATTTTTTTTAAATACTTCTAAAAAACTGCTATGAGAACTGAGAACAGCAGGCTTCAGAAATAACATTTCCAAGAGTGACCTCAAAAAATGAACACAGAATGGTGCTTCCTCATTGCCTAACAGTTTGTGATGATTATATCCAATTCCTGAGGACTTGATTCTAATCTCGTTTACACTGGTGTCTTTAAAGAGTAACTTCATTGGTCTCGGTGGAGTTACACCCCTGTGGAACTGGTGCATGGTAAGTGAGGAGGAAGCAAGCCCTGGTGAGATTGTGTAGATAGAATTATTGCTTTGCTACAGTCTAGGAAATTCAGCGAAGACCCCAGCTACATATTTCACTTTTTGCAGTTCATTAGCTGCAAAGGTTTCAGAGTGGTAGCTGTGTTAGTCTGTATCAGCAAAAAAACGAGGAGTCTTTGTGGCACCTTAGAGACTAACAAATTTATTTGGGCATAAGCTTTTGTGGGCTAGAATCCACTTCATCAGATGCATGGAGTGAAAATACAGGAGCAGGTATAAATACATGAAAGGGTGGGCGTTGCTTTCCCAAGTGTGAGGTCAGTCTAACGAAATAAATCAGTTAACAGCAGGATACCAAGGGAGGAAAAATAACTTTTGAAGTGGTAAGAGAGTGGCCCATTACAAACAGTTGACAAGAAGGTGTGAGTAACAGTAGGGAGAAATTAGTATTGGGGAAATTAAGTTTAGGTTTTGTATTGACCCAACCACTCCCAGTCTTTATTCAGGCCTAATCTGATTGTATCCAGTTTGCAAATTAATTCCAGTTCTGTAGCTTCACCTTGGAGTCTGTTTTTGAAGTTTTTTTGTTGAAGAATTGCCACTTTTAGGTCTGTTATTGAGTGACCAGTGCGATTGAAGTGGTCTCCTACTGGTTTTTGAATGTTATGATTCCTGATGTCAGATTTGTGTCCATTTATCTTTTGCGTAGAGACTGTCCGGTTTGGCCAATGTACATGGCAGAGGGGCATTGCTGGCACATGATAGCATATATCACATCAAGGGCTCGTTCACCTGCACATCTACCAATATGATATATGCCATCATGTGCCAGCAATGCCCCTCTGCTATGTACATTGTACTGGGAGTGGTTGGGTCATTACAAAACCTAAACTTAATTTCCCCAATACTAATTTCTCCCTACTGTTACTCAAACCTTCTTGTCAACTGTTTGTAATGGGCCACTCTCTTACCACTTCAAAAGTTATTTTTCCTCCCTTGGTATCCTGCTGTTAATTGATTTATCTCGTTAGACTGACCTCACGCTTGGTAGAGCAACCCCCATCCTTTCATGTATTTATACCTGCTCCTGTATTTTCACTCCGTGCATCTGATGAAGTGGGTTCTAACCCATGAAAGCTTATGCCCAAATAAATTTGTTAGTCTCTAAGGTGCCACAAAGACTCCTCGTTATATGAGCTGCAAATTGTTTCCAATAGAAAACTAGGTGAGTGGGTTCAAGCGTTGAAAAAGTGGATTGGAATCAATTCAGACAATAGTCAGTATTTTGCAGTTACTCACAACCTGTGCAACCTTACTGAAGTCAGTGAGTTTCACAGCGTGCAAATTAATGTGGTATTTGGCCCCTAAAATACAGTACTTGGAGATTTGTGACTTTTCCTTAGCTCCTGTCCTCCTGTGGCTCAGGATATTGCATTATCCTTTTTATTCTCTGTGTCATTTATGGAAGATATTTTATCTAATTTGCCTATCTGTGATATTTCTAAGGTGCCTGACACCTGGGAATAGAACAGCCAAGGTACTGTATAAGCAGATCTGATTTACATAGCAGTGCATCTGTCACCCTATCATCTTGTTAGAACTGACATGTCAAAATTACTGTTAATCATGTAGAGATGGCATTGTTAGAAATAGATCAAATTACTGGACTAAGATAGTAGATTCATGTCCAGATTCTACTCTTAATTACACGTGTACAACCTCATTATTTTTAATAGCATTTCAGAGTTTTCCCAAGGTTATACTGCATTGTTTGGTAAGGAGGAGAGGAAGCTGGGCACTATAGTGTAAAAGGATTAGATGATTTCTCAGCAGTTGCCAGCCTTAAATAATGGTGTCATCAGAAAACATAAACCCTGACTTTCTTCTGTTCTATGTTTAGTTGAGGACCCTCTTTGCAACTTCCACCCTTCAAACTTCCTTGGGATCTCAGAGGTGGAAATGAGAGGTTCAGAGGATGTTGCAGCTGGAACAGTATTACAGCGATTGATCCAGGAGCAGCTGAGGTATGGCAATCCAAATGAGAACATGAATCTGCTGGCAATTCAGCACCAGGCCACAGGGAGCGCAGGACCATCCAACAGCACTACAAGCACACTTTCTTCCACAGAAAACCTCACACAAGAAGACCCACAAATGCTCCAGCAGTCAGCACGCCAGGAACCTCAGGGGCAAGAACATCAGGTGGACAATACTGTGATGGAGAAACAGTCCAGGGCCACACAGCCTCATCAGAACAATGAAGAACTACCAACTTATGAGGAGGCGAAGGCTCAGTCCCAGTTTTTTAGGGGCCAGCAGCCAGGTGCTGTTGGCCCAAGTTTTTACATTGCTGGAGTGTCAAGTCAGAAATCGAGAACAGAAGGGAGACCAACTGTGAATCGGGCCAACAGTGGGCAGGCTCATAAAGATGAAGCACTTAAAGAACTTAAGCAGGGTCATGTCCGATCTCTAAGCGAGAGGATAATGCAGCTGTCTTTGGAGAGAAATGGTGCTAAGCAACACCCTCCTACCTCAGGGAGCAACAAAGGCTTCAAAACTGGAGGACCCCCACCCACTCAGCCTTCTGGCAAAGGAATGGATCCCAGAGGTCCCCCGCCCGAGTACCCCTACAAAGCCAAGCAGGTGGTGTCACCAGTCAGCAAGACTCAGGAACATGGGTTGTTTTATAATGACCAGCACTCGGGAATGATGCAGATTCTCAAACCCTCCTACCCTGCTCCTCTGCCAGCAAGAACGGAAGGAGCAGTTGTCAGATACCAGCCTCCCCCGGAATATGGTGTGACAAGGTAATTCTAGCTCCTGGCCTTTGACATCCTTGCTTTTGTAAATACTCTTGGCTTTGAACTTTTTTTTAAATTGACGTTGTTGATGCTTTTAAGCAAACAGGCCTACTATTCTCTTAATCTGGCTTCTTAGCTTTGAGGGTGAACTCCATCAGCTCCATAATGCTAGAAAGCCAAGTGGGTTCATCTGTGGGCATATTTTCCCGTTAAACAACTTGAACCAAGGAATCAAATTGCAGCAGACTTTCCCACAGACTTAGAAATATGCTGTGTAGGTCATAAATAATTGTTTTCTGAAGGGATAAGTGAAAGTACAGTTGAACAAGCCCTGATCCTGTGCCCATTGACATCAATGGAATAACTCCAGTTGGCTTGTGCGGGTTCTGGTCCTATATAAACAAATATGGGTCTGATTCCCATTACACTAGGGCCATTTTACACCACTAGCAGGGCAAAAGAGCCTTAAAATGGATGTAAATATAATTTACTCCCATTTCAAGGCCCTTTACACTGGAAGAATGGTATAAAGTGGCCTTAGTGTAAATGGGAATCAGGCCCCATGATTATAACACTGATGATATATTTAAATATAGTGGATTATATTCTACTCTCAGTTACAGCAGCATAAATCTGGATTAACTCCACTGAAGTCAATGGAGTTACTCTGGATTTGCACTGCTGTAACTGAGAGCAGAATTGGGTCCAATATTCTGATCACCTCTGAGCTCTAAAGTTCTTCAAAAATGAATATTGTATTTAGAAGTTCTTTAGTATCTTAATTCCTATTAATTTCACTTTACGCATAAACCTAAAAGTATCTGAATATATTTATACAATTGAATTATAGTAGAAAAAACATCAATTAGGTATGCAATTCTTCATCATTAATCTAATACCAACCTGTACAGATGTTCCCATTTTAATGTAGGTTATTCGAAGCAGCAAAGCTATAGGTCACCACCATAGGTAGTTAGAGGTGCCGTAAACTTTCTAACACTTACTGTGATTCAGCTTCTAAATTAAAGGACATAATGCTACCTTTGTAAAACCCTATTTGTCAATTGTTTGTAGTTCACAAGTAAGAAAAAAAAATGCTTTGGGCTGAGATTTGGCCTAAAATTTTTTTAGTCCAGGAGTGTTAAAAAAATGAAATAGGGTGTTGGTTCTTTTTAAATGAGAGTGTGAACCCCCCCGCCCCCCCCCAAAAACAAACAAAAAAACAAAACAAAACATAAAGCCACGCTCTGCAAGGTAATGAGTTATCTGCTTATTTCAGGCTGTCCTCATTGGGTGTGAATTTCACTCAAAGAGTGAAATGCTGTCTTGTGCAAAGGGCCCTATGTGCCTCTTATGTTCCACTTAAATCCTCACAAGTAGGCTTATGTGGCACATAGTCCCTTGTGCTGACCTTCTGCACAGGGGTGAGTTTCCCTCAAAGTGCATAACTAGTCATCTTAAAATGTTACCTTTTGTGGACTGACTCCTGAGAGCTAGTGGAAACCAGTTCAGCATCATAGCTCCCACTGAATTCTCATGCTCCTGTCTGAAGGTGGAGTTTGGCCTCGAGTATGCCTTAAAGAATGAGGCTTCCACCATTCCTTAGGGAATTATTCCATAGTCCAATGGACCGCACTGTTAGGACATTTTTCCTGATATGTATAATCTCTGTTTCACCACATGACTCTTAGCAATTCCTCCTTGGTCTCCCTGAACAACATCTCTCCTTCCTCCTCGGATCTGGAGGACTTTAAAAATCCACATATTTGGTGGTGTGTTAATATTTTTCATGTTAAAAGTGGTCTAATTAGATATTTATTGGCCCATAAATCCTTGAAGCTCCTTTGACTTTAACTCCCAATGCAGAGTTCCTCTTCTTTCCTCAGCATTGGTCCATGGTGAAGCTGGAATACGGTCTGAATTTCCAGGCCCAGCTCCTCATTTCTGATCATTTTTTTGAAAGCATAAATCAGAACATGAATATTTCATTATTGTGAATGTCTGAAATAGTGTAGGTAACTTGTTTGCTTGGAAAATGAGGGCTGGTAAAGATGATTGCTCATTCAAATAGTGCAATGGTTGTACAAATTGGTTAAATAAAATCTGATCCTGCCAGGCGGGGATGTCCAGAATCAGGACCTTGCCACTTTATTTGCAAGCATGAGCCTGCACTGGTGGCCTGTCGGCCTTCCCTTAGGCATGTTTAGTCTTGGGAACATTATTTGAATTCCACCAGCTAAACATGTGTTTTGAATACCAGCATTAGCTCTCCAGAGTTTGTATAATTTTTCAGCTGAAAATTATGCTCATAAGAGCCAAGTGAAAATCCCTGTTTATGATAAGAAACAGCTATATGAGAATGGGAAATACAAGATAATGGGGTCACGTTCAGGTTATAGTCTCAGGAAGCGTAACAGGATTCCAGCTGTGATTCATTATGTTAACAAACACTGCAGACACCAAATGGATTAATCTCTGCATAAAAGGGTGATGGCTTGATTTTTATAGCTCATGAAAAATGCTGATTCAATAACCAAGGAGCTTGTTCTGCTGAGTCTCTTTAAATATTCCTTGGGCAAGGCCCTGTGTACTAAGCAGCAGAGCTTACTCCAGCGTATGTGGCAGAGCTTCATTGAATTCTGTGTCAAAATGGGAATGATAGAGTGAGGTTAATTGATTGTGAAATTGTTTGGGCCCAGTTTGTGAACTCCTTATTGCTCATCGGTGAGCAGGAACTCTTACAAGTAGTCCCATTGACTTCAATGAGACTGCTCATTTAAGAATGGCCATACTGGGTCAGACCAATGGTCCATCTAAACCAGTCTTCCAACAGTGGCAAATGCCACATATTTCAGAGGGAATTAATAGAACAGGGCAATTATCAAATGATCCATTGTTCCCTGTTGTCCAGTCCCAGCATCTGGCAGTCAGAGACGTAGGGACACCCAGAGGCTGGGGTTGTGTACCTGACCATCTTGGCTAAGAGCCATTCATGGACCTATCCTCATTAACTTATCTAGTTCTTTTTTGAACCCAGTTATACTTTTGGCCGTCACTACATCCCTTGCTAACAAGTTCTACTGGTTGATGGTGCGTTTTGTGAAGAAATACGTCCTTATGTTTGTTTTAAACCTGCTGTCTATTAATTTCATTGGGTGACCCCTTGTTCTTGTGTTGCGTGAAGGGGTAGATAAATAACACTTCTCTATTCCCTTTCTCCACACCATTCATTTTATAGACCTCTATCGTATCCCCTCTTAGTCATCTCTTTTCTAAGATGAACAGTCCCAGTCTTTTTAACCTCACCTCGTATGGAAACTCTTCCATACCCCTGATCGTTAATTGGTGCCCTTCTCTGTACCTTTTCCAATTCTAATATAACTTTTTTTAAGATGGGGAAACCAGAAGTGCACACAATATTTAAGGTGTGAGCACACCATCGATTTATATAGTGGTATTATGATATTTTCTGTCTTACTATCTGTCCTTTTTCCAATGGTTCCTAACATTCTGTTAGCTTTTTTGACTGATGCTGCAGATGTTTTCTGGTTCTGTCTAGATGATATCTGAGCTTTTCTGGGGTTTATTTTCTGTGTGCATATTCCTACCGGCAATGTTTAACCAGTCACCATCGCTGTCACTGGCGACAATTGCTCAGGAACAGTTTGAACTACTTTATTCTTGTATCTGGATTTGTTACAGTTTATTTGTTTTTACACATGGACTGTGTATGTCATTCTTTCTGGTACTTCTGATACAGCTCCCCTTTGAAATGACAATTTATGGTCTGTTTGGCAACAGGAGAAACGTTCAAAATGAGGATTCAGCCTTTGGCTAATGTGGCACTGATTTGGTAAACGTCACTCTGACTTTGGGCCATTTTATCTTCCATGTCTTTTGCTACAGTCTTCACTGACACAGTGATATCCCACAGCACAGGATTATGTAAGATCAGCCTCTGTCAGCAAATGGCTGGGCATCTCTAACCACACACCAAATAGCTCCTCAAACCATCATCCAGATTTGTTCCAAATTGGCTTGGCTTCTTTAGTTGTGCCACATGCACACTTGTGAGCTTGGCAGGCTGCTGATTCCACTTACGAATCTGGAAATGTTCTGCCAGGATAAAAAGTTTCAGTGCCAAATGCCTTTGTAAAGTGGCTGCAGTCTTTCTATAGCTCATCTCTGTCACTGTGAATGTATGAAATGCTATGTGCACAGAGAACAGGAGTACTTGTGGCACCTTAGAGACTAACAAATTTATTTGAGCATAAGCTTTCGTGGGCTACAGCCCACTTCATCGGATGCATAGAATGGACATACAGTAAGAAGATATTTATACATACAGAGAACATGAAAAGGTGGAAGTACCCATAGGTTTTACTTCCCACAGGTCTCAGAAGGGAATGCTACCTTTTTGTTTTGCTGCACCATAATCATCAACAAACTGCTGTAGTCATTCAATGCATGATTATCAGTCCTCACAGGATTCATCATAGGGAATTGTTTTGTTTCTAGGCCCACAATGATCTTGATTAAAATAAAGCATCAGACAATTGCTCCTCACCCCAATTTGTTCATTGTTTAAAGAGTGTTAGTGTAGGTTAATTATCTAGACATCCCATCCATGTCACTAATTTGTGGCATCAGAAGCTGCAGTGGAGGACAATCATGAACAAACTTGATTAACAGCAAAAAAAAAAAGAAAAAAAAAGTACAGAAAAGCATCCTCTAACTTGTTACATCTAAACTAGGGTTGTCGATTAATCACAGTTAACTCACCTGATTAATTCAAAAAAATTAATCATGATTAAAAAAATTAATCGCGATTAATCTCAGTTTTAATTGCACTGTTAAACAATAGAATACCAATTGAAATTTATTAAATACTTCCATGATAAAGAGTTTTCACTACAGTACTTGTATGAGGTGAATTGAAAAATACTATTTCTTTTGTTTATCATTTTACAGTGCGAATTTTGTAATAAAAATAATAGTATAAAGTGAGCACTGTACACTTTGTTGCAGTTTAAATCAATGCAACTTACAAATATAGAATTTTTTGTTGTTGTTACATATCTGTACTCAAAACAATGTAAAACTTTAGTGCGTACAGTCCACCCAGTCCTACTTGTTCAGCCAATTGCTCAGACAAACAAGTTTGTTTACATTTACGGGAGATAATGCTGCCCACTTCTTATTTACAGTGTCACCTGAAAATGAAAACAGGCGTTCGCATGGCACTTTTGTAGCCAGCATTGCAAGGTATTTATGTGCCAGATACACTAAACATTCGTAGGCCCCTTCATGCTTCGGCCACCATTCCAGAGGACATGCTTCCATGCTGATGACGCTTATAAAAAAAAGAATGTGTTAATTAAATTTGTGACTCAACTCTTTGTGGGAGAGTTGAAGGTCTCCTGCTCTGTTATACGTGCATTCTGACATATATTTCATGTTATAGCAGTCTTGGATGATGCCCCAGCACATAGTATTCGTTTTAAGAACACTTTCACTGCAGATTTGACAAAACGCAAAGAAGTTGCCAGTATGAAATTTCTAAAGATAGCTATAGCACTCTACTGAAGGTTTAGGAATCTGAAGTGCCTTCCAAAATCTGAGAGGGATGAGGTGTGGAGCATGCTGTCAGACGTCTTAAAAGAGCAACACTCTGATGCGAAAACTACGGAACCTGAACCACCACCCCCCCCCCCCCCCCAAAAAAAAAATCAACCTTCTGCTGGTGGCATCTGACTCAGATGATGGAAAAAAAAACATGTTTCCATCCGCACTGCTTTGGATCGTTATCGAGCAGAACCTGTCATCAGCATGGACGCATGTCTTCTGGAATGGTGGTTGAAGCATGAAGGGGCATATGAATCTTTAGTGCATCTGGCACGTAAATATCTTGTGATGCCGGCTACAACAGTGCCATGTGAACGCCTGTTGTCACTTTCAGGTGACATTGTAAACAAGAAGCGGGCAGCATTATCCCCTGCAAATGTAAATAAACTTGTTTCTATGAGTGATTGGCTGAACAAGAAATAGGACTGAGTGGACTTGTAAGTTTTACATTTGTTTTATTTTTGAATGTAGTTATTTTTTGTACATAATTCTACATTTGTAAGTTCAACTTTCATGCTAAAGAGATTGCTCTACAGTACTTATATTAGATGAATTGAAAAATACTATTTCTTTTGTTTTTTACAGTGCAAATATTTGTAATAAAAATAAATATAAAATGAGCACTGTATACTTTGTATTCTGTGTTGTAATTGAAATCAAGATATTTGAAAATGTAGAAAACATCCAAAAATATTTAAATAAATAGTATTCTGTTATTAACAGCGTGATTAATTTTTTTAATCCTTTGACAGCTCTAGTATTTATTTCATTTAAAATATCCATATCCAGATAAGATCCTGGGGCTCTGTAGCAGACCCCAACCATTATCCAAGTGGAGCTTCTGTTACCTTTCTTCCCCAATTGATTTTGACCCAGATTCCATTTTATCCATTCCATCACTTCCAGTTTCTTTACAGTCTACCTCATCATTAATATACAATGCTGCTCCATCACCTTTACCTTTATTTCTGTCTTTCCTGAACAGCACATACCCTTCAATACCTGTAGTCCAGTCATGATGACTATTCCACCATGTTTCCAGTATCTCTATAATATCTGGTTTCACTTTCTGCACCAATAGTTCTAGTTCTTCTGTTTTGTTACTCAGGCGCCTTGCAATGGTGTACGGACATCTTAGTTGTTGCTGCTTGGCTTCAGTCAGATTTCTCGCCCGATTAGGTACAGTCATTTTACTGCCAGTATCACATACCTGTTATTGGCAGTGGTATTGGCACATCTTTCCTCTTGATGTCCACTTTCCTACCCTCTGTTGTTCCTTTCTCCATTACTGTATCCTCTTTCACGTGATTTTCCTTCTGCTCAAATATTGGAATCAAACATTGAGATTATATGAGCACCTCCCAACTGTCTCTCATGAATTCGTAGTTTAAAGCTCTTCAGCGGTGCCAACCTCCGTCCCAGAAGTCTGTTTCCCTCCCTGCTCAGGTTGAATCCATCCCATGAGAACAGTCCTCTGTTGGTGAATGCCTCCCAGTGGTCTACCACCTCAAAGCCCTCTTCACAGCACTGATGTGCAAGTCATCTGTCGATCATCATAATCTTGCCTGGTCTCTGCTCTCCTCCTCCAGGTATAGGTAGAATCCCACTGAAGATCACGTATCAGAGGGGTAGCCGTGTTCGTCTGTATCCACAAAAACAACGAGGAGTCCGGTGGCACCTTAAAGACTAACAGATTTATTTGGGCAAAAGCTTATGCCCAAATAAATCTGTTAGTCTTTAAGGTGCCACCGAACTCCTCATTGTTTTTACTGAAGATCACCTGAGCTTTCATTTCTTTAAGCGTCTTCCTTGGCCTGGTGTAGTCTTCCTTGATGCACACTAATGAGAATCTAGCAGTATTCTTTGTCCCCATGTGAAGAATAATCAGTGGATTCTTGCCTGCTCCCATTAGGATTCTGTTCAGCCTTAGGTCCACATTCCATATATTAGCTCCGGGCAGACAGCACACCCTTCTATTCTCCAGATCAGCTCTGGTGACAGGCCTTTCTGTTCTTCTTAGTAGGAAGTCCCCAGTTACATAGACCTGCCTCTTCCTGGTGTTTGGGAAGGCTCAGCCTCCCCCAGCCTATGATAACGACCACCCATGCCTCTTCCCCTCTTCCTGTAGGACTAGCCACTCTTCTCTTCTTCCTTGCTCTTCCATCTTCTATTATTGCTTCTCCCTTTCATTTTCCAACAGCCTATTCCTCAGCTCTATTTCTCCTTCGCTAGCCGGTCTTTTCTTCTGCCATGTTCTCATAGTCACACGCTTCCACTGGCCACTTTTTTCATCCACAGTTCTCTGATCTGCAAGTCTTGAGGTTTCCCTTTAGCCTTCTCTCTCTGTCATCTGCTCAAATCCCCTTAGAAACTCAACCATAGTTTGCATCTCCAAACCTCTGGCCTTCTCTTCCTTTGGGTCTATCAGGCGGCACTTCATACGAACGAAGCACCTTTCAAGTACCCTCTCCAGAAGATTGTACATCCTGCAGCTTCCACATCTAGTCACCTTCATTCTGTGGGTCACTACCACTGCTGCTTCTGTAGCTGTCATAGCCTTCCCTCCTAAATGCCTGTCAAAAAGGAAAAACAAACAAACAAACTATAAAACTATCCTGACAACACTAGAAAAGTGCAATCACTAGGGAAACAGTTATAATGGAAAAAAGTGAGAGCAAAGCTGGTTGAAAAATGATTTCAAAATTACGAAGTGTTCCAAGTGGACCTATTTTTCATAATCTTTTAAACTGAAAAATTAATCAAATTTTTATCAAAATCATTACTGAAATTTTTCATTCCCAAAAGCAGTGTTTTATTACTTTGTGCAAAATTTTTCATTTACCAAAAAACCAGGTTTTCAGTAAAAAAAAAAAATGCCACTGAGTTCTAAAACAATTTTGACAAAAGCGTTTTAAAAAATTGATAAAAACATCACTGGAAATTTTGCAAAATTTCGGAAAATGCCTATAATTTTGATAATTTTTCTTGAAGAGTCATTTTAAAAAATAGGCAATTTTGTGATGAAAAACCTTTTACACAGGAAATTTCAGCCAGCTCTAATACAGAGTAAAACCATCATCTAAAAGAATAAAGGAAAATCATTGGCATTTATGTGCCCTGTTAGTCCAAGGGAGCTCAACTCTGTTGACTCTCTGGACAGAGGGCAAGCTTGGTTCATTTATTTATTCATTCAGGCATTAACTTGAGGGGTTGGATATGAACTGTATTTAACCTCATCAGGGAATCTTATTTTTTCTAACTGCCAGTTTGCTTTTTGGATTGTTGTGTTATATGTATTGTACATGCATCCAGAGGTTTAACAGTGGGTTCAGTTTAAAAAAACTTCAAAGGAAATCTGGGATAAATGGGACTTGTAAACAGTAAAGAACAAACTGTTCATCAGTAATTCATTATGTTTACCAGCCACACATCAAAAGAAGCGACATGAATTGTACAAGTTCAAGATGAAAAATAGTTATGAGAACATCCAATACACTCTGGCCTGTGCAGAATCTATGGCCTGATTCTGCTCTCACATGGATGTAAATCAGGAGTAACTTGGGGTGAATAACTTGAAAATCAGGAATGACTGAATTAACTGGGCCTGCTTCTTCCCTCACTTCTCAATGTAAATCTAGACTGGCTGAAGCCTACGGAAAAGTGCAAAACGAATACGAGGTTAGAAATCCCCAATCAGGACAATCAGGGCTTAACCAGTATAGTTAAAGTAGGTACAGCTCACCTAGTTTGGATACAGGTATATCAGTATATAGGTGCTTTATACAAGTGTAGCTATTCCTGTACAGGAAGGGGAATTAACTATACTGGTATAAGTCTCCTTTATGCTAGTATAACGGTGTCTACATTAGGCTTTTACCAGGATAACTATTTGGGTAAAATAAACACTAATTGAAATAATTATATTGATAAAACTATTAAGTGTTAGAATAGGCCTCACATAAACTAGTAATGTTCCATTTACTAGGTTGCATTTGGAAATATCTGACATGCTCATAATTGTATGTGACATTTCATTGCTCAACCCAGTTTATAATATTGGTCATACTATTTTTATATCGTTAACTTTTGAAACAAAAAGAAATTTCAGTTCCCTGATGAGGACAGGATACTGGCGGTTTCATATGAGGTTTTACAAAGTCGAGTGTGATGAAGAAAAGGGCAGTAACAAAATGGCCTCAGTATATCTCAGGGGCGATACAGTCTAACATCTGACGGCCACACCGTTCAGTTCACAATAAAAAACTGGTTGACCAGGTATAGGTCCAACCTCAAACACTATTGCAAAGGAATGAATAAATGGGGCCCTTGAAAGGCCTCCCCCACAGCACGTGTGTCCGCATGCACAGTCCTTTCCTCTCTCTGATTTTGGTGGTGATAAGGAGACAGATGTGGCAGAGCAGCATAACATTCCAAGCAGTATCACCTGTGATACTGACCCTTCCACATAAGGGAGCACTGCGCAGCCTAAGCAAGATTCATCATGTTACTTCCCATTATAATCAATACTGAGAACAGTGTTGCTGTAACTTCCCATCCCTTATGACATCATCACTGGTATAGCCGTGTAGGAGAATTCCCAGTTCCAGACAGCGTTCCATTCAGTTAACAGTGGCTTTGCGTGTGATAGCTTCCCTTATTTCTTTTCCCCTTGATGCTCTGTGACCTCGCTTTAGCATCAAACATTATATGGCATAGGTGGGATGTGGCATGTAGTGTGAGAAGGCCAGGAGGAGGGGGGTTCTGCCAGCAACATTGAAGTGAAACTATATGGCTATTGAAGCGAAACATAGTATAACAATTGCAGCAGATCTGTCTCCTGATGTATTTGGTTCAAGCTCTTTCCGGGCACTCACCTGCTTTCTTGTGCCAACTTAATCATTAGTGAATTAGCAAATAAGTTTTAAAAAATTCACTAATGCGATGATGTACTCAGCACACAAAGTAGCCTCATGAGCATTTACTGGTTAAGTCTGCCCTGCTGCCCATTCCCATCCCGCCTGTGTAATGGCACCTTTGCTGCTTCAGGGCATTTCCTATTTCAACGAGGTTCTGTCCATGAAGGCATAAGCTAAGATACCTGTGAATTGCCAATAGGCCACCTGCCTAGCCATTGTTATTAGGCTGTGGTGAGCTCTTTAGTACTTGGACCTTTGCTTTTAGGCAGGATTTTCAAAAGCATTCAGTGTTGGTCTAACTCTGCACCCATGGAAGTCAATGGGATGTTGATTCCAGTGGGAACAGAATTAGCCAATGCTAAGTGCTTTTGAAAATCTCATCTTTCCCTCCTTGTGAAGCACCATACACTGTGAAAACAACATTGATCACATGTGTTGTGTATTTAGCAAAAAATATGGTGTATACATAATAGTATTAATAGATTTTAAGGCCAAAAGGGATAATCATGACCTCCTGCATAACACAGGATGCAGAAATTCACCCAGTGATTCCTGCGTCAACTCCAATAACTTGTAGTTATCTGAGAACTTATCTTTCAGGAAAAGTAGCCTTGATACGGCTGCAGATGATGGAGAATGGGTAATTGGAGAGGAATGTTGATCCAGTGGTTAGGATGCTAACCTGGGACTTTGGAAACCCAGATTTGATTCCTTGTTCCATCACAGACTTCCTGTGTGACATTGGGCAAGTCACTTAGCCTCTCTGTGTGTCAGTTCCCTATCTGTAAAATGGGGATAATAGCACTTCTTTATCACACGGTTTGTGGTGAGGATAAATACACTAAAGATTGTGAGGCAGTCAGATACTATGGAGATGGGGACATAAAAGTAGCTAAGATAGAATTACCCTCACTGTATGGAGGGCTGGTTAGGGGAGGGGGGAATGGCCCCCCGCCCCCATCTGCCCCCCTCACTTCTCTCCCCCCTGACGCCCCCCCTCCCGCCCCTGGACCTCTTCCCCATCCAACCACCCCTTCTTCCTGACTGCCCCCGGAACTTCTGTCCCTGATTCCCCCCCACCGCCCCATCTCCTTCCTGACTCCCCTCCCACCCCCCGGGACACCTGCCCCATCCAGCCACTCCTTCTCCCTGTACCCTGACTGCTCCCGGAACCTCTGCCCCTGACTGCCCCCCCCCATCCAACGCCCCCCCCTCCTGACTGCCCCCCAGGACTCCTGCCCCCATTCAACCCCCCTGTTCCCCGCCTTATGACGATCCCGACCCTATCCACACCCCCACTCCCTGACCACCCCCCGAACTCCCCTGCCCTCTATCTAACCCCCCTGCTCCCTGCCCTCTTACCGCACTGCCTGGAGCACCGGTGGCTGGCAGCGCTACAGCTGCGCTGCCTGGCTGGAGCCAACTATGCACCGTGCAGCACAGAGCACCGGGTCAGGGCGGGCTCTGCAGCTGCGCTGCCCCAGGAGCTTGCAGCCCCGCCGCCCAGAGCATTGCGCTGGCGGCGCAGGGAGCTGAGGCTGCGGGGGAAGGGGAACAGCGGGGGAGGGGACGGGGGCGAGCCTCCAGGGCCAGGAGCTCAGGGGCTGGGCAGGAGGGTCCCGTGGGCTGGACGTGGCCCGCGGGCAGTAGTTTGCCCACCTCTGATCTAAACCATGATCAAGTCATCTCTTTGTTTTCAGTAAGATCAATAGATAGATTAATGCATCTGAATATAACTCACCTATTCATACAATCATTATGAGGATCTTTTGTAAAATGACTTTGATGATTTGAAATAATTGATCAGGGTTGTCCAGCCAGCCGTTTTGCAGCAGTCTGTCCTTTGCTAGGCTAAAGCTATTCAGGAACATCACATTGCTCGCTTCACTTCCTCCCATCTTCTGATTCAGCCTATCAGAATTCTACTCACTGACTCCAGGCAGGTAATGGTTGAAGGATGAGGAATATATTGTTAGCATCCATCAGCCAGTACTCCTGAATTAGCATCCATCAGCCAGTACTCCTGAATTTTGTTGGTGTCTGAAGTCTGTGACACTAGTTGTGCAAAAGCAGGTTTCGGAGTAGCAGCCGTGTTAGTCTGTATGCATCCAATGAAGTGAGCTGTAGCTCACGAAAGCTTATGCTCAAATAAATTGGTTAGTCTCTAAGGTGCCACTAGTACTCCTTTTCTTTAAGCAAAAGCAGGATACCCAGTGCTTTCGGATAAATGCCTTTTTATCATTTTAGAGATCCAGATAAATATATAAATCATTGTCAATCACGTGTGAGTAGATGCTTTACCTGGAGTACTGTTGTGATTTATATTATGGTAATACTTATAAATCAGGGTCCCATTGCTAGGTGCTGAACAAACTTGTAGTAAAAAGATATGCCTTATCCCAAAGCCCCTACAATCTAGATGGCTGGTATATTTTCAGGGCAGTTTTTCTGGGCTGATATAATTCTTTTCCCGTATTTGCTTTTATTTAGCCGACAATGTCAACCTGCTTTTCCATCGGTGCCGGTACAGCAGCACAGTCCAATGTCCTCCCAGGCCTCCTCCATTACTGGCCCACTGCACTCAGCAACCTTGCCACAGCTCCCATCAGCTGTAACTGCCCAGCCTTCACCTGCGACTGCACCAAGCCAGCAGCTCACGCCTGATGCATATGCCATTGTGGAGCGAGCGCAGCAAATGGTGGAGATGCTGTCGGAGGAGAATCATGTTCTGCGGCAGGAGCTGGAGGGATACTACGAGAAAGCAGACAAACTTCAGAAGGTACGTGGAATGTTCTCACAGGGTATAAAAGAGGCAAGCACCCATTATAGTGTGTCTAAAGTGTGTCTATTACCCTCCTGGGCACGGGCAGTGATCTAAGTAATCCTTCCTAACATGAGGCACTCAAACTGCCTGACACAGCCTGTGGTTCCTATTGTTGCCATGTGGGCCCTCTGTAAGTCCTTGCCAGTCATTGGATGGACTGTGATTCCAATACAGTAGGCTGTGCAGACTCCTTTGCCATGAAGATGTTACTCAGAAGGCGTGCTGTTTTTTCTTTTCTTGGGAGCATCTACTTCTTCAACTTTTTTATGCCTGCCTTAGGGAAACTTCCTTCAGTAGGCTCCTTTCTGGAGTGCAGCGTCTGAATACATGGCATTTTCAAGCTAGCACCTTTGTAGAGGTGTAGCGTAATCAGAAACATTTTGTACATACCTGAATATGTTTAGTGATCAAAACAAAATCTGTCCTGGTTGGTCTTGCTCATTTTAATAGATTTGCATTAGTCCTTCTTTTATCATAAGAAACAAACACACCAGTACTGTGGGTTGACTGATGTTTGGGACTTTGATAATAAATCTTTTCTGAGGAGTTGTTTTTAAATTTAATAATAAAAAAAAGCAACACTTCAGAGCCCAGTTTTAAAACATGGGCACCAAAAGTTAGGTGCCTAAATCCATTTTTAAGGCCTCTACATAGGTGACCTGATTTTCAGAGTTGCTTCCTTTGACCTCATTACATACCCAATCTAATGGGACCCACACTGTGTAAAATAATTATTTAAAGATTCTGTTCATATTTCCGTCACTGTGCCTATTTGTCTAGCTAACTGTCTAAAGCAACAAAAGAAGAAAATGGAGAAAAAGAAAATCGAGCAAGAAGATGATACTTAAAAAAAGAGACCTACTGCCAAAGAGTGGGCACTGCTGTCTGTCTCCTGTCCAAGCTAACAGTGGATTGCTTAACTCAGTGCTAGAACTCTTAGGGTCTGTTTTTAGAAAGTGGAGTCTGTACATGTTAGGGCATAAACAATGATGTACCTACCTTGTGTTCAAGCCCAGGATCGCCTATGGGTTGCCGTGACTTCACTGCTGTTTTAACCTGAGTATTCTAATGTGGATTAGCAAACCCAAGTTAAGAACACACCTTTTTTTGCAGTATAGACATACCCTAAGTATAGGAAATACTGCAAATATAATCGTAACGTTACCTACGTGCAAAGGAAAATGCTGTGAAGATTTTATACCACTGCACAATCAACAGGACTTTTGTATATCCACTTTGAGCTTCATGGGCCAGATTTTTAGAGAGTTGAGGCCAGAGGTCCAACCCCATACTGAATTTTGTGTAAAGAGTTGTAAAGGTTTTAATGGTGTCCTCTGTATGGCCTTCCTGGACAAAAAATATTCTTTGAATAGGTTGGATTCCAGATGTTGGTTTTACAAAGGCTGCTTTCTTTTATAAAATATATTTGAGTGTGATGCACAAAAAATGTATTAATTGAAGAGTCTTACCACTTTACACTGGTTAGTAATTGCATTCTATTTCTCTTTTTGGTGCTCTGGAAGTTTGTGGCATTAGGCCTTGACACAGGAAAGCACATGCTTAAGTCCCATGGAACTAATTACGTGCTTAAATTTAAACACATGTATAAGTGCTTTCCTGAATAGGGACGCTTCCCTGAATCAAGGCCTTTATTGGTCAGTCATTTAAAAGGGCTCCATTTTCTTACCTGCTTTGATGTGATGGACGTCCGAGAGTGCTAAAGGAGTTGGCGGATGTGATTGCAGAGCCATTGGCCATTATCTTTGAAAATTCATGGCGATCAGGGGAGATCCCGGACGACTGGAAAATGGCTAATGTAGTTCCCATCTTTAAAAAAAGGGAAGAAGGAGGATCCGGAGAACTACAGGCCAGTCAGCCTCACCTCAGTCCCTGGAAAAATCATGGAGCAGGTCCTCAAGGAATCAATTCTGAAGCACTTAGAGGAGAGGAAAGTGATCAGGAACAGTCAGCATGGATTCACCAAGGGCAAGTCATGCCTGACTAATCTAATTGCCTTCTATGATGAGATAACTGGCTCTGTGGATGAGGGGAAAGCAGTGGATGTGTTATTCCTTGACTTGAGCAAAGCTTTTGACATGGTCTCCCACAGTATTCTTGCCAGCAAGTTAAAGAAGTATGGGCTGGATGAATGGACTATAAGGTGGATAGAAAGCTGGCTAGATTGCTGGGCTCAATAGGTAGTGATCAATGGCTCCATGTCTAGTTGGCAGCCGGTATCAAGCTGAGTGCCCCAAGGGTCGGTCCTGGGGCCGGTTTTGTTCAATATCTTCGTTAATGATGAGGATGATGTGGATTGCACCCTCAGCAAGTTTGCAGATGACACTAAACTGGGAGGAGAGGTAGATACACTGGAGGGTAGGGATAGGATACAGAGGGACCTAGACAAATCAGAGGATTGGGCTAAAAGAAGTCTGATGAGGTTCAACAAGGACAAGTGCAGAGTCCTGCACTTAGGATGGAAGAATCCCATGCACCGCTACAGACAAGGGACTGAATGGTTAGGCAGCAATTCTGCAGAAAAGGACCTGGGGTTACAGTGGATCAGAAGCTGGATATGAGTCAACAGTGTGCCCTTGTTGCCAAGAAGGCCAGTGGCATTTTGGGATGTATAAGTAGGGGCATTGCCAGCAGATGGAGGGACGTGATCATTCCCCTCTATTCGACATTCGTGAGGCCGCATCTGGAGTACTGTGTCCAGTTTTGGGCCCCAAACTACAAGAAGGATGTGGAAAAATTGGAAAGTGTCCAACGGAGGGCAACAAAAATGATTAGGGGACTGGAACACATGACTTATGAGGAGAGGCTGAGGGAACTGGGATTGTTTAGTTTGCAGAAGAGAAGAATGAGGGGGGATTTGATAGCTGCTTTCAACTACCTGAAAGGGGGTTCCAAAGAGGATGGATCGAGACTGTTCTCAGTGGTAGCAGATGACAGAACAAGGAGTAATGGTCTCAAGTTGCGGTGGGGGAGGTTTAGGTTGGATATTAGGAAAAACTTTTTCACTAGGTGGGTGGTGAAGCACTGGAATGCGTTACCTAGGGAGGTGGTGGAATCTCCTTCCTTTGAAGTTTTTAAGGTCAGGCTTGATAAAGCCCTGGCTGGGATGATTTAGTTGGGGATTGGTCCTGCTTTGAGCTGGGGGTTGGACTAGATGACCTCCTGAGGTCCCTTCCCACCCTGATATTCTGTGATTCTATGACAGACAAAGAAGGGTCAAGTCCTTCTCTCTGAGGCTCCTGAGGTTCCTGTTGGACTTTAGTGGGAATTGTGAGTGTTCAGAACCTCTAAAAATAAAGCCACTCATTTGGGTGCCTACCTTAGGCACCTAAATCTGAATTTTTTTGCCTTAACTTCTATGTCTTTGTTTCCTCACCTGTCAAATAATAATTATGTTTACCGGTTTCACCTCAGCGTTGTGTGATTAGTTAAATAATGCATTTGGGACTTGGAAATTGCTCAGTGTTATTGAAAAAAGGCTGTATGTAATTTTTTCTAAGCAAAATGTGTCACTGCGAAATAATTATAATCATAATTAATAATAACAATATCTAGCTTTGATCATACTTTTCATCGGTTGATCTCAAAGCTCTTCACAATCCTCCGTGTATTTGTCCTCACAAGACCCCTGCGAGGTAGGGATGTGTCATTATCCCCATTCTACAGATGGGGAACTGAAGCACAGAGAGGCTAAGTGGCTTGCCCAAGGTCACACTGGAAGTCTGTGGTGGAGCAGGGAAAAAATGTTTGCAATACGAGGGACAGTCTTTCCTCCACTGACATTCAGAACAGAACAGAATAAAAATACTGGGGACTGTGAAAAGCAGACTGTGTTCCTGATGTGTATAGCACAGCTCGTAGTTTGTATGAACAGATTGTCCCTAAGTTCTGTCAAATTCTAGACCATGTTTGAATAGACATTTTGCAATGAGTTACAAGGTGGTGATTAATCCTGGCATTGTTTGAAACATTGTCTCATTCTGACATCTAAAAGAGCTGTTATCTTTTTGATATTTCATTTTTAGCTCACTTGTTCATTGCTTTCTTTTTTTCTTTCTTTCTTTGTTGTTGTTGATACTACCTCTTTGAAGCTTAATGATCAGGTTGGCATGGTTTCAACCAATGTCTCATCATGTAGGTTGTTTGAGTGGGTTGGCATCAGAAGCCATCTGGGGATAGAAAGGATTGGGGATGGGGTGGGAGTTGAAAAGGAAATTGCAGAGCTGCTGAGAAACATGAGAATGATTTACTGGTGTTCCCCTTGTCCCCCTTTATCACTTTAAACAAAAGTAGCTTTGATGGTAGCTCTCCTTTTATCCTGCAGCAAGCCTGCCTCTGGTCGTAGCTGCTGGACCATGTGGAGGGACTTGCGTGGTGGAGTGTGTTTTGGGGGGGAAAAAGATATCTAAAGAGTTAAAGGGCATTGAACAAGGCTTCACTTATATGACTTAACAATATTGATCTATACTAATAAGCTGTTAAACTGCCTGGCTGTGTTAGTAAATTAATTTAATTGCAACGGGAACTTTATGTAACAGGTGGTTTTTAGGCAGGAAAGACTAACATGGGAGAATGGTTGTGGGGATAAAGCATAAGCCCTGGGAATCTGGAGAGGTAGGTTCTCTTTCCACCTCTGCCACAGACTTCCTGTGTAATCTTGGGTAAGTCACTTCATCTCCTGGTGCCTCATCTGGAAAATGGAGATAGCCAGTATAACATGAGATCCCAAAATGATGAGGTGTCTAAGGGGGAGGGGAGTTATGTGATCCAGGGAAATGTTGAGAAGGAGCAGGGAGGTGATATTACCTCTGTATATGGCATTGCTGCGACCACTAGTGGAATGCTATGTCCAGTTCTGGTGTCTGTACTTTAAAAAGGATGTTGAATAATTAGAGAGGGTTCAGAAAATAGACACAGGAATGATCTGAGGTCTGGAAAACCTGCCTTCCTGTGAGAGACTTGGAGAAGCTCGATCTGTTTAGCTTGGTAAATAGAAGGCTAAGAGGTGGCTTCAACATGGTCTATAAGTACTTACCCAGGGAGAAAATTTCTGGTAGTAGAGGCTCATTAATCTGGCAACAAAGACATAACAAGATCCAGTGTCTGGGAGCCGAAGCTAGATACATTCAAACTAGAAATAAGTGCTGATTTTTACACTAATGTAATTAACCAGGGTGTGCTGGACTCTTCATCACTTGAAGTCTTTACATTAAGACAGGATGTCTGTCTAAAAGATCTGCTCTAGTCCAGCCAGAAACGATGGCATGGCTCAGGAGCTGCTGAGTGAAGTTCTATGGCTTGTGTTATGGCAGCAGTCAGGCTAGATGATCATAATGGGCCCTTCTAGCTTTGAAATCTATGCCTACTTTGTAAGGCACTATGATATCTTCAGAGGGAAGGCACTGTTGGGGTGTTATGTATTATTATAGAGTAAAAACCAGCTAATTGAAGCATTGGTTTGATTCTGCAAAACTTGCAAGAACAGGCTTTCTCTTGAGATTTCTAGTAATTGTCATCCCAAGCAAAACAGCTTTTTTTGTTAAATTTTGGTCCAAATTTTGGCTACAGAAGATGAGAAAAAAAGTTGTCCAGATGTTTTTGAACTGCAGTAAAGATTCGGGTTGAATTTTGGACAAAGATTCTCTGGGGTGTTTTATTTTATCCAAGCATGTTTGCCCGTTGCCAGTTGGAAAGTAAACGATTGCTGATAAGTTCTCCAGTCGTAGTGCAGGAAAGAGGGAAAAATAAACTCTCTTCCTGTACAAGGTGGTTTTCTTACAGCAACAAAGTAATGTGGCAAGGTTTATTCGAGTTATTTTGAGTATGCGGTCTCTTGTGCTCAAAGTGCGACTGTTATTTTGGTGTGTCTCAGTTGTGCTAAAGGGAAAGGCCACCTTTTAAAGATGTTATTAGCTGAACAGTAATGCTGCTTCCTGGAGTTCTTGCTTTTTAAAAACAAAATAAAAAGGACACTAATTTGTGGTAGCACTAAGACAGTGTTTCAGATCATACTGTGCTGTTCACTGCCACATTACAAGAAGCCCATTGGATTCTCTGTGTTGTGCAGAATTGGGGGTCACTTGGGAAGCAGTGGACGTTAGGTAGCTTTGTTAATGACCTTTTAAAAATTTTGAGTAGAGATGAGCAGTGAGTGCATGGTAATTGTTAAATGACCATGTAAGCTAGATATTTGATGAGTTTGGAGCCTGATCCAAAGCCCTTGAAGACAATAGGAGATTTTCCATTGATTTCATTAGGCTTTGGATCAAGTCCAGGTTAGTTTCCATTAACATAGAGTGATACCCCTGAGTTTTACCTTCAGTGTTAGGTCTAAATAAACTGAAATCAAAAGTCAGTCGAAATGGCTGAATTTCTCCTAGCTCATTCTACATCCCAACCCTGCAAAGTCACACATCACAGGACTCAGGAGGGTTCTAAACAGTCACAAACCTTTTGGGGAATCTGGATGCAAGTTCGAGTTTGCGACAAAATGCGAAGCCTGGCCAGTTTCACTCGTTTCGAGTTCCACTGCAAACATTTTGTACAGCTCCAATACAAACATTACTGTAGCTGGGCCTCTTCTTTGCCGTTGCTGCAGCATCAAGTCCAAGCAGCATCAGAGAGTGCCCTAACCCTAGAGTTTTCATGCCAGATGGGCTCTATTATAAGGAGAGATGGGCCCAGACCCAAATTGCCAACCCCAAGTGTCCAAAAATCCTGAGTCAGGCCCTGAATATGTTGAGATTGGCTAAAATCTCATGAGATTGTAACCAGTGATGAACTTGGGTTCTTTTAATTTGCCTCCCGATTTTTGAGCCATTAGGGGTCTTGTTTTCCTGCTTTTCTCCACAACCATGAGGTCTATAAATATAGAGCCAGATACTCAGTTGGTGTAAATCAGCATAGCGCCATTTACTTCGCTGGAGCTATGACAGTTTGCACCAGCTGAGGATTCGGTCCTTATTTATAATTTTTTTTTTCAAATGAAAACTGAGATTCTATCATAATCCCAGCACTCCAGGAGCTGGTTTTCATGAGATTCAGCGACACTGCATACCAGACCTTGCTTTTGACTCCCCTCCTAGCACCCTTGGACCAGGTAGGGATCTGAGTACACAGTTTAAGCCTATCTCTGTAATGGCTTGAATACCAAATCTGTCCTGGCTTGAATGCACAAAAGGAGTTAAATACCTAAAATCCTGTTTTAGACCCCTAAATCCTGCGTTTTGGGGCCACTGCAATGTACTAAACTCCTGCTGAATCCTGCAGGCACCTAAACTCATTCATTGCCTAAGTTTTGGCAGCAGAAATTGCCAAGGCACCTAGGTCTTTGCCTCTGACCTAGTGCATACTGCCACCCTGTCTGGGTGCCCTCACCACCAGGGTATAGAGTCATTCTTATGCTTGTGCTCTCTTTCTGGCACAAATAATGAGAGAGAGACAGAGACCTATATCCCAGGGTCCAGTCCCCCTGCTCCAATGACTCTAATTATTTAGCCACAGGGCAACAGCTTCCACAGGAGAGACTAAGGCCTGGTCTACACTACAAGTTTATGTTGGATTTAGCAGCGTTAAATCGAATTAACCCTGCACCCATCCACACAACGAAGCCATTTTTTTCGACATAAAGGGCTCTTAAAACCGATTTCTGTACTCCTCCCCAACGAGGGTGTATTAGCTCTGAAATCGACATCGCCATTTCGAATTAGGGTTAGTGTGGATGCAATTCGAAGGTATTGGCCTATGGGAGCTATCCCACAGTGCACCATTGTGACCGCTCAGGACAGCACTCTGAACTCGGATGCACTGGCCAGGTGTACAGGAAAAGCCCCGGGAACTTTTGAATCTCATTTCCTGTTTGGCCAGGCGAGCTCATCAGCACAGGTGACCATGCAGAGCTCATCAGCACAGGTCACCATGCAGTCCCAGAATCGAAAAAGGGCTCCAGCATGGACCCAACAGGAGGTACTGGATCTGATCGCTGTGTGGGGAGAGGAATCTGTGCTATCAGAACTACGTTCCAAAAGACGAAATGCCAAAACATTTCAAAAAATCTCCGAGGCTATGAGAGACAGAGGTTACATCAGGGATGCAACACAGTGCCAAGTGAAACTTAAGGAGCTCAAACAAGTGTACCAGAAAACCAAAGAATCAAACGGATGCTCCGGGACAGAGCCCCACACATGTCACTTCTATGCCGAGCTGCTTGCAATTCTAGGGGGGGCTGCCACCACTACCCCACCCCTATCCGTGGACTCCGATGATGGGGTACTCTCCGCCATGCCTGAGGATTTTGCGGATGGGGAAGATGAGGAGGAGGAGGACGAGCTTGAGGAAAGCACACAGCACACCGTTCTCCCTGACAGCCATGATCTTTTTATCACCCTGACTGAAATACCCTCCCAACCCAACCAAGCTGGAGAAAGGACCCCTGGTGAGTGTACCTTTTTAAATATAATACATGTTATAAAAGCGAGCGTTTTTTAATGATTAAGTAGTCCTGAGGACTTGGGATGCATTCGTGGCCAGTACTGCTACTGGAAAAGTCTGTTAACGTGTCTGGGGATGGAGCGGAAATCCTCCAGGGACATCTCCATGAAGCTCTCCTGGAGGTACTCTAAAAGCCTATGCAGAAGATTTCTGGGGAGAGCAGCCTTATTCCATCCTCCAAGGTAGGACACTTTACCACACCATGCTAGCAGCAAGTAATCTGGTATCATTGCATGACGAAGCCTTGTAGCTTATGGTCCCGGTGTTTGCTGGCGTTCAAGCAACATCCGTTCTTTATCTCTCTGTGTTATCCTCAGGAGAGTGATATCATTCATGGTAACCCGGTTGAAATATGGGAATTTAATTAAGGGGACATTCGGAGATGGCCATTCCTACTGGGCTGATTCTTTGGCTGAAAAGAAATCCTCCCCGCAGTTAACCATGCGGTGGGGAGGGGGGAGGGAGGGCATTGGCGCGGAGCTGTTCGCGTTTGGCTAGTAGGGATCTTCCCTGATACCAGCCACTCAACGTGGGGAGGGGTAAAGCGATCATCCCAGAGAATTGGATGTGTGTGGGGGGTTCAGTTTGGTTTCTGCTGCTGCACGTTAATAGGAAAACCGCAGCACTAAATGGCCAACTCAACGTGCTTTGCTTGGTATGGGAGAGGAAGGCGCTGCTGTTATGAAGGTTGCAGAAGCCGAAAGACTGTGGCTTACCATGGCTGCATGCAAGCCGAATTCTGTTGTCCGGCACTGCGTGTGTGATCTCTAACACCAAAGCCGCAGGCACTCAATATAAATGCAAAATGCGACCTTGTACCAAAATCACATGTGCTATGTAATGTGAATAATGTTGTTCGCTGTGAAAGAGTATAGCCATTGTTCTGTAAAATGTATCTTTTAAAATACTTCACTCCCTTTTTTTCCTCCAGCAGCTGCAAGCCTCCCGCCTCCGTCCCAAAGGCTATCTCAGATAAGGGGCGAAAAAAACGCACACGCGATGAAATGTTCTCTGAGCTCATGCAGTCGTCCGGCACTGACAGAGCTCAGCAGAATGTGTGGAGAGACACAATAGCAGAGTACAGGAAAGTGGCCGATGAACGTGAGGAGAAGTGGCGGCAGGAAGATCAGAGGAGGCATGAGGCAATGCTGGGGCTACTGCGGGATCAAACGGACATGCTCTGGCGTCTGGTGGAGGTTCATGAATGGCAGCAGGATCACAGACTGCCACTGCAGCCCCTGTTTAACTGCCCTCCCTCCTCCCCAAGTTCCATTGCGTCCTCACCCAGACGCCCAAGAACGTGGGGTGGGAGGCTCCGGGCACCCACCACTCCACCCCAGTAGACAGCCCAAGCAACAGAAGGCTGTCATTCAAGAAGTTTTAAAGTGGCCTTTTCCTTCCCTCCTCCCCTCCTCCCACACCCCACCCAGGCTACCTTGTGAGTTATCTCCCTATTTTTATAATCAATTAATAAAGAATACATGTTTTTTAAATGATAGTGACTTTATTTCCTTTGCAAGCAAGCTGTGATCGAAGGGGGGAGGGCGGCTGGCTTACAGGGAATTTAGAGGCAACCAAGGGGGTGGGTTTTCATCAAGGAGAAACAAACAGAAGTGTCACACAGTACCCTGGCCAGTCATGAAACTGCTTTCAAAGCTTCTCTCATGCGCAGCACTTCCTGTTGTGCTCTTCTAACCACCCTGGTGTCTGGCTGCACATATTCAGCGGCCAGGAGATTTGCATCAACCTCCCACCCTGCCATAAACATCTCCCCCTTACTCTCAGAGAGATTATGGAGCACACAGCAAGCGGCAATAACAATGGGAATATTGGTTTCGCTGAGGTCTGAGCGAGTCAGTAAACTGCGCCAGCGACCCTTTAAACGTCCAAAAGCACACTCTACCACCATTCTGCACTTGCTTAGCCTATAGTTGAACAGCTCCTTACTACTGTCCAGGGTGCCTGTGTATGGCTTCATGAGCCAGGGCATTAAGGGGTAGGCTGAGTCCCCAAGGATAACTATAAGCATTTCAACATCCCCAACAGTTATTTTCTGGTCTGGGAAGTAAATCCCTTCCTGCAGCCTTTTAAACAGACCAGAGTTCCTGAAGATGCGAGCATCATGAACCTTTCCCAGCCATCCCACGTTGATGTTGGTGAAACGTCCCTTGTGATCCACCAGTGCTTGCAGCACCATTGAAAAGGTAGAAAGGGCAGAAAAGGTGGGGGAGTTGCAGTGTATGTAAGAGAGCAATATGACTGCTCAGAGCTCAAGTATGAAACTGCAGAAAAACCTGAGAGTCTCTGGATTAAGTTTAGAAGTGTGAGCAACAAGGGTGATGTCATGGTGGGAGTCTGCTATAGACTGCCGGACCAGGGGGATGAGGTGGACGAGGCTTTCTTCCAGCAACTCACAGAAGTTACTAGATCGCACGCCCTGGTTCTCATGGGAGACTTCAATCACCCTGATATCTGTGGGAGAGCAATACAGCTGTGCACAGACAATCCAGGAAGTTTTTGGAAAATGTAGGGGACAATTTCCTGGTGCAAGTGCTGGAGGAACCAAGTAGGGGCAGAGCTCTTCTTGACCTGCTGCTCACAAACCGGGAAGAATTAGTAGGGGAAGCAAAAGTGGATGGGAACCTGGGAGGCAGTGACCATGAGATGGTCGAGTTCAGGATCCTGACACAAGGAAGAAAGGAAAGCCGCAGAATACGGACCCTGGACTTCAGAAAAGCAGACTTTGACTCCCTCAGGGAACTGATGGGCAAGATCCCCTGGGAGAATAACATGAGGGGGAAAGGAGTCCAGGAGAGCTGGCTGTATTTTAAAGAATCCTTATTGAGGTTACAGGGACAAACCAGCCCGATGTGTAGAAAGAATAGTAAATATGGCAGGCGACCACCTTGGCTTAACAGTGAAATCCTTGCTGATCTTAAATACAAAAAAGAAGCTTACAAGAAGTGGAAGACTGGACAAATGACCAGGGATGAGTATAAAAATATTGCTCGGGCATGCAGGAGTGAAATCAGGAAGGCCAAATCACACCTGGAGTTGCAGCTAGCAAGAGATGTTAAGAGTAACAAGAAGGGTTTCTTCAGGTATGTTAGCAACAAGAAGAAAGTCAAGGAAAGTGTGGGCCCCTTACTGAATGAGGGAGGCAACCTACTGACAGAGGATGTGGAAAAAGCTAATGTACTCAATGCTTTTTTTGCCTCTGTCTTCACGAACAAGGTCAGCTCCCAGACTGCTGCACTGGCCAGCACAGCATGGGGAGGAGGTGACCAGCCCTCTGTGGAGAAAGAAGTGGTTCGGGAATATTTAGAAAAGCTGGACGTGCACAAGTCCATGGGGCCAGATGTGTTGCATCCGAGAGTGCTAAAGGAGTTGGCGGATGTGATTGCAGAGCCATTGGCCGTTATCTTTGAAAACTCATGGCAATCAGGGGAAGTCCCGGACAACTGGAAAAAGGCTAATGTAGTGCCCATCTTTAAAAAAGGGAAGAAGGAGGATCCTGGGAACTACAGGCCAGTCAGCCTCACCTCAGTCCCCAGAAAAATCATGGAGCAGGTCCTCAAGGAATCAATTCTGATGCACTTAGAGGAGAGGAGAGTGATCAAGAACAGTCAGCATGAATTCACCAAGGGCAAGTCATGCCTGACTAATCTAATTGCCTTCTATGACGAGATAACTGGCTCTGTGGATGAAGGGAAAGCAGTGGACGTGTTGTTCCTTGACTTTAGCAAAGCTTTTGACATGGTCTCCCACAGTATTCTTGCCAGCAAGTTAAAGAAGTATGGGCTGGATGAATGGACTATAAGGTGGATAGAAAGCTGGCTAGATTGTCGGGCTCAACGGGTAGTGATCAATGGCTCCATGTCTAGTTGGCAGCCGGTATCAAGTGGAGTGCCCCAAGGGTCAGTCCTGGGGCCAGTTTTGTTCAATATCTTCATAAATGACCTGGAGGATGGTGTGGATTGCACCCTCAGCAAGTTTGCAGATGACACTAAACTGGGAGGAGAGGTAGATTCGCTGGAGGGTAGGGATAGGATACAGAGGGACTTAGACAAATTGGAGGACTGGGCCAAAAGAAATCTGATGAGGTTCAACAAGGACAATGTTTTTGCCCCATCAGGCATTGGGATTTCTACCCAGATTTCAAATGGGCGGCGGAGACTGCGGGAACTGTGGGATAGCTACCCACAGTGCAACACTCCGGAAGTCGATGGTTGCCTCAGTACTGTGGACGCACTCCGCCAACTAAATGCACTTAGAGCATTTGTGTGGGGACACACACAATCGATTGTATAAAAACGCTTTCTACAAAACCGACTTCTATAAATTGGACCTAATTTCATAGTGTAGACATGGCCTGAGGAAGCCCCACATTCAGAATATCCCATAGCCCAATGGTTAGAGCACTCACCTAAGAGATGGTAGTTCCCTGTTCAAATCCCCTTTCTCCTTCAGATGGAGGTGGGCTTTAGCCAAGGGTCTCCCACATCCTCGGGGAGTACCCTAACCACTCTCCTCCTCCTTACTAACAACATAGGTCCTGCTGCCAAGAGAGGATTTACAGTTCAGAATCCCAAACAGAGCTAGGTGCCTCCCTATAGCCTGGATTTAGGCACCTACTTCTGAGACTTGGTGGGATTTAGCACAACCCATCTCATTGGCATCTCCCATTGGCTAGCTTAGGCTGCTCCCCACATAGTGTGCTGGCTTTTGTGAGTTGCAGTCCAAGGTTCCTGTCTCTCCCCGTTTATTGTAGAGGAGCTTGGACGCCTACCTCAGGCTTTGTGAATCTGTTCAGTGTCACCATGCCAAATTCCTTTTGTGCATTCAGGTCTCTGCAATTTGCTTAAGTTTGGATTGGAATCTAGATTTCAACAGTCCAAGTGCAAGCGTGTTCAAATCCTGGCTTTTGCTTCAGTCCGTTAAAGCAGAAGTTCCCAACCTTTATCTAAGATGACGCACCATTTGGCTTTTTTTGCAACCTATCATTATATATATGCACCCTCTGCCCCAGCACCAAAACCCTAATCCTGGCCTGGTGCAGAGGGGCAGCCCTGGGCGCGGGAGGGTCGGGGGATGGAGTGTGAACCCAACCCCACTCACCTTACAGCAGCAGCTCCTGTGCCCTCGGGGCCAAACCTGAGTGGCACTGCAAGTCCGTGTCCCAGGCTGCAATGTCTGGAACAGGGATCCAGCCCCAGCCCCGCTGGGCAGGAGCTTGTGTGTGGGTTGTGTGTGGGGTGGGCTCATTCTCCACCCCCCTCCTCCTCACCCACCTAGGCCCTCCCCTCGGCACCAGAACAGGAGAAGTATATGTTTGCCTAGGCCAGTACCTAGTAATGGATTAATCGGCCCTGGACATGGCAAACCATCTAGAGCTCTCCAGTGACCTACTGGTGTTTGGAAAACAGTGTGTTAGAGAGATAACGGGCCAGATTCACTTACACTAGTATAAATCAGGAGTAACTCAGCCCATTCTAATGTGCATATTTCCTCAGCACCCCCTGAGGACAGCTTTCAAGTGGAGGCCTCTGTAGCTGAAGAAAGAGGATCAAATCACTATGTTACATAACAGTCGTCCATCCACCCCCCCCCCCTTGAGTTTGCTTGGAAGCATTTATCTGAGCATTGACCTGTGCTATTGTAGCAGAATATTTTTGAGGTGGGTGGGAAGTTGATTGCTCAGTGCAATAGGGATGTTTAAAAAGCACAGGTATCAGTTTGTTATCTGTCTAAAAGAATTCTTATTATAGAATCATATGCTTGTTTGAAACTTGGAACGTGCATCGCCCCGGCACACAAAACCCCCTGGGAAATGCTCCAAGCGAGTGTCAGAATGACATACATTCCTGCCCTGCTTTAATGGGAGGTCTCTCTCCTTTCAGTTTGAAATAGAAATTCAGAGGATTTCAGAAGCGTATGAGGGCCTGGTCAAGACCACCACTAAGAGAGAGTCTCTGGACAAGGCTATGAGAAACAAGCTTGAAGGAGAAATTAGGAGACTTCACGATTTCAACAGGGATCTCCGTGGTATGTTGAGTTTTTTACACATTTTTTCACTCTAAGTGACATGCTGTATCATTCCTCAATTATCAAGCTCCTAATCGCCAGCCTCAGGCTTTAGACAAACCGATTTTCATGTGTTTTAGATAAACTGCTTTAGAAATCAAGTTCTGTTTGTTGGTAAAGGATGAAAATGCTCTCATTTTCCAAGTTACAAACAAGTCCCCCAGCAAACTACATGAGACAACTTTAAGCATTGGATTTTTGTTCTAATCCTTAAAACACCAGTTTAAACTGAAGACCAAAATTATAAACTCTGCAGTAAACCTCTAAAGGTTATTCTTCCCAATCTGCAAATCTAATCTGTCTATAATGAGCTCAACAGCAAGGTATGTAATATAATGTAATATATAATATAAGTCTCAAATAGGACTGTCGATTTATCGCAGTTAACTCACATGATTAACTCAAACAATTAAACAACAATTTAAAAAATTTATCATAATTAATCACAGTTTTAATTGCACTGTTAAACAATAGACTACAATTGAAATTTATTAAATATTTTTGAACGTTTTTCTACATTTTCAAATATATTGATTTCAACTACAACATAGAATACAAAGTGTACAGTGCTCACTTTATATTATTATTTTTATTACAAATATATTTGCACTGTAAAAATGATAAACAAAAGAAATAGTATTTTTCAATTCACCTTATACAAATACCATAATGCAATCTCTTTATCGTGAAAGTGCAACTTACAGGTGTAGACTTTTTTCGTTACATAACTGCACTCAAAAACAAAACAATGTAAAACTTTAGCGCCTACAAATTCACAGTCATCCTTCTCGTTCACCAATCGCTAAGACAAACAAGTTTGTTTACATTTACAGGAGATAAAGCTGCTGGCTTCTTATTTACAATGTCACCTGAAATTGAGAACAGGTGTTTGCATGGCACTTTTGTAGCCAGCATTATAAGATATTTACATGCCAGATACGCTAAATATTCGTATGCTCCTTCATGCTTCGGCCACCATTCCAGAAGACATGCTTCCATGCTGATGACGCTCGTTAAAAAAGTAATGTGTTAATTAAATTTGTGACTGAACTCCCTGAGGGAGAATAGTATGTCTCCTGCTCTGTTTTACCTGCATTCTGCCATGTATTTCATATTATAACAGTCTTGGATGATGACCTAGCACATGTTGTTCGTTTTAAGAACTCTTTCACTGCAGATTTGACAAAATGCAAAGAAGGTACCAATGTGAGTTTTCTAAAGATAGCTACAGGAGTGGACCCACGGTTTAAGAATCTGAAGTGCCTTCCAAAATCTGACAGGGATGAGGTGTGGAACATGCTTTCAGAAGTCTTAAGTAGCAGCACTCCAATGCAGAAACTACAGAACCCAAACCACCAAAAAAAAGAAAATCAGCCTTCTACTGGTGGCATCTGACTCAGATGATGAAAGTCGAACATGCGTTGGTCTGCTGTGCTTTGGATCGTTATCGAGCAGAACCCTTCATCAGCATGGAGGCATGTCCTCTGGAATGGTGGTAGAAGCATGAAGGGACATATGAATCTTTAGAGCATCTGGCGCGTAAATATCTTGCAATGCCAGCTACAACAGTGCCATGCGAACCCCTGTTCTCACTTTCAGGTGACATTGTAAACAAGAAGCGGGCAGCATTATCTCCCGTAAATGTAAACAAACTTGTTTGTCTGAGTGACTGGCTGAACAAGTAGGACTGAGTGGACTTGTAGGCTCTAAAGTTTTACATTGTTTTATTTTTGAATGCAGGATTTTTTGTACATAATTCTACATTTTAAGTTCAACTTTCATGATAAAGAGATTGCACTACCGTACTTGTATGAGGTGAATTGAAAAATACTATTTGTTTTGTTTTTTACAGTGCAAATATTTGTAATCAAAAATAAATATAAAGTGAGCACTGTACACTTGGTATTCTGTGTTGTAATTGAAAACAATATATTTGAAAATGTAGAAAACACCAAAAATATTTAAATAAATGGTATTCTATTATTGTTTAACAGTGTGATTAGTTGCACGATTAATTGCGATTTATTTTTGTAATCACTTGACAGCCCTAGTCTCAAATGCATTACAAACGTGCAAAAGCCACATTTTCAAAGAGCTTCCCATTGAATAGGCAACATTTGTAGACACCCTTTTTGCGAGTGCAAATGGATGTGCACATTGTTTAACTGTGTGCCTAACTATCCACTGAGTGTGCGCAGATTCCTCTTTGTGCGCTTGTCCAATGCAGGCCCTTTAAAAACTGAGTCTCGATTTTACTCAGCACAGCGGGAGGTTGGTCACCATTTTACAGATGGAGAAGTGGAAGTGCAGAGGCAATAAGGCTAGAGCCAATGGAGCAGTGGGGTGCAGGGAGGTAGAATGCGTAGTGCCTGAGTGGTGGAGGAGGGTATCACGGGTCTCTCTCTGTAGGGGAATCACAGTTCAAAGCAGCACGGTTGCTCCTCTGGTACTAGCTGCTGGTCAGGAGTGCGGCTATCCCCTGTGTGATGTGCAGCGCTACCACTCACAGCAGGATTGCCCTTGCACTTGCAGGGTGAGGTTCACCCGTGTACAGAGGGCTGGCAAAATGCTTAGGCATCATTTCATTGCCCTGTCATCCTCCACGTAGTTCTTAATTGGGACAAAAGCATAGGCCTTGTGCTGGCCCTCAGCCTGGAGCTGAATTTCACCTGGAGACCACAAGCAGCTACGTTAGAGTACTTCGTACCGTGATCCACAGTGCTGCAGGTATTCAGGTCTCCTATTTCCTGTACTGTTAGTTTCAGGCTTTCATCTCCTGAAGCTCGACAAATTCAAACAGGAAATAAGGGGCACTCTTTAACATTGAGGGCAATTAACCATTGGGAACACATTACCCAGGATATAGTGGATTCTTCTTCACTTGACAGCTTTAAATTAAGTCTTTCTCAAAGAGATGCTCTAGCTCAGTGTTTCTCAATGACAGGTCCGTTGACCGGCGCCAGTCCCTGAGATCTCCCTGACACAGTTTAGGAAGGCAACAAACTGGTCCCAGGTATCAAAAAGGTTGAGAAACACTGCTCTAGCTCAACCACAAGTCACTGGGCTTGGGACAGGAATCACTGGGTGAAACTCTGTGGCCTGTGTTATGCAGGCAGTCCAACTTGATGATCTAATGTTGCTTCTGGTTTTCAAATCTATGAAGGCCTGAACTCTGCCAACCAGTAAACATCTTCTTAGCAACCAGAAACTAAAAGATTAATCTTCTGAAGGAGTCCAGGGCTCATCCCTCACTGTTTGATATATACCTCAGCCTCTTTCATTTTTATATCTCCCTTTTGAGCTTCTATTTATACCATGCTGCTGGCATGCGTTTTCTTGGTTGTTGGCCTATAATTTTATATACGTGTATTTATACTTAAAGTATTTCCTGTTTATGTGCAGACCGACTGGAGACTGCCAATAGGCAGCTAGCCAGCAGAGAATTTGATGGGCATGAAGATAAGGCAACAGAGGGCTTTTATGCCTCTCAGAGTGAGTACTGCATTCATCTCTTCTGAAGATATGGTTTTTAACTGGAGTGGAGGAGGGAGCTTAGTCATAATTTTTTATTGCCTTTGTGGTTAGGTTTTACTTAGCTAGTTCGTTGTGTAACATTATTGCAGCTACCAGACTAGGTTCTGTCGCCTGTTGTTTCTCTGTGCACCAGAGCCATGCAACAGGAGTGAACGTTACACACAAATTAGCTCATTTTGATTAAATATTTACTTTAAAATGTTGCTTGCAGGGGTAGTCCCAGAACACACACATCTCAGAGAAGCCAAATTCTTCTCTCAGCTGGGATAGGTTCAGAGTAACCTCCACTGACTTCATTGGAATGACTCAGGATAGACACTAATGTGAATGAGAGCAGAATTTGGCCCCTTCTTTGAAGAAGGGAACTGGAGGGACAGCAGTCATACACTTCTTGTGACATCCCAGGCATTTCCCCACAGGTTCAGGCTTCTTTATTGGCGGGATGCTGTGCTGTTCCAAACAGAACAAAACCAAATGAGAAATTTCCCACAAAAAAAAAAATTCTGGGAAAAAAAATAGTTTTGGGTCAATCAAAAAGTTTTGTTTCGATAAAATCACAACATTTCATTCTGATTTTGACCTTTTAAAAAATTAATCTAAAAATAACTAATTTTCTTTAAAAAAATAGCCATATTGAAATGGAAAATGAAAACATTCCATTCTGAATATTTTGAAATGGGACATTTTGATGTTATCAAAATATTTTGTTTCTTTTATTTCTGAACAAAATTTTGTCAAAATCTACATATTTTCTGAAATGTTTCTGTTTCTACAAAACCAGAGTGTTTTGTCAAAACTCCATTTTGATGAAAAATTTCCAACCAGCTGTATCAAATGAGCTTCAATGGGAGCTCAGGGTGTTGAAACCTCCCTGGTGTTATGCAGCACCTTGTCGGATTTGATCCAGTTGAAGCAAATGTCCTGAATGTGACTTAATCTTCATTTTCTGGTGTGTGTTGATGGTTTCCTTGAATGACAGCATGTGACTATATAGCACTGACTGCATAATAATGTACGCAGGAGGCGAGATTTCAGGTTGCACAGACAGCCTTAATTTAGTCAGTGGATGATTCACTTTGCAACTCTAGCTTTCTTCTAGCATTGTTTTTTTAATATGGAATTTCCTACATTTTAAAAAAAGGAGAAATAGGGAAACAAAGAAATTCTACCATGTGCTGCTATTTGCTAGCAACACGAGAATGTGCTGCATTGCACAGCTTGTGCAATCTATGAGGCAGGAGCCTCATTCCGTGCCCACCTGTCTATAATGTATTGACTTTTTCTTTCTTGTACAGTGCTTAATAAATACTAAATAGTTCTAGAGGTTTCAGAAGTGTTCTTCTACAAGTAGATGCAGCCACGTATTCCACATCAGTGTGTGTGCTCCCAGTGCATCGGAGCCTGAGAATTTTGCCTCATAGTACCCGTAGCACTCACGCTTCGTGGTTGTAGCCCCTCCCCTAGTTATATGAGGTATAGTTTGCTCTCACTGCCTGGGGCTGGAGTCGGAGCTATGTGTGGTTTTCACCTCACAATCTCTTCTCAGTTACTGAGAGTTTTTTCTCTTTGTAGTTATACAGTTCAACCCTACTTAGTGTTAGTGTTAGTTAGCAAGTTAGTGTCGTTAGTGTAGTTAGTTGCCCTGGGTGATGCCCTCCCAAGGTTCAAACGCTGCCTGTCGTGTTCAAGGGCGATCCCCTTCAGTGATCCCCACATGAGGTGCTTGCTCTGTGTGGGCAAGGGTCACGCCAAGGAGTGGTGTTAGATTTGTTAATCGTTCACAGAAAGGACTCAGGTGGATAGAGACCTTCGTCTGAAGCAGCACCTCCTCGAGCAGGCCATGAGGCCTTTTTCAGCACAGAGGCCCGAGTTGGATCGGCGGTCGCTCTCAGATTCAGTGAGTGACGCTGCTCTGTGTTGCAGGGCTGGCATCTCTCCCAAGAGATGAAGACGCTGTTCAGCCTCCTGGAGTGCACCAAGGAAAAGGTCTCATAAAACCAATTGGGACAACTCCAGGTCTCGCGGAGTCTCTTCTTCTTCGTTTAAGAGGAGTATGGACTGGTGTCGTGCTACTGCCTGCACGCGGGATGGAGCAGACCCTTCAAACTGCTCCCCAGTACCGCGTAGAGGCATAGGGGAGCACATAGCTGTGACTAGGATTGCTAACTTTGGTTGGACATATTCCTGGAGGTTTCAGCAGATGACATAATCTTTAATTAAAGATTAATCTTTAATCCCTGGAGGCTCCAGGACAATCCTGGAGGGGTGGCACCTCTACCGGTGACTCTAGTTCCAGCTCTGGAATGTCCGTGGAGTCTGGTACCAATGACAGTGATGCCAGCACTGGGTGTTTACACACTGACAGTATACCAGGCAGCTGCAGATCTACTCTGCCTATCAGTTCTGGGCTTCCCACTCATCCAGGACTTCGCTGGGGTTATGGCATCCACGACCTTGTTGGCACCGTCTGGGCTTGTCTCAGTATCTTGGGGTCCGTGGACAACACAGCCTGATTTCCACCTGCCACAGACTGCAGAATTGAGACCAGTGCGGGGCCTGGCACTGAGAACCTCCTCTGCACTGGTGCACTCCTTGGCACCGACATTGTCTTGACAGCAGATCCTGTCTTCCATCTCAGCACCATCTGCTGCATCAGTTCTAGAGCTGCTGACGTTAGTACCAACACCGCTCCTGGCACCCGATGTAACTGTGATGTATTTGGTGTCGGCTGTGCCAATTCCATCAGCAGCACTAATATTTCTTTCCTACTAGGTAGCAGGTGAATCAGATCATCTCCTTACATCATCAGGGCCAGCTCCATCACTGTCCCCGGAGACCCGGGGCTCCTTAGGATTCAGGTTGGGATCTTTCTTCTGCTCTCCCTCACCTGATTGATGCCGAGAAGAGCACTGGTACCAAGACAGAGGCCCCTGACCCAGAGTCTCCTGGCCACCAGTGCCCTACCCGTATTCCCAATGACCTCCTTGGAATCTGTGGGATGGTCCTCAGTGTCAGAAGTCACATTCCTCACCCTGTTCCAGAGCAAGACCTGATAGGGGTACGTCGGTGGCGGTGGTGTTCCACTGTGAGTTCAGACATTGGTTGAGCTTCCCTTCTCAGAGTTGTCCCGTCCAGATCTGACAGTTCAGGGCAGGACCCATCTCTAGTGGAACTGCTGCTTCATCATTGTCCCTTGATGATTTGAGGGTACCAGGCTCCTCTTCTCCATCAGTGCCTGAGGACTTCAAGGCCAACCAGGACCTTCTGCAGTGTGTGGCTGCTACCTTGGGCATCCAGGCAGCGTTCCTGCAGGAGAATACTCACAAACTACCGGATATTCTTCAGCCATCTTCCGTGGGAGGGTAGCCTATTGACCTATTAATGATGTACTACGGAGTCTGCAAACATTCTTTGGAGTACTCCGGCTTCAGTGCCACCTGCAGCAAAGCATTCAGAGAAACACTATTTTGTACCTACACAGGGTTTTGAGGGCTTCTATTCCCTAATTCCCTGGTTGTGACTGCAGCAAATGATGGGGCTTGGCAGGGCAGGTGTAAGTCTGCGCCCAAAGACAAGGAATCCAAGAGTATGGACTTAATGGGTAAAAAAATCTACACCTCCTCTTCCCTGCTAATGTGTATTGCGAACCAGCAGCCATTGCTATCCAAGTACAATTTTATTAATTGGACAGCTATGTCTAAATTTGTACACCAGTTACCTGAAGCCTCCAGGGACGAATTTTGAGCGTTGGGAGCTGATTTCTATTTGGTGGCCAAGTCATCCTTGCAGTCAGCTTTGGACATGGCAGGTACATCGGCCAGAGTTGTGGCCTCAGGAGTAACCATGAGAAGGGCATCGTGGCTGCAAAATTCAGGCATTGCTCCAGATGTGTTGCAGACTATTGAGGACGTGCCTTACAAAGGTCGAGTGCTTTTTCCGCAAAAAGAAAAGGAGTACTTGTGGCACCTTAGAGACTAACCAATTTATTTGAGCATAAGCTTTCGTGAGCTACAGCTCACTTCATCGGATGCATTCCACAGTATGCATCCGATGAAGTGAGCTGTAGCTCACGAAAGCTTATGCTCAAATAAATTGGTTAGTCTCTAAGGTGCCACAAGTACTCCTTTTCTTTTTGCGACTACAGACTAACACGGCTGTTACTCTGAAACTTTTCCGCAAAAGACTGCTGAAACCTTGCTCTCGTTTAAAGACTCAAGAACCACCCTATGCTCTCTTGGGATATATACTCAGGCAGCATGGAGTGTCATTTTGACAGCCAGTGGCAGCATCAACTGTACCACTTGCAACATGCCTTTGGGCAATCCTTCCACCCCCAAGGCAACAAGACTACCCCAGAGAGGGTCATAGATCCCAGAGGCAGAGGCCGTCAGGTCTGGGGTTTGGCCAGCTGACTCTATCCTCCCACAGCATCTACCAAATGCCTGTTTTAATTTGTATGTCCAGGGCAGTGATCCAGTCATGATCACTATATCTCCATCCCCCCTGTTTGGGGACAGGCTGTCTTGTTTTCATGATGTTTGGGGCTTGATTACCACTGACAGCTGGGTCCTAAGCACCATCAGATCAGGTTATGCCATCCAGTTCTTTTCCATCCCTCCTTTCCACCTTCCTACCCCATCTCTCTTCAGGGAGCCCACTCACTTGACATTGCTCCTTGAGCAGGTTCAGTCTCTACTAGCTTTGAGAGCTGTAGAGGAAGTCCCTGTACAGCACCAGGGCCCAGGGTTTTATTCACAGTACTTTCTGGTTCCCAAAACCAAAGGAGGGGTGAGACTGATTCTTGATCTCTGCAACCTCAACAAATATATCAGATACGTGAGATTCTGGATGGTCACCCTATCAGCTATCCTCCCTGCGTTAAATCAGAACAACTCTGGACCGTCAGGATGCTTATTTTCACATGACGGTTCTTCCGAGCCACAGACGGTTTCTCCAGTTTGTTGTGGCACACCGACATTATCAGTATACCATACTCCTTCTAGTCTGGCCTCTGCTCCCCCAGTTTTTACCAAATGGATGGTTGTAGTGACAGTATAACACAGGAAAGGGGGAAATTCATATCTTCCCGTAACTACATGATTGGTTAGTGAGGGGCAAGTCCAGGGAAGAAGTTCTCTCTCATGTACACTCCACACTTCGCTGACTTGATCGTCTGGGTCTCATTTGCAACAGAGACAAGTCAACATTGGTCCCCACTCAAAAAATTGGGTTCATTGGGGCCTTAATAGATTCTACAAGTTTGAGAGCACTTCTGCCAACAGATTGTTTTCAGGCGATTTGTCATCTGTATTTGGAGCTGCACTTTCAGCCTTTAACTACAGCTCGAGCGTGCCTAAAGCTGTTGGGTCACATGGCTGCTTGCCAAGTTGCATCTTCGCCCTCTCCAAATGTGGCTGCGGACAATTTTATCATCCAACCCATCACCCCTTAGACAGATTGATTTGGCTCCCTCCGCTCCTTATGGAGGTGGACTGTTGAGAGCAATAAATGCCAGGGTTTTCCCTTCACTTGGTCTCACCAGCCAGGACTGTTGTCACCGATGCCTCCTTGATAGGCTGGGGAGCACATCTGGAGTCGCTGAGAGTTCAGGGCCTGTAGTCAGAACGAGAAGCTACATTTCATGTCAGCATTCCGGAACTTCAGTCCATTTACAACACATATCACGCCCTTTGAGATTGCATCGTGGCTCAGTGGTTCACATTCTTACAGACAACACCACCGTGATGCATTATGTGAACAGAAAGGAGAAGCACACTTGAGTGCTGTGTCAGGAACCAATCAGGGCATGGCAGTTTCGCATTGGAGAGAACATTACTCCAGTGGTTAATCACTTACCTGGGGCCCAGAATCAACTCACAGATCACCTCAGCAGGAATTTCTTCCAAAGTCACAAGTGGTCTCTGAAACCCAGTGTCCTGCAATCCACCTTTGTAATTTGGGGCATCACTACAATCTATCTGGTCACTATGAAAGACAATAAGAAATGCCATCTGTTTTGCTCTGAAGGGGGCCTTAGTCTGGGCTCCATGACTGATACCTTTCACCTGGGTTGGGAATCAGCACTCCTCTATGCTTTTCCTCCAATTCCAATTATCCCTCGGGTAATCCTCAAACTCAAGTTGGATCATTCCAGGGTCATCCTCATTGCTCCAGCATGGCCAAGGCAATCTTGGTTCTCTTGCTTTCTGGTGTTATCGATTCGGCCTCCCATATCTCTTTCTCTTCATCCCAACCTCCTGACCCAGCATCACAGTCAGATCTTGCACCCTGCACTCAGCCCTCTATATATCATTGCATGGCTGCTCCATAGTTAAATGAGAAGGAACAATATTCAGAGGCTATTCAACAGGTTTTACCTAATAGTAGGAAACCCTCCACCAGATTGGCCTATTTGGCCAAATGGAAATGTTTATTGGTGTGGTCATTGACTCGCAGGGTTCAACTGATGTTGACTGGAATTCAGAACATCTTGGAGTATTTGTTGCATCTTCATGCTTCAGGTCTTGCACTCAATTCGTTGAAGGACCACCCAGCTGTGATTTCAGCATTTCATCCACCCATTTAGGGGAGGTCGACATTTGTGAAAGCCATGGTCGCAAAGTTCTTGAAAGGAGTCCTTTGTCTCCACCTACCAGTGAAAGAACCAGTTCCTTTGTGGGACCTCAGTACGGTCTTAGGGGTGCTGATAAGACCTCCATTCAAGCCTTTGGCATCTTCTTTTCCTCTTCTGTGTCAAAAAACTGCATTCCTGGTGGCTGTAACATGCGCAAGGAGAGCATGTGAGTTGCAGTCTTTGATGGCAATTCTCTAAAGACAAAATGCCTTGTGGTCACACCCTAAGTTTTTATCTAAAGTGATATCTCAATTTCACCTGAAACAGGCAGTGTATCTATCTGTGTTCTAACCTAAGCTACATTTAACCCTGGAGAAGCAGCATCTTCTTTCGTTGGATGTTAAGTGTTGCCTCGTCTTCTACTTGGACAGGACTAAACCCTTTATTATTTTGCCTCATCTGTTTGTGTCCTATGCAGACGAGATGAAGGGACAAGCAGTCTCTTTGCAGGCAGTCTCCAGGTGGATAACTTCCTGTATTCGAGACTGAATATGAAAAAATGCAAGCTACACCCCTCAAGGGGTGTGAGCTCATTCCACGAGGGTGCAGGCTACATCAATGGTATTTTGAAGTGGCGTTTCAGCATTGGAGATTTACAGGGGTGCCACTTGGTTGTCTGTGCATACGTTTACCAGTCATTATGCCATTGCATCTGCTCTGGATGTTGCAGTAAACTTTGGTAGAGCAGTCCTTTAAGCAGACTCTGGGCCCCACCTCCTCCAAGTATTGCTTATGAGTCACCTAAGTGCAATACACGGCTGCATCTACTCAAAGAAGATGAAACGGTTACTTAGTATAACTTGGGTTCTTTAAGATGTGATGCAGATGTAGTATTCCACAATCCACCCTCTGTCCCCTCAGCTTTGGAGTCTATACTCTTGGCGTTCAGCATGAAGGAACTGATGGGGGTTGCGGTGGTGCTGCCTCATATAGCCAATGGAGGGGCTATGGCTACAAGCATGGGTACCACTAGGCAGCATTCTCTGGCACCAGTGCACTGTGTTTGCACACACATAAGTGGAATACACTTTTGTATCACATCTTGAAGAACCAGTTACAGTAAGTAACCATGTCTTTCTAAAGGACTCTGTGATAGTTTCAGAGTGAGGAAACTGGACTCAAACTGTTGGATATTCCAGAATATTTAGGCTCTGTAATTCCTTAACATTCTAATATTTATGTCTATAATGTAGCCTGTGGGTATGTACTTGCTACTACATGTTACTAAAAACACTAAACTTTATTTGAACCAGATCACGTCATACATTATATTGTGATTTAAAGCAAATTTTTAAAAAATCCTTTACTAGGACCTTAGCCAATGAGATACCAACCAAAAATATACTCAACACTGAAGAACAATAGTTACTGCACAGATCTTGAATGAGTGGATGTACCATCCTACTAGCTAAATGAGTGTTTGCTAGGATGCATAGATATTGTTCTATGACCACAGATTTCAATGTGTTAAAAGAGTGTTTAAGGAGAAGTCACTCTGCAAAGTGACCTTGTATGGGTTTCATATCTTCTCCTTCTCCATGGCTTTCATATTTCCATATCAGGTTTGCTGAGTTTACAAGTTAAAAGTAGGAGGCAAATCTTCAGTTGGTGTAAATCAGCCTAGCTCCACTGAATTCATTGGAGCAAATGCTGATTTACACCATCTGAGGATTTGGCTTGGGGTTTCCAACTGCCAGCCATGCTAACTCCACCTGGAATTTGAAAGTCATGCTGTGTTCTTTCTGGCTCATGCAACATCATCAGTAACAAAGATGCCACAGTGGGAATGTAGATGATCATTTTGTTGTAGATGCGCAAAGCAGAAGGCAATCTAGCCCACTCTTCCATAATCATGTTGGCACTGCATTGTTAACAGATGTCATTAGACCTGTAGATGGTGTTCTGAATACAGAAGAAGGTCTGTTGAATAAGAAGATACCACTTTCACACAGGCCTTGTCTATTCTGGGGACAGTTTCAAGCAAGGATAGATTACATCAATGCAATTTTCAGTTTATAATGCCTTTGCCTTTTGATACAAAGGGTCTATGCCAGGGCGGCTAAACTGATGGCTGGGCAACTGATGGTTAAAATCGCCAGTGTAGCGAAAGCTGTAGTCACTTTTCTGACTACAACTCTGCTTCAAAAGATGGTTTTATTGACACATAACCAGAAGTAATGATGTAACCGCATGCTGTGCTCTCAGCGTATCACAGATAACAATTATAAACAAATATAGCTCTTTGAGATCACATCACACAAATTGGTGTGGATGCTTGGAGTGTCTACTGGTCTAGGCCAGAGAGCCAAATGTGACAAATATGATGTAAAGCTTTTCCAATAATAGAAAAAGAGGGGGCACAGAATTTACAAACTGGGCAATCTGTATTTATATTTTGTGGGCAGCTATTGCCTGCAGAATAGATTAGCTTGATATGAGAATATTGGTTGAGTACTCTGCTATTGAGATCCACAAGGAATTTCCTTTTCTCCAGATGTAATGAAAATCCCTTTGCAGTCCAGGTTTAGCAGGGACCATGTGACTGATGTCACTGATATGGTGTCATTTATAAGTCCTTTCTGAGGGGCAGAATACAACTTGGCTTGCACTCTGTTGCAAGCAAGGTCTGGTGTTTTGTGGGCCCCTTCTGTACACTCTGTTACATCTTTTGGTAGGCGCTTCAGCCAGAAGACTGCAAGCTCTTTGCAAATTTGTGGCTAAATTGCAGCCTGAGTGCACTCAGTACAGCTTCATTCATATGTGTCTGTATGTACTGAGATCTACATAATTAGAAGAGACAGGTTGTGGTGATTGAAAGGGCAGCCACTGGGGTTCCATAGGCTATCAGAGCTAAGTTCCTATCATCTATGCCTCTCATTTTGATAACATCTGAGCACCTCACCATCTTCAATGGGTCTATCTTCATAACATCCACGGAAGGTTGGGGCATTTTGTTATTCCAGTTTTACAGCTAGGAAACTGAGGCACAGAGCAACTCAATGACTTGTCCTACGTCACACAGGAAGTCTGTGACAGAGACAGGAATTGACCCCGATCTCCCAAGTCCCTGGCAAGCACCCTTACCACTGGACCATACTTTCTCTTGTTTTTTCAAATCAGATTAAGGGCCAAATTCTGCTCTAGGTCACACTTGCTATCCCACTGATAGCCCCAGTGTATAACCCAAAACAGAATGTGGCCATAACAACTGTCATTCTGAATCAGAGTCATTTACCTCAGGGTGTTTTTGCAATCCTGTCTATTTTTTAGCTAATGTTTTATTTAATTCTGGATTATTGCTCTTTATTTATAGCTGTTAATTGCAAAGATGCTGTGCAGAGACCTTGCCTTTCTCAAATGTGAATTCCTGTAGTCATTTAGTCTTTTATCAGTCTTGCAGCCCCTACCATGGGTAGTTCTCCGATGAGCTTTGTCATTAGCACACCATCAGTAATTGAAACTGTAGAGGGAATTTAGGAGGGTAGATTGTAATTACCACTGATGGAATTTGGCGAGGACACAAGGGTTAGGACTGCAGGTCTTGTGCAACGGTACCTGGTTTTCAACATATCAGAGGCCAGGACTGTGCACATACAGTTTCACTCGTGTTGTGTATCTATAATCACTGTAATTGTGTGTGCAAGTGTGGGAATTTCACTCAGCCCTTCCCAGCTGTGAGGTGAAGGGATGAATGTGAATAGAGGTTAAGCCATAGAAACAGGGGTGGATTAATGGAAAATGGGGCCCAACTCACCAAAACTTTGCTGCCCCACCTCAAAAAATCACCCTTTTGCTGCATAGACTCCTGCTCTTTCTTCACCCCAATGGGTTCCCTGATATTACCCTCTCAGCCACCCTAGATAAACTCTTGATGTCCAATTTGGTCCTCACTTGCCCTCCCATTAGGAGTCACATCTGTGTCAGTGAAGGCAGAAATAAACACTTCATTCCTCCATGGCACTTTGCTACATCAGGCCACTCAGACTGCTGGACTTCTGGATCCAGAGACCCTGCGTTAGTCTTATCCTGTTGGGATCAGAGCCTACAAGTTCAGAGTGAGACATGCAGTCTGGAATGCATGGTAAAAGCTTGTCCTACTGCAGTCCATCCTGTATGTCTTTGATGGGTAATCAGGTCTTCAGGTCTGGCAACTTGGCCCCTTTCAGTTAGAAAAAAAATAAGAAAAGCTTCATTCTGTGTCTCAGCAGTGCAACCCCCATTGAATTAGCAGGATTTGTGGCATGCAAGCCCCGCACAGTGCTTTGAGAACTAAAGGTCTTTGCAGCATGCGAAATGACCATGTCTGAATTTCAGTATCTTCTGGAATCTTGTGCTCATCAGTTCTGCATTCATTCTGCCATTTTCTGTGCCATCTTCAAATACTGGCATTTTTGGTAGGGGCTAAGGGTACAAGTGGCCTATATTCCTTTTCACCCCTGTGTCCCTATGACCCCACCGATCTGTTAAGGTCAGGTTCTGTGAATCAGCCAGATCAAGGCTGGAGCTGAATGAGCAGAAAAGGCATATCTTGTTACCTAGCCTACATTCTAGTGAATCAGTCACCCCATGATAGGCCTGGCAATGGCTGCAGCAATGGGTTCCTGCATTCGTAAATGGCTCATGACAAAATTCATCAGAGCGCTTGCTGTGTCAGGGCTGTAAGACTGATGAAAAGCTAAATAACTACTGTAGTGCTCACTCAAGAAAGGCAAGGTCCCTCTGTGGTGTCTTTGGAAATAACAGCTGTAAGTAAAGAACAATAAACCAGAACTAAACACCCCATTAGTTAAAAAAAGATAATTGTGAAAACAACATGGAGAAATTCTGATTCAGAATGAGGGAGATTAATATTTTTAGCAAAACTCTTGGAGCCAAATTCTGCCCTCTCTTATACCAGTCAATTTTGGTAGTCCCATTGTTGATGATAATTCTAGAGGAATCAAAAATATTTATTTTAAAGGCTTCATTTTGCAAGACTTTGGGTCTGCTCGTTTGGAATGGAGGACAACTATTCTGGATGCGCTGATGGAATCTCCTCATTATTGGTTTCATTAACATTCAGATAAGCCTAATAAATGATCAGTAGCTCTTACAAGCATGTTACAGACATGAGTAGTATATATTAATGGTTACTAGCATATCAGTAGGTGTTATAAATAAGCAACCTATTGTAAGCAACCCATTGAACTCTATAACAATTGATTCATCATTTATTAAAACATCTATTAATCATTTAACAATCTTTTATAAATAGAACCTTAATTAAAAATGTGGCCCATTTTTGTTCCCACTTTGTCCAGATTAGTAACATTTGTTAAATGTGTGATCTGGGTAAAAATGTGGGGGCAAACTTTCCCGTGATTTATGACTTGGGTGCAAGTCAAGGGCAGAGCTTCTCCCTAAAAATTAACATTGAAAACAAGTCCACTTTTTTCTTGCCTTTGGGGTTAGGGTGGCACCGAGCAAATTTTTCTTTCTGTATAATGTTTCTGTTCCACAGCACAGTCAACAACACTCTGTTTGTGGTGGAGTTATTTTATTGTTTATATTGTGGTAGCACCTAGCAGTCTCAGTCCTGGATCAGGACTCCATAGTGCCAGGCACTGTACAAACACATAAGAAAAAGGTGTATCTGTAACCTGACCTCTCCAAGTAGAGTTATTGTGTTATAATCTGAAATATATCGAGGATCACCCTGCCCCAAAACCACTGACCAAGATTTAATAATGGTCCGTCATAGTGGTGGTACAATATTATTTGGCAGGTGAGAGCTGTGGAGGGAGGGCGTTGCACCGTGATAAAAGATTATGTACTACTAGACAAGATATTACAACTGGTTGTCAAAATAAAACAGATAACATAACAGGGATTTTATTTAAACTGGAACAAAAGGAACTGGATTCCATCTACCTACAATAACATTCAATATATGAAGAATATATATAATAAAAATAATAATGATTTACACACACACTATACTTACTATTAAGTGTATTTAGTGACATATAACCCTCTAAATAAAAAAAAATCTGTGTCTGTCTCTGTCTACACAGGCTATTAGTTTATAGGTTATTTATTATTAATAATAATAATTTTATTATTTTAATTTTAGTTCAAGGTTCCCCTTTCCCAAGATCTCTCACTGCGTTCTGTCTAACGCCCAAGTCAGTCTTTGAGCTCAAGTGCCTCTCAGGATTTCCTAAAGAGCTGGACTTGTCTCCAGTGGTGCTTTCTTGTGGGGATGCACATTAGACCAGACCCACTGGATTTGAAGGACCTTTGGTTCTCCTGTTCTGGGTCCCTGGGACAGCATGAATCAGACCAGATCTGATGATCAGGAACGGATGCTCAGGAACACGCCATTAAACACGGACCGACTTGACCAGCCATCTTTAACCTGACAGGACCCTCTCCTGCACATCTGTCTGTCCTGCCCAATCTCAGCCTCTCCACTCGTTCTCAGTTTCTCTCAGTCCCAGTTTCCTGCCATCCGCCTGTCTGCCCGCTCTCCTTGCTCTCTTTCTCTCTGCTTACTCCCAGATGCTCTGTTTCTCCTCTTATTCACCCACTGTCATTTTCCCTCCCCCAGAGGGGAGGGGCCACCTCCTCCCACTTTCCCAGTTGAGGGGCTACCCCTCCTTTCCATAAAACAATGACTGTGCACTCACTCTAAATCATATATTCCCATACTGGGTAGATTCCCGTTACCATATTTACAAATATATATAACCCAAGACATGTGTGTTTGGAGAGAACCTTAACCCACACTCCCCACTATATTCCCTGTTTGATCTGTCCAGACACACTGAATAGCTCTACTCATTCTCAGCACACTGAAGGCTGACTATCACAGGAAGGGGATAGAACTCTATATAATTACAACTATAATGATAAAAGAGAAGCCATTTGGGAAGCATCCCTTAACAGTCTGAGTATATTGACCCATTACAACAGGGGTGGGCAAACTACGGCTTGCGGGCCGCATCTGGCCCGCCAGCCATTTTAATCCAGCCCTTGAGCTCCTGCTGGGGAGTGGGGTCTGAGGCTTGCCCCGCTTCAGCGTTCCAGCTGGGGAGCAGGGTCGGGGGCCGCTCCATGTGGCTCCCGGAAGCAGCGGCATGCCCCCCCTCCGGCTTCTATATATATAGGGACAGCCAGGGGGCTCCGCAAGCTGCCCCCTCCCCAAGCACCACCCCCGCAGCTCTCATTGGGCGGGAACCATGGCCAATGGGAGCTGCAGGGGTGGTGCCTGTGGACAGGGCAGCACGCAGCAGAGCTGCTTTGCCGTGCCTCTGCATAGGAGCCGGAGGGGGGACATGCTGCTGCTTCTGGGAGCTGCTTGAGGTAAGCCTGAACCCCTGAGCCATCCCCCTGTGCCACCACCCCCTGCCCCAGCCCTGATCCCCCTCCCGCCCTGTGAACCCCTCGGTCGCAGCCCAGAGCACCCTCCTGCACCCCAAACCCCTCATCCCCAGCACCACCCCAGAGCCCCCCTCCCCTGTGCCCTAGCTCTGATCCCCCTCCTGGCCTCTGAACCCCTGGGCCCAGCCTGGAACACCTTCCTGCACCCCAAACCCCTCATCCCCAGAGCCCACACCCCAAGCTGGAGCCCTCACACACACACCCATGCCCCCTCCGCCCCCAGCCCCAGCCCAGAGCCCCCTCCCGCACCCTGAACTCCTCATTTCTGGCCCCAGCCCAGAGCCTGCATCCCCAGCCAGAGCCTTCACCCCCCTCCTGCACATCAACCCCAATTTCATGAGCATTCATGGCCCACCATACAATTTCCATACCCAGATGTGGCCCTCAGGCCATAAAGTTTGCCCACCCCTGCATTAGAATAACAGAAAAATTTATTAGTTTATTAAGTGTATGGTAAACACATGCAGGTGCATAAGCAATTTCTTTTATGGAAGATACATGTATTGTAGCTCATTAAAGCATAATTTTGATATTTCAGGTGCACTTGACAAGAATTAAAAGTAGTCCTTTTTTCCCCAGAACTAACCAAATAAAGAAAGTGCTTTTAAATATAGAAAGTGCAGCCACCATTTTTGAAGCAAAAGTTAAATGACGGCCTAATCGGCTGTGCAACATCCTTGTGAGCTGTTAAATAACTTGTGCTTTCCAGCCTATTAATGGATGATCACTCTTGTATATTGCATATCCCTTCCCTGTCTGATAGGGGCAAAGTACGGCTTAATGAATCAATGTGGGTAAAATGTTTTGAGTTCTTCAGGTGCAAGATGATAGAGTAGGTCCAAGACTTGTTTTTATATGTGTTGCCAATGTACAGTATTGCTTTTAAAGCTAGAGTTGATCCAGCTAGCTCCTAGCACATGACAGTTTAATGCCAGGGATTCTAAATAGCATTCATATTTTGGCTTCACAGAAACTTGGTGGAACAATGATAATCAATGGAAGACGGTAATACCAGGGTACAAAATATATAAGAATGACAGAATAGGTTGTGCTGGTGGGGGAGTGGCACTATATCTGAAAGAAAGCATAAAATCAAATACAGTAAAAATCTTAAATGAATCAAACTGTATCACTGTATCGCTACAGATAGAAATTCCATGCTTGAACAACAGGAGTGTAGAAGTAGAAATATACTACCGATCACACAACTAGGATGGTGATGGGGATTAGGAAATGGTCAGGGAGATTAGAGAGGCTACAAAAACAGAAAACCCAATAATAATGAGAGATATTTACTCCAAACAGTGACTAGATACTTGTCACCTCAGGATGGGATGCAGAGATAAAATTTCTAGTCACTATTAATGACTACTAGCTAGTCTAGCTTGTCCTAGAACCCACAAGGGGAGAGGCAATTCTTGATTAGACCTAAGTGGAGCACAGGATCTGGTCTAAGAAGTGAATATAGCTGAATCACTGTGTAATAGCTACCATAATGTAATTCAATTTATCTTCCTTGTAGAGAGGAAAATACCAAAGAAGAACACCACAGTACCATTTAATTTCAAAAAGGGAAACTATGCAACAATGAGGAAGCAAGTTAAATGAATATTAGAAAGAACAGTTGCAAGAGTGAAATGCCTCTGCGCTTCAAGGAAACTTTTTAAAAACACCATAATAGAGGCTCAATAGAGGTATATGTATACCTCTAATAAAAAAAACCCCCAGTAAGATGACCAAAAAATGCCACCATGGCTAAATAGCAGAATAAAAGAGGCAGTTAGAGGGAAAAAGGCATCCTTTAAAAATTGGAAGTCAAATCCTAGTGAGGAAAATAGAAAGGAGCATAAACATTGGCAAGTCAAGTGTAAAAGTATACTTAGGCAGGCCGAAAAAGAATTTGAAGAGCAGCTAGCAAAAGACACAAAAACTAACAGCAAAAAAATGTAAAGTACAGCAGAAGCAGGAAGCCTGCCAAACAATCAGTGGGGCCACCGGATGATTAAGGTGCTAAAGTAGCACTCAAGGAAGACAAGGCAGTTGCAAAGAAGCTAAATGAATTCTTTGCATCGGTGTTTACTGCAGAGGATGTGAGGGAGATTCCCACACTTGAGCCATTCATTTTAGGTGACAAATATGAGGAATTGTCCCAGATTGAGGTGTCAATAGAGGAGGTTTTGAAACAAATTGATAAATTCAACAGTAATAAATCACCAGGACTAGATAGTATTCACCCAAGAGTTCTTAAGGAACTCAAATATGAAACTGAAGAACTATTAATTGGTATGTAACCTATCACTTTAATCAACCTCTGTACCAGATGACTGGAGGATAGCTAATATAATGCTAATTTTTAAAAGAGCCTCTAGAGGTGATCCTGGCAATTACAGGTCAGTAAACCAGACGTTACTACCAGGTAAATTGGTTGAAACTGTACTAAAGAATAGAATTATCAGATGCATAGGTGAACACAATATGTTGGGTCGAGTGCTGTAGCTATTTTTAGAAATCTCACATTGGTACCTTCTTTGCGTTTTGTCAAATCTGCAGTGACAGTGTTCGTAAATCAAACAACGTGCTGGGTCATCATCCGAGACTGCTATAACATGAAATATATGGCAGAATGTGGGTAAAACAGAACAGGGGACATACAATTCTCCCCCAAGCAGTTCAGTCACAAATTTAATTAACGCACTTTTTTTTAACGAACATCATCAGCATGGAAGCATTTCCTCCGGAATAGTGGCTGAAGCATGAAGGGGCTTATGAATGTTTAGCATATCTGGCAAGTAAATACCTTGCAATGCGGGCTACAAAAGTGCTATGCGAACCCCTGTTCTCACTTTCAGGCGACATTGTAAATAAGAAGCAGGAAGCATTATCTCCTGCAAATGTAAACAAACTTGTTTGTCTTTACGCGATTGGCTGAACAAGAAGTAGGACTGAGTGGACTGTAGGCTCTAAAGTTTTACATTGTTTTGTTTTTGAGTGCAGTTATGTAACAAAAAAAATCTACATTTGTAAGTTACATTTTCATGACAGAGATTGCACTACAGTACTTGTATGAGATGAATTGAAAAATACTATTTCTTTTGTTTATCATTTTTACAGACCAAATACTTGTAATAAAAGTAATATAAAGTGAGCACTGTACACTTTGTATTCTGTATTGTAGTTGAAATCAATATATTTGAAAATGTAGAAAAAAATCCAAAAATGTTTAATACATTTCAATTGGTATTCTATTGTTTAACAATGCGGTTAATCACGATAAATTCTTTTAATCACAGTTAATTTTTTTGAGTTAATCGCATGAGTTAACTGCGATTAATCAACAGCCCTACTATACATTAAAAGGTTTTGTCACTTGAAGTCCGAGAGCCCTGTCAAGTGTTGTCTGATAGTCCAATGATTAACTGTAGTTACTGGACTGTTTTGATATTTTCAGAACAAAACATTCTGAATTATTTTTAAACATGCCTGTTTGAGTTTTTTAATTTAGCATTCTGTGATATGTTATACTACAAAAGAAAAAGGATCGAAATCAAACTGAACAAAATGTTTCAACTGATCTGAAATGAACTTTTTCCATATTTCCTTGGCAGAGAATTTCAAAATTATTGATTTTCATTCTGATTCAGAATGAAGCCTGCTTTTTAAATTCTTTGTAAAACAGAACTTCTCTTTTCCACACCGCTTTAAAAATTAACTGCCCTCCCTCAGGTAAAAGATGATCCAATGGCCAACTTTATGCGCGGGTAGTTCCACTTACATTCACAGGATGGGTTTCTTAGGTGAGTCTGGGCTGTAATAAATTAACATTATGCTCTCAATAGGCAGCTAGCCAACAAAGATGCTACCTGGGCCTATGAGTTGTTGCTTAGATCTTGTTGCCTTCTGGCTAAAGGAAAGATGGTGAGCATAGCTGGTTGTGAAATTTGATTTTTTAAAGTCATTTTTAATTTTGAAAATTTGAAATTTTGTTTAAAAAAAAAAGAGGAGGATGAAATTTTGTCAGAAAATGTCCCTATTTTCGGCCGGCTCTAATGGTGAAATTAGATCTGGCAATAGAGAGGATTACACCCATGACAGAGGTCTGACACTGCTGTTTGTGCTCTGCCATCAGGGCTGTCTGTGTGGGTAGTTTCTGGTACATTTGTTGTGAAGGAAGGGATCACTCATTACTGACATATGAACAGTCACCTAGTAGGAGAAGAGCCAGTTTGCTGGCAGTCACAGCAAGGCTGAAGGGCACATAGGTCATGCTGGACTAGAGGATCAACTAGAGCCCCACTGGGACTAAAGATTAAATTCTCTTTCCTGGAACTCCTTCTGGAAATCCCTATTGTAGGTCCTATGGCTATGCAGGGGCTATAGATCAAGAGAATGCCAGTTACTGGAGATTACCTTCCTTTCCCTTTAAATAATAAAATCACAATTTCAGTAGGGTTCTAGTGAACCCGAAGGTGAGGATTCTGAGCTGTGGTCAGTGAGGCACTTTGATCAGCTCCCCTGTCTGGCTAATGACACATTAAGATCCTTTCTGCTAGTGCATCTTGACCTCCTATTTGGGCAGGTCTGGATTATTTACTGGAAAGTAAAAGGTCTTTGCTTTTTATCCCTCGGCAGAGGCAGAGAAGCAGCTTTGTGCTGGCAATGTAGTGAGAAGTGATTCTGTTCTTTTGGCTAGTTTTTGAAAAATGAAAGCCTTGCGCCTGTTTAACTTGGTCACCTTTGCCCATTCATTTTGTGAAACTGCTGTGGCACGCCCGTGGCAGGCCAGAGTCTTTATTCAGCAGCCCTCTCTGGGGCTCTTCAGCTATCCACTCATTTGTTTTGCCATGGATTGAATGCAGTGTAATTTGCATTTACTGTATGACACCTTTGTACTTTCTGTATGTAGCATCTTCCATTCAGTGATTTCAAAGGGACCTGGTCAGTCATTTATCTCTAACATCAGCAGTAACGTAAAGCCAGGCTGTGAGCTAGTGAGTTCTGGCATATGAGACTCTCTGCCCATCACACCACTGCACAGTTGAATCTCAGGCACTGTGCTGGAGTAGCCCAACCCTCTGTTGCTTTGCATAGGTTTTGTTTTTTTAACACGGTGCCAACTTACCTCTGGCACTTGGCCCAGAGTCTGTGCGCTGTTCTGATAGAGCTGCTCTTGTTCTTGTCTCTCTTCCAGACAAAGAGCACTTGAAGGAGAGGGAGAAGCTGGAAATGGAATTGGCAGCCGTGCGCTCTGCCAGTGAGGATCAGCGGAGACACATCGAAATCCTGGACCAGGCACTGAACAATGCTCAGGCCAAGGTCATCAAACTGGAAGAGGAGGTGAGATGAGGGCATCATTTCCTCTGCTTTGCTGAAAATGATTGCTTGTATTTAGTATTCATTTTACAGCTGTAATTCAGCCCAGCCTCTTAACCCTTTCCAGCACCAGAGTGGCAGCCCCCCTCTTCCCCAGACCCTTCCAAACAGAAAACAATTATAAAACACTGAGCCGGGCAGGATATGAAAGGAAACCACAATCACAGATGCTTTCTGTATAACCAAAAGCTTGACCGAATTTCACCAGCCGATGGCTAACATGGTGTTAGGACATAGGGTTCTTTCTCTTTAGAATACCCTATCTACTAATTTAGGACTTGGGTAATTAATGAGAAAATATCTTATATGGGTATAGTCCATTTCTTCTCAAAGAATCCCAAAGTGCATACATATAGTGTGTGTCTGTGTATACAAACACACACACACACACAGAGTGCACCACAGTCAGCCAGATCAATTCACAGAACTCAGTACAACAGGACCAGATAACTTGCATTCAGGAGTATTAAAAGAAATGGCTGAGGCACTCTGATATTTAACAAATCTTTGAATACTGGTGAAGTTCCAAAGGACTGAAAAAAGCTAATGTCCCAACATTTATACAGGATTAACATGGGTAACTATAGGCTGGTTAGCTTGACATCAGTCATGGGCAAAATCTTGGAAAGACTGATTGAGTGCAATCAGTAAAGAATTAAAGAATGGTCGCATAATTAAATCAAATCAGTATGGTTATATGGAAAACAGAGATTGTCAAACTAACATGATATAATTTCATGAGGTTACGAGATTGGTTGAGTTTAAAATAATATATTCAGATTTGTGTAAGACATTTGACGAAGTATTGCACAACATTCTGATTAAAAAATTAGCATTATACAAAATCAATGTAGCCCTTATTAAATGGATTAAAAAGTGGTTAACTGATGGATCTCGAAAAGTCATTGTACATGGGAATTAGTCACAAATGAGGATGTTTCTAGTGGATCTGTTCTTGGTCCAGTGCTATTCAATATCTTTGTCAATGATTTGGATGAGAACATAAAAACATTGCTGGTAAAGTTTGCAGGGTTCTGAAAAGAATGATATGAAGTCTGGAAAACCTGCCCTACAATGAGACTAAAGAAGACCAATCTGTTTAGATTACCCAAGCATTGTTTAAGAGGCAATTCGACCACAGTATCAGAATACTTACATCATCGTGTAGATCAGTGGTTCTCAAACTTTTGTATTGGTGACCCCTTTCACATAGCAAGCCTGAGTGTGACCCCCCCTTATAAATTAAAAACACTTTTTGTATATTTAACACCATTATAAATGCTGGAGGCAAAGCAGGGTTTGAATCTTGTGACCCCCTGAGGGGTCCCAGCCCCCAGTTTGAGAACCCCTGGTGTAGATGTACTTACATAGGGAGAACATTTCTGATAAAAGAGGGTTCTTTGATCTAGCAGACAGACAAAAGCATAACAGTATCCAGTAGCTAAAGATGAAACTAGACAAATTCAGACTAGAATTAAGGTGTACATTTTTAACAGCGAAAGTAATTAACCATTGGAGCAGTTTACCTACGGGGGTTCTAGCTTCTCCATCATTTGAAGTCTTTAAATCAAGATTGGATGTCTTTCTAAAAGATCTGCTATAGCTCAATCAGAATTTATGAGCTTGATGCAGGAGTCACTTGGTGAAATTTTATGGCCTGTGTTATGCAGGAGATCAGACTAGATTACCATAATTGGCCTTTCTGGTTTTATCTATGAACAGTGTAATGAGGGAACTTCTGAATAAGGATAAAAAGGCTATGGGACCTTGAATGTCTATACAGAGCAGATCAGACCTTGGTGAGAGGGAGGGTTGTCCAGTGGTTTGGGTGCTAGCTAGGACTTGGGAGATCCAGGCACAATTCACTGCTCTGCCACAGAGTTCCTGTGTGACCTTATGCAAGTCACTTAGTCAGTCTGGCCCATATTTTTAAAGGTATTTAGCCATTGCTTCTCTCAGCAACATCGCCGCCGCACCTAACTGATTAAGGAGCCCAAATCTTATTTTCAAAAGGGATTTAGGCACTTAAGAGCCAGAACCCAAATTGGATTTAAATATTTCTTGAAAATGAGATTTAGGCTCCTAAATCAGTTAGGCATTGCAACACTGAGCGCAGCGATGCCTAATTACCTTTAATAACCTTTAATAATAGTAATATGCTATTCCCACAAGAAAGGTTGGGGACCACTGGACTAGATGATCATAATGGTCCCTTAAAAACAAGAAGGAGTCTGGTGGCACCTTAAAGACTAACAGATTTATTTGAGCATAAGCTTCTGAAGAAGTGAGGTTTTTACCCATGAAAGCTTATGCTCAAATAAATCTGTTAGTCTTTAAGGTGCCACCGGACTCCTTCTTGTTTTTGTGGATACAGACTAACACGGCTACCCCCTGATACTTGACATAATGGTCCCTCTGACCTTAAAATGTAAAGATCTAAGGCTAGGTACTGGTTGAGCCAAGAGAGAAACTTTTTTCCTGATCACTGGGCCAGGACCAGCACCTGGATAAGTTTACTGATCCTATGAATTTTTCTATTGTTCCATTAAATGTTTCCTGCTCTAATAAGTCATGAGTTATTGGATCATAAAATCATATCATTCTTATTACGCTCTTGCTTCTTCACACACAGTTCAGTTCTAAGCTGACTAGCAATTATTTCCCCACCAAATTTCTCCTGGTCCGTTTAGCAAACATTTTCACTTTGATTTTTAAAGGTATTTGTGTGCATTTGGTGATTATGAAATTACAGACTGGGTAAGGATGTCAGAATTGCCCAATAATAATAATAATTCATTATTATTTATGGACAAGTGAGCTATATTTTTGTGTATAATCAAAAAGATTGTTAACAAAGGGCTTGATACTGTGAACACTTCAGTGCATTCCTTTACTATAGTGAATAAAATTACACGCATGCTGAAGCATTTGCAGGGCTGAAGCCTAAATTCCAATTACAAAGCAAAATTTTGCATTTGGTTAAATCAGTGCACTTCCTTTGCAGACAACAGGGTTTCTCAGTTATGAATGAGAGATAATTTGGCTTGGAGTGTCTTTATTGCTACTGATGATGAATGAGGGAGAAAGAATCCAGCTTGACTCTCTGATCCCAGGCTCAGTTTGTAGGGTTGGCAGTTAGTAAAACCATCTTTTTGCTTGTAAACTGAGCACCTCTGATCAGTAAGCCAGAGATCATGAACATGGAACCCCACAATACCACTCTCACAGAGTCACACACCCCTTGGGAATCTAATCTTCTGATTGCTTCTGGACATTAGTTCAGATTCTAATCTCATTCATACCAATGCAAATCCATTGAAATAACTGCTGTTTACAGCAGTGTAATGGAGATGAGAATCTGGCCCATTGTTACTGAGTCTAGAAAGGCTGCTTAGAATAAGTTTTGTCTTGCACCTGTATTGTAAAAAAACCTCCATCAATTTCATTCTGATTTTTGACTTGGGTATTTTATGGTCACAGAAAACAATTTTGAGGCATAAGACTCCATTGTCAGTATAATCTGTGGGAAGGTACATAGCTTGATCTAGCATTGTGCTGAAAGAATTCCACCTATTCTGGATGAAACACCTGAGCCCCCGCTTTATAATTGCTAAGAGCTTCATGCAAAGGACCACATTCAGGAAAGCATTTGTAATCCATAATAACAACTATTATTGGTCCTACAAAACCCAGGAAGAAAGCTGCATATTCTGGAGCGCCATCTAAGAGCACATTATCTATTAACTAATTATTGACTAGAGCTGGTCAGAAATTTTCTGGTTAATCTTTTTTTGGGGGGTCAAAAAATGCCAGTTCACACAAACTAACACCGTTTGCAAACCCGGATCAGGTTCAAGGAATTTCCTGACTCAAAAAAAAACAAAAAGGTTTTGAATTGTTGAAACATTTCACTTTGACATTTTCAAAATGAATAATTCCAGTGTTCCAGTTTGAGAGGACTTTTTGCTTTGAAATTTAAGCTCATAAGACCAAAAAAAAGTTCTGAAAAGAAGGTCAAAATCAAAATGAAATGTGTTGAAATTATCATACTGAAACAATTCAATTGACTTGAAACGGGGAAAAAAATTGGTTTCCCAGTTTGCAAAAGTTTAAGATTTTGACTTTTTGTCCTGATCTGAGAGGTGCAAAAATATTAAACTCTTGAAAATATTTGTGAAACTGGAAAACTACTGTTTCCTATTCACATGTATACAGGCATGTTTCTTTATAGAGCACTCTTCTAACGATAACTGTGTTAAACATTAGTCTTTCAACCTCCTATCTGGACTGTAAAATGTGCAAAGAACCAAAGCCACATGAGCACAAATAAATGAGGAAGAGTGGGAGTGTCTGTGTATCTAGACTAGAAGCCAGGAATCCGGTGTATGCTAGGAATTAGCTGTGACTTTGGATAGTCATATTAACCTCATATTGTCATACTGTGACTAAAGTCATATTAAACTCTCTGTCTCAGTTTCATATCTATCAAGTAGCAATAATCACACTGATCTCTGTAAAGTCAGTATTTAACAAAATCCAAACTATCTAACCCCAACTCCTGGGCCGAGTGAACTTTTCAGTAAGGCTAGAAATGTTTTTAATTGGTTTGGACTTGCAGCCTTGCTTTATGCTAATTGATTTTTTCTGTACAACACAGCAGGTATGTTTTGAAGGGGATTAAATGTTTAAATTGTTGGGATGGAAGAACAAGAACACAATATCTCACCAGAGAGAGGCATTGCAGCCCGCAGGGTGAAGTCTTGAATCTGTCTGCAGCAGTCAAAGTGATATGCATGCAAGTTTAGGGTTAGCATCCAAGCTCCGTGGGAAAGAGGACTGTATCTTGGTCACTCTTGATAGAAACAATTTGCATTTTGGATTACACTGGGACTGATCCTGAGAGGTGCTGAGTAATTGCAACTCCAATTGACTTCACTATACCCCAGGATCAGGCCCATTTTTTGTCCTAGTTGCTTCCCTAGGATCAGTTTTCACAGAAGGCTTTGATGCCCTTCTCACTGACATGTGCCTTGGGCAGTCTGTGGCATATCTGAACTCTTCCCCAAAGGTTCTAAGGCATGTTAATCCCCATCATAGATTAATATCATTTTACCTTGTTGTCCTGCAATTACCACTTCTGTAGCACAGTGGGAGGCGGCAAGAATAATGGCTCAGATAGCAGCTATGATGCACCTAATACCTGCATCCACTTGCATGCCTAAAAGGTCACAGAGAAAGTCTGCAGTCCACTCCCACAAACTCCTATTAGAGTATGCTACTTGAGCAAGTCAGGATTAATCTCAGGCCATAAAATGCTAGGTTGCAGAATCCTCATGTAACACTGGGCCTATAAATCACTCAGTGCATGCATTAGAAGTAAGAATGGCTTTAACTGATACTAACAGTCACTCATATTCATCTGTATGACCTAGCCCTTGGTAGACAAGAAAACATCTGGAAACCGTCCAACAGATGTATATCTTCAGCTAAGGGTCTGCAGATGCCTTTCCCATCATCGGAGACTGGATCATGCAGATATACAGTGTTAAGATTTATTTCTAGAATCATAGAGTTGAAGGCTAGAAGGGACCATTAGATCATCTAGTCTGAACTCCTGTATATCACAGGCCAATTAAATTTCACCAAGTTATCCCCTTATTGAGCCTGATAACTTGTGTTTGGCTAAAACATAGATCTTGATTTGAAAACATCAAGAGAGGGAGAATCCGCCTTTTCCCTTGGTACTTCATCCAGGTGATTAATTACCTCACTGCTAAAGATGGGTGGCTAAATTCTAATTTGAATTTGTCTGGCTTCAGCTTCCAGCCACTGGTTCTTGTCATGCCGTTCTCCACTAGATTAAAGAGCCCTTTGCTACCCAGAATTTTCTCCCTGTGAAATTTAGGTTCAGTGAAAGCCACATTTACATGCAACATGCACATGCCAGTGATTTATGAGATCATATCACAACCTGATTCATAGACATAAACGTTGATGTCATATTTGTTTGGCTTCTGCTCTTCTGTTAATGACACTGTGCCCTCCGCTTGCGCTCTGCCCCCAGTTGCGTAAGAAGCAGGCCTATGTTGAGAAAGTGGAGAAGCTGCAGCAGGCTCTGACCCAGCTCCAGGCAGCATGTGAGAAACGGGAGCAGATGGAACGGCGATTGCGCACGCGGCTGGAGCGGGAGCTGGATTCGCTGAGGATGCAGCAGGTGAGAGGCTGATTGGTCGTGGGCCACAAGCACATCCATCCCGATGCCTGGGTAAATAAGGACGGAATGCTTCATGCCCTGTACCCCTGGCATTACCTCCAGGATGTGTCTTGGCAATGAGAACAGGAGGACTGGCCTCTCACCCTTTGCCACCATGATGATAGTAGAAACAAGAATGGTATTTTATTTGCCCATCCAAAACAATTTCCTTCCCCCCTCTCAGTGAGTGGGTGAGTGCAGTTTTGTGAGGCTGAGTTAGGGGGCGCTTCCAAACCCTTGCTTGTTTCTGCAGTGCTTTGTTAGCTCTCAGTGCCTTTTTCCATCAGTTTGATGCAATGGTTGCAAGAGTTTCTCTCTGAAGTTGGCCACAGTTAGCTAAGCCTTTTTGTGAGCTCCACATTGGATTAATGATGCAGTGCTTTCTCTGTGGGGCTACCCATGAAAGCCATTTGGAAGCTACAGCTCATTCAGCATGTGACAGCCAGCTTGCTTAGTAGCATTAGCCAAAGTGCATATTACACCAGTGCTTCAACGGCTGCCCTGCCTCTATTTGATTCTAGGCACAATTCATCATGATCCTTAAAGCCCTGCCTGGCTGAGTCCTAGTTATAAGAGGGACCACGTCTCTCCCTATGCAGCACTGTAACAGCTGAGGTCAGCTGAAGTGCTCTCGCCTACAGATCTGAGTATCTGGGGGTAGACTGTTTTCAGAGAAGGACCCTTTGATAGGTCCTTAAGGCAGGTGCTGAGGTTAGATAGCAAAGTACATGATGACAGACTGCTGATCAGGCCTGCATGGTGTGAATATTCATATAGCAGTCACTCAACTCCTATAGTCATGACCCTACATGTTCTTGCCTTGGTGTAAAACCTGCAAAGACTCTTGTTGGTTGCTAAATAAACCAAAAAGCAAACCAGCTCAATGACAAGCTAAACAAATACAGGAGCATTTTGGAGAATTGTCATATTCTTAGGATTTTTATTTTTTTTTACCAGTCCCTCTAGAGAGATTCAAGAATTCCTTGACTCCATGGGGTGTTGTCAGAGCTCTTGCATTAGAGCTGTGTGAGCACCTGGTTGAGTTTTAAAGCTCTGAGTTTTCCATGCAGCACTGAAGCAGAAACCTGGATGCTTAATACTCATGACTTGACACGTACCACATACTTTTTTCATTTTTTTAATCAGGACAGTCGTTTTTAACTATATCAAAGGTCACCCTGATGGAAATTTCTGGATTTTAGATGAATCCTTCACTTGGAAAAGCCTCTTCAGTGCTGACTTTAAATAGAGGATTATTTATTATTTCTCCACCATTTTTGCTTGATGGCGCTTGGCTCTCTCCAGATGCTGAATAGACACTAGTTACGGCTCCATAGTTAAGGTTGAGTGTAGTTTTGCACTGAAAGTAGGGATTCAACTGCTTTCATATCTATGGAGAATACAGTGTATCCTCCCCAAAATTGCTTTTCAAAAACTACCCTTTGCACCAGATCTGTTCAACAGGGAGGATAGGTGGTAAAAACTCTGTATGTGTGTACAGGTGCATGCAGAGGAATGTAGGGGTTGAAGGAGCGAGTGGGAAACGGGTGTGTGTGTCTGTGTGTGCAGGGGAATATGGAGGGCCTATGAGAAGGAGAAACTGGGATGTGTGTCCAGGGGAATATGGAGGGAGTGGGGAAGCTGGGGGGAGGATGCAGGAGAATGTGGGGGACAGGATGTAGGGGAAAAGTGGGGAATGTACTCCACTTTATTGTGTAGCTGTGGCAGGGCAAAGCAGCTGTAAACCCATCTGTACTGGTTAGTATGCTCTGGCTGATTTGTGCTGCTCCAGGGAGGTGTAAAGCAGCCAAAGCACACTGGTGAATCTGGCTACAAAAGGCTTAAAATAAATAAATAAATAAATAAATAAATATGATGTTTTAAGGTTGATATTACACATCTTCATGTCATTAGAAATATCGTAAGGCAACATTCTCTTTTGTTTCCTATTTACGGTTTAATGTATGAAAATTGTAATTAAAAAAACAAAACAAGGAAATTCGTAGACAAAAACAATGCTAATCTGAAGTTAGGTTTGAGAGTACATATATCAATCATTTAGGGTAAAACACATTACAGGAATGTTGCAGTTATCCCGCAAACAAGCCTTATAAACCTAGGAAATTCAGATTTCAGATTTCAGATTTTAACCTTACCATAATAAAAATATGGTATGGTATGGTATGGAAATGCAGAATTGGAGCACTCAAACAGCCTTTACTCTGCCTTGTGGTGAAACAATGAGTGGGGTGGGGTGGGGAAGGAAAGCAAAAAAAATCTAATGTGCTTCAAAAATCAATCTAATTTGGGACTAATCACTAAAATCCTTAGCTGTAATCATATGGTTATTGCATGATGTCACTAAAGAGCAGAGTTAAGGTCCTGAACTGGGACGAATGTAAGTAAGGAATGCATACGCTCTCCAGCCTTAACTTTGGCAATTCCAGACTCTTAAACACGTCACAATTCAACCGTATCATTTATAAAGCTTTGGGATTTGCACCTGCTGAGAATCTGACCCATAGTTTTTCTGATGGACTTTTACTGAAAATGCAAGTTACTATCAAACGGATCCTATAGAACCAAACACTCAAACAGCATTTAATAGCATTTTCGGTGTAACATGACATTGATTTGGTATATGGAAATACACGCACAAATTCAGAATAATTTACATGATTACAAAGGACCATTTCTTCTGCTACTCCAGTAAATTATTTATATATGGGTTAAAAACAAAATTGGATGGAGGTGCGGAGACATGGTTCTATGAATGCTTCCCGGGATCTCATGGGTTTTTTGGGGAGCTCTGCATACAAGTGTTTGAGCCTGTACTTTTATGCTTAGTTGAACTGTCTTAGCACAGTTACTCATCTAGATAAGTAACTGCCTCTCTCGCCTTCACTTATCACCATCTCCTCAAAACAAATCGTAATGTTATTTTGGGGAGTAGATTAGTTCATGACAAAGAAAAAGCATTGAAGAGTTTGCAGAGAGAATTCCCAGCTGGCAGCTAGCACTGAGATCAGAACATGTGACTATTGGCTGCTGAGGGTCAGCGAGTGGATATACTAGTGCATTAAGCCACCATTTGAGAAAAACAGCTGAAGGGTGTAAAAGGGAACATAACTGAGGCATGACATGTAGTTTTAACTTAGAAAGTTCACACATTTCCCACTGTCGAGAAACACTGCTGCTGCCAGAACCCTACTGGAATCAGGTCTTGTTATTGCTAAGACTTGTGGCAAATGGACACACTGCTACACAGTGTTGTTGCTTAAAAGCAAAGGACCTGATTCTGCTCTTAGCTACATGGGGGTAAATCAGAAGTAACTCCATTGACTTAAATGGAGTTATAACAGTGTAAAAACCAGTGTGAGAGGTGGATCAGGGCCCCAAAAGAGAAGATAGTTGCAGTTAAGTAACATTAAAAAAAAATCTTATTTTCAGTGTTTGAATATCAGAGAGCCACATCAGTCTGTAGTGTAATCAGAATGGGCTTCTGGATCAGGCACTGGACTTGGGTTCAGGGGATCTAGGGTCAATCTCTGGCTTTGCCACAGACTCTCTGTGTGACCTCACAAGTTGCTCAATCTCTTTGTGCCTCAATTTTCACCGGGAAGGTGGGAAATCTGCAAATATTTCTCTACTTCACAGGGATATTGGGGGGATAAAAGCATAAATACTGGGCAGGCTACTATAGTTAGTGGCTTGGAATTGTAATTAGCATCATGTTTAAAGTGTCGTAATTCTGGAACACCTTTTCCCTTCAGATTTTCACTTCAAAAAATTGCCTTGGCCTCCCAGCTAACCTGCTGGGTTTGAGGGGAGGCTGGTATGAATGTTTGGGTTATTTTTTAATTAGAGAGGGGGCCAAAACCAGGTTTATGATGAACAACTAGCTCTAATTGTAACTGTGGGGTGAGTCCCATCACTCCATAAAATGACACCTTATATCCATGTATCACAGTCATATCTACGGAATATTGAGTCATGCCAAATAAAATAGACTTTTACTACTTTTTACCCCAGTGAGCTTTATAGACCCAGTCCACCTGGGAGAGAATGAGCTGGATTTTATTCTGGCTCAGGCACCATCAACAGAATTATTAGCTAAATTCCAAATGGCCATTCTTTATTGTTGATGATGCATGTATCCGGGAAAAAAGGACCTCTTAACTTGATATTCCAGGTTGAGTTTACGGGGTTGGCATTTATTTTGATCTGAAATTAATAAGACACTCTACACATGGAGTTTCAGGGTACAATTTTTACAGAGTGGAATTGCTCTGTAAAAATATGGTCATACCTTCCAGGACTGACATTATCTGAAGCATAACTGATGTTTTTGTTGGTGAAGCATCACAACAGTTGCCCCCAAAGGATTGTTCCATAATGGATTGTTCCAGAAAACTTCTTCCAAAAAAGTCAGTTTTACCCCAAAGCCAAAGTCTTCTCCTACATTCCCAAGTCATGTTTTCTGTCATCAAGAGGAAAGGTTCCCAAACGAAGAAATAGAGGCTGTCCTATTTTGTGACATGAATTCCAGAGAATGGAAATGTAGGTTACATGGTAACCCCTGAGTTCATGGTGTTGATGCAACACATAGGGCCTGCCTTGCCCTGGGCAGCTTGTGATGTGGCAAAGTTGACAAACAGGGGTGTGCACAAGATAGTTTCCTCATCTCTGACACAATCTTATGTGCCACTAAGTGCAGCAACTCTTATACTTTATAAAACACTTCCATAATGTCTACTCTCTGAAGGTCTCAGAGAACTTTACAACCCTTAATTCTCACACCATCCCCTATGGTTAGGTAACTATTGTTATCCCCATTTTAGGTACAGGGAGGTTAAGTAATTTGCTTAAGGTCTTACTTTCACTGTTCCATACAGAGTTCCTGTGGGAGCTGAAAACCAGCGTTTTGCTCAGTTTCAAACCAGGGACTTTTTGCATGCTAGATAAACACACGAACTGCTACACTACAGAAACCACCTCCTAAGATCGTGTGGGAGACCCAGGAATAGAGCCAAGGTCTTTTAACTCCCCATCCTCTGCATTAGCTTCCCTGCTTTGGATAAACAGTTTTCTATTCTATCGGGTTCTTTCATCCACTGTGTCCATTTTGCTTATCTTATAACTCTGAAATTTCAAAAGATGATGCCAAATGAGATAATGCGTAAACAAACATCAGTGTTATCCATAACATAAAAAAGCTTTATCCACATTCATGGATTGATTTCTGTATCTCCTGATGATGCTGATCATGGAAGTGCCATTAATGTGCTACGTGCAGTAGAGGTACTGTAGCTGGTATTAAGAATGCTCTATAAACTCATATGTTTAGGGGAGTCGGACAGTCTGAAACTGGTGCTTAAGAAGCCATAGTAGATACATGGGGCCAGATCCCCAGCTGCTGTAAATTGGCATAGATCTCTGGCCCATAATAGTGGCCAAGTGCCATTTAATTTAGCATGCTATATTGTTTTGCTTCTGGGTTATATTTAACTATTTCCGATTCCCCTACACATGTTGGACACTCTCTCCATGCATGAGAGAAGTGTGACAAAGTGTCAGCAAAAGAGGTATTTTAATGCTAGGTTTGGAGTATCCCACGATGCCCTTGCATTCCAGGAGGAGCAGCAGGAACCCTAGTTCTGTCAGCCTGGTTCAGCATCCCACGGAATATGTGATGGCCACAGTGAGCATCTGGAAAGCCAGTCCTGCCAGCACATTTGTCAAATGTAATAACAATGGAACACAACCTTTGCTTGCATTGCACCTTTCCTACAAACTGCACCCCCCAGCTGCTTGGCAGTGCAAGACAGCAGCCATTAGAGAGGTAAAAGACAAAGGGTGGGACTTTTTAAAGTGCTCCATGTAGGCGCTGTAAAAGTCCCTGGTAAAACTCCCGTTAACTTCCATGGAAGCAGATTTAGGCCAACTCTGAGCTCTTTAGAAAATCCCACCCCACATTTTCAAACTCAGGTTTGAAACTTTAACTAACTAAACTCTTACTTTAGGCCCCAAGGCCCAGATTCTCAAAGGTATTTAAGGACCTAATTCCCACTGAAAGGAATGGGAGTTAGGCGCTTAAGTACCTTTGACGATGTGGACCCAAATCCATATTTAGGTACCTGTTTAAGTGGATGGATTTTCAAGTGTGTTCAGAACTCTCCACTCCCACTGCCTTCATTTGGATTTGCAAGTACTCAGCACCTCTGAAAAGCTGGCCTCTGATGTAGGTGCCCTAACTTGAGGCTGCCAGGTTTGAAAATGCCAGCTTAAAAGACAGCAGGAGGAGAGAAAAATGAAGGAGCCTGGACATGGCGGATGAGAGATTTGAAAAAAGATTGCAGGCCAATAAGGGAGAGAGACTCCGGCAGGCTCTCTCAGACAAGGCTGATCTCTTGCACAGACAGCATGGAGATTACTTGAAGGAACTGAGGAAAGAAGGGAAAGGGGCATAGAGACAAGAAGTCAGAACCCTGTGCAGTCCGTGTGCTGTTTCAGCTCCCACGCATGCTGTAATAGGCAGCAGACATGCTGTCTCTACTAGCCTATTTCACAATTCCATTGCTTTTTCAGCAATCCATCAAGTATGTTATATGGGCAGATGTATGCCTGGGATAGCAGCTCAATTCTTTCACTAGCTCATGCAGTATATGCATGTGCGCGGGTGAGCAGCCAGCTCAATCAGCCCATGAGGTATTAACACTCCACGGTGCAGAGCTGGACTGCTCCACCCCGTGAGGAGTGTGCCTGCTATGGTGGGACCACCAGTTCTTTTAGCCTCTTTCAACATCTTTTAGCCCTCAGTCAGTCACCTTCAGGAACTTGGGGAGGACCCCACCTTCAGCTGGAAGTTTTACACACGCCATCTGTAGCCTTGCCTCCTTTGCTAAGCAATAAACCAGCTTTCCTGATGCTGTTGAGTTGCTAGGGACAGTTTCTAGAGCAAACTTGCATCTCACTGGTTGTAGGCAATAACTATTGGGTCACGCTTTGACAAGGAGCCCTATTTAAGCTCTGATCACCAGGGTGGCTACTGATTCAGCAACAGGCCACCCAAAAGGTTGAAAGCCCCTGGGTTTGTTTTGCAGAAGATTTTGTAGAAGAGGTGCCTGCAGCTCTCGTGTTGGTGCAGGCTGAATATCTTTCGTTGTTTCCCTCTCCCCAACTCCAGAGACAGGGGAACTACCAGGCCGAAAGCCTGCCAGAACACAATGCCCCAGCACTGATGGAGCTAGTGCGGGAAAAGGAGGAGAGGATTCTGGCTCTGGAAGCTGACATGACCAAGTGGGAGCAGAAGTATCTAGAGGAGAGCACAATCAGGCACTTTGCCATGAATGCAGCAGCCACAGCGGCAACAGAAAGGTAAGATCATATTGTTCTAGGCAGTCAGCAATACACTCAATCAAATGAGGCTTTGTATAGTAAAAAGAAGTGGGTGTTTTCTTAGGGACAAATCTGGCGTGGTTTATCCAGTCATGTGGTCCCATTCACCATAGCAAGACCATGAGGCCTTGCCATTCCGGGTCAGGATCAATGGTTCATCAAGGCCAGTGAACCAGCCTCCAGCAGTGTCCTATAGCTAGGGCCTTGTGTAAATCATGATTATTATTTTTTTTAGAAAATTCACAACAGCGTAAATGGCAAAGTATTGAATTTCATGGAGTTTGCACAGAATGAAGTTTACAAATAATGTTCATCAGTTTCAAGGACAGAAAATTCATTGACTATTGTTACTTGTAAAATTCATTCCATCCTTGAAATGGACTTTGCTGTAGACTTTTACCTTTTAAAAAAATATTTTAAAATTACAGTTTGAAGGCATTTTCACAACTTCCATGCCCTCCAGGAAATCGTGATTTACACAGGGTCCTACTATAACTGTTTCATCAAAGGAAGGCAGAAGTTTTCCTTAATAAACCTGGTTTAATGTACTTGGCATGTGTGGGGAAGGAGAGGGAATTTTTCTCCATAGTATTAAGGGCTCACAAAGGAATTTCCCTCCATTTACTGCCAGATACTATCAAGTATTTCACATAGACCCAGGCATTTTAATTACCCAAAAAATGAGTGTATTCACTGGGGGCTTGATTTTCAGAGAGGTATGTCATGGGGCGCACCACTCACTGCCTGACTGCCTTCTGGTACTCTGGGGATTAGCTTGAGGCAGACAACCCCCCGTCCACGGTTTGCACACCGTCACCCTGTCCACCTGGAGCTCCTCTCACAGCATCCTCTTCATGGCTCGGCCCTGTGGCTGTGTCACAGGTTACCATCCCCCTCCCGGGGGAGGTTTAGCTCCTTCTCTCGCTCACTGCCTCAGTGCCACTTGCCCAGTGGCTGGTAGGGGAACCCAGGCCCACGCTCTTCTCTAGGTTCCATCCCAGGGACCCTCAGTTTAGCAATCTGGGCCTTCTCTCTCTGGCCTCACTGCTCTATCCCAGGGCTTCTTCCTACTGTTGGTTCCCCTTTTCTTCATAGGCCTACCAGTTCCCCAACACCTCCTTCCTCTTCCCAGGTAGTGTCTGCAGTCTCCACTCATTCCTCCCTTTCTCCTGGGGGTGTCTGCCTTTTTTCCCAGTAGCCCCTTCTGCTTCAGCTCTTAGCCTTTATAGACCCTGCCTATTCCGACCCAGCTGAGCTTCCTTAATCAGCTGCCTAAGGGGTTAATTGGCACATCTGGCCTGCATTAAACCCTGCAAGGTGAGCATGGGGTAGTCACCCTATCACAATGCAAAGTACCCACAACTCCTGTTGACTTCAGCTAGACTTGTGGGTGTTCAGCACCTTTTCAAATCAGGCCGTTTGTGTCTTCAGAATAGGGTTTTTAATATTTCTGTCACAGGTAATACAAGGCATCGTCACTGATGTGTACTGGCATCTAAAATATCATAATTAAAAGGACCCTATCAAATATTTTAGATCCTAAACGTAGGTATGACTTTATAAAAAAATGTAAAATAAAAAACAACAAAACCCAGGTTTGCAAAATTTCACATAAAATACGTTTTTTAATCAATTATATATCTTTCTTTATATAAATGTTTTTTTGAAAATTTTCCCCTATGGCTTTGGAAACCCAAACATACTAGCTTTTTGCTAGTGTATGAGAACCAGAAAGTGAAACTTAACTTGAAACAGGAAATTAACTTGATCTATCTCATTTTCTCATCCAGCATTGAAGTGCAGAAGCAAACAGCAAATTAGATTTAATGTGCTGACTCTTGTGATTTTCTTTCAACCTTCACATTATTTGGTATTTTTCTTAAAGCCCCAGCACACAGAACCAAGTGATTACATGAGAATCTCTGCTTTCATTAATTTTTTAAATTTTTTTCTAGCCCTTATGATTGTACAGGAAAACATGAAACATGATTCAAGTGTATTTCAAAGGCTCAGAAACCTGAGGGGAGTTAAAAACAATCCACAGTTCATTTATTTATTATTTATATCACCAGCTAAGGATTTATTGTTTAATATACTGCACCAGGTCTTCAACTGATGTAAATCAACATAGGTTCATTGAACCCAAGAGAGCTGAGCTGTTTTAGACTGGCAGAGGATCTGGTCCATTATTTTTATCTTGACAGTGTCCTTTAATTTTAATTCATTTTAGAACATGAGATTTCACCTCCAATTTGTTCCCTCCCACCTTTTGTTGTATTTTCAGAAATCCTCATTTCACTGGAATATTACACCCTCCAAATATAGCTGTAGATTTCCATTGTAACGTGAATAGTGAAAAAACAGTTGTTTGTATCAAGAGTTTGTATCAAAATGCCTGTTTGTATCAAAAGAGGCCTTTTATTGAACCAAGTGACACTAAAAGGTGTGGCTGTGTCTTGTGTTGCTAGGGATACCTCAGTCATTAACCACTCGCGGAATGGCAGCTACAACGAGAACTCCCTGGAGGTTCGAATATGGCAGGAAGAGGAGGAGATTGTTCAAGCCAATCGGAGGTGTCAGGACATGGAATACACGTAACGGACAGCTTTAAATACTTACCGCGGGATTTGTGCTAAAGGTCTTATCATGAGATCCATAGCGTCCTAACTGCTTGGATCCTTGGATAAGCTAGCCCACGCGTCATTTAGCCCTTCGCATGCCAATAGGCCCATTCTAAAAAGAGGGATTTTGCTTCAGTTTGTCTTCTAGTCATTTCACTCTTCAGCTATTAAAAGACAGGGATTAGGTTCTGCCTCCTCCCCTCCCTGGATTTAAACCTTCTTCACATAATAGAGAGACCTTAAAAACGGATGGCTTCCTTACTAGAAAAAGGAGGTTGGCATGAGCTTGCATGATCTCACTCAAAATTCTGACTTTTTAAAGCAAGACTCTCTAGTAGCCAATGCTTTAAATATGACTTCATTGCTGCCCAACCAAAAAGGTGTGTGTATGTATCTGATATCTCTCTGAGTTATATGAAAGGTACCATGGCAAGTAGGGACAAACCTTCAAAACTGAACAGCTGAAGTTGAACCCACACAAAAATGCATACACAAGTATGGGGATGGACTTCACCTGAGTAAGGAGGGAAATAGACTTCTAGGATGGAGGATGTTACAACTGGTCAAGAGAGCTTTAAACTAGGAATCTGGGGGAGATGGTTGGGAGATGTCCAGGTAATCTCCACACCGGATTTTAACACTGAGAGGGAAGAAAACGAAGTAAGAGAGGATACAGTCGTGGGTAGGAGAATGGACATAAGGAGGAAGGGTAGTGTACATACCAGTCTAATAGGTGATACTGGCGGTAGAATGTCTGTGCCTAATCGGGTAAAGAATGTAAGCAAGGCCAAATGGCAAAAATTAAGATGTTTGTACACTAATGCGAGGAGCCTAGGTAACAAAATGGAGGAACGAGAGCTACTGGTGCAGGAAGAGAAACCAGATATTATAGGGATAACAGAAACATGGTGGAATAGTAGTCATGACTGGACTACAGGTACTGAAGGGTATGTGCTGTTTAGGAAAGACAGAAATAAAGGTAAAGGTGGTGGAGTAGCATTGTATATCAATGATGAGGTAGAATGTAAAGAAATAAGAAGCGATGGAATGGATAAGACAGAGTCTGTCTGGGCAAAAATCACATTGGGGAAGAAAGCTACTAGAGCCTCCCCTGGGATAGTGCTTGGGGTGTTCTATAGACTACTGGGATCTGATCTGGATATGGATAGAGACCTCTTTAATGTTTTTGATGAAGTAAATACTAATGGGAATTGTGTGATCGTGGGAGACTTTAACTTCCCAGATATAGACTGGAGGACAAGTGCTAGTAATAATAATAGGGCTCAGATTTTCCAGGATGTGATAGCTGATGGATTTCTTCACCAAGTAGTTGCTGAACCAACAAGAGGGGATGCCATTTTAGATTTGGTTTTGGTGAGTAGTGAGGACCTCATAGAAGAAATGGTTGTAGGGGACAGCCTTGGTTCGAGTGATCATGAGCTAATTCAGTTCAAACTAAATGGAAGGATAAACAAAAATAGATCTGTGACTAGGGTTTTTGATTTCAAAAGAGCTAACTTTAAAAAATTGAGGAAATTAGTTAAGGAAGTGGATTGGACTGAAGAACTTGTGGATCTAAAGGTGGAGGAGGCCTGGAATTACTTCAAGTCAAAGTTGCAGAAACTGTCAGAAGCCTGCATCCCAAGAAAGGGGGGAAAGTTCATAGGCAGGAGTTGTAGACCAAGCTGGATGAGCAAGCATCTTAGAGAGGTGATTAAGAAAAAGCAAAAAGCCTACAAGGAGTGGAAGATGGGAGGGATCAGCAACGAAAGCTACCTTATTGAGGTCAGAACATGTAGGGATAAAGTGAGAAAGGCCAAAAGCCATGTAGAGTTGGACCTTGCAAAGGGAATTAAAACCAATAGTAAAAGGTTCTATAGCCATATAAATAAGAAGAAAACAAAGAAAGAAGAAGTGGGACTGCTAAACACTGAGGATGGAGGGGAGGTTAAGAATAATTTAGGCATGGCCCAATATCTAAACAAATACTTTGCCTCAGTCTTTAATGAGGCTAATGAGGAGCTTAGGGATAATGGTAGGGTGACAAATGGGAATGAGGATATGGAGGTAGATATTACCACATCCGAGGTAGAAGCCAAACTTGAACAGCTTAATGGGACTAAATCAGGGGGCCCAGATAATCTTCATCCAAGAATATTAAAGGAACTGGCACATGAAATTGCAAGCCCATTAGGAAAAATTTTTAATGAATCTGTAAACTCAGGGGTGGTACCGTATGACTGGAGAATTGCTAACATAGTTCCTATTTTTAAGAAAGGAAAAAAAGGTGATCCGGGTAACTACAGGCCTGTTAGTTTGACATCTGTAGTATGCAAGGTCTTGGAAAAAAATTTGAAGAAGAAAGTAGTTAAGGACATTGAGGTCAATGGTAATTGGGACAAAATACAACATGGTTTTACAAAAGATAGATCATGTCAATCCAGCCTGATCTCCTTCTTTGAGAAGGTAACAGATTTTTTAGACAAAGGAAATGCAGTGGATCTAATTTACCTCGATTTCAGTAAGGCATCTGATGCGGTTCCACATGGGGAATTATTAGCTAAATTGGAAAAGATGGGGATAAATATGAAAATTGAAAGGTGGATAAGGAACTGGTTAAAGGGGAGACTACAACGGGTCACACTGAAAGGTGAACTGTCAGGCTAGAAGGAGGTTACTAGTGGAGTTCCTCAGGGATTAGTTTTGGGACCAATCTTATTTAATCTTTTTATTACTGACCTTGGCACAAAAAGTGGGAGTGTGCTAATAAAGTTTGCGGATGACACAAAGCTGGGAGGTATTGCCAATACAGAGAAGGACCGGGATATTATACAGGAAGTTCTGGATGACCGTGTAAACTGGAGTAATAGTAATAGGATGAAACTTAATAGTGAAAAGTGCAAGGTCATGCATTTAGGGATTAATAACAGAATTTTTGTTATAAACTGGGGACGCATCACTTGAAAGTAACAGAGGAGGAGAAGGACCTTGGAGTATTGGTTGATCACAGGATGACTATGAGCCGCCAGTGTGATATGGCCGTGAAAAAACTAATACGGTCTTGGGATGCATCAGGAGAGGTATTTCCAGTAGAGATAAGGAGGTGTTAGTACCATTATACAAGGCACTGGTGAGACCTCATCTGGAATACTGCGTGCAGTTCTGGTCTCCCATGTTTAAGAAAGATGAATTCAGACTGGAACAGGTACAGAGAAGGGCTACTAGGATGATCCGAGGAATGGAAAACTTATCTTATGAAAGGAGACTCAAAGAGCTTGGCTTGTTTAGCCTAACCAAAAGAAGGCTGAGAGGAGATATGATTGCTCTCTATAAATATATCAGAGGGATAAATACCACAGAGGGAGAATTATTTAAACTCAGTACCAATGTGGACACAAGAACGAATGGATATAAACTGACCATCAGGAAGTTTAGACTTGAAATTAGACGAAGGTTTCTGACAGTCAGAAGAGTGAAGTTCTGGAACAGCCTTCCCAGGGAAGCAGTGGGGGCACTAAGCTTGATAAGTTTATGGAAGGGATGATATGATGGGATAGCCTAATTTTGTCAATTAATTGATCTTCAACTATTAGCGGTAGATACGCCCAATGGTCTGTGATGGGATGTTAGATGGGGTGGGATCTGAGTTACTCCAGAGAATTCTTTCCTGGGTGTCTGGCTGGTGAGTCTTGCCCACATGCTCAGGGTTTAGGTGATCGCCATATATGGGCTCAGGAAGGAATTTTCCTCCAGGGCAGATTGGCAGAGGCCCTGGGGGGTTTTTCGCCTTCCTCTGCAGCGTGGGGCACGGGTCACTTGCTGGAGGATTCTCTGCACCTCGAAGTCTTTAAACAGTGATTTGAGGACTTCAATAGCTCAGACATAGGTTAGAGGTTTGTTACAGGAGTGGGCGGGTGAGATGCTATGGCCTGCGTTGTGCAGGAGGTCAGACTAGACGATCATAATGGTCCCTTCTCACCTTAAAGTCTATGATTCTATGTTGATAAATTGGAAAGGGTCCAGAGAAAAGCCACAAGAATGATTAAAGGATTAGAAAACATGCCTTATAGTGATAGACGCAAGGAACTCAATCTATTTACCTTAACAAAGAGAAGGTTACGGGTTGACTTGATCACGATTTATAAATAGTTGGTCCTTCCTGGCATGGAATCTGTGAAAGCAGGAGTTGGTACAGAACCTGTCTATGCACACGCAAGTGCCCATTTGCACATGCAGTTTTCCCATTTTGAGCATGCAAATGCAAATATGTATGTAGCACGTCCAATTACTTGTTTGCTAGAGCTGCTCAAAAAATTTGTAATCAAAACTTTTTTTTATTAAAAATGTTTTTTTGACTAAACAGCAAATTTTTTTGAGAAAATTTCTGTTTTCATAGATATTTCCCAGGTTTTGTTGAAAAGCAAAAAGAAGCCAAATAAAATTCTGACAAAAAATTTCATGTTCTTCAAATTTTTTTTCAGAAAATAAAAATATAATTTAACCGGTTCTGTGTTTTTCATCTTATAGACATGTGCATGCATACACACACACAGAGGACTTGAAATCAGTGGGAATTTTGCCATTGACTTCTTTAAGAGATGGATCAGGATTTTATGTTGCAAGTGCAAATTAGGCACTCCATTTTGAAAATGACAGCCTTAAAGTTTCCACCTCCCTTATGTGTTTATTTAGACCATATGTGACATTTCTTTTTTAAAACCCTCCCAAAAAACATCTGCTGTATTTGGCTATATTTCATAAGACATGATTTTCATTTGACTGGCATTTTAATTAGTTAGTTCAAACCTTTTCAGTTTGATTCAGTCTTAAATTCCCCACCGCCATGTTTCCACAGCCTATTCTCAAATAATTGATTCTTTATCATCTTAAAACACTTTCAGGGTCTATAGAAGAAAGCTGTTGGGGCTTCCAGTTAGTTGGAAAACACAGACCATTAGTTGTTTTCACTGCTTTCAACAGAAACTAAGGGCCCAATCCAATGCTCACTGAAGGCAATGGAAGTTTCTTTCATTTATTTCAGTGGCAGTTGGTATGGGCCCTCAGAGATTTGGGCAAGATAATTTAATTATTAAAATCTTTATTTCAATCTATTATAGGGCCAGCTCCTGAGGTTTTTACGCAATTTTAATTCAGTCTACCTTGATTCAGACAAAACTCCCCAATGGCAGTCTGCCACAGTAAAGAACTCAGGATTTAGCCCAGAAGTATTATGGGGCAAAGAAAATTGCTCCTTTACCTATCTGAATGATCCCATCAGTCCACAGCATCTTTAGGACTATTTTTCAGATTATTCTTGCTAGTTTATTGAAGTAATATCAATGGATCAGCTTAATTTAAATCTATTTAATCTTACAAAAAGATTGTAATAGCAGGAAATATTACCCAGTTAAGCTGTGCAATTGCCCTCAAAGGAAATGGTGGAAATTTCATTGTTTGAGTTGCTTAAAACTGGAAGGGGTAAAGCAGCAGAGAATGTACTACAGGGAAAAGGCAGCAGTGGAATAGCTGTGATCGAGAAGTTATTTTCCATCTTTGTAAGCAGAACATTCATATTTTGGCAGGATAAAGAATCTGCATGCGAAAATAATTGAGAAAGATGCCATGATCAAGGTCCTTCAGCAGCGTTTGCGGAAGGATGCTGGGAAAACAGACAGCACAAGTTTACGGCCTGCTCGATCGGTCCCGTCCATCGCTGCAGCAACGGGTGCGCATTCCCGCCAGACCTCTCTCACCAGCAATCAGATAGCTGAGGAAAAGAAGGAGGAGAAGACCTGGAAAGGAAGCATAGGTGAGCACCAATTTGAGTGAAACATTGGCAGTGCAAAGGGTTTCAGTGAGAGGACGGCTTAACAAGTAAAATCTGTCTGTGGCCAGAATAAGACTTTGAGGGTCAGCTTTGAAAGTGTGATTGGCCACTTTCCACAAACAGTTTGAGCCACCACCCTGTGTGTTCAGGCACAGCTGTACTCGCCTGACAGTCATACCCAGAGGAATGCAGGCAATGTATGCATATTTCATGGGAATCAAACCTACTCTGGGCTAGGAAAAGTTGCATTAAACTAGAGAGCAGACAGCACTTTGGATAGGAATTTGCAATGTAATAAGGCAGGAAAAAAAAGAAGGCATGCCATTTTGGGCTGTGTGCAAAAAGGCATTGCAATCCAGCAATAGCCCCTCTCTACACGGCACTCCTGAGACAGCAATTTCAGAATGCTGTGTTCAGTGTGCTTGGTGTCAGAACAATGTAGGCAAACGAGAGGGGGTTCAGAGAAGAGCGATTGTTCTGAGAGGACTGATGTATCAGATGAGGTAAAAATGACTGAATCTGTACACCTTGAGGAAATAGTTTCTGAGAGTGTCATGGCAACAACATGAACACCAAAGAAGAAGAAGAACAGTGCAGAATATAATGAGTGGTAATGGGATCAAAGGAAGGGTCTTGTGCTTTTACCTACACATACAGGCTGCGGGAAGCAAATATGCATGGGACTGAGTGGGAGCGTGAAAGACTGGCAATAGAATCTTCAATGTATGCTCGTCCCCTCCCGGGTAGCCTTCAGCAGCTCCTCTATCCCAACTCCGCAAGGTTGGGCCTCCATGGCTTTGGGGAACGATGGAAGGGGTGCATAGCAACGGCTGTATGAGGCGCACTTTACTCTTAACCAGTCAGCTGTGCTCCTTTGAGAACCATGGGAGGAAGGAGAAGTTGGGTGGCACCAGAGTGGGGCCAGCACACCACTGAGAATATGTGCTGAGTGTCCAAATTCCTCATCCCTGAGGTGAATCGCACACCATTCCAGAGCTCTCTTTTCGCTCTAGGGGGTTTTATCATGGACTCAAGAGAAGGGACCTTTTAAGCTGACTATTAGGAAAATCTTCCTGATAGTGAGATCTAGGAGGCTGTCTCTCAGGGGGAGCCTCCCCAGCTGAGTAGTGGTCCCCTCATTAGTGGATATATTTAAAACTACCCTGCACCAAAGCCCTGGAGAACAATCCTTCCCTGGGAGGAGGCTGGGCTGGGGGACCTAGCAGGGCTTCTCCATCTCTGATTTTACTAACATGATCGTTATTGTGTTTTTAGGGTTGCTGTTAGGGAAGAATCATCACGACCATTCATCAATCCCTGCACTGCCTCCCCTACCTCCCTCTTTGTCCTGTGCAGCCGCCTCGTTGCCAGTCAGCGCCTCCCATGCTAAAACAGGCAGCAAAGACAGCAGCACTCAGACTGACAAAAGCTCTGAGCTTTTCTGGCCAAACACTGCTTCTTTCCCAGGCAGGGGAAGGCTAAGCACCACCCCATCAAACAGCCCTGCCCTGAGACACACAGGAGCCAAAGGCACTAGAGATAAACTAGGTAAGTGATTCCAACCTTCATGGTACAATCAGTGCATTGATATTATGGTGACTTACGCTATATAGGTGCCTGAGACAAATATAATTATAGAGAGACAATACTTCTTAGATGGATGAATAAATTGTTGCTGGTTATTATCTCAAGACAATCAAAAGCATTCTTTAAGTCAAATTTAAGAGAGAGATGTGTGCAAAACCACCTGCTTTGGCCTTGCAAACTTTCCTATGCAGAGCTTAGATTTTTTTTTACCAGTTTTCATCAAGTTCCATTAATTTGCTGAAGGGGGAAATTTCAGCATGTACAGTTATTTGTGGTGCCAAAAGTGACATTCCATCCTGGAACTGGTCACAACATTTCTCACCTTGGATACATTCCACATTTGTTCCCACATTCAGACAAACATTTTGTTGGAGAATTTTCCCAGTTTAAACTATTTTGGGGGGGAAGAAATCATTTGTTTCATATTTTTATGAAAACTCATGGGAAAAGTGAGCCGAAAACACAGAATGGTTTACTTTTGTGTGAAAACTAGGGAAATTTGATTTAGAAATAATTTTTGACGGATGGGGACTGTTTCCATACACTCCTAGTTAGAGGAGACATTTGTTTTAAAAACATTATTTTAGAAAAAGACTGTTTCCCACACAATCTTTTATTCCCCATGAAAAGAAATCCATTGCTGTTAATTGAAAGAGGTGCAGTCAAGTAATTTAAACCCTAAATTTAGACTTCAGGAAGGGAAATAAGATGGGTGTAGAGTTGTGTTTTCAGCCTTTAGATACTCTTGTGATGGGGGCAATAGACAGATAGATAAAATACATGGATTACAATAGTATCTTGGACTAATTTTTCAAAATGCTATACGAGTAGAACTGTTTTCACAGATAAAGAAAAAGAATAAAAACAACTTAAAAAATATTTAGGGATTCTATACTCAGTTATGTCACTATAGATCCACAGTAGCTGCTCTGAGAAGCTTCCCCAAATAATGGTAAAGCCTACAGCATATTGACATTTTCCAAATTTCAGTTTTTCAGTGAAAGTTGGGATTTTGATGCCCAACTTGAGACTCCTTAAAGGGGGCGAAGCTGAGCCACCCTCCTTCTAAAAATCAGGCCTCTTCAAGGTGTCCAAAATCACAAGTCTCTTGAAAATCTTGGCCAGTATGTTTTCCAAAATTCAGCTCTGGGGTTTAGTTCAAGCCCATTTTCAATTAACAATGAATTAAACTTTTAAACTACTCTGTGCTTTAATGATCTAAAAGATTCTTTCTGCTTTAAGAATCTGAGGATTCTTACGGTGATACGGCAGTTTCAGTATCTAGGTAGGCATTTATTGTGTTTATTAGCAACACAGGGGAAGAAACATTGTTAAATGTCATTTTTATCTTTACCATGTCCCTTTAATTCACATTGTGTCCAATCCTACATTCTTTGCATGCTAATTAACCTACTAACGTCAGTTGGATTCCTTTGGTGCACCAGGAATTCAGGGTCAGGTTCTACTATGAAATACACCCAAGCCCTTCTTGGTGCAAATCCAGTTTGCCACAGAGAACATCAGATGTTGCAAATGGAAGGAGTTATATTTTCAAATTGCAAAACTGAAACATAAAAATAAGAATTCTATCTCAGAGGGCATAAGTGACTGAGGAGTTGTTGCATCCTGGCAAACACCAGAGTAGCTGTCTCTGATGTCACTACCCCAGGGATGAATTTGGCCTTACATTATAAAAAAGTATTGTTAGAGATTTTCCCCAAAAAATAGTTTGCATTAGTTTTAGAGAATTTCTGGTGAATCTGGATTTCTCTCTCTCCTCACTGTCACAGAGAACTCCCCCAGCCATGGGAAGCTGTCTGATAACAAAGGCCGAGTAAGCAGTTTGGTCCAGAAGCCTGAATTTCCTGATGCCGACATGATGGAAGTCCTCATCTGAGGAAAGAGTGACCTTCCTCAGGATTTTGTGCAGACACATTTAAGTCCACAGAGGCCAATGTTGTGCAAATCTTAAAAACTAAATATAAGAGTTTGAAGAACGTCTGAGAAAGATTGAGTCTGGAAGGATCCTAGAGGCTGAGATGAATAAGACTTTGAATGACAGAGGGAAAAGAAAGAGATGTAAACATGAAATGAAGGATGCTGAAGGTGGACATGAATGGCTGGAATATTCTGACAACAGAAGGTGATAAGGAAACATGGATTCACAAAGAGATGGTAAAGGAAATAGGAACTGCATTTACTATTGTAGAGAAAACGTATCTTTTTACCATTTACAACAGTGTTCTATAATGCTGTTCTGTTTTACTCTCTAGCTACAACCAAGACAGAGACTGAAATCCTGGCTCTGTTGAAGTCAGTGGGAGTTTGTGAATTGTCCAAGAGAAGTTTACACTTTTCTCAAATTTAGTCATTATTCATAATTGTTCACCAGATTATTTTAGCAAAAAATTCTTGGTCTGTAGATTGAGCACAAAGCAGTTTGTTGTAAGTATTTGTTTCAAGCCGGGTTGGTTTGTTTTGGTTGGACGTATAGGTCTTTCCTGATTGGATGAGTGCTACTCTTGGGAACAGGTTTCCAAAGCAAATTCTCATGTTTTGCAAATTCAAAATTTGCTCAAAATTCACTGTCACCAGAAGCATTTCTTTGCTAGAATTTGCATAGAAGATGCATGTAAAAGGGGCATAAACCCTGTCAAAGCAATTTCTTTTACAATTTTGGTAACTATTCAGGGGAAAATGTTGAGCGTATTCCCTCAGCTCTAATACATAAAACACACACACAAAGCTGTGTAAGCAGCAAATTGTACATACATTCAAGTGCTAAAAGTTTTTACTCATGAGGGCTTGGAGACAATGGGCATTCAGGATGCTCAGCACCTCGCAGGGAACAACATGGTGCCACTGTAGATGTATTCTCTGGCTTATTAAAATAATAGTACAGTATTCTGCAGTTTCTGTCCAAACTGCTTCAGCATTGTCAGTGAGGCAAATTCTACCCTCCTGTTGTGACCCAGGGTGAATTTGAGCATGCAATGGCAGGCAGCGTTTCAGGCCAGGGTTACTACCGTGTTTGGGGCCAGTTACTGTAGAGGTTTGAGAGGAATGTGGAGATCATTGACTGATTTCAGCCTAATTCATCCAGGTTTACTGCTTGCAATTGAGATCAGAATCAGGCCCTTGGGTGTATATTAAATAACAATAATAAATTAATCAATACACTTGGGATGAGAAATAATAAACGTCCTCACTTAAAAATGGATTTCCACTGCACATGGCACTGCAGGAGTTAATTTGCACAACTGCTTAGCATGGTTCAGTTTGTTGGTAAGATTTCTACAGCACTTCGTAGCTGCCTGTCTGGGATGTTTACATTCATTTTAAAAGACAGCCTGGTTATGTAAATGAGAAAGGATGTTTCTGAACATGCACGGAAATTCTCCTAATCCTTTTTTCCTGATCTTAAAGGGACCAATCCTGCAGCCCTTATATAAGTAGGCATGCCTCACCCGAGTCAAGGTTACAGGACTGGACTCAAATTTTAATTGTGACACACGTGAATGTGTGTTGAGAGATGGAAGATTTAACATTTCTAAAGTCACCAGGTTAGGGTCCCCGAGGGATATTTTGGTGGTGAGTTTGTATATGTACACATGCACAACCATTGCTGTCTAAATTATCATTCCTTAGAAGTTGCATTCACCCCCCCATGCAGAGGAGCCTGCACAAGACCTATGCTCCACTTAAAGCTTCCCAATAAGGCTTAAATGGGACAAAAGTGGAACCTGTTCTATGTAAAAAGATCCTTGTCCTGGCTCTCTGCACAAGGGTGAATTTCATCCTCCATGATTCAGCGAGAATTTGGTCAAATCAAAACACGTTTTCGTGGAACAGGACTATGTATGCAGAGTTCCTCGATGGGGGCTGGAATTCACCTTTTCATCACTTTGGTTGTGGGGCTGCTCACAAGAAAAGAACTCTATGAAAAGAACTCTTTTTTTTTTCCACTCAAATACGACTGGAGATTTGTTCAAACTAAAAAATAAATGGCTTCTGGGCAGAGCCCAAGTTTTGAAAATGTCTCCCCAAGGTGAGAAGGCAAAGGTCGGGACGCAGCATATTCTAATAACTGGGAGCCTAGAAATTCCCCGTGCGCTAATCTTGGCTCAGCCACTGTCTCGCTGTGTGTCCTTGGGCAAGTCAGTCAATCTCTCTGGGCCTGATTCATCGATGCGCTACTCCAGTTTTACACCAGCGTCACTGACCTAAAAATGGGAGATGTAGCAGTGTAGCATTAGTGTAGCATCAGGCCTTGTCTGTCTGAGCGACCCCAGCTGTAAAATGGGGATAGGAATGCTTTCCTTCCTACCAGGGCTGTGGAGAAGGCTGGTGTTTGTACAGTGCTTCGATGATGCAAAGCGCTATATAAGTGCTTAGTGTTTTTAACCCCAAAAAATCTCCCCAAGAGAAACCCCCCCACCCCCCCTTGGGTCTGATCTTACATTCCTTGCTCCCTCAAGTTAATGGGATTTGAGACACTTCAGGAATATAGAACTTGGCTCCTAGAGTTTAACTGCATCATTGTTAATAATCATTTGGTTGTTTCCTGCTGAGCTGCCATCTCTCTTCGCCACTTGTTTTCTCCCAAGATGAAACATTCCTCATTTTAAAATGTACCTTTCATTGGTGTAAGGTGTGGCAGTAATTAAGGGGACACACCTCATCATGAAACCTAACACACACAACTTTGCTTCTTTTATTCCAAATGCTGGGGGTAGATGTCGCTCCTCGTCATTTAAAAAAAAAAAAATCTTTCCAAATCTTTGGATTCTCTTTTCCCACTGAAGTTAGGGGTTAATACGGCCTTGAGATGGGGGTGAGGGTGATTTTGCAGCCCTGGTGGTCAAAGATTCAAAGTGTGCCAAGGCACCTCTTCCACCTCGCAGGGCTCAGCACTTGCTCCTCTGCCGGTGGAGGCGGACCTGGAGTGAATCAGCCCCACTCCAGACAGTGTTTATCTTCCCCCTAGGGGGTTTATTTGTCAATATTTTCCAGCTAGGCTTCAGCGGAGGTCCAAGGAGTTCTCCTCCACCAAACCAAAGGACACAAATTCACAGCACAGAAAAGGGGAATACCTTTTCCTACCCTCTTTCTGGGGTGGGGTGACGTTGTTGGCCCTGGGGTGCCAGTTCATCCCCTAAACAGGCAGGCAGTTAGGTAGCTTCCCCTGTAGGGAGGTGAGCAGCCTTCCACCGTGGAGGAGTCCTTTCTCCTTGCTGCCACTAGCCCTGCAGCAGCTAGTCTCTCCCCCTCCTCTCTCACCAGCGGAGGGGTTTGTACAGGTTTCAGGCAGCCCTTAACTGGGCTCAGGGGTCCCTAGTGGACCTGAGGTAACCCCTTTCCAGCTTAGAGGGAAAAGGGCCTTTATCATTCTAGGGCTCATCTGCCCGCCTTCCACCACTCTCTTCCAGCTGTCCAGGCTGACTTTATCACAAAAGTCACAAGTTTAGATGCATTCATGTGTTCAGGGCTGGCCCCAGGGGGTTATGAGGGGAACCCTCTTGCAAACACTTACACTGAGCTCTTCCTACCGGCCACTAGATTGTGGAGACTGCAACCGCTTTCAAGTCTGCTTCCACTGAAAACTTGTGCTCTGAAGGCCTGCAGGTGCAAAAGCCAGCCATGTGTCTGCTACAACATGGAGTAGTGCATAGCAAAGCGATGCTTTTTTTTGTACTAAACAATGTTGTTAAATCTATGCACTTATATTTCTCTATACATAGAAATATTCATATGTCAGCATCTCCATCTCTTTAATTTTTGCACTTGTTAAACCTAGAAATAGGGTATGTTTTTAAGTATTAGCAGCTTTGCCTTGCAAAGCAAATGCATAAACCCTTTGGAAGATGTTACGCAGTTTAATATGCATTGTAACAGTAATTCTTTTTCCTCACTTTGTTAATTTAAATGTTTTAAGAGGATATGCATTCGACATATGGCTTCTATCTGTCCTTCATACAGTCTTGATCCTACAACCTTGATTCACGTCAGTAGTCCTTACTCAAGTGAACAGGTGTGGCAAGATCACACCCTTAATCAGGCATGGATCAGCAGAGAGACAAGGGAGTAAAAATAAAACTACTAGTGATAAATATTTCACCAAATGGACCTTGGACCTTTTCTAAGGAATAAGGATACACAAAAGCTTTGTAATCCTTTTGTTTGTTCAGTATTTTATTGCTAGCTATACGATTTCCTTTCAAGCAGAGCTATTTAATGTATGCTGTACATATATACAACTAGTCATCCAGCAAAAACGGTGTTCTATTAACGTGCATGATGGTGTTGTTTTCACACAATTATATCTGCTAGCGGTATAACTTTGCTTCTTTTGGTCACTTAGAATACAGCTCTCCCTCTCTCTTTATATATATTTCCAGCATTTCTTTAAGCATCAATCCCTCCAGTTGCAATACCCAAAGGTGTGTTTACAGTTGATGCTGCCCAGGAGTCTAGTCATCTACAGAAAACTATTTATTTAGATAGCTTTTGAATTCACAGCTGACATAAACATAGAGGGTAATTCTTCCTGGTTTGTTGCGCTCGTGAAATTTTTCTTTTCACACAAAGGAAGGCGGTGGATCTCTACCCAAAGTTAGAGCATTAGTGGCAATATATGTAAAGTACTACTGTTAGTAAATCAGTTCACCTAGCCTCAGCAAACCAGTGTAACTGCATTTCTACTGTTCTTCCCAACTGCTTGATTTGTATTGTGCTTTGTGAAATTGTGCTGTAGCCATTCCAGGTGATGTTGGTAACTGATTGTAAAATATTGTCATTTTCTACTGTTGTTGGTTGTATAGAATGGTTGGTGTACAGTGTTGTACAGCTGGAGGGGTGTTTGTACATATGTGGGGAAATGAAGAACATTATGTGTCACTCGCGGCAAATATTGATATTGTTGGTCAGCCAAAGATTTTCCTATTCTTTGCTGCTTAAACTTGTGCCTTAATATTGTATATAATAAATGTATAAAATGTTTCCTTCCTTGAGTTTCCAGTGTGAAATGTATTAGCTGTATGAAAAAAACACGAATTTTTAAACCATTCTCTATGGTTTTGCAGGCCAGTTACTAAAACTGGAAAGTGATGGCCCCAGTTAGCTTCAGATCATTTCCCCTTTTCATAACCCTAAACTATTGACATCATGGCATACTGGTGGAGAGGAAGTTGGTTGTGTCTCATCTGAAAGACAAGGACAATACAGACTCCCTGCACATGGCAAACTCTTATAGGTAGGCCTGCAAAGCGAAGAGTAAAAACAAATAAAGGACCTAGCCATGATCCAGCAAGCATGAAGAATGGGATCAGAGAGAATTAATTTAACTTCTCACATGCTCTTGAATGCGTCTATTAAAAAATTCCTGAAACGACTCCAGAGGAGCTCCGTGTATGTAAGGTATGAAAACCATGAAGTGTATCTTCCCGGCTGCTTGCCACATTCCTGCCTGGCTCTCCTGCACCTGTTTTTAAAAAAACAACCCTGGAATTAACATGTGTCAGAAGACACACAGGGATGTCATAGATACCAGCGTGGATGGCATCCTTCACACATTGCAGCAGTCTCATGTCCCACATACTCAACACAGGTTTCAGGGCCACGCTGGGTCACCTATCTTAGCACTCGCTCCAAGATGCAGCAGCTGTATCTATTTTTAGTGCAGGTGGGCTTTGCCAACAACAGCAAAAAGAAATTAGGTAACGCGCTCAGGCCCATAGAAGAATCTAGTTTGTTGTTTGAAAAAAAAGCCGGAGCCTGGATTTTGTAGCAAGATTTAGGACTTCGCTGAGTGGCTTGAGATCATGTTAGGAAATGAACCAGCCCAGGAAAAAATGGAACGGAATGTGTAGGAAAAGCTGAATAAAAAATGTGTCCAGCTATAGACCAAAATGGATTTGATCCCACTTTGGAATGCCTACAAACACAGGAGCTTCCCAAACTGCCAGCCAAATAAGGAGGATCACTGAGGTACCAAAATAGCACCATTGGGCTGTGAGTCAGGCATCCCCTGTTCTGTTCCCATCTTTGCCACTGACCTGCTGTGCCCCAGGTGGTAAATGGGAGTAATGATACTGGCTGGGAGAGCTGCAGGTGAAAAGAAGCACAGAAGGACAAAGTGGTGTTGGCGGTAATGCATTCACTATGCTCGGCAGTTCCACTGCTTCTTTGTTGCCTTGTTCCTTCTCAACATGACCGATTAAGGCGTCTTTTACAAAAGAAAGCCGTAGCTCAGAGTCCAGTTAGTCCTCCCTTGGTGTAACAATTTGCGTTCAATATTTTGATTTAATCACATCTTCTGTCATTCGATCTTAATTTTGTGAAGTTTTCTCACTATCTCACCCAGATGTCAGAAATTGTTTCATTTATAAACAGCTTCAGAATCTGCCTCCATTGTACTGCGCTGAGTCATTTCCTCTCCTTGAATCCACAGGAAATGGCGTAAGTGCCATGGCTTAAGATATCTAAAACTCAGTGTGACAAATGCAGACGGAGACAGTGGCCAGTGTAAGAAGCAAGCTGGCACCGGCGGGAACGGACTAGGTGACCACAGAACTTCTAGAAGCTCGCCTTAAACCCATGCTTCCCACTTTACCAGACAGTTGGCTCTCCTTGCAAAAACACGCTATTTAGGATGCAGGGCTGCTGTTACAACAATGGCTTGCACTGCAGCTCTCCTATGCTGGGAAGCACTTCCATCAGACAGCAAGCAGGGAAAACCAGGACTAATGAGCAGCAGCATTACATCCACTGGTAAGCCCAGAACAAGAAGAGCAGTTGGCATCATTTCTGTTCTGTATTAATGGTAATCCATCCCTTAAACCATGGCTTTGCAGGCAAGTGAAACTAGCTTAGACTACACCACACTCTCAGGCTACAAAAGGGCCAGGAATTAGATTACACTAAGGCTGAAAGACTCTAGGGCATTGTCTTTCATAGCAGCTACTTCAGATTTAGACGAATAAATATCACCGCTCATAGTCACCAGAGGATCCCTTGGCTCCCCAGCCCAGAGGGTGAAATTCCCCCCATCCCCACCCATGCAGCAGTCCAGTGCACCACTTTAAGTCCTGTTTTGATGTAAACCAGGAGTAACTCCACTGAAGTCAATGGACCGACACTGGTGTACACAATATCAGAATCAGGCCCAAAGTGTATTGAATTAGGGCCCAGGCCTGGAAAGTGCTGGGCGTTGAGAAGCAGCCAAGAAGGGGCACTCAGCACCTTGCAGGATCTTGACTTTTCCTGAGTACATTCTGTAAGGTGCTTTGAAAACTACTGGGGTTGTATCAATGCAAGAGCATTATCAGTTACTGAACATCAGCCCACAATGGCCAACAGTTTCCAACCATTCCTAAAGGAAGATCAGTGCCCCATGAAAATCAGGGCACTGCGTTAGGTGCCTCACTATGGGCTTGGGTGCCTAGCTCTGGGCACCCAGTTTCGAAACTGTACAAGCAATGGCCAGCTTGTTGCCCAGCCCTCTCCTGCTGTATTTTCAGTTACAGATTTGATGTAATTAGCAGTGATGATTTTGCCCTGCGAGGTGAGGCGATTTCTAAGTCCCCCAAATCTAAGGTGTCAATGTACAGCCACTTGCCTGGCAGAATTAGCTTTCAGGTAGAAGCAGCGGCTGATGTTTTAAGGGAAGGGCCCTGACCAGGGACATTTATCATTACAAAAGAAGCGGGCCTGGCAAACAGAGTCTGCTCCTGTCAGTTTTGCTTTGGTTGTGCAGTGTCAGAGCTCAACTAATAATTGACACGGACCTTTTCTAACCAGACTGACTGTGAAACATTCCCTTGAGCACCCTAACTATTTCTGAAAGGGTTTGGTTACCAGCCTGTTTCACGTTTCCCAGGGTGACCCGGGCAGCTTACCCAGAGCAGAGGCCTAAGCGAATGGCATAGGCGTCTATTTCAGTAATGGGTCTGGCATAACTTTGAAATATCATTACATGCTACACACTAGATTGCTGCCTGTGTGTAACCTGTAATGTCACCAGGAGCCTCCCAGCTAGTTTCTCAAGCTCCTCACTCTCAAATTAAAGCAAATACGGGAAGAAAAAAATGTCTTCAGTTCCCATGTAGCTCAGCCTGTCCCTTCCGGAGTTTGGCACATCGGTAAATCTCTGTGTGGAGCCCTGCATACAGGTGACTAGGAAGAGGACTTTAATCTTGCAACTTTCTTGAGCACTGTCTTCATGTCAGCTAAATGGATCAGGGAAAGCTAATGGTGATAGAAGCCCAGATCCTGGAAGGTATTTAGCACCTAACTTCCATTGATTTCAATGGGAGTTGGGCACCTAAATAGCTTTAAGGATGTGGGACACAGAACCTCCCACCTTGAAGGTCAGCTGTTCAAATCTTACACTGGAAACTTTTTGTGGCAGGTCCCATGTCGTTATATGTCTTTGTACTACAGCTGCAATGAAAAAGCACATATGCCAGGTCCTGGGCTCCCCCGACAATCTGGTCAAGAAAAATGTATTTGATCATTGTGAAATGAGCTTTCCGTCTAAGTCCAATTCCTAGTGCCTAAGTCTCATTTAAATCAAGGTAAATCAGGAGTAACTCCACTGAAAGTTAATGGGCTGGTTTCTGGTTGATTTTGGGGCCACTCTGGTGATACAAAGCAGCACTCTAGCTGCCCAGTTATGTTGTGTTTACAGCTGCCTTGGCTTACCAGAGCAGTGCAAAGTAGTCAGAGCGTACTGGGGAATTGGTCCAATGGAATTTGCTATAAATAATACTGTTTGCTATAAAACTGGTGTGAAATCAGACTCAGTCCCATTTGTGCCCGCAGCAGATATGGGTGTAGAGCTGATCAGACAGCGGGGAATTCATTTACGAGCGCTTTCACTACTTTGCAGTCTCTGTCCATTTGGCTATGTTTGTGCCACCTTGCTTTTCTGAGAATATTTGTGCAGCTAGACTTTCGCTCACACACGAACAGGGGAAAACCAGATCTTCATGCAATTGCCTGTGTTCACATGCAAAAAATAAAATAAAATGGTGTTCATGCCCAACTGAAGAAGTGCGCATCCCCTATTGATAACATTTCAGTCACGCAGTCAGGGCACAGAAAGCCTATCATGTGATGTATGTGACCATTCACACACTAATTGGGAGTAGCTGAAGGCACAGGCAAAGAGATTGATTTGTGAACAACCAATTGGCTGAAACACATTTTCATACATCACTTGCTGTACAATGAGGAATAACGAAGTAGCACAATCTAGATTCTGTGCTGCATTGCCAGGAGGTACAACCCAAGAGGAGGGTGGGCAAGGTGGCTTTTCACCACCTATGCGCCCTTTGGATCTGGGCTACTAAGGGTCTTCACTCAGCTCCTAGTGTAAGTTAAAGCAGCCACAGGGCTGCTCTAACTTCAGCAGTCTTCCCAGAGCTGCCTATGGGCTGCACAGCATCCCCAAATGCCCCATAACTACAGCTACTCGCCTTCTCAAGAGGCCAAAGACTGATTGATAGGACACAGAGACCGAATTCTCACTCCTACCAAAGGCTGCATTGCCCTGACCCATGCTGTATTTGTTCAGTTTATGAGCACGAGGCTCCAGGCCTCAGGGTTGCAGCAGAATCACGTCACTGTATGTGGAGTGTCTCCCGCTTACATTTAATGCAGCTCCGAGCATGAGTGATATGGAGAACAAACAGTTACAATTAAAGCTGAGCCCAAATCAATGTCTCCAACCTTTGCGGAGCTTTTAATGGATTTAACCTTTCCCCTGACTCGTACCACTCTCATGGCCTGAACCAAAATGCAATCTGGATCCCAGCACCCACCAGCTGGGGCGGAATTGCTGGCTCTGGACTCTGCAGCTTTGGCCCATCTCTAATTAGACCTGGTTCATTCACAGTCGATTGGCTCTTTGCTTTCTGTTTGCAGAGAGGCAGAATTTCCATTTCCTTTCAGGCCCCTGGCAGATGGGCTATAATCCTGGTTGAAGGAAAGAAGGAAATGAATCCTAGGGGACGTGACCTGAGCACTGACCTTCTAGACCAGCAGTTCCCAAACTTTTTCTTTCTGAGGCACCCCTAACATGCTATAAAAATGCCACAGCCCAGCTGTGCCAGAACAACTGGTTTTCTGCATATAAAAGCCAGGCCCAGCATTAGGGGGTAGCAAGCAGGGCAATTGCCTGGGGTCTCATGCCACAGGGGCCTCTGCGAAGCTAAGTTGCTCAGACTTCAGCTTCAGCCCCCAGGTGGCGGGACTCGGGGCCCTGGGCTTCAGCCCCATGCAGTGGGGCTTTAGCTTTCTGCCCTGGGCCCCAGCGAGTCTAACACTGGCCCAGCTTGGCAGCCCCTCCTGAAACCTGCTCACCGCCCCCTCGGAGTCCTGGTTGAGAATGACTGTTCTAGAGGGATAGACTGTAACAGTCCCACCCACCTGGGCTGGGATACAGACTCGTTCTTAGAATTGCCCTGGGTCAACATAGAAGCTGCTGCTGCTAATAATAATACCAGCCATTCAGTACTTCCTCTGCCAATGAGCAATTGCCAGAAGGAATAGCATAGCTATGACTGGTAGGGGGGATGATCCCTACCTATAAGCACTAGGTGTCAGATGGTCCAGACTCATTTATAGCTATTTTGCATTAAACACTTTAATGGGAACAGAGCTGAAGGATCTGTTCTACAAAGAACTTTCTCTGATTACTCAACAATCCTTTTGACTCCCCATTTATGGCAGAAAAATTCTACATATACACACACATGGCTTCTGCATTACCTGGAAATGCAGTTAGGTCTCTGCAGAACATTGAGGGGGAAAGCTGATGACTCACCAGGAATTCAGAACTTCCTGTGTGACAGCTGGACCCTGGAGCAGAAAATAAGGGCTACGCAGCAGCCGGCTTCACCATCAGTCTCCCGACTCCTACAGAACTTGAATGTTAACAGCCAATGCAGGCAAAGTCTTTCTGGATCTAAACACTGAGAGAGACCAGCATTGTTCAGAAAAATTGAGAGCCTGACCCTGATGGGTGCTGAGCAGAGGGGCCCCTCTCTGTGAGGATCGCGCTCTACCCATTCAGAGCTCCTCGTCCCCTCATTTCATCCTCTACGGCTTTGAGTCTCCACAGGTTAAGAGGGTGTGAGCAGGACAGGTCTCAATCAGATGCTCTCCCTGGCCTCAAACCTGCAGGCCTGAGTTCCTGCAGACACAGAGTCAGATGGGAAAGGCCTATTAGGTTACCTAGTCCAGCCCCCAGCCAGCGCAGGATTGCTCCCTACAGTATATTAGCTCACCCACTTTTAAATTGATTCTGTTGACAGAGTTTCCACCATTGTGCGTGACCACAGATTAACAGATTTCTAACTGGCATGGTTGTCAGCTCCCATTTGCCCTGTTCTTAATTTAAGCTCATTGCTCTTAGGTAAATCCCCTTAGACATCCGTATTTGTGTGGTACTACACCTCTGCACATGAATGAGCAATGCAATCCTAGGACAAATCCAACCCCACTTGAACATGTATAAAACCACTGGAATTGACAGGGTCACAGCCATCTGAGTGCAGAATCTGGCCAAGAGCTGTAAAACCCAGCCCAACTTTTCTGTCCGGCTATTTGTGTCATCTTGGATTGACTAATGATAGACTTGTAGCTGAGGCTCTAGCCTGGGACTCGAGAGACCTGGGGTCAGTTCCAACCTCTACCACAATTCCCCTGTGTGCCCTTGGGTGAGTCACATAATGTCTTTTTAGAGAGACAAGGTGGGTGAGGTGATACCTTTTATTGGACCAGCTTCAGTTAGTGAGAGAGAAGTTTTCTCACTTACAGAGAGAAAAGCTCTGTGTAAGCTTGAAGGCTTGTCTCTCTCACCAACAGAAGTTGGTCCAATAAAAGATATTCCCTCACCCATCTTGTCTCTCTAGTATCCTGGGGCCAACAGGGCTCTTGTCTGTTTTATCTATATGGTAAATGCTAGAGGGTGGGGACTCTCTTATTATGGGTATATACAGTGGGGCCCGGATAGCTGTTGGGGCTTTGAGAGCCAAGTACAGTACAGATAATTAGCTAATGCGAATGCACAGCCACAGGGTGACAAGTGAAAATTCACATTATAACCAGAGCTGCTAAATGCAGAAAAATAAACTGACTGAAAGCTGACTGAAGGGGGAGGAAAAGCTGATATAAATGACTGTGGAAAGGAATTGGACTGAAAAAATTAGATGCCAAAAATAAAAACTTACATTATGTTGTTATAGCAACGAAAATGTGTGTGGGTAAAAAATGCTACGAGGCTCGCATGTCCCTTGTGGTAAGGTATCTATTTAGGCTGGTGAGCATTTGGGTGTCAAAGCAAGCTATTCTGCCATTTACGTGGCAAAGCCTGTCTGACGTGCCATCAAGAAGGAACAAACCATATGCTGTGAAATCCTGATAGAAAGTGTAACCTGAGCCAAGCAGAGTGGAACTGTAGTGAGGAGCGGCTGTCCAAAAGTTTGGAAAGCCACACGCTAGCTTGACCCTCAACTGAAGTTAGCTTCAGTTGCAAAAATCTGAATCTGGTTCATGGTTGTTCAAATCCAGGATTCTGAATTGTGTGCATCTCTGCTCTAAAGTGTAAAAGCAAAACAGAAGTCGATTCCTGGTACAAACCTATTTATTTTAGAAAACAACAATAATAATAATAATAATAATAATAATTCATTAACCAACACACCATATTGGCTCGTTTGTGTCTCTCGCTCCCCAGTATCATCTATTGATTTGAAAGCTAAAGGCCACTTGTGCGGGCTCTTGTGCGGGGATGGCTGGGCAGGTACAATGAGCCTTTCTCCCCACTCCCATCATCTGTCTCTCCCAGCAGGTTCCTCCTCTCACTCCATTCAAGAGTGCAAATCATTGCAAAGGGAGCCAGGCGGAAGTGGGGCCATGACTAGTCTTCCCCATAGCAGAGCTATGGCGCTCAGAAGATGCTCTCGCTTCCCCAGGCTCCCAGCACCCAGGGGAAGCATGGACACAATGCTGTCTCTGGATGGTGTATCCTGCGCCCCTCAGACCAGGATGGGATGGGGCACTTGGATAATCATTTAAAATGTATGGTAAGAAGAGCAGAGCTTGGTTGGGTCAGTAGAAAAAAGGGAATGATGAGGGTGTTGAGTTGCAGAGAGCTTTAGCATTTAGACTCATAGAACCATAGGGTTGGAAGGGACCACAAAGGTCATCTAGTCTAATCCCCTGCCAAGCTAGTTTGTTTATGTTCCACTCAGGGTCAGGGAAGGAATTTAGGTTCATCTTGTGGAACATGATTTGGCCTAAAGTGTTCCCTTGTGTCTCATGAGCTGCCCCCAACTGCCTAGTTTAAGGAAAGGCTGGGAGAGGGTATAAATAGGAAGGGGCTCACTATGCATATGTCTCTTATGGCACCTGTATTGCACAGCGGGTTTAGAGTATGTGGCAGTGTTTATCATGCAAATATATCTTACCCTGCTATATTATAGATGTTGCACATTCTCTCCCCTTTTCTGGTTGCATCAACCCCCTGCCCTCTCTATCTCTTCACCTCAGCCTCGCGCCACACCTGACCCTCCTACCTGCCTCCTTCATCCCATCGCAGCCCTGTCTCCTCATCCCTCTCCTTTCTCTGTCCCTTAGCTTAGCTCCTCTAAACTCAACCCCACTCCCCCGCCCCCAAAAACTCAGGGAACTAATATGCCATTTGCCATCATCATATTGTTCACTCTGCTAGAGTGTTATACGACTGTCTTTTGTTTGTACAGTGGCAAATGAAATTTAATGTGGATAAATGTAAAGTAATGCACATTGGAAAAAATAATCCCAACTATACATACAATATGATGGGGGCTAATTTAGTTGCAACTAATCAGGAGAAAGATCTTGGAGTCATCATGGATAGTTCTCTGAAGACGTCCACGCAGTGTGCAGCGGCAGTCAAAAAACAAACGGGATGTTAGGAATCATTAAAAAAGGGATAGAGAATAAGACGGAGAATATCTTATTGCCCTTATATAAATCCATGGTACTCCCACATCTTGAATACTGTGTACAGATGTGGTCTCCTCATCTCAAAAAAGATATACTGGCATTAGAAAAGGTTCAGAGAAGGGCAACTAAAATGATTAGGGGTTTGGAACAGGTCTGATATGAGGCGAGATTAACGAGGCTAGGACTTTTCATCTTGGAAAAGAGGAGACTAAGAGGGGATATGATAGAGGTCTATAAAATCATGAGTGGTGTGGAGAAAGTGAATAAGGAAAAGTTTTTTACTTGTTCCCATAATATAAGAACTAGGGTCCACCAAATGAAATTAATGGGCAGCAGGTTTAAAACAAACAAAAGGAAGTTCTTCACTGAGCGCACAGTCAACCTGTGGAACTCCTTGCCTGAGGAGGTTGTGAAGGCTAGGACTATAACAGGGTTTAAAAGAGAACTGGATAAATTCATGGAGGTTAAGTCCATTAATGGCTATTAGCCAGGATGGGTAAGGAATGGTGTCCCTAACCTCTGTTTGTCAGAGGGTGGAGATGGATGGCAGGAGAGAGATCACTTGATCATTACCTGTTAGGTTCACTCCCTCTGGGGCACCTGGCATTGGCCACTGTTAGTAGACAGCATACTGGGCTGGATGGACCTTTGGTCTGACCCAGTATGGCCATTCTTATGTTCTTATGTTCTTAGTCCTTACCACATTGGGGCCTGGTTCTTGGTTGATCTCTAGGGACTGCCATAATAAACTCAACTAACAATAATACTAATATCAACTGAAGTAATGACCTTTCAGATGGATTTGTTACCCAACACGTGTATGGTAGGTTAGTACATACCACATAGTACAAATACCTGCCAGTTATAAGAGCTGGCCTGGCCTATATTTCTCCCAGAGTTCTGTTCACTCACGTTAAGTTATAGCCTACAAGACCCTGCAATAGTACAAGCCAACATTTGGCATAAGCAGATCGGAAATGTGTCACACCCAATGTACATTTGTTCTGTGTCTTAGTACAAGCCAGGGAGGTATCTTTCATTGACCAGTACCAGGAAAGCTAGTATCCAAAACAACAAGTTAAGAAACTGGGACAAACTGCTGGGTTGGATTTTAAGTGACCTGTAAAGAATTTTGTAACTTGCAAAAATCATCCTATACATACTCCGCGCTGAAATGTGTAACTCTGGGAGCGCACTTTCTGGGTAAGGGGAATATAACAAGGCTCGGTGAGCTGACTTCCTGAAGACTGGTAGCATGTTGAACCTTTTGCCTGTACTTTATTATTATTAGTTTAAAACAATAAACTTGTCTGACAATGATTATTTGGCCTCTGGAATAGATATTATAATGAACCAAAGTGCAGACAAGCAATTGGCTACCAACACTATCTAGGGAGAAGTTTAGAGGTACTTTGCCCGATCCACCACTGTGTTACTCCAGTTTCACACCTGTGTAATTCAACAGCAGTTGCATTGAAGTCAATGGAATCACTCTAGGGTAAAAGGCAAGGAAGTGTGAAAACTATCAACTGGTTCCGGAGAGAGGTATTGGTTGATTGAGAATTACAGAGGAAGATAAGGCTATTGTCCCTAGAAAAAGTATCCTTCCACTGATGTCTGAGAAGCATGCTTTCATTCTGGATTGAAAAAGGAAAAGCATTTGTGGGAGATAGACGTGGGGGGCAGAGGCAGTGCTAAGGAATTTTACATCTATTATAAAATAAATGACTAAAATAGCAGAAAGGGAACCCAGATGTATGGCCTTTGAGAGCACCTGCCCACACAGCTCCAACGCTTACCTGTTATTAGGCAGAGGACATTGTAAAAATGCCTTGAATTTTAATCTGGCAAGAGAGCAGAAAGACATTTCACATAGGCAATACAATAATGCCTCTACACCAGAGCAGGTCCTATTTTAGACTGGCTGGGCTTTTCATTTGAGGACATGCTGGAAGCCTGATCACATTATCCGGATTACTGTTTGTACTTGGGACATTTTACCTTCTGTCAGAGGGACCTACCCACAGCGTCCCTGCAAACTCCAGGGTGAGGCTTAATAGCCTTTTGCTGACCCCTGACTACTGTGCTCCAACGTTTCTGACAGCATGGTCACTCTCCTTTCCCAGAATAGGTACCTGATATTCCTCAGCACTGGGGAATTGCCTGACAGGCAATCCTCAGCACTGCTATTGCCTGACAGGCAAATAAATACTCCCCTACAGTTACAGTTATAGCTACAGTGAAGTCCAGCTACAGTGGAGAACATTACAAATGTCCAAAGCATTTCAGGGAGCTGCATTCCCTTTCTCATTTACCATGCAGAGGTTAGCAAGGCTGGCCACCGTTCTAGGGAAACACTGGAACCTGAAGAACTCATTTTGTTTAGGCAAAATCTGCATTTGCACAAGCAGTTCTGCATTTGCATGAGCAAAATAGGAAAATCCACATGTAAATGTGGGGTCTACAATTGCAAATTGGTGCTTATGTGATTTTGCAACTTAGATTTGCCCGTTAAGTCAGCCCATGTATCTGCTCATAGGCTGGGATTCCAAACAGCTGTTGTATATTCATTTGACTTCATTTTTTAAAAAACATGTCAAGACACCTTTTTATATAACAATTTTTGTACCAATTCCCAGAGTCATTTCCCAGTAGCTTTGTGAAGTCGTGGAGAGTGCGGTGCTTTGTACGCACGCAGTTGCACGTTCAAATCCTATCTAAGAGGTGGGGTATGTTCTCTTCAATTTGGAGGCAGCATATTCTAGTGGATAAAGCACTGGATTGGGTCTCAGGTGACCTGGGTTCTATTCCTGGCTGTAGAACAAGCCTGATGAGTGGCTGACCTTGGGCAAGTTGCTTCACCTCTAAATTCCTCAGTTTCCCCTTCTGTAGAATGGGGAAAATGACACTGATCTCCTTTGTGAAGCACTTTGAGCTCTACTGATGAAAAGCACTATATATAAACTAGGTATTATTATTATTATTTTTCTAAGCGCATCAGCTTCCCTCATGGAAATGTTACTAATCTCAAGATTTTCCCATGTGAAAAATGTCCTTATACTAAAAGTTCTAACTAGAAGAGAATTTTTGGACACACGAATTTAAGTCTCTCTCTCTCAATCCTAGCAAAAAATATCTAGCCCTTTCTAGACTTTCCCTTGGGAATTTCTCCGCACTGTTCCACTGGCCACCCTTGGGGTCTGATCATGCAAGGTGCTGAGTGCCCTCTGTGAAGTCCCATTGGCTTGGAAGACCCACCCAAGATGACTGACACTCAGCAGAATTGAGCTTTTTGGCCTTACGGTGCTTCAGTGACGCACAGATTATTCTGGGCTTCCTCTCACTACATTGTGTACTGGTTATCTGCAACTGCAGCTGGCAGACGACATTCAGAGCATCCATTATTGGGTGAATAACTGGCTCTGTTAGGAACCAAATTAGCTGAGAAACTAAAGAGGCACAAGCAGATAAACAGATTGCGCTTGTGGGAGGTTGCCTTCATACCCTTTCCCCCCCCATTCATCTTATCAGGATTCAAAAGAGAAATAAAATGTTCCTGCGTAAAGTTAACTAAAAGCAAGAGGAAATTTGTTCCATTCCATGTAATACGATGCGGCTTTTTTAGTGCAATGGCCTGCCTAAAAATTGTGTCCCATAACGCTCTATAGAATTAAATCATGTACAGCTATTAGCCATATGTGTATATGATAACACACAATGTGCTTTTAACAGCAGGGTGCAAACAACAATGGGCTTGAGACACAGCACTGAAAGCACAGCTCAGGAAGAAGGAAGAGGCTGGGATAAGATGGTTTTACAGTACAGTTTGGATTCTGGCCTGCCTTAGAGGCCAAAAGAGCCTCTGGTGTAAGTTAAAGCAGCCCCAGGGCTGCTCTAACTTCTGGCAATCTTTCCTGGACTGCACTATAGCCCAGAATCTGAATAGCTACTCCCCAACGTGCCCCATTCCCAGCCCTGTCTCAGGATGCTTCCTATTCTTGTAAGGATAAGGCCTTTTCCTGTAGCTATATTGTAAGGCCTAAGGCCTTTGTCTGCAGCCATATTAGAAGAGCTGCAGCCATTAGCTAAGATGTAGGAAGTCACATCCTCACATTCCGTCTAAACTACATTAAAACAATGTAAAATCGGGCTGTTAAGAAGGAGACCCAGTCCTAATAGCACTCACTATCACCAGATAAAGAAACAGATCTTAAGATGGTTAATGAAAACTTAGTTTGATAGCATCCTGTCTGGCAAGGATGTGGTTGTGAAATTCTCACTTCTTTATTGTTTTGTCATTATGGTCCCCACTTCTCTATTGTTTGTCTGTATGCTCTCTGTCTGGTTCTTCGGTTGTTTCTGTCTGTTACATAATTAATTTTGCTAGGTGTAAATTAATTAAGATGGTGGGGTAGGATTAGTTAGTAAAATTTTAGTAAAATGGTTGGTTACGGTATAGCTAAGCAGGACTCGAATTCTTCTTCTTCTTCCTCCATGTCTTTCCCTCTTCTTATTCTTCTGTTCCTTCACTGCTGGTCTCCTTCTTGGACCCCACAAGTACTCCTGTTCTTTTTGCGGATACAGACTAACACAGCTGCTACTCTGAAACCGAGTTTATATAGTGAAACTTACCTCCAAGACGCAGCCTAAGATCAAAGCTGCTAAAAATCCTCTGCATGACCATGACGTGCAGCAACCAGAATCCAGACGAGACTGACTTTGCCTGGCCAACAGGGAAAGTCCGCCTGCCTGATCTTATGGTGAACATAGCACTGTATGTGTAGCATGTGTATTCTGCTTGGTAATGGTCAATACATAGATAAGGATATTACTCTTTCACTGGTAAAAGGTCCTGTAAACATGCAAAGAGTACGCCCTGAGCCCTAGGAATTGGGTAAGGGTGGGTGTCTAAATTAAGAGAGTTATGCTTTGAGCCCTAGGAACTGGGTAAAGGTGGGTCCCCTAGAGTGTACAAGTAACAGAGAATCTGTGTGGGTAACACACTGGCATGAGGGTTAGGGAACAGCACAGGGTCACTCACAACAGCCCTACTTTACTCCTGTGCCAAGGAAATTTTCCTCTGGTCTCTTGTGGTTTATTTACAGCCCCTATAAACCACCAGTGTATAGGGCCTAGGACACAGACCAGACAACGGGCCCCAAAGAATGGTTAATACATTAAAGATTTCATTTATAAAAGACCATCAACAGAAGGTGAGAGAATTTAGAGAGGGAGAGCTGAATACATGTCATTTTTCTGGGAAGACCTGCAAAGTCACTTGCTTTGCTACTTGTGAATAAAAGGCAGTCATCCCAAACACATGCTGATAAAGCCTTAATACTTCACTCTTATGTTCCCAGCATACACACAGAGAAGTTAGGGAAAAACATAAAAGCCTTTCCCTAGAAGGTTGCAACATAACACTACTTTATTTCTTAGAATTCAGAACCCTACGAGTACATCTACACTGCAATAAAAGATCCGCTGCACGGCCACAGCTGACCCAGATCACCTGACTTGGGCTTATGGGGCTTGGGCTGCAGGGCTAAAAACTGTAGTATAGAAAGTTTAGGCTTGGGCTGGAGCCAGGGCTCTGAAACCCTGCAAGGAGGTGGCTCTCAGAGCCTGGGGTCCAGCCTGCACATCTATGCTGCTCTTTTTCATCATGCAGCCAGCACCATGAGCCCAAGTCAGTTGACCCGGGCTCTGAGACTCAGTGCCATGGGATTTTTTATTGCAGTGGAGACATACCCTAATACACTAGAGTCAAAAACAGAGTGAGAGAGACACAAAGCAGGCTGTGCCCTAAGGCACAACTCGCCAACCTTAGTCTGCAAAGAGCCAGCCTAGAGTGACTGCTGAGGAAACAGATCACATGCTGCCCTCAAAGTTCCCGAGCCTGCAAGGAGGACCAGGAAGCCAGTCTGTAAAGGGGTAGCTTGTTATTTGAACACAGTTTTCAATACACCGCACTCACCACCCCATCAGATATTTTAATAGCTCACCAGCTAGTTTTAAACTCCTCGTCGTTCTGTACAGTTTGCTGTAATGTAATTCATCCTGAATTTAATAACTTGGAACAACCAACAGAGAACTTCTTCTCACAGAACAAATGGATCAATCTTAGGAACAGATCCTGCTTTGGCTATTTCAGCCATGACATGGTGCATTAAAGCAACACGAGACAATAATGTCTGTGGGCCCCATAGTATGCTGCCATTACACTGCCCTCTATCTAGTCACAGCTGTGTATACAAACTCTTTTTTTTAATCAATCTGGTCCTCAATTTAAATCTCTGAAAAATGAGTTTTAGTAAAAGCAAAATTGTTCTTGGGTCAAATCAATGTTTCTTTAGGCCCCAACTGACCTGTGCGTCATATAGCTGTAATGAGAACCATGTGTTTGGAACAAAGGTAAGAGGAGTCTGCTGTAAACAAAGAAACTGCCTTACGATTGCAAGCCATAGGCTGGCAAGTGAGTATGAGCCTGCTCTTGGTCCCCCTGAAGTCAATGGCAAAACAGAAGGAACAGGACTGGGCCCTAAAACATGTTGGTGCTGCCATGGTAATGGGTTTAACATGCCTCTGTACAGGAAACAGCTAATGAAAGTTTCAGCATAGTTCTACTTGGTATCCAATTATAACTGCTTGCAGCCATGGAAATAAAAACCACTGGAGATAGAGGACGGCACAAAAAGTTCCTCCCCGCTCCCTACAGACAGTAATTTGACACAGTAACGAAGTAGCAGATGGATATCCATTAATACCTAGGTACCACAACATTTGTCCTGAATGGACCCTAACACCTCAAAGCCCCTTGCATGCGGGGGGAAGAGGGGAGTGCGGACTAACCCCTGGAAAGGAAATACTGTGGGGGATGAACTATACTTCTGTGCATCAAGCTGAGTAGGGAGCAGGTAGGAGTTGGAGTGAGTGGACCCCTGGTGCTAGTGCACACTGTGGGGAGCTGGTCCTCACCCAGGCGGTCCTTTTCCCTCTCTGGAGCATCCTCAAATGAGTACCAGTGTCAGGCCCAGGTGGGTCAGCATGTAGGAATCCAGGGAAGCTGCAGCTGGGACCAGGCAGAGGGGCATGGGGGGCCAGAGCCGGCAGGAGTCCGGTCAGAGCCAGATGATGTTAAGAGCTGAGTAGCAGTGCCACCCAGACAATGTAGCATGCTGAGGGGGAGTAGGAGTTGGGCACAAGTAGTGAGGAGGCAGGGATGGGACAGACTCTGTAGGCAGTCACTCCCTGCTCCTCCTGGCCTCCCCCAGCTCCCCACTGCCTTATCTCTCTCTCAGCTCCCCTGCCATTACCCCCTGCTTCCCCCCACGGCTTTCCACTCCCCCATTATGCACCTTACCTCTCCCACCCCCTTCAAAGCGAGCTTCTGTCACCTCTGCATGTGTGTGTTTGTTCTGACAGACCGTGGGATTTATGAAGGGCAGTTTTAAGTCTGGCAGGAAGGGAGCCATGAATTGAGCAAGGAGGAGAGAAGATGACAAGAGTGGAGAGTTGACCCGGATCCAGGTCCTACTAGGCCTTGAAGGAGAGGACAAGGAGCATGAAACTGGATTCAGAGGTGGGGCAGAGGGGAAGCCAGTGAAGGGATTTGCAAAGGAGCTGGAAGTGTGTCATTCAAGCAAGATGATTTTGGTAGCAGCTTTCTGGAGGGTTTAACTGGGGATGAGGCGGGTGCTGTGCAGGCCAGCGAAGATGAAGTCATATCAATCCAGGTGACTGGACAGGACAAGGGTCTCAGGAAAGGAAGGGGCAGATTTTGGGAGAGGTTGTGAAGGAAAGACTGGCAAGATTTAGTGATAGTATCAATCTGGGGAAGAAGAAGAAGAAGAAAAGACCAAGGATGTGGGCCCACTGGGCAGAGAGGACCAAGAGTTGCCAACAGTGATAGGAAGGGAGGGAGGCGGAACAGTTTGGAAGGAAAGGTAAGAGCTCAGTTTTAGCAAAGTTAAGTTTTAGTTGGCAGCAGGACACCGGAGATCACATATGCGAGGAGCTGTCAAGGTCCATGTCCTCTCTCCTCAGTGGGAGCGGCCAGAGGCACAAGCCTGGATGGAGCAGAAGAGGTCAGGTGCAGAGAAGTAGATAATCAGCACAGAGGTGGTAGCTGAAGCTGTGTGACCCAGGGCTAGAGCACGTGGTAGAAAAGGCTTAGATCCCACACACAAAGCAGGCTTAGTCCTGCTTAGTGCACAGATGGGAGCTCGCCAAAGAAACCCCCACCCAGGTGCTACAGGGAGTGGTGCTGTGATTCAGAACAGAGCTGATGCCTCAGTGCAGGAGGGGCTCACTTTTGCCTGATATGTAAAATTGGGTTCCTGAGCACTTAGCATCATTCGAGAGATCCCAGTGACTTTTGCAGGAGTAGGGGTATCTGTTCCAGTGTCCTGAAAGACAGGGTTAATACAAGGTGCCTTTCTGAATTCACGTGCCTTGGAAAGCTGGTAAAGGAGTTGGATGCAAGTGCAGAGCCAGAATAAAAAATTTTATCCAAATAAATCCCCACAAACAAACACTGTTGGTTCCGATAAACTGGAACCTGGGCCTAAACCACCTTAGTTTTCTATGGCTATTCTCTGCTTCTATCCTGGGGAGCAGAGCAAAAGCTAGAGCCGAGTTCAGAGTGCCTGCTATTCAGTGCTGCGTCTTAATCCTTGCCTGCCAAAGGCTATAGAAGGATAAGAACAACTATGCCACTTTGCTGGGATTCTGGGATTCTCGAGTTTCAGTGGTATGGTGTCATGAGCCTCTCCTTCCAGTTACAACAGGGATTTCATCTGCGTGTCTCTTTTCATCTGCTCTCTAGTAACAGGGGTCAGGATGAGCCTTTGGGATTTGCTGTTCTTAGTGAAAAGACCATGAGAAAGCACTTTCCTGCAGCATTTCCAGATGTGCACACCCAGCCCCCTTTTGGAACTATCCTGAGAAAGTGCTTTTCAGTGGAATTTCAAACAGTACACAGTCCAGCAGCAAGCGGCTGGGAAATCCACTGGGGAATGGGAGGGGATGTTAGGGCTGAATGGAAGGATAGGAATTGGCAACAAACTCAGTTACGGAGGAAATGCTACCAAAAAAAAAAAAAGTAGATGATTTTCTTTAATAGTTTAAAGTTGGCTTCTCCCTCCCTTAGAAGAGCAAACAGTTCATTAATAATAATACTGTAACACGCTGGTAGTGTATGTGCATAATTCTGCCCTCTAGTTACTGGAATCTAAAAAGCTCAGTTGAATGGAACAGGCCCAGTATTGCTAACTAGTAATGGAGATTCTCCTTTGTTAAAGTGGTAGGTGATTGTGCTTCTGAGATCTTTCCCCACTCCTCCTGGGAAGACTCACATGGTGCACAGCATCATGACAAACATTAAATCCAAGGTGATAATGGATTTGTTATCTGACTTCATACTTAGAATCAAAGATGGTACAAAGCAGGTGACTGAATCTAGACCCCAGAATTTTTGGAAAGAGTCACATCCAGATCTGAACCTTGCAGCTCAGCCTCCTCTCTGGAAGATGGATCTAAACCAGGAAACAAGATCTGAATTCACTCAAAATGTGCAGGTGGTTTTGGATCCAAACTTCTTAGTGAAGGCTCATCTCTACTTATATAAGTTCTTTCATATGCAGTTCTCAATGCACAGTACAAACACTAATAAACCAAGTGTCTCAAAGTAGGTATCATTATACTCGTACTAAAGATAGGTAAACTGAGATACAAAGAGATGATTGAGTAATTGGCTTAAAGTCCCATGGGCCATCAGAAACAGAATGAGAATTGGAGCCCAGGAATCCATTGGCCCAGTCCATTGCTTTAATTACTAGACAACACAACTAGACATCACTGCTTTAGATGGAGAGCTAGTTCTGAAACAAGCCCCAAGATGCTTGCAGAGTTGATTATTCTCTGTATAGGCATCCCCATCAGAACTGACTCAAGTGGGAGCAGAATTGTCTTATTCCAGAGCAATGAAATATAGGGCACTGTCCCTTCCATTTTGTAATGACTCATGGAAATAATAAATAATAATACAAAATAGTTATTAATTATTTAGTAGCACCTAAGGGCCCCAATAAGTTTGGGCCCCCACTGTCCTAGGTGCTGTACAAACATACAGAGAGACAGTCCCTGTCTTGACCTTAGTCTAAATCTTACAACAGTCACATTAACACTGCAACATGCCTATTTCTAGTGCAATGACAAAGACCAATAAACCTGTTCATCCTATTCATACAGCCTAGGCCCCACTAAGTACTGTAAAATGGGGAAATATAATTATTAGGGTAGTGTAATTACTAGTGGATTGAACTGGGAGTCAGGAGACCTAGCTTCTCTTCTGACTCAACAACTGACCTGCTGTATAATCTTGGACAAATCATGTCACTTTGTTGTACCTCTGTTTCCCCATCTGTAAAATGGGCCTTATGGTACTTACGTTTCTTTTTAAAAGTCCTTTGTGATGGATAGTTGGAAAGTGCTATAAAAGTCCAAAGTATTTGTGTTATTATAGCACAATGGAAAAACAATGGCCAGGATTTTTCAGAAGTGACTAGTGATTTTAAGTGCTGCAAAATTTGGGGTGCCCAACTTGAGATACTTGAAGGGGCCTGAGTTTCATAAAGGGGCATCCTATAGGAAAAACAGGCCCCTTAAAAGGTATCTCAAAGTGGTCACCCAGAAATAAAAGGTACCCAAAATCACGAGTCACTTTGGAAAAATCTTGGCAAGTCTGTATATTGTGCCAAAACCCCTGATATGCGCATTGTGCACCAACAGAGCAAGCTGGTGAGCATGAAACTCAAGTTGTGCCACTGGACCCATGAGAATAACAGCAAAAAAATATACTGGAAGTCTTCATCACATTTGACACTATATGATTGTCCTGGAGCTGGGAGTGGACAAGATGAGACAGATCACCCAATGACTGCCTGTTCTGGTCATTCCCTCTGAAGCACCTGGCATTGGCCGCTGTCGGAAGATAAGATACTGGGCTGGATGGACCACTGGTCTGACTCAGTATGTCCGTCCTTATGTTTCTATGTTCGGTGTATACGGACACTTTCCATCACTCCCTCCAGCCGTAAAGACTCTACATTGGTGCTGGAGGCTTCTTCCCACAAGAGCCCTGCCAAGAAAAACAATCGCTTAAGCAATGGAAGCTAAATCAAATCTGCTATGACCTCCCTCCCATCGCCCCAATCTATTGCATCCCCACTCTTGCCCACCTAGAAGCTGCTCCTTCAGCTTGCTGAGCTACCATCCAGGTGCAAGGGGTGTTAGGATCACCTATCCTAGGAGCACAAAACCAACAAGAGCTAAGGCAGCAAAGAAAAAAAAATCATTCTGTTATCTCTCTGCAAGCAAGCTGTTCCTTTTCTCAGTTCTTGTTATTTTCAATAGGGAGATGTTGCTATAGCAACATGGCAATACAACTGCCTTCTGGCAATGCTGAATTAAGAAGGGAATTGCAAATTCGTCATAATATAAAGCACTTCCCCAGCAGGGTCCATTCAAGGATCTCAACAGCATTATTCCAAACATTAATTTAGCCTCGCAACACCCTGCTGAGGCAGATTCATATGAATATCCCCATTTGACAGATGGGGTAATGGAAGCACAGAGGGTCTGGACCATATTTTCCAACTGGGATGCCGGAAGTTAGGCCCTGAAATCTGCATTAAGGCCCCTGGATGAATGGCCTGATTTTCAGGTGTGCTGAGCCAGCCATAGCCCCCATTGCCACCCCAAACTGTGGGGGCCATTCAGCGCCTCTGAAAAGCAACCCACTTATTAGCCAAAATGGGAATTAAGTTGCCTACATTTAAGTGCGCAAGTTTAGAAAGTTTGTCTGAAGTGACTTATCCCAGATCGTACAATGAATCAGGGGCAGAGCGGAGAATGAATCCAGGTCTCCGCCTCTCAGTCCTGGGCCATCTTTTACCTTTTTCTTTAAATACATGATTATTTCCTTGCAGGTTAAAACAGAATCATAAAGGTGTTGAAAACATTTGGAAATGTTCATGTTTTAGGAACCTGCTGTTCATTCTTAGGCATGTTACTTTTTATGCATAGCAATATTTGGTGCTCCCATTGCTGCTTTATATTTCAATCCATAGGTGTAAGTACCTTGGACACAAAGCCTCAAAGGTATTTAGGTGCCTAACTCCCATAGGGCTTAAATCATAGGGCCTAAATATCTTTGGGGATCTGGGCCTAAGTACATGCCTCCTTTTAAGCAGATGAGTAATCCCATATTTAGATATTAAATTGGGGCAATAATATGTAACTATCTGATAGTCTATTACGCTATAGTGACAGGATTTTGCACACTATGGGAGAGCCCCAGAATTACCACCTCAGTTTAGAGTGAGCTAGAAGGTTGTGTTTGAACACTATTGTCACTAGATAAGTGACCGGCTTGTGATGCATCTTTACATGTCCATGCATATCAGTACTTGGCTTCAATTGCCTGGACTGTGAGAAACGTTCTGAGGGAGCTTGCATCTCAACACTAGGAGACAGAGCATTACGGTAAGTGCGACCCAACGAGATGAGAATTACAAACCGGGTTGCAGGAGATGAAGGAAGATTACTGTGTCTGACAGGGGATGAGACAGGAACAGCATTAGAGGCTAGTCCAACACAAAAGGGAATGGCTTATTGTGCAGACGATATGAAATAAAGAGGAGCAGGATTACAGTGCATTCCATGTAATGGCAATAGGCACCAAAAAGTGTTTTTCCCCCAAAGGAGGTATAAAATTATATGGGAAATGATGTTAAAGTCGATCAGAAAGAAGCCATTGAAATATGCACTATAATGTGTGCACTACTAGGTGTCACTTGATTTATTGACTAATTTATTTCCTGACTACAGCCAGGCAAGACATGAGCTGAAACACCCACACATCTGTCCAGCCTAGCATGCTATAGGAATGGGCTAAGATTTTTCCATGTCCTCTGTGGCTACTTCTCTAATGAGTGCTATAAAATATTTTTTGAGTTTACACGCTGCTTTAGAAACACAAGGCCGAACAACTGCTGTCTTTACTCGGGCCAGCAGCCAAGAAAGAAAGTGAAGACTGAAGAAGGACCTCAGGAATTAGTCCATACACGGGAGCTTGCAATCTAAGTGATGAGAAGACAGATAAATGCAAGCCAAGACATGACAGCAGCTCAGGAAAGGGAGGCTGTGGAGTTACTGAAGTGGAGAAAGGAGGAGGCGGTAGTTAGAAGGGGCCGATTTTTAAGAAGGGATTTTAAGTCAGAGAGAGGGAGCAGATGAGGGCCTGGGCACTTCGCTCGTTGCAGGGGCCACCATGAAATAAGACTGGGAAAAGGAACAAAGGGAAGAACATAAGGAGTGAGAGTCGACTCGGGAGAAATCAGGGCAGGGACATAGTAGGCACAACTACGCAGGTGAGGATGAGGAGCATGAACTGGATGTGATAAAAGGCAGGAAGATAATGCAGGGATTTCAGGGAGATGATGGAATCTGAGGAGGAGGAATAGAAGACTACTTTAGCAACAGTATTTTGGACATTCGGGTCCTATTAAACAGACCATTTCTAGGTCGGCTTCCAAGACCAGAGGTAGCTCAGAAATGCATCCTAGGCCACGTCAGCAGAACACCTTCCATTGACCCCAGTGGGCTTTGAATCAGACCCATTGATCCTAATCATGCTTGCCAAGAAATGAATGGCTAAAACCATGTATTATATAGTAAGAGATACATGTTAACATTTTCCATTTTGCATGTGCTAATGCAAGGCAGCTCTAGTTCATGGCCTACCAAAGATAAACTAGGCTGTTTGCCTTAATGGTGGTGGCAGAAACAATGCTACCCAAGGAAAGGGATGTCTGGTCAATACGCAACATGACATGGTGCTTATCCAGGCTAGCAGCTGCACTGTGCGATCTGAACAGTTGCATGTCCATTGGCCAAGCAAGATGCTGCAATAAGTGGCTTGAGTTGGCAACAGACACTGGGTAGCTGCTGTGTTATACATTGGAGTCCTTTGCTGAAGGCCATTCCACCGATGACTTTGAAATATCTACAGAAAATACCTCATTTTTACCATATAATTATAAAATAAAGCAATTGGAATATAAATATTGTACCTACATTTCAGTGTATAGGACACAGAGCAGTATAAACAAGTCATTGTCTGTATGAAATTTTAGTTTGTACTGAATTTACTAGTGCTTTTTATGTAGCCTGTTGAAAACTAGGCAAATATCTAGATGAGTTGATGTGTCCCCAGGAAGACCTCTGCATGTACCCCTGGCTGAGAACCATTGGAATAGAGCACTGGACTGGAACTCAGGAGAACTATAATTCTTTAATATATGGTAACAGAGGGTTGTTGTTTCTTTGCAGGGCCTCATCTTCATTCAGTGCACAAGTTGAATGGTGAAGGAGGTGGGTTTGGCTAGCAAGCAAAGCATGGATCCAGAGGGTCTGCTTCATTTATCTGTGGCAGTTGGATGGTGTGCTCTGAAGGAAGCAGAGGACACACACTGGACAGGATAAGCAATAACTAAACTGGTCACAATTTTTTGGGGCGGGGAAAAAAAAAAGATTTTTTTTCCCCCAAAAGCCATTTTCAAATTAGATTTTCTAGGCAGTATACAAATATCTTATTTTTCCACCAAAAAATTTAGACTTTTAAGAGTTAAAAATATGACTTTCATTTATGAAAACTTGGGATTTCAGTAATGACTTTTTAAATAATGTTTTTACACAAATATTTCAATTAAAATAATAAAAAAGTGTTTTTTAAAAAAACAAAAACAACCAAACAAGCCAAAACAAAAAATGGGTCTCTTTCTAACTCTCTAAAATGAATACAACCTGGAAATCACTAAAATTTTCAACTTTACTACTGCTTCATTCTTCTACCAGCTCTCAAACAGACCCTTAGTAAGAGGAAAACTTTCCATGACAAGGCAACAGATTAAACCCAAAGGCGCAGAGAGCTCTGGAGCTGTATGGAATTCAGAAGGGCAAGAGGCTGGCGCAGAGTTCCCTTGGGTCTCTTGTTTTATGGAGTGATTTGTTCAACTGTTTTAAAAAGAGAAATAAGCAGAAATAATGTTTAAACAAAGTATAAAAAATTGATGCTGTTCTTCATTTTTCAGGGGAGTTGTTCCATACAAGATAAATCAGTGCTGCCCAGAGAAGAGTTGGGAGTATAATATGTAAATTAAAGCAGGGACAAGAAAACACATCTTGTTTTCATTTCTCTCGCCTAGGATCTCTGGTCTTTGCTTTACCCTTTTAGCTGTTTCTGTTTTTTATAGTCCACCCTATGCAAGATCACCTGATGCTAAACCATAAAGGGGGCCATTGTAAAAGGCAAACGTGACCCTCATGCAAGATTGTCTTCTCCTTCCCTCTCCCACTATCTTCTGAGAACATACGCGGGGAAGATCTAATACAGAAACATCAAAGATCACAGCTGAACAGGGCCAAGTCTTGACTTTAGACTTGAACTCTAACAGGGAATGCTACAAAGAAACTAAAATGTTTTGGCTGTTCACATTAAAGCCTCCAGCCACTCATCCTGGAGTTGAGAAGAGGGACAATGTTATATTTCCAATTAGGTTTTCACATTCCCAGCTGTTCTGGGACTATGCTTATTATGTGAATCGTGGAGGGAATAGCTTTTAGTTGATGGAATCATGGTTACTCTTCTTGGGGGCAGCGGCTTTGAAAACAACTCAGGTACTGGCAGAATCCTTAACACAAGGACGTGGGAGGACAAATTACAAATAAAAACTTGTTAAAACTCCCTAAATAAACAGCTAGAAATGACAAAGTTTAAAGCCAACATGTTGAAAATCAGTTTCTCTCTCAGTTTTCTGCCCATACCTACTTTCAGGCCCTTGAGCCCAGATCCTCAAAGATATTCGGGTAATAACTCCTATTGAAGTTAATGGGAGTTAGGCACCTAAGGGCTAGATTCACAAAGGGAATCATGTGCCCTTAACTGTCTCTTTAGGTGCTTAAGTCCAACACTTGGCACCACTGACATTCACAAAATCCCTGCTCAGCAGCCACCTAACACTGGAGGCACCTAAATTTCCTCAGCACCTATGTTTCCACTGTTAAAGGCCCTGAGGAGCCTAAATTTCAATGGCTGGGCAGGCGCACAGCCACTTCAGTCCTGACCCCACTGAGCTGCTTGGCATTTACCTCACACCTGAGACCCTGAGGGATTCACAGACTACGTGTTCACTTCGGAGCTGATCTGGTAGATGTTCTCAGAGCACAGCTATACCCACAGAAAATGGCTGCAGGAGGCTGGGGCAGTGGTTGGTGCCCAGTGGTTAAGGCACTTACAAAGTGGACAAATTGGAGGATTGGGCTAAAAGAAACCTGATGAGGTTCAATAAGGATAAGTGCAGGGTCCTGCACTTAGGACGGAAGAACCCAATGCACAGCTACAGACTAGGGACCGAATGGCTAGGCAGCAGTTCTGCGGAAAAGGACCTAGGGGTTACAGTGGATGAGAAGCTGGATATGAGTCAGCAGTGTGCCCTTGTTGCCAAGAAGGCCAATGGCATTTTGGGATGTATAAGTAGGGGCATAGCGAGCAGATCGAGGGACGTGATCGTTCCCCTCTATTCGACATTGGTGAGGCCTCATCTGGAGTACTGTGTCCAGTTTTGGGCCCCACACTACAAGAAGGATGTGGATAAATTGGAGAGAGTCCAGCGAAGGGCAACAAAAATGATTAGGGGTCTGGAACACATGACTTATGAGGAGAGGCTGAGGGAACTGGGATTGTTTAGTCTGCAGAAGAGAAGAATGAGGGGGGATTTGATAGCTGCTTTCAACTACCTGAGAGGTGGTTCCAGAGAGGATGGTTCTAGACTATTCTCAGTGGTAGAAGAGGACAGGACAAGGAGTAATGGTCTCAAGTTGCAGTGGGGGAGGTTTAGGTTGGATATTAGGAAAAACTTTTTCACCAGGAGGGTGGTGAAACACTGGAATTCATTACCTAGGGAGGTGGTAGAATCTCCTTCCTTGGAAGTTTTTAAGGTCAGGCTTGACAAAGCCTTGGCTGGGATGATTTGATTGGGGATTGGTCCTGCTTTGAGCAGGGGGTTGGACTAGATGATCTCCTGAGGTCCCTTCCAACCCTGATATTCTATGATTCTATGCTGGCATTTGTGGTTCCTGTTCATAGGCACCTAGTTGGGCTGTGAATTGCATTATGTGCAATCAAGGAGCTAGCCATTGCAATGCCTAAGCACCCTTTGGGGCTTGGGGGATTTTGGTTTCCATTGTAATTTTTGAAGACCTAACTGACACTGAACGCATGGTGAGTCATGCTACCTGCTCGGCATTAAGAATATCATCAGCTGTCCCAAGGGAAACCTGGAAACTCAAGACTATGATGTCATGTCAAATCAGGTCTGAAGCGTCTCCAGTTGCAATGTTTTGGCACCAGGCATTGTCCTGTTTGCTGGCCTGGGTGTAACATCTAGGCAGCAGCTACAAATAAGAAAATGATTCTTAGAGAGAAAGACCAAGGTAAAAGGAGCTTAAGGCAAAGAACCATCTGTTGAGGCCCAGTCCAGTGCCTTAACCACAAGACCATCCTTCCTCTCAGCAGCTACTCTCTTTGTCAACTCCTTGCCCCTCACTCAGGGCCTGATCCAGAGCTCACTGAAATCACTGGCTCCTCAATGACTTCCCCCACAGGCTGGAGCAGGCCCTCACTTTGGGCAGTGAAATGTTCTCTTTCCATCTAGTTTCTATTTTGGGTATTTTCTTTAGGGTCCCAACCCTGCAGGGGAATGTTTACAGTTACAGAAAGGAAGAAAAAAAAATATAGTTTCCATTGCCTTTGGTTTGTGGCACTCTCCTCCTTTTCTGCATGGGCATTTTACCAACGGGCCTGCATTCTGCATCTAAAACTTCTCGACAGTTGTCCCTTTCTCATCCTACCAAGTGGGATTTAGGAGTGCTCATTATAAGCGATGGTGTTTTTGATCAGTGCCTCAGTTGCTAATGACTGCACTGGTTAGTCACTGCAATAGAAAAGCACTTTTAGAGTAACCCGTTCATTTAACATCCAGCTGTAGCTGCAATCCTTAAAAAGAATGAATTACAGTAATTTAGCCATTTGCCTGTGGGTGGAGAAATGCATAGGGAAAGCCTCTGGGTGTGAAGCATTTTTCTTCTATTCCCCCCTCCTGCTTAAATTCTCCAGTGAAAACTTTGTCCATAACATGTCCATAAACAACTTGTCTTGGGGCTCGATTGTGGCAGTGATCCACAGATTGCAGTAGGGAGCAACACAGAAACCTGGTGCCCCCATCCAGAGTTCTTGGAGGCTTTGGAACCGATTCTGATCTCACTTCGGGCCTGATACAAAGCCGGCTGAAGTAAATGGAAGGACTCCCATCAAACCCTTATACTAGTGAAAATCAGTAGTGGGTACACTGAAGTCAGTGGAGTAATACCAGTGTGCATAGGTGCCGACTCCGTGGGTGCTCTGGTGCTGGAGCACGCACGGGGAAAAATTGGTGGGTGCTCTGCACCCACCGGCAGCTCCCTGCCCCAGCTCACCTCCACTCTGCCTCTGCCCCCTCCCCTGAGAGCGCAGCGTTCCTGCTTCTCCCCCTGGCTCCCAGCGCTTGACGCCGCGAAACAACTGTTTCACGGTGGCAAGCACTGGGAGGGAGGGGGAGGAGGGGGAACACAGTGTGCTCCGGGAAGAGGCAGGGCCAGGGCAGGGATTTGGGGAAGGAGTCCAATAGGGGGTCCAATAGGGGGCAGAGTTGGGGCGGGGAATTTGGGGAAGGGGTTGGAATGGGGGTGGGGCAGAGCAGGTCAGGGGTGGAATTGGGGCGGGGCTGGGCTGGGAGCAGGGCCGGGGGTGAGCACCCACTAGTGCCGGGAAAAGTTGGCACCTATGCCAGTGTGAGTGAAAAGAGAATCAAACCCATTGTGGAGGTACCGTGGCTTCAGGAACAGAAGTAGTGTTGATTTCTCCCAATGCAGGGCTAACTCTGTTGGCTGATGAGGAGCTCTAGGCAAGGCCTTGGCCCTATGTACCCTGGCTGGGGAAGCTAGTGCCAGCAGCAGCACTAGGCCCGTGTAATCCTTGCATTCAAGTGGGTTCAAGATCTAAAATTAGTCCCAGCCCTTTTGCAGGAGCACAAGCAGAGGAAGGCTCCCTGCATCCTCTCTCCCTATGTCACCAGCCACGCCGGTCCAGGTCCCCGGGGGTTTTCATTCTATACAGTATGTGCTATTAACAGAACTAGATCAGTGAGACCTGCACTGAAACATTGTTATGGTATTTTTAGTTATTACGCGTACTGCGCTAGCCCCCCAAAGGCTCCCATTAGGAGCGGGGCCCTGCTGTGGTAAAAGTTGTACAGACACACAGGTTCAGCCAATTATTTGGTTGTAATTTAAGTCAAAGACGCTTAGAGCTATAGCTAAGAAAATCCATAAAATGTGCCTATCAACTAAAATGAAATTGTAAAGATAATGTGCCAGCCCAAAAATGCTTACAAGCTATAGTCCTGATCCCTCAACGCTCTGTACAGGGGGACATCTGTGGCTGCTTAGAGACCCATTCAGAGAGATCCACTGGAAGGAGCTTAACACAAAATACAATGAGTGGGTGTAACAAGCAAAATGAAGGAAAGAGGGAGGGGAAAGGTGATGGGAGTGCCTGGTAACGTAGACTCATTCTGTGTATAATAGACGTATGGCATGAGTGGAGAAAATCCTCTTCCTTTTGTATATGAATGGTAGGGAATTATGTCACATAGTTGGTAACAGGGTGCAGTATATCGCATACGGCTTTGGGGAACTACCATCGCTAATAGTGAATGACTGAACATTATCCTGTGTCCTTTTCTTTCGGTGGAGGTAAAGACAGTTTGCCTGTAAATTCCTTGCAGCTTTCAAGATTATGTTAGAGAAGCGTGAAACATGTAAGGCACTATCCAAAAGTATCACAGTCATCACATGTTCCTTTCCACATGAGGCAAATATGGGGAGAAAGAAGCAGCATCTCATCTAACACTAAAGGACCAGGCCAACTATTGAGTTCATTTTTAAATGGGATGAAAAAAAGGGGGATTCCTAACTGATAAAAAAAAAATTCACTTGTAACTCCATCAATTTCAGCAACAATTTCCCTGCCCACCCATGCTTTCTCTGCTCATACAAGAACAATCTTCCTACAGCTGGTGCTGAACAAAAATAAAACTCACTATCTAAACACCCCAGGACTTTACATCTATTGAAAACCTGAACCTTGGCTGGATCCAAATGAACCCTACCCTTTTTAATGGGCAAAACCCCAAATCCAAACATGCCTGAACTTTAAGGAGTGCCAAATCTAGAGCAGGATCTGTACTTTGCAGCTTGTAGATCTGACTATGATGCAAGTTTCCTTATCCAAATGGTCTCCATGGAGACATCAGGAGGCTGCTGTTTCTGCTGACAGAAAAAATGATAATTTTTTAACCTGCTAATTTGGTTTCAGAACAGACAGTGGGCGTAAGTCCTCCTACTAGCAGATGGAGACAGGAAAATGTCAGGTTCTGACACCCTTCCTGCCCCACAGAGAGCTGGGCCCCCGAATTTGTTCCATTAGGGACTTTGCAGCAATCAGAACTCTAGCACCTTTAAAAAACCTTCCTCACCCTCAGGCCTACTGTTCCCTCTTCCTTTCTCTCTTGCTGGAATTCAACTCAGTGTCATTTTTGACACGGTGGAGCACCCGCCACCTGTGTGACAGCCTGTCCCCTAGCTTTCGTGACACTGTCCACTCGTGGGGCTCAATCCTTGAAGCCAATGTGACTATTCATGTGCTTCAAGTTATGCAGATGTTTAAGTGCTTTGCTGGATTGAGACCAGAGTGCTCAGCGGCTTGCAAGATCAGGACCCCATCACTGGCTCTCTCCTCTTTTCCATCTGCACCCTAGAGGGATCTCATCTGCTCACATGGCTTTGGCTGCCACCACCATGCCAATGATTCACAAATCTACCTCTCTGCGCCTGACCTGTCTCCCGCTGTCTGACCTCACACCTGCCCCTGTCTCTCTTACAGCTCCTCCTGGAGCTCCAGCTGTCAACTTAAACTTAACTTGACCAAAATTGAGCTTTGAATTTTTCCATCTGAAATGGCCTACTCCCCTCCCTTCTCACATTCTCTGTCACTCTTGACAGCACCCCGCATCCTCTGTTAAGTCATGCCCATAACGTGGTGTCATCTTTGACTTCTCCCTCCCCTTTGTTCCTCAAACAGACTGTCTTGATCCTGCTGCTCTTTCACAACGAGTTCTCTAATGTCTGTGCTTTCCTTGCTATTCAAACCAACTCTCTCCTCCAGGCCCTCGTGTTTTATCCTCTTGATTACCTTAATCACCTCCTCCTTGACACCACACTGCTTCCTTCCCCTCCCCTCTCCCCTCATCTCCAGTCCCGCTCTCTGACCAGACACCAGTCTGTTGTGATGGGATCCAGACGCTGAAGCTGACCTGCTGCTAAGCTCCCTGGGTCTGAGGAGGAACTGATCACCATTCCTGTTCTGGACCGCTCAGGTGCATTCTCTGTGTCTGACACCCCTCTTCGCACTGGGGATCCTTCAGCCTGGCTGCCTAGGCCCTGCAACCCCTGTTCCTTAGATACATTCCCTCCAGGGTCCATCTGGCTGGGTGAGTTCTGGGTTCTCTAGTTACACCCTGCAGAGAACATGTGACAGGGAAAACAAGGAGCCAGGCTTGGCTTCTCAAACACTTACACTTAGCTCTGAGGCAGCACAGGAGAGTTACCGATCTAGGCAAAACTACCAAGACTTAAGTGCAACCCCTCCCCTGGATCTCACCCCTCTGTTTGGACCCCAGGTCTGTCTGTACCCTCTGACTCTCCTGCAGCAAATCCCTCTTGCTGTTGGTGGTGGCTGATCCCTTGCACACACAACCCTCTGGCTAAAAAACAGCCATGGACTTGAGCCCCCCGGTGTGAAAACTCATACCCCAGTCATGCTGGGTTAGCATGCACAGCTCCCTTATTTCACAGGGGGAGGTAAAGCGGGTGGAGAGCTGCCTGGCTGGTTCTTCCTGCATTAGCTCTCCCCAAGGTGAGAAAAAACCATCCTCCTCCATCCGTCACAAACAAGCATATAGCAGTTCAAACTGGCTCCCAAGACAGGACACAAATATGGTCAGATACAAAATAGTTGTCCTAATCCACCGTGCAGGTTACCATCATAACTGATACTCACAAAACACAGTTAAATCCATAGGCTGACACTAAGCCATCCCACCCTCCACAGGCTCTCCTCTTCCACCACATCAATTAAAACTTCTTGTCCTTGCCTTCAAAGCACTGCACAGCTCTACCCCTCCCTACTCAGCCAGCCTCATCTCTTACCTCCTTGTTCCCCATACCCACTGCTCTTCCAACACCACCAGCCTTGATGACCCATTTGTCTGTTTCTCCCACAGTCCTCTCTGCACTTTGTTCCATGCTGCACCTTATGAATCCATCCTGAGTAGCCTTTCCTCAGAAGCACCTACTGATACTGCTGTCCCTCTGCGCTTTCTCCTGAACTTGGGCCTGCTATTTGGTTTCCCCCTTTGTTGCTTCCTGTCCCTGGAAGGTGCAGGGGTTAGGGTTGGGCTCCTCTTTTCATAGCTCCCTTTGAACCTGTAAAATAACCATATAAATATCTCAGAGAAACTGTCTCTACTCCACTGACACAATAGAAAACAAGGTGGGAGGTCTGGCCTGGTCAAGGAACCTGATGAAACTTTATTAGCACATTAGCTTGATGTTGGTTTATGTAAAGCAGACATCAGCAAGAGGTCCCCATGCATATTTAGGCCTTTGAAATGTAAACTCCTTGTTTCTTTACTGTCTTTGAAAGCAGCACTTAATCAAAGCTGCCAGGACAGTAGCTGAGGAAGCATATGTGGTTTTGCTACAATGTATGGTGCAAGCAATCCATATATGTTTCGAACAAAACATGTTTAGTAATCAGTCTAACAAGCAATAATAATTCCACGCCATGTACATGGATTTCCTTCCCTGAATGACTCCATAAAGCAATTCCCCGCTCCCCTTTCAAATCCTTTCTCAAGACCCACTTCTACCAGGACGCCTATAGCAAATTGTCAATTAATTTTAGGTAGGTAGATGACCAATCACCGATATCGATATCTCGTTAGTTCATATTTTATAATTAACAACAAAAAACCCTCACAGTGTCTTGACAATAGCTAATTTCTCTGCATATAGCATTATCATTACTGATTATTTTCTATCTTGCCGGGATTAATGGACAAAAATTAATAAAAATTAAGCTTTATTTTTTTCTATTAAAAATAGCGATTAAGAAGAGAGAAGAGAGGGAAACTAAAGCTGAAGGAAGAGGAATAAATTGTGGGCTAGATTCCTCCACTAATGTAAAGTGATATAGTGCCATTGTCTTCAAAGAATTTATGCTTGTTTACACTAGTTTAGGACATGACTTATATCTCCACATTTTCCTTCATATTTATATGCTGATCTTCCAAGTGCTCCTGTTCACTGTTTAGATTAATCGAAGACTGAATTAGGTTACTGGTGTGAATTCCAAATGCATTTTCCATGATTCTTGCACAATAATCCCCTCAAATTTGCTGGTTTGGTGAATGTTTTATGTCTAGGTTCTTATATTGCCTTCATCAGTCTTCATTCCCACCAGTAAAACTCATTTGCTGGAATATTGATGCAAAGGCCATGAATAAAGTCAAAGTAAGCTTGTATTTAAATCTGAACAATCATTAATGGATTTTTTTAGTGTTATTTAGCCACTAGCCTTGGTAAAATGATGGCCATTTCCTATAGGAGAGAGGTAGTTTGAGAAAAGATCTAGTCAGTTAACCTGTGTTACTGAGTCATCAAGGCTGCGTCAAGAGTTGTTCATAGATTCCAAGGCCAGGAGGACCATAGTGATCATCTAGTCCAACCTCCTGCATAACACAGGCCATAGCACTTCCTCACAATAATCCCTAGAGCACAGCTTTTAGAAAAACATTCAATATTGATTTTAAAATGGTCAGTGATGGAGAATCTACCACAACCCTTGGTAAGTTCTTCCAATGGTTAATTCCTCTCAATGTTAAAAATGTACACCTTATTTCCAGTCTGAATTTGTCTAGCTTTGACTTCCAGCCATTCTATTGCATACCTTTCTCTGTTAGATTGAAGAGCCCATTATTAAATATTTGTTCCCATGTAGGTACTTATAGACTGTAATCAAGTCACCCCTTAACCTTCTCTTTTTTCAACTAAATAGATTGAGCTCCTTGAGTCTATCATTATAAAGCATGTTATTTAACCCTTTAATCATTCTCTTGGCCCTTTTCTGAACATTCTCCAATTTATCATAAGAATAGCTGTACTGGGTGGGACCAGTATCTAGCCCAGTATCCTGCCTTCTGAAAGTGGCCAATGCCAGATGATTCAAAGTGAATAAACAGAACAGGGCAACCACCAAGTGATCCATCCCCTGTCGTCCAGTCCCAGCATCCGGCAGTCAGAGGCTTAGGGACACTCAGAGCATGGGATTGAATCCCTCACCATCTTGGCTAATAGCCATTGATGGATCTATTCTCTACAAATTTATCTAATTCTTTATTGAATCCAGTTATAGTTTTGGCCTTCAGAACATCTTGTTCCACAGGTTGACTGTGCGGTGTGTGAAAAAATACTTCCTTTTGTTTGTTTTAAATCTGCTGCCTATTAATTTCATTTGGTGACTCCTAATTCTTGTGCTATGTAAATAACACTTCCTTATTCACTTTCTCCACACACCATTCATGATTTTATAGACCTCCCTCATATCCCCTCTTAGGCATTTCTTTTCCAAGCTGAAAAGTCCAAGATCTCCCAAGATTTCTTTCTTGCGTGGTAACAGCTAATTTAGACCCCATCATTATTTGTAGTTGGGATTATGTTTTCCAATGTGCATTACTCTGCATTTATCAACTTTGAATGGCAGCTGCCATTTTGTTGTCCAGTCACCCAGTTTTGTGAGATACCTTAGTAACTCTTTGCTGTCAGCTATGGACTTAACTATCTTGAGTAATTTTCTCTCATCTGTAAACTTTGCCATCTCACTGTTTACCCCTTCTTTCAGATCATTTATGAATATGTTGAACAGCACCGGTCCCAGTACAGATCCCAGAGGTACATCATTACCTCTGTCCATTCTGAAAACTGACCACTTAATTCCTACCCTTTGTTTCCTGACTTTTAACCAGTTACCAATTCCTCATCTCATGACTGCTTACTTTGCTTAAGAGCCTTTGGTGAGGAACTTTGACAAAGGCTTTCTGAAAGTCCAAGTACACTATACCCACTGGTTTCAGAGTAGCAGCCGTGTTAGTCTGTATCCGCAAAAAGAAAAGGAGAACTTGTGGCACTTTAGAGACTAACAAATTTATTTGAGCATAAACTTTTGTGAGCTACAGCTCACTTCATCGGATGCATTCAGTGGAAAATACAGTGGGGAGAGTTATATACACAGAGAACATGAAACAATGGGTGTTACCATACACACTGTAACGAAAGTGATCAGGTAAGGTGAGCTATTACCAGCAGAAGAGCAGGGGAAAAAACACTTTTTGTAGTGATAATCAAGGTGGGCTATTTCCGGCAGTTGACAAGAACATCTGAGGAACAGCCGGGGGTGGGGGGGAGCGGAGGGGAAGATAAACAAGGGGAAATAGTTTTACTTTGTGTAATGACCCATCCACTCCCAGCCTTTATTCAAGCCTAAGTTAATTGTATCCAGTTTGCAAATTAATTCCAATTCAGCAGTCTCTCGTTGGAGTCTGTTTTTGAAGTTTTTTTGTTGAAGAATTGCCACTTTTAGGTCTGTAATCGAGTGACCAAAGAGATGGAAGTGTTCTCCGACTGGTTTTTGAATGTTATAATTCTCGACATCTGATTTGTCTCCATTTATTCTTTTACGTAGACTGTCCAGTTTGGCCAATGTACATGCCAGAAGGGCATTGCTGGCACATGATGGCATATATCACATTGGTAGATGTGCAGGTGAAAGAGCCTCTGATAGTGTGGCTGATGTGATTAGGCCCTATGATGGTGTCCCCTGAATAGATATGTGATCCCACTGGATCACTCTTATTGACATGCTTGTTGACCCCCTCAAAGAATTCTGCTAGATTGGTGAGGCATGATTTCCCTTTACAGAAGCCATGTGGATACTTTCCCAAAAAACCATGTTCATTCTACATGTCAGACAATTCTGTTCTTTACTACCGGGGCGTACCGGCTTACTTTCACCACTGATATTAGCTCTTTACTAGTAATCCGTTACAGAAACTGATTTAAGCTATAGATTACATACCATAGTTAGTTCTGCAATTTCATATTTGAATTCCTGGAGAACTCTTGGGTGAATACCATCTGGACCTGGTGACTTATTACTGTTTAATTTATCAATTTATTCCAAAATCTCAGTCTGGGACATTTCCTCAGATTTGTCACCTGAAAAGAATGATTCAGGTATGGGAATCTCCCTCACAACCTCTGCAGTGAAGACCAATGCAAAGAGTTCATTTAGCATCTCCACAATGGCCTTATCTTCCTTGAGTGCTTCTTTAGCATCTCGATTGTCCAGTGGCCCCACAGATTGTTTGGCAGGCTTCCAACTTCTGATGTACTTAATTTTTTTTTTCCACTGGTTGTTTGTGAGCCTTTTGCTAGTTGCTCTTCAAATTCTTTTTTGGCCTGCCTAATTATACTTTTAGCCTTGACTTGCCAGAGTTTATGCTCCTATTTTCCTCACTAGGATTTAACTTCCACTTTTAAAAGGATGCCTGTTTTCCTCTAGCCACTTCTTTTACTTTGTTGTTTAGCCATGGTAGCACTGTTTTGGTCCTCTTACTAGTCTTTTTAATTTAGGGTATACATTTAATTTGAGACTCTATTATGGTGTTTTTTAAAACTTTCCAAACAGCTTGCAGGCATTTCACTCTTGTGACTGTTCCTTTTAGTTTCCACTTACTTAGCTTCCTCATTTTTGTGTAGTTCGCCTTTCTGAAATGAAATGCTAATGTGGTGAGCTTTTGGTATTTCCACCCTCCCCCACCCAGGATGTTCAATTTAATTATACCGTACTATGATTGCTTTACTGAGCAGTTCAGCTATATTCACCTCTTGGACCAGATCCTATGCTCCATTTAGGACTATAAAAAGAATTGCCTCTCCCCTTGTGGGTTCCAGGACTAGCTGCTCCAAGAAGCAGTCATTTATGGTACCTAGAAACTTCATTTCGGCATCCAGTCCTGAGGTGACATGTATCCAGTCAAATGGGGGTACAGTAGTTGAAATCCCCCATTATTATTATTATTGAGTTTTCTATTTGTATAGCCTCTCTAACCTCCCTGAGCATTTCACAGTCACTACCTGGTCAGGTGGTCGGTAGCATATTCCTACTGCTATACTCCTACTATTCAAGCACGGAATTTCTATCCATAGAGAGTTTATGGTACAGTTTGATAAATTTAAGATTTTTTACTGTATTTGATTCTATGCTATCTTTCACATATAGTGACACTCCCCCACAAGCATGACCTATTCTGTCATTCCTATATATTTTGTACCTTAGTATTAGTGTCCCATTGATTGTCACCTTGCCACCAAGTTTCTTTGACGCCTGTTATATCAATATCCTCATTTATTACCAGGATCCCACTTCAGAGACTGATGAGGATGAAGTTTCTTGTTGCAACCATAGCAGGGCCATACTTGTCGGTACTGGGAAGGTGGTTCAGACTGAAGAAAGAGGAGTGGAGGATATCATCTGTGAGTTTCCCCTAGACAGCACCAGCCTCACTGATACCCTGATGTCCACATCCGTTGGTGCCACGTGGTGCAGAAGTGAAGATGCTGGAAGCAGCACCTTGGGCACCAGCGCTGGATGAATCTCGAACTGCTGGTGATTGCAGCACCGAGAGATTCAACACCTCTTTCACAGCCTCAAATGCCTCAGGAATAGATAGTACGAGGAAGACATTCTGTGGTACCATGGCATGAGGAGATGCTGATGAAGGTGCTTTGGGACTCAGTTTTGACAGGCCCGCACTGGGCTCTGGTGTCAACCAGCTCCCCTGTTTAGAGGCCTGCTCTGGGGAGTGTTTCCTCTTTGACCATCCTCCCAAGTCTTTAGAAGAGTTCATCCTCTGAGTCTTTTGATGATCCCAGTACCAAGTCTGATTTCCAATGCCTCTTCTTCAGTACTGGTGGCACTGATCTGCCTCTTGGTACTGGTAGCACTGGCGATGTGCTGCTGACTGACGCCAATGAGCTCAGTATCGGATGGAGGCCATAGACACTGGCTGCCTTGTCTTTTTAAAAAAAACAAAAAAAACAAAAAAAACCCCCAGGGCTTAAAGCCACGCTTGTCACTCACATGAGCCTCCACTAAAAGCAGCTGGGGTGAGGGTCACAACGAGGCATGGCCTTGCCACAGGACAAGTTTTCTGTTCCATTGAAGTCAGTCCGGTTAGTGTAAAGAGTACTGAAACTGTTATTGTCTGTTACCAGCTTGATACCTGGAAAGCACAGAATATCTCCAGTACCGGTACCCAGACTGGGTGCTGGAACCACACAAAACAAAAACAATTTAAATTTTTACTGACTAACTATTGAATTACATAAACTATACATGGGTATAATATACAGTTTTGAAGAAAAGACTTGCACAAGCAAAGATAGGGAGCTCCAATAACCGTCACGGGCAGTAGGAAGGAACTGAGGGAGGGTGTGGGGCAGCACAGTCTTTTGTGCCTGTGTGGTGTGCGTGAGACAGCACAGGATGACCGGTCAACCCCAATGGGTACTGCTAAGGGTAGCAGTGGAATGGCCATGTGCAATCACTCGAAGAACACCGGTTTGGTAGGACTAGCTATAGCGGCAGAATTTTTGGATGTGAAAAGCCACGTTCCTGGACCTGTGAGCTAAGCTCATCCTAGCCCTCCAGCAGAGACATGAGAATGAGACCTGCACTGACAGTTGAGAAGCAAGTGGCGATCACATTGGGGAAGATTACAATGCCAGATTGATACCGGTCAGTGGGAAAGCATTTTGAAGTTAGAAACTCCACAGCAGGAGCTATTGTCATGCAAATGTGCAGGGCCATTAATCTCCTCCTGCTAGGTACGACACTGATTCTCAGCAAATGTGCAGGACATAGTGGATGGATTTGCAGCAGTGGGGTTCCCAAACTGCAGTGGGGCAATAGATGGCACACACATCCCTATTTTGTGACCATCTCAACTTCCACAGAAAGGGCTACTTTTCTGTTTATGCAAGTGTTGGTGGATCACTGGGGACACTTCACGGACATCAACGTTTGCTGGTCAGGGAAGGTGTATGACACGCAGATCATGAAGAACACAGGACTATTCAGAGAGCTGAAATTCTTTTCCAACCAGTAGATTGCTATTGGTGATGTTGAAATAGCCTGCTCCTTGCTCATGAAGCCATACACCGGCCACCTTAACAGCACCAAGGAAAGATTCAACTACAGGCACCGCAGGTGCAGAATGACAGTTGAACGTGCCTTTGGCAGATTGAAGGAACACTGGTGGTGTTTACTGGCAAGACTGGATCTCTGTGAGAAAAATATTCCAATGGTTATAGCTGCCTGTTGTGTCCAGCTTCTTCTCTCCACATAGAATCATAGAATCATAGAATATCAGGGTTGGAAGGGACCCCAGAAGGTCATCTAGTCCAACCCCCTGCTCGAAGCAGGACCAATTCCCAGTTAAATCATCCCAGCCAGGGCTTTGTCAAGCCTGACCTTAAAAACCTCTAAGGAAGGAGATTCTACCACCTCCCTAGGTAACGCATTCCAGTGTTTCACCACCCTCTTAGTGAAAAAGTTTTTCCTAATATCCAATCTAAACCTCCCCCATTGCAACTTGAGACCATTACTCCTCGTTCTGTCATCTGCTACCATTGAGAACAGTCTAGAGCCATCCTCTTTGGAACCCCCTTTCAGGTAGTTGAAAGCAGCTATCAAATCCCCCCTAAGGAGATCCAATCCCCCCTAAGGCCCAGGAGATCCAATAGCTCCCATTCTAGTCCAGGCATGTCTGGAGTGTGTAGCCAGCGTTGTCAGTTGCACACAACAATGGAGAGCTGCTAGGTGTGATCGCCAAGCTGGGCAATCAGGAAAAAGCATTTCGAAAATGTATGGGTTTTTAAAAAAGAATGAGAGAGTTAAGGGGGGGAGGGGCGTGGAGGGCTTCCAGCCTCCGTGACTCCAGGCAATGGAGTTTACAGTTGTGACTAGAGCTGTCAGTGTAGATCATTGTGGAAAAGCTGCTGGAGGACTATTAGGTGAGTGTCTACACTCACATTGTGTTGACTTCAGTAAGTTGACCACAGGTCAAACCATTCGGGGAGGTGTTACTGCATCTCCCAAATGGGGCGCTTACATCAGTAGGAGACATGCACTAGGTTTACACAAGGCGGCTTATGTTGACCTAACTTTGTAGCCCATAGACCAGGCCTTAGAGAGCCGCTTTTAAAGAATGATCCCAAAGTGCCATAGAAACTAACGGAGCCTGATTTTCCCTTCACTTACAGCAGTGTGAATCAATTGTAACTCCACTCTAGTCAATGGAATGGCAACAGTGTTGGGGTGGAGCTCTTAAGAAAGCCTGACTGCAAGTATCACATCAGGAGCTGCTGGGTGCTGAAAATCCAGCTCCAGTTTTGGGTGCTGAGTACGGTCCCACATGACTGTTTAGCACTAAGGCCCATAATCTAATGGGTAGGTTGTCCCCAGAGCTGGTTTATATTCCCAGCTCTGCCATTGGCCTGCTGTGTCACCTTGAGCCAGTCATTTCACCTCTCTCTCACCCTTTGTACCTCCTGTCTATTGCAAACTCTCCAGAGCAGAGCCTGTGTCTTACTATGTACAGTGTTTGGCACAAATGGTTCCTTATCTCAGATACAGGCTCTAGGTGCTACGCAATAATTAGAAGTACTTTTCCCTGCCTACGTTCCTTCTCTCATCTCTTATTTCCCCCCATTTGTTATATTCTTCCCAATCTTTTCTCCAGACTTTACCTTAAGTCTCTTTCTACCAGTCGTGACTTGGCACCTGCATCCATTCTGCCTCTCATTTAATGGGATTCAACTCTCTCCCTCTCCTCTTTCAAATCCCTCCTCAAATCCTCTTCTTTTATGAAGCCTGATGGCATCTTCAGATGTTCTTGCAAAACATCCAGCCAAGTTCTCAGATTTGATTTTCCTGGCAAAATGGATTTTTTGTTGTTGTTGTTATTGAAAAAGGCACAGGAGGAAACTGCCAGCTGATGATATGACTGCAAACCCACAAAGGCAGCAGATGAGACCTGCACCCAGCCTACAGCTGGATAAAAGGAAATGAGTTCAACACAAATGCGCTATTATTTTAACAGTCTTCTACAAAAAGAAAAATATTAAAATGTGTTTTTTCGATAGAGCCTACTTAAGGGACCAAGAAGTGCGCCTTGGACAACATAGAATTTTAGTAACTAATATTAATGCCAAAGGAAACACAATTTTCATGCTAGACCCATTAAACGCTTTTGTACCTTGTGGTTACAATTGAGATATAAAGCAATTCAGCAAAGAAATACAAATATGTTTAGAACATAATAGGAAACAAAGATATTTGAAATAATTCCTTGCATTTGTTCTACTCAGGTTCTTATATGACCCTCATCATGATAGCATCCTAGTACATTCCAGCAGCGCTTTGAGTGAGATGTGACATCTATCGGCTGTGGTTTAGTCTTTTCCTCCCCCAGTTGAAACTGTGGGTGTTTTTTCCTTCCCTATATGTACACAGCAACTTTTATCCAGCATCTCAACATACTTCTCTGGCCTGTATTACCATAATATCCCAATGTTTCATAATCTTTAATGTATTTATCCTCAACACCTCATGAGGTAGGGCAATGCTATTACCCTCATTTACAGATGGGAAGTGAAGGACAGAGAAGCTAAGGCTCAGATCCTCAAAATGTATTTAGGCTCCTAATTGCCACTGATTTCAGGAGAAGAGCAGGGAACTGAACTCAGGTTTTCTAAATCCTTCACTTTACAAGCTTTAAATTAATTAAGGCTGATGTCTATAATATGAGATACGGTGTTCTCATTTTACAAGTGGATAAACTGAGGCACCAAAAAGGGACAGATGCTGCTCCCCACCTTACCCATATTGAGTAGGGCCTTTGGTGAGCAATTAGTAAAAGGAGAGGGAGCAGAATCTGGCTCTGAGTGATTTGTCCATTATCCCACAATGAGGGACAGAGCTGGAAATAGAACTCCAGAGTCCTGACTTATAATCTCCAGCTCTAACCACTAGGTAAAAATGCTTCTCTTTTATTCATGACTTGCACAAATTGGCATGAAATATGTATTAATAAGTGATATATAAATGGACCCCATTGTACATTCAGAGTTCTTTAGCACAAAGCTCTGGAATTCTCTAAAAAGTTATTTTCCCTATTGAAAAGACAATATATTTATAGTAAAGCTGAACTCTAGAGAAGCCAACATGATTTAAAGTTGGAGTCAGTAAAAGTACAAAAGGATCTCAAGGCAACTGAATTATTTCTAAAGCTCTTATGGAACATGATTCATCATCAACGTCTCAAACATGTCTCCACTCTAGTGCATTTTGCTGAAATGAGTTCATCTGAAAATGCTTTAGATTAGAAAGATGTTTTCCATGGCTCAACACCATCCCATAAATCAGAACGCTAATCTCTCTGACTGTACTGACTGGAACAGGTCTAGCAAACTGACAATTCCGTGTATTATTGTGAAGAAACTTTGCTGCAGAAAGTTAATTTAGAATAGTCCTTTCATTGGACCCAATGATTTTTCCCTCGCCTTGGAAAAAAGGAAATGTAAATAAACCTAATTGATTATGTAAGGTGATAAGCACTCTTGATCACCATTAATTTCAGGTCAGATTCAGATTTCCTCAAGCACATGCAAAGCACTCTGTACTGGGGCACTAACATTTTTTTAAGAAACAAAAATTACTATAAAATGCCTTGGCTTGAGAGCTGGGCCCAGATCCTCCCATGTATTTCGGCACCTAAGTCCCATGGGAGGTAGGCACTTAAATACCTTGGAGGATCTGGGCCTTGGGGTTTAGTGCACAAGAATTTAATCGCAGGCCCACTTGACAAATTAGGTCACAAGTGAAGCTGTGTGTGGTTGTGTGACAACAAGGATACAGATACTCCAAGGGGAGAACAGGGGGTTTGAACCCCAATGAATAAGCAGGTTTCAGAGTAGCAGCCATGTTAGTCTGTATCTGCAAAAAGAAAAAGGAGTACTTGTGGCACCTTAGAGACCAACAAATTTATTTGAGCATAGGCTCACGAAAGCTTATGCTTAAATAAATGTGTTAGTCTCTAAGGTGCCACAAGTACTCGTTTTCTTTTTAAAGAATAAGCAGTTAACCAACTGATTGTATACACTGTTATTGTGGTATTAAAATGTCAAGTAAGGTCTCATGAAAGCTTGTAATGTTCTAAATTTAATCATCATGAAGATATAGGAATACAGGCAATCATCACAATTTTATGTATTTGTGAATATAGAGAACTGTGCTCATAAAACTTTGGCTCCACTTCACAGCAGGACGGCAAGTGTTGAGACAGGAAAAGGCACCTCTCAAGACAGCTGTTTACATGAAACCAACTTCAAGTACCCATCCAGTGTCCAGCCTAGGAAAGGATAATAGTGGACCATTAAAGTTAATGGAAAGACATGGACACGCCAGCTCTCGAATCAGAGGATTTCCACACTCTGAACAAACATAAGTCAGCATGGATTAAGAAGTGGGGGGAAAAGAGAAAAAGCTTTTTAAAAAGCAGGCTTCTGTCAGATTTGGCACCCCGAAACTGAGGGACAGTCACTTGGTGGGTGCTGTCTATAAACCGCTAGGTCCTCTCTATGGCTAGGGTAGCTGGGAAACTGTTCAAAGGTAATAGGTAACTTGCATTAGAAAAGCGATTTTGTCTAATATGGAAGTGTAAAGCCTGAGGTTGCATCTTATATTTATTTTTATGTAACTGGTATGTGTTGGCTTTCCCTTGCTCTTGCATCTTTGAATCTGTGGCTTTTCTATTAAATAAACCTTTTATTTTTACCCTAAGCAGGTCTCTGTTGTGCAAACTGTGTGGAGACCAAAGAAAGTGGTGTTGGGGGTTAGTTTCACACCGTCTGGGCTGCGAAAGAGGAGAATGGTCCAATTTTCTGGTACTTGAACTTGGGGAGGATGGATTCGGGGAGTCTCAGGACCAGAAGGGCTGGTGGTGTCACCATGCAAAGAGTAAGTAGAATGGTGGAAGACAGGGTGCGATCTTGTACCTGTGGGCAGGCTACTGCTGTCAGGGGTCTGAACCAAAGCTGCACAGCATAAAAGCACCCAAGGTTACAGAACCCCTTACTGGTCTGTGAGATCCCCAAAATGTCACAGGTTGGTCTCATCCTAGGCCTTAGTCCACATGATAAAAAGACTGACATATTTTAGCACAATTAGTCTTTGTAGGAGAGGTTGAGCCCTGAAATGGCATGGTTGACTCAGCTCAGAATTCATGTGCACTGGAAGAGCTATGGGGGACATCTTGCCTGCGCTTTGCCTGTGTCCAACTACCAGAGTGCTCTCCTAGGGCCATATCCAAAGCCCATTAACATCAATGGAAAGATTCATATGGACTTCGGTGGGAATCAGATTCTTATACCTTCACTTTCAGGAGAGCCAATTTCAGCTGACATGAAAAGAGAATACCCCATGGCTTAGCTCCAGGGAGTGATCCAAATGACAAGTAGGTAAGCCACAGCACAGCATATACTGCTTGACCAGTGCATACCACACACATTGAACCAATACCACTCATGACTTACACACCATTGACTTCAATAGGGCCACTACACAAGCTGGTATTTGACACCTCAATTTCAACACAAGCAAAAAACGAGAACACTAACACTCACCAATACTTCCTTTATTTCCCCTTTCCTACTCACTTGTAAATATACTCTGAGAAGTGCTGTCCTGACCTTCACTCATTCAGACACCGGTTTCTGAGTAGTACAGTAAAATAAATTTCAGTAGAAGAGCATGTTTCAGTGATCTTGCTCATGAGGGATACCCAGATCATAAACCAGAAGAGCCTGATTTTCAAGGGGGAAAATAATTGCTAATTGAAGAACTAGGAGGAAAGATGGTCTTGTGGTTATGGCACTGGAGTGTGACTGTATAAATGTGGGTTCAGTACCCAGCTCTACAACACACTTTCTGTGAGTCCTTGGGCAAGTCATTTAATCTCTCTGTGCCTCAGCTCCCCACCTGCCCATGCTCTGTCCTGCCTAATTCAACTATTCAGGATATGGCCTGACTTTTACTCTGTATTTGTCTTGGATCCAGTCCAACAGATCCCTGACGTTAGCTGGGGCCTGTAGGACTATAATAAAAATAAATAATCTATCACATCCTCACTATTCAGCTCCTGTGTTTTGAAGCCGATGGAAATACCCCACATATGCATTAGACCAGTCTGTGGTTCTGCTTCATTTTCCCCACATTGATGTAATGCTTATTTCCCTTCTGATTTAGAGACTGTCTTAGATTTGGTGGCAGCGCAGTATTTGCACGGTGGGTGATTCATTTTGTTTAGATTAAGATAACTTCATTTTGGATATAGCTGCGCTGCACATTTTGGAATTCCCAGCACAATTTTTTGAACCACTGGGCAAAAGCTATGAAGGAAAAAAAATCCAACTCCTTACACAAATATATATTGCTCTCATATATATTTTAAGCACATTCCATGCACTACTAGGAATTGAAACAATGAAGTAAGAACTATACATTGCCACTACTTCATTTTCAACTATACAGTTATTTCAAGTCAGATTTCCTCAAGCACACGCAAAGCACTCATCCTCCTCAAGGACGAAGACAATGGAAAGTTTGAAGTTTAAACACTAACCTATTTGAGTTATCCAAGAACAAAATGTCATTGGGTACAATTCTCAAAAGCTCCCTAATCATTTTGAAGAGTAATGCAGGCATTTAGGAGCTCCCAGACATTCATTTTTTGAAAAGGAGGGACTCAGATGCTTTTGAAAATGACTCATCTACCCACCCCTCCCCCCCAAAAAAACCCCCAGATATGTAATAAACACTTTCCTTGTGAAAATAAGCTTTCTTCAAAATCTTCTTATTCTTGCTCTGTTTATCATTCTTCACAGTGTACAGAATTATTTAAGGATTAATGTTTGCCATCTAGGTAAAAAGGTGTTCAGTGCTCAGGATTTCAGCAGGCTGACCAAAGCCAAGAGGTGGAAAAAGGTGAATTTGAAATCAGAGTTTACTTCTTCAGGGATAGTCCCTACATTGTTGTTTCCTGCCAAATTCCGTTATGTATGGGAAGAAATGTTTATTATGATGGCACTACCTCAGTCTTTTGTAATTTTTCCTCTCTTTTAAAAGGGGAAGCAAGGACTTCAATGACTGATCTTATTTCCTTGAGAATGTATTTTATTGGTATTCACCCCCATCCCCAAGCTGCAAACTGTCAGGCAAGCTTCTTTATTTTTCCATATTGTAAAGCACCAAGCACAAGGATGAGAAGTCATACAGATGATCCCTTGAAATGCAATCCTGATTTTTCAATGCTGCAGTACAAAACTAATAGACTCCAGCCTCAGTCAGACCCACCAGGAATAGCTAGTGGAATACACTTTGAAGAGCTGAAGCACTTCTCTAAACTTCAACACATCCCTTCAAGTTTGAATCAGACAGCAGCCCTATGAAGTTAAGTGCTTCAAGGGAATGTCCCACACCCCAGCAATTGCTTGACCCTGCCCTCAGAACTAGTTTGCAGTACCACGCAGTAAGATTTTTATGGTATTTTGGTGTTAGAGGAGAAGAAAAAGCAGAGAGAAAAAAGTTCAGCAGTTTGGCAGAATCTGATGACTCCCAAAATCTTTCTGTACGAGGATAGCCAGAGAAAAGGCCGCCAGTAAACATGGACCAGGAGGGTTCCCCATGAGACATATGAGGTTAATACTAGATGCACCAGACGGCCTCAACTCCAACATTTTCCCGAAAGCACAACTCAAAATAGCTATGTCAACAGAAACAGTGATACATATTTTTAAAGAATAACTACCCTCACCCAGGCTCCCAGTTTGGAGTGTATGCATCAGACTTTTAACGTGTAATTAATTGTCTTAAAACAACCAGCACTTTTATTTATCAGGAGAAAAACTCAACCACTGACACCGCCTCATTTTCTCTGAGGGAAAAGAAATGGCTGATTAAACATTTCAGCAGTAAATGTATATATTAGATAATAACGGACTTAATTAAGCTTCTATTTCTGCTTTGTATATCACCAAACCACCAGAAATGTATTCTCTAAATCAGAGTTTGAGAGAGATACAGCCAACATGAAATCTAGTCAATTTTTAACAAATGATTGAAAGTCTATTTATAAACACAATAGTCCCATTGTACTAGGTGCTGGTTCTCTCCACCACTGGGCTGTGAAAAGACTCAAACAGAGAAACTGTGACGCTGACTATGCACAAAATGTTGCCAAATGCACAAGGTAAACCAACTGAAAAGATTCACCTCTTCCAGTTACAGCCATCCTAGGTGTTGCTTATAAGAAAAAATAGGCAAAACAATTCAGATATCAAGTGCTATTTTTAAATTGACGTCCATTCAACTGCAGAACATAAGCTGTATTCCATTCTACCTTCAGCTGCAGCAGAGCTGCCAACTATGCTGGTTCCGTGTAAAGTTATTTGTCAAACTAAGCAGATATTCCTGGGAAAAATATCCAGGGAGCAGATGTGTACAGTAAAAAGGTGCCATTTTCTTTCTTTCTTTCTTTTTTTTTTTTTTTAAATCGTGGCCACAATGGAGCTTTTTAATACATAAATTGGATCAACTTTGCTTCCTGCATTTTAATACTAGAAGGGATAACAGAAAATTAGGCCACTGAATCAGTGGTGAAGTAATATTTTACATTTATATAGTGCTTTTCGTTCTGAAGGAACACAAAGTGCTTCACTAACTGGATACTACACATTGTTAAAGTTGCCTAATATTCAACAACTGAAGACCATTTAGAGATATGGCCTCAAACTCCTTAACTTCATATTGTGCCTGGCTGTTGTAGGATTTCCAAACAGTAGGTCACGTTACACAGCTCGTGGGGCTGAAAAACAATGTTAGAGATGGAATTTCAGCATAAAAATCTGCAAATCCTGGCTTTTGTAGTTTAGTTGAGACACAAACAAAACAATAAAGCCTATTTTAAAAGTAATGCTGAAGAACTAACGTGCACCCAGGGGCAGATTCTCATCTCCATTTCTATAGCTGTTCCTCTAGGATTATGGGGGGAGTCACTGAGAAGGTAGTTAATAAGCACACACACATAATTATAAAATATTTCAGAGATTAATTTGATTTTTATTTCTACTTGTATAGGATAATCTCATGTAGCTACAAAGCTCATGGAACAAGGGTCCTTTGGCAGCTTAAAAGGAGTAAGTCAGTACAAGAGATCGCTCTTCTATACAAAAAGGGCTACAGTGTTTCAAAGATCCATGAAGGGAAGAATATAAACTAATAATTTCTACAAAGACACTGAACTAGCTATAAAACCACATCTTAAGGATTTTTCTTCCCCTAACGTATTTACTCACTCACTTTTGGCTCAGCTATATTATATATCTCGTAATAGTGCCTAGAGTTAAGTATTGTTAGTTGTTGCGATGACATCATCATTTTGTTAAGTCAGATCTAAGCAACAGCTGGCTTCCCCACTGCCACATTTTGCCAACTAACCGCTCTTAACTCAAATCTTGACTTTTTAATGTGTGCTCATTAGGAACTATGGCTGATCTCCTGCTTCCAAAAAACCATCATTGTTGCCAAAAGACAGATAACATGAGCAAAATCAGTACATCTTCTTTCCTTAATTCCAAGTGAAATCAGTGTGTCTCAATATGGCTTTTAAATGTGCATATAAAATTCCCTGTTCTATGTATGTACTGACATTACTGGTTTAGATAGTTTAGCCCTGACTGGTTCATCCTGTCTTACCATAAAAAAAGGGAAAAATACAAAAACTAATGAAATTGCCTAGGGAATACAAATATGCTTCTAATATAGTAGTTTAACAGGATATCATTTAAAAACCATGTCTAACAAAAAGACTGAAATATCTGTCCTGAAATTTCAAAACCCCTGACCATCACGGTCATAAATATAAAGGGAAGGGTAACCACCTTTTTGTAAACAGTGCTATAAAAATCCCTCCTGGCCAGAGGCAACATCCTGTTACCTGTAAAGGGTTAAGAAGCTCAGCTAACCTGGCTGGCACCTGACCCAAAGGACCAATAAGCGGACAAGATACCTTCAAATTGGGGCGGGGGGGATGAGGGGGGGAGGTTTTGTTTGTGCTCTTTGTTTACATGGTTGATCTCTCTTGGTACCGAGAGAGGCCAGACAGAAATCCATCTTCTCCAACCCATCCTAATCCAAGTCTCCAATATTGCAACCAGTATAGGTAAGCCAGGCAAGGCGGATTAGTTTATTTTTTGTTTTATGTGAATTTTCCCCGTGTTAAGAGGGAGGTTCATTCCTGTTTTCTGTAACTTTAAGGTTTTGCCCAGAGGGGGATCCTCTGTGTCTTGAATCTGAATACCCTGTAAAGTATTTTCCATTCTGATTTTACAGAGATGATTTTTACCCCCCTTTTTAAAAAAAAAAATAAAATCCTTTTTTTAAGAACCTGACTGATTTTTCCATTGTTCCAAGATCCAGGGGTTTGGGTCTTTGATGATTTTGTAACAAATTGGCTAGGATGTTATTTTCATGCCTCCCCAGGAAAGGGGGTGTGTAGGGCTGGGGGGGGGAGGGGAGAGGGGATATTTTGGGGGAAGACGTCTCCAAGTGGTCTCTTTCCCTGTTCTTTGTTTAAAACGCTTGGTGGTGGCAGCATACAAAGACAAGGACAAAGTTTGTACCTTGGGGAAGTTTTTAACCTAAGCTGGTAAGAATAAGCTTAGGGGGTCTTTCATGCGGGTCCCCACATATGTACCCTAGAGATCAGAGTGGGGAAGGAACCCTGACAATCACTATGAAAATATGCAACTAATTTTTAAGTAAGAGATTGTGAGCAACATTCATGCTATAGAAACAACAGGACTAAATGGACAGATATAGCATGGGCAGGCAACCAGGCAAGAGCTCTACGTAAAGGCACCTTAAATCCTTTCTGACCTGCAACAACTACTATTCCATTCTAAGATCTCTCAAGTAGAGATTGCAAATCATGTTCTCGTATATGGAGGTTTTGAAATGAATACTAATGGTGAGTAAGAAACCACTGAACGCTTTCACTCGTGACCTAAATTAGGATTTGAACTCAGGTATCCAGAGATAAAAGGATGGTATTTCAATCCAATGCGTCACTCAGCCTCCTTTTGTAAATGCATCTCAAATGTGACAATGATCACAAAAGAGAATAAAATCCTTCTGATAGCTGAAGAACACTGTACTGATTGTGATATCCTCTGAATTAACAGAAAAGTTTTCCCACATATATTCTGAGTTTTGTTCAAATTGACTTATAAAAAAAAAAGTTTCGTGTGATGACTGGGTTGGGTGCCGCCTTCATTGAAAACATAGTCCTGAAACTAGATTTAAAGATTGCAGGATTGGGCTCTTCCAACCTTGTATCCATGTGGCTCTGACTGCAAGATTGGGGGTTAGAAACACAAGATTACATAGAATGGAATTCCCTGGAGAGAGGCAGCACACCACTGTGCTGCACACCTGCTGGATGCTCCTTGTGGCAAGGCAGTGAATCAGGTCGAGCTCATGATATAGATGAAGCAGAATTTTTAACAGCTTGGAGCTATCCAGTCAGACCACATTCTTAACTGCTACGTCAGAGAAATACTCAATATTTAAGAAGTCAGATAGGGAGTTCATATTGGCTTTCAACTAGCCAATCAGAGGAAGGAAGATAATTAAATTTCATGCACAAAAAGGCAACTTCAGTATTCTCTTCCAGCATGTAGAATTTCACTTACCTTTAAGAATATGAAAATTTACATAATCTGCATAAATTACAAATCTCCATATTACATACAGGTTGTTTCCCAAGGAACAGTATTTAGACAATTAAAGTATTTATTGCAAACCAGTCTCTTGCAACATTTACATGAAGGCCATTAAAAGTAAATGCATATCCACTGAATTAAACAGAAACAGGTTTAGTTAAAACAAAAAAGGATGCTGAAAAGGATAAAACACTCCAGATACAAGGCGACAATTAAACAGTTGTCAATGACCTTGGAAAAGCACTTGGAAATTCATGGCAGGAGACAATTTTCAGCCATCATTCGGGGGGGGGGGGAAGGGGGGGGAAGTACACCACAGAGGGGAAGTCACCTTGACCCTTGGAGTCTTTCAGCAACGGAGCACATAAAACTGTACTATTTGATGTATTTTTCCATGAACTTTTTGTGAAATTCAGATCGCAGAGTATCATTTACAAATCTTTTGTCCTTTTTCATTTCATCTATTCCCTTGGCACAGTTCTTGAAGACAACATCGTCATCCCATCTGAAAGAAAAACAAACTATTTAGCTGTACAGTTAAAATTTACTACATGAAATTATGGCAGAGCAACTTAAATAAACTATGTTTAAACAGTTCTTTGTAGATTTCAGAAGACCACTGTCTTTTTAGAAAAAACTGTTAACACACATCTGAACTTATTTTAAAAAAACAAAATACAATTATCGTGTGCGTTTTTCATACAAACTATATCCTAAAGTTGTTTGCAGTGTTGTTGTAGCCATACTGGCCCAGGATATTAGAGAGACAAGGTGGATGAGGTAATATCTTTTATTGAACCAACTTTTGTTCATGAAATAAACGAGCTTTTGAGCTCCTGAAGGGCTCTGTGTAGCTCAAAAGCTTGTCTTTCACCAACAGCAGTTGGTCCAATAAAATATATTACTTCACCCAGGGGTACCATTTGGAGGGGAGGAGGGGCTCCTGCTCCTCCCCTCCCAGTTTCGTACAGGAGGTGTGTTCTCAGGTGGAGCTCTTAACTACAGCACAGCAGGAGTGTGGAATGCGAGTTCTGAAGAGGAAAGGTGCTGCTCAAAGCCTGTGCCCCTGGGTTTTGTTTACAGAGGCAGGGTGATTAAGATAAGAAAGGGCTGGTAATTATATTAGGGGTCTGGAAGTCATTAATGAGTCTAACCAGTTTATTTGAGCATGAACTGGTTAGTCTCTAAGGTGCCACAAGTACTCCTTTTCTTTTTTCTTTTTACGAATACAGACTAACACGGCTGTTACTCTGAAACCTGTCATTAATGAGTCTGTAAAACAGGAATCCCTCTGCAGGGAGTGGAGAGTATTGAAGAGAGAAGGCAGGGGACTGGAAATACTACAAAGCCCTCTGAGCCAAGATAACATTCAGAAAAGAGAGAGATGTGAGGGGCGTAGGTGAAAAGAAGGGGCCAAAACCAAGGGAAGGGATAGCAGTGATATTTGAGAAGTTCCCACTCTACTTGTGGTACTTATGTGGCCCCATCACCATAGTATTTGAGCACCTCACAACGTCTAACCTATTTCTCCTCACAGCCCCTTGGTGAGGTAGAGCAGTGCTGTTCTCCTCATTGTACAGATGGGGTACAGAGGCACACACGGATTAAAGGCCAGATTTTCAAAGGTGTTTAGGCCCCTAGTGGGATTTTCAAAAGCGTCTAGAATATTAGGTGCTTTGTAAACCCCATTAGATGTCTAGCTCCATCTTTAGGTACCTAACAACCTTTGGAACTCTGTGCCTAAGGCACTGGCCTGAGGTCATACAGAAAGCCCACGGGGGAAGTAGAACCCAGGTCTCTCAGGGCTAGCTCCTTATCCACTGGACCACCCTCTCTCTCTGCTGCATGCTGTAAAAAAAATAAAAAAACAACAACAAAAAAATGAGGACTGACAGATGGGAGCAAAACCAAGAGGGACAGTCCTGAGACTCCAGAAAACGGTCCCAGGCAGTTGGGAAGGATGTCATGGTTGACAGCATGAAAAGCAGCACAGAGGTCAGGAATGATGACTAAAGAGAGAATGAGTCAGATGAGAGGAGATCACTTAACCCCCAAGGAGTGGAAGCTTCTGCCCCAGGCTGGATTGTTAAGCAACGGCTGCTGTGCAATTTTACATTTTAACTGAGAATCATAGAATATCAGGGTTGGAAGGGACCTCAGGAAGTCATCTAGTCCAACCCGCTGCTCAAAGCGGGACCAATCCTCAACTAAATCATCCCAGCCAGGGCTTTATCAAGCCTGACCTTAAAAACCTCTAAGGAAGGCGATTCCACCACCTCCCTAGGTAACGCATTCCAGTGTTTCACCACCCTCCTAGTGAAAAAGTTTTTCCTAATATCCAACCTAAACCTCCCCCACTACAACCTGAGACCATTACTCCTTGTTCTGTCATCAGCTACCACTGAGAACAGTCTAGATCCATCCTCTTTGGAACCCCCTTTCAGGAAGTTGAAAGCAGCTATCAAATCCCCCCTCACTCTTGTCTTCTGCAGACTAAACAATTCCAGTTCCCTCAGCCTCTCCTCATAAGTCAAATCATTTTGTCTTGTCATTGTTTGTTCTGAGTTTGAGAAAAAGAAGGAATGAAAAAGTGTCATACGAGTATCAGATGTGTTTATGCCTCACATTCTTAGGATTTTAGCTGTATCCTGGCCAATTCCACAAGAACAGAAATTGCATTCAGAGTCCATAAAGTCAACGATTATGGTCATGATTTGCATTATTCATTGGGCACAATCTGTGTGCTCAGCACGGTTTAGAATATGCCAGAAAATGTAGTCCCTAAACTAACACATAAGATGTGTAGCCCCAGATAAGATGGCTCAGATATTTAAGTATGAAGTCTATAGTTATTGAGCACATATTAATATTTATGAGTGAAGGCGCTGATGGCAATAGAAGTTTTACTTGATTAAGGATTAGAAGATTTGACCCTTCAACTTCCTTTCAAGAGGAGGAGTGCTAAGAGCTCCTGTGTCTGTTTATTTTCCTTTCCTGCTTGCAGTGGCCTTGATATACCTCAGAAGTATCCATTTTTTTCTCAACTTTAAAATGTGGAATTTTTTCTTGGTGTTTGATTTTAAATATTCTCCTGTGAGAACTGCAACTCAATCACTGTAGTGTTGTGTTTAAGAGCCTTCTGGAAAGTAACTAGCCTTCAAACAGAAGTGAAAGCAGTATTTCCAAGCCTCATGATTCTGTCATGATAATTATTGCTTTCCTTAAAGCCAGAGGCCCTGGAGTCAAGTGGATGTGTGATAATTTCAGCCTTCATTCTTAAAGAAAAATGAAGTTTCTAGCCCTCATGGCTGTGGAGAAACCTTCAAAAATGTGACCCCAGTGCACCTTAAAAGCTCAAAAAGCAGAAAGCAAATAAAAAGAACACCAAATCTATTATTTTTACATAACCTTGGTGAGCCTTATTCATGATTTTTGAACATTTGGGGTTGGCAGTACCATGAAAGTGACTTGAAAGTGTCAGTTTCACTCCTGTTTAAAGTCAGTTTCTAGTCTATTATTTGTAGTGCGGTAACACCCCTAAAGCCCCCGGCAAGTGCAGTATAAACTCACAGGGCCATGCCCTAGTAGGATGTTTCCAAAAGTTTAATGATCTATTCCAAGCTTGGTGAACTGCAAAAAAGTGATAGAAAGTAATATAGATTTTTCTACAAATTGTTTTAATTGTTGTATTCAAGCGTAACAAAGCAAGAATATACACTAAAATTCAGTGTCCTTTAAGACAAGTGACTTGACACAAGATGTCAGAACATATTAGTATTAGAGCTGAGTGAGTCTAATATTTAATTTTCTTTCTTTATATAGGAATTAGATACAGTGTTCCTGCCAGCTAATTGCTAAATTATCTGCAAAAAAACAAACAAACAAAACCAAACCACCTAGAGTCTTCAGGTACCTACACAGCCCCTTGAATCATGGTTAAAGTTGCTCCCCACTAACATCCGAAATGGCGCCCCGACCTAACTCACATTCTCTCTCTTATACCCTAAAGTCTTTACTGTGTAAAAAAAAAAAAAGTAAAAAATGAAAGGATTAGTATTATTAAATCCTGTTTATTAGGGAATGCCTAAGGACTAACCAAAAATGGGGCTCTATTGTTCTAGGCATTATACAAACACAGAGGAGCAGGCAGTCCCTGACTCAAAGAGCTTACAAATGAAATAGACAAGACAGTCACAGGATGGATGCAGGATGAGACTAATACACAAGTAGAGTGAACAATGTGATGGCAAACAGCATGTTAGCTCTACAATTTTTTGCAAAAAGATGTGTTCAATCAGGAGGGGATCAGCTAAATGGAAAGAAAAGTGAAGGGACAGGGGACAAGACAGGGAAGAAGAGGGTAAGATGTGGAGTGAAGCTGAAGTGAAGAGACCGAGGGAGGGCGAGGGCTGGAGCAAACAGCCCATCAGCACAGGAAACAGAAAGCCCAGTCAAAACTGTAGAAAGTTCTCTGAATGTCCAGAGGTCCCTACTTTTGAGTGAAGCTCGTAAACTCCTCATCTATTCCCTATTTTAGTTAAATGGAATACTACCTGGACTATTTCTTAACAGAAACCATACTATAATCAATAGAAAATGAACCATAAAAAAAAAAGTGCTAGCACAAAAAATTTCACTAGTCAGTCACACTAACAATCCAAAGTAGACAGATGTGTTTAGAAAGGCGTAAGAATGAGTCTGCCTATGAACTCTCGCCACATTGTCTCTTGCAAACATATTGTGCTGTGGATGGCAACGTAAGGCAATTAAATTTTCAACACAATTCTCTTTGCCCTAAAAGAACCAGCGTGGTCTATTTGGGAAAAAAAAAAACAAACCACCGTCCTTACAATACCTTAATTTCAAGTCACATTGTTGACGCAAGGCTTGAGTGGAGAAATAAAATCAATGGCAGTGATACCAGTTTAGCTGCTTTACAGACTGCTGGAGCTCCAGGAAGGGACAAATGTATATTGAGCACAGTACCTTCTCTTCACTTTGAAGTTTGCTTGAGGCTGCACTGGGCCTGTAAGATTTAGTAAAGGGTTGCCACTCAGGATGTTTTCCATTCGAATCCTCTCTTCTTCAGCCTTTTGCTCTTGCTCCTGACAATGAGAAATAGATGCATGTATTTATTAGTTTTTGGCCATCTTTTCAAGCTAATTTACAGAGGAAGATGATGATCATTTAGCTGATAACTCCCACACAGACAACGTCAACTCCTAGCTCAGTCATCACTCCCAGCTGATTTAAAATAGTTGTGTGTGTGGAAAAACAGAGGAAAGGGTGAGGCAGAAACTCTGAAAATCTTAACATTGTTAATCTACTGTCATCTAGCAAAGCTGAACCCTGCGTTACTAGCCTTTGATGTTCTAAAGTTTGCAATTAACACCCCATAAATACTAGCATGTTATAGGCTATGTATTTTGTGTATTAATAAACAACCTACCTGATTTTCTTCATTTTAAATTCTATTTAACCTCACATGAGAAAAAGAGAAAACGTTCAGCAATATTCATTAGGTAAGTGGAAGGTGTTATACACTGTTGAAAACAAGCTATTGTCTTCTACCTTGAGTGATCTCTCAGCCTTTTACCATCACTGAGTCTTACTATTTCCTTCTGCGATACTGTACAACACTGAATAATCTCATGATACCCAAATTTTAAGAGTTTTGCTGTCCAGGGTCTCCCCTCACCCTGCTCCCCAATAGCACACTGTAAACTTCTGATTAAAACAACAAAAAACCGTATCTGGCATAAAACTGGTTTCACTAACCACTTTTATAAGCCATCTCAACATCCAGTCACTTAATCTATCCTAGACTTCAAGTTATGTGTGACATTCTGTCTGTATCAACAATTTTTTCCAGAAGCTTTCAAACATGTTACCAGGTTCACTCTTCGATGTAAACATCAGGAGAAAAAGCCTGCTTTCTTACTTGGATGACTGAATACAGGCATATCCTTCTACATGCTAAAGTATGGTCTGGAATCATTCCAGTTTAAAAAAATATTGCATTCAATGCTATAGAACTGCTACATGGACTAAAACCAGGGCTACTATGATATATGGATCATAACTGGTGTTTCTTTTAAAACTGCAAAAAATTCATGGATCAGGGCACTTTGGGGACCCAGAACAGGAAATGCTTTTCTTGATAACAGAATTTAAGATTTTCAGCACTATAAACTACACTGATGCTAACCAGAGTTCGCAAGCTTTAAGCACTCAATCACCGTGCAAGAGTACATTAATAAGTCCTACCTATTTTACTTTTTCATGTTTGTGGACTGAACAGATAACTGGAATATTTCTATAAAAGAGGCCCAAGAGGCCTTAATAAGTACAATAGTAAATCATTCTTATAAACATTAGGCAGTTCTAATGTAGAATTTGCAAGATTTCTATAAATTTTACTATGCACTTAAGGTACACCAGCCTGTTTCACGCAGAGAACAGAGTGTGTGGGGGTGGGGGTTGGGAAGTGCTTTTGAGACACGAAGTTATCAGCATATAGAATTCATAGACCAGCTCACTCGTCAAAACTTTACCTCTTTAGGTCTGCATATTTCAGAATACACGAAAGAATGATTTTTCTTAGATTTTCTTTCACAGAGGAATTTTAACCTAGCCGTAGGCCTGGTCTACACGAGGAAATTAGACTGGTATAACGACGTCTCTGAGGATGTGAAAAGCCCACACCTCTTAGTGATACAGTTAAACCAACCTGACCCTCAGCATAGACAGCGCTAGAGAATTCTCCCATTGACCTAGCTACTGCCTCTCAGAGAAGTGGATAACCTACGTCAACAGGCGTAGGTAGCATCTTCACTGAAGTGCTACAGCAGCATCGTTACAGTTCACATGTAGACAAGCTCTCAGGGCTTGGCTACACTTGCAAGTTAGAGCACATTAAAGCAGCCCCGGGTGCCCTAACTCCTGATGTGTCCACGCTGGCAAGGCACGTAGAGCGCCCGGACTCTGCGGCTGGAGCGCCCCTGGTAATCCACCTCCACGAGAAGCATAACGCTTGCCGCGCCGCAGCGCCAGTGTGGACGCCCTGCTCTATTAATGCGCTCTGATTGGCCTCCAGAAGTGTCCCACAATGCCCTGTGCTAGCCACTCTGGTCATCACTTTGAACTCTACTGCCCTGCCCTCAGGCGACCAACCATCAGACCTGCCCTTTAAATTCTTTAGGAATTTTGAAATTCCCCTTCCTGTTTGCTCAGCAATGTGTGGAGTGTTCTCAGCGCATCTTTCCAGGTGACCATGCCTCCACGTGCCAGGCGATCCCCAGTATGCAGCAATGGCGAGGTGCTGGACCTCATCAGTGCTTGGGGGGAGGAAGCTGTCCAGTCCCAGCTGCACTCCAGCCGTAGGAATTACGATACCTTCGGGCAGATATCAAGGGACATGATGGAAAGGGGCCATGACCGGGACGCATTGCAGTGCAGAGTTAAAGTGAAGGAGCTGTGGAATGCCTACCGCAAAGCCCACGAGGCAAACCACCGCTCCAGTGCTGCCCCCAAGACCTGCCATTTCTACTAAGAGCTGGACACGATACTTGGGGACGACCCCACCTCCACTCTGAAGACCACCATGGACACTTCAGAGCCCAGTTCAACAAGGCAGGAGGAGGAAAGCGGTAGCGAGGGTGCAGAGGAGGAGGGGGACAGCCCGGCATCCCTAGATGCATGCAGCCTGGAGCTGTTCTCAAGCCAGGAGGAAGGTAGCCAGTCACAGGGGACAGTGCTTGGAGAAGAACAAACAGCAGAAGAGGTGCCCGGTAAGCGGCTTTTATTTTGGGAAGGAAGTTGTTTGGTGTGGGCTCTTGGGGCGCAGAGGGTTAGGGCTGCACGCATGCCTAGATATGGAATAGGGCGTTGATGTGCTCTCTCACAACACGGTAATTGGCCTCAGTGATCTCTTCAAAGGTCTCATACAGAAGCTGGGCAATCCATTGCACAGGTTCCTTGGCAGAGCTACTGTGCTCCTTGTCCCAGTCAGGCTAATGTGTCTGCACCACTATGCCGTGACGGCCGGAGGGACCATTGCTGCACACAGGCAAGCTGCATATGGGCCACAGCGGAAGCCGCATTGTAGCAGAAGACCCTCCCTTGCTTCCCAGGTCACCTCAGCAGGGAGGTATCTTCCAGGACAAACTCATCCTGTAGAAAATGTGGGGACAGTGTTCCGTATAGGGGCCCCTGCAGTTGTTGTTTCTCCCCGAGGCAAAGAACCCCAGGGGACAGTACGGCCATGAAAAAAAATCAGTCCCCTTTGCCCCTGTGCTTACTCACCATTTTGGGGCTCCTGTGGGTTATGTGCGCTCGGTTTGGGATGGGCAATTTCTGCTATTGTGTACACTGTACTTGTCTTTAAGTATGGCCGAATCATTGCTATGTCTGGTGTGAACAATGCTGCCTCTGTTAAGTGTTGCATTTTGGCTTTACAGATGCAACCTTAAGATCCCAGCCGTCCTTGTTATCAACGGCCGAAAGACTCCAAAGAATCAGGAAGTGTCTGCGAAGGAGCAAAGAGGACATGCTACATGAAGTCATGCAGCAGTCCCTTAATGAAAATCAAAAAGTACAGGAGTGGCGGGAGAGCGAAAGGAGGCTCCACCAGCAGAACGCGGATCATCAGCACCAAAGCACAGAGCGGCTGCTAAGCATCATGGAGCACCAAGCGGACTCAATACAGGCTCTCATAGCAATGCAGGCAGAGCACAGCCGAGCCTGCCTGCCCCCCCCCCCCCCGCAGTCCTTGCCCCAAAACTCTTTCCCTTGTGCCCTCATGTCACTGCCAACCCACTTTCCCTAACATCTGCGTTCTTATCGCCACCAGCTGCCTCCACCCGTAGCTTCACCGGCCAGCCCTGCAAACTATAACCCTTACCCACTGCACTCAACCTCCATCACCATGAATTTTAGCCAGCCTGAAGTGCAGCACTCACTGCAAGGCATTACAGACAGGAAGGCTGAGTATGATAACAGAACATACGCAAATCTCGGATTGTCCCGTTCCCCACTCCACCCCTTCCCTCGTCCCACACAGCACAGATGTGTCATGCCCCGTTTCCCAAGCAGTTGTGTTTCTTTGCAATAAATGAATATTTTGACTTTGAAAACATTCTTTATTATTGCATTAAGTAAAAGATACTGTAGCGCAGGAAAGCAACAGGCACTGCAAGTCAGTGCATCATATGTAGCACACACAGATTCCTACTAACATTATAGGGCTTGGGGGGATTTTGGGGGGGAAAGACGTTTCCAAGTGGGCTTTTTCCCTGTTATATTTGTTAGACGCTTGGTGGTGGCAGCAATAAAGTCCAGGGACAAAAGGTAAAATAATTTGTACCTTGGGGAAGTTTTAACCTACGCTGGTAAAAATAAGCTTAGGGGGTTTTTCATGCAGGTCCCCACATCTGTACCCCAGAGTTCAGAGTGGGGAAGGAACCTTGACATAGGGGCAGAGCGGTGGGATTAACTTGAAATCATTTTGAGATCAGTGTGAGATTTTTTGAACCAGAAGCACAGATTTTAAAAAAGGACTTTTTTCCCCCTTTGGGCTGCTGGAAAGCAGGTTTTAAGCTGAAAGCAGTTAGAGTTTTTTTTGTCTCTGCTTGGGGGCTACTGTCTTTTGTGAGCTGGAGTTTTCTCTACCTAAAGGCAGGGTAGTTAACCGCCTACAGGGAAATTCACAAGTCTTCACAGACCTGAAGGAGGTGGGTTTTTTTTGTTTTTGTTTTTTTTTTTAACCGAAGAGCAACTAGAGGAGTTTTCTGTCTATTTGCCTGGAGACAAAAAAGTGTCAGTTTTGCGGGTTTTTTAGGATTTTTCTGTAGGCTGATGATCACTATCAGAGGACATCGGTATCCGGTTATAGCACAACCTACATATTTTTTTTTGACAGGCCAAGTGTTTTTTTGTTTGCTTGTTTTATTTCTAACTCTCGGGTGTAAAGTTAGTTAAAAACAGAGAGGCACACATGACAGAACCCAAGGCAGAAACAGACAAAGAGGCTGCCCACAGGAGAGCTATGGAGGCAGTGAAAGAGGTAGAAAAAAACCAAGAGGCTGATCACAGGAGAGCTATGGAGGCAAAGGAAAAAGAAATGGAGAACAGGGAAAAAAGAGGAAGCATGAACTGGAGTTGGAGAAGGTAAGGGCTGAGCGGAATCTACTGGATAACCCTAACCATCCTTCCCCAACAATCCACAAATGGGAGCGAATATGTCCACAGTATGATTAATCCAGTGATATTGCTGAATATTCTCACCTTTGAGAGACTGTGCACTCTCCATAAAATTCCTGAAGCTCACAAGATGACCACACTGGTCGCAAAATTAACTGGAAAAGCTCTGGACATACTCAATAAGATGCCTACTGATGAGGCTTCTGACTATAATAAGTTCAAGGATTTGGTTTTAAAGCAATTTCAAATTACATCTGAAATGTACAGAGTAAAATTTCAAACCCTTGAGAGAGGGCCTGGACTAAGTAATGTGGCTTATCTAAACCAGATGAAGGATCTGTTAGATAAATGGGTCCAAGGAAGGGGTGTCACTAGCTTTGAAGGAATGTGCGATTTGATAGCTCAGGAGCAATTCCTGAATATGTCCAAGGAGGAAATAAAACAGTGTTTAAAGGATAAGGAAATGGACTGAGCAGAAAGTCTTGCTTCTTATGCTGATCGATACGAGCAGTCCCAGAACACCAGAGAGGCGGGGCAAGCCGGAACAAAAAACGAGTGGAGGGAGCAGAGAAGAACCCTGGTCGCAGTTGGAGCGGATACCAGAAGGGACACCCTCAGACCACACCCTACTACCAGGGGCAGCCCAAGGCCCCAACTACACACCAAGGAATACTCCAGACACCTTATCATCCTGCCACACCGTTCTCCAGCAACCCACTTCGCCCCAGTGACCCGTCAGCTGGACGATGTTTTAAATGTAACGAGCCGGGGCATGTGAAGGCCAACTGCCCCAAGAACCCCAACAGATTACAGTTCATTGCACCAGAATCACACCAGAGGTCCTCAGGCCCAGATACCTCCCAGATACCCTCAGAGCGGAGGGAAACTGTGAGGGGGGGGGGGGGGGGAAGAAGGTGGAGGGACACCAGAGCACAAGTGTCGGCTATCCATCTTCCTTAGTGGACCCAAATTTAATCGACCCAGAGATCCAAGTGACAATTCAACCCTTCAAGTCCAACTCTTTCAATTTGCCTACAGCCAAGTTGCCTGTCCTGTACAAGGGCTGGTCAGGAACGTGGACTTTTACAGTATATGATGATTATCCCATCATTGATGATTACCCCATGCTGTTGGGTGAAGACTTGGCCAATCATGTGAAGCTAGCCAAGAGGGTGGGAATGGTCATGCAGCCACGCTAAGCAAGCCGTCATGCCTAGCTCTGTTCCAGAAACTTCTACTAGGACCCGGTCAGAGGTGATGGACCCGGACCCCACACCAATGTCTGCAACTGCAGTAGTGGATCCAGTCTCAGAGACCCAGACAGAGCCAGTCCCAGAACCGGAACCAGCGGAACAACCAGCACCAGACCCATTGCCAGCACTGAATCAAGTACTTGCAACCCCAACACCAGAAGGCCCCACCGAACCTGAACTGGCAGCAGCCGATAACTCTACACAAGAGGCTCAGCCGGAGCCTGAAACCCAACATAATGCACCAGCGGAGAGCGGTTCACAGTCAACGGAAACAGCCCCATCCCCTACATCGCTTCCAGAGGGACCAAGCCTAGGCCCACAATCCAATGAGGAACTGATGTCTCCAGGATCAAGGGAACAGTTCCAGACTGAAAAGGAAGCAGATGAAAGCCCCCAGAGTGCTTGGATGGCGGCACAGAACAACCCACCGCCTCTCAGCTCTTCTAATCGATCCAGGTTTGCTGTAGAAAGAGGACTTTTATACAAGGAAACTCTTTCTGGTGGACACCAGGAAGACTGGCATCCTCAGAGACAGTTGGTAGTTCCAACTAAGTATCGGGTCAAGCTCTTGAGCTTAGCCCATGATCATCCTAGTGGCCATGCTGGGGTGAACGGGACCAAAGACCGTTTGGGGAGGTCATTACACTGGGAGGGAATGGGCAAGGATGTTTCTACCTATGTCCGGTCTTGTGAGATATGCCAAAGAGTGGGAAAACCCCAAGACCAAGTCAAAGCCCCCCTCTAGCCACTCCCCATCATTGAAGTTCCATTTTAGCGAGTAGCTGTGGATATTCTAGGTCCTTTTCCCAAAAAGACACCCAGAGGAAAGCAGTACATACTGACTTTCATGGATTTTGCCACCCGATGGCCGGAAGCAGGAGCTCTAAGCAACACCAGGGCTAAAAGTGCGCGCCAGGCACTAGCAGACATTTTTGCCCGGGTAGGTTGGCCCTCCAACATCCTCACGGATGCAGGAACTAATTTCCTGGCAGGAACTATGGAAAGCCTTTGGGAAGCTCATGGGGTGAATCACTTGGTTGCCACCCCTTACCATCATGCAACAAACGGCCTGGTTGAGAAATGTGACTTTGGGGGCCATGATATGTAAATTCGTAAATGAGCACTCCAATGATTGGGACCTAGTGTTGCAGCAGTTACTCTTTGCCTACAGAGCTGTACCACAACCCAGTTTAGGGTCTTCACCATTTGAACTTGTATATGGCCGGGAGGTTAAGGGGCCATTACAGTTGGTGAAGCAGCAATGGGAGGGGTTTACACCTTCTCCAGGAACTAACATTCTGGACTTTGTAACCAACCTACAAAACACCGTCCAAACCTCTTTAGCCACTTCAGCGCAGCATGGTCAGTTTGTAGGTGGAAATGCCATCCCCAAACGTATGGGTGTAGCTTTTCCAGAGCATATACAATAGCGTAACATTCCTTTTCGCTGATTGACCAGTGGCTTTCCCTCTCAGACCGTTTTTTGCTGAGAAACACGACGACAGGATGGAATTCTTGATCTGGTCCTTCCTGCACTAAAACTGCTCCCACACCACGCTCGGATGCATCTGTGGTTACTAGGAAAGGTTTGTCAAAGTTTGGGACCCTTAGCACTGGGTCAGACATGAGTGTCGCTTTAAGCTGGTTAAAGGCCTTCTGACACTCTTCAGTCCACTCAACTGCATTTCCTTCCTATTACTTACAATTTGTAATCTTAGATGCTTAGCTCAGGTATGGCTTTAGGAGATGTATTTTCCCTGCCCTGGTTCCTCACTGACCCGGAGAGAACACACAGAGAAACAAACCTTCCTCCACAGATTTGAAAGTATCTTCTCCCCTTATTGGTCCTTTTGGTCAGGTGCCAGCCAGGTTAGGTAAAGGAGGACTTTAATGCTACCCTTAGCTGTAGGTTTATGACACTATTATTCATCACATTTTTAAAAAGAAAAGGAAATCTAGGGCTCAAAAGGAATTTAAGTTAAGTGTTTTAAGGAACAATTAGACAATATTACCTGCAGTCACTAGATTGTGTATATTTTCCACCTCCGTGCTCTCAATTATTTCACACAAGATCACTTTAAAAATCAAATTTATTATGGAAAAAGTTCTAGATAACAGACATTACAACCAAACTGTGGCAGCCACAAAAGTCATCTTGACTTTTCTCTACTGTAGTGGGTGATATTACAACACTTGTAATATCCTTCAATTCAGATTAGCCCAATAGATTGATGATTTGTACTCCATACTAGTGACAATGATGCAGCACTATTCAAAGACTGAGGTATCAAAAGTGGTGACAAAACAACTCAATTAAAAAGCAACATACAGCAAGGCCCTGGCAGTACATACCCAGAAGTTCTGAAGAAACGTAAAAATGAAATGGCTGAGCTGCTAGAAAAGTCTGCACTCATTAAAATCTGCTACTATAGCAAAGGATAGTAGGGTACCAAAGAGTGCACTGATAGATTTAAAAGAAGTGCTTGGGTAATCTGTGGAATTAGATGACTAAAAATTATTGATTTGTATTTGATAAATTATTTGAAACAATAATTTAAAATGGTTATAAAACACCAAGAGTGACCAGCAAAAGGAAACCATGGCTCACTAATTAGAATATTTTGAATGGGTCACAATAAAAGAGTGGGTAAAGGAAGGAAAGGCAGTTGACAATACATTTGGAAGGCCTTTGACAAAACTCTTCATGTGAGGCTACTAAAGACACTAAAGTCATTGGGTAAAGTACTGTTGTGGGTAACAAAGTAGCTGCAAAAAACATAAGGTAGGAATAAATGGTCAAAATGGGCAATTTTTATGATAGCAAAAGCTTAATGGAGGTGCCACAAAATTCTATAATAGGACCAGCATTGTTTTCTATTTATTAATATATATTTATTAATGAGCTGGAAAAGAGGTGAACCAAACAAAGTGAATAGGAAATCACGTGAGATGAAATTAAATGTTCACAAAGTAATGCACATTGTGTATAATAATAATTTGAACTATTCACATATCTTACTGGATTCCTAATTAAGTGTATCAATTCAGAGAAAGACCTGGTCATCTTTGTGACCAGTTCAATGAAGCGGCAAAGAGTCCTGTGGCACCTTATAGACTAACAGACGTATTGGATCATAAGCTTTCGTGGGTGAATACCCGCTTCATCGGATGCATGTAGTGGAAACTTCCAGAGGCAGGTATAAATATGCAAGCAAGAATCAGGCTAGGGATAACAAGGTTAGTTCAATCAGGGAGGATGAGGCCCTCTTCTAGCAGTTGAGGTGTGAACACCAAGGGAGGAGAAACTGCTTTTGTAGTTGGCGAGCCATTCACAGTCTTTGTTTAATTCTGATCTGATAGTGTCAAATTTGCAAATGAACTGAAGCTCAGCAGTTTCTCATTGAAGTCTGGTCCTGAAGGTTTTTTTTGCTGCAAGATGGCTACCTTTACATCTGCTATTCTGTGTCCAGCGAGGTTGAAGTGTTCTCCTACAGGTTTTTATATATTGCCATTCCTAATATCTGATTTGTATTCATTTATCCTTTTACGTAGGGACTGAATGAAGATTCAATGAAGATTTTTGCTCAATGTGAAGCAGCATTTTAAAAAAGCAAACAAAGTATTATGTGATGGAAAATAATATGGAAAATACTAGATTATTAGTTAAATCAGTACACCCTCACAAGAAATACTGTGTTCAGTTCTGGTTATCCATCTCAAAATTAGTCAAGGAACCCAAGGACATAAAGAGAAGAAATTCTTGAACTGCCTATACACTAATGCTAGGTGTCGGGGTAACAAACAAGAACAACCAGAATTGCTCATTTATGAGCATAAATTCGATTTAGTTGGTATTAATGAAAGCTGATGGGATGATTAGCACAACTGGAACGCTAAACTTAATGTTTATAACCTATTTAGGAAGGACTGAACAGGTAAAAGGGGAGGGGGAGTGGCACTATGTCAAAACAACATTACCTGTTTCTGAGTCACGGATAAGTCAGAAGAAAATAATCTTGAATGCTTATAGATCTCTGTCCTAACAGATAAACCACAAGATGGGATATCAGTTGGTGTCTTCCACAAACCACCAAATCACAATAGGGAACAGGATGACTGCCCCCTTGCATACGTATCTATAATGTGTACTGGGGAAAAACTTTGATATGACGGACTTCAATTTGAGTGACATATGATGAAGGTCCCAATGCTACAGCACTAAAATATCTTTGGAATTGCTAAACATTATAGGTGACAATTTCCTAAGTCAAATAGTGTTGCAGCCAACCTGAGGGAATTTGTTATTAGACCTTGTCATAACAGATAAAAAGGAATTGATCACAGAACTAAAACTTAATAGTGGTTAGGTACAAGTGATTATGATATGACCACATTTATAACGTGCAAGCAGAATAAAGTACAGATCAGTAATAGATATACTTGGTGCTTCAAAAGGGCCTATTTGACAATGCTGAAAATAATTATGAGCAAAATATGAGCTCATAATATGACCTGGAAGGAAAAATTAATAAGAAAAATGTAAATGATAACTGGGAATCATTTAAGAACACCTTACTAGAGGTCAAAAAACGCACAATCCCTCAGTTGAAGAAAGCTGTGCAGGTTTAGAGGGGAAGTGAAGGCAGTTATAAAAAATAAAATATAGTGTATAACAAATAGAAGAAAGGTTAACAGTAATAAATATAAATCAGACGTTAGGAACTATAGAAAATTGCTAAAGGAAGCAAAAGGACACAAAGAGAAGTCCATAGCCAGTAGAGTTAACAACAATAAGAACGAACCTTTTAAAATATATTGGGAACAAAAAGAATCCTGACAACGGTACACTACTTGATGGAAATGGTAAAGTTATCAATAATAATGGAGAAACAAAAGAAATGTACAGTAAGTATTTCTGTTCTGTTTTTTTGGGGGGGAGGGAATAGAGGATATAGTCTCATCATATGGCGATAACACTCTTTCCATTCCACTTGGATCTCTGGAAGATGTCAAATAGAAGTTATACATTTTTAAATAATCAGGTCCAGATAACTTGCACCCAAGAGTTTTAAAAGAGTGTGCTGAGGAGCTCGCTGGACCACTATTGTCAATTTTTAATAAAGTCTTGGAGCACTGGGGAAGGTCAGAAAGAAAGCTGATGTTGTGCCAATTTTAAAGAAGGGTACAGGAGATGACCCAGGTAATTATAAGCTTGTCGGCATGACATCAATCCTGAGCAAGATAATGGAACAGTTGATACAGGACTCGATTAACAAAGAATTAATGAAGGCTAATATAATTTATGCAAATCAACATGGGTTTATCGAAAATAGATCCTGTCAAACTGTCTTTTTTTTTATGAAATTACAAGTTTGGTGGATAAACATAATGGCACTGACATAATATACTTAGACTTTTGTACTGCATGACATTTTGACTAAAAAAACTTAGAACAATATAAAATTAACATGGCACACATTACATGGATTAAAAACTGATAGGTCTCACAATGCAACTATAAATGGGGAATTGTCATTGAGTGGGTTTCCAGTGGGGTCCTGTAGGGTTCTTGGCCCTAACTCTATTGAACATCTTTATCAATGACCTGCAAGAAAACGAAATCAACAGTGATGAGCTTTACAAATGAGAGAGCTTTACAAACAGCTTTACAAATGAGACAAAAATTGGGAGAGTGGTAAATAGACAAGAGGGCAGGTCACTGATTCAGAGTGAACTGGATTGCTTGGCAAAATGGATGCAAGTACACAATACACATTTTAAGACTCTTAAATGTAAGTGTATACATCTAAGAACAAAGAATGTAGGCTATGCTTATAGGATGTGGGACTTTATCCCTGGAAGCAATAACTCTTAAAAAGATCTGGTGCTTGTGGTGAATAATCAGCTAAACATGAGCTCCCAATGTGACACTGGCCAAAGGAGCTAACGTGATCCTGGGATGCCATGATAGGGTGTGCACTCCCACACATGCCCTAAAGAGTTTAATGTGGGTCTGAGAGGCCAATTATGGTATCTGGCTGCAACTGGAGGAGAGTCAGGGCTGATAAACTCTAACTGATGATGAAGCCAAGCTGGGCTGGGGCAGATTGGGCTGGTACATAACCAGGAAGTGGACAGCAAGAAGAGGCTGAAGGGAGATAGTCTGCAGTCACTGGAAGCAGAGAAGTGGTGAGAAGAAAACCCAAGAGGGAGGATAAATGCTGGGATCCCAGCCCTGGAAGAAGGGTCAACCCCAATTGTGGGGAAAGAACCTGAGAGCGTGGAGTAGGAAGAAGCCCAGGGAAACAGCAGCAAGGAGTAGGACTGAGCAGACCATGGCTGCTCATTATAGGGTGCAGCCCATAGATCTAGTTTAGCCTTTTATTCTACTCAGCAGTAACACAAGGAACCTACAGGCCTGCATCCTGTAAGACATTAGCCTAAGCAAGTTAGCATAAGTATAGCTAAGCATAGTAGGCCTGTGTCCCTCAGCATAGATAAATAGCAACAGTTACCCTTAGATTTTGGGGACCTAAGAATAGCCTGCTCAATAGAAGGAGTTGGTATGTAACAGTACCATCAACTGCAGGAACACTAAACTGATACTAGGCTTGGATATTTTAGGATAGAGTTGTTGGCAGATATCTAACCATAAACTTGCTCAAGCAATAGCCGACGTATATGCAAATGAGTTAAATGGTATTAATATGTTAACCTATAGCAGTGGTTCTCAATCAGGGGTACATGTATCCTTGGGGGTATGCAGAGGTCTTCCAGAAGGTACATCAACTTTATCTAGATATTTGCCTAGTTTTACAACAGGCTACATAAAAAGCACTAGCAAAGTCCCTACGAACTAGAATTTCGTATTGACTTGTTCATATGGCTCTATGTAGTATACACTGAAATGTTTAAGTACAATATTTATATTCCAATTGATTTTATAACTGTATAGTAAAAATGAGAAAGTAACCAATTTTTCAGTAATAGCGGGCTGAGACACTTTTTGCATTTTTATGTCTGATTTTGTAACCAAGTAGTTTTTAAGTGAGGTGAAACTTGGGGGTACGCAAGACAAATCAGACTCCTGAAAAGGCTACAGTCCTTGGGAAAAGCTGAGAGCCACTGACCTATAGGATAAGTGCGCCCCAATATTATAAGAAAGTTAGATTTGGACATGGAAGGCTTGGCATCCGAATGAATATTCATGATAGTGCTCAGGTTCTATAATAGGGCTAACTGTGAAATAGAGTGGGTTGCCTTTCTATCATTTGACCCTTAAGCTCTATTGTTATCTACCACCAATCTCTGGGCATTGGGGAACCTAGACCATCGGACTCATTCGGCATGCCAGATGCAGGGCTGGTCCTTTGTCTCTCACCACCAGGTCCTCAAGGAAGGGTGTAAGTATAGAAGTCTAAGAGCATGTGCCAGGAATGATACCACAGATATCCCCAATACTATATTCCTATCTGCTTATGTGGTTTGGAGCTTTTCTGTCTTTATTACTTGTTCTAATAAAAATCACCATTGCTCTGCTTTCCCCTCAGCATGAGTATCCTTGCCATACACCGCGAGGTTCCCTACAAGACATTGAACTCATCGGTATTAGTTCTGTGGACCTGATTCTGGGACAAGAACCCCATTACTCCTACCTCATTAATAAGGAGCAAGTGGCCACCAATACGCTTATTATTATTATTATTAGCCATTAAAAAGGATCAGGCAACAAGGGTCCCTAGGCTGGAACCAAGTGTAAAGGCTGGATCTAGGTTCCCCTACCACCCACTGAGAAGTGGCACAGGATTGTTGGAGACACCAACTGGACAGTTGGTCTGGAAGGTCTGAGTTACTCAGAAGGCGAAATAGCTGTATATAAAGGCCAAGCCATGAAGAGGAAGCACTGCAATTCTTAGAGAACAAGAGGGGCTGAAGTATAAGTGAGCAAGGGAAGGAAGCATCAGACTGGGCAGAGCTAGTCCCCAGATGCAGCCACAAGGGGGGGATGCACCCAGCAGTGAATGGAACCCCAAGACAGGTGCATAAACAGGGGACTCTTGAGTAGGAGTAGAGACATTGTTTTACCTCTGTATTTGACACTGGTGCAACCACTGCTAGAATACTGCATCCAGTTGTGGTGCCCACAATTCAAGAAGGATGTTGATAAATTGGTGAGGGTCCAGAGAAGACTCATAAGAATGATTAAAGGGATTACAAAATATACCTTATAGTAATAGACTCAAAGAGCTCAATCTATTTTAGCTTAACAAAAGGGTGACTTGACTACAGTCTGTAAGTTTCTGTATAGGGAACAATATTTAATAATGGGCTTTTCAATCGAGCACAGAAAGGTAGAACATGATCCCATGGCTGGAAGTTGAAGCTAGACAAATTCAGACTGAAAGGGGGTAAATTTGACACAGAGGGTAATTACCCACAGGCACAACTTACCAAATAGTGTGGAATCTATCACTGATGATTTTAAAATCAAGACTGGATATTTTTCTAAAAACTATGCTCTCGGAATTATTTTGGGGAAGTTTTACGGCCTATGTTATGTGTGCGATGCAGAGGCTCATTGGTAGTTCACTAGTCAGTGTGAGCAATTCATCAGGCCTGACATACTCACTATACCTAACACATTGTCATAATCTGTATCTGAAAGGTATCATGTAAGATTTCATTGGAAAACTATCAGTAACTCACTGATTAATATTCTTGCATGATGTGTGTACGGTGTGTGTACAAAATTATGAATATGAGCTAGAGACTTATTTCTTATAATGTATTAGGCAAGAATGCTTAAGTACAATCTGCCTTACCCAATGTGTTTGTCTGACCAGCCCGGATGTCAGGCAGAGACAATGAAGGCACATTTACATAATTAAATAAAGCCATCAACCGAGCGAGTGGGCAAGATGGCCTCTGGACTATAAAGACAGAGGGTCTGAACCTCAAATGATAGGTAACTGAATCAACTGATTGTATACAATATTACTGTATTATAAAAGTATCGAGTAAGTAAGGTCTTTTATAAAAGCTAATGACAATGGTGATTAATATAATTGTAAAATGTAGTATTAACACTACACAAGGAATTATGAATACTGCCTGATATTATGCTTTAAAGTCTGTGACCAAAAAGAGAGAGAGAAACAGGTTCTCTCCCAGACAGGAGGAAATTAAGAAGGTGTGACCAAAAACAATGGAAATCCCATTTACATACAAATCAGCAGGGGGATGGAAAGTCCACAAGAAGGGAACAGCAGCATGAAGTCATCCTGAGTTCAGGGACAAATCAGGGAGTTTGGGAAGATATGTGAGAAAAGAAGCCATCCATCGCTGTACAGACAAGCGGCCAGAGCTCATGCAAGCTGAGAAAGATGCTTCCCTTCAGCCAAGGAGGCTGAAGTCTCTGGGAACTGAATATAAGTGAGAAACCTGCTTAGACAAAGATCTTTCACCTAAGACAAGGGAAACTGGCACCCTGTACTTCTGTAGAGATGAATATAGCGAGTAAAAAGTAAAATAATGAATAGTATTAAGACAACTTCTGTTCCCCCTCTCTCATCTAATACATAAAGGGGACATTCAATTACAATAAAAGACTGCAAATTCAGAATTAAAGGAAATTTTTCACACAGTGCACAATTGGCAGGTGGAGCTCTCTGCCACAAGAAAAGAGTTTAGTTGATATTTATATGCCTCCTTAGATATGAATAGCCTGAGACCTTTGGGACACAAGCCTATCTACAATTAGTGAGGTATGAGAAGTTCCCCCACTTACAGGACGTTACCCCATAACTGCTGACTGCACTGTTTCTTCCTCTGAAGCAGCTGGTGTTAGTCATGGTAGTAGGATACTGGACTAGACAGACCACTGGTCTGATCCATTATGGGAATTCCTTTTTGTTTTTTTCAAGTTGATAATGTCCCTTTAAAATGTATATACTCTTAGAAGAGAGGCGTAAGATGTCAGAATTGTGGGGTGCATGCTTACTGTCTAATTATTTCCAGAATCAAGTATATGCTTAATATATAAACAAACAGATGTTTTTCTTAACTGCCATCCCTGCAAATATTTAAGACCTAAAAGTCAATCTGGGTTCTTCTTTCTGCAGGACAAACTGGGCCCTCCCAATGCTAGTGTTTGCAGCTTAGCAATTCTATTGACGCGCAACAGTTTGCTTAGTTTTTGCCCTGCAGGGACAGCAAAGCTAACAGGAACAACAAACTTTACAAACTTATTTTGTGTCTCTAAATATCAACAGTCAAGACTCTGAATACAAACAGGGAGCAGGTCTGTTGAAAGGCAATGCCAGTTTTAGTTACTTTGCAGAGTAGAACTAGTAGTACTAAGTTGGCAGTAATCAATTTATGGCATTCAACAGCTCAGAAGTTGTTCTAGGCTGGATGACATTTAAATATATTTGAACAGCTTTAAGATGCAGACTAGTTTTAAAGATGGTGCTTGTAGATTTTATATTGTTTTACTTGGCTATGTCCTCCCACATAGGCACATTTTGTAAAATCACCTACTGCATTTAATGTTCTGGAGCCATGATGTTAAAAAAAAAAAATGGACATTTTAAGCACTACAATGAATTATGCCTTCTCTACCCTTAGTTATACATTTCAGCCCAAGCTGCAGAGTCTTCTGCCTATAGCCAAAAAAGGTTTTCACTGAGTTTTAAAATTTTCCATATTAATCTTCCCCTACCCACTCCCTGTCTGAAGGTTACGACTCTCCAGGCATTTGAGTGTGGGTTGTTTCACATCAAACAGAATCTTAGCTGTCTCAGCTTCACACCTCTGGGATATGATCAGGCACAGGAATAAGCAGCTCAGACATTGCTCCAAAATCCATATTGCTTTTCTTGTGCGTCCGTACAAAGATTTATTAAGCAACAGATAAAACATACAACAAACTGACAACAGAAATAAGCTTTAGGAGCAAAGAGTATAGCTTTACTCACCCCACCCTATCCGCCCTAGGCAAGGGCCTTTGAACAGTGTTGTGTCTATATTAGCAAACTGCATAGCTGTAATTCACCATGGGTGTAGCACTGCTGGTGGTAACTGCAGCATAAATAGAGCTCTGCCATTTTTACTTCTGTCATCTAACATGACTGAGCAGAGTCCAATACTTGAGTTTTGTGTTTTTTTCCTGCAAAAGTTGAGGCCATCACTAAAGCTTAGTGCAGAGCAAAGAGCTGCAGTGATTCTGCTTTAGGCACTAGTAAAGATATATTTGGGTATAGGCTAAAGATTTGGGGAAATAAAGCTTGGGGAAAACAAACAAAAGCCTGAACTCTGGCTTCAGAGAAACGCATGATGATCTAATTTTAAAACAGTTTTATATCCAACTGACAATTTGAAAGTGTTCAACACTTTTTAATAATTTTAATTTATTTTTTAAGGAAGTGGTTGACACTTGACAGATGTTGGATCTTTAACTCATGGACCCCAAATCAATGTTTAGTTTTAAAATGCACATGAAACCTGCTAATTATTGCCATTATACTAAGTATCTGAGGCACGTTTTGTTAATGCTTGTATGGTTTTAAATACGTTGAGAAGAATATCAAATGGAATAGATTGCAAAAATAAGATATATACGTTTAACATTCATGGATATAAATTTGATTGGTCACTTCAGATCTTGATAAGAAGCTAAGACTTGAAGACCTAAAACTCTTAAACTTGTGTTTGAAAGGATGGAAAGGAAGTGAGGACTTTTATACTGATTCGGTTACTGAAACTGTTCATAGTTCTTATTAGATGTTCGTCTGACTGACTATATGTTTCAGTATGAACATGGGTCAAATTCTGGAACCATAAGCCAAAAATAGCTTTGAAGGCTTTCATACTGAAGTTGACACAACCACAAAAAGGAACACAGCCAGGTATGCTCCTAAAATAGAACCTGTCAGAAAATGCACAGAGAATAAAAAAAGAGTCAGATTTCCCTGCCTCCTCAAGTGGAACCAACTATATTATAGTACACAGGAGCTGGACAAAACAATGAAGGGTATGGCTGATATTCTTGGATATTTTCCAGTCATCAACTGCAGTCTATGAGTTGGTGCATCTACAAATGCAAAGACAGAAGACACTATGGCAGTACCTCTTCCAGCCCATTAAGTAACAAGGTCAGGAAGAAACAAAACAGTTTACAAAAAATTGGTTTATTTTTATTTATTTTATGCTGCTAAAAATATAAATCTAAACAAGCCACTCATGGTAGGTCCAACTGACAGATCATAAGTTTTACATTTATGCCATTTCCCTGCCATTTGTCAAGAAAGTAACTGTCTTCAGTACTTAACATTTACTGGAGATGCACCTTAAAGGAAGTGTTCTCATTTTATAGTAAGCTAAATACTAGACTTGGATCTAACTAGTGACAATATTATAAAAGATGAAAATTATAAAAACATGCAGTTTACCCTAAAGAGGCCTCAAAATAACTCCACTAGGACTATACTGCTTTTTATCCTAAAATGCAAAGCTTTAAGAAAGGTTACACATCTGTGGCAATATTTATGTATATTAAATGCAAGATGGACAACAGAACTGTATTTTAACTAGAGAGAACTTTAAGCTTTTGGCCCTGCATGTTCCTAGTAGAGAGGAACACTACCAACAAAAAATTGACCTTCAAATTTATGTTCCTGTGCCTCTGTGTCCTGCTACTCAACAGCCAGTATGTGTAATGAGTTTGCCTGGGATTTGTTCCCCTTACACTACATATTCCACTTATATACTGTATAGCACATTTAAACAGAAGCATGCTGTTTGTAGTAGACCATGTTCAGACTAATACTCCTGAGGGAATTCTGCACCAAAAATTAAAAATTCTGCCAATTTTATTTGTCATAAATAAATGTGGAGGCTCCAGCATGACAGTGGGGAGCACAGGCCACTGGCTGTACGGAGGTTGAAGATCACCCTGCAACTCCACCCCCTGGGACACAGACTTGGCAGTGAGGCTGCACCCAACCCTGACAGAGCACAAGGGCTAGGCTTGCCCCAGAAATACCCCCAGACCCTGCCCCTCTACACCAGGTATAGGCAGGCAGGCTCAGCCCAGCAGGATTAAAGTGTGGGGGGAATCCAGGTGTGGGGTGAGAAGGCTCTAGATGGGATAATCTTGTGTAGGCAGCTCAGTGAGGGGGTCAGGGGAGGGGGGGGGATCTGGCTGCACAGGGGTTGCTGAGAGGTTCCTGGTGCAGGGAAAATGAGACTATGCAGGAGGGTCCATGTGAAGATGGTTGGGACTAAGCAGGGGGTGGGGGATGGGGTGGGGTGTCTTGGGGTGGGGGCTGAGTGAGGTGATCTAAGCGCAGGGGGGTTGGGGCTCATCAGGATGGGGTTTTGAGTGCAAGGAGCTCATTGGGGGGTGGTCTGGTGCAGGAGTGGGGGTTTGGATGCTGGGGGGGCTTGGAGGGGAGGGGTCTGGATGCAGAGGGTGAGGCTCAGCGGAGTGGGGATTCGGATACGGGGAGCTCAGTGTGTGAGAGGGTTCGGCTTGGTGGGGGGGGTTCTTGGTATGGGGGCGGTCCAGATGCACAGGGGTTGGGCAGATGGGGGAGCAGCTCCCATGCAGCAACACCTCCCCCCATGGCTGAGAAGCGATAGGGGCAGGAAGTGAGGGGGAAGGTGCAGAGCTTCCTGCAGCCAGCGGAGGTTTCTGGGGGTAGGCCTGACCCGGCCCCAGCTGCTCCTTGCGGGGGAAGAGGAAGCCCCGTCCTCCTCTGTCCCCAGTGCAGCCAGGACTAGCAGCTGAGCCTGAGGCTGGGTAGGAGTCACCACTCTGGGTATCCCCAGCCCTGCCACAGTGATTGACCTCTCCACTGACTGCTCTGGGTACCCAAAACGATGCATCTCCACTGCTGGGGAAGGGTGCGTGATCACTCTTGAGGCTTTCCTTTGCTTCCCCATCAGAAAGTCATTTTTCTGCAGCGAAGCAAAGAAATATGCGGGGGACATGAATTCAGCACACAGGCAGTGGCACACAGTTCCCCCAGGAGTAAGAGTATTGAGCATCTCCTTGATGAGAGCCCTGAGATAAAAAAATAGAATGAGTAGTACAGTAAATCTAAGCTTCAAGTTTGAAATGTAAGCTTCCCAAAACTATGGGTTCAAATCACAAGACTAAAGGATTACACCTTTGCTTAATACAGAAATTGAGTTCTCGCACTGTATGTGGGTCTTTCAGATGAGATCTTAAAAACTGAGGTTCAGTTTGTTCTGTGGAGACAATAAGAGTGAGCAGGCATTTACTCAGGGTTAAACTTTCCTTTTCCTCACCAGCGTGCAATGTGATTTTTGCCATTTGCTTGTCTGATTTCCTCCACTCCAGAGGTTCTCCATTTCAGCAGTGAAGCTATTTAATTGTGTATGTAAGGTCTGATTGTGCAAACATTACTCCTGGGGGAATTCTGCACTACTGTGCATGTGCATAATTAATGAGCCAGCATATTTTTGATTTTTTGAGCAGGAACAAGCTTCTGCCAAAATTTTGCTGCAGTTCCGCCTTTTGCCCACCAGAGGGTGCTGTGACAATAGAACAAAGCAGCAGCTCCCTGACAGCGAGGGAGTAGGAAGAGCCTGCCTTCTTCACAGAAGGCCAGGTCAGAAGACAGGGGCTATGGCAAGACAGACAGAGTGGGATGCTGGGGTGGTCAGACAGGAGCTCATAAAGGCTAGTAGGGGGAGGACAGACTGGGGCAGGGGCTGAATGGGAATGGAGGCACAAGGCCACAGAGGGGAGGGAGGTGCAGAGCTACATAGGCACGGGGGAGGGGTGCAGGGCCACATGGGGAGTGCGTGTCTGAGTGGGGGTGGAGGGATACATGTGGACAGGGGGGTACAAGGACAAATGGGAGTGTAGAAACACATGGAGACAGGGGTAAATGTGCCTGACTGAATGGGAGAAGCTAAGGGTCAGCCAGGGTCTGCATGTGGGAAGCTATCAATCCCTCCTAACCCCCCGTCCAAAAAACCTGTTCCATACTTTTCCCACCCACACTCAACAACCTTACAAATTCATGCCCAGGCTCCTTCCCAGCAATTTACTTGCCTCTCCCTCAGCTCCTTCATTACCCCTGACTCCCCCAAGCCTTTGCACTGCTTCTGAGAGGTGCAGGAAATAAAGTTCTGTATTGTAGTTTAAATGAATTATTACTCAGAGTTCTGTGTTCATATGCCTAGTAAGGAATCTGTCAAAAAACATTTCCTGAATCTTTTTTGTTGTCTGCATTAGAATCACAGAACTGGAAGGGACCTCGAGAGGTCATCTAGTCCAGTCCCCTGCACTCAACGTAGGACTAAGTATTATCTAGACCATCTCTGACAGGTGTTTGTCCAACCTGCTCTTAAAAATCCCCAATAATGGAGATTCCTCCACCTCCCTAGGCAATTTATTCCAGTGCTTAACCACTCTGACAGTTAGGAAGTTTTTCCTAATGTTCAACCTAAACAATTTAAGCCCATTGCTTCTTGTACTATCCTCAGAGGTTAAGAGCAACACTTTTTCTCCCTCCTCCTCGTAACAACGTTTTATGTACTTGAAAACTGTTATGTCCCCTCTCAGTCTTCTCTTCTCCAGACTAAACAAACCCAATTTTTTCAATCTCCCCTCAAAGGTCATGTTTTCTAGACTTTTAATCATTTTTGTTGCTCGTCTCTGGACTTTCTCCAATTTCTCCACATCTTTCCTGAAATGTGGTGCCCAGAACTGGACACAATACTCCAGTTGAGGCCTAATCAGCGTGGAGTAGAGCGGAAGAATTACTTCTTGTGTCTTGCTTACAATACTCTTGCTAATAAATCCCATAAATATGTTTGCTTTTTTTGCAACAGTGTTACACTGCTGACTCATGTTTAACTTGTGGTCCACTATTACCCCCAGATCCCTTTCTGCAGTACAGTGAAGTCGCATCTTACGCGGGGGTTATGTTCTAAAGTCAACGCGTAAGGCGAAAATTGTGTATAGTCAAAATTACCCTTGAAAATCCCTTAAATTGCCCATAAAGTACAGTATACTGTACATGGGTTTGTGTATACTACCCTGTACAGTAATATGTATAAATGTATACAGTAATTCTCCAAATGCTGCCAGGAAGTGAGGGATGAGGGAATAAGACAATGGGAGCTAAGCTAGTGAAGAGGGCATGCAGCTAATTCGGGGTGGGAGAGGAGAGCGAACCCTCTCCATGGACCAATGCGATAGCTGTGAAAATAGAGTTTTCATCCCCCTTTGTCCACTTCTTTTAGCAAAAAAAGATGATCCATCCTAGAGATTTCTGGAATCCAAATCCCTACTTCTGCTTCCTCTTAAATTAAAATGGCTACTTTATCTTTTCCTGATCTTTTGCAAGCTTTCCATTTAATCCATCCTAAGTGCCGATGGATAGGAGAACACTTGGATGGGGAACACGCTTTTTTGTTTTTAAATTTAATGTTTATCTTCACTGTTGCCATCATAATGAAGCCTCCTTAACTTGATCTCACTAACAGGCTTTTTATGCATCCCATGACAGTAAGAGGGAGCCATATTCAATTATCTCAATTTATATTATTTCAGAATATTCTGCAAATCATGTCTTTTATACACAATTTTGATTAGTACGGACTTAATTTTCAGACTAGTGCTATAAAAAAAATTCAAAAGTACTTTGAAGTCATCAATATTTACTAAAATATTTTATGCTTTTATGCCTACATATAGGATAATTTTCAGCCACTGGCTGAGAGTCAGTAGCGAAGAACAGACATCTCCTTCCCACTAAAATATAAAGCAAGTGTGTGACAACATATACCACCATATCCAATAATATTTACTTAGCATTTCTTCTTAGGAGGAAACACGGATTCATTTTAGGTCACTGTCTATACATGAATTGTTACACGCTGACTTACTCTCAAAAAGAGGATTACAGTGAGGATAAAGAATATTAGCAGGTTAAAAAAAAAAAAAAAGCCAGCAAAAGCCAGATGATTTTTGTGTTATATACTTCACAGCTTCAAGTGCCCTCTAGTGGCACATAAAGTGTACCTTTAGAAATGTAATTCCCACACCCCCACTTTTGTATAATATAAATCTAGAAATACACTTCTGTGCACAGCAATTTCAAACCATTAAATTCCCAACGTAAAGCCATCTGTACATCAGTGTGAATGTAACAAACTAAACTATTTAATGGATACAGAATTATAATTCAAACTTTCAGTCAAATTGAAATTATAAGTTTTCCTTGTAAGAACAACCTTCTCTAGGATCACAGAAACAAAAGTCTCTTCATAGTACTGCAAAAACAGATACACTGAACTCAGTGTTTAAATAAATTTTGAAGCAGGAAAATTCTGAGGTAAGGCTACCAGGCTGTTAAATAAGTCCTGCTAGGCCAAGTTACTATTGCAGAGCATAGTTTCAGATTCCTGGCTATCATTACATATGGTACTTGCTGCAATTCCTAGGCACAGAGGTAGGAGAAAGACGCTTTCAAGTACAGTTTAAATGTTAAAAATGGACTAGTTTGGTAGGCTCAGCAGCAGGTATTTGGAATATCAATAGTAGAACCACAGCTTCAAACCCAACCAGGGCTGATTCACCCCTTCAACTTTCCATGATTATACTAATGGCCAATTTGTTTTTTTGTGTATATTGCCGCGGGCCTTATGAAATGCTCTGGTGGGCCATGTACGGCCCATGGGCTGTAGGTTGGGCACCCCTACTGTAACATGCGAAGCTGGTTGAGTAAAGCTTGGGGGGAGGCCTAGGTTTCAACATGTGCAAAACTGGTCAAATTGAAGTTTACAGTGCCTTGTTTATACCAGACCTTCAAAACGTTCTAGAACATTCTAACAACACACCTTTAAATTCTGTTAAGCACAGGATTTGGGACACCATTCCAAACTTCTGGACAACCATGACCAATGGCACACAACTGAACGGTGGCATTGCAAGAACATAGCTAAAGTATTTGGGTTTTCTTGGGATGAGAGGCACCATAAACTAACAGATTTGCATTTCTTATTTCCCTGTTTATAATACCCTACAGAAGTTTGAAAATAATTTCCTGTGCTATCAACACTAGAAGCTAGATGCTCAGCTGTATCCAGTGAGAGGGAAGGTCACAAAGGACTTTGTTGCAGGTCCCCAATTTTGGCTTATTCTAAAATGGCTGTGACATAATAGGCTGTTCTAGAGTACCCCAGTGAACAATGACCCCCCCCAGAGAGATGTTTGGCAGCCAGAGATTACTAGAACACACTGCATTCCAGTCATACCTCTTCCCCTCCCTTACACCAGGGGCTGCTGACTAGGCTGGCATAGCAGCCAGCTATGCCAACTCTAAGTTCAAATGAAACTGTCTTATGGAGTTGTATTGTATCCGTGTTGGTCCCACGGTCCAAGAGAGACAAGGTGGATGAAGTAATATCTTTTATTGGACCAAGTTCTGTTACCTGAAATCTGTTATTTACAGCCAGGCACTCAGGTACCATAGAATATGCTCTAAAGAGAAAGTCTGGGATATAGACCGTAATACACTCAAAACTGCCTTCACTAAACAAAGACACTCCACCTACCACCCCACACTGGAACCCACATGGGGTATCATCAAACAACCACCTCCATATTCGATGGGGACTCCATCCTGAAGTAAATCTTTCCTGAACCCCCTTTTTTGGCCTTCAATGGACCAATCTCTTCAAGCTCATCATCAGAAGCAGCTCCCCACAGACCAGAATACACCAACTCAAAGTGGCACCAGGTCCTGCCAGAAGAACAGATACAAAACCTGCAGACATTGCTCCACTGCTACATGATCAACACTCTCCACAACACACCTTTCAATATCCATGGGTCCTACACATGCCTATCACAACATGTTATATACCTCATCCAGTGCACTAAATGCCCCAGTAGCAACTATGTGGGTGAAACCAGACAATCATTATGCTATCAAATTAACTCACCCAGGAAAATGAAAAGACAAAAGCACCACATCACTTGTGGGTGAACACTTTTCATAAAGCGATCACTCTATATCTGACCTATTTATTGGTCTAATAAAAGATATTACCTCATTCACCTTGAGTGATCTTAGTCAAATCTCCAGAAGTACTTATCAAAACCGTAACACAGTTTGGCAAACTGGCAGCCTTTAGTCAAGAACCACTTGGCACAGGAACTCAAAGGCTGTTAAGGGATGAAGTGCATTGGTTTGCACAGTACCCCATCCCATGCCTGACTATCTGCTGCCATTGGCCTTCCCTTTAATCGAGTACTAAGTTCACCCCATAAAAAAATTTAAATAAGAAATGTATTCCTGGTAAATGTCCTTTTAACGGGCTACTGCAGTATTAAAATGTGCTTCTTACTTGTTTTTAAGAATTCTACACTCTATCACTTTCAGTATGGTTTCTAGTATACTGTGAAACTGCATTTTTTTAAAATTAATTTTCAAGCAAAGAGCCTATTTAACTGGTGAGATTTTACCTTTCGGGCCTGCTCCTCAGCTCTCTCTTTTTTGATTTTTTCTAGTTCAGCCAGAAGAGCCGCAGTATCGTCATCGCTCTCTTCATCAAAATCCTCATCTTCATCATCTTCCTAACAGGAGGAAATGGTGGGTTGGTTACTTCATTCCATTTCATAAAACCAGCTGTCTATTGTGAAAAGTATACATTTACTCCGGAAAAAGAAATTACACAGAACCAAATATCTTGCCCAAACATTGTAAAACCAGGACTGCCTAAGTAAGACTAGAATTTGCTGGAAGTGGATTCCTGAAGTGTTTTGGAGGTTGCAATGACAGCAAGTGTAATACAAATTATTCTTTTGTCCTTCAACACTAAAAGCAAGGCACAAATGGACGCATTTGTTCTTATCCAGACTATGCAATTCATTACTTGCATCCAACGGCTAGGCAGTTGGCCTGCTGATACAATTACTGACACCAAACAATCCTTTCACTTGTACCTCAACCTCCCTCATTCCTTGTTTGATTTTAATTCATCAGTTGTCTCTAGTGGTATGCTAAAACTGTAAACTGTTTGGAGCAGGAACTGTCTTTTTGCTAAAGGAGTGTATAGTAACTAGCACAAGGTGGCCTTGAATGGAACTTCCAAGTACTACTTAGAAGCAAAATTAATATTGTGCTATCTAATGTGCCACATGCACCCAGAGCAGCACGAAAGGAAGTAATTTTAATATTACAAAATAACGAGAGTAAGAGTGTGGCACATCAGCATCAGAAACTCTAGCTACCTAAGTTTTGATTTAAAGTCACTTCTTTCCCAATAACTGTTGGAAGGAAGATCCTCATTATCTACCAGCCAGAGCCTTCTATTCTACCCCCCTCCCTTAGCTTCCTAGCTACTGCCAGCGGTGTGTAAAAAGTGATTTCTTCAAACTGCTGTTAGGGTGTGAAAACAGGATCCTCCGAACAATTCTACATTCCACTGAACTCCAGTTATGGTAACTTGTTAAAGAAAGAGACCAGATGTCCTGGAACCATTATCTGGTAGTCTAGTCCTTAACATATCTCCTAATGCAATATGTACAACTATTGAGTACCCTAAGGAAAAGCAAGAGATCTGGGGAGGAGAACTAAAAATACATACATCTGTGAGTGGATCATCTGCATCAAGGTTTGCTGCAGGAATCTGATCTAATCGAGGTTTCTTAGACACCGAAGAGGATGTGGTGTGCTCTGAGAAGTTAAAAAAGGAAAATTTATGAACATTAGGACAAGTTAATAAGATAGACAGTAAAGCAGAATCACCAAACTTGACCTTGCAACATCTAACTTCTGGAATCAAGTAACTTGATGCCTGAACTGACCTCCCTCGTACAGACATCCCACGGCAGTGGAACTGGCACCCCAAAATACTCAAGAGGTTAATTTTGTAGAGTTTCTTCATGTCATTATTTGAAGAGGAAATGGGGCCAGCAGAGGTGGCTGCACTGCACCCTCCCAACTCCACAGATCCCAAGGAGACTGGAACCCTCAGTCTTGCATATGGGCTGCTTCTAAACACTGCCAGTCTGGACCTTATCAGCACAGCTTCTTCAGCCCATAGAGTTTGAATGTCCCTATTTTCTTACCACGAGTGTTGTTTAAGTATCTAGATGCATTTTAGATGATCCACACAATCAGTAGTGCCTAAATTTTCACATACATCAGCACTATAGAACACAATCAAAGAGTTATTTGAAATATTAATTTCAGAGGAATTCTCCATTATTCACTGACAATCTCACATATTTTGTAATGTATTTGTCTCGCCAAGGCTAAAAAAATATCCACAAAATGTGTTTCCCCCCAAGCAGGACAAGAATAAAAACTCCTTTAGTACGGTCATTAACTGGCAACATATATGTAACAGTCATGCTTTAGTGGCTGGCCCATAGATGGTATGTGTTTTAATATTAGTGACGAAGGTTCTCCTTCAGCTCCAGTAGGTCATGGATTCTATCCCCATGATATCCTGACAGAAGCGTATGGATTCATTACAGAATGTAACTTTCTGTTTAGTAGAAGTTTCATTTCACCTCTTGCTGGTCTGTCTCTGTTCTTTTCTCTTACAGCGACTCGTTCTCTCTCCTCCAGTTCTCTTCTGAAGTCACGGTTACGCACCTCCTCAGGGGCATCCTGCGTGGTCTGTCTAGAACAGGCAATGAAAAAAAAATAAGAAAAGGAAGGTGAAGCAGACAGTTCCCAGTTTGTAGCATTTGCTCCCGTGGGCCTGAAAGTTCTGGAATGAAGAGCTAGTTACCAGAAGTCAGAAAGATTCTGCAGAGCTATACAAGCAGCATGAGACACCATTCAAGGTGCATTCCCCACATGCTTCAGTAACATTAAAACTTCATCCAGTTTCCAGTGGCTTTCAAATGGATTTTAAAGACATCACAGAATTTCTGTAAAAACAGGAAATGACTCTATCCATCTCTCTTAAGTATTTCTAAGACACCTAGTAGTGTATTATACAAGTATCATGTCCTAGCCAACATTCACCAGGACCTGACATTCTGGCCGACATTCTCTCTCTGACAGTTATAACATCCCAAGTTATTGCTGAGCACATAAGGTTTTCCAGGCCTCTTCAGATAAGATGAAGACTAAAATGTGTTTTCAGTTAATCCCAGATAGATGTATCAGAGGACTATAGTTTATCCTTGCAGAGAGATGGTTTATCTACCTGCAAATTAGATGATTCACTAACTTGTGTTCTAGAAGAACAAACAAGTGGGAAGAGGGGGCAAACAGAAATAATAGCTTCAATAAAATATTACAGATACACCATGCATATTTAAGAGATCTCAGCCAAGAGCAACAGCACATTCATATTTGACACACATTAATGCAAGCCTTTTTCAGGGAGTGTTGAATTTTCTGTGGAAAACTTAAAAATAACTAAAATGAATAAAGTGAGCAATGATTCATTTCACTCCTCTGTTCTGGGAATAAGTGTACACAGTGCCTGGACGAAACCCAGATTCAAGCAGCTATTAATATACTGTATACACACATCTGTTTTTATGGTGAAGTAATTTGCTCATTTTCTTACTGTATAAACAATAATCAGGATTTGCAGATCCCATATCTGAGTGGCTTGTGGCTGATACAGCCACAAGAACCCCAAATACTACATGTCATTCAAAACAGAACAAGGGAGACTAAAACACTGCAACAAGGTTCAATGATGCAGTACTATTTAACAAAGCCATCCTTCAGATCAGCTGGAGAACAGGGACATAAAGACGACACTATTAAAAAGCACCCAGAAGATTTGTTAAAATATTCAGCATGTGCTTATGCATGTATTTTCCCCATTGTTACTTATCTGAGAAAGTGAAAAACCAGTATGACACATCCTACTTGTCTTCCATTTCAAGCAAAAACATTAACTTTTAAAAAACATATTTGTCTGACAATGTCTTCTATATTATTGCTACAAACACCTAAAATTTTAACTAAAAAGTAGAGAAACACCACCATTTTTTATACTGTGCTTTTGACAGGATTTTGTGTACAGTTTTGTTATATTTCCAGCATGCTCCATTTCTCACCTATGAGTCTTGCACATAGCAAGAGAGATGAACAAAGCATTTCAAAAGGAAATGAAGTGAGAGTGTAAAATAACAAAAATTTGCAGTGGAGGGTCCGGGGAACTCAGACAAGTGTAATATCAGCTACCTTTAACTGTTTAAAAAAAAAAAAGATTGAATTTCAAATTGACACTGTCTTTAAATCTTGAGTTTCTATCTCAAACGATAACCAAAACTTGCCATTTCTTCCTCCACAACATATTGAAGATCCAACCACTCCTCTCTGTCCCAACTGTAAACAGATCATTTCATGACTGAATTATTTTCCACACTGATTATTAAAACCTCCTCTTCTGTAGCCTGTGTGACACCCGTGTTGCTCACCTTCTGTCCTTCCAAAACACAATTGTAAAAATGATCTTTCTTGCCCAATGGGACTTCATTATTCCCCACCTTTGACTTTCTCTGCAGGCTCCTTTTTGCCCAATGTGTCAATTTAAAACCTCTGTCCTGGCTTGTAAGGCCCTTTAGAACCCCATCCCAGCACACATCTCTTATTCCATCTTTTAGCATGCCTCCCATCAGTTTCTTTGCTCTGCAAATACCAGCCTTGATGATTATGATAATGATGAATGAGACATCATCTCCTCCTCCTTCCTTCACATGACCCTGTATCTTTTCCCTTATGCATAGAGTGCTCTGCTCAAGACAGTTCACCCTTTTCTTATTCTGGCCCCTTCTAAAGACTAAGTTCTGCTGTGGTGCCCACAAGAAACAAGTAAATGTAATATTTTAATATATATTGTAATTACTTCCAGTACATCCTATTTTCAGTGTTTGCTCTTCAGACTGGAAACTCTTCTGTCTTCCATCTCTGCACCCTCACTGTGGCAGGTGCAATGCCCTTATTTTGCGTATGTATAGTGCTAAGTACATTATCAGTGTTTAATATGTAAATATTATCTGTGATATTTCTCTTTCAGTAGCAGTGCAAGTGTGAGAATAATTCACTGTACACCATGTTCTGCAAGAAAAGAAACTGGCCTTTACCTGTATTTAATTTTAGTATGAGAAGGAAGATCTCTGCTGGAATATTGTTTGGAGAGTTGACTTAAATCTCCTTCTCCTTTTCCTCTTCCTCCTCTTGCAGGTTCAAATGTTGGCCTCGCTGCTGTTGTCATCTTAATTACTTCAAGAACAAATATAAAAATTTGGTAATTACCACTATTCATAATGAAAGGCATTAACTGAAGAAGTACATTACTCATGGAGTTATAGCAGCAACCACAGCTCTTGCTACAGTTAAAGAGTGTAAACTACAACTTGGCAAACAGTGCTGCATCTGAGGAACATTTTAGTTAACTGAATAACCTATTCAGATTTTCATGAATTTGTCAGGAAAGGGAAAAGAAACAAAGGACATGAGATTATTACATATATAGAAAGCTCCTTTCAAGAAAGACAAAGTATTATAAAAAGTCAATAAATTTCCATTTTTTTCTTCTCAAAAATATGAGTCAATATCACTCAAGTCAAATCACACATGCAAAGTAATCTATAATTAATGTCTATAAATTAAATTAGTCAAATGTTAGTTTATCTCAAATGAGACACTATAACAACATATGAAAACCTCTGTTACTAGCTTTCTGTCATTTCCCTCAACACAAGGTTGTCATCAACGGCATGAGCAAGCTCTCTCTTCTACATTTCCTGTTTTCAGAGTAGCAGCCGTGTTAGTCTGTATTTGCTAAAAGAAAAGGAGTACTTGTGGCACCTTAGAGACTAACAAATTTATTTGAGCATAAGCTTTCATGAGCTACAGCTCACTAAGGTGCCACAAGTACTCCTTTTCTTATTTCCCGTTTTGTAGATCTGCCTTTCTAGACCTTCCCATCTCACTTCAACTCTTATCTAAACATCCAAAGAGAGACACTTTATAATCTCTATATACATTTGTACAAGCAGGAGCATTACATTTAAGTTTCTTCATAAAAAGTGCCTAAAACTTTTTATGCATCACAGATCCATCTTGATTTATCCAACATGCCCAGGTGCATGTAAATATTAGTTTTTGAGCACTGCATCTTCTTTCTCCCTGGAAGGCACTATAGCCTAGTGCAGAGGTTCTCAAACTGTGGTCCGCGAGCTCCATTCAGGCGGTTCGTGAATAGTTCCCTCTAATGTGTGCGCCTGGGTGGCTGCACACGAAAGAATGAAAGGCCATCCACCTAATTGGTGGATCTGCTCCACTAATTAGGTGTCTGTACCCTGGAGAAGATGCACATGTAAGGTGAGGTGGTGTCCTTGGGGGGAATACGGGGTAGACGGGAGGGGCAATTGGGTGAGAAGAGTGGAGGGGGGGGGGGGATTTGGGACATGCAGGGCTGCAGCGGCCAGAGAAAGAGGTGATTTTCCCCAGCTCCAGGCTTGCGGCAAGAGACGGCCCTCCTTCCAAGCCTCAGCTCGGGGGCTGCCATGGAGGGGGAGAGAGGGCACATTCATCATATTAGAAAGGTAAGACTACTGATAAAGCACACAACTCATATTTTATTATTTGTAGAATAAAGCAGTTAATTATTATTAAAGTTTTTTTTTATATGGTGCTTTTACCCAAAGCGCTTTACAATAGTTAGCTAATGGTACGAACAACATTTGGAAAGATCATTAAGTGATCCACCGAGACCCTCAGCAATTTTCAAGTGGTCCGCGAAAAAAAAAGCTTGAGAACCACTGGCCTAGTAGCTAGAGCATTGGGACTCAGGAGGCCCAGCTGGCCTGTTGGGTCACCTCAAGCAAGTTACTGCCTTTTTCTGTGCCTCACCTTCCCCATCAATAATATGTGGATAATGATACCGACCTCCTTGGTAAAGGGCTTTGATAGAAAACGTTATATAAGAGCTAGATATTAGCAGTAACCTCGCACCCTCCTATTGCATGTTATTTTAACTGTGGAATGGTGTTTAACCTCCATTTAGGACACAGTCCAAGTGAAAAGAACTATGTAAAATGTCATCATTGAAGCTAAAGTCTCCACTAACGGCGTAGCCCTTGACTGCCCACCCCCTCCTGCCCCCTGCACAGAGATGCCCCGTTTTCCCCCATCAAAGGCACCGCGCCCCCAAATCAGCCCCCTCACCTTCCTCTCCAGCACCCCCTCAGCCCCTTCCGTCAATGACACCCTCCACTCCGCCACACGGCCCCCGCCATCAGAGTCGCCCCCCCCAAAGAACCCCTTCCCCAGAGCCGCCCCCCAACATGGCTCCCCCCATCCGTGACATGCCCCCTCTCACGGTCTCCACACCCAGGGCTCCCCCTTGCCCCCAGGAGCACCCGCCCCCAGGCGCCAGGACTCACCTTAGACACAGCGGGTCCCCCCCGCCGCTGCCCCGCTCCCAGGCCAGCTACGCGCGCTCGGCCAGTCCCTAGGCCATAACTCCTCCACCTTCCCACAGGCCACCGCGCGCAAACCATAGACACGGACCCGCTCAGGGAAGCACCATAGAGAGGCCAGAAGAGGCGGGGCTCACGCCTTCTCGCCGAGGGGAGCCATGTCACGTCACGTGACTGCGCAGGCGCTGCTCTGCCATGACGGTTAGCGGGGCGGAAGTTCCCTCGCCCTGCGCCTGGAGTGGGTGCTGTGGTTCCGTTGTCGCCCGCCGCCCTGCACCTAGCTCGCGAGGGCGGCAGCTCCTCACGCAGAGCGTCTGAGACCCCAGCCCGAGAGGGGGCAGGGTCCGGAGCCTGTGCGGTGCAGGGGGCCAGGCTGGATGGTTCGGAGGGGCTCCGAGTCCGTGAACGGGCACAGGGCCTGGGGAGCCGGGCGCCCAGCCCGTCGCGGCTGCAGTGTGGCCCCCTACCTGTGGCGAGGCCTGAGGGCGAGACCCGCCTCGTCCGGTCTCTCCCCTGCGGCCGGTGCTTTTCCCGTCGGTTTGTCTGGTTTAGCTTTGGCGGGGGGGGTGTCATGCCCTGACAGTCCGGCCCCCTCAGAGAGGCCCGGGCCACTTCCAGCCGTCGAAGCCCCCCAGCGATCGTAAAAATAAAACACGACGACAGGTGAAACCAGAATAAGGCACCAGAAAAGGAGGGAGACAGAATATGAATATTTCTTTATCAAACAAATGCTTCTCCCCTCTCGTATTTGCTGAAGTTTGCAGCTCTCAGCTGAGAGAGGGGGCCACGTTTTGGTCCAATAGGGACGCGCATAAAAACAAGTTGCGAAACTTACCAAATGCCAAAAAATTAACAAGTGTCTAAATTTGAGGACCCCCCCCCACCCCCCGTGCTTGAGCTTGAGGCCCAGGCCAACTGGCCCTCCTGCCCCCCCCCCCCCATTGGCCCAGCTGACAGTTACCGGGGCAGAAACCGATCCCAACGCCCCCCTCCTAACAGCTTGCTGTTAATGACATCATCCACCGGGGGTCCCCAGAGCTAGTGGGCCAGGCTGAGCCACAGTAACAGGTTCATGGTGGCCAGGAGCGAAGTTTGTATGATCTAGGGCCCAATGATGGACGAGATAGATGCCTCTGGCCCCGTCTGCCTGAAGTATTTCTGAGCACCCCACCCTGGTGCTTAATGCCTGGGAGAGTCTCGTTGTCACCGCTCAGGGCTGAACTGTTCAGGGACGGTGGCAGGGCATTGTCACCCAAGCACCCTATCGGTGGAATTTGCTCCCTTTGATGTTCTTCCCACGCCTGTCTCTCATGATCCCCAGGGTCTGGTGTAAGATACATTTACTTGATATGAGTTGTAGTGGCTTTGTGTGTGTGTATATCTGTGTGTCTTTTAATTCCTGGGAAAATGACAGCCCACTTCCCGCCATTTGTGAAGACATCAGAAGAGGGTCTTTAATGCTCCCTAGTGGAAGCGTCCCAGAGTTTTACATAATATATTTTAAAGAAATTGTTATAAATGTCTAGCTGCTACGGGCACCCAGTAAATTCAGTAACAACTATTAAGGACATTCCCGAGACTTACACCTGTAAATAAATATTCATATTTTTGCAGTCAGCCTAATTCTACTGCCTGTGAAATCAATAAGAGTTTTGCCATTGATTTCAAAATGAGCAGGATTATGCTAATAGATCAAAGTATTACAGGGAGTCTAGTGCATCCAGTTTTGATCTGAAGACATCAAGAGCGGGAGAAGCCATCACTTCCCTTTGTAGCTTGTTCCAGAGGTTGGAATTAAATGCTATGCAGTTCCCTGTACAGGGTGACTGTTAGGTGAGATCTTAAAACTGGATGTTGCCCCAGCTCTGAATGGCTATTAAACATGAGGATGCTGTGTGGTAGTTGGCTGGTGTCTTTCACCCCAGCTGTGTCTGCATTTCAGTAGTGATGTGTGTATGTATAGCTGCTGAAGTGTTTTGGGTTCAAAGTTACTAACCGATGTTCAGTGATTGCGGCTCAAGTGAGCTTTACTGTGTGGTTCGGAGGTTGATTTTTGGGTTGGGGAGGTGAGACAAATGGGTTATTGAGTAGGAAGTTAGGTAACTGGCAGGCTTTAGTGGCACTTTCACAGCCTTTACTTTAGTGATATCAGAATACATTCTCTATAACTGATCAATGGACTTTCTACCTTATTGCATCTCACACATGTATGGATCTGCCCTGGCACCTTGGGGAACCCTTAGGGCCCCAGTCTGTCAGCTCCACACAGGGCAGATATCCCACAGGGAGAAGAGAATTCTGCAGTGGGACGGCCCATTATCTGAGGGAGTTGTGGAGATACTGGTTCCTTTTTAAAAAAGGACAAACTAATGCTAGATAGAGGAAAGGCAGTTGGGTACAAGCTACAAAGAAGTGGGGGCGGGGGGAAGAAATAGATTCAATAAATTATATAAAAGTAATAAGCGAATCCAGGGTCACTTTTCCCCGAGGAGACAAAGGGGATGGTTAAGGAGCGTTTGGGATTGTAGTTGGATAGGGAATTTTAAAAATGCAAATGTAATTTTTTTTAACAATTTAGAAGAATCAAGATTTTATCTTTGTTTACAGCATTGGTGAGACTGATACTGGCATACCGCGTCCAGTGCACATTTTTAAAAGGATGCTGAAATATTGGAGAGGGTTCAGAAAAGAACCACAGAAATGATTTGAGGGTTGGGAAAAGTGCTTACATTGAGAAACTGAAAGTGCTCCATCTATTTATCTTATCAAAAAGAAGATTGAGAGGTGACTTGATTATGGCATTTAAGTATTTTCCAGGTGGGTATTAAAGGACTGTTTAATCTAACAGAGAACAGCACAACAAGAACCAATGGCTGGAATTTAAAGCTACACAAACACCCACCATGGATGGTCTAAGTATACTTAATCCTTCCTCATTGTGGGGGGGATGGACAAATGACTTCCTGAAGTCCATTCCAGCTCCACATTTCTGTGATTGTATTTCTGTTTTTGGGGGTGGAGTCACAAAACAATAGGAGGAGAAGGTGCCTTCATTATAACTTTTAGCCTAGTGGTTAGAGCACTCATCTGGGAGACCCAGGTTCAGTTCCCCCCATGCCTGATAGGGAGAAGGGATTTAAACATGGATCTCCCACATTGCAGGAGAGCACCCCTCGCCACTGAGATAGTCTGGTGTGAGTTTCAGTCTCTGCTCTTGAAGTTGTTCCACCTTTTATAAATAAATTAAATAGTTATTGGAGCAGGGATTGAATTTGGGATCTCCCACATCTCAGGTTAGTGCCCTAACCCAGGGGTTCTCCGCCTTGCCAGACTACTGTACTCCTTTCAGGAGGCTGATTTGTCTTGCATATCCCCAGTTTCACCTCACTTAAAAAGTACTTGCTTACAAAGTCAGACATAAATATACAAAAGTGGCACAGCACCCTAGCACTGACAAATTGTTTCCTTTCTCATTTTTACTGTATAATTATAAAATAAATTGTGACACCCACCCCCAAGGTTGAGAAACACTGATATAGTCTATAGAGCAGTATAAACAAGTCATTGTATGAAATTTTAGTTTGCACTGACTTCACTAGAGCTTTTCATGTAGCCTGTTGTAAAACTAAGCAAATATCTAGATGGGTTGACATACCCCCTGGAAGACCTCTGTGTACCCCCAGGGGTACACGTACCCCTGGTTGATAACCACTGCCTTCAGAACTGCAGAGTCATTCCCACTCATTCCCTAGCCCAGTAATAATTCACAGTGGCAATTCATAGCCATTCATAATGATAATGTACGGTCTTTTTTTATTATTATTATTATTATTTGGAATTGCCAGTGCACCGAAAAATTCATTATTTGCCCAGCTCTAGATTTTTAGAGAATGGTGGCTTAATGCACAGGTTCAGAAATCTCTGAATCAAAAATGTAACCTTAGAAGAAGAAGTCGGGAAGTTACTGTTTCCTTGATTTAAAAAAAGAATGGATGACTGATAAGGCACTTTTTTCAGAATAGCAGCCGTGTTAGTCTGTATTCACAAAAAGAAAAGGAGTACTTGTAGCACCTTAGAGACTAACAAATTTATTTGAGCATAAATAAAAGCCTCTGAGTCAGCTTTACACTGTTTGTCTGTATTAAGAATTGTACTCTGACATCTTTCACTGCTGGTTCTTGGCCATACCCGCTGTGCCCCCATTGTGCAGGAAGTCTTTTGGTGCTGCACAAGACTGACACTGTCTATTAACCTTTTCATTGCTGGGGTCCACTGTGCTGCCGCTGTCCGTTAACCCTTTCGCTCCTGCAAATACCAAGAGTGTGTTACTCAGCACTCTAGTAGTTAATGACCCATGGAAACCAAAACAAAGATTCAGTTATACCAGAGTGCTGGGATGGGGGACTGGCAATTGACTGGAAAAATCTCCCAAAAAAGTACATAGGAGAAATCTTGTGCTCTATCTCTGAAGCATGAGACAAAGACAGCAAACTTTTCAGTACTTGACTGATGGAGCAGTGGATACTGAAGTGGGAAAGATTAAAACAGCTCTCAATTTGCCAGTCGAAACATTGTTTGCAGTGTTGTTGTAGCTGTGTGAGTCCCAGGATATGAGAGAGACAACAGAAATTGGTCCAATAAAAGATATTACCTCACCTACCTTGGCACCCCCAACAGAAACATTTCTAGTTAAACAATCTTATACATCAGCACGTAAACTGCAGCGCAGGAGGGATTTCTCTCCCGCATCACAGTTGGGGCCTAATCCTGTAATTCACCTGCACATAAATCCCATCGCAAGGTTTGAAAACAATACAGGCAAATCATTTAACTCAGTAGGAATCCCCTGCAAGGAGTACTTACAGGATCTGGTCCCCTTGTCTAGGTGCATGGTTGAGGGTGTGGTCGCCTTTCTGTACTGGCCACTTGCTAAAAGCCAAAAGTCCTGGACCAATGTTCTAATTTGGTATGATAGCACATGGTATCCCATGTCATATTGGCATTTCCTGGTAGGCACTGGATTTGAACTTGCATTTTGTTTATTTCCTGATTTTTCCTCAGGCTGCTTAATTCAACCACACATGCAGCTTGCTGTCAAGACCTCAGTGAAGCTCACATACAAGACATAATGTCACCCAAAAGGAATTTAGCTTAATGGGGTGGGAGGATTCTGGAAAAGCAAGCTGACATTTTGAAACACAGTGGGCTCACTTCCTTGCCTCATTGTTTAGGAGACAATCTGATCCCGATACAGACTCTCTTGTTTCTACAGGATCAAATATTTTTCTGTGCTTAGACCAAAGCAGGTAATAGTAGTTACACAATATTTATGCACAGTCTAGTGATTGTACCTGAGCTGTGTCCACACTTGCGTCCATCTTTGGGCAAACTATTCCACTGTCTTAACCCACCAGCCAAACATTTCTACTAATAGCTAAGCTAAATTTATCCCTTTGTAAATGTTAGTCGGAAATGACTCATCTGTGGCTCCCCACCCATCATAGAGAAGTTCCGGTAGCACAGTGCCCCCAGTACCACACTGGGGAATTGGCTTTATATTGCCTGATCAGAAAGAAAAGCAAATCACCAACGCACCACTTCCTACCTTGTCTTTATATCTTTTCTATATATATTTGAAGCAAAGGAGACCAGCACAGCATTTCACTGATGGTCCTACCAAAGCAATGTGAAAGGGCAATGTATGGTCTTTTTTTCTGTAAAAGATTCCCATGTATCAGAATGGAATTATCCATTTTAGCAAGCAATGGTATTGCACTGGAAACTCATATCCATGTTGTTCCTAATAATTACCCACATTTCTTTTTTTCATCGCTTCTTTCTAGTTAGCTTACTTTAATCTCTGAGCTACGTGTGGTTCTTTCCTAAGTGTGTTACAGTACAAACCTCTTTGCCTGTCCATGGGTGGAGAATTTAAATATAAATTTGATGTCTTTCTAAAAGCAATTCTGTAGCTCAAACAGAAGTAATGGGCTTCATACAGCAATTATTGAGGAGAATTCTATGCCCTGTGTTATGCAGAAACTCAGACAATGATTATAATGTTCCCTTCTGGCCTTAAAAATCTATGAACTCCAGAGATCTGAGCTGTAGCTCACGAAAGCTTATGCTCAAATAAATTGGTTAGTCTCTAAGGCGCCACAAGTACTCCTTTTCTTTTTTAGAGATCTAAGTGACATCCAAATCCTCCAGATAAATGGGGTTTTGGCTATCAGGGTAATTACTGAGAAAACATTTCTCCTGGGTCCCAACTTTGTAGCACAGAGAAGGGTTTCCAAGGAGGGAAAGAGATTTAAATACCAATCTAATCAGCATTGAAACCTGTGCCCTTCCTTTTTTAGCAGCATCTCAGTGCAGCTATCTCTGAACTCATTAAAAACAAGCTAAGCTACAGGTCCAGTCCTGCTTCTACTGAAGTTAAGAGATTTGCCACCAACTCCCATGGGAATAGGATCAGGCCTTAGAATGTATCATAGTTTGCATGTTCCATGGTTTCTAGCCAATAGGACCAAACCATGTGTTCCCTCTTGGTTTGGGAATAATTAACTCTTTAGTTACTGGATTAACACACAGTCCAAAGCATTTATCTAATAGTGGGTGCGATTACATATTTGTAATAGTCTTAAACACCTGGCATTGTCTTTACACAGACAAATGGGAAGAATCCAGTTTACTGCCGTTCAGATTTTAAAAATGGACTGTTACTTGGAAAACAATGGTATCTTGGCGTGTAACTGGGATTAGATATTTAATTGGGTTGATTCTTGATTATTGGTTCTTGATTATCACTTTTCAGGTTGAGAAGAAATTGTCCGCCACGGCACACTGGGGTGTGTATGTGATGTTTCCCGGGTCCCAAGGCACCTTGCTAGCATGTGGAAGCCTTGTCTGTGCCTTCAGTGGGTTAACTCCCCAACTCCACTTGCCATGGGCAACACAAGCACCCCTACACAGGCCCTACTGTGTCTTGTCAGGGATTGGAACACTCCAAGTCCTCTGAGCATCTCTGTTGAATTTCTAGCCCCTGGTCCACTGGACATTCACAGTATTCACAGATTGGCTGTTTCCAAAGAATCAGTGCACTGCAGCTTAGCCAGTCCATCTCACATCACCACTCTGCTTAACACACAGCACTTAGATATGTTTATAGTGAAAACAAGTAACAGTAAGGAGATTCAAGTCATAGCAAGTGACAGTAGCGGAACAAACATAGTAAATGAAATCATAACACACATTCCAGAACCTAGACTTAACTAGATATTGTCATGTCCTATAGAGCAATGCTCATCCAAAGTCCTTCCAGCATTGTACAGCTAGGCTTGGCTGTGGGCCTCTGTTCATAAGATAAATACATGGCTAGCCTGCCTCCTCAGTGAAGGATCCAGGGTTTGCCTCTGCACCCCCAGCTATACCCCAACAATCCACTGACTTTAGTCCTACCAGGATCCCATCCTGCTGTTTATTTCTTCCTGTAAATTTCCTCTCTTGGAGATTTCGCAATCTCTTGATTAGCATTTGGCTCAGTATGCCCACAGCCATCCATAATGGGACATTCAATGCCCAGTGCACACAAGACCAGACAGAGGGATAAGTGTCTATTACTTTCTGATTGAAAAGAATCTGTCTGAGACATGTCACCTTCTGGTTACCTGCCTTTAAGAACGTAATTTTCAGTAAAAACAAACATCATCCAGACATACATTTCACAGTGATTATGATGATTAGTGGACTACTGTAGAGACCTCACATGCCACTCTTTAGTGAATTATTCATATATCTGATCCAGGGGATCCCTGTAAAAAATCTAGGCACCTCCTGTGCCCTCTGCCAGTTGATACCAAGAGGTTCCTGGGTCACAGTGGGGCATCACCTTCCTCTGGAGCACTGAGCAGAGGTCAAGAAAGGTTCGGATGTGCCTCCATGGGCGATTCAAGATTTGCAAAGGTCATTTCCTTCCATCTTCCCCTTATTTCTTCAGTTGAGGAGTAAGCAGTTTTTGCTGGGCTAGCAGTTGAGACATATAGTTGTTTTACCTGGTTATGCCCTCATTTAGTTAGGGATCTAGGCTTTGCCATGCGGCTCACTTCCCTTTTAGATGGATGCCTAATGTCACAGCTCAGGCATATGCACAGAGCTTATCTGTACAAGGTGCAGTTTTTCCTTAAATTGACTAACTGCTGTAAATGCAAAAGGTGTGTCATACAAAGGGTGCTGTAAACTTTACTTGCCTTGGCAAGCCTCTGCATGTTCCTCTATTGGTGCTATTCCACATTAGTCGTTGAAAATGAATTTTGTGCACAACCCCCCCACCCACACACCTTTCTTGTTTTCTCTGGCCTATAATTTGTGATGATCACAACACCATTAGCTTGATTTCACTTTCTTCCCCCTGAGATGAACTGCTCAAATGCAAAAGCACAGAGGAGAAAGCCTGACTTTGTCTCTCCTGCCAGCCACTGTGTTGTGATCAATTTTACTTCCCCAGCCCCCACATAGATCTTTGGGTCTCCAGTCCCTGACCTATTTCTGCATGCCAGGGCCAGAGAAGAACAATACACAACTGTGTTAGTAGCACGTCATACACAATGCAGAGACAAGACCAGAGGATTGAAGCATTATTATCTGAGCTTGTCCTGGGACTTCTGGGAAATAGTGGGGGTGGGGTTGTTGTAAGAATTTTTGAATGCTTTGAATGCACATTCTTCTTTAACTATTCACACCCCATCCTTCTCCCTGTCTTCACTGTGATTCATTGTCCTGCATGATGCCGCCTGCTCTGTACAAAACATGCCTCTCTAGTCTTTACACAGCAATTGTATTTGACATTGATGTAAAGGCAGTAAAGCACAAAGCCCTTCACAGAAAGTATAGACATACAGCACCAGCAAAATGCATTTAGTGCTTAGGCGGGCAACCAGAGAACGCACAGTACACTATACCACACTTAGGGGTGAGAGGGCAGATTTTGATTATGGACCCTAGTGCAATCCTTTGCTGTGAGTGCCATGGGATCTGTAACATTGCCATGTAGCAGAATTCAGGTCTCTTCAAATGACTTCCATACAGTAAATTTGCAAGATACTTGCTTTTTCTACTGTAACAGAGACGGGGTAAACTAGAACTGTGAGGATTTGAACCTATGGTGCCAGGGTGTTTAGTTATTGCATACAGGAGGCTTAGAGCACTAAGCCATTGCCTCAGGTTGACATGGTATTACTCAAAATATCAAAAGTGTCTCTCACACCTTACACACCTTTGTAAAACAAAAGTCCATTTTGAAGGAAACAAAAGACAGAGAACATACTCCCAGACTGCCAATCTCTTCTTTGAAAGGAATTGTGGGAAAGTTGACATGGTATGGCTTAGGGTCTTCCATGGGATGTCCCCTCAACCAAACTTACACCACCTGTTGCAGAGCAGTACCTAAGTTGCTGTCACCTCACAAGGCAGGTGAATCAGGTGACTCTAATACACGACAGTAACACAATGATTCTAAAGTGGGACACTTTTGCATACAGGGTTTGCGGTCATGCCTGTTCCTCCTTCAGATCTTTTATATCATTTTCTAAATCAGAGGACCCTTCTCCAAGTCCACTTTACTGAGCCCTAAATTTTGTGAACTAACCTATAAAACCATATGCCAACCATATTTTAGCACCATATTTTCAGTCAATATTATTTCCCACTTTCCTCTCAGCTACTGATGTTAAAGTCACTTATTTGTTTGTAAGAAGCAATGTTTTTCATAATGTAAGGCAGCTTCATATGTAAGTGATGGGGATCAGGGACTTGATAGAGGGCTACTAGAACCTTTCACATCTACTGTAGATTATACATTTAAATCTAGCCCAGGTCGGTAGTGGCCCTTTGATGTCAGCTTGGTAGCCTATTTGAAAAGCACTACACTATACACACCTGCATCAGCATCCTCCTTGTCTGTCTCAGCAACAAGGCCAAGGACTTACTGGACTGTGGTAACTGACCCATCCTCTCATCCATAGCACACTAGATCCAGTACTACATTCACAGGTTTAAAAGAATGCTCTAATCCAGCAGTGCTCACACTGTTGTACCATCACTACCAGTGGCCTGCAGGCTCTTTCTTGCCAGGCCATGACTGACCCATTGTGAGAAGCACACACCAGGGAAGTGGGAGAGGAAGGGGTCCTTGGTGAGAATTTTGCCCTTACAAAATGGGCCGTACTGTGAAAGAGTTGGAGAACTGTTGAAGTCTTTTGAAACTCACCAAATCCATCTAACAGTGCTCCTCAACATGCTGACCCACAAGCCTCATCTTCTGGTACAAAGTATTTGACAGATACTTTGCCCCTCCCCCCACTCCCCACCCCACCCCACCCCACCCCACCCCAAAATATAGTTACATTACCAAATAGGCCGGCAATCCCAGGGTGCGGTTAACGACATAGCTGCTGATTAAAGCATCTGCAGAGTGCCAGACTGGTTTGTTTTCTCAGGTTTTACTAATCTCACACCCTCTCTTCTGAGATGAGAAAATCATACCACCTCTGTGCCTCTATTTCCCCTCCTCCCATTTCTCTCTTGTCTATTTACATAGTAAAGGACTGGGACTTCCTATGTGTTTATGTGGGGCCTCAGTCTTGGTTGGCACTTTTGTAATCAAATAAAACAACAAACAAACAATACATAATAGCAATACACTGAAGTAAAGTATCTGGAGTCTGAATCTCCTAAATAGATTTTAAGGTCAAAATGGACCATCACATCATCTAGTCTGGCCTCCCAGGTAATATAAGCCACAGAGTTTCACCTAGTGATTCCTGTGTTAAGCCCATAACTTCTGGCTGAGCCACAGCCAATTTTTTTAGAAAGTTACTCAGCCTTAAAGACTGCAAGTGATGGGGAATCCACCAGGTCCCATGCTAAATTGTTCCAGTGGCTAATTACCCTCACTGGTAAAACTCTGCACTTTATTTCCAGTCTGACTTTGTCTCGCTTCAGCTCCCAGCCACTGGATCTTGTTATACCTTTGTCTGCTAGATTGAAGATTCTTCTTCTATCTGAAATCTACCTACCCGGGTAGGCACTTACAGACTGTGATCAAGTCATGAATAATGCTAATCTATGGGTTTTATTAATTATTCAAGATTTATTATATTACATATGTAGATTGTGATAGTGAGCAAAGGCCCAATCAGGATCAGGCCCGATTGTGCTAGTCGTTGTACAAACCCATAAGAAAATGCTGTCCCTGCCCCAAAAGGCTAGTTAGTATCTAACCAGACAAGAAAACAGACCCAAAACAGAAGATAGACAACATACAAGCAAAATGCTCCAGAATAACATACATCTGAATTCCAATTCAAAATAAAAGACGTTTTTTTCCCCAAGTCACATCCTAGCCCAGCCCAGCCCTCTGCTCAGGTGCCTCAGCCAATGTGCTCCACTACTTCTAAGGGCTTGTCTACACTTAAAGCGTGGTGATCGATGCATCGGCAGTCGCTTTAGCAGGTCTAGTGAAGACTTGCTAAATCGACCGCAGATCGCTCTCCCGTCGACTCCTGTACTCCACCTGAACGAGAAGCGCAAGGGGAGTCGATGGGATAGCGTCTCCCATCGACATAGCGTAGTGTGGACCCTGAGGTAAGTAGATCTAAGTACGTCGACTTCAGCTCACTTGCGTAACTTAGATCGTAGTTGCATAACTTAGATCGATCTCCCCCCGTAGTGTAGACAAGGCCTAAGTGTGCTCTCAACCAGTCAGGACCTCACTCTACTAGGGTCTGTACAAACACAGAGTAAATAGCCTCTACCCCAGTGGTTTTCAAGCTTTTTAGGCTGCATACCCCTTTCCAAATATTGTAGTCTACCACGTACCTCCATCTGCAGTAGGGTCATACTATACCTAAGATTAGATTGCCAAGTCTTTCTGAATGAAATGCACTGTCCGTCATTACAGGATTTTTCTCGCATGCCCCCTGACGACAGCTTGTGTACTCCTAGAGCTATGCATACCCCAGTTTGAAAAACCACTGCTCTACCCCCAAAGAGTTTATAATCTCTGCTACTTCCACCTCCCAAATCCCTTTAGTACCATCACCACCCAAAGTCCTTTTACTCCTTATAAGTGCTCGAAGCTAGCCAATGAGCCAACCCTCTGATCACTCTGGCACTAATTAGACCCCACAGAGCAATCTGATTAGGGATTGGGATGCAATTAGCTAATCAGGCTGAGGGGGTGGGTGCTAGAGGATTAATTAGCCCATAAATTGAGGATAGATTAAAAAGTACAGGAAATGCTGAGGGGGCAGGAGCACACCTAGCTGAATCCAAATTCATTTCAGTCAGAGCTCAAGGAAGGGAGCGCTCTTCTTCTCTTGGGCCTGGGGGAGCAGGCTGATGATACAAGGGCTGCAGTAAATAATACATCCACCCAAAACTTTATAGGTGTTGGTGGAGGGAACATAAATAAATGGCATTACCTAACCAGTGGAGTCTGAGCAGATTTCTGTGGTGCATGACAATGGGAGCAGAATGCACCCTGCTACATTCCTGGTTTGCTCACTGGCTCAGCTCGGGGGGGCGGGGGGCTGATATTATTTTACAAAAATATTTTTTCCCAAGTTCTGCTACGAGCCTAATTTTAATAAAGGCTCCTTCCCCCACACCCAGGAGACAATGAACATGCAGGTACAGGTGCCCTCTGACACCCTGAGAGCATGTGCACTATCCACAAGCAGGGCCAAATTTGAAGCTGCTGTATCTCAAGTAAATGGAGTGCACCAACTGGGCATTTGGCCCTTGGTCTCTTCTCCTCCCCCAATTTTTTCTGCTCAAGTTGTAACAAAAAATATAGAGGGCTGGGCCCCATGCAGTAATCTCAAGGGGAGAGGGGGTGGCAGGTCTGAAAAGCAGTCAGAGTTGAGTGTGCTCCAGTAAACAGCTGGACTAGCTGGGTTTAAAATCAGGGAATAAAAAATAAACTATTTGAGACAAATTCATGGCCAGTCGAGAGAGAGAAAGAGAGATGAGAAGCTCATTTTGGGAATGAAGGAAAGCGAGCCAGGCAGCATTGCTGTTGCCAAGGGGTTTGGATTTTTTAAGCCCTTCCCTTTAATTTTGTCCAAACTTTGAGAGATGTCCTTTTTCTTAGAAACATTAGTTTGGGAGGGGTTATCAATTTCATTTGGGGGGGGTATTTTTAAGCAATTTTTGAGTTTTATGTCAGTATCCCCAAACTGGGGGTTTGGGGGCTTTCTCGTTAGATGTACTGCAATGAGTTGTAACAGCACTATGTTAAAGTGCACTAGGGAACCTTTAATGTGCACCAGCAGGGTCCACACAGACCAAGTAATGCGCAGCACGTTTGTGCTGTTTAAAAATCACACCCCCATAGTATGAATTACTGGTCTTTGTCGACAAGCTCTTAGATACAAATAACCATTTCCCATGTTTTTCATGTGTTTCCTGGATAACCCCCAATTTCATTTTTGGCTTGGGGGTGTGTTATCAGTGCTTATCAGTTAAAACTGAAAGTCTGAAGCCCTAATGAGGTACGTGTGGGGCCTGAGAATGCAGGATCAGACTGGTGGTGTAGAGCCAATCAGACTCTCTGTAAAAAGGAATACCTCTTACCTTGTGGGTTATTTAACTGAGTTTGTTTGTCTTACACACAGGAAACAAACATATGGCTCCACAATCAGGGAACACAACAGATATCCTAGTACTAAAACAAATTGCACATCAGCATTCCCCAAACTTTAGAAAGCTGAGCCTCTCTTTTGGGATAAGGAATCCAGTTATGTCCTCTGTGTAAGGCATCCTCAAAATGAGCAGTTACTTAGGCCATGTCTACACTACAAAATTAAGTCGACCTAACTTACGTTGGCATACAGCCACCACAGTAATTACGTTGCTTGTGCATATCTACACTTTGCTCCTTGCATCAGCAGTGTGCGTCCTCACAAGGAGCGTATTGATTGTACTGTCAGTGTGAGGCACTGTGGGACGGCTCCTGAAAGCCAGTAACAGTCGACATAAGCAATGCAGTGTTTACACTGACACTGTGTCAACCTAACTACATCGACTTTGACTCTATGCTGCTCATGGAATGGAGTTATTAAGTCGGCATAGCGGTTGTTTCGTCAGCTGGTATGAAATATAAGTGCAGACACTTCCATAGTTAGGTTGACGTCAGATCTCAGAGTAGATTGTGTTGCTTTTCCTTGTATGATACTTCCTTGCCTTCCTTCCATGCTTTGTTGAGTAGTGAATTAATTGACAATGTTGACATCATCACCGGCATATAGTTAGTGTCCATTGAAATGAATGGGGCAGTTCACACTCTCTGCAAACTCATGCAGACGTCGTCTCTGCATCAGTTACACTCAGGTCACATGTTCACAGTTTTCTTTGCAACCAGTTCAGCTAAAGGCTTTTTAAATGAAAGCCGAGACTCTGGAGAACAACTAATAGTCCTGTTCATGTCAGCTAGTCTTTTTTGTCATCCCTTCCCATCACCTCCCTCGGCACCCTCCCTCGGGGGGTTTTGTACTGAAGCCTATATAATTCATCCTTGATTAGGGGTAACATTTTCAGAAGCACCAAAGTGACTTAGGAGCCTACATTCCATTTTCAAAAGTGACTTAGGCACTTGGGTGCCCAGTGAAAATAGGAGTGAGGCTCCTTATGCGCTTGTGAAAATGTTAACCTGTGCCACCTGTATATGTATAAGCCTGACATTTAATCAAACTCTAACACCTCATGTCTGGTTTCAGTTCTTCATTTCCCAGGTACTTTTTCACAGATTTTCTATCCAGGTTTTGAGCTGAAGCCGATTCTCTGCTTTTCTGGGCTCAGGCCAGTGGTATCTACATTCGCTTTTCCATGATCTCTCCTGAGTGTGACTAACACTTTCTGTCAGGGTTGGGTAACCAGGCATATCTCTGAAAACAAAACAAACCCATTTACTACATTTTCTGTTGTTCTTTAGACTGTTTTCTCAGCCTACCTCTGGCTCCCCCACTGGACAATATCACAGTAAAGGTGCCAATAGATTTTCCTGCTTTGGTACTGCTCCTAGACGTCATCTCCCTGTGTAAGGGAAGCCTTGTAGGTGAAGCTCATCATTAAAGCTGGGCTATTCTCAGCTCTTCCACAGATTTCCTGTGTGACATTGAGCAAGCCACTTTAGCCTCTCTATGTCTCAGTTTCCCCCTCTGTAAAATGGGCTAATCCTTCTCTTCTTCATAGGACGATTGTGAGGTTTAGGTGCTTTGAGATCCTTGTTTGGAGGTTGCTATAACAACATAAAATATTATATAAGTGGGATCTAATCTGTATGCTATTGATGTCTTGGTGAGGGACTTACCAATAGACTTGACCATGTCCATCCATCTCCCCCAGCAGGAAAGCATGCATTGTCTTGAGTCTCACCTGATGCTCTCTACGCCCATTGTTCTGAAAATGACCAGTCTGATGCTGCATCTGATTCTGCCTCCTTGCCTGCAGGCAGTCTTGTTTCACCTTCTTCCACTTTTCTCTCTATTTCCACCACCCTCTTAGCCAGGTGGTCACGCTTCGTGTCAACATGCCACACTTAGTCTTCACTTTCATTTCTGTGCATCTCTTGTCATGCTCCCAAACCCTTCCTTTTCCTACCTGTCAGCCATTGCCCCTCTCATCAAAAGCCACTTCTTCAGCTGCTGATGGATTTGACCTGCTCCCTCTCAGCCTTACAGAATGGATGCTATGGGGCTACAGTTATTTGCATTCCTCTCTTGTTGTAAGCCCTTCAGTGCCCCAGCAGTGACAGGAAGAAAAGGAGTACTTGTGGCACCTTAGAGACTAACCAATTTATTTGAGCATAAGCTTTCGTGAGCTTTCGTGTAGCTCACGAAAGCTTATGCTCAAATAAATTGGTTAGTCTCTAAGGTGCCACAAGTACTCCTTTTCTTTTTGCGAATACAGACTAACACGGCTGTTAATCTGAGCAGTGACAGGGAGATTCCAATGGAAGCATTGTTAGGACAGTCTCCCCCTTTACCCAGTTGACCACACAAGGCAAAAATGGGACTGACCAACGTGCCATATACAGATACCCATTGGACAGATGAAATCACGACAGACAGTGATGAATGGCTTTCATTCCAGTTTGTTTTCCCATTAAATACCGTTTTCGCAGATTCGGCCAAAATATTCAAAAGTAGCCATTGATTATGGGTCCCTTAATTCTGGTGTGTCCAACATGAGACCCTGAAAGGGGCCTGATTTCAGAGATGCTGAGCACCCACAACTCCCACTCTCTTGCATTTCTGCCTTTGGTTAATCAGTCCTGGTCTGCAAAGGTCAGGTGAGACCTTTGGGCCTGAGGCTTTTCAGCATTAAGGGCTAGTGACTGTGGTTCACCTTGCACAGGTGCAAAAGGGGAGAGGGAGGTCACCTCTTCCTGTGACCCTACGTCAGAGCCATGCACAACATGGCTGGGGAGCATGATACTCACAGGTAACTAGTAGCTTTTGAGAGATAGCCATCCCGAAAGTGGCAAAGAGAAGTCGGCTCCAGACCCTGCTAACTCTCTACACATTAGCCAGCATGTGGCTGGAGAGGACATGCTACCTACCCCCTCTCAGGGGTGCTGGGGTTGGCATTACAGTGAACTGCCCCAGCCCCTTTGGAGCCCCGGAGAGAATTCCTTCTCCACCCACTCTGTGGCTCTGAGCAGCGATCCGGCCTGGTCAGCTGATGATGGGCAACAAAGGAACCAGAATAGTTATCGAGCTCTCTCCTGCACCGAATTACCCCTGAGCTCTGAGTGTTGGGAGCGATCTCCTGGTGCCGATGTAATTTGTTTGTGTGGCGTGTGTCAGCAGAGCCCTGCACGTGTTCAGTTTCATAATGCGCTCTATGCAGTAAGCTCTCACTCCCTGCAGGGAACGGCTGCGGTTTCATATTTCATTTCCCTTGTACAGTACACCCAGATTCCAGTCGCTTTCTGGCTTCACTGCAGTGCATTACGCAGAGCACAGGTCCTGCATCATATCCAGCAGAGACAGACAGGGCTTCTCTCGGTTCCAGGCAGTGGACCATGAAGATGTCAATTTTATTTTCACTTTGCATCTTTGCTTTCCCTGGCTTTTCCCAGGGCAGGGTTGTTGGAGTGGATGAAGCTGGCTTTGCTGAATGCAATGAGTTCTTTTATGGAGAAACCCCACCAGAAGGATTTACGGAGTCTTTCCATGTGAAAATCTGTCAGCAGTACAACAAAGAGCCACGCTTCGCAACGCTCTACAGCATGGAGGACAAGACTCCTCTTTATTCCGCTTTTAAATACACAAAAGCAGCTCAGAGAGGGGAGGAGAGCTGGATGGTTGAACCGCAGGTAAGTCAATTTCCCCAATAGCTGTCAAGCAAATCTTCTCAAGTGTTAAGGCATGTAGTTATCCTGGGCTGTTGGGGGTGGAATTTTGCAAAGAAGTCAGGGAGCTGTGAAATCCTTCTAGACACTAATGTATTAGAAATAGTATTTATTCTTGGGTTCAACTCTGGACAAATCCATGGTCTCTTGTCCCAAAGTGCTTACAATGAAAACTGAAAGGCATTGCATTCAAAATGGAATAAGAAAAAGAGAAAGAAAACGAAGGATTTCACACTTTAAACCACCAGATCTGTCTATCTATCTGAGAGAGACAATGTGGATGAGATATCTTTTATTGGCCCAGCTGCTGTTAGTGGAAGAGACAAGCTTTCAAGCTTCACAGAGGTCTTCTTCAGGTCTGTCAGAGCTCTGTGAAGCTCAGAAGCTTCTCTCTTCCACTAACAGAAGTTGGTCCAATAAAAGATATTCTCTCACCTACCTTGTCTCTCTGGGATCCTGGGACCAACACGACCATAACACTGCAAACTATCCAGCTAGCTACCTGGTAGCTATTACACAACACAGAGGGAGGTGGCTAATAGGGTTAAAAGTTTCAGTGGCAAGTTGATGTTTGTTCTATTGCCAACACCGATCCAGTAGCTGATAAGAGCTCATTAACTTCATTGCACTGGAATGAAACACACATTTGTGATTCACACAATTGACGCTATGGCAGTTCTTTGTGTCCCTCTGTTGTGGATACTGTAGCTGGAAAGAGAGGTGTAGCATAGTGCCCTGCAATATGAAAGTTTTCAGTCAAGGCAGGAAAATTCAGTTGAAAAAATGTTATCTGAGTGTCAGTTGGTCTTGTCTATACTGCCACTTTGCATGTTTAGCTGACTCCTTAGGGTTGCTATGTTATAGCGTTCACCCTTATATCCTTACCAGTGGCCTAAGAGAGCTGAAGAACTTTACTTTGATATTTGCAGTATTCAAGGTATTTCACTAGTAAGTGTAGGATAATACTGCACATACTGAAATAACCTGATCTATTCAGCTAAAGCAAAACTGGCGCATATTAAGGGTGACCACTTAGCACTGACGATTATTGTTTGTACTAGAGTAGCCCCTAGAGGCCCCATCTAAAATCATGGATCCTTTGTGCTAGGCACTGAACAGACATACAGTAAGAGACGGTCCCTGCCCCAAAGAGCTTACAATCCAAATATACAAAGGGACTTGCTATTTTCCTCATTTTCCAGATGAGGAACTGAGGCTCACAGAGACTGAGTGACTTGCCCAAAGTCACACTGAAAGAACTAGAATTGAACCCAGCTCTCCTTATGGATGCTGGAACTAGGGGTGCTGCCACACCCCCTGGCTTGAAGTGGTTTCCATTCTAAACAGGGTTTGCAGTTTGGTTAAATGGCTCTCAGCAACCCCACTATAAAAACTGTTCCAGCACCCCCTGGCTGACCTGAGTCCCTGTCTTAGCCACGAGCTCCTCCTTCCTCTCTGTCACTGTAGCGGGTGTTCATTGTTGGCTGTTCATCAAGCGTTGTTCCATTTTACGCAAACGCCTGTCAAAGGTGGCCACCTGCCACCTGAAAAAGAGAAAAGCCTTTTAAAAGCCATGTAATCACCAAGCTGAATAATGCATAGGAATCTTTAATAGCTGTGGGCACAAAAGGACCTAGACAAGAGAACATCATCTGCCAAATGTGTCACATAGGCAGCAGAACCCAGCGACAAGGAAGGTGCCCTTCCCAGCTGCCGAGCCCTCCTGCACCAGCCAGGCACAAGCGTACCCAGCCTGACCCTTACTTCCAGATGCCATATCTCCCTGTGTTCTCTTCCAAGCACCCAGGCCTTCTACATACCTCACACTAAGCACCTTGAATTTGTTCCTGCACCCAACTGTCAAGCCCTCTTATTCCCTTCCCCCAGCCACCCACGCCCTCCCCAAACACACATCCACTACTCAGCAGCCAAACCTCCTTGGCACTCAGTGACTGGCCTCACCCCCAGCTGCTAAAACTTCCTTGCTGCAATAGTTAGGTTTCCTGTTTCAAAAATCTAGTCACATTCACAGGGGTCTTCCCCTTGGTCCCCTTTTCTCATCAGCCCCGATTATAGGCCTGTCATTCCTGAGCAAGTGCAGCAATTTGAGAAACCACTGCATCCCTGCACATTCTACACTGAATTACCTTGGCCAGTCACTATTTTATAATAAGTAGAACCTCAGAGTTATGAACACCTCGAGAATGGAGGTTGTTTGTAACTCTGAACAAATGGTTATGGTTGTTTTTTCAAAAGTTTACAACTGAACATTGACTTAATACCGCTTTGAAACTTTACTATGCAGAAGAAAAATGCTGCTTTTAACCATCGTAAATTAAACAAACACAGAAACAGTTTCTTTACCTTGTCAAATCTTTTTTTTTAACACTTTCCCTTTATTTTTGTAGTAGTTTAGGTTTAACACAGTACTGTACTATACAGTATTTGCTTTTTAAAATTTTTTTGTCTCTGCTGCCTGATTGCATATTTCTGGTTCCAAATGAGGTGCGTGATTGACTGGTCAGTTGGTAACCCTGGTGTTCATAACTCCGAGGTTCTACTGTATACTTAAAAATCAGGGCTTGAAATAAAGTGGTGTTTTACCCACAAAAGCTTATGCCCAAATAAATCGGTTAGTCTTTAAGGTGCCACTGGACTCCTCGTTGTTTTTGTGGATACAGACTAACATGCCTATCCCTCTTAGCTGCTCTGACTTCACACAGTGTAACACCATTGACTACAATGGAGTTATTCCAACTTTGCATCAGTGTCTGGGAGATCAGAATCTGGCCCCAGTGAGCCCTGCTTGATTTTGATCAATGATGATGTGAGATAAAGGGGGAGCTTTAGATTTTCCTTCCCTGTACTGAGCTGCTGTGAAATGTGCTAGACCAGAGAAATCCAGTTTGCATTCTCTGTCTAACCAGATCCATTTGCCTGTTTTTTAAAGGCCCATTCCCTTCACTTTTGCTTGTTGTTTTGTTTTGCTTTTAGTTTTCAACCTCCAAGTGTTCCCTAAAACAAAACTGTTGTTCGTATTTAAAAGACTGGACCATTTAAACACAAATATGGATCTAGGTCAGTATAGACAAAGCAGACTCCCTAATACCAACAACAGCTTAATCAAGGAGCAGAGATTGCCAGACAAAAAGCCTTATCTATGGAAATCCTTGAAAAGCAATGCTTTAACGTAGCTCCAAGGATCTGATCTTTGACATTGGTGGGAGCTGTGCCTGAGAAGGGATTGCAGTGTAGTACAGAAGCAATTCTCATGGTACTTGCCATTAAAGCACAACAAGATCTTGCTATAAATTCAGCACATAACTAGGCAATGCAAAATCACCCTATTATTTTTGTTCCCCTGTCCTCCCCTCCTTGCTCACTTGTTTCATCTTCCTATTATGTCTTGGGTTTTGGACTATAAGTTTTCTGGGGCAGGGGATATCATTAACTATATGTTTATACAGTGTCTAGCACAATAGGACCCTGTCCTGGTTGACTCCGCTAGGTGGTACCCCCATACATTACATAATGTCCTAAATAAAGTGTTAAAGGTTGCAAAGTCAAATACTCAAAAGTTAGGAAAGGCCAGAATTTAAGTTGCCTGTGCAACCTTAATACACACCCACCCTGCTTTGTACGCATGCATCATGATACAGTCTTTAATTATATGATCACATACCAGGTTTTTCACTTTACAGCTACCATATACACAGGCATCCCATTCAACAATCACTGAAATGCAGCCACCTCCATGGTGGAAGAAAGCAACTGATTACTACTGTGTGGCAACATTACATGGTTGTTTAGGACAGGAAGTGGAGAAACACACCTTCCACAAATTGGCAAATAAACCTGTAACTGGGAAATCAGTTCCAAGAATCAAAACACTGAGGAGCAAGTGAGTGGGTTTTTCTACAACTGTCTGGGCAAGTCTACACTTAAAACGTTGCAGCTGCACAGCCACGTAGCACTTTAATGAAGACGCTCTACGCCGATGGGAGAGAGCTTTCCCACCAGTGTACTTCATCCACCTCCCCGAGAGGCTGTAGCTGTGTCAGCAGGTTTGGTGGATTTTTCACACCCCTGAGTGACATAATTTTACCATTATAGGGCTGTAGTGCACTGCAGACCAGACCTCTGTCTCTCCAGAAATAAGCAAACAAAGGTGCAGCAGCAAGCAGAGGTGGTGCTAGCCCATTGGGGGCTTCCACACACACAAAACACATAATAAAAAGCAAATAAGGGGCCCCGTTGAGTTGCTCGGGGCCCTAAGCAATTGCTTTGTCTGCTTCTGCCTAGCACCGGCTTTGGCAATGAGTCATGCAGGTAGAAAGTGAAGACGAATAGTGATTATATTAGAGATTGCTCTGTGCGATGCTGAGTCAGACTGGGGCTCCTAAGGGAATCTGCACAGCACACGGCCCTCTAGCACATGTAGAAAAGTGGTGACACCAGTTATCATCAAAGTCATTTCATGAGTGATATGGACACAGCCATACTCACCCAGACATGACCGCGAAACATGCATGAACACAGTTATGTGCATAGGTGCGCACACAGACATAATGAAGTATATCACACAGCAACCTTTTTTCACTCTGGAGTGACTAAGAGTTATCCCAGGATATTTTGCAATAGATCATAATGTAACTTGGAACTTCACTTGTCTCCTCCAGTGTACCATGTCTGCTTCTTCAGGGATGTATGAGGAATATTTGCCAAAAGTAGCACAGAGGTAGTAATCCGATGTGACATAAAGGGAATGTCAATAGCCTCCACTGTTGGTGTGATAAATGAAGGGGGAGGGGGTAGCTCCCTTTTACGGGCACCCAGCCAGCCAGTCGCTATGAAATCCCTCTGAGTAGCTGTTCTCTAATTCCTCTACCTATAAAGGGTTAAAAAGTGTTACTGCAAAAAACCAAAACCAAAACCAAACATCAACAAAAAAACGTGTCAAGGCTAATTGCCCACTCTGGCACTTCTGGCACTGGTGGGGGCCTGCAAGGAGTCTAAAAATTAATACTTGCCACTCCAGGCTTGTATTAAACGTCCAAGGTTACAGCTTTTCTCTGACCTTGGATTGGTAGATGCTGCCACCACCCAAGTGCAGAACCCCTTTGAGAACCCAGGAAGGCGCACTTGGGAATTCCTTCCTATGAGGTACCCTCAAACCCTTTCACCTCCCCTCTGGGGAAGACCTGAGAAAGAAAACACAAGAAATCAGCTGTTGCCACCAGCTAATTAAACAACACGTGCACAAACCTCTTAGCACACAAAAATCCAATTCTGTTCTTAAAAAGAGGTACATTTTATTAAAAAAACAAAAGGAAGAAAATACATCTGGGAACTTAGGCTACTGCTAGATTTAAAAAGACCAACTACAAGGATTAAGCATCAAGAATAGTTTCTTGAGGTCCAGGTTAAAGGTTACAAGCAAAACAAAAGCACCTGGGGTTAGCACAAAAGCATCCACAAGCCATAAAAAATAAAAATAAAAAAATCTAATCATGTCTTCCTAGACATTTCCTGATCTACTTATATATCTGGGGTTTTAAATTAGTAGTTTCTAGGTATGATACTGATGATTTTTCATACCTGGCCCAAAGCTTCTTACAGCACAGCTGCTCTGTCCCTTCTCTCTGGGAGAACAACCACTGACAAACAAAAGGGGAGTTTTGTTTCAATTTTAAAAAGTTCTAGCCTTCCCATTGGCTCTTTTGGCCAGGTGCCCACTCACTTCCTTTTACCTGTGCATAGTAGTGAAACTTTTTAACCCTTTACAGGTAGAGCAATTAGAGAACAACTACTCAGAGGGATTTTATAGCTACTGGCTGGCTGGTGTCCATAAAAGGGAGATCCCCTCACCCTTCATTTATCACAGTTGGTTAGCCATGTGATGCGCAGTGATCCAGCAGTCAGGATTTTTAATGGAATATATTTATAGAGAAGAAGGATGGTCTAGTGGTTCGGGTGCTAGCAGGTGCTGGTTCAATTCCCTAATCTGCCACAGGCTTCCTGTGTGACCCTGGGAAAGTCCCCCCCTGGGCTTATATACACAGGAACATCCAGGAAAGTTAAACCAAATTAACTGATTTCAGAGTAACAGCCGTGTTAGTCTGTATTCGCAAAAAGAGAAGGAAAAGGTGCCACAAGTACTCCTTTTCTTTTTGCAAATTAACTGAATGTGTGACTTTGAAGTGGATTTGTTAAACTGTATTAAATCCCCTGGGTGGATGCTGTTATTCAGCATTAAAGTAGCCTTCCTTCACTTTGGATCGGAACGGGATCCCTGGCGTGCAGCCTGGGACAGTGGGACCGCTGTGCCCCCTTAACTCTCCAGCCTGGGCTGTCTCTCACAATGCTTTGCTAGTGACAAGCAGCAAACTCCTCAAGGCACTGTTATCACTCAGCACAACCTCATGTGGAGCCCCACACCCAGCTAGATTGCATGAATGTTCCCAGAGCCATTCATGAATCACACAGAGAAAGGCACCAGTCAAATCCCCCCAGCTCCAAGCCTTGTACCTCAGGAATATACCATCTTGCACTGCTCAAGACAAGCAGTGCAAGTTTATTAATTGGTTCACTACGTCATCAATGGAAAGTGGACATACACCAGCTTTTGTAAACCTGAGCAGATTTCCAAACACTTCAGGCAACCTCACTGGTAAAGATAAACAGTTAAACAAATTTATTGACTATACAAGATAGATTTGAAGTGATTATAAGTGATAGGCAAAAAGTCAGAGTGGTTACCAAAAGAAAATACAATGTAAGCATGCAGTCTAAACTTTCAACCCTATTAGACTGGTTCCCTACCTGTAAAATGGTAGCTCCTTCACTGGGGTGTTGTGAGGATAAGTACATTAAAGATTGTTTGTACCACTGTTGAAGGATATGAGAGAGACAAAGTGGGTGAGGTAATATCTTTTTTGTTGGAGCAACGTCTGTTGGTAGAAGAGATAAGCTTTCAAGCTTCACAGAAAGATGGGACCTGAAGAAGATTGAGATTGCATGAAAGATTGTGAGGTTCCAGATACTCTGGTAATGGGGGCCAGGCAAGTGCCAAAGACAGCTATAGGTGTCAGCACACTAAATGAGCGCAGCTTCATTTTGACTGTGTTACGGCCCACGAGACTTCTGCAACAGTGCTTGTATCTGAGTTTGAAATGGTGCTGGAGACAGCCTTCCTGGAGCTCTGTTAAAGAGAAAGAGAGCACTCATGGCACCTGGCGGTTGTGTCAAATAAAACTGCTACATGAAAAGATTAATAATGGTGGGAGGCATCAAGGAAAGAAATGTTGCCAATTGCCAGTGTTGCCAGCCGCTGCATAAACTGCCTGCTCTGATATTTTTACGTTTGGAACAAAAGACCAAACGTTCAAAGTGAATTGAACCCAAATCCTGCAGTTGCAGCTGCACATCCACCGCAGACAATTGGCCGCCTACATAGTCAGCTTCTCACAGCTACCTGATTCGTAACTATGATGTTTTGCATTCACAAACTGGTGTGCTTGGAAAATTAAGTTCATGCCACATGTTCTGTATAGAGTACCCCTCACTGTTTAGTAATGACACACGATGGACTCTATGTGTTGTCTCTTTATCATTCCATTCACATACAAAATTCAGCACAGGAAAGAGGCCTGGGTATACTGGGGACAACTTAGTGAAGACTTCTGCCCATGACCAAGGTTGCAATCAGAAAAGCAAACAAGATGTTAGGTTACATGAAGAACAGGATGAGAATAATATAGAAAATATTATAATGCATTAAAATGAGTCATATGGCCTCTTCTGTAACAGTATGCAGTACTGGTGTGCAGTATTGGTCACCCCATCTCCAAAAAGGATATTGCAGAACTACTGGGTGTCAGATAATGGCAACAAGAATGATCAAGGGCCTGGAAAAATGCTCATATGAAGAGAGATTGAAAAGATTAGGGTTGTTTACATTAGAGAGATGAATAATGGGGGACATGATAAAATAATGAATAGCCTAGAGAAGGTACAACAGGAACTTCTCTCCTGTCTGTCTCATAACACAAGAACAAGGGGACATTCAATTATGTTGAAAGGTGGCACATTCAAAAATGATAAAAGGAAGAACTTTCACATAACCTGCAATTAGACGGTGGAAGTCATTGCCACAAGATGTCACTGAGGGGCAAGAATTTAGCAAGATTCAAAGAGGGATTGGACATTTATATGGATAACAGGAACACCTCGCTGTAATAGCTAATGCTAATACAAATTTTGGAAAGAATATAAAATTTCATACTTCTGAGTTTAAGCCAATCTCTGACTATTAAGGGTAAGGGTGAGACCCTCGGGGAGGATTGGGGGGCAAATTACCCCATATCAGCTTTCCATGGAACTTCTTGCACTTTTTTCTGAAGCATCTTCGTGCTGGGCACTTTTGTATACTGGTCTAAATGGACCAGAGATCTGATCCACTATGGCAATTCCTATGTTTTATGTACAAGACTTATAGCTTAAATAAATCAATTAAGAAAGGAAATAGAGACAGATGATGCAACACGTGTATAAGATGCTAAGATCACAAATTTTTGGAACCATCCTGCCCAAGTAAGCCTGTCTAAATCCAAAAGACAGCTGGCTACTCAGGCTGCCTAGGGAGTGATTTGGGACAGACTTTGGACCATGCAGTTTAAATTTCCAAAAGAAGGATGTAGGACATGTCAAGAAAGAATGACTGGCGAACAGATAGAGCTATTGTGTCCTGGGAAAGAACAGGGCAGACATTGCTTCAACTATGCTCCGTTCTATGCGTTCCTCCTCAGACTGCTTGTTAGTTTGCTTGCATAACTCCGTTGTCACTCCAAGTAAGACTCCATGCAAGAATGCCTGGCACAGGAATTACTAGCTAAGATTTCCTAGTACAAGATTTACAATAATGAGTGTACCACATATATAGCACTGATCCCATAGAATAGCTGGGGACATACAGGCTCTGTCTGCTGCCCCCAAGTGATGTGCTCCATTCTCCATCATCTGAAGTCTTTAAATTAAGATGGGATGCTTTCTAAAATATATACTGTACTCCAGCTCAACCACAAATAATAGGCTTGATGCAGGAATTACTGGCTGAAATGGTATGGCCTGTGTTATGCAGGAGGTCAGACTAGACCATCAAAATCCCTTCTGGCCATATATCTATTAATCTGAAGAGCTACAGGAAAAATAGAATAGATGGATGGATTCATATCATCTGTTGACCTGAGCATCACAGTGGGTGAGATACATGTGCATTTCCATGCATAGTTTGAATGTAGCTTCATATTATGCAGCAAGGTAAACCGCATCCAGTAATTGTTCTCTTTTGTGTCTCAGATAGATGATCCTGGAAATGACTTGGAGGAAATGGTGCATGAAGCTGATGCTGTTGGCTCAGTGAACAACCTTGGAGCAAACCAAGCCCTGACCACAGACTATGTGGACTCTGGTTATGAGAGAGGGCAGCTAAACCCCAGTTCCCTCAATGAAGATGATTTCCAGCTAGCCACATACACCCTTACTAATGCTGTCCCTATGACTCCATCTCTCAGCGAAAGCTGGCACAAGGATGTCGAGAATATAGTAGAGCAAGCTTTGGCTCCACATTGTGAAAACGGGGCTCACCTGTATCTTGTTGCAGGTGCTGTTCCGTCCAGCCTCAGAGTTAAAGACAAGGTGTCCATACCAGAGTTTCTCTGGCTGGCAGCTTGCTGTGATGCTCCGGAGGTATGGTCTGTGGGCTTTCTGAAACGCACAAGTGGTGAAAACAGTATAGAAGACCTGTCTGTGGAAGAGCTGGAGAAGCAGCTTCCTTCAGGAGCTCACTTGTTTAAGAGAAACTGTGGGGGAGGCAGCCAAAGCCAGGAGAAAATGGAAACCATATTGCAAACCATAAACCAGATCCAGTCTGAAGAGCCCATACTGCAAACCATGGCTGGGAAACACGGAGAAGGCCAGAGAGCCCAAGAGAAGCGCGGAGAGAGGAGCCTGCTGAGAAGAGTAGCCGGCATCGTTGCGACCCCTTTCACCAAGCTGCTGAGAATCGTCGGCTATGTGTTGGTGGAGGTGGTGAGATACACGTGTTATTTCCTGTGGTATGTCGTCAAGCAGCTCAGCAACACTGCGATGGGTGGACTCTACAGCTTATGGAATGGAGTGATGTCCTATGTCAAAGAAATCAGCACAGTGCTGCTGAACATCCCCAGGGACATGGCCAAGGTCACAGCAAACATCATCATGGGCTTTGTCCGGATCTTCCAGAACACCCTGAGCCTCATCTACAGGATTCTCAGCGTCCCCGTTGGACTCTTCCTTCATATCATGGCTTTTCCCTTGGACACTCTCTGTGCCGTTCCCATTGTCCTCAAAGACATGGCTGCTGGAGTTGGCGGCACTTGCTCACTCATTGTCGATGCCACAGCTGCCCTGATGTCTGCCTTTTATTACCTAGCTACTCACCTAGGCAAAAAGTTTGTCCCTAAGCTCTCTTCTGATGACTGATAGGGATGGCAAACAGAACTGCACAGAGATGTGGTGAAAGAAAATGGGGGCAATATGTTCCGATACGTGACCAATGCTGACAGTTCTTGTTGGTATTTATTGCAGTGACATTAATAACACCAAACCAATCTGGTGGTCACATGGAGGGCCTATGACACTTCAAAAGGGGATTCCATTACAAATCGACTTCAACTTATTGTAAAGTGTTCAGGGTTTCAACTGGGGTGACGAGCTATCTTTGGATTTCAAGGCCAATGTCAAGCTGCTTCCGCTGTGAGACATGCTGAGTGTAGCACAAAGTTATTCCTTCACTACTAAAAGAGGAAAATGTGGATCCCTGTTCACGGGCCAGGCTACAAAGGCACAGCAAAAGCACGTGTTCATTGGTGCGGGTAGATAAGGAGCTTATGCTGCCCCTCCCCTCTGCTAGGATTATTGCATGGGAAGAAACCACATAGAGCCTAATTCTGCCTTTAGTTGCACTATTGACTTCAGTGGGGTTTCGTGGGAAGGAACTGAGGGCAGAATTTGGGCTGGTATGTTTTAGCTGATAATTCTCAACCCTTGGCCTTTCAAGGCAGCTGAAATGGATGGAACAGCCCTTAGTGAGAGTAAATCACAGCTGCCAGTTGCTTGGTGGGGTGTGGGGGATATTTACCATTTTTCTTAACTATCCATAACTTTTTAAACTGACCATTGGTACCAAACAGTTATCCAAGACCTGGAGTCTTTATTCAGTGTGGGCCCAATCCAAAGCTCAGTGAAGTCCAAAATAGTCTTTCTACTGGCTTTGGATCACACCCTAATGCCCCAAACAACCCCCCAACCATTGCCTCTGATTACAGACCAAAGTCTCCCAAATGCATGCTTCCATGCCAACTCATTTGGAGATCTCGGCAAGTTTTGGGACTCAGTTGTGTTCGTATTTTTTTTTTTTGGTGATGTGCACTGGGAGCCCCACTCAGCTGGAAGGAACCCTCCAGGCTGAGGCGACAAATACGTGACTCTATCATCCCGGTTGGTCTGAACAAAGAGTCAGCGCAAGGCCTTGCATGCAATGACAAAGGGCAGAGGAGGAACCAGGTTCTGCCACTCTAACGCTGAGTAATCTGTCACTCTGCAAGAATACCTGTTGACTTACAGGGAGGCTATCTGCAGTGTGAGGGATGAATCGGCGTGAGCAAGGTGGCAGAATTTGGCCCTAGGAAGGCTGGCTGATACCTGTCCAGTGTTCTGTCTCCTGCCTACCTACATCCAGTGAGAGGGGAAGCAGATCTGAGGAACCAGCCTGTGGTCTTCATGCACCCCAAATTCCCAGTGAAGTCTGGTTGGAAGGTTATGGAAGTCCTTGGGGGTGAGCTAGGAAAGCAGGATGAGGCAGAAGCCCATCGGGCTGGGGAAATGGTGATCTGCAACATCCTGCAGTAAGTTTGGAGCAGGGGGGTCGGCCACTCTCACTAAGTTAGCTCATCAGGGCTGGTGAGGCAAAACTGGTAGGGGCCCCAGGGTGGAGGAGGCCCCAGCCCATCAGTGATGGGTTGAAAGGCCGGCGTGACTGTAATTGCCCCGTGACACACAGTGTGAAGCACAAGCTGCTTGATGCTAATAGAGCTTGAGGGGAACCCGGGCCCCTGTCACTTTATCACAACAGCCCTTGTGTCCCCTCCTCCTGCTGACAGGACATACCCATCCACTTTCGCCCCTAGCTCCTGGACTCTCCACAAGTGCACCTCCCAGTGCTGGACACATCCCCTATTGTCCTCTCTCCCCCTGGAGATCCCCCAGCCCCAAGCAGGCATGCCATTGGAGTCTGGGTGAGTGGTGACTCACTTCATCTGGAGTGATTGATTCACTCCAGCGGGCAGATGAGATCCTAAGCAAAGGGCTTTACAGGGGAGGTCACAGTTTAGCTCAACCGAGCCCCACTCCAAAATGCAGTGGTCCTGCATACTAAGGGGACATGGTGCAGGGGCACGATCTGTCTGCTCCCCAGTAAACAAGGGCGTAACTTCAGCTCAGCTTACACCTCCCCTTGGGAAGGGACTCATGGGAAGGAGTTTTGATTTCTTGTTACTGTATAAGCTTTGTCCCTTGAGAGTGATCCTTGCTGACTGCATCAGCATTCACTTCTGTTGATTCAGTCTGCAAGCACACAAATGCTGTAAGCAGTTGTAGAAGAGACACGCACTGACCCTCCTCTAAGTTCCTTCACACTCCGCACTGTGCATTTTGTATGCATGACTATTCTGCTGTATTTTTATGTAGCTCTTCTATGCTTTTACATTTGTGGGCATAACTCTATGCAAAGTCTCTGCTGGGGGAATCTGGCTGCTCTGTTACATGCTACTTGGGAGCAGTTCTGGGTTTGAGAAAACTTTCTTACAGTATGTGGCAGCGTTCGCACCACTTCTATTTAATGACAGGCTGAATTTGGGGGGAGTAGATGGCTCAGGTGCTAGCAGTGGAATAAAGAAACTCTGGCTGGTTCAAATCCAGCCCAGCTTAATCATGACTGAAAGTTATTACCCTGGCTTTGGGATCTATGTGGAACAATTATGTGTCCCAGACCAGTTCCTAGCAAACAGCCCAACATACCTTGGCAGCAGAGAGGCCATAGAGAAAATGGACTTGGAGATCAATGCCACCTGTCACTCGTAGAGGTGGTCACTCCAGGTCAGGGTAGAGGCATATGGGTGGAGTCATATGGGGAAGTTTACACGGCTACTCGCCATGTTGCACCTGATCCCTGGAGAAACAGGGTTGTCAATCCAACATACACAACATGGGTCCCAAATCCCGTTGGTCATTTTTTACTATGCTACATGTCCAAGCAGTCTATAGAGAAACTGCCTAAAACACAGAACAAATATTGCAAAACAGCTATGCACAGCTGTAAACTAGCTGTCGTTTGAGATTAGCCTTATCTGGGAACAACTTTTGGTGTGGGAGCTTGACCTTATCTTTGGAGCTATGTGGTATTAACAAAATTAAAGTGACTTTGAAAAAAGAAAGACTCCATATTACATTGCTGTGAACCATTACGATTAAGACTGCTGACACAACTCAAAGGGCCATACCTAACTGGGGGAAATAACAGTGTTGTGGTTTCACTTCGTTGCTGCACCGCTCAGGATCTGGTGGTGTTAACAACAATATTTCGTGCTTCTGTAGCACCTTTCATCTGAAAATCTCAAAGCACTTTGTACGGCTTAGTTCATTAAGCCTTGCGACATACTTGTGAAATAGAAGATGATATAGATGCATATGCCCCTCTTCCCCATAAATTATCTAGAGAGAGAGATTGAGAGAGAGAGGTCATTTTATTCATCATGAAATGCAGCTACCTCTGGGATGAATCCTGGCAGCTATTTTTTTAGCACCGTAACATTGCACTGTAATTTAGGACAGGATGAAAAATACAGTAAACAGCTGAAACTGCAGTGGGGAATGTAGGGAGGTAGGAGCCGAATACCTGGGTTGCGTATTGGCCAGAACAATGTAGTTAGTACCTCCAGGCTTGCAAACAAGCAAGCAAACAAACCAACCACACACCACGTTATCTTTAGTGACCATAGAGGTCAGGACTTTGCTCTTTGGTTGAGACACAAAACTAAAGTGACACCTAAAAACCATGCGGGGGCACTGACTCCAGTTCTGACACAGAAGGAAGAGTGCCACTTCCTGCAGCGTCTGTTCCACTTCCTGCAGCACTGATGTTTTCTTGGAAAGTGCCCTACCTATCTGAACCCTGACCCACCTTGCTTAGCTCGTGAGATCTGAGAGCATTCACAGCAGGAGACGGGAGGGAGATTTTTCCCGCCACCTGTGCCATTGTGCCTGATCTGGCTGGAATTAATGACCCTGTGACGGGGTGGCGGAACCCCATCCAGTGTGGGGTGAGTGCACCCCCTCCTCCCAGCTGCCCTCTACCTCAGGGTGGTGAGGTCTAACGGCTAAAATTGATATAATTTGCCTCCGAGAGGGCATGGCCTAGTGGTCAAAGTCAATTCGGCTGTCCTTGTCCTCCGGGCAAGAAGACCTAATAGCAACAGTCAATACAATTGCCCCTCCCTTAAGGCTGAATGGCCCAATGGCCAGGGTCAATAGGACGGCCCTGCTTCTCAGGGCTGGGCAGCCCAATGGCCAGAGTCAGTAGAGTTGCTCCCGCTTACAGGGCTGTAAGGCCTAATGCCCAGAGTGAGTAGAGCTGCCCTTGTCCACAGAGTGGTAAAGCCTAGTGACCAGAGCCAATGGGGTTGCCCTTATCCGCAGGGTGGTAAGGCCTAGCAGCTAGAGCCAATGGGTAGGTGGTGACCAGGCTTGGGGGACCTGAGCCCACCATGCTCCACCAGGTCCTGGACCAGGGCCCTAACAGTGGTGGAACATTCCACCACTGAGTCAGCGGGACTCCAATCAAAACCCACTGACTTCCCACAGGACTATAGCTAGTTCCCCTGGGCCACTTCCTACCAAGTCTCTTGGAACAGTAGTCGAGGTGTTGTCATGGTCTCCAGGCTTCTCGGTGCATGTGGATCCCGGTGACTCCAATTCCATCCTTGACTTGGGCATCCACAGGTACCTGGGTGTTTGTCTGGGTCTCGGCGCCTCTGGCTTCCGCGGTCAGGGGTTCCAGCTGCTCCCGGGCTGAATCGTGCAAGGTGCAGCCTTCCTCCTCGGCGGTCAGCCCAGACTGAGCTAGGCTGTTCCTTTTTATACTAGTACTGCATTTGGAGCATGCCCAGTAGGGATGTGGGGTCGTGACTTCTTCAGCCCACAATGAGGAGTTAACCTTTCCCTATCCAGTGCGGGGTTTCCCCATTACAGGTCCAGAAAAGTATCCAGTTCTTTTTAGTTTTAGTGCCTGTGCAAGGTGCTGGTTTGTCAGCCCTACACCAAGGCTGGACAAAGCTCTAGAAAAGAATGAATCGTCAGTGTTTATGTGCTGGTTTATGTCTTCCAGGGGGCTTATGAATATTGTCCCAGATTCACTTGCCAGGTTAGCTGAATTATACCTATGCCAGCCTGGGCAGTATAGCTGCTTGTTCTCCCCAAGCTTCTGTTGGGGATGAGCAGCTTTAACCACTGTCAGCTACATTTACATTCCCTTTGAATTTGGCCCATAGAGGTGACTAACTTACCCTAAGTCACAGAGGCAGTCAGTAGCAGAGCCTGTATTGGACCCCAAGAACCCCCAGTCCTGTGTTCAGCTCACCAGGTCACACCTCTCTTGAAGCTACCCCTAACAGAGCCCCTTTTACAGATAAGCACCTCTCCATTGGCTACAAACTATTACCTCAGCTCTGCATGGAGGACCAGCTGCTCAAATTCAGGCTGGTGTTATTCACAAGTTATCACCTTGGCCTAGTCAATGCCAAAAAAATCACTTCCTGAAAAATAAATACAAGTGTAACTAGTTTGGCCAGAAAGGGTTAGCAGACAGCACAACATCCAAGGTGTGTCCGTAGAATGCCTGGTATGTCAGTTACTGGTACTGTATGTTCACCATGACAGGATATATTGTAGCTGCATATTCTTAGTTTTAGCCAGCACTGGATACCATCTGTCATTCATTCCAATGAAACAGCCATTTTCAGATAAGCAAATATCTCTAAGCAGACAGACCTATGGAGTTTCCACGTTTGCACTAATACTGCAGTCAAGGGCCTCTATACATACAGCATGGTAAGCTGGCTCTACATTCTTCAGCTAGGTTCCTGGATTCTGCAGTAGCTTCTTTCTAATTAATACAGGTACATTTTTAAACTAATTAAATATGGAAATGAATAGAACCATCAGAGCAGTGGCCCCAGTGTTATTTGCTTTGATAGTCAATTCTACAGATGTTATGGGGTCCCCACGTTTTCTTTTTCCTATTTGCCAAGGGGTTTGGTATGGACTGCATGTAACTGCATCATAGGTGGTGTCAGACACAAAACTGGAAGTTTTGGCAGATGGCAAGGGGGTGTCGTACAGTCTGGAATGGCTCACAACTGAGTGTCAATCTCAGGTCAGACTGTCAGAAAACAGGGCAGACATGTCAAACTTGTGGTATGTTCTATAATAAGATTTCACCAAGCTAGTAACAAATGTGAACTCCTGGATCACTATATTAGTCTGAACATGGAGTCACAGGCAGTCCCATTGGGCTGTCTAGCCTGTCTTGCCACCCTGACAATCTGGACTTAGTGATAATGGTCACATAAACCAAAAATCACACCACTTCAGGTTACTCCCAACACCAAAGGGTCAGTCACTTACCCCTAGGTCAACTGGTACTCTGAATCTTAAACCAAAAGCAATGCTAGTAGCCAATCCTCTAGTAAACAAACTGAAGATTAGCTAAGAAAAAGAAATGAGAATTATTGAGAGGTTAAAGAAGGTAAAATAATTAACAGGTGAGTCAAAGTTTGTAAATCCAAAACGATAGCCAAGATGTAGTAATCTGCCAGTTCCAAAAATCTGTTAGGGCACCCTAGAATAACTCTAGGGATCTCTGTCCACTTGCTCAGTATTTCCACCCTGTTGGCATCCAAACCGTCCAGAGATACAGGATCATTCCTTGAAATCCATTTTATAGCTTCTCCAGAAACCAAGCTGAACAGTGTCTTCACCCATGTGGGTTTTGATACACAGGAAATGCAGATTGAGTCTGTGAATTTCCATTGTTGAACACACTGGCCCTTGCTTTGAAGTTAGCATTTCTGGTTACAGCCATTAAGTCCTTCATTAACACTTCACAAGGTTTCTTTAATCCAGATCCGTGGTTCCCAAACTTGTTCTGCTGCTTGTGCAGGGAAAGCCCCTGGTGGGCCCGGCCGGTTTGTTTACCTGCCACGTAGGCAGGTTCGGCTGATCGTGGCTCCCAGGGGCCACAGTTCGTTGCTCCAGGCCAATGGGAGCTGCTGGAAGCGGCGGCCAGTAAGTCCCTCAGCCCGCGCCGCTTCCAGCAGCTCCCATTGGCCTGGAGCAGTGAACCGTGGCCACTGGGAGCCGCGATCGGACGAACCTGCCTACGCGGCAGGTAAACAAACCAGCCCGGCCCAACCCGGGCTTTCCCTGCACAAGCAACAGAACAAGTCTGGGAACCACTGATCTAGGGTTATCTAATTACAGAGATATACATAATGTAATGTGATAGCAATCAACAGGTTATAGATAAGTGAAGACAATGCTATTTAGCACATCAGTGAATTAATCTATGGCTCTGACCTGCTGGTCTGTCAGTGTCACAGAGGGCAAATGGGACGTGTGTTGCCTAGCAAAGAGTAAATGCAGCTCGTGGGATGAACACATGAGCTGGGTATTCCAGATAAAATGGTCAGTAGTGAAATAGTTAAAAATACTGACATTTCAATGGTCACCTTTTGGTTTCAGAGTTTCAAGCCACCGAGATGACTGGAGCAGGTCACAGAGCTATTGTTTCAGGCTGTGTATAGACTCAAGAAGACATCACTGTATCAGGGTACACTTCGTTCATGTTGCTCAGGTTTTCTTCTGAAACATATTCCCACCGGTGGGCCTTGGAGGCCTTCCCCTCTCCAGCAGGAGTTTTTAGGGGAATCACCATAGATCTTAGACAAACGACTCTGTCTTTCCCCACAACCTCTTGGAAAGCTCTTGCTTCCACCTGGTGCCACATGTTATATAGGTTGCCAGTCAATAGGTTTGATTGACAGGGACTTCTGCCTCCAGAATTTTGCTTTGAAGGAATCCAACATCTCAAATCCCAATTTGGCAGATAGAGCTGACTTTGGTTTTATGTGAAACCACCAAGCGCTGCCTAATGATGAACCAGCTCAGACTTGCTCAAAGTGCACATAAGCCTTAGAGAGCCTGGCCCACATTTTGAGCAAACTCATTTGGTTTCTTTACAACCATTTGACACATTGATAGACAACCCCCCCGCCCCCACACTTCTCATGTGGCTAAGGGCACTCTTCCTCCCCAAGATCTCTGGTATAATTGGTTGCCTCACGGTGCGTTATTGCTACGTAATGGCCTTCACTTGAAAGAAAAAACAGCAGTAAGTGAAATCAATGAGCCATTTCTTATAGAACAAATATGCCTGATGATGTTCTACTCTCCAGCTATGCTCCATGCATAGTCAAGGGTTATCCACCCCACCCTGAATTTGACAGACAGTGCCATAGATTCTTGTTATCTGAAGGAGGGGAAGTAAACCTGCTGGTAAATTGTATCAGGGCATCAGTGAGATATTAATGGTCTCTGCTCATCAGCATCTCCAGAAGTGGATTGGGAGAGAGCAGGAAGGGTAGTAGTGCAGATGCCTGTTTTGGTAACAGTAGGAATGAGATTGAAAACCAAACAGGTCTTATACTGAGATTGACCCAAACACCTGCAAAGTTCAGTGTTGGGAAGAGACTTGGAATTCTGATCAGGATCTTAATTCAGTCGGTCACCCATCTCCATAATGCAGGAAACCAACCCCCCAGATCCAACACTCCAAAACTTTGGGGAAGGGAGGTGTATTTGGGAATCTGAATTTTGTAGCTGCTATTTCTATAACTGGCTGAATCAAATCCTCAGATCCAATCACCCCCAAAACTAGGAGATCTGAATTTTGCAGCATGTACCCATCTCTGGTCTCACTGAGTGCTAAGGCCAGATCCTCAAAGGTATTTAGGCACCTAGCTCCCTTGGATATCAATGGGAGTTAGGCACCTAAATAGGTCTGAGGAGCTGGGCCTAAGTAAAGTGCATTGGAATTGATTTCCCAGTACTGTCTGAGCCTTCCAGGGAGACTGTAGTTTCAGGAACTCTGCTGGGATTGGGAAAGGTGTGTCTTGGGGATTATAATTAACGCTGCTTGGCAATTTTCAATCAAAATGACTTGCTGATTGAAAATGCCATCTCTACTAAACTGGGAAAAATTTGATTTTGTTAAAAAATTTTGATTTTCTCTCATGCAAATTGAAATAAATTATTTCATTTCAGGTTGATTTGACCTGCCTCAAAATATTTCAGATTGTTGAACTGCTCCGAAACTTTTCTAGGGTACTGTCCCCCCTTCGGTAGGTATGACCTGCATTTCATGCTCCTAGATCTGTAACTTTGCAGTTGCAATTATGCGTTGGCATAACTTTGCAATTACAATGGGTTGTTTTCTCCCCTGAGGTGGGAAGAATTTTATGGACATTTCCCGTAGTGTTTGCAGACTAACGCAAGCTGCTGACTCAGGTGTAGGCGTTGGCCTGGAGGGAAGAATGCTGGCAGTAATTCCAGACTAACATTCACAAACACAAAGAACAGAAAAAGCCTCATGAAAGGCCAAATAAAAAAAGAACACAATGGAGACTAATATTTGGTTTTTGTTTCCCGCCCCCCCTTCAAGGTGGAATATGACCCTTTTCTGAAATAGGATCTGATCCAAATACAGTGACTTTCTTTTTTATATGCAGCTGTAGGATATCAAAAGCTTAAGAAAAGACCACAGCATTAAAAAGGGCTGGTAAATTTTATAACCAATCTCATTTGTAGTTATAATATCATCTTGCATATCAATGCGTTACCTAGGGAGGTGGTGGAATCTCCTTCCTTTGAGGTTTTTAAAGTCAGGCTTGACAAAGCCCTGGCTGGGATGATTTAGTTGGGGATTGGTCCTGCTTTGAGCAGGGGGTTGGACTAAATGACCTCCTGAGGTCCCTTCCAACCCTGATATTCTATGGTTCTATGAATACCACATTCTAGCCAAGGATCTCACTGTATTTACCAATATAATGAATATATCCTCCTGTGTGGCAGAAGGTATTAGTATAGAATCATAGAAATGTAGGGATGGAAGGAACCCCAAGAGGTCATCTATCCCCCTGTGCTGAGGAAGGACCAAGTATATCTAGATCATCCCTGATAGGTGTTTGTTTAACTTGTTTTTAAAAACTTTGAAGGATGGGAATTCTACAATTTTCCTAGGTAACCTGTTCTAGTGCTTATCTATTCTAATACTCATCCAGCTTTCTTTAATATCTAACCTCAATCTCCCTTGCTGCAGATAAAGCCAATAATTTCTTGTCCTCTCCTTGGTGAAAGTGGTGAGCCATTGATCACCATCCTCTTTATAAAAGCCTTTTACATATTTGAACAGTTATGTCCCTTTTCTGTCTTTTCTTCTCTAGAGTAAGCATGCCCAATTCTTTCCTCAGAGGTCATGTCTTCTAGCCCTATTAAACTGAGGCATGGAGAATCATTGAAATATAGGGCTGGAAGGGTCCTCAAGAAATCATCAAATCCTGTCCTCTACACTGAGGCAGGACCAAGTAAACACAGATCATCCGTGACAGGCGTTTGTCCAACCTGTTCTTTAAAACCTCCAGTGATGAGCATTCCACAACCTCCCTTGGAAGCTCATTCCAGATCTTAACTAACTTTACAGTTAGACAGTTTTTCCTAATATCTAATCTCAATGTCCCTTGCTGGAGATTAAGCCCATCACTTCTTATCGTACCTTTAGTGGGCATGGAGAACTATGGATCACAGTCCTCTTTACAACTTCCCTTAACACGTCTGAAGACTTATCAGGTCCCTCCACAGTCTTCTTTTCTCAAGACTAAACATGCCCAGTTTTTTTTAACCTTTTCTCACAGGTCTGGTTTTCTAAATCTTTTATCTTTTTTGTCACTTTCCTCTGGACTATCTCCAGTTTATTCACATCTTTCTGAAAGTGTGACACCCAGAACTGGACACAGTACTCCAGCTGAGTCCTCACTAGCACCAAGTAGGGTGGGACAATTATTTCCTGTGTTTTACATATAGCACTTCTGGTCATACACCCCAGAATATTAGCTTTTTTTCATAACTGCATCACATTGTTTACTCCTATTCAATTTGTGATCCACTGTAACCCCCCCGAAGTACTATCACCTAACCAGTTATTCCTCATTTTGTAATTGTGCATTTGATTTTTCCTAAGTGAAGTACTTTGCATTTGTCTTTAATTAATTTCAGCTTGTTGATTTCAGACCAATTTGTCAAGGTCATTTTGAATTCTAATCCTGTCCTCCAAAGTGCTAGTAACCCCTCCCAGCTTGATGTCATCTGCAAATTTTGTAAGCATACTCTCCACTCCATTATCCAAATCAATAATGAAAATATTAAATAGTATTGGGCCCAGGACTGACTCCTGCAGGACCCCATTAGATACATCTTCCCAGTTTAACAATGAACCATTGATAACTACTCTTTGAGTATGGTCTTTCAACCAGTTGTGCACCCACCTTGTAGTAATTTCATCTAGACCGCATTTCCCTATTTGCTTATGGGAATGTCATGTGGACCTGGGTCAAAAGTCTTACTAAAATTAAGATATATCATATCTACTGCTTTCCCCAATCCACTAGACCAGTAACCTTGTCAAAGAAGGAAATTAGGTTGGTTTGGCATGATTTTTTCTTGACAAACCCATACTGGCTATTCTTTATAACCCTATCATCATCTAGATTCTTACAGATTGATTTAATAATTTGTTCCAATCTCTCTCTAGGTGTCAAAGTTAGGCTGACTGATCTATAATTTCTCAGGTCCATTTTGTTCCCCTTTTTAAAGATAGGTACTGTCCTCCACGAGTTCTCAAAGATAATTGCTTTCGAGATTACTTCAGCTAGTTCCTTAAGTACCATAGGATGAATTTCATCAGGCCCTGCTGATTTGAATCCATCCAACTTATCTAAATATTCTTTAAATTTTTCTTTCCCTATTTTGGTTTGCGTTCCTTTCCCCTTGTTGTTAATATTAATTGTGTTGAGTATTTGATAACCATTAACCTTTTTAGTGAAGACTGAAATGAAATAGGTATTAAACATCGCAGACATCTTAATGTCATCCGTTAAGTGATTTTCCCAAGCTCACACAGGAAATAGGAGGAAGAGGTGGGAATAGAGCTCAGACCTTCTCATTCCCAGTCCTATGGTTTAGACACCAAGCAGGCCTCACTAAATGCTAAAATTTGGGCAATCATATCTCCTGCTTCATGGGGTGCCTGTATACTGAATACTAGAATTGTTTGTATCTAGAAACAGTGTTAGCACTAGTCTAGCTGGGATCCAAGTGTTGCTACCAGCATGTCATGCTCGCTACCATTTGTGCTCCCAGGTACCACTAATCTTTCTGCATGATTTCAAAGGCAGTGTGCATAGAGGTAGAGCTCCATACAGTACACAACCAAAATGGTTCCTACTCTTCCAAACAATAAGGAGCTATGCAAGCTCTTCAGTGAACTCACACAACCTCCAGGTTTTCCCACACTACAGAGCCAACTTGGGCCCCCACATTCCATTAGTATGAAGCAAGCAGAATGTTACCAGTTTCTTATCAGCTGCTAATGCTCTAGAGATCTACTGTCCAGCAGACGGAGAGAGCTGGAGAGCAGTTCCAAGAATAGCTAGGGCCCAAATCCTACCCCCATTGACACCAAAGGTACAGCTCCCCTTGACTTCAATGAGAGCCATGGGATTTGGCCCATGTATGATGTGATTAATTCTGCAGTACAGTGGTTACATAGCTGCTGCTAATCCTGTCTTTACGCTACATGAAAACGCCGCCTTAATGTTTGTTTGCCTTCCAACCCTCTTCCTCCTTCTCTATTACTTTGTTCCTCCACTAGATATCCTGGACCCATTCTCACCTTCCAGCCTTAAAAGATTATAATGGGAGGCAGTAAGAGGGTGATCCATTCCAACTGAGGACAGCAGCAAAGGCAAGAGAGATCACCAGCCATCTCAGACAAAGTCAGGGGGGTCTCCACTCAGTTCCACTGGCTGCTTCAGCATGGGTGAAACTATGCAGCATAAACTACTCACCTTTCAGTAGGCTTTAATTTCTCCTCCTGCTTGACTCCTGTGTTGCCTGATAGAGAAATGGGGGGCAGCTCAGAGAGTTAACTCAACGGAGATGGACAAAAGGACTGGAAAAGATAACTTCGGGCAGGTGGTGGACACAGAAGCTTGGAACATTGTATCTATCTAGAAAGAGGACTGGGGACTCAGAAAAGGGAGGGAACAGAGGTGACGTGGGGGAGATTCGGGGTCACATGTCCCCCCAAATTTGCTGCTTGCCTTGTACTAGATGGTCTAGATCAGGAGTTCTCAAACTTTAGCAACCCAAGGACCCCCATTTTGATTTAAATTTTTCCGTGGACCCTCAAGCCCCTAGCTCAGCCCCAGCATGCAGGAGGTGCTGGGAGGGAGGGGGAGAAGTTGAAGGAGAGAGGGGGGTCCACGGACTCCAGTTTGAGAAACGCAGGTCTAGCTAATACTTAGTCCTGCTGTGAGTGCAGGGGACTGGACTAGATGACCTCTCAAGGTTCCTTCCAGTCCTATGATTCTATTGAGCATGCTCAGTAACACTGCTGAACCTGGCTCCTCTCCCCCACCCCCCGCCCCACTATCAGCAGGCACCGGTCATCTTTGCCTGGGAACCTTCTAAATTCAGATCTTTCACTCAGTGACCAATCAACACATTCCATTCTTTCTTTACAATGAAAAACTAACAGTGGCGAGGGGATGACACACATTTTGAGGCCACTCAATCTTGTATTTGAATGGGTGTATAAACAAGAGCAGACATCTGACAGGACCATAATCCTTTGATTTACACAGCGATTACAGCAGTAATCCAGGTATAGAGACAATTTATATTAAACAGTATCCATTATCTCCGAGACAAATATTCAGCTAGCCTATGTACTGTTGCTATGTCTGTTCTGGCTGTTTATTTTCAGAGGTCGTCCTCGGCCATCTCACTGCGGAGTCTCCCCACAATCTCCCCAAGCAATCTGTTACAGTGCTTAACTACCTTGACCCTTAGAAATTTTTCCTAATGTCCAAACCCAAACCTCCCTTGCTGCAATTTAAGACCATTGTTTCTTGTCCTATTCTCAGAGATTAAAGAGAACAATTTTTCACCCTCCTCCTTGTACCTTTTACTTACTTGAAACTATTATCATGTCCCCTCTGCCCCCACCCCAGTCTTCTCTTCTCCAGATTAAACAAACTCACTTTTTTCAATCCCCCCTCATAGGTCATGTTTTCTAGTCCTTTAATCATTTTTGTTGCTCTTCTCTGGATTTTCTCCAATTTGTCCACATCTGTCCTGAAATGTGGCGCCCAGAACGGGACACAATACTCCAGTTGAGGCCTTATTAGTGTGTGGTAGAGTGAAAGAATTACCTCATGCAACGCTTCTAGCATCAGAGCAAATTCATTGGCTGGACACATTCTGAGGGCAGGGCACTTACCTGACAACTTCTGAGAGCTGGTTAACCCTTTTGTGAGTATCATACTCAGGTTTTTGGACTTAATTTCACCATAGTAGGAACAATCAGTTAGGGTGGGGGGGACATTAAGAAATCTATGGCCATCAAGGACTTCAATGTTCATTCTCTACTGCCCACAATGGTCATTCTAAACTTCATGACAACTGTGGGACTTCAGACCTCTTGCTCGAAAAATCTCAGACCTCTGCACTTAAGCTAAAGGAGAATCTCTTTTAGCAGGGTAGAGTTTATGACATAGCTGAGGAGCTCTGATTCTACCCCGCAGAGGGCAGCGGTGAACATACATTATGGTAATTAAAAGACGATCATTCAACGCAGGACAATTGTCAGTGTTTTGTCCTGCCAACAAAGGTCCTGACAAAGGGCTCTTTAAGAGTCTTACCAGCTATCGCTATCTGGGGCATGACGCTGGGTTAAGGAGCAGCAATGCATACACCAAATACCTTGAGTACATCTGTTCATTGTAAGAGGAAACTCACAGGTCTGGCAGTCTTCCAGTAACCCAGCAGCAGCTTGCCAAAGGCCTGCTTGCCAAAGGCCTGCTTCAAGCACTCCTGTAATTTTGCGGAAGGTACCAGGCTTTCTAATACACTTTGCTCTGCGTTACAGAGAGACCACTTGTTCTAGAATGCTGCTAGGTGTCAGCAGAGACAAGCTAGTCAGCTGCTTCAGCGGCAGGAGAAAGATGAAATATTATTGTAAAATAAAGCAGTGGCAGAGGGAGATGTCTGCTGCTTAACCTCCTCTCGGCATGAGGAAGAGAACCAGTGGTACCTGCAGCTATATGCATGTTATGTGCCATTGGCAGGGTGGGATAAAGGCACAGGCAACCTAAGCAGTGGCTTAACCTGAGCTCCAGCTGGTCCGATTCAGGCACCACTGCAGAAGCTGGCCCCGTGGCAGCAGCGAGGGGGAGCAGCATTGGCTGGCCCACTGCCCACTCAATTTTGGTCCAGTGTCCTCTCTCTCACGATGGGGTGGAGCAGCATGGCCAAAATTAGTGAGAGGCGCTGCATCCTGCTGCATGGGGTTCACAGCGACACTCAGGTTTGGCTTCATGGGCAACTGTCATGGGGAAGAGGAGGGGCCAAACCTGCCTGGCACTGCAACCCCCATGCACTGGATCGCAACGCCACTCCATCAGTTGCGAGCCTGCAGCCCCCTCCATGATGGAGAGGCTGCAAGGCCAAACCTGAGTGGGCAGTGGGGCGGCTAGCACTGCTCCTCCTCGCAGCTTTTGTGGCATGGGCTGTGCCCTGCCTCGCACCGCTTCCAGCAGCCCATGCCCCCTCTACTCTGCCTGCAGGACTCATTCAGCAACAGCCCCTAGATCTGCTACAAGGATGGGGAGCTGGGGTGAGGGCCTGCAACTGGGAGAAGGGCAACAGGGAGCCCAGGAGTGGCGGTGGGGTGGACACAAGGGCCTTCTGCCTAGTGTAAGATAAAAAAGTGTCTATGTAGCCTCCCTGCTAAGTCAAGTGAGGGTGGTTCTGCTGTGCGTTCTGTGTGAAGAATTTCTGGGGCCGCCCCAGAGCAGAACCGCCTTAACTGCAGCTGTGCAATGAAATAGCTGTCAAAGCACGCGTCTCACAGAACTGTATGGAAGGTCATTTTCCAAGCCAGATCTTGTCACTAGCACAGTCACTGCGGCCAGTATGGCCAGGGTCCAGGCAATCTAAAATAAACGCAAACAAGTATGCAAGGAGACACTGGACTTGGTTCTTCCTCAGCAGCTAGCCCAAGACTAAGGACCTGACTTGTGAAGGCAGCTGGAATGGCCACAGATCTCAGCATTCTCAAAAGCCCAGCCCAGTTCCTTCACTCAGCTTTCCTACAACACCCAGGAGAAAGGAAGAGACGACACGCAGAAAGTCCTGCCCTGAATCTAGATGCAATGTTCATGAATAGGACTCGCTCTATGAACCAATTTGGACCTTGCTATCCAAATACTCACAAACTGTGGGGGAGGGTTAAGTGACCCCAAAGCCTGGCCCCATCTACAGCATGTACATTACTATGCCAAGATGTTAGTGTTTTATGGTGTAATCTGCTCTTGACTGAATATTGGACACATGAATACAGAGATTCAGCCTCAGACATATGAATGACCAGGGAACATAGGAATCAGATCAGCCCAGATCAGCCCAGCGGGCTGTCCAGCCTACTGTGCTGGCTCTGACAGTGGCAAGCACCAGACGCTTCAGAGAAAGGCGCAAGAAATCCAGAAGTGGACAATTATCTTCCTACATGTCACCCTGAAAAGGGAGAAGAGCCAGATGCTCCCTGAAGTCCAATGGAGACTTTGCTACTGCTATAAATTTTACACAGAAGGCCCCAGATACTGTAGTGATGAGTCACAGTACAAAACCCTAAAATAGATAGCCTGCTATAAATTATGCCCACGGAGGAGGTTTTTGTCCAATCCCCTATATCAGAGGCGGTCTTATGCCCAGAAGGATGAAAGTGTATCACCTTTCCAACCCACCCCTTTCAATATTCATTTCCTCACAGAGTGGAAAGTTCCTTTCAATTCCTTCACCTGCACATGACCATTCATGATTCCATTTTACATGCACATTTCAGGACCGTTTGTATAGCACGTAGCTCCTTGGGGCTCTGATCCCTTACTGCAACCTGCAGGCCCCGCTATACAGTACTATACGTAATTTCAAACAATCACCAGGAGTTGCAGGGAGCGAAGCATGAACCTGGCATGAACCGTCAGCATCGAGGAATAACACGGAGCTGCTTTGCCACAGTGGTGTTTTTGACACAGTTGTGATTCAGCTCCACCTCGTACTGTAAATGTCTGATCCCAAACTGACAACAGCTGGACGTTAAGCCTCCTGTCCGGAGTCAGAGTAGATGCTGGTTGCAGTGAAAAAAACAGCAATGTGTGTGCAAGATGCTGTGCGATACAGAGAGATGTAGAATTAAAGCAGCACCAAAAAACAAATGTTGAGCCTGAAAAGAGTAAAGCTCAAGCCAAGAAATGCCAACAATCAGGCAGCCTCTGTCACCTTAATTTGCCCCCCTTGTGGGTATGTATTATGACACAGTCTTTAGTCACCTGACCACATACCATAATTTCTGCCTCATTCAGGACCCCATTACATTAGTATCGGAGTGCCTCACACTCTTTAATGTATTTACCTGCACACCACCCCTGTGAGGCAGGGCAGTGCTATTATCCCCATTTTACAGATGGGGAACTGAGGCAGAGAGAGACTGAGTGCCAGATTTTTAAAGGTATTTAGGCACCTAAAGATGCAGCTGGGCACCTAGTTGGATTGTAATTATTGGGTCTGCTCAGTGCTGGAATACACCAAACCCCTAGGGTGCCAGGTGTACTGCAATTCAGAGGCAAGCAAACTAGCATAGGTGCTTTAGCAGGTAGGCCTTGTACATGCGAGTCCTGGAGGGTCCCAATAAACACTCAGACCCATGGCTACGTGAAAGGGCGTTTTACTAGGACTGGCAGGGAAGGGACAGGTTGCAAATACTTTGGGTATAGAGGCTTAAACAGTTACAGTTCAACATAGAATCAATCACAGAATCATAGGACTGGACAGAACCTCGAGAGGTCATCTAGTCCAGTCCCCTGCATGCAAGGCAGAACTAAATATTATCTAGACCGTCCCTGACAGGTGTTGTCCAACCTGCTCTTAAAAACCTCCAATGATGGAGATTCCACAGCATCCCTAGGCAATTTATTCCAGTGCTTAACCACTCTGACAGTTAGGAAGTTTTTTCTAATGTCCAACCTAAACCTCCCTGTGACACTACGTCCCATATTCTTCATAGAGATATTATTGTGATATGATTATGGCATAATTATGATGTACTTTATTCAAGAGAGGTCATGTGAGATATCATTGAAAAGGTTATGATTTACGGAATATGATTATCCTGCTTGTATGCATGTATCATTTTTCTATCTGAAGTTAGGAATATTGACTATATATCTGAAGTACAAATGTGTTTATACCTGGGGAACGCCCACTAGGCAGAATGTAGTCAGTCTAGATGGCTGGCTGGGAAGGGCCGTTAGTGAGAACAATAGGTCTTAGAAGATGCTTATCTCCCACTGGGAGCCTTCCTGACGCTGCTACAAACAGCCTCTCACTCATGGCTGTTATGGCCCTTCACAGGCATGTGACCAAGTCACCTGGTACTGGACTCCATCATAGAATACCAGTGTTTTTCCACTGAAAGGGAGGGGAACTAAAGTTGGAGACAAAGGGTTTCCGCCATATGCAAAAGCTATTTAAGGCAGGGGAGGGACATCATCATGGTTCTTCACTGATTCCCCACCCAAAGAAGACTCTTGGAAACACCTGAGAAACAAGAGGGAGAAGGGCTGAAGCCAGGCTAAAGGGATTTCTAGCCTGTGAAAGGAATACCTGGCATTTTAAGCTGCAAGCAAGTGCAGCTTGCCCTCAAGAATCTCGGCAAACTGCCTAAAACAACATTTAGGGTGAGAATTTGCTACTCATATCCAATCTCTTTAGTATTTTAAGCTTCGATTGTATTTTTGTTTATTTGCTAGGTACTCTGCTTTGATCTGTTTGCTATCCCTTAGAATCACTTAAAATCTATCTTTTGGTTTTTCCTTTATATAAAACTAGTGTGTGGAAATCATAACTGGGGACAGAAAGCTGTTGCATAGCTTTCTCTACATTGAGGGAGGGGGTGAATTTCGTGAGCTTACACTGTACAGTTCCCTGTGCAGCACAAGACGGTATAAGGGGGTGCATGCCTTAGGAACTGTGAGGTGCCTTAGCTGAGCCTTCCCATGCAGAGCTGATCTCAGCATCCATGTGTAGCTGCAGCTGGGTGTGCCCCTACCTGTATGTGTGCTGGAGGGGGCTGTACAGTTCAGTGAAAAGGGAGCCCAGGCTGGTGAGTCAGGTGGGCTCAGTGGTATCCCAGTTCCAGGTGGCACCCATCACACTCCCTTGCTGCAATTTAAGCCCATTGCTTCTTGGCCTATCCTCAGAGGCTAAGAAGAACAATTTTTCTCCCTCCTCTTTGTAACAACCTTTTATGTACTTGAAAACTGTTATGTCCCCTCTCAGTCTTCTCTTTCCCAGAATAAACAAACCCAATTTTTTCAATCTTCCCTCATAGGTCATGTTTTCTAGACCTTTAATTATTTTTATTGTTCTTCTCTGGACTTTATCCAATTTATCCACATCTTTCCTGAAATGTGGCACCCAGAACTGGACACAATACTCCAGTTGAGGCCTAATCAGCATGGAGTAGAGCGGAAGAATTAATTCTCGTGTCTTGCTCACAGCATTCCTGCTAATACAACCCAGAATGATGTTCACTTTTTTTTTCGCAACAGTGTTACACTGACGACTCATATTTAGCTTGTGGTCCACTCTGACCCCCAGATCCCTTTCCACAGTACTCCTTCCTAGGCAGTCATTTCCTATTTTGTATGTGTGCAACTGATTGTTCCTTCCTAAGTGGAGTACTTTGCATTTGTCCTTATTGAATTTCATCCTATTTACTTCAGACTATTTCTCCAGTTTGTCCAGATCATTTTGAATTTTAATCCTATCCTCCAAAGCACTGGCAACCCCTCCCAGATTCTACCATTTCATGATCACTTTCACCCAAGCTGCCTTCCACTTTCAAATTCTCAACCAGTTCCTGCCTATTTGTCAAAATCAAATCTAGAACAGCCTCTCCCCTAGTAGCTTTTTCCACCTTCTGAAGTAAAATATTGTCTCCAATACATTCCAAGAACTTGGATAATCTGTGCCCTGCTCTGTTATTTTCCCAACAAACGTCTGAGTAGTTGAACTCTGCCATCACCACCAAGTCTTGTGCTTTGGATGATTTTGTTAGTTGTTTAAAAAAAGTCTCATTCACCTCTTCTTCCTGGTTAGGTGGTCTGTAGCAGACCCCTACCATGACATCACCCTTGTTTTTTATCCCTTTTATCCTTACCCAGAGACTTTTAACAAGTCTGTCTCCTACCTCCATCTCAACCTCACTCGAAGTGTATATACATTTTTAATATATAAGGCAACACCTCCTCCCTTTCTCCCCTGCCTATCCTTCCTGAACAAACTGTACACTTCTATACCAATGTTCCTGTCATGCATATTATCCCACCAAGTCTCTGTGATGCCAGCTATGTCATAATTGTGTTTATTTACTAGCATTTCAGGTTCTTCCTGCTTATTCCCCATACTTCTTGCAGTAGTATACAGACATCTAAGATACTGATTTGATTTTCCTCCCCCCAGTTCTGTCTTGTCTCTCCCTTATCCCTGCAATCGCAGCCCATGCTCCCCGCAAATTCAGATCCTTCTCACAGGTCTCCATGTTTTTGACTTACCAGCAGGCTTTGGTCACCTGCCCCCTTCAAACCTAGTATAAAACCCTCCTCACTAGGTTAGCCAGTCTGTATCCAAATATGTTCTTCCCCTTCCTCGTTAGGTGGACCCCATTTCTGCTTAGCAGTCCTTCTTCCTGGAACAGCACCCCATGGTCAAGGAAGCCAAAGCCCTCCTGGCGACACCATCCTCAGAGCCAGGCATTCACCTCCAGGATGCATCTGTCTCTGCCTGGGTCCCTAGACTGGAAGGATCGAAGAGAACACCTCCTGAGCTCCAAACTCCTTCATCCTTACTCCCAGAGCCCTATAGTCACTTCTGATCTGCTGAAGGTCATACTTCGCAGTATCATTAGTGCCCACATGGATGAGTAGCATGGGGTAGTAGTCAGAGGGCTGGATGATCCTCGACAATCCCTCCGTAATGTCTCAGATATGGGCCCCTGGCAGGCAGCATAGCTCCCGGGATGCCATGTCAGTGACAGATGGGTGCCTCTGTCCCCCTCAGAAGAGAGTCACCGATCACTACTACCCTACTTTTTCTCTTGGGAGTGGGGCTATGATCCTTCCAGCCTTGGGGGTACATGGCTTCTCCTCCTCCAACTTTGGGGGTGAATCCTCATGACTCATTGCCAGGGCAGCATAATGGTTTTCCATCACCATGGTGGGTGGATTGGGAGTAGGGGTGGAGCACTGCCTGCTGCCAGAAGTAACCAGCTGCCAGTGTCCTCCCTGTGATAGAGCCATATCCTCCTCCCCTGGTGGTGTGACAGCAGTCCTCTGTAGCTGGATAACCTCCTCAGCCTTGGATGTCTCCATGTGAATACTCTCGAGGAATTCCACGCGGGCACGGATGCTCATCAGCCTAGCCACCTCCTGCTGTAGCTCTCCCACCTGCTTCCTGAGAGATTCCACCAGCAGGCACCTCTCACACTGGATGGTCCCCCCAGCCTGGCTTTCTATGAGTGGGAAATGCAGGCCACAGTCTCTGCAAATCCACAGCAGGATCTGGGTAGAGGCATCCAGGGTTAGGTTGTCTGTCTGGATATAGGCTCAGGTGGAGGAGCCAGGAGCAGCGTTGGCACTGGCAATGAGGCCCTTCCTAACCATAGCGATTATATTACATCTCTCTCCCTCAAACTCCCTCTCAAACTCCCGTTTGTAATCCCCTGTTCACTAGCTCCCCTGCATCACTTAGCCTCTCTCTTTTAAGGCCTTCCCTCCTAGGTCAATCCTACCCCCTCATAGGGCTTGTCCAAAGGCAAAAGAAAGTTTGCGGAAAGCAGGGAACTAAACTTAGGTTTCCCAAGTTCCAGGCTAGCACTAGACCATCCTACCTCTCCCTGGATGTAATTTGGGGGAGTAGATGGGGGTGGCATCACCGACTCCCAAATGGCAAGCCTCCGGCAGGTGTGAAATTTGCCCTCTCCCCCTCCATGGACAGCCCAATTGGCCTGACTGGAGCTGTCCTCGTACATATAGGAGTCAAACGACGCCTAGCCTGCAGGTGCCAGCAACAAGATGAGTCGTGAGCTAGATTGGGGACTGGCTGGGTTTTAAGAAGAAGGCAGAAATCTGGAGGAGGGCCAATGAGCAGGCGGGGGAAGAGAGCTAGAGAAGGATAACCAGACCTGTAAGCTGTCCCTGAAGGGGAGAGAAGCCCAGAGGGGACTGAGAGCTACTGGAGGAGCAGAGGGCTGTCATGGGGGGATGTAGAAATGAGACCTCATGGTCAGAGAAAGCGATAAACAAGGGGAGAGACAAATATGGGGGAGTTTAGTAGGACAAAGATGGGGAACTTGAGGAAGAGAGAGGCCAAGCCCGCCCTGCCAGGGGAAGCAGCTCCTCAAGATGCCCATGGAGGTGAATACTGAATGCACCTACTGGCTCATCACTGTGTAACCCAGTAGAAGGCTCCATAATCCCTCCACTACAGAAGGGGAAGTAATAGCCTGAAGTCAGAGAGGAGATGGCTCAGGAAGGAGCCAGAGGCTGCATGAGGGCTGGAGCAGCTGGGAGGGAAGGCCAGGGAGCAAGCAGCTTGGGAGCTGGCACTTGCATTCTGAGAGTTGGACAGAGATTCACCGGCAGAGGCCAGTAGTTGCTTGCAGTGGAGAGCTACAGAACAGCAGCCGGCAGGTTGGACAGGTTACACAGAGACTCTTACCTTTATACCATCCAACTGAACTGTCCCTGAGGCTGGGCTAGGAACTGTTGGCTTGAGCTTTGGGTTGTAATTTAAAGCAATTGTGCCTTTTATTTCTGGCTGCCCTACTCCAGCAATCCTATTACTCAAATGCATGAGAGTTAATGGGGACCCAGCCAGGGCTACAACCTGGGAAGCCTCATGTTGCCCAGAGCACGCTGCTAGCAGCCGTGAGAAGGGATAGGTGTAATCCAACACACACGGCCCTGCTCTGCATGGGGGTTGGCTGTCGTATACCCTTAAAGACATGAAAATAAAATCAGCTGTACTTAGGCAGGCTGTGATCTTTGCACGTGTATGCAAATTAGCAGTAAGATTTATGCAAACTAGACCTCAGGCTTTTGGAAGGCACAACATAGGCAGGTTGGACTAGGCTTCTGCCTGCCGTTTCTAGCTCTTCAGCTCAGCACTGACAGGATGGTGTTTCCTTTTCCTGATTGCTCAGGATCACACAGTGCCCTCTCCTGACTAGATGATGAAGTATGGACCTTTCACCTTCCAGGGTGTCTGGTGGCCCAACCCTTTGAGATTTTTCTCCAAGGGCTACAACCAGTACAGAGCCAGCAGGTTCGTTGCCAGGAGTTTTCTACTGACATTTAAACACCACATTAGACTTGCTTTGAAACCCAGCTGGCTGTGAATTCTAAAACAAATCTCCACATTTGGAGCATTAAAGTAAAATGTCGCTGTTTGGTTAAGACGGCGAAACCCTGAAAAATAACAAACCAGGGAGAAAGCTAGTTCCTCTGCTAAAGAAACTCAAGGGCTACAGCTATTCCCTTCATCTGTTTCTCAATATTGTATCACATTTAGTACAACTAATGTCCTCCCGACCCCTGCAACAGTGGCACAGTGGCACATAGGTAAGGGAAACGCTCTCACTCTGAATGTTAGGTTTATGTGAGTTTAAAGTCAATGCTCGATGCAAAGCAGACTTTTGTTTTCCCATCTTTTAATTTTCTTTGAATTTGGTGCCTGCAAACCCAAGGGACTAGCACCACCATCAGGAATCAGACAACAGGCAGGCACTAAATAATATGGCTAAGGCACCTCAATACTGAGCACCAGTGCCCCATTTAATGCCAGTCCTTGAAGTTATTATTATTTGTATTACCATAACACCAAGGAGTCCCAGTCATGGGCCAGGCCCCCTTTCTGCTAGGCACTCTTCAAACACAGGAGAAGATGGCCCAGGACTACAAACCATGCTGAAAGATACTGAATTTGTGAGGTGGTTGGGATGCTGACAACTTAAGACTTAGAGCTGATCAAAATCTTCATTGTTGATATGTGGGGCAAACTCAGTCCTTCTGTTCTTGATCCAACTCAACCAACGACTCTGGAGCCTGCTGGAAGCTACTTGGTTATGCGATTGGTCACTTAAGTCATGGGGTATTGAGTTTGTTCCCCAGTTGGATGACAAATTTTTTAAACAGTAGAATAACGACACAGACAAAAAGCAGCACTTGTAGGATGACATTTGGGGACGTAGTATTTGTGCTAAGATCAGTAAAATGTTCTAAGCACCTTAATACCATGGTGATGGGCACTATACTTCACACTGTTATGGAGACTGAGACATCCGCAGATTTACAATAATCTGTATGGCTCTAGCTGCAGAGTCAGCATGTGTATTTGCAAGCATATTAGTGAGTCTCATATTCAGCATTTAACCAGGAAAATTAGTCTCAGTAGATTTGAACCCAGATTTCAATAGATTTCCAATAGTACTCAATATCCTCATACATTCCTCAATAAATATTTCTGTTTTGTATTTGAGGAAAAGATTGTGATGATGTAGGCACATATAACACACTTTCTATTCCACTAATATCTCAGGAGGATGGTAAACAGCAGTTACTAAAGTTAGACATTTTTAAATCAGCAGGTCCATTTAACTTGATTCTAAGAGTTTTAAAAGAGCTGGCCGAGGAGCTCACTTAACCATTATTGTTGATTTTCAGTAAGTCTTGGAACACTGGAGAATTTCAAGATGAGTGAAAGATAGATAATGTTGTGCTAATATTTAACAAGAGTAAATAGGATGACCTGGGTAATTATAGGCCTGTCAGTCTGACATGATTTTGAGCAAGATAATGAAGTGACTGATACAGGACTGATTAATAAAGGATAAAAGGAGGGTTATATAATTAATATCAATCGACATGGATTTATGGCAAATAATTTCAAGTTAGTCTGTCAGGATCCGTTTTTGATGAAGTTACAATTACTGGTTGATAAAAGTAATAGTGTTTATACAATATACGTAGACATCTCTGAGGTGCTTGACTTGATACTGCATGAAATTTTGATTACAAAACTAGAATGGTACACATTAAATGGATTAAAAACTGGCTGATAGGTCTTAAAATGTAATTGTAAATGGTGAACCATCATAGAGTGGGTAGAGTCCTGGAGGGATCGGTTCTTGGCCCTACACTATTTAACATTTTTATCAATGACCTGAAAGAAAACGTAACATCTCTGATGAAGTTTGAAGATGACAAAAGTTGAGGGTGTAGTAAATGATGAAGAGGGCAGATTACTGATATTGTCAGCTGGATCACTTGGTAGAACAAGCCCAAGCAAACATTCTGAATTTCAACATGGCTCAGTGTAAATGCATATGTAATCCCACAATCCCTTTACCAGGGAGGGGGAGAAAGTGGGCTGTGAAATTTACCTGGAGCCCAACCAGGGCCAAAGATTGCACCCCTGAAGCATTGCTTCTCCATTGCCAGGTGACCCTCCCTTAAGCAGAGAGGAGGTTGGAGGGAGGGAACTAAAGCAGCAGCCCCCACATGTCCCAAAAGAGGGGAGCTCTGATTGCTTCTTTACCACAGAACCAAGATGCCTGTGAGAGAGGAAGTGACCCTTCCCTGCGGGGTATCAGCTGAAAGGGGCGAGAGACCCAGAGAAAGCATCCAGCTGCCCCCATACATGAACTTTCTTCAATTTTCCCCAATCCTTAATAACTGACTGTTAGCTAAGGCTGTAGAACAAACTCATTAATCTCTCTCTGACAGTCTCTATGCAAAAGAATAAATGGACACAAATCTGACATAAAAAATTATAACATTCAAAAACCAGCCTGAGAACACTTCAATCTCCCTGGACACTCAACAACAGACTTAAAAGTGGCAATTCTTCAACCAAAAACTTCAAAAACAGACTCCAATGAGAAACTGCAGAACTGGAATTAATTTGCAAACTGGACACCATCAAATTAGGCCTGAATAAAGACTGGGAGTGGATGGGTCACTACAAAAACTAATTTTCCCCCTGCTGATACTCACACCTTCTTGTCAACTGTTTGAAATGGGCCACCTTGATTACACTGAACTCATTAGCTCTACAAAAGTGATTTTTCCTCCCTTTATGTCAACTGTTGAGAATAGCCCACTTCCATCTTAATTGAATTGGCTCCTTAGCACTGACCCCCCCACTTGGTAAGGCAACTCCCATCTTTTCATATGCTGTGTATTTATACCTCTCTACTGTATTTTCCACTCCATGCATCTGATGAAGTGGGTTTTAGCCCACAAAAGCTTATGCCCAAATAAATTTGTTAGTCTCTAAGGTGCCACAAGGACCTCTCTCTCTCTAGATGGGACAGAACAACACAGCCAGGAGGTGTGTGGGTTACACCACCACTGGACATTGAAATGCAATATCTGCTCTTTCCTTGAAGTTACTGGTAGCAATAAGTAGTGGGCAAAAATTCATTTGTGGCATTGGGAACAAGTGCTGGCTTTATTGTGGTCCATTATTGCAACAAGCAGCCGACAGAATAAGGAGGCGCATGACTGCCTGTATGAGGTGGGGCAAGGCAACAGCATCGTCATCCCTGCACAAGTAATGACTCCACGCTGCTTAAGGGCCCAATCTAAGTCTCACTGACATCAAGTGGAGTTGGATTAGGCCCCAGCGTAGGGTGGAATAAATCAATTTTAAGGGTTACTCGGTCACCCTCCCTCACAGTGCGTAGTCCCTTACTCCTCAAGTCAGGCCCATTGATAGCAGCAGCACATAAACTGGTCAGTATAAGGGCAGCAGAATCTAGCTCTAGACGAAGTTCCAATGAATTCTGCCGCAGGGGTGGTGTGCTCACTAGCTAGGGGTGATCATCAGTGGAATTAACATGGTGCCAACAGGTTGAGAGAGGCTAAATCACACAGGGAGGTGACTGCAGAAGGCCAACTGAAAAAAATAAATCTCATGGGGAAGATTAATTGTTGACCCAAGTCATTTGTCATAATTTGAGCTGGGGAAATTTTTGCCTGTAACACTTCAGCTTTTAATCAAGCAACTAGTGCAATCATGCAACCTAATCCTTAGGGATGGGGAATCCTGCTTCAGAGAGCATAACTTTTGTACAATCCTTGATCTTTAACTGTTTGCACCTTTGAATCTTTGATGCAGAATGTAAGAACACTAGGCTGCTTGCTAACAGCAACACAGATTGGGAAACTTTTTTTTTAAAAATTAGGAACCACTATATTCCTTTAAAATAAAGTCTATATAGCTTACCAGGCATGAACATGATAATGCCATTTTAACAATTATGGCAATTTCCTGCAAACCTTATTGAATTAAGTTAAATCTTATTGAATTAAGTTGAGTATCTTTGGAGTCCATTGTATTAAATGAATCATATATCTATCCTTGTGGGCCAGGAATTTATGCAATTCCATGGGGGGGGGGAAATCAGGAATTAAGAACAGCAGGAGGTGATTAGACAAATTTGTAACTCCTTCTGTGAGCTCCCACCACCTGGAAAGACTTACATATGCTGGTTCAAACTGGATTCTCCAGGGACCAACAGACAAAGAAAGGAATTATGGTTAAATAACCTGAGTTTAAACTGGCTCATCAGGACCTTCTTTCTGATCCAGCAAACAAACAAGACCCCTGGTAAACTGAGGTCCCCAATCCTTAGGGAAGGGTTAGGACGACTTTGGTCTACCGAGACTCCATAAGACTGGGCTCTTGTTCTGGGCAAAAGCGTGTTATGAACTTGAAACCACAGGAACACATCTGTGTGGGGTTTTGAAGAACTGCTCAGCTGCCAAAGCCTGTGATGGAGGGTCTTTTTGGTTTGTTTGGGGTTTTTTTTGGGGGGGGGGAGGAGGGGGGAGAAGAATCTCTAGCAAGCTCGATAGCATATGTGTATACTCTTTGATTGTTTTTCATGTTTTCTCTAATGCTTTTACCTTAAGAAAAAAATGTGTTTGCTTAGAAAGAGCTGTGTGTAAGTTATACCTGTGGCAATTACACTGTGTACCATCTCTGAAGAGAATGCCAAAGCAGCCTGTCTTTTCCTGGAGATTTCACAGTACAGGCAGGGGACTGTGCAGCATGGAAATATCCTGGTCAGAAGGGAGACATGCACATCTCCATCCAAGAGAGGCAATGGTGGGGGAGTGGGAAGCCTAGAGTGGGTGCCTTTGCTGGATCAGCGTGGAATACAGGTGCGGTTGCTCTGAATTGTGACAGCCATATCAGAAGTGGCAATCATGGTGCTTTCATTATGAGTAATGACAGTGACTTAAGCAATGACCACGTTTTCCACGACCTATGTTCAAAGGACTAGTGCACGTATCAATATGATAAACAATGCCAACAGCATGGCAGTGGAAGAAAACCTACACAACTGATACTGCCTTTCAGAAGGCAGATTTCTGAAGGCAGGCAGGAACATACCTCTGCAACAGAAGTGTTTTCCAAACAGACATTAAATAAAAGACAGAACACAGAGTACAGTTTTGCCAGTTTTATTGAACCAATAAAATTCCTACTGATAACAATGAAAGAAATTTCAGCAAGTATAAATGCAATAGTTTAACAAACCCCATTGTTCCGTACCTATAAATAGAATTTTCAAAACCTCATAAAAAGTGCAGATTTATGAATTGCTGTTAACACGTTAATACACACGATTCCTTTATTTAAAAAGGTGTTTTGTCTCTTAATTCACTAAAAAGTTCCTTCTGCATCTATTCAGATGAATTCAAGTCATAACTAAAAGCTAAAAAAGAATCACACAAAAATGGATCCAGCTAGGTCAGTTTATCCAAAAATCAGCGACACAGAGAAAAAAAGTTTGCTAAAAGCTCTTGTTGAATCCTGCAATAAACTCCAAACTACTCACTCATCTAATGGGCGTGCCATTTGCAAAAGTGCATGAGCATTCAGGATCAAAGTGAGGCCCAGCGTGCATGATTATCACCCCCCTGCCCCGGTAAGATGCACACTTACTCTTTTCTGCTGGCTACCCATAGCATAAGTTGCAGCACAGGACAGCAAGAAGGCTCTGCAGAACTGCTGTTTCCCTCACACCCTACAGATGGGTGGGCAGAGCTGGGTCCTTGACTCCAGCCCTTCAGCTTGCCTGCCTAGCTGCACTGGTACATTGGGGAGAGTAGGTGGCATAAACCTGGCAGAGTTTACTTCCTCCCTGGAGTATGAGGCCCCAGGAGGGGGATTTGTTTCTTTCCAACTCACAATCTCCCTCCTGGGCTGCTCCACAGGCAGCACAACTCCTTATCGCTCCTTACTCCAAGCAGATGATTAAGTCACAATCTAGTTCCAACTAAATTAGACCCATAACAACCTTTGGAGACCTAATGTCAATTGGAAAGGAACACTATTTTCTCCTGCTGAGCTGGGCTTCTTGGACATCAAATTAAAAGTAATGTTGCTATTTTCATAGTTTAATAAAACATAAAATGAATCTAGGAATCTCAATAGACTAACTAGAGAAGATAATCTTGACTTGCAGGTCAGCACAAAGCCTAGGCAATACTTAAATCCCCCCATAACCCTTTTCGAGTGGCTGCATGTGGAATATCGACAGACCCCAGTCGTCGGCAGGCGGGATCAAACCTGGGACCTCTGGAGCTAAATGCATGAGCCTCTACTGCATGAACTAAAAGCCATATGCCCCTTAGCTAAGGCTGTAGAGCAGATTCATTAATCTCTCTCTAAGTGGTCTTGGTGCCACTAGAGGGGACAGAACACCACACCCAGGTGCGTGCGTTACATGTGGAACATATAAATGATAGGGCTGTCAATTAATCGCTGTTAACTCAGGTGATTAATTCAAAAAAATTATGAAATATATTTAGATTTTTTCTACATTTTAATATATTGACTTCAATTACAAACACAGAATACAAAGTATACAGTGCTCACTTTATATTATTTTTATTATAAATATTTGCACTGTAAAACTAAAATTTTTTTAATTCCCCCATTACAAGTACGGTAGTACAATCTCTTTATCATGAAAATTGAACTTATAAATGTAGAATTATGCAAACAAAAATGCGTTCAAAAATAACAAAGTCCACTCAGTCCTACTTCTTGTTCAGCCAACTGCGAAGACAAACAAGTTTGTTTACATTTATGGGAGATAATGTTGCCGTCTTCTTATTTACAAGGTCATCTGAAAGTGAGAACAGACGTTCACATGGCACTTTTGTAGCCAGCATTGCAAGGTATTTACATGCCAGATATGCTAAACATTTGTATGCCCCTTCATGCTTCGGCCACCATTCCAGAGGACATGCTTCCATGCTGACGAATGCGTTAATTAAATTTGTGACTGAATTCCTTGGGGGGGAGAACTGTATGCCTCCTGCTCTGTTTTACCCACATTCTGCCATATATTTCATGTTATAGCAGTCTCAGATGATGACCCAGTACATGTTGTTCATTTTAAGAACACTTTCACTGCAGATTTGACAAAGCACAAAGAAGGTACCAATGTGAGCTTTCTAAAGATAGATACAGCACTTGACCCAAAGTTTAAGAATCTGAAGTGACTTCCAAAATCTGAGAGGGACAAGGTGTGAAGCATGCTTTCAGAGGTCTTAAAAGAGCAACACTCAGATGCGGAAACTACAGAACCTAAACCACCAAAACAGAAAATCAACCTTCTGCTGGTGGCATCTGACTCAGATGATGAAAACAAACATGTTGGTCCGCACTGCTTTGGATTGTTATCGAGCAGAACCCATTATCATCATGGACGCATGTCACCTGGAATGGTGGTTGAAGCATGAAGGGACATATGAATTTTTAGCACATCTGGCACGTAAATATCTTGCGATGCTGGTGCCATGCGAATGCCTGTTCTCACTTTCTGGTGACACAGTAAACAAGAAGCAGGCAGCATTATCTCCTGAAAATGTAAACAAACTTGTTTGTCTGAACAATTGGCTGAACATGAAGTAGGACTGAGTGGACTTGTAGGCTCTAAAGTTTTACACTGTTTTATTTTTGAATGCAGTTTTTGTGTGCATAATTCTAAATTTGTAAGTTCAACTTTCATAAAAATGAGAGGCTGCACTACAGTACTTGTAATGGGGAACTGAAATACTATTTCTCTTGGGTTTTTTTAGAGTGCAAATATTTGTAATAAAAAATAAATCTGAAGTACAGTTTGTATTCTGTGTTGTAACTGAAATCAATATATTTGAAAATGTAGAAAACATCCAAAAATACTTAAATAAATGGTCATTGTATTATTGTTTAACAGCGCGATTAATTTTTTGTTAACGTGGAGGGTTTACAATGTGCTGTAAACCACAGCTCTTCATGCTAATTGGAAAGATTTGTGATTAAATGAATAGTAGTCTCTTTGCCTGAACTTTAAGCATCTCACTGGAGATTTTTTCATTCATAGAGAGGGACTTTGACCCCACCACAATCCATAGAGAGTCCTCATGACACTACCATTAATCCACTCCTCTACTATCCAGATTTACAGCGGTATTTTATCTACAGCAGGGTCTGTTTCGCAAGAGCAGTTTAAAGTGGCTATGTTTATCAAATTTGCTAGTTTACAAATTAAAACCTATAAATACAAAGACTCTCACATACTGAACATTGTAACTTGTGTGAATCCTAAACTGCATCAATTAACTGTTAAAAGCTTATTCTACTTAAAACCTTACATAATACAAGATTGATAAGTGGCAGTCCTGTAGGATCACACTGCCTGCCTCACATTAGCCCACAGTCATGTGCTTCACAAAAATAGAAATGTTACAGTAACAAAGCACAGGCCCGCAAAGGCATATCACAGCTTCTGATTACATTGGATAAAAGTACCAAAGAACACAAAAAAGAATAGGTGTTAATACTGATGAATTAAAGAATAACTATAAAGATCAAACATGTTCACAGCATGCTACATATACTGCTCAACTTACAACAAGGTGAATACAATGTTGAACAAAAACAAAAGTAGTTGGCAGTGTGATTTTTGAATTGTGTTTCAGATACAAAGACATAGCATATACATTCATGATGTGGCTGTCCAGCAAAAATTGGGGTACAGATTTCAAGTTAAAATCCTATCTTGTAAGCTACAGTTTATAACCAGTTCTGTCCTAATCAAGAAAGTATTTTGTGGCTTTGTGTATTTTCTCAGAGTCTCAAGACTGGAGCCCAAGTTTACAAGATCTTAATATTTATCCTACTTTTGGAGGTTTGTTGAGTGGCTGTACCTGTCCTATCAGCATTAGTATATTGTTGCCTGTAATCACACAATACCTTTTCATTTATCACGTGTATTGTTGGGCGGCCCTGTTTGAATCATGGTGACAAAATGAATTAAACATGAAGAGGCACAATGTAAAAAACTGGATGAGGCAAAGTGTAGATTGATTATAGTTTGTTTGGATGAATTTGGTGCCATTTTATCTACATCCTTAAAGATAGACAGGCATCTGATGCTCCATAATTCTTAAAACTTTGCCTTAAAGAAGGTTATAACAACCAGAAAAGGAGATTCAAACACACAGTTTGTTTGTGCTTTCCAAAATTAAAGGCTGGCTCCCCCTACCCCTTTCTACTGCAGGGGTAATGATAAAATGGACAAGATACCACAATTACTCCATTGCAACCAAGCAACTCAAAGCCGTACCTTTTGTAAGGAAAGCTCATTGGTAATCTTGGGGAAAAATAAAGGGTTGCCAACATCTCCCCTGCATACAGAAGTACAATCTGTGTATTTTAATCCATTTAATGCTATTTTATTTTAGGGAATAAAAACACTGATTTCCCTCCTAATTTTATTACTTCCTTCCTGTTAAACAGCCTCATATTTGCAGATGCTTAAGCATGTGAGTAACTTTATTCATACAAGTACATTTACTCAGGTAACAGTATTTGCATGGTTAGGCCAATTATTTTATATATTCATCAGTATCATAAGGACGTTATAATGATATCAGAATAAGGAGCAAAAGCTCCCACTGATTTCAATTAAAGCAGAATCAGGCCCCCTTAAATGGGGGTAAAAAACCTTCACTGTCTCAAGTAATCATGAGATGTATTTATGCTTAGCAGTTGTCCCACAAGAAGTAAAAAAAGAAGATAATTTGTTCTAAAGGCCTTTATGAAATCTACCCCATTTTAAGGGTTTTTTTCCCACATAGTCTCAAGTGATTCCCTGTTGAAATTCATTTTAGTCTCTTACTCAGTTGTATAAAAGGTATGTGTGAGAGAACTGAGTGGTCTAGGTTTAAAGCCCTTACATGGGCAAAACTCCCAAAGTCAAAGAAAGTTTTGCCTGAGAAGAGCCTTCATGAGTGGGTCAAGTGTAAGTACTAGTGGACTTCTTTTATTGTAGACACAAGATGGGTGAGATTTTTTTTATTAGGCCAACTTCTGTTGGTGAAAGAGACAAGCTTTCAAGCTTGCACAGAGCTCTTCTTTAGGCCTTTTATTGTAAGCACAGAGCCAGAATCTGATCCCAGTTGCCCATACTGAGTAGCACCCCTCCACAAGTGGTCCAGTTGGTTCATATCATAAGGATGGCAGAATGTGACCTTTAGAAATAAAGCTCTGCTAAGCTAGTCTCCCTCCTTGACAGTTAGTGTGATTTCACTATTTAAAATAGGTACTCAGTACTGAATTTTTAGAAGAGATGTAATTTCCCTGGCCAGGAATAAAGGGAACATTTGAAGTCAGTGTTGCTGAAAGTGAGGAACACTGAATATGACCACAGAACTCCAGCTAGCTTCTAGGTGGTTGATGTGGGAAATGAATGCAATTTTAAGATCTTGAGCCTGGGAGCTCATCCCTGAAGCATGACATTTAGGCTTTGACAGGTCGGAGACCAGGACTGGGAACTTATCTCAACATTTGGTGGGAGGGAGGAAGAGAGACCTTTTCGTAGGCAGGGTTAGCCATTGAAAAGAGGGGGTCAGAGACCTTGGTGAAGAGCAGGAGATTTATACAGCTGGACGGGAGATGGGAATGGGGTGCCTGTGGGGACCGACTGCATGGCCAAGTATAGTTGTCGTAAGGATTAAAATAGCATAGAGCAGGCAGATTCTATTCAAGCATCCGCCCACTGCTCTGCCAATGCATCAGTCCTAATCTGGGACACCTCTGCTATTCTTGTCCTACATGTCTCCCATGCCTAAGGGCTGTGTGATTTTGTGATGTGTACAGCTTGCCAAACTCTTTCACTTGGGAAATATTTCTTGATTTAAACCTTCCAGAAGTAAAGAAACTAGTGGCTGCACCACTTAGGATGGGGTCTTTCCCTCTAATTTAAAAGCGGATTCTGAAAAATTTGACTCTTTTGGCCAGGTCTTGTGGTTGGCAGCATTTGTATGCCACAAGCAGATCAGCCAGGGCTAAGTTTCATTTACAGATGGTTGATCCATTTCCCTCTCTTATTTATGCACTAAAGTCAACACAAAGTCACAAAATGGGTTTTGGATCAGGCCCTATGAATATGAAGCCCCGACACAGGCTAAATGCCCACTGAATCCAAAGGGTGCTTCGTGCAAGTGGAGGCTGCAGAATTTACCCCCTAGAAGACAAGAATCTAAACTGGTCAGTCTGAGCACATCTGTTAAATGCATGTACTTATGATGAACAAATGCATAAGCAAGAGAAAGGGATGTCAAGATTTTGCTCTACAAGGGTACATTTTGCTCTACAAGGGTAGCAGCCTACAGATTAAGATCTTTTGAAAAAGTTAATAGAACATATGTATGTCAATAAACCAATGCAAATCACACTATTACTTTAATATCCAGGGAAACTGATTTCTACCCTATTAACTTTTGGCAACTGAATACCTTTAAAAATCTGGTTCAGAGATGGAGATAGGAACCTATTGGGATTTTACAAAGTGCCTAGGTACCTAACATCCATTGAACACAATCGTAGTAGGCACCTAATCTGCGTCTTTAGTTGCCTAAACTCCTTTAAAAATCTGGCCCTTTGTCCTTTTCAATTTAAGCCTTTTTTATTATTAAAAATCTTGTTTTTCTGATTTCTAATCTGCCTTAAATTTACGGTAACCCTAAATATGTAATTTTTAGATTTGTAGCTGATTTTGTAGCTCCCTTTTGCTAAAACATTGAACAAAATTAGGGTTTTTTTTTTTCATTTGTTTTTTAAAAAAAGCTGACCGGCTGGCCCAATTCTCCATAAATCCCAGCAATATTCATGGAGGCATCCTATATACTAGAACTGCAGCACCATGGATCTTGATGGGTATAAGTGAACTATAGAAGCATTTCAAAAATTAGTTCTCATGGGACTCTACAACAGTTTGAATCACCTGCTGTTAGCATAAATTGTTGTTTAAAATGAATCCTACTATTATATGACTACAATCCCATGATGTTCAATTGTCAGTTTTATATTCCACAGAATACTGAGCTAATGCAAATGGCTTTTCTAATTTGTACTTTCCCCACTTATTACAGACAAGCAATTTCTGAGAGTATCGTTCTGCATCTGACGAGAATACAAAATACTTTTAAAATGCTCTTAAGGTTAATAAGCACTCCAATCGCATAAAAAAAGCGATTCCCTATTTACAGCATTTCCTACGATATGTGGTTAGTCATTACCCCAGTGAGCCAATAGTTTCGGCCTTTTCTTCAGCAGACAGGAGATGATGCATTTGTCTTTTTACCTTGGTGAAGATTGGGATTTTGATGACTAAATGTTAATGCTGGTAAATATAAACCCCAGCAGGGGAAAGCAAAAAGTCAATATCTGTGCATATACTCCCATTAAGGTACATTTCTGACAAAGGAAGTTTACAAGCAATGAAGTTTGAGGATTCACATTCACACGTGCATTTTTTTTTTTTTTTTTTTTTTTAACAGTTGCACATTTAAGTTTGGCACAAAGTGAGCCTAAGGTGTAGGTAAAAATATACGGTATAATCGTATACCTTTAACACCTGTCCTGAACAAACATCTATATTTTAAAAATATCACATTTTGAGTATAAAAGCTAGGCTATAAATGATTATACAGTAAGTTCAATACTCTGAAAAAGTGGAAAACAGCATTGTTACTTTTAAGTTTGCATTTTATATAGAAAAGTTACAGCAAACTAGTTGTCAAATGACATTTCCCCAACATGGAATGCCATGCAGGCCATATTAGATTAGATATGACACCTTCTGAAATCAAGTTTTGTTGTTTTTTTTTTTTTAAACTGATTCACTATGAATAGATCAATTCATTTACAGTTTATGTATTTCAAAATCTAATCACATACTTTGCTGAGAAGGCAATTCAGCTGGAAAAGTAAATTCTATAGCGAAAGATTAAAATAAAGGCACTAAAGTTTCCACAACTAACACTCAAGCTACTTTAAAATCCTTATATTTCAGAAGAGGAATTAAGTGGTTATGATAGTTACCTAAAACTAGTTTCACCTTCGTTCCAAAACTTAAACTGTTCTTGAGAAATACCTGGCTTCTCATACCAAAGGAATTTCACTGTACAGTTCCCGTCACTTAAAGGCAGAGTTACTAACTGAAGAACATCCTTACCAGATATAATTGTTACAAGCAAAAACTCACTAAGTGCAGCCACTATAGTTAAGTTGAAAAAGATTATAACAAGTTAAAGAAGTCAAATTTAAGGTTATGCATATCAACCTCTCACCACTTTGTCTGAATAATCTTTGTAGTTAGCTATATGAGATAAATAAATCTTATTTATGCAATGTTTTATATAGGAGAGATTCTGATGCAGTTTGATGGGTAGTTTCTTATCTTGGCTTAAAAAAATTAGTAACTTCTTTCTCACAAGGCTTTTTATGCAAATAGACTGCCGTCCAAAAGTGCAGAAAAAGTGTATTTAAATGTACAATCATTTAGTTTTCCAATCTGGAACAGACAGATAAAGCAAAACCTCCCAACATGTGGTGTCACAGCAAGTTATTAAGAGAGGGAAGGAGGAAGAAAAAAACTAACTTTAGTAGCATACTGGTCCATGTTTGTTTTCCCTCAGTGAAAGATGTAAAAATATGACTACTATGTTAAAAAAGCTATTCTGCAGTCTTCAATGGAAAGGCCTTTTTACATCTTCTACAATTCAGAGGAACTTTAAAAAACCTAACCAGTTAATTTCTAATACATGTAAAAGCAAAATAAAGTCACCCTTCTTACAGTGAAAACAAAAATCAAAACAAAAAGATTTTTAGCAAGGATAGCTGTGTCCTACTGAGAAAGCTTAAGCATCAATTTAGGCACTTCACTGGTTCATTAACACAATCCAAAGTAAAGCTATAAACACTGAAATGTTGGCTCTTAAAATCAGTCTAGTCAAGCAACACAAAATAATGCAAAAATGTGACATTTTTGGCAGCTTATTTCTTCCCTTCCCCAATATTACCAGTTGTCCAAGTAAATTTTATTTTGTGGCTGCTTTGGCATTTAAATATCAGATTGCTCAAGCCATACAAGCTAAAACAAAAATGCTAAGCCTTGGACAAAGAAATTGTTTTAAAATTTCTTTATGGTTGTATAAAAAGGGCACTTCAGTAGCGACATACTAGGGAAAAGCTTGCTTTCTTTTTAAATATTGCACTTTTCTTTTGTTCACAAACATTGATGCATAGAAACACAATTTTAGCTTTGAATATTGAAGTGTTCAGACACTATGAATGAAAAAATTCTAGGAAATAAATTTCTATAACCTATTAGGAAAAGAAGAGGTATGATAGCCTTCCTTAATTAAAAAATGCACTGGAGAAAGGAGAGTGCAAACATTTTTTTTTGGTCAGTCTCTGTATTACGTTTACAGGCGCCAACTAGGTGAACTTGCAAGAAACACTATGATGCGCATGCATGTTGTAAAGAAGATTGAGGGTGACTGTCAGTAAGACAAGATTATTCATGATTGAACCATAATATGTACAACAAATGGATAATTATGAAACCTCTTCTTTTGGAAAGAGGAAAGGAAAAAAACAACTGAATTTTGCATTTCAGTAGCATTCTGTAGAATTTATCATGATTAATGTCACATTAAAATGTGGACAACGTTGGCATTATATTTCACATCACCTTCAACTGCTGTAGTAAAACAGTGCCTGACAAGTAGTCTCCAGGAGATAAAGAATCCAGTAGCCAGTTCAGTTTAATACATCACATGCTTCTCTCTACTAGCGTTAGGACATTGCATTAAGATCTCTTAGAACATCCAAAAAACCTTTGCTGAATTCCACTAATCTGAAAAATGATTGCTGGAAAAGATAAACACTTTTTTCCTGTGTTTAAGAACAAAGCGCTAGAGTTGAGTATAACAAAACTAGTTTTAGGATTTTGACCAGTATCCTGAAATCCAACCAGAAAAAGTAGTGCTCCTCAGTGTTATTTTTGCTATCATTAGTAATGTTAAGCATCAAGAAAATAAAACACGTCATTGCACATTACAGCCGCCAAAAACACGGCTAAACTTTGACACTAGAGATTTGAGTAACTTGATGCTACATCACATACAGCTTCTGGTGTGTATCTATTTCAAAAAGGTCTTTACATATCAATTAAACTTCCTTCGCCCCCTCCAAATTGATACTTCAGGTCAAGTGACGAGTTATGGCACGAAGGGCATATAGAAGTTCTGCTTGCATACGGGCTTCCATTAGAAGTAGATTTAAGTGGACCTATTTGAAATTAAAAAAAAAAAAATTAGCCATTTAGTTCACCATTACATATCAACAAGCAGAGGCATTTAATCACTTAATTATCTTACAGATTTAGATTTTTGTGCCAAATGAAAATAGCTGCATCACTTCTCTCTACATTCTAGTGCCACGTACTAGACTGAAGTGTTGCCATTTCTTCTCCAGATGGCTAATATGCCAATTTTATATGACATTCTGGACTCCCAGGTAACAAGCCTTAATTACTGCTTTAAGCAGTGTTCCATCTGCTTTAACAGAAGTCACAGCAAAACAATGCTGTACAGTAATGGAAATCATGACAGAAGACTTACCATTCACCATCACTGTAAGCATTATACTCTGAGGACTAGATTTCTGTTATCAGTATTATTATCAATCCACATGCCACACACCCTATGTACTATCTGAAGTCAACTGTCAAATAAATGCAACCTCAGGGACGGCAAATTATTCCAATGAAGACTGAGGTTGGTTTCAGAATGACATTTACTTAACAACAAGGAACAGAAATGCACATATCACTGCCCACTGCTTTAGCATCTGGCCTTACTGCACAACTGTCTCAGGAACTTCTAGCAGCACGTCTCCTGGTACAATGCTGGGGCATTGGCATGTATCCTACCCAAGTATTGACCAGGTCTGTTCTGGCTTAACTGATGATATGAGACCATAACAGTTATAAATAAAAGGAAGATCAACAATAGCTTTATCCTATCTTATCTATTACAGGTCTTTAAGAAAGCCTGCTTGTATCGAAGATCTAATCATCATGATTGGAGGCATCTACAGTAGAAGTTTAGAGAAAGAACAAATAATGGGCAGTATTGTGTGTCATCTCAGGAGTGCAATTTTTATGTCATTCCTGTTTATTGTATCATGCACAAGACATAGTGGTCACAGGCACAATATGATATTTTGTGTAATATAGAGCATAATTTGTATGCCACTCATACTAAAAAGGCATACAAGTATTATCAATGCTTGGTAGTTAACTTAAAAATAGTGTGTATGTATACACACACACACACACACACACAGATGTATATATAAACAATGTATTTTACCACTGAAAAGCAGTGTAGATACAAGTTAATTTATCTTCTCTATAAGAATCAAGTAGTATCAGAACAGTTGACTACTTCACGATTTCCAAAACTGCCCATTTTTCTATATGCAGATCTATGGATCTAGCTTCATGCAGGAGTCACTAGAGACTGTCCACGGTGTGCTCATTATGAAAATGTTTTGGCAACAGTGACATTTAATATTTATTGAACTAACTTGTAAGGCTCTACTGTACAGTATTTAAGTTAATTCTTTAAGTTTTTTCTTTATTGTTAAGAAGGTTAACTCTAGTACACACACACACCCACCCACCCACCCACCCCCCACCCTTTTGCAAGCCACCTTATTATTTGCATTGTTTACATAGCACAGGGCATCTTGTGTAATGTTTGGCTATGAAACACTTACCTTCTCTGAGTGCTTGAACTGACGCCAGTAACTATCGTACATGCGCTTGGTAGTTCTCTCTGGGTAGCAGGTCACTGTCTTAATGTAAACCTTCAGGCTGCGTTCAAGTAACTGATTAACTTCCCCATAATCATAATCATCATACCTAAGCAAAATAAGGCAGACTGAATATTTTGTCTGGACCCACATGGCTTTTTAAATTCTAAAACTACACGTATTTATGAACTGAAATACTAGAAGGAGCGGTTACTTATCTTGTATAGTAACTGGAGTTGTTAGAGATGTGTTACCCTATGGGTGCTCCATGTCAGGACGTGCGCATGCCTGTGCACTTTTGATAAGAGATTTTGCGAGCTATGTCTGTCCGCAAGTCCATGCTTGCACCCCAGACACCCTCATGCTCTGGTACGAGAGCATATGGGGAGGAGGCAGCAGACCCGCTGCCAGGCCAGTTCCTTCTCAACCATGGAAGTCCAGTGAAAGACTTTGAGGCAGAGAGGAAGAAGGGTGGGAAGTAGAAAACCCACAGGGACACATCTTGAAGAACTCCAGTTAGGCTCCAGGAACTTCTCCTGTTTCGAGTAGCGTCCCTATGGGTGTTCCACATCAGAAAATTCATGAGCAGTACCTCATTTATGGAGGAGGGTGCTGAAAAGGCGGATTCAGTAGAACAGCATCACTGAAGCAACTTCAGCTCTGCAAGTCGATACAAGAGCATAGTGCCAGGAAAACGTGTGTACTGAAGACCAGGTGGCTGCCCTGCAGATGTCAAGGATAGGTATGTTTTTCAGTATGGCTACAAAGGTAGACTGAGCCCTGGTGGAATGAGCAATAACTGTGTGTGTGTGTGTGTGTGTGTGTGTGTGTGTGTGTGTGTGTGTGTGTGTGTGTGTGTGTGTGTGTGTGTGTGTGTGTGTGTGTGTGTGTGTGTGTGTGTGTGTGTGTGTAAGTAAAAAAAATCGTACCTCCTTTCATGGGTTCTGCAGTTGAGATGCAAAAGCCTGGGTGAAGCCCTAAAGGGCCTGGTCTTATATAGGTAAAAAGCAAGGACTCTTCTTATGTTCAGTGTATGGAGGCTCGTTCCTCCTCTCAAACAGTGAGGCTTGAGATAAACACCAGCAGGTGAATCTCTTAATGTGGAATTCTGGAAAACCTTAGTCGGAAGGGAAGGTGTGGTCATAGCGTCACCTCGGTCAACAGAACACTGTATAGTGGAGTCAGCCACCAAGGTTCCAAGCTACCATCACCTCAGTCAGGGGGCAGGACATGAGGAATGAGGTCTTAAGGGATAGATCAATATTTGCCATAGGTTCGGCTGGGTGTCTTCTCAGCGCATTGAGAGCTAAGCTGAGGTCCCATGATGGAGTTGGTTCCTTGACAGAAGGGAAAAGGTTAAACACATCCTAGCAGTTGGAGGCATAGTGGTATGGTAGGCCTCCTGTGGCTCTAGAGCAAGAAAATTCCTGGATGGCACTGATGATGAAGAAGCTTTGTGCCTGGAAGAGATTCAACGTCCAAGATGTAACCCTGCAAGCTGATGACTGCAATGGAAGCTCTGATCAGGATGTTGTTCAGGAAAGGGTCCCTGCAACCTGAGTCTGGCTATTATCACCACCACCATCTTTGTAACAACCCTGAGGGCAGAGGTCAGGCTAAATGGGAGTGTTTGCTACTGAAAATGTTTTCTGAAGTTTCCCCCAGGATAGGGGTGACACTGTAGAGGACAAGGTCTCCATCCAAAACTTCATTTTCTTCATCCATTTGTTGAGCCTTTAGAGGTCAAAAATGGTTGATAATCCCCCCACACACATGCCTGTGCTCTTCTGTAGAATGCAAAAAAATGGATTAGAACCCAGAGAATCTTTCTTCTGAGGAAACACACTCCGTCAGTCCCATGTCCAGAAGAGGAGATGTTTTGTTCCAGATCAGATTGTGTTTTATGAGGTCATTGGAGCTGGATGAGTGGATGAAGAACAGATGGGGTGGTGACTCTGGCTCATTGTTTCCTTGATGCACTTGTTTGTGGTTGATGAAAACCATTTATCTAGGAAATGGGAAATCCTGTCCCTTCACTTCAGCTCTGGGCAGATGCCTATCTGATATTTAACATAAAGGGGATTTGGGGGCTGAGGTCCCTCTGGACTTGTGCCTCAGACCTTGATTCCACTGTTTTCCCTTGGGGAATCTGTTGTCCCTTTGCTAGTATCTCTGAGAATGGGGAGAGAAAGGACAGCCTCTGTTTGAAGGTTGACTTATAATTCACTCCTTAGAGAAAACTTAGTGGGAAGGGACAGTGTGTTTGGATTTGCCACACTCTCAGCCACCATCTTCTCCAATTTTTCTCAAAAAAAAAAAAGGGGAGCCTGTAAGCTTGGCTGAGCATACAACCTGCTTAGATTGAGTATCCATCTTCCAAGGTGGTGTCTGGCTGGAAACCATGGCTCAGGCTGAAAACCTCATTGCATCCATTGAGGCATCTGCTACAAATGCTGTTGCTAGCGAGACTAAGGTGGCATCAAAATCAGGGCGATCTCTGTCCTTAAGGGCTTTGAGATCTTCTAGCCAGGAAAGAGATGCTCTTGCAAAGCAGGTAGCTGCCAGGGATGCTTGGAGGATGGTGGAGGTGGCTTCAAAAATCTTTGAGAGTGGCCTCCATCTTTCTATTTGTGGGTTTTTGTGGTTTCCTTACAGTACAACTCCCCTGATGAGGGACACTACTGCAGCATCAACCTTCAGTATCTCAGCAATAAAGCCTTTTGGTTTTTAATGATATATCGCCTCAGGTAGATCGTATTAATATGCTTGCCCTTATCATGCTTATTCCATTCATCCCTATCACTTCCTCAAAGAAGAAGTGAAGGGATACTGCAGCACCAGGAGAAGAAGATTCTGAGGGAAGAAACGTACTCTGAGGCTTACTCACAGGGGCTTGCTCAAGTTTCAGAGCCAGACAGTTCACCTTCCTCAGTGGTGATGGAGGATGACTCATATCCTCCTGATTTTTTTGGGATGTTTCCCCCTTCAATCCCCCCTTTTTTTTTAATTAAACAAAAACCTTTTTTGGATGCTTTAGGAGCATGGACACTCAGCTGTAGCTTTGGTGAGGCCTTTTGTAGCTTGCCTTTCTTAGGGCCTGGTGCTCTCTTGAGATGTCTGCCTCAGAATCCTCCACCACTGCTTCCTATTCCCCCTGGGAGAAGGGTGGGGACTTGCTGTCAGAACCTCCTGGTCAGCTTGAAAGAGAAGAGCTGATTAGAAACCCTGTTTTCTTCCCAGGGTGCTCAGGACCCACTTTATCATGGGGATTGGGGGGGCGTGATGGACACTTGTGGTCCACAAGCCTCCCCTCTTTGTTCTGCAGGGGTCCTCCAGGACTTACCCCCCTAGTCGAATGGTCTGGAACCTCTCTGCTCTACTGCAGGGTTTCTGGTCCAAATTTTCCTTGTTGAAGCTGTGGCTGCCTTGGTGGGCAGGGAACGATACCTGCTTGTCTGACTTGCAGCCTTGGGACCTAATGCAGTTAGGGATGGAAGGCTGGGCATACCTCACCATGTTTTAAGCCTGCGAAGGCTGCCTCACAAATAGAGCACTGCTTGGATTTAACCTGGTGCTTTTTTGGTTGCTCTCCCATGCCTGTAAAGGACAAAGGAGCCAGCAGAGAGACACTACAGCAGAGGCTCAGAGAGAGTTAAGCCCCCAAAAAGTTAACTGATCCAGGGAGGAGAAGGAATGCTGAGGAGGGAGAACACTGCTCCCCACTGCCCAAAAACAGGGCAGAAAAAATTAAAATAGAAGGAAAAGAGGTGAGAGCAAAAGAAACCACCATTGTCTACCTGCTCCTGCAGAGTTAGAGAATCTGGCAGCAAGTAGGAGCAGACTGTACAACGCCAAATGCTTATCTTCAGAGAGAGAAATCGGCTTGATGTCCAGAATTGTGGGAGACACCGGGCTGCAGAAGAACCCTTTTCCAATGAATTTTGGAGGAACAGGTTTGATTAACCCCAGTGTTAGGAATTATATTTTCTATCTCAAATGATTCTCATGAGAGGGGTCCCTGAAGAGGGAGGGAGGAAGAAGTTGGGGGTGGGTGGGGAGGAGCACACTGGATGGAGTAACCTGTAGAAACTATCTTCAGAATTCACCTGTCTGAGGTGATGAGCTCCCAGGAAGGTAGGAAACGGAAGACAATCCCAGTGGGGGGAGTGGTAAAGAGGGGAATACACGCAGTGTAAGATGAGGAGCAGGACAGAGTTTGTAACCCTGGACCAAAGGTTCGAAAACCAGTTCTTTCAAGAATGTTGCTGACTGGAAGGCTATTGTAAGGACAGCCCTTTTTCTTCATTATCCTGGCTTCTTTCTCGGGGGCTCAGCCATGCTGGGTAAGACCGTTGAGCCATCTGCAATTTACCGTACTTTCTCTCTTTGCCACAAGCGTACAGATGCCCAGAGATCATAGTGTCGCCCAAGAGTCTTTAAGAGAACAAAGAGACCCTGGCTTCACTAAACGACTTGGGTCCTTCAAAAGAAGGTCCTTAACTGTGTTTTCTACTTCCTGAGGCAGACCAGAGGATTGCAGCCAAGAAACTTCTGTAGCCATGGAATGTTGCAGCTATATCGGTGGCATTGAGTCAGGCCGGGAAAGATTTCTTGCTGATTGTCTGGCCTTCTGTTAGGAGGGCTTGAAATTGTTCCCTCTGATCATGTGGCAGGAGTTCAATAAAAGATGAAAACTTGCAATAGTTTGTAAAATTGTCTTCTGCTATCACGGCTTGGTAATTAGCTACTCTGAACTGCAGTGAAGCAGAGTAGCTCTTGTATCCCAGAAGGTCCAGTCTTCTGAGCTCTTTGTTGGATGGTGTTGGGCAGAACCTGTTATCTGTTCCATTTAATAACTGCCTCTATGAACCAGGGAGTTGGGTTCAGAATGGGATGTGAAAAAAATATTCTGACCCTTTGGCTGGGAAGTAGCATTTTCTGTCAGCCCATCATCACATAGGCGGTATAGTAACTGGAGTTTGCCACACAGATGTCAGCTGAACAAGGTGGGCAAGGTAATTTTGCCTGCAGCAGATGTATGAAGAATGTCCAACAGGGAATGCTGGTATTCTGGTGTTTCGTATAATGGAATATGCAGGGTTTCTGCCACAGAAAGGTCCTGAATGGCCTTGAAATCATAAGCATAAGATAGTGGGGGAGGCAAAATAAGAGAAGGGGGTTACACTCCCCCCCCCCACAAAAAAGCACAAACAGTGCTAAAAAAACAAAAAGAAAGAATATACGGAGAAAAGAAAGGATAATTGTGAGAGAGGTAGCAAACTGCATAGCTAGCTAACAGACACAGCAATGTTCCACCTCAAGCCATAGGTGGTTGAGAAGGAACTGGAGTGGCAGTGGGTCTGCCTTCGAGCTATATACCCCCATACCAGAGCATGAAAGTGTCTGGGGCGCAGGCATGGATCCATAGACACTGCTGACAAATCACTGATCAACAGCAAATGTGTGTTTGCACCTCCTGTCATGGAGAACCCATAGAGACACTACTCAAAGAAGAACAAAAGTTACTCAGTTCCTAAGAGCCTTTTAAATAGTGTGCAATTTCCTTTTTTCCTGAACTGACAATGTTGTCCATGAGTTCAGAGAAGACATATTTCTGTCAAAATATCAATCCTAATTTAATTCTGTAATACCAATTCATTTTTTTTAAATAGAGAAATTAAGTTATACTACCACCAGTATTTGTACCAATTTCACTGCAGAAAAATTTAAAAGCCACAGACACCAATTTTTAAACACTGCTTTAGTGCGATCAAAATCTAAATGTGTTCCTGTCCCCAAGTAAATATACTTTGCTTACATGCTTCCAAATACACTTATTAGACAGGTGAATTTGTTACATACCTGATTCCAAACATACAGTGAACATAGTTAAATAAAGCTCTTCTCAACATGGTTGTGTCAACATCTTCGTGTGTAGCCATAGTGTTGTAGGTTAGATTGTAGACCATCCGAAACTTCTCATCCAGGAGATGCCCAATATCAGAATAAAGCCTGTTCACAAGGGAGAAGCCATGATTTTCCCAGGTATAGTCCTGTAAGAGCACAAAGAAATACACCAGCGATGCATAAATATGCAAATAGTGCCTTCCCACCTGATCCTCCCTCTGGTTTCTTCCCCAGTTGAAGATCTTGTTCTCTGTTTTGTGTCTCATTCTGCTTTATTAATTCCCCTGCGCGTCCGTCTGTCCCCACCTCCAAATGGGGTATTTTAATCAATAAGTTTTCCCCGGTCAGTTCTGCTTTAGTCCTTAGGTCCTGCAGATTTGGTTCAGACTGGAAAATATTCACACTGATATTATTCAGAGACTGCTGCGTTGGAAAGCTACGAGTCAGAGTGGAAGCACGGGGATGTGCTGTTCCTTAGAGACATGACTTCACTCTTGCACCAAGGACGGAGGAAAAGAGTTAGCTGTTTGAGAAACGCTGCCAGCTGTGCCTGCGCAGCAACACTTTCACAGGCTACTACTTCAAACATAACCTCTTTGGGCAGGGATTAGCTTAACCTATGTTCATGAAGTGGCTAGCGCAATGAGGCCTTGCTCCATCACTGGGACCTCTGGATGCTTCTGTAATACAATTGTTACAATAGAAGATATGATTTGGGTAAAAGGTCTCACATTCTACCACCACTCAGCTAGGAAACAGTTAAACAAGTTAGCTATTCTGGAGAAGGTGAAACTTTTGAAGTTGGAAGTCAGTAACTGAAAATCCTTGCCTGTACGCAGAGACATTTCAGTTTCAGTGCAACCTTCCATAAAGCTCTTCTGAAGCAGTGCTGTACATGTCTAACGTTGACTCAAGTCAATGACAATTGTCAGCCTTTTCCCAGAGGAGCCTTCTAAAGTTCACAGAAAAGGTCAGCAGTATCTTTGATCTCAGACACAAACTTTGCCTTATCCTTGTCCACAATACACACCCAAGGTGGTGTTTGCGTCACCTACCAAAACCTGGTTTATTGCAGCATGAATTCATCCTGATCAGCACAGACTGTTGTAAATCTAAGGGCTTGTCAACACAGGGAGTTATTCAAGAATAGCTACTGTGCTTTAAATTCACATCCTACTTTAATCCAAATTAACTTTCAAGTGTAGACTAGCCCTAAGTATGTCTGCTGACAGGAATCGTGACTCCTTTGCTTTACCAAGGAATTTTTTTACACCTATTTTGGTTTGTCTACACCTATTTTGGTTTGTTTGGCTCTGACATGGTTCAAGATTTTCCCATAACTTGCAGTTTATTAATATTAGATTCCCAGGAGATCAAACTGACTTTAGTCAGTGATCTGCTCTAAACACCTAGAGCTGTCCCTATTTTTTTTTTAAATTTGTATTGCAATAGTACATAGGAGTCCTATTCGTGGATTAGGGCCCCACAGTGCTAGGCACTGCATGGACATAACAAAAAGATGTCCGTTACATACACTTGTTCTGCTAACACAACAGAAGACCTAATACCCCCTGGCCTGAGGTTTACAATTAATAGAGGGTGGGCTAGTCACCCAGCTGAAGCGATGGAAGCCTCATTTGAGATATTTAACAGTTGACTGAAAAAAATGCTACAAATATAAAAATATACCATAATGAGCAGTTATTTACCTGGGCTATGTCTACACTTAAAACACGACAGTGGCACAGCTGCAGCACTGCACTTCAGTAGAAACACACTACAGCGACTGGATGGGTTCTCCCATTGCTGTAGGTAATCCACCCCCCTGCAAGGTGGTAGCTAGTTTGAAAGAATTCTTCCATTGATCTAGCACTGTCTACACCAGGGGTTAGGCTGGTTTAACTATGTGTCTCAGGGGTGTGGCTTTTTCAACCCCCAAGGGATTTAGCAATGGCAATCTAACTTTTCAGTGTAGACCAGCTCTTGATCCTCTACTTGGACCTGGACATTTAACATGGATGTCCTTCTACTACTACATCTTATTTTTCCAGTAAAGAGAGACTTAGGGCATGTCTGCATGAACACTTGCTGCAAAGCAAGCTGGGGCATAAATCTACAGTACAGCAAAGGGCACTAGGGAACTTTTAGCATGCAGCAGCACAGTCCACACAGAGAGTTAGAGCAAGGTATGCTGGTGTGCTATAGATTTGTGCCCCAGCTTTCTGCACAGCAAGTAGTCATGCAGACCTGCCCTTAAAATGTTGGGGTTAATTTATTTTAAAAAATAAGTGCATTTAAGTACCTGAGCTCGGAATGTTGGCAGATGTTCTTCTCCCCGCCTGGCAAAGTCTTTGTACCCAAAACCAGGATCTTCGATATAGCGGGAGACATCCGACGTGGAAACCATTTCATCATCAAATGCTGAGAAGGACAGCAAAATGCTGTGTTTAAGACAGATAAGTATGGAGGCCGTTGTAGCCTTCTGATCCTCTCCCTCAACAAAGACTACAAGGCGCGCTGAACACAATATTTAAAGTTTGCAACTAATTCTGTGTACAAAGAAGAGGATAACATGTTGGTGTAGGAAGAGTATTAGGAGAATTTCAATCAATTTCCGTTCAGTTTATGATATTACGTTTGTGTACATTTGTCAATGTAATTCATAGTAATTGGCTTGATTTACTTCGCACCAGTGTTTCAATTTTTTATTCTTAATTTTGCAAGTAAATATTTAAATTTATTCTTATACTTCTCCCTTTTTCAGAGATTTTCTAAAACCCTTCATTGAAACAATGGGCAAGATGTTTTTAAACAGATTGCAGGCTGGGATGAGGGAGTGAGGTTAGTAACAAGAAATCCAGAAAAGAGGAAGAGAGGAAGATTGCAATAGTAAAGGTTTGAGATGACCTGGGAGTGGATCAGTAATTTATTTGTTAGAATAGGGAGGAAAAGTTCAATTTTGGAGATGAAGAAAGAAAGGTTAGGACCTTAGTCATAGCTTGGTTGAGGGGGTAGATATCGAAGATGACCCTAATGCTGCCTAGAGAGTGTTAGGAAGAATTAAGGTGTGACTCAATTAACGGGGAATGGAGATAGCACAGGGCTTGGGAGAAAACACAAGTTAAGTTTTGACTCTACTGAATTTGAGATTACAGCAGGCTATATAAGACTGAAAGGAGTGGTATATCTTACAGTACTGTTTATAACAAAAAAAACTTAAGTTACAACACACAACTGTAGTTCATGTTTTTCTTCCTATATACAAACTAGCAAAGTGTTAAGAGAGCACATGCCATAAAACAAAACACTTGTGAGCTGTGGTAAGCATTCATACAGATTTAATGAGGGGCATGGGTCAATTAACTAAACTAACTAACACTAACTAAATATAGTAAAGAAAGAAAACACTAAATATGTACATGGACAAGTGTTCTCACAGACAAGTGATGAGCACAAGAGGAACAAGGATTCCGACCATGCAGCAGTAAGAGGAAACTGAAAGGGGCATCATCCCACACAGCCTCATAACTTTGCCTGCACCACGAGGCTACGTACAATTGCATGTGAGGGCCAATGAACATTGCTGCAAAACCTTCCAGCTCCAGCACATGGCGTACATGCACACCCGTGTCTGGAATACATATAGGGACCATCATTCGAAGAAGAACTAAATCATACAAGACTTGGCTTGTAGATACCAATTCAAAACTATATGAAAGCAGTGAACTCTACAGTTCATCAAGATCCAGGCTGAACTTATGCCAAGAGTTACAGTAACTATGCATCTCTGAAGAGCTCCAACAATGTGTTACTAAATGAGGACAGGTTCTCTAGCAGGAATCAATTTATCTCCACTGAACAAACAGGTGGCTTGATTGTGTAACTACCTTTACAGGAGTTGATTACCACATAGCTGACTGCATTTGACCCTGATATTAAATCTTGGCTCACTTCCACATGAACTGACAGAAAAATTGCCAGATGTCCACTGTTCACACTTAAAACAAAAACAGTTCATCTAAGAATCACAGGGATGCTTTATCTTCTTTCTGGCTCATTAACTAATCAAGACATAACTGTGTAGGAAGAAACTTGCATGGCACCTGCCCTAGGTAATCACCCCTGAAGATTATTTCAAGTTAGATTTAATTCTCATTGGTTTACAGTTTGTATTTTCCTATTTGCTGCTTCCTGCAGCTATAAGACTTAAACTCTAGCATTAGAGTGTTTTAGTAAAACCATGGGAGTCTCACAGATCAGTACCTATGAAGTACCCTTTGAAAAAAGAAAAAGCTAAGCTAAGAAGCATAGCATCTCTAGCCGTCTTCTCTTACTACAGTTCCCAAGAAATACCAATACAGTACACCCTTGCCATAATGAACCTCTAGGGATCCAAGCCATTTGTTCGTTATAGTCAGCGGTTTGTTATAGTGAAAGAGCCCTGCTGGGGCTGTGGTGGAGGGATCCAGAGACCAGGTTCGCTTTAGCCCAAGGTTTGTAATTGTGAATGGTGTTATAGTGAGCATCTACCGTACCACACTGTGACGATCTGTACCATTATGTTCACCCCTTTTACAGAAACTACGGTGTTAGGATATAGACATTCAGGCCTGTCTGCAAAGGCCTGTACTTTAAGAATTTAGGTGTATTCTTATCACTTGGCTAGTTAGAGGTATAAAAGAAAGAATCAAAATCACTGTCTGCCAGTGTAAGGTCCTTCTCTTACTGTGACAGTCTGAGGCCCTGTTCTTAGGCTAAGGCCTCTGGCTAAGCAACAGAGGCAGCCATAAGCTGGGAAGTGACCGGTCACATCCTCACATTCCAAACTAGTCACATTGAAAGAAGGTGCTACTGGGCTGTTAGGAATACACTCCTGTCCTGATAATGCCTGTCACCTCCAGAGAAAGGGAAGTGCCTAGAAGATGTAAAAGGAAACTTAGTTTGATAGCATCCTGTCTGGCAAGAACTCACTTATCAATAGCTGGGATGTGAAATCCTCACTTCTGTATTGTTTTGTCATTATAGTTCCCACCTTGCTATTGTTTGCCTGTATAATCTCTGTCTGGTTCTGTGATTGTTTCTGTCTGCTGTATAATTAAATTTTTGCTGGGTGTAAACTAATTAAGATGGTGGGATATAATTGGTTACATAATCATGTTACAATATGTTAGGATTGGTTAGTTAAAATTTCAGGAAAATGATTGGTTAAGGTATAGCTAAGCAGAACAAGTTTTACTATATAGTCTGCACTCAATCAGGAAGTGAGTGGGTGGGTGTGGGGAGGGGAAATGGGAACAGGGAATGGGGGTGGGGAAACTGGAATCATGTTTGGCTAAGGGGGGAAATGGGAACAAGGACACAGGTGTAAGGCTTTGTGGTGTCAGAGCTGGGAAGGGGGACACTAAGGAAGGAAACTGGAATCATGCTTGCTGGAAGTTCACCCCAATAAACATCGAATTGTTTGCACCTTTGGACTTCGCGTATTGTTGCTCTCTGTTCATGCGAGAAGGACCAGGGAAGGAAGTGGGTGAAGGAATAAGCCCCCTAACGTACGGGGATGTGAGTGATTGCTGGACCCAGACTAGGAAAGAGTCTAGTCTGTAAAAGAAGCTTACTGGAACATCTCTGAGGGTGAGATTTACCTGCATTTAGTTTCCTACTGTATTAGGCTTAGACTTGCGTGTTTTTGTTTTATTTTGCTTAGTAAATTTACTTTGTTCTGTCTGTTATTACTTCGAACTACTTAAATCCTACTTTTTATACTTAATAAAATCACTTTTTGCTTATTAAATTAACCCAGAGCATGTAATTAATACCCGGGGGAGCAAGCAGCTGTGCATCTCTCTCCATCAGTGTTACAGAGGACAAAAATTTATGAGTTTACCGTGTATAAACTTTATACAGAGTAAAACGGATTTATTTGGGGGTTTGGATCCCATTGGGAGCACTTCTTAAGCTGTTTTCAGTTAAGCCTGCAGCTTTTGGGGGACGTGGTTCAGACCTGGGTCTGTGTTTGTAGCAGGCTAGCGTGTCTGGCTCAACAAGACAGGGTATTGAAGTCCCAAGCTGCCAGGGAAAACGGGTTCAGAGATAGTCTCAGAACATCAGTTTTGGCAGTTCACAGGGGGGTTTCCATGATCCAACCCATCACAGGTATCATTTGAAAACTCAATTTGCTGATAATTGTCCAAGTAAATTATATGGCAACATTGTAATAAAGTTATAAAATTCTACTGTATGACATTACTGAGGCATGTTCCAAAGTTCAGAAAAGCAGGCACAAACCAGTTCCTTAGAGATAAAAGGCAAACTGATGCCTCAGCCAGGTGTGAACAAAATCAAATGGACTATCACCTGGTTAAAGCAGCCATTCTCTGGCAGGAAAAGAGGGTGCGAGCAAGAAATTTACACCTTGGAAAAGGAACAGCTGGTGGTTCCTACCCACAGACTTTCTGTCTCTTGAACCTCAGCTGGAGATCATTCTCAAACAGGAGGAAAATGTATGAGAGTGGGAAACAGACACCAAGTGACTCCTCCCTTTCTCTCTGCCCACGGCATTCAGAAGTACAAGGAAAGACATATGGGACTGGGGAGAGGGGTCCTAGCTTGTATTGTGCAAGAGAGCGTTGGGCAATACAAGCAGCACACTTCTGGGGACAAGTCTACGACTGGGAATTTGCTGCTGTTGCTCTGCAATATAATTCAGGAGTGGCTGGCTACAGCATTCACAATACAGCTGGGAGTAATCTACATGCTGGAGGTTGTGTTGTTAGCAGTCCAGGACTGGTTGCTCTCACAGTGAAGCAGTGTAAAAGGCACCCCAGGTTGGAGAATTGAGGGGACACAGCTGTTAAACAGTCCAGATTGTATGCTGGATAATGTCACACACGTTATACTCCTCAGGGAATTCTGCACCACTGTGCACACGCATATTTCACGTGCCATGCATATTTTTAATTTTTTCGCAGAAAATAGCTTCTGCTGAAAAATTGATGCAATTCCATCTTTTGCCCACCAGAGGGCACTGTGGCACAGGCAGCTGCTCCTGGCAAGCCCCAACCAGCTAGGGAAGAGAAAGAGCCTGCCTTTTTCCACAGTGCCTGTTGGGCCAGGTCAAGAGACAGGGGATACAGGGAGACAGACAGCATGCGGCTGCTGGGAGGATCACAGACAGGGGCTCATAAGGGCTAGTGGGAGAGGACAGACTGGGGCAGGGGCTGAATGGGAATGGAGGCGCAGGGCCACAGAGTGGAGGGAGGTGCAGGGCCACATGGGCATAGTGGAAGAGGTGCAGGGCTACAGGGGGAAAGAGGATGGCTGAGTGGGGGCATGGAGACACATGGGAACAGGGGGTGCACGGACATATGGGGATGGGGTGTTGTCATAAAGGGAAGGGTAAACACCTTTAAAATCCCTCCTGGCCAGAGTAAAAATCCTTCACCTGTAAAGGGTTAAGAAGCTAGGATAACCTCGCTGGCACCTGACCAAAATGACCAATGAGGAGACAAGATACTTCCAAACCGGGGGGGCGGGGGGGAACAAAGGGTGTGTGTGTGTGATGCATTTGCCGGGAACAGAAAGGAATGGAGTCTTATAACTTAGTAAGTAATCTAGCTAGATATGCGTTAGATTCTGTTTGTTTAAATGGCTGAGAAAATAAGCTGTGCTGAATGGAATGGATATTCCTGTTTGTGTGTCATTTTGTAACTTAAGGTTTTGCCTAGAGGGATTTTCTATGTTTTGAATCTAATTACCCTGTAAGGTATTTTACCATCCTGATTTTACTTTTTCTTCAATTAAAATTCTTCTTTTAAGAACCTGATTGCTTTTCCTTTGTTCTTAAGATCCAAGGGTTTGGGTCTGTGTTCACCTATGCAAATTGGTGAGGATTTTTATCAAGTCTGGTTTGGGGAGGATTTTGGGGGGAAAGACATTTCCAAGCGGGCTCTTTCCCAGTTATATATCTGTTAGACGCTTGGTGGTGGCAGCAATAAAGTCCAAGGGAAAAAGGAAAATAGTTTGTACCTTGGGGAAGTTTTAACCTAAGCTGGTAAAAATAAGCTTAGGAGGTTTTCATGCAGGTCCCCACATCTGTACCCTAGAGTTCAGAGTGGGAAGGAACCTTGACAGGTGTCTGAGTGGGGGTGGAGGGACACATGTGAACAAGGGGTGCAAGGACACATGGTGCACAGAGACACAGGAGCAGATGTGCCTGATTGAATGGGAGAGACTAGGGGTCAGCTAGGGTCTGCACAGGTACACTCCCTAACAATCCTTCCCTGCCCCCTGCAAAAAACCTGTTCCATATTTTTCCCAGCCATACACAAACAACCCTTCAAGTTCATACCCAGGCTCCTTCCCAGCAATTACTTCCCTCTCCTTCAGCTCCTCCGTTACCCCCAACTCCCCCAAGCCTCTGCATTGCTTCTGAGAGGTCCAAAAAATATGGTTCTGTTCTGTAGTTTAAATGAATTATTACTTAAAGAGTTCTGTATTAAATATGCCTAGTTAAGGAATCTATTTGTCAAAAAATGTTTCCTGAATCTTTTTTGTTGTCCGTATTGTTACAGCCATACTTACTGACAGGTATTTTGAAATAAAATTACCAAAAAAATTGAAACTGATGTGATTATATTGTGTTATTTTGACAAATAAAATATGTGGAATTTTAAAATTGTGTGCAGAATTTTTAAGCGCAGAATTCTCCCATGAGTAATGTGAAATAGACTTCAGCTATTCCTTGTCCATGGATGAAACTATTACTCTCAGGAGTTTAAAAAAGAGAAACATAGCAAAGCAGACTCCCCAATTCTGAAGTTTGAAGGATAACTTAGAAATAAATTAAAAATGTTTTATGAAACCATCACAATACAGGAAAGGGCTATAGGATAACAAAACAACACCTCAAAAATAGATAATTTCAATCCATCCCCTTCCCCCCTCTCCCTGAGATTGTCCCTTCAGGAGAAGGTTGAAGCTCAATGATGGAGTAATGTAGGGAAGTCTGTGCTGCCACATTCTGTCTTATACTTATTTCTGGAACAGAAAATTTTTCCTTCTAAGACTATTAGCAAGGGACTTTCCAGAAACACTATTTGAAAAGGTGACAGAAGTCTGCTATTCAAAAATCTTATTAAGGAATGAACTGGGATTTAAAGATAGGCAGCACTATGAAAAAGCAGTTTCTCCTGAAGTTGTGTGCAAGTTTCTTACTGACAAAAGATGACTAATTTCTAGTAACAATGAGGATTAATATATTTGAGAACCAAGAAATCTGAATCAGACAGGCAGTGACACATGAGCCAGCCTTACTATCCTGTGAAAATCCAGATCAGTATAACTGCTAAAGTCCACTAATTGGATTGGACTGTAGAATTCTAGTTATAATGGAGCAGAGAAAGAAGGGGAGGCAGAGAGGGTTAAGTACCTCCAGTAACTACTAGAAGACTCTCTTTCTTCTCCTTTTCAAAGCGAGTTGCCATTTCTTCCTGTGAGGCCTCCTCTTCCTCCTTTTCTTCTTGCAGCCTCTTCATTCTTTCCATTAAGGCTTCCAGCTCACTCAAAGAATCTGCAATCTGGAAAAAACCAAAAAGAAACCCAAAAACCAACCATGATATTTTGGAAAATTAAAAAGTAAATGGCATCATAGTTGTCTAGGAGTAAAAGCTCAAATTAAATATTCTCAAAAGTTATCTCTATCCTTGAAAACACAGCATATGGTACATGTACTTTGAGTACATTATACGTGATGCATCTTTGAAAGTCTTTCACAAAGGGTATGTCTATGCTGCAATGTAAGCCCAGGGTTAGTGGGACTCGAGTCAGCTGACCCTTGTTAGAGAACCCTGGGCTTGAGCATCTACACTGATTCTAATTGTATGTTAAGAATTTTGTAACCTAGGCTCAAAACTGTGGTTCTGATGTCCACACTGCAGCACGCTGATCCAAGTCAAACCAACCAGATTCCAAGTCATTCGCCCAGAATCCCTAGTACCCTCCCAAAACATGGCTGCTCTAGCCCTTTGACTGTGATGCACTGTCAGAAAATTTTATTGCCCATGCTGCACATTAAAGTAAGTTTAAACAGCCTGCCAACATAGCCAGCCAGAGAGACATTTTGATATGTAGGCCCCCAGCTACCAGGGGCAGGGTGGATGTGCCTTTTGAAAAACTTCTTGCTTGCATTTTCACTCCTGTGTCAAGAAACAGGCAGAGCTTGTCTGAGGCACTGGTGGATGTTTTAGCAGCTTTTTCTGATCTACCAAAAGTACCTGACAAGTTTCATGATGGAGCAAGTAGGAGGTGGCGGCAGAGAAGTATCCAGGCATGGCAGACGCTGCTCAGTACAAGTCAGCAGAGTCACTGATGCCCCCTACATAATCCGGCGCATGCCCACAAGCAGAGATTGGTGGGATCATGTAGTCATGAAGACCTGAGATGTCAAGCAGTGGGTCCAGAAGTTTTTCATGAAGAAAGCAACATTTTGGAGCTTTGTGAGCAGCTTGCTCTGACTCACCAGCGTAAAGAGACACACAAGGGCACCCTTGCCTATCCAGAAGCAGGTTGCCATAACTGTCCGGAAGCTGGCTACCTCAGACCGCTACAGGTTTGTTGTCAACCAGTTTGGTGTTAGAAAGTCAACTGTGGGTAAAGTGAGTTTTCTGAGGCAATCAGGCACGTGGTTTGCCACAAAGTGGCAGGCATTAAAGGTATTCCGGAGGTAATCGTTAGCTTTGAGAAAATGAGGTTTCCAAACTGTGCTGGGGCCATTGATGGATTCATGTGCCCATAGTTTGCCCTCCTCAAGGCGCACGAGCACCTATGTTGCAAAGGTAGTACTGCAAAGGGTACTACTACATTGTTATGCAGGCCCTCATGGACCATGGAGGCTGATTTCATGAATGTCATAAGGGGCTGCACTGGAAAAGTTAATGAAGAAAAGTTTTTCACGGCTCGAGAGTCTACATTCATGGACAGGATGGCACACTATTTCCTAAATGACACTGTATTAAACAGTTATTGTCCACACCATTATTCTGGGGCACTCTGCGTCTTACCCCCTCCCCCCCCCACCTTTTGCCTTGGTTTATGAAACCATACCCTGATTTCAGAGGCCCTGGCAAAAGGAGGCTTAGTTACACTCAGCAGGTGCAGAATGGTTGTAGAATGTGGGTAGAACCTGCTTTTGGCAGGTTAAATCCCACTGGAGATCTCTACAGATCTGTTTGGATGCCAGTGTCATCAGTGCTGTCCGCATTACTGTGCCTTGCTATGCTGTTCACAATCTTTGTGAAGCCAGAAGTGAGCCGTTTCACCCTGAATGGATCTATGATTGGCTCAGGTGTGGCTTCCGTCTCCTCCAGGTTTGCTGCACGTTTTGCAAAAGGCTTGTTCTGTTGGGCCTCCATTGCAACCATAGAAGGCTCTCTGATGGTGTGTTTGCAGCTCCATGATTAGAAGACAATGGAAGAGTTAATGAGGGCTCACTGAGCTGCTGCTGTATGCTGGGGAGGGTGGCTTCCATTTTCAACTGAGTCAAATAAAGATTGTTGGCAGAGAGAGGATTAAAGGAAATTAGCCCATGGGATTGTGGGATACTTCTGGCAGACAACCAGAACAAGAGTTAAGTGAGGCCGCAAAGCAATAGGGCTCGAACCCTGAGTCCTGGTGTGATTTAGGCTTGTTCCCTGAAGCCCTAGGTCTTAGCCTTCGGTTAGTGCGATGTGTGTAGATGAAGGTGTGGTGTTAGCCTTGAGCCTGCACTTACACTGCAGTGTAGACATACCTAAAACGTTATAAGGAAAAGCAGTGAAAAGGGACGGACCCGGTAGCACTATTCAAGGCTATCAGACTACTTTATTGCAGCAGGGGTAATTGAGAAACGCAGACATTGTTTGAAAGAGGAAACTGTATCCATAATGTATGTTGCAACATTCTGAAGGTTCAGAAAAATTCACTTATCCCTGAATAAACATTGACATGTACTCCGGAAGACAGTTTTAAATATTAAAATTGACTTTTCTGGTTTTACTGATGCTGACAGCCGTCTTACTAACAAGTCATATTGTCTATGACACCAGCAATACAGAAGCCCAACCTAGGAGAGTAAATCAATATTCTATTCTATTTTAATGTTTTATTAACCCAAACTAGTTGCTTATACATATAAAGATAAAAATATTACAAGGAAGAACTGCATATTAGAACTACATCTTGTAGTGACAAAAAAGGATTCAGATATGCATAACCTAAATCTGTTATTCTCTCTCCTTTCAATCTCTTACTTGTGAAAAGTTATTTTGTTAGCAGTGAACTTAAGAACTACTAATTAAATTGCACCAAGGGTCTCCCCACCCCCAAAAAATAGCCTAGCACATCAACCTGTAGTACAATTTAAGGCTTCCTTTTCAAAGCATTGCAATATTAGATTTGTAATAAACCCAGGTTTACACAATATAATTAACTAGAGATCAAAATTCTTTTTGCTGGTTGGTTCAGGGAGAAAAAAAAAAAAAGGTTGTTTGAAAAAAAGTGTATTGATCCTGGAAGTAAGTACTTGGTGTTAGGATATAGATATTCAGGTCTGTCTGTAAAGGCCTATACGCTAAGAATTTAGGTGCATTCTTATCACTTAGCTAGTTATAGAGGTATAAAAGAAAGAATCAAAATCACTGTCTGCCGGTGTAAGGGCCTTCTCTTACTGTGACAGTCTGAGGCCTTGTTCTTAGGAAGCCATAAGCTGGGAAGTGAACGGTCACATCCTCACATTCCAACCTAGTCACATTGAAATAAGGTGCTATTGGGCTGTTAGGCATTATCAGGACAGGATTGTATTCCTATCACCTCCAGAGAAAGGAAAGTGCCTAGAAGATGTAAAAGGAAACTTAGTTTGATAGCATCCTGTCTGGCAAGAACTCACTTACCAATAGACAGCTGGGAAACCCTTATGTCTTTATAGATGTAGTTGTGAAATCCTCATTTCTGTGTTGTTCTATCATTGTAGTCCCCATTTCCCTATTGTTTGTCTGTATAATCTGTCTGGTTCTGTTATTGTTTCTGTCTGCTGTATAATTAATTTTGCTGGGTGTAAACTTATTAAGGTGGTGGGATATAATTGGTTAAATAATCATGTTACAATATGTTAGGATTGGTTAGTTAAATTTCAGGAAAATGACTGGTTAAGGTATAGCTAAGCAGAACTCAAGTTTTACTATATACTCTGCAGTTAATCAGGAAGTAAGGGGGGGAAATGGGAACAGGGAATGGGGGTGGGGAAACTGGAATCATGTTTGCTAAGGGGGGGGAAATGGGTATAGGGACACAGGTATAAGGCTCTGTGGTGTCAGAGCTCGGAAGGGGGGACTCTAAGAAAGGAAACTGGAATTATACTTGCTGGAAGTTCACCCCAATAAAACACTGAATTGTTTGCACCTTTGGACTTCGGGTATTGTTGCTCTCTGTTCATGCGAGAAGGACCAGGGAAGGAAGTGGGTGAAGGAATAAGCCCCCTAACAAAAAGTGTTTCAAACATTAGCCTGGTTTGAGATCATTGACTTTAAATAGATCAGAATTCCATTCTATTTCATTCTATTTCATGAGCCTCCGGAGCTCAAACAGTGATTTATACTATTTAAAAGTTAGGGCTTCCAGCTTTCTAAGAAAAAGAAGCCTTAATCTACCCCAGTAATTCAGGAGATCAGCTATTAAAAATCACTTTGCAACTGAAGTTTGTAATCAGAATTATGCGATTTTGAATCTGATATATTGCAAACTGTCAGGGCTAAAATCTTATATGCCACCAGAACCCTAGCATTCCAACAGCATATACAAAACAAACAAAGTTTAGGCTTAAATAGGAAAGAGTGGAAAAAAACCTAATACAAAACAGAAGCAAGCAAAAGAATACTCTTGCAACACTAACCCCAAAGTTGCTACTTGTGAGGGATGCATTCTCTATGTTGTTGTCGTTGGCAAGATCACAGACACAGAATTTGTTGACTGCTATAAGTCTGAACCCATTAGAGGTATCTGGATCTCTCTCTGGATTAATGCCACTACCAAATACAAAACTTGCCAAGGCATGATAGTGTGCCAATAGGACCACAGCATGTACCAATTCAGGAAGAGACCAATTATTTTCTCCAGTCTTGACAAGTTTCTGAAATGAGAACAAAATAGAGAGTGAGTAAATATGAGCTCTAGAGACCAAGACAGAAAGTGTATGAGAATGTATATGGATGGGATAGCTCTGACTCCGTCTCCAAAAATGATTTTTCTTTCATCCCAAACCACCCCCAACCAAATAAAGGTGCATATTCTGTCCTATTTTCTACTTACAATTATTCGTGTTAATTCCCATCTTTGGGGAGGGATACAATTATTTAATATCCTAATATCTTCAGAATGTCTTCTAAATATGTAGATTTTTCATTTAACAATGAAATTATAAAACAAAAATATTAAGCCGAAGTAGATTTGCATATTATTTAGCACTTTTCATTAATAAAATTACACTGCTAATCTAGATATATTTTGATGGGTACCTGAATATGTTCTTTTGTGATCAGCCAGGGTCGGTGTGCAAGAAGTTTGTTTATTTCATTCAAATTTTTCAGTCTTTGTGGGATATATTCCAAACCATTCAACCATTCTGCAATCCCTCCAGTCTTCAGAAACTCATCGACATGCATATTTACTATGTAGGAACACTGATGTCTGGCAGCAGCCTAAAGTAGTTAAAAGAGTCAGGAAGAGGTATTACAAGGGCAGCAGATTTAGATGTCTATGTAACAGCAACAAACCCCAGTCGGCGGTGGGCAGGATCGAACCTCGGACCTCTGGAGCTAAATGCATGAGCCTCTACTGCAGAGGTGGGCAAACTTTTTGGCCTGAGGGCCACATCTGTGTATGGAAATTGTATGGCGGGCCATGAATGCTCACAAAATTGGGGGTTGAGGTATGGGAGAGGGTGAGGGCTCTGGGGCCAGAATGAGGAGTTCAGGGTGTGAGGGGGGACTCTGGACTGGGGCAGGGGGTTGGGACATGTGGGGAGGGAAGTCAGGGGTGCAGGGTTTGGGCAGCGCTTACCTCAAGCAGCTCCCGGAAACAGCAGCATGTTCCCCCGTCCAGCTCCTACGTGGAGGCTCGACCAGGTGGCTCTGTGCACTGCCCCATCCACAGTTACTGCCCCCGCAGCTCCCACTGGCCACAGTTCCAATTAGGGCAGGAAATTGGGGTGTGGGGGCAGCGTGCTGAGCCCCCTGGTTGCCCCTACGCATAGGAGGTGTGTGTGTGTGGGGGGGAAACATGCCGCTGCTTCTGGGAGCTGCACGGAGTGGGGCAAGCCCCTGACCCTGCTCCTTGGCAGGGGCTCAAGAGCCAGATTAAAACATCTGGAGGGCTGGATGTGGCCCCTGGGCCATAGTTTGCCCACCCCTGCTCTACTGCATGAGCTAAAAGCCACATGACCCTTAGCTAAGGCTGTAGAGCAGACTCATTAATCTAAGTGGTCTTGGTGCCACTAGATGGGACAGAACACCACACCCAGGAGGTGTGTGGGTTACATCTACACCGCAAAAACACCCCAGCAGCAAGTCTCAGAGTCTGGAGGCCTGTCTACAGGTACAGTTCTGCAGCTATGCCACTGCAGCACTTTAGTGAAGACGCTACTATGCCGACAGGAGAGCTTCTCTTGTCGGTATAGTTAATCCACCTGTGCAAGAGGCAGTGTTATGTTGACAGGAGAACTTCTACATAGTGCTGTCTACATTGGGGACTAGGTCGGTATAACTACATTGCTCAGAGGTGTGGATTTTTCAAACCCCTGAGCAACGTAGTTATACAAATGTACGTTTGTAGTGCAGACCTGGCCTAAGTGAACTGACTCAGGCTTGCAGAGCTTGCACCATAGAAAGAAAGGAAGCCAAGTTGTTAAGGCAGGTCTATTTATAAACAAGGTTTGGGGTTTCTTTTTTTGGAGGGGCATTAAGGAGATAGGCAGGAAAATGTGTGTTAATATAAGGATTCTTGGTACATACCATTATAGCAATGTAGTGCCTATAAGGCAAAGGAAGGGGCCCATCCATACGCAACATATAGAACTGGCTGCGGAGGAAAGACTCCAAGTACTGAGTATGTAAACTCATGACCTGTGTGATGTTGTCCAAGCGACCAGATGTTGAGTATTCTTCCACAAGAAGGTTAGTACGTTCATTCAAACCATTTGCTTGCATCACCTTAAGAGCGAAGTAGGCAATGTAAAACAGATAAACTAAGAGACTTCCCCTCACTCAAGTAACCCCAGACACCTACATAATTCAATTGTGCATGCAAATCCCAACTTCTGTGGACTTTGGGATGTTTGTGCATATATATGTACAGAAAATGCTTAACAAAATTAAAGAATAAGAAATCTGCAAAGAAGCTGTACACTCAGTTTGTTACTTTGACATGCTTCCATAAAAATGGAGTGAAGTTTTCCATAAATCCTTCTACAGGTCATATTGTCAGTTGGTGAAAGTCAGCATAGCTTCACTGAAGTCAACGTAACTATGCTGGTATACCAACTGAGAATTCAGCCCCAAAATGTTACTTCAAAGTTAATATGGGGAGGAGCTGAGTTAGGTAACTAAACCAGAGAATAGGTCTGTCTGCCGCTTCCCAGTTTTATGTTTGTATAATTAAAGAGATCAAAAGCTAGTTTCTTTTAAAAGCTCGCATTATTTAAATACAGGAATTTAATGCTTTCTTTAAACTGTTCTTTACTAACCATTCCAGCCAACCCTGACCTTGGGCTACAAGATGAAATCATGTGGTAGAACGGTAGCTCTTGAAATGCAAGCCTTAACAAAAAGCATTAGCAGCTATTAGAGCAGTGTTTTATCACCAAAGAACGGCCATTCTAAACATGTTCATCTGTGGAAAAAAAGTTGCAAGAAAGGGACTAGAATACCAAGAGTTATTCTTTAACTCCCTATAACAGAACATTAGGGTAGCTAGTTTATCATTACAAATACCATGACCTTCTTTTCTACTCCAACTGGTTTACCAGGAATTAAAAGATAAAATCCCTGCAACTATCGAACATAGCTCTGTTGTTGTTGAATTTGATTCCGTGACTACATCACCAACTAAGACAAAAATCTTGAACTGGCAAAGAGAAAAATATTTCTCAACAAATCAAGTTTTATTCTTAACGAATAATATATACACACATGAACAAGTTACTGCACCTTCTCTTTTTACCTCAAGGTTTCCTTGTTTTGGCTTGTAGAATCAGAAGGCAGAGGTAGAAGAGAATATTTTCAGTCATCTAGTTAACTAGTCCCATCACCTTTCCATGAATAATTGTTCCCTGCAATGCCTCTTTTTGTGCTTCGTACCAAGCAATGGGCCTTCCACCATTCTTCCTGGGAGGCTGTTCTGACCATCAGAAACTTTCTGTTTTTTCAGACTAACTGTCTGCACAGAAAAGCTACAGTGGCAAACCTGCAATGCTGTAGGGTGGACACTTATTACAAGCGACAGAAAGGGTTCTTCAAAAGCTGTAGTAAATTCCACTTCTCCAAGAGGCAGCAGATAGGTGGACAGAAGAATGCTTCTGTCAACTTAGTGCTGTCTACCTTGAGACTCAGATCAGCTTAACGATGCATGTGAATTTTTCACACTCCTGAGCAATATCAGTAGGTGGACCTAAGTTTTAGTCAGAGACTAGGCCTAAATCTGTTCTTAATTTTATCCCATTAGTCCTTGTTATACCCCTATACTCCACTCTAATAATTCCTCTTTCTCCTTGGTGATTACACCCTTCAATTATTTATAGACGTACGTCCCCGTTAGTAGTCTCTTAGGAAAACTATCCACATGTGTCTCAATCTTTCCTTGCATGTTTCTTCCTCCAGTTCTGAGAATCTTTGCCAGTTTTCTCTACACTTCCTACAGCTTGTCAGCATCTTTCTTGTAAGGACGTACTCTGAACAGAAAACTGATTTCAGGTGCAGTTACATTTTTCTGTAGAGAGAGAGGACTTGTCATGTATTGTTGTGCCTTGCATAGACAGGTACAGAACTACATTCTGTTTGAGCACTACTGCTTCCCTGGCTTATCTCCACAATAAGTGTTTTTGGATAATTTTCCCCTGGATATATCAGCTTGCATTTTCCAGGCTGACTACGTATTTTTTGACTGTTTGTGTGTCTAGTCCAACATGTATTACTCTTCTGCTCTAACAAGTATCTGTACTTCTTTGCAAATTAGTAGCATCTATGGATTCAATAAAATGCCCTTCCAAATGTTTACAGTACCCTTACACCTTCTGATTCATGCTTGTCATTACCTTTTTCTTCACTTCTGTTTTCAATCTATTCCATATCGCTCTTACCGAAGTCCGTTTTATTTAATTTCTCAAGCTTTGAGATGTACCAACATGTTTTATGAAATTACAATTATATCAAGTGTATTCCCTTCATCCTTCATTGATAACTATCACCAAAACAAAAAGTCAAGCCAGCCTAGCAATTTTAGTCTTTATAACACTGCTTTTTGTTTATAGTTCTAATTTTGCACAGAAGTTTAGTGATCTGTTTGAATATTTGTTCCACTATTTCCTTAGCGATAGAAGCCAAGCTTATGGAGTAGTAACTGCAGAATTACACTCCTTTCTGAAGACTAAGGCCTGGTCTACACTAGGAATTTACAATGGTATAGCTACACAGCTATATTGACCTAACCCTGGTGTACACAGTGGTAGGTCAACAGAAGACTTCTTCCATCGACCTAGCTACTGCCTCTCAGGGAGGTGGATCATCATGCTGACAGGAGAGGTTAGTAGTGTCTACACTGAAGAGTCACAGCGGTGCCACTGTACATTTTAGACATACCCTAACTTCTTTTATATGACCTTCCAGGACCCTTCCTGTCATGCTGGACTTTAACTGATACAGTAAGCTCATTAGACAATTCTCTCAAAACTTACATGTTCAGATTCAAAATATTCACTTTTGCTTTTTATCTATCTTTATGGCGTTTTCCTTGCTTTCCAGTTGTCCAAGCTTCATTGTTCTCATTACAGGTTTGCTTTTAAGTTCAGCTTCTCAAATCCCTGTGTGATATTAGTGGAAGCCTTTTCACTCTCACTCCCCTTTGCAACTTTGACTAGCAGTGACTCAGTCTGGTTTTTGCTGCCTTGATCTTTTCTCTGCAAGCCTCACTTTAACCTGAATCCTTGTTTACTTCTTCCCCTACCTCTCCATTTCCAGTGCATGTTTTAAGATTTCTTTTTTGTTTGTTTTTTGAGATTCAAATATTTGAGCAGGATTTCATGAGATTTAGTCTTTATAATGCTACTTATTGCTCATGGGTCTAATATATTATAGCCTTGGAAATTCATATTTTGGCATACACTATTAGACATGATCCCTAAACATAGCTACTAGAAATTACCCCTAAAACAGGGGGCAGATTCCCACTTACTTAATCCAGCAAGCCACATTAATATGCAATGAAAATAATTCTGTGACTTATTATCCATTCCCCACCTCAAGCCAGGCGACTCATGTCATTGGGAACATTCAGCACAAAATTTAAAAATTGCAGTATCGTTCATTTGATTATTGGACTGTCCCACGACAGCAAAACTAACCAAACATATCCCACTGTGGGCCATCAAAGATCCTAACTTGCTGGACATGCAGCGCAGGCTCCTATAAGCCAAAATGCCCACAAAAAAGATGGATGTTGCAGGGTGCCTAGAAATGAACAAATCTGAGTTCTGGCAGACTACAGGATAGGGAGCAAATTCCAGAGCCCAAGACCCCTCATGAGTCAGAAGCACTCTCCCTTTTAAAGTGCCTTTGCTGATCTTAACTGTGTACTGCTTGGGAACAGCATCATCTCAGGAACCATATCATCAAACCATTTAGGGTTTTCTAGATTTAAAGTGTACACAATACCATTAAAAAGTCTTTAAAAGACAAAGCATAGTTAATATACACACATATCTTTCCCTAATAAAAATCAAGTCAGGGACTCATTCCAATATTCTTCTCTAATCCCCACAGACAGGATTCTGTGAATAATCAATACTTGTATCATCCTGAGTAATGGGTGGGGATCCTGCAATTTCTTTTCCTTCTGCCTAGGAGTGGAGAGCTATTCCAAGAAACACTACAGCCCAGTGTGACGCTATTGATGGAGACTGTGACCATATAGATCACTGTTGTAACCACTGTTATATATTTGCAGCAAATATTGTACAAAGGTTGTCGTGTGAGGTGTGCACGACAAGGTTATAATTTGCTGGTTATGATTATGTTATCTGTATGCATGTATCATTTTTGTATTTATAGTTATAAGTATTGGCTCTATACTGTTTGTATTTCAAACTTGTGCTATGTTTCTGGGTGACACCCCACACAATTTGGTGGCAGCACCACCTAGCCTGCTTGATAGCCCATTAAGGACCATCAGCTATACAAATGACCTATTGAGAGAAGGCAGACACACCTTGTGACTCAGCAAGGCATGCAGGGACATGCCTATGGACAGAACTCTAAGGTTTTTCCATGCCATGTGCTAGATTAGTTTGTCTTTGGAACAAAGAAAGGAGAAGCCACATGGCAAGAGACTATAAAAGGCTGCTGCAGCTCCTCCATTTGTCTTCAGTCCTGCTTCTTACTTCTGGAGGAACCTTGCTACAAACTGAAGCTCTGAACAAAGGACTGAATGACCCATCCCAGCTGTGGACATAGGTGCTGACTTTTGGTTTTGCCAGCGGGTGCCCCATCCTGGCTCCGCCCATTCTCCAAGGCCTTGCCCCCACTCCACCTCTTCCTTCCCCATTCCTCTAGACCCCCCTGAATGCCTCCTTCTTGCCGACCCCCTCCCCTAAATGCCTCCCACCTGCCACTTGCTCCTTTCTGCCCCCTCCTGCCTTAAGGGTGAGCTGCTGTGCGTGCTCTGCCAGTTTTGAGGGGAAGCTATTTTCAACATATTTATACACTTTCAATAACTAGAATGAAAGTGTATCATTGGTATCTCCCCTTCCTGATGTTACCAGTTCTTGCTCTCCACTTGTGTCCCTTTTCCCCATCTCTCTCTCTGCTCCCCACCTCCTGGTGGCTCTGTTTAGTGCTCGCTCCCAGCCACACACTCAAAGCAGCTCTGTCTCCCCCCAGCTCCAGCCCCTGCAGCCAGCCCAGAAACTGCCCACCCTGAGACAGAGAGAGAAATTTAATTCAACAGCCCAGCATAGAAATAGCCCGTTCATTCATCCTGCTGTGTGGCTGCTGTGCCACTCTAGCTCCTCCCAGTCTCCCAGACTGCAGATCCCTCATATACTCTGCAACTTTTGTGGGAAGGGAACCCCTGGTGGGACCATGGCCAAAGGCGGGGGGGGGGGGGGTTGCTTCCTTTACCGGACTTCAGCAGCCCAGCACCCTGAAGCAAGATGAGCTCAGGTGTCCCAAGGTGAAGCAAGGCAGTGTCTCCTGACTTGAAGCTGATACAGGGGGGTGCATGCAACGAAAGGAATTCCCTGGGAGCTGTGGGGGGATGGAGGGGAGGGGTGGGAATGGATGATGGATCCAGGGGAAAGAAATCAATCCTTCCTAATGCAGGGAAGGGATAAACTTCCTCTCTGGGAGGAAAAGCCCCTCAAGCAGGATTGATCTGGGCGTGGGGGAAGGGGAGACAGCATTGAGCTGGGCAAGCATTACTTTCCCAGGCATGAGAGCCGGCCATGGAGAAGAGCCCACGGGGAGGATGCGGCTAGAACAGAGGTGGGCAAACTAAGGCCCGTGGGCCACATCCAGACCGTGGGACTGTCCTGCTGGCCCTTGAACTCCGGGCCGGGGAGGCTAGCCCCCCCTCCCCTGCAGCTATGCCACTGCGTGGGCAGCACAGCTTGCACCCGCCCACCTCCCAGGCTTTCCAATAAGTCAGTCCTGCCACTCTGAGCGGCATGGTAAGGGGGCAGGGAGTGGGGTGGGGTTGCATAAGGGGCAGGAGGTCCCGGCTGGAGGGGCAGTCAGGGGACAGTTGCATGGGGTGGAGGTTCGGAAGGGGGGGGGGGAACAGGACGGTTAGGGGGCAGGGGTGTGGATAGGGGTCGAGGCAGTCCAGGGACAGGGAGCAAGAAGAGTTGGATAGGGGAAAAGGAGCAAGGGGGGTTGGACGGGTCGAAGATTTTGAGGGAGGCAGTCAGGGGATGGGAAGTGGGAGGGGGTGGATGGGGGTGGGGGCCAGGATGTTTGGGAAGGCATAGTCTTCCCTACCCAGCCCTCCATACAGTTTTGCAACTCTAATGTGACCCTGGGGCCAAAAAGTTTGCCCACCCCTGGACTAGAAGTAACGGTGGTGCGTTGCCCCCTCCTGTCCCCCCACGCACAGGGGAAGGGATGCAGAGCCCCGGGACCTGGGTCAGAACCGTAGTGGTTGGTAGTTCCCAGAGCCTGCATGGGAGAGGTCCAGGCACAGGCAGGGTCTGGGCTGGGGGAGGCCGCTCATTTGCGCCTGGGGCTGTGGCTGTGGCTGCAGTGAAGCCCCTCTCACCTTTTGGCCATGGCTGGACGCACCCGGCTGGCTGGCTGGAGCATGGGGAGGGGGCAAGCTGCTGGCCCCAGACCAAGTTCACTCATCAGACACAAGGGCAAACTTTTATTAAAGGAGCCATGTCTTTTGGTTTGTCCCCGTGCCCAGCACTAAGGGGGTCCACAGCTGGCTTCTCCTGGCAGGAAGGAGAGCACAGGTCCTGGGGGAGATACCAGGGTGAGCTGAGAATAGCTGGCTTGGTCCTTGAGAAACCCCCGGGGCCCATACTCCCCCCAGTAGCCCCCTGGGGCCAGCCAAGAAGCTGCCCACCCGTCTCTTCCCCCAGTCCCCTGCCGAGAGGCTGCCCACCCCATCTTCCCCACCCCTCCGCAGCTAGCCCAGGAGCTGCTGTGCCCTGGCTGCTTGTCCCACCTAACCCAGCTTCCTCTGCCCTGAAAATTAAAAGGACTCATACATGCCTGCGGTGGGAGCCCGCTAGGAACTTCAGCAGCAGCAGGGGAAACAGCTGATTGGCCGCAGCCAGCCAAAGAGCTGATGAGGGCTGCTGCGCATGCTAAATCAGCTGATTGGCAAAAAAAATCCACTAAAAAAAATCCACTAATTTTTTTCAGTGGGTGCTCCAGCCCCGGACGACCCACAGAGTCAGCGCCTATGCCTGTGGATGTACTCCAAAGGCTTGATTTGAACCTGTAGTTTATTCCATCACTACTACAAGCCTGAACTAAGAACTTTGCTATTACTGTATACAACTGATACAATGTAACCAGCTTTAGCTCTCATCTGTATTTCTTTCTTTTATAAATAAACCTTTAGATTCTAAAGGATTGGTAACAGCGTGATTTGTGGGTAAGACCTGACTGGTATATTAACATGGGTCTGAAGCTTGGTCCTTTGGGATCAAGACAACCTTTTCTCTTTTACAGAGGTATTGGTTTTCATACCCATTCGTCCCCATAAAGAATGGCACTGGTGGTGATACTGGGAAACTGGAGCATCTAAGGAATTGCTTGTATGACTTATGCTTAGCCAGTGGGATGAGACCAAAGTCCTCTCTGTTTGGCTGGTTTGGTGTGCCTTAATGGTAAAGGAAACCCAGCCTTGGGCTGTAACTGCCCTGCTCTAAGCAATTTGTCCTGACTTGATACTCTCAGTTGTGTCCTGCCAGAGGCTGCATTGTTACACCCTGCCTTTCCTTTATTTTGTTTTAACTTTTACATCCTTTATTATTCTAATTGCCTGGCTTTAACAGCTACTAGCTCTTTTAAGAAAACAAGAATCAGGACTTGCCTTTACAATTTGCTTTCACAAACAATCCCTCAGGAAATAGTGTTCCTGTAAAGATCTGACTCCTAGAGAGAGAACTATGCATGCAAGTTTTACATATACTGTACCGAGCTTTATGTATACTGCAGCAATCTGCAATCAAGACTTAAACATTTAAATCACAGGAACCAATCTGAGTTTGCACCTTTACAACTATAAATTTTATTATGGACATAGTTGTGTACTACAAAATCAATCACACTTTTACTTTTGTGAAAACTGAAAGTCAGATCCTCCTCATATTACTAAACATTCATACTGCAGTACCGCCTAACGACTACAGCAAGGTATGGCCCCACTGTGCTAGGTATTGTGTAAATGATAAATGAGTCCTTCTCCTAAAAAGCTTACAGGTGTTTGCAGGTCCCACAGATTTAATGGGAGTTGCACGTCTGCATCTGAAGACAGAAAAGTTAGTCTACAAGTCAATGGGTGCTACCTGAAGATAAGGAGCAAACTTTGACTTTTACTCACTGAAGGCCAGATTCTGATGCTCACACTAAATGGCCCTTTAGTCCACAAATAACTGCACTGGACTCTCAATGGGACTCCACATGGACTAAGGTACTGCCCAATGGATGTAGAATGCCTGAATCTGGCCCTGAATATTTTTGTTATGCAGTTACTACTATATGCAGAGTAGTTTTAGTTTGTAAACTTACTTCTTTTTCTGGTATAAAGGCACTTGGTCCTCTCGTTAATGGCTGAGAGACTCGGATTCTTTTTTCCTGCAAAGGAACGTCACATGGTTTTATTAGAATTAGCAAGGATAACATAGTAACTTACTTTATCTTACAAGATTAGATGCTGAAGGCCGTGACTTAGTTATCTTTAAAAGACTGTCTGCCTGTTTTACAACTCGTTAACAGATGAGGCTAACATGCCATATCAGTTGGATTGAGTTAGCAGTCCTTTATATTGCGCTCAGACTGCACTAAATTTGGCCAGTGACAGGACATAAAAAAATAAAATTAAAAAAATCACTCAGAAATCTAACCTCGACTACTTTACAGAGCTATACGAGAACATGTGGCAATACTGCTCAAACTTTTGACACAATACTTCAGAGCAAACAAACTGTCAGAATAGAGAGAAATACTGAACTCAAAGGAAATTCTAGCATGATACTAGACATAAGATTGACAAGGCTGCACATGAGAGATAGTCCTCAACTCCATTTCCCTCAACATTGAATTTGATTATATAATGTTTGCGAAGGTTTTGAAGATTAGAAATGCTCTGGAAGTGGCAAGATTCTTACGAAAACAGCTATTACCCACACATACAGCAACCAGAGTGATTTAAGAACTTTTACTAGAAAAACTATGCCTCCACTCTTTGAGGAAGAGATGACCTAATTGAGCTGTATCCAATTCAGAAGAGACTAGAGGTTACAAGGCCTATAAGGCACAAACTAAAGCTAAGGAAGAGCCAGGCCCCCAAAGAATTAATGTCAAGTTTCTTTGTACAAAATTTATTTACTACATAACAGGCAGTGTATTTCCCCCGCCCCAAGAAGAGAATTGAACTAAGATTTAAAGAAAACATATGGGTCTCAATCCAGCTTCCACTGACTTACATGGTAGTCTTTCCACTGATTTTAATAGGAGCTGGATCAAGTCCAAGATGGGTACGACCAAATGCTAACACAGTAAGAGATGAGTGAACTACATGGTCACCGTCCACTCCTGTAACTATCTGCACTCCTATTACTATCAGTGTCAATAAAAAGTGCCTGGGATTTTGTGTCAGCATGTTATAATAGGTTTCAGAGTAGCAGCCATGTTAGTCTGTATTCGCAAAAAGAAAAGGAGGACTTGTGGCACCATAGAGACTAACAAATTTATTTGAGCATAAGCTTTCGTGAGCTACAGCTCACTTCATCGGATGCATTCAGTGGCAATGAATGCATCCGATGAAGTGAGCTGTAGCTCACGAAAGCTTATGCTCAAACAAACATGTTACAATAGTACATCCCATTGACTGAAATTCACTAGCAGCTTAATCTTCATAAGAATGAATAAGTTTTGATTTACTGGTTCAATAATAATCAACTAATAGCCCCCGTAAATCACTAACCTTGAGAAAATGGTTTTAGTCTGTTACATCAGTTCATATATGCAAGATGAAGATTTGCATGCAACTGCATACCTATGAACTATTGTATGCCTTGCAAACAACCATGAAGTTTGGAAATAAACAGATGCTCTACATCAAAATGTGTAGAGCAGTTTCATTGCCAGATGCCAACCAAGTCTGAACGCTTGGAGAAAAATAAAATCAATCAGTCTTTGGTCTACAGATCTGCATTATTGCTTCTACCTTAAGTAAAATGAGAGAAGAGGCTTTCCAACAGCAGCATAAATACCTTCCCCTAATACTTGTGCACCCCTTAAAACTTATTGTTTATCAAATGGCTCATATCCATTCAACTACTTTCCTTCCAAAAGCATTAGTTCTTATTCTCACAGGTACATGATTGATTTCAAAAGGTATGCAATTACCCATCATTACCAGTATTAGATTTGCACTCAAAATATTTTGTTGACCTGACAATCAAGTCTTAGATGCCCTCAACAATGCCATCAGAGAGGAGTTTGAGAAATATACTAATTTTGTAAATGAATATGTGCACCATTCTGAGATTACTTTAAACACTAATCTTTGCAACAGATTGCAGCATAGGGAAGTAAACACACTAGAGGTTCATGTTATTGTTACATTTCTGGAAAAAAAATCCCACCTACATTGATTTTTCAGATGATCAGAAATAACGTCAGTGCAAATTATTCAGGAAAGAGGTTAAAACAAGAGTTTGATGATTTAGGAGTTATGTTCATTACTTTGGCAGAGAAGTATCTACCGCTGAGGAAATGCTGTCACCCCTTCTGAAATAATCCGAGCTGTTCACAAGAAAGCCAGTTGTAGGGAGACAGTTCAACAATTTACACCCAGTAAATTGCAGTAAAGTTCCAGGATAATTTACAATATTTATCAATCAAATTTGTTAATCCTGTGGAAAACAGAAGAGGTAAATACTTTATTTGTTTAATGGGATATGAGCACATGCAAGTTGTTTTATTGTATTTTCTTACAAATTTAACTCAGAGAACGGAGCACTGAAATACCACTGAGTAGAAAGATAGAAAGTATTGACATTTTTGATAATGAAAACAAACACGTTTCCCAAAGTAACTACTACGTCCACTGTTAGAATTGTATTTGATTTGTTCTGTTTTGAAGTTATTTTAAAATCCTAATTTTGGGATAATCTTCATTTCAGAAGGGATAATTGGGACGGGGTAGCTCTCCGGGCTTAGAGGATTAGTGATAATTCAAGCTTCTATTGATAACTAGGCTAATGCCTCCTAAAGGGTTGCTATGGGTTAGAAGATGAGCATAGTTCCTATAAAAAGTGCTCCAAATGGTCAGAGTAATACCACCTAGGTGACAACCACACTCCTGCCACTTGCTTTCTCATGGCAGAGGTGTTCCAAACAGGGAGTGGGGATGTGAAAGCTGAGTGCCTGGTGCCTTAAAACCAGGCTGCTCAGTGGCCCTTTTGCCATGACAGAAGAAGGAAAATTCCAATTTAAACTCTCTCAAGATGGGAGATAAGTTTTTAGAGTCTGGGACAGGGTCAATACTTTTATGGAGACCTGGAGAGACAAACAGAAATTGCAATACACTCCTGAGGACCAATTGGCTAGTGTAATACCCCGTGAAAGGAAGGGCAGCATCTTTACGATAAACTAGCTTTGAGGATCCATCATTTTTCGGATGGCAGGATCTACATGCTCCCCTTAAAAAACTGTGACAAAATGACACACTGGTTAAGTTGTATAAAGCACATTAAAACTAAGTGCTAAATCATGTGACTCCAGACACAGCACATGTACACATACGTGTGTACACAACAAACCTTGGATTAACTGTACATATAAACATGTTCATGAATGTTGCATCTTCCATTGAAACACACCTAGTGAAAGCAGTTTACCCAATAGAAATAAAGCTATTGGAGCAGAATGATTTAATTCTGAATTCTGGCAAGCTGATCAATTTACCAACCTAAAGTGAGTTACCAAGTCCCAGCAGAGGGACCCAGAAACTACATGGAAGCGAGCAACTCTATAAAGAATGAGTTTCAAATAGAAAAAAGCATCTAAAAAGCTCTCTCCTCCCCTCCAAAAAGCTTTTGCAATATAGGATTAACAGCTGTATTTAGTTGCTATTAAGTGCTTAGTTACTTAACTAACATTCATCCTGCTTCAATAGATTTTCAACTACAGGCAAAATTGAGAAATAAAACTACTAAAATTCTAGTTTGTAAGTCATCAAAATGGCTTCACATTAAACTGGATATTTCCAGTGTTTCTTTGGAGTCTAACATGGCAAAAGCTACAGAAAAATCTGAATTCTGTTTGCCAACATCAGGAATGTGGCAATATGTATTAGACTGTGCAAAAGAATTTGGAGACAGATTACAAGGAGAACTAGTCAAATAATTTTAGCCTGAGCTGTTGTCTGTTTAATATACATACATACAGTTTTCTCAATCTAAACTTGAGGGAATACGTGGATTTTGACAAAAATTTTCTGTGAAAAGAAATCAAAACATTTTGTTTTGATGGTATTTTGATTCAACTCTACACATTAAATATGTTTATGCGTACATTTAATATAACATTAAGCATCAAAGACAAAATGAAATATTTGAATAGTCCCAAACCAAAAAAAAAAAAAATCTGGGAATTTGTGTTTTACAGGAAATTTCAGCATTTCATTCTGAATTGGAATGAAAAAAATTTAGAAGTGTCAGAACTTCCCATGAAGTAAAATTCCAGTTCCTGACCATCTCTAATTACAAACAATGAACTCTATTTCAATCTCAAATTGATGGAATAACAGAGGATTTTGGAGCATAAGAGTTTTCACTATCTTATTAATAGCAGAGACAACTTTTTGCTAACCAGCTCATCTGTAATCCCTCTAATTAGAAACCAAGGTTATCACTTATACCAGTATTATGATGGATGGAAAGATCTTGTAGCCTTCTCAATATAATTTCAGGCAGTCATGCACCATACATCAGTAGCGGAGATTTCAAAATTCTTAATCTCATCAATTTGCATCCTAGAAAATACTTTACAGCCTAGCTCATCTTCATGAAGACAAAAATCTTTGGTGAACATCTTTTCAAGAGACCCACTGAAGAATAATTCTGTCTCATATAAACAAAGGAAAGATAAGCGGTTTGGTTCTTTGTATGCAGTGTAGTTATAGCTGTGTCAGTCCCAGGATATTTGAGAAACAAGGTGGCTCAGGCAGTCATTAACATCCTGAACACAAATAACCATAGAAAACTGTTCAGTCACTGGCAATTGGGTATATAAGCACCATGCTGCATAGCAGGTAAAAACAAAACCAAGTATCATCATATGGTTAGAAATAGATGACTTTTTGGTTTGGATTTTGAACTCCACAACCATCTCAGGGTCTCGTTATACGGAGACCTGCGTATCTCTCACCCCACCCCAGGGGAGATGTCTCTTGAAAGTGTTTCTTTAGATTGCTTAGCCCTTTGGGGTTCCTAGCTTACCTATGAACCAGGCATTATTCACACACCTCCTTTACAGGCAAAAGCACCCAGCTTGCTGTCGATTATCAGCAGTAAAAAGAGAGAACGATAGAAAGATAGGTGTCATGGAGACAGAGGTGAGGCACAGCTGACATTTATCTTCCCACATTGGACTTTTGAGTAAATGGTACAGCAATCAAAAATCCAGCTCGTCCAAAGTTAGCGCTCATTAAGATATCAATAGCTTAGGACTGGCAAGGTCAGCTTCCTTTTCCTAGGTTTTTTATCCTCAGAAAAACATAGCTGCTTATATAAAACTATGATCAAGGCCTTCCAATATATGCTGATCTGATACTGTACATAACTTTGGCATAACAGTGAAATTACACACTGGATGATACTAATATTTGCTACTGCATCTTTCTTTGGAACCAGGCTCTATGGAATCAAAGATTAGCTCCGCCTCCTTCAGAGAGGCATGCAATGGTGAGCATTCTGAGTATGTTCAAGAGGCTCACTGAAGCCTTAAAAGGGGAGCCTGTGTAACTTATCTCCCTCTCCCCACATTGTTTTGACCAGGGAGGGAGGATTCATGCTACAGACTGTACTCAAAGGACAGCTTCCATGATGCAAGATTTTAAGTAACAGACTGCTGCATCAGTAACATTAATATGACTTTTAAAACTACATAGCTGTTGAGTTCTTAAAAGGAGATTGAACTGGTAAAGAGGAATTCCGGGGTTCTAATCCTAGTTCTGACATTAGCTGTGGGGGGCTTCAGAAAGTACTTGTGTTATTTCCTTTCTATAAAACAGGGGTAATCGCTAGCAGGATTTTTTAGGAAGAGTACTTAAGAGTTTTAGAGCACTTAATCATTATGTAGTAAGGTATAAAATAGTTTCATTCTGCAGGTTACACCACATGATCAGAGGTTCCTTCGTGCTTGCTAATAAATCTAGCATGCACACTGCCAAAACAAGATAGATCCAAAGACTGTCTGGCATGTAGTTTCAAAATTTATTTTTAGTAACTACAACAAGGAGGGTGTCTGCTGTCAGATGCCAAGTGTTGAGTAGACAGTGGAATATGGCAACTATTTCCAACAATTGTATCAACCAGACTGACAAAGTAAGGGGGACGGGGTCGCAGGAGGCACAGCATCATTCTGAGGCTTTGTACTGCTCAAAGGACCTCCCCCTTATGCCAAAACTATTCCACAGTGGCCAGTTCTTCCAGCTCTGGGGCCCCATGAACTGGTGCAAAGAGGCCAAAACAGAAGAGAGAATCTGGCTCACCAACTCATCACCACCACAAACTCCTCTGCCCTTCCTACATACTATCAACCACAATGTAATCATCCATATATTAAATAGCACTGGTCCAAACACAGACCCCTCTTCCCCACAAAGCACCCCACAATTAATCTGTCCCCACTTTCCACTATCACTTTTGCTTGTTCATGAATCTTTCATAAAGTTCCTCACATGTGTCTCCTCACAATTTTAGTAAGTTTTTCAAAGAAAAAAACCAAACAGGTGACCTAGTAAAGTCCCCCCTCCCCCACAAAAGCTGCATTGGTCTGACCGTATCAAGTTATACTTCTCTTTCTAAGATGCATACATTTGTCTATGACTTAAGTAATGCTTACCCATCTAATTCCTAGGATCTCCCTTGGCACTTTAAGACAATATAATAGAACCTCAATTTTACGAACCACCAATTATATGAAGTATTTTTCCTCCACTGGCGGGGGGGTGCGAGTGATATCAATTAAGAACATTTTAAGGTCTTCAGTGCACTGGAAATCACTTTGCAGTAGTTTTAAAGACAACAAAACGATGTGGTGCATCATAATGCAACTTATGCACTGCATCTACTGTCATTTTGAGATGTTAGATTTTATGAATTGTGATTTTATGAACTCCTCAGTTCCCAATTAGTTTGTAAAGCAGGTGCCCTATTGTGTATCAGCAACCTCATTAATAGCTTTCCAAGCTTCAGGAGATATAGCTGCTATTTAAGAATATACAAAATTTGCTGATCTTCACTATTTGACACTTTATATCCTTCAGAAAACACCAGATAAATACCATCCTGCCACCACTTTACCGCACTTGAGTTTCTGTTTCTTTGTAACTTCCTCACAAAGTTCAGTCTCTGTCAAGGCCATACTCTGATCTAACATAAGAAGTGCCTCTGAAACAGGAAATTCCCCATAATCCTCTACTGCATAGGACATGGACAATTCATATAATTCTCTACTAGTTCACCACCCTCTAGTTTCCCCCTTGCATTGCTAGCTTATTTCAAGCATATTATTTTGTGTACTCTGATGTTTCTGCCTCTATTCTTTGCATAAACTTTTTTCTATTTCCAATTTTCCCCCGTAACTGACACTGCCTGTGTTGTCTTGGTATGTTTAACGTTTTCCAGTTTAAGAATGATTTTAACCTTAAATCCATGTATTTCTTTACTTAACCATGCACATTTTATTGGTTTTCCCAACAGCATCCAAACTATATGTACTTCTAGTGCAGTGTTCTTAAATAGCCTGTAAGAAGCTGATTCTACAGTTCATATGTATTTTTAAACTTTGCCCTTCAGTATGTGATGAGATTTTCAGAGTTTTAAGGATGTGCCTTTTTAAAAATTTGTCAGAGTGACTTCCTCACCATGTCATGTTCAGTTATTGCATCAAGTCCATCTGTACTGCTATCACTGTACCCCCTGGAGCTTCTACATCCATGCTCTACATTAAACTCTTCTTGCTACTTAATGGGACACTCAACTAAGGAAAAAAGCCAACTGTGTCTGAAAATTTCGTTAACTATTATAGTTACAACTGACAAGATTATCATCACTGAAGAGTGGAAGAATAAAGTTTTGCTGTTCATTTACTTTGTGCATTTGATACTCTACAGTCATTTTCACTGTGTTCCCTTATACAGTTTTTTTTCTGGCTGAAGAAACCCGTAAACACCAACAGGGAGTATTGAAGCACTTATTTTTAAATTAATTTTTGCACACATTATTTAAAAAGGTGCTTTATGAAAAAAAGTTTTATTTTTAATATCAAATTGACCATGCCCCTTTTAATACATCCCTTCTAAGTACTAAGACAAGCAGCTATAAAAACAAATCTTATATGGTATCAATAAAATGCTCCTCCAAGCCCTGCCCAAGTGATGAAATTCAGCCAAGCTCATACTGCAATAGTTAAAACCCCTCATTATCCTATCAGATTTAACAGCTTCCCATACTCAAATTCTTGTCTGACAGATTCGTAGTATGCACCTACAATTAGTATTTATTACTGGAGGTTTGTGACTAGATACACTTTATCCTTCTTTTGATGGGCAGATCTTTTCATGCTGTCTCTATTTATTTATTTATTTATCAACACAACCCCTTACCTCATTGACATTTTAACCTTTCTTATAGTTTATAGCCAGCTAACGTCATTTTATAATGTACTCAACACTGTAGCATTTGAAGGCTAAAAAAAGTTACCACCACCATGATATTGTCACAATATGGGTTTATTTTAACTCAAGTTTAGCCCAGTTGGACTCTCAAGAGGTCAAACACTACAGCTCTGCCATTTTGGGGGAGAAAAATTACACTTTAGTGTTAACAGAATAGCTAGTATTATTGGCCCCAGTTAAAATCCCAATAGCATGAATTAACTTCTACACTTCTATTGTCCTTGCTATCAGATGCTAGGGCTATGTCTAGACTACAAGCGCTACAGCGTCAAAGCTGCAGCCATGCCACTGTAGTGCTAAAGTATAGACTCTTCCTACATCAATGAATGAATGAGTCTTTTGATGTAGGTAATCCTCATCCCTGAGTGGCGGTAGTTAGATTGACAAGAATTCTTCCATTGACCTAGCCACATCTATGCCAGGGATTGGGTTGGCCTAACTAGGACACTCGGGGATGTAGCTGAATGGTGCAGCTACGTTAATCTAAATTTTAAAATGCTGACCACTCCAAATGTTTCCCAATTCTTTGCTCTTGGATCCTGACAGCACCGATACCTGCTTATCCTGACTGTGATCATACCTTCTGGTTTTCAGTAAGAATAGACTAGACTTGATATCAAAGTGGTCTTAAAATCATAGCAATTTGGTATCCTTCAGTTTTACCAATTTTTTCCCCACAATCCATGCTCCTACCTCCCCATGAAAAGGCCAGAACCATGCCTTACTTTGCCCCCAAGGAGGCTAGTATAATTGCTTTTAAACAAGATGGTAAATAGCGAAAGAAAAGTTATATGAGCAGTCATTTAGTAATAGTTTGTGATTAACAAACAGACTATATCTATCGGGAAATCCCCCCCCCCCTCAAAAAAAAAGTGCCCAAAAGCTGAATGTACAGAACACGTGCAAGAGTATATTAAAGCTTGATTTGAGAGCATAATTCTGAATCTGGCAGAGGTTTTCCTGGGTGTATGTGACAGTATTCTATTTGTGGGGAGGGTGTGGAAACACCATGGAAGGGTCACTTATTCATTTAACTGCAGAACCGGAAAACCCAACTGTAACTCAAACCATAACTTCATGGGTGGATTAAATTTCTGAAGTGATCAGCACTTTCGGACTGTGGCAGCAGTTCTGGAAGCATCCAATTTATTAAGTCATAACTGTTTGACGCTTTCAGAAAGTTTAGTAATTACTATGTTATTTGAAGCTATGAAATAGTCCCTGTTCATTAAAAGGAAAACCTTTCTTCCTTTTGCATGACAGTTTGATACTTTTGCTTTTATAGTGAGACTCTTCTTTTGGTTGTAAGAAAAATATTAAAATTTAGTCTCTCAACTAAGCGTTTCATTTTTATAACAAGTAACACTTGTTTAATATCTGGCTGGAAAACTATGAATCAAGACAAGAAAAAGAGGAGAAGAGAGAGAGAGGCGCCACAGGAAAAAAGGCAGAAACATCAGAGAACCCAAAATAATATGCTTAAAACAAAAAAAGCAGATAATGTTATGAAGTTCTGAAGTTTCCTAATTTAGAAATGCAGACTCATAGAAATGTAGGGCTGGAAGGGACCTTGAGAGGTCATGTACTCCAGACCCCTGCACTGAGGCAAGACCAAGTATATCTGTATCAGTGACACTCAGGCCTCAAGGCTTCAGGAGCCAAAACAGCGATGGAGAGCCACAGTATTTCATTCTTCAGTGTTTCATTTACTATTTTTATTTATATATATAGACACACACACACACACACGGTTATTCTGACCAAGTATTATTAATTTTACCTACTACAACTGATTAACAGTTAAGCATCCTGATTGGTTAATAATTAAATAAGTGTTTTACTATCATGTGCTGCAAAAAACTGCAGGCAGGATTGCCACCCTTCTATCTAATTGCTGGTAACCAACCCCACAAGGCCTCCACCCCGCCTCTTCCCCCCCGACCCTGCCCCCGCCCCGCCTCTTCCCCCCCACCCCCAGGCCCAGCCAAGGTCACGTGCTTCTCTCCCCCACATTGCTCGCCTGATCATCTCAAGGAGCCTGCCTGCAGGTAGGAGGTGGCCCCAGCTGAACGGGGGCTGGCACGGGTTAAGGACCAGCACCTCCCTCTCCCTTTGGTAACTGGACTTTTGGTTCGGGTGCCATTTAGGGTTTCCAAGGACCTTGAAAACTGGACATCCAGCAGCCCTAAATGGCACCCAGACACAGAAGCCAAAAACCAGACTGTCCAGGTAAAACCCAGACAGGCGGCGCACAAGACATTAAAAAGCCACTTGCAGCTCCCCAGCCCCAATCCGAGTATCTCTGATCTAGACTATTCCTAACAGATATTTGTCTAACCTGTTCCTCAAAACCTCCAAATGATGGGGATTCCACAACCTCCACTGGAAGCCTATTCCAGAGCTGAACTACCCCTATAGTCAGAAAGGTTTTCCTAACATCTAACGTAAATCTCCCTTACTTCAGATGAATTCTTGACCTACCTTCAGTGACATGGAGAACAATTGAACACCGTTCTCTTTATAATAGCCCTTAACATATTTGACAAGTATTATCAGTCCCCCTACCTCGACACACATTTTTTAAGCCTTTCCTCATACGTCAGGTTTTCTAAACCTTTATAATTTTTGTTGCTCTCCTCTGGACTCACTCCAATTTGTCCATATTTTTCCTAACGCGAGGGGCCTAGAACTTGACATTATTCCAGCTGAGTACTCCCCTGTGCCGAGCAGAGCAGGACAGTTACCTCCCGTATCTTACATATGACACTCTTGCTAATACACCCCAGAATATTAGCCTTTTTGGCAAATGCACCGTATTGTTAACTCATTCAATTTGTGATTCACTATAACTTCCAGGTCCTTTTCAGCAGTACTACTGCCTAGCCAGTTATTCCCCATTTTGTAATTGTGCATTTGATTTTTTCTTCTTAAGTGTAGTACTTTGCACTGGTCTTGACTGAATTTCATCTTGTTGATTTCAGACCATTTCTCTAATCTGTTAAGGTCATTTTAAATTCTAATCCTGTCCCACAAAGTGCTTGCAACTCCTCCCTGTGTGACATCATCTACAAATTTTATAAACATACTCTTCACTCCATTATTCAGGTCAATAATGAAAATACTGAATACAACAGAGTCCACTTACTAGCAACCTCTGCATTGCCAGCAAAAAGTTTCCGTTACCTAGCAGTTGCCAATAAGCAAAAGGCCAGTGTGTGAGGCTTCAGCCAGGAAAGACATGTCCCAGTTCATTCCCTAGCTGCAGCCCCACAAACCTGCTTGTGGCTGGGTAGGTTTACCACTTCTGAAATGCAAAAACCCTGGCAATCTCCTCTTCACAAGGCAAACCCGTTGCAAACCCAACTCCCAAATCACAAGGCAACTTTGCAAACACCACCCCCGCCAACAGTCATTAATAGTATCTAGAGAGATAACATCACATGCCTCTTCACTCTTGCATGACTCAAATCCTCTCGTGCGCACACACACACACTCTGCTTGCGTGCTGGTGGGCAGACAGCTGCTGTATTTTCAACAGTTTTGATCTGTTATTGCTTAAACTGTGAAGTGGGAACACTGCAGCATCTTTGGCTGGACACAGAAACTTAACATTAGATAGCCCAGTGTATTGTGATAATAATGCAAATCCTTAGACCCAGGTAGAAAAACCCAGCAGATTAAATTATTTTTCTGGCAACTCCATAAAAATACTGGCCAGGTGGTAACCCGATGGCCGGGGACTTTCTTAAATACAAGTTCCATAAGCAGCATGCTATTGCCAATATCTGAATCCCCTTAATAATAAAGTTAATGGGATTGGTTCCTGGCAAAAATATTGCTCTGAACCAGAAGTTAATATCAGGGTTGTGCTATTAAGCAGCATTCACTGTAGTACCAGACCCAGGGCAGACCCTCACAGGACCCACTAAACATGTCCTCCCAGTTTGACAGCAGCCTACTGATAACTACTCTGAGTATAGTCTTTCAACCAATTATGCATCCAATTTACAGTAATGTTCCATATAGACCACATTTCCCTAGTTTGCTTATGATTACTTTTCTACTTGTGCATCATTTTGTATTTCTCCAACATTAAGAACATTTATATATTTAAAAACTCCAGGACTTTAGTTGCTTAAGAATTTCTCTCTTCACACACACACACCCCCTCAAATTATAATCCATTTGCAATAAATTCACACAGCAACATATTGTGACATTCCACTCATAAAAGTGCAGAACGAACACCAAAAGCACAAACTCTTTAAGAAGTTCTATTTTCACAGAAAGTGTCCTTAATAGAAGAAAAAGAAATTAGTAAATATGATGTGAAGCAGAATGCTTTCTGAATGCAGAAGAATTTTTTCAAACCTTTCAATTTTGCATGAGTACCTTTTTAAAGCTGTCTAATTCCTATAGTAAATTCTTATAATTAGTACCCTATCAAATTCACAGCCATGAAAAACCCATCACGGACTGTGAAATCTAGTCTACCCTCGTGAAATATAGTCTTTTGTGTGCTTTTAACCTATACTATACAGATTTCACGGGGGAGACCAGCATTTCTCAAATTGGGGGGCCTGACCCAAAAGGGAGTTGCAGGGGGGTTGCAAGGCCACCTTAGGGGGATCGCAGTATTGCCACCCTTACTTCTGCGCTGCATTCAGAGCTGCATGGCCAGAGAATGGTGGCTGTTGGCCAGATGCCCAGCTCTGAAGGCAGCACCCCGCTACCAGCAGCAACGCAGAAGTAAGGGTGGCAATACCATACCATGCCACCCTTACTTCTGAGCTGCTGCTGGCGGCGGCTCTGCCTTCAGAGCTAGGCTCCTGGCCAGCAGCTGCCGCTCTCCAGCTGCCCAGCTCTGAAGACAGCACTGCCGACAGCAGCAGCGCAGAAGTAAGAACAGCAGTACAGCAACCCTCTCTGCAATAACCTTGTAACCCCCGCCCCACAGCTCCTTTATGGGTCAGGACCCCTACAATTACAACACCAAGAAATTTCAGATTTAAATAACTAAAATCATGAAATGTACAATTTTTAAAATCCTAGGACCATGAATTTGACCAAAATGGACCCTGAATTTGGTAGGGCCCTACATATAGTTATTAGATTTTAGCAACAGAAGCAACAAAGTCAGCAAGTATGAGTGTTCAGAGCGGACTATTAAAGCAAATGTCCAGATTCTTTAGTTTATATATTGTAACCCTGAAGATTTTATCATTTACCGATGGAACTTTAGGCACTTTGGCAACGAAATTTGTTGGCCCTTTCACCCTTTTAGTCTTCCTCTGCAGCATGGGGCACGGGTCACTTACAGGTTTCAACTAGTGTAAATGGTGAATTCTATGTAACTTGAAGTCTTTACCCATGATTTGAGGACTTCAGTAACTCAGCCAGAGGAAGGGGTTTATTACAGGAGTGGGCGAGTGTGGCCTTCAATATGCAGGAGGTCAGACTTGATGATCATGATGGTCCTTTCCGACCTTAAAAATCTATGTCCCATATTCTCCTTAATAATCCTCCTTCAGTCCATGCTACACCGAGTACTCCATGGGAGACAACCATGCCAAAATGCATACCACAGAAGCATCATCTAGGTCTCAGTGATAAAGAAAGAGGCACCTGCATGGGTGCGTTCATGAATGACTGATGTTTTATTATTCACCAACCTTGGATTCGATATGGATCGGAGACCATGACCCTTGTTTGATACTCTGACTCCCCAAGAAAAATAGACAAAAATCAATGGAATAGTGACTAAATGTCTTGGTTTGGGTCTCCACCTTACACAAGCTTTTTGCCTATATGTGTGGTTTTGGGGGGGGAGAGAAATTAACGGTGTAATTATGCTAAATATAGGTTCATGAAAGCAATTATCTGTGGAAATTGCAAAGAATTTTCAATTGACTCCCCTTTCTATTTTATTCTTGGTTCTCTTATGTGTAGCTTCCATCAAAATACACTCCTTTCAGCTACAATGGAATAAGGAATAAGTTATCATCTTAACGTGATGCTGTTGCTCTTGGTCAGAGTTGTCCAGAGTCTACATTTGCAGGGCCTTGAAACAGATACTTTCTTGACAGTATTTCCCGTATGACTTCCTGAGCCACCATAGCAAAACTGTTCAAAAGAAATAAATGTGTGTCAAAAAAAAAAAAAAGAAAAAGAAAAAAAAAAAGTAGTAACATACTTATCTCTCCCCACCCCTGCAAATCCCTTTTATCCATCACCAGCTATTTCAACATGGAATATTCGATTTCACAAATTGAGGCCATTGTGGCACACTGTACCTCAAAATTGCACCCTGGAATGCCCATATTCACCACTGTGATACGATTAGGATGTTTTGTACAAAGTATGTCTTGTGAGGTATCATTTGGGAACTCATGATCTGTTGGACATTACTATCCTGTTTAATTATGTGTGTTACCGTTGTATGTGAAGTTATGCTATGTGTGCACATGCGTTACCAAAATCTGTTGTGTGTCTGGGAAACATCCACAGCTGGCTTTTTCGGAGCAACAATGGAGCAACTGACACCCCCAAGACAGATTTACATTAGGACTAACTGGCCACGTGCTGATGGTCCATTAAGGAGAATCTACTCTCCCAGTGGGCCCCTCCCAAAGTACATAGACAATGGAGACCGCTTAACTCACTGACTCAGCTGGGGATATAGAATATGTTTGTGATTGTATCTTTCCCTGCCCATGGATTGGGGGGTATAAATTGGAGTGTTTGACACCAGCCCAGAGCCTCTCTCCCTCCCTCCCACCCCCAACCTACTCTAATGGCAACAAGAACGTTTGGAAGAAAATATTTTGAACTGGGGAGACTGGTCCCAGACTGAGCAAAAAATTCAGCCTGTGTATTAAGAACTGTGAACTGCTTACAATGCTAGTAGGGTGAGCAAAACTGCTTGATTCAAATCTTGCTTAGTCTGAAAGTTCAGAAGTTAGAGTGCGATTTTATTTCTTAAGTAACCAACTTTGACCTCGCTGTCTAACACTTATAATTGCTTAATTTTTCTGTAGTTAATAAACTTATTTTAATGTTTTATCCTTACTAGTGAGTTTGTCTAAAGTGCTTGAAGAATCTGCTCAGATTACAAAGGCTGGTGCATGTCCACTATCCTTTGACCAAGGGGTGAACTAATTCATGGACTTGCTTTGTTCAACAGAAGGTTTTGAGCAGTGTAAGATGGTATATTTCTTGGGTGCAAGGCATGAGGGTTCGGGGGGCTTGCCAGTGTCTCTCTATGTACAGTTCAGAAGTGTCTTAGAGCAGTGGTTCACAACCAGGGGTATGCATACCCCTGGGTGTATGCAGAGATCATCCAGGAGGTACATCAACCCATCTAGCTATTTGCCTAGTTTTACAACAGGCTACATAAAAAGTACTAGCGAAGTCAGTACAAACTAAAATTTCACATAGACAATGGACTTGTTTATACTGCTCTATATACTATACACTGAAATGTAAGTACAATATTCATATTCCGGTTGACTGATTTTATAATTATATGGTAAAAATGAGAAAAGCAGCAATTTTTCAGTAATAGAGTGCTGTGACATTTCTGTACTTTTAAGTTTGATTTTGTAAGCAAGTAGTTTAAGTGAGGTGAAACTTGAGGGTACGCAAGACAAATCAGACTCCTGAAAGGGGTACAGTAGTCTGGAAAGGTTGAGAACCACTGTCTTAGAGAGCATTCATGCAGCTTAGCTGGGTGTGTCCCTGCATATTGTTGGCCGAGTGTGCACAGCACCCAGAGGAGTTTGCTGCTTGCCATCAACACAGCACTGTGACAGACAGGCCAGGCTTGAGAGTTCAGGGGGTACAACGGTCCCACAGTTCCAGGTTGTATCCCGGGGGTCCATCACTGCCATCGCCTGTTCTGCCTACAAATTCTGCTTCAACTTTAAGTGTGGTCAACTAAATTCATCTTATGATTTTCTACAGTTCCCAGAACCACAGTATTTAAGCACGGAATTTAATGAGCTGGATTCATTTGACATAACTCCATCAAGTCCATGTTGCAAATTGCTGGAAACAGGGAGAACAAACATTTGATATAATCCAGGTTCCGCTTTATTTGCGCATTAACAAGCCTGAATTAACATCTGAACAAAAGTCTGACAGCAGTCCCAGTACAATAAAGTGAGTCCATTTTTAAATATGGATATAAATTAAAAAAGCTAAAGAACTATCAGGCATACTGCTAGCCTCAGATGTATAGCTGTTAGATACAAAAAAAATGGGGGGGGGGGGTGAGGGAAGGGATCATCTAATCCATCTCTCAATTTAGCAAGATTGCTCACAATAATACAAGCAATGTTATGAGTACCCTATGAGCGCTGGAAAGTGGAGTGGCATTCACCCATCCTGCAAACAAAATGGCATCTTCCTACAATAAGACGACTTCCTAATGACAAGATTTTTAAATTATTTCAAATACTCTAATCAAAATTTCAAATATTTAAACAATCATTAAAAAGCATTGAATAGAAAGACATCATAAACCTCACAGATTTTAAGAAAGCACTTGACAGCCTTCACCGGAATTCACTCTGGATCATCTTTAGGTGTTACGGTATGCCAACAAAAAAGGAACATCAGGGCTTTATTTCAAGGTGTAATTTGCAGTAAAAGTAAATGCAGAATTGAGTGAATGGTTAAACAGACAATGGTATCAAATAAGGGTTTATCTTTGCACCTCTCCTGTTTGGCATCACCACTGACTTCCTTATGGGGAGAAAAAAAAAAAAAAAAAAGAAGTGTACATGGATACAACAGACAGTACATGGCTTAACAATACATTTGAAGCTGAACACACACACAAGTGGAGAACAAAAGACTGTCCAGAATTGCAAAACAGATGGGGTTAATTAGTTATGAAAAAACAAATCTCCCCACCCAAATAATTTGCAAACACCTAGATAATAAGACTATAGGGAATAGCCAGCATGGATTTGTCAAGAACATATGTCAAACCAACCCTATTTCCTTCTTTGATAAGGCCTAGCAGGCGGGAGGAAGCAGTAGACGCGATATATCTTGAATACAGTAAGGCTTTTGACATAGTCCCACATGACCATTTCAAAAGCAAACTAGGGTCTAGATGAAATTACTATAAGGTGGGTGCACAACTGGTTGAAAGACCATACTCAAAGAGCAGTTATCAATGGTTTGTTGTCATACTGGGAGGGAGTATTTAGTGGGTCCTGGTTGGGGGGGGGTGTCAGTCCTGGGTCTGGTACTATTCAATATTTTCATTAACGACTTGGATAATGGAGTGAAGAGTATGCTTATAAAATGTGTAGATGACACTAAGATGGGAAGGGTTACAAGTACTTTGGAGGACAGGATTAGAATTCAAAACTATTTAAAAAAATTGGAGAATTGGTCTGAAAATCAACAAGATGAAATTCAATAAAGAGAAGAGCAAATATTTCACTGAGGAAGGAAAAAAAAATCAAATCAAATGCCCAACTGCAAAATGGGGAATAACTGGCTAACTGGTACTACTGCAGAAAAGGATCTGGGGGGTTATAGTAATCATAAATTGCATACAAGTTAATAATATGATATAGCTGTGAAAAATGCCAATATCATTCTGGGGTATATTAACAGGAGTGTTGTACATAAGACACAGGAGGTAACTGCCCCACTCTACTCTGTACTGGAGAGACCTCAGCTGGAGTACTGTGTCCAATTCTGGATGTCACATTTTAGGAAAGATGTGGAGAAAGTTCAAGAAAGCAACAAAAGTGATCAGGTTTTCTAAACTTTTTATCTATGAGCAAAGGTTAAAAAAGGTGGGCATGTTTAGTCTTGAGAAAAGACTACTGAGGGGGGAACCTGATAGTCTTCAAATATGTTAAGGGCTGTTATAAAGAGGATGGTGATCAATTGTTCTCCATGTCTTCTGAAGGTAGGACAAGTAGTAATGTCCTTAAATCTGCAGCAAGGGAGATTTAGGTTAGATATTAGGAAAAACTTTCTAACTATAAAGGTAATTCAGCTCTGGAATAGGCTTCCAAGGGAGGTGTGGAAAACCCATCATTGGAGATTTTTAAGAATACGTTGAATAAATACCTGTCAGGAATGGTCTAGGTTTACTTAGTCCTGCCACAGCAGAGGGATGGACTTGATGACTTCAAGGTCCCTTCCAACCCTACATTTCTATGATTTTATGACTGCTCAGTGACTTTCCCTAGTTCTGAGCCAAGAGATCCACAACCAGAGGTAGAGAGATGGGCAGCCAAATTGAGCATTGATGTAGATCTGGGTACCTGTATTGCCTTGGCTATGTAAGTACTCTGAGAATTAAGATTGCCTTGTCTCTTTTTAGTTTCCTCATTACACTTGGAATTCGAGGAATTGAAAGGAACACATACAGCGGATGACAACCAGGGAAAAAACAGACAGACATCTGTCATGGAACCCGGGCTGTAACCTGCCCTAGAGAAGAATTTCCTGAATTTGTTGTTCAGGTTCATTGCCAAGAGGTCTATAATTGGGTATCCCCAATAACAGAAAATCCCTTGCAGGATTGGCTCCTTTACAGACCACTCCTGATGGCCTGCTGAGGGAGCTCACAACAGCGTTTCTCACACCCAGGAAGTAAAATCTCTCTTTAGGCAGAAGCCCCACAATTGGATCACCTCTTGGTACAGCCGAGTCAACTTTGTACCAGCCTTCTTGTTTAGATGATACACAGCAGTGGTGCTGTCAGTCAGAACCTGAATCACCCCATTTCTGATCATGGTAATCAAAGTCTTGCTGACCCAACAAATGGATTGATGCTCTAATCATTTATATGGAGGAAAGCCTTCTGTGGTGTCCAAAGTGCCTGAGTCTTAAGTGGCCCCAGGTGGGCACCCCAACCGATGGAGAAAACACCTGTTATAATAATTACTGTTGGCTCTGGTGGAAAGAAAGTAACCATTCTGCAGATATTCTAGGAATCTATCCACTAATTCAGGGACTGAAGAGCTCGTACAGACAGACATTATCTGGACTTGCTGATTTGTGTGTTTGGACAACATACTGAGTAAAGCCAGGCTTACAGACATCTGATGTGAAGTCTGGCATGCCGAGTCACATACATTTACAAGGCCATATATCCCAAAAGTTGGATGCAAGAATGCACTGTTGTCCTTGGGTCAGATATGAGGCTTTTCTACAGGTGGCTATGAACCGAATGTGTCCATAGGGAGGTAAGCCATTGTGAACCATTGAGATCCACTCTTATAAAATGTATCCATTGTTATTAGCCCCAGTGGAGAGAACAGATCTCTGATGACAATGTTGTTGTTCTGGATGTGAAGCTTCAATGTTCCTCAAACTAACCAACCATCTAGATATTTCCCTATCTGAACTCTGGAACGAAGCAAATGTATCACTGTTACTGTCATACACTTGAATGCCTTTGGGGCTGAGGACAAGCTGGAGGACAGTACAGTGTACTGGTAGTGCACATTGCCGACCACACATTCAAGATACTACAGCCGGGACATATTGCCATATGTAAATAAGCATCCTGCAACTCGAGGGCAGCATGTCTATCTCCCAAAAGAGATAAACAGATGCAAGGGCGACGATTCTGAACTTGATTTTCTTGATTAATCTGTTCAGTTTTCTTAAATCCAGAATGGGTCATAGACCATCTCTTTTGAGAAATCAGGAAGAAGTGAGAATAGAAGCTTTTCCCTTTGTGTTGAGAAGGCATTTCTTCTATTGCTCCCAATTCCAAAAGAGCACTTCCTGAAGACAGACAGCTGTGTGAGACAGATCCCTGAAAAGGGACAGGAAATGTGGGTTGGGAAAGGAACGGGATGACACATCCCTCCTTTACTGTGCTGCACACCCATTTGTCTGATGCAGTCTGTCTGTGCCCTGAAAAATTGCCTCTTTCACAAAGGGAGGTTCTAAATCCAGAAAAAGAGACATGGTCGGTGTGCTGTGCTCAATCATAATGTCAAAATGACTGCTTCTAAGTTTCCAAAGTCTGGTGAGAAGGACATGCTATAGAGAAGATGCTGCTGGGCAATGTCTCCTTCTACAGGCATCCTGAGGTCTCAGCTAGTACTATAACTGCCTATACTGCAATTGAGGCTCAAACTGTTTTCTCTATTACTGGAGAGTAAGACACCCAACGAAAGCAGAGGCACACAGGAATCCTAATATGCTCATGGCATCTTCAGTCTTTTAATAAAAAGCTTGGAGCCTTCAAAGAGAAGGTATTCTGTTGTGGTTTGTGACTCTTTAGGAATGCCTGAGGCCTGCAATCACAAAGAGTGTCTCACCAAGATGGCTGTAGTCACAGAGCATAAAGTAGTGTCTAAGACACACATCTGGGCAGCGGTGTCCTTCAGAGACCGAAGCCAAGAACTTCCTCTGCAAGGCTGTCCACAGACTTTGTAACCTCTGTCCAATGACACCCTCATTTGCATGTGGGGGTGGTATAGGCCCTTTTACCATATAAAAGAAGTCTCATGTACTCCTGTCCTTCGAGGTAGTCTTACCCCAAAGCTAGCTTAAGAGCTTATTTCACCACCATAACCACCAGAGTCTGGGACACCATGGGTGAAGAAAATCAAATTTCTGCAGGATAACTTGATACTGTCTCTTCACATGTTTAGCATGTGGAATAGAGGCCAGGGTTGGCTAAAAGGTCTCAGCAAGGTCTAACAGGGCCTTATTAATGGGAAGGGAAACCCATCCTGCAGTTGGACTTTTCAAAATATCCACAAATGTGTGTGGATTGCCCTACATGCCTTCTGCTTTCATTCCTAGCAACGTGGTCACCCTCTTCACGAGATCTTGAAAGACTTTAAAGTCTTCAGAAGAACGTGACATATGACTCTAGAGTTATGGCCTCATTTGAGGAAAGATATTTGTAGATTCTTCCCAAGATGCCTCTTTCTCTGTGGGTTCCAAAACTGGAGGATGCTGTCAAACTGGAGGAAGATCTTCTCTAACAGACACAGGTGCTGGAAAAGGTGACTTTCTCCTGGATCGTGCGGCCAATGGAGATGTGGATGCTCTGGTAGCAGTCCAAGAGGCCTAATCTGGACAATGTTGGTAGTCCAGTCTTTGTACTGTCCATGGTGGTGCATAGCACACAAGCATCTTTCCAAATAATGTTCTTGCTCTGTAGAACAGGTGAGAGTGTCTCTAGAGTGTGACCTGTAAGGAGACCTGAAAGACCTTGAGGGAGAGAGGTCTATCATGCTCAGAGTGAAGAAAAAAAATATAGCTTTCTTCAAAGAATGGAGGCACAGTTCCTATAGGTGTTGGTGGAAGTCTTGGGCACAGGTGGTACCAATGACAAAGATGTATTCATTGGACTCAGTGGAAGCAACTGAGGCAGATGACATTGACTCATCTATCTGCCTTCCACCAATGCTGCTGGCAGCACCAACAATGCAGGCAGAACTGATGGTGTCATGGAAATAAGTAGTGTTGACATGGTTGAAGCTGCTGTAACTGGTACCAGTAAATGAAGAAAGCGAGTCAAGGAGAGTGAGACAAAAGGTCTTTTGCCACAAAGAAAGTCCATTGTGTCAACAGTATAAATATCAGAGGCACGTGTTCTTCTGATAATGTCAGTGGTACCATACATAATGGCATCAGGGTTGAAGATCTCTGTGGTAGAGGAAGTAAAAGCACTAATTTCAACAGCCCTGCCAGAGAGTCAGTGCTGGCAAGCATCTGTGTTTGTGACTTGGGCCCTGGAGGACTTTTTAGAGGATCTGTCCTTCTCAGACAAAAAATGAGACTGATGTCTGAGAATCTCAGAGAACGAAGGCAGCAGCAAAGGAAACTGTGGAGAGCAAGATGAACACTCTTCTCCCCCAGTTTCTGTTCTGGGGCTGGAGCAGCCAGAGGGGCACTCCTCATGGAAGAGGTCTCCATGCTTTCATGAACAAGGTCACTTTCTGAAGAGTTTTTAAATTAATGTACCTTAAGAATGAAAAAGCAAAGGGAATTGTCAGAAGAGAGGTACAAATGGGACACGTATCCTCCATATATCCCTTGCCCAAACAAATCAGTTAACTTTCGTTCCTATCACTCACAGGGATCAATAAGAAGGAACTGAGAGGGAGGCGGTTGACGTACTTGCATGCGCCACCTGCTGGTACAGCTGGCAAAAGTCTCCGACTCATATGCCTACATACACCTACAGTGAAATGTACATGTACACTTGTCACTCAATAGGAGAACACAGTGATGTAAAAGATGAAAATCTAGAGAAAATTTGGACAGATGTCTAAATGCCATCTGAAAATGCCAAAAGAAAATGCCTTGGGAAGATATTCTATTAAATATATAACACATGCTTGGATTGGTCAGAGTTCACGTTTCCCTTATCTCTAAAATTATCCAGAAAAGAAGATGGAAATATCTGGGACATGTATTAAGAATGAAGCCAGAGCACCTCCCATTGGCAGCTAGAGGAACATGTAAAAGAGGACAACTGAAAGAATCCCTCTGAACAGTACCAGAGGATGAAAACTCACGGATTTAGCATAGAGGACATCTAAAGTATGGTCCAAGATAGACTGGGATGACAGAGCCTTGGTCATGCCTTAAGTGACATTTGACAGAGCAGGAAGGATCAGAATCAAAAAGTTCAGGTTTTTTAATGTCTCTACTTGCATCTAATCATTTGTTTCAAGGTACTTTAACAAAGCAGAAATGAATTTCACAACATCAAGTAGCAAACAGCACCAAGGGCACATACTAAACACCACTCTAAATTATGCCTCTGACTAAGTCTATGATATTGTGTTCAATACACATCTACGAAGCTCAGTTAAAGTGTAGTTTGTTTGCTCAAGAAGCAAGCAAGCAAATATTTATGGTTCTGTCCAGATTATTTTTCTGATTTTATGTACATTCACATGTGCAACTTTTTTGGCAGTAACATTTCAATGACAAACTGCAGTTCTAATCTGAAAAATGATTACAGTTAGAAAAGTGCCAATTTTCTGAAGAGATCTGTTCACTACAAGGATTCAAAAATCATACCCCTTTATTTACTGACAGTTTTACTATATTTTACTCTACTTAGCGCCTCGAAGCCCAAAACAGCCAAGAGGAGGGATCTGAATTCTAGTCCCTTTTCCTGAATCGTCAGAATTGTTTACCAAGTTTCCATGGCATTGGAACAATTTTTATAGTGGGAATGCTAAAAGCCACTGAACAAAAATATAAACCCTATACATGATAGATACCACTTCAAGCCAGGGAACGCTACCACACCCCCAGCACCCACAGTTCCAGCGCTCCTGCCAAGTTCCAATTATGTCCATGCAACCCACTGAAGGCTGTACAGATGTCCTAGAGGGACTCATCTGACCCACAAGGTGTTTTACTAATTAATGATCTGAAGGAAAGAACATAGCTTGACTGCCAAGGGCTTAAGTTTGAAGGGCTGGAAGTTAGACCCCTTATTCGTAAAATGCGCATATTTTATGTGGAAGTCACAAGAGGACATAAGTACACATCTTTCAGATACTGGGGGGGGAGAGAGAGGGGATCCTGCTGCTTGAAAGGCAGCTGTAAAAGAATGGAAGGTGAGACTGTATATTCCAAGACCACATAGTGAAGTAATTGGTTAATTGTACCTACGATATTTTCAGCTATGAAGTTAGATAGTGCAGACACAGCACTGTTATGGCTCTTGCTTCCTACCATAGTTCTCACAGCATCAAGCATCTCTTGGCATTTAAAACTAAATTGAAGAAATTTGTCTACTCTTGCTTTATTTTGCTTTTAAATCTGATCACTGTACTAGTGTTTTACTGTAAACCCCCAGCAGTTCTCCTATGAAGACTGCTATATAATTGCAGTTTTTATTGATGTTTGCATGGTCATCTAGCATTGCTTGCTTGTCTTTACCCAATGTTCAGCCAACTACTGTAAACCATTCAAATTGCTGTTTGAGAGATGCTTTTTTGGCTACTTCTCCACAGATGTTCGGGTGGAAGACTGAGAAACCATGGCACTATTTGAATAAATGAAACTGATAATGTGTGTCCTGGCCAACATAGTGTCTCAATAAGTCATCTTCTAAAGTCCACAGCTCTGCAAAAACTATTGCTGAGTGAATACATACTGTCACATTATAAATCACAACCCCATCATCTAACTCAGAGGTGGGCAAACTACGGCCCGCGGGCCACATCTGGCCTGCAGGACCCTCCTGCCTGGCCTCTGAGCTCCTGCCCCAGGAGACTAGCCACCGGCCCCTCCCCTGCTGTCCCCCCTCCCCCGCAGCCTCACCTTGCCACTGGCACAATGCTCTGGGCAACGGGGCTGTGAGCTCCTGGGGCAGTGCAGCTGCAGAGCCCAGCCTGACCCGGTGCTGTGCTGTGTGGTGGTGGCGGCGGCAGCAGTGTGGCCCAGCTCCAGCTGGGTGGCGCGGCTGTAGCGCCACCAGCCACTGGTGCATCAGACAGCGCGATAAGAGGGCACAGAGCAGGGGGTTGGATAGAGGGCAGGGGAGTTCGGGACGGTTGTCAGAGGGTGGGGGTGTGGACAGGGGTTGGGGCCGGAACAGGGATTGAATGGGGGCAGTGGTTCCAGGGGGGCAGTCAGGAAGGAGAGGGGGGTTGGATAGGGCAGCAGAGGGCAGTCAGGGGACAGGGAGAAGGGGTGGTGGATGGAGCAGGGGTCCGGGGGGGGGCAGTCAAGAATGAGAGGAGGGGTTGGATGTGGCGGCGGGGGGCGAGGGGGCAGTTAGGGACGGGGGTCCGGGCGCGGATAGGAGGTGGGGGCCGGGCCACGACCCCCTCCCCTAACCGGCCCTCCATACAATTTCCGAAACCCGACGAAGTCTGCCAGCCCCTGATCTAACTTGTTGCTGTCACTGGAAAATGTTTCAAAAGTACCTTTCATTTGCTGGGTGCTGCATAAAACCGAATTCTATTTGGAGACAGGAAAACATGGCAAGAGCGGGTGGGTTTTCTAACAGTCTTTTAGAAAGCTTTTTATATGACAATTATGTCGATTTAAGACTGTGTGGGAACCCTCTTAAAAATAAATGAAGATGAACTCATCAAAATACGAGGGAAGACGGGAACCTCTAATCTCGGTCATTAAAAATGGGATGAGTTATATAAACCAGTTCAATTTTACAGTACCTCCCACAGCCAGCTTTCTGCTTATAAACACCCTTCATCTTTTGGAAAACATCTCTGAATTACCGAGCTTGGTGTTCCAAGCATGTCAGATATTTTATTAATTGCCGACTGGCCGGATGTTACTCCATGTGCAGTGTACTTTTATCTTCTTTTGTACTAGCCACAGAAGTGATCATGATTTGGTTCAAAATTAATCTTGTATAGTTGGTACTTAATACAAATTAACCCATTCTCTGCCAATGTTCAAGTATGTCAAATGCTCTCTTCCCTAGTCTTGCTGGATAACTCCTTGGAGGCCTCATATGTGGACTGGGGGGTCCCTCGGCCTTTGACTGAAGAATTAAGGTGTTGAATTTTTAAGAAAGGCCTATTTTCTCCCAATTGCCTCTCAGGTATTAAAGTTAAATCGGTGTTAAAGATGGAAAACCAGTTTTAAACAGTTTGAATGCAAGTTATTCCTCATCTCTTCTATTTTTTCAGTCCTTCCCACCAATTAACTTTATTTTAAAGTTTATTTTATTAGCAAATGTTGATTACAAAGTGAGTAGTAGAATTACATAAGAATCCAAGAGGGCAGACAAAACAGCATGGTTAAAAAGTTTTGAGGAAAAAATAAAGCTGGAGACAAAGCTATAACCTAGTTTAAGATATTTTGACGGATTCAGTCTTCACTATTATGGAGTGAGACTATTAATTTAAATTTAACTTATTTTAAAGGAGATGTACACCCAACATGCTGCTTCAATGCATCTCTTTCCACAAAGACTTAAAATTTCCACTCAGGAGTCACATCACTTAAAAGACCCAATAAAAAAGGCATATGGTTGCAGATTCATCTACATTAAATTGACTTAAAACTGGTAGCTGGATATCTGTCCAGCGACCATAAGGTGTCTTATTTCTTGTACTACTACTAGAAAGTGAGTTAAGGAGGGAAAAAAAAAATAGAATGGGAGAGTAAATTAAGTTCAATAACTTGGCTCCCCTCACTGATTAATGTAGTCAGTATTGCAGATAAATGTTACTAGTAGAAGTTAGAACCACAGCTAAGTCTGAAAAGCAAATCTGTTACCTTGTCTACAGCCAGAATTGGAAGTTGTGACGATTTGGAGGTTCCCTGTGATAATTTATTGACAATATGTTGGCCTGATATATTGAGAGATTTTCTGGATGACTATATTGGTTTAACTCAGTGGGGGGTTGCTCTGGAATACAGTCAGAAACAAAGAGATGGCTCCAGATAGCCACCCATCAGAGAGACTTGAGAGTCTTTAAGAGACAACGCCAGAACTGTTAGCTTTGATAATTCTCACTGTCTCCACCCAACCTACAAAAATGGTTCTCACTAGGAATGACCAATGATCTTCCAAAAACAGGAGAACAAAAACACACTGGCAGGATTTAAAGGGACACCTGAGAGCCATCTGTTCTGGTGAATCAGACAGGGACCCACTGGGAGGGAGAGAGGGAAGGAAGGGGCGTTCAAAGAAGTTAGTCTACATGCGCCATGAATCCTGTTTTAAAATCCTTCCCACCCCCACCCCCCAAAACAGCTTTGCTCCCACTGCTAAAACAAACAATACTTTGGTTTTCAGACCCTTTTGGTCACTATGCACCACTGGTCACACACTCCTGACAAGACGACTCTTAGGTACCCCAATGCAGGTCAGACCTGCAAGTTAAGAATGGTGGATACACAGATAGCCCAGGTCCCACTCAAAGAGTTGGAAAACTGGTAAACTTCATCCCAGGATACGTAAAGGCACAAGGCCTAACACTGGAGGCGGTGCACTCAGAGATCAGAAAGGGAACAGAGGTGTAGTAGTCCTATAACCATGACCAGAGTACTCTGTATTTAAAAATTAAAATTGTATCTAAGCAAAGAAAAGTGGCCTGTGAAAATCTTTCCAATCAGGTTTAATTTTACATATCTGTTGTGTATGTAATTATTTTAAAAGTTAACTTGACTTAGAGTTAAACACTATTGGTTTATATTAAAAATAGGTTTGCCCCACTTTTCAGCCTCTAAATTAGGTATCAGAATAGTCTAGCAAATGTTCAGTAGAGTAAGAAAGCCCAGATGCCATCTTCCAGAGATCAGGATTTACTATGGCCAGCTAGCAGGTATTTGCATGTTTGATGCACAGTTGATTACAAGACATTCATGTCTTGTAGTACAGCATCATGTCAAGCGTTCTTTCAACCTGGATGAGAGCCAACTATTTTGACTGTATAGGATCCTGGTTTCATTAGAGATCTACATAAAATTTCTAAATTCAAGAGCAAATTACTATTTCCACTATTTGATCAACAAAGGAGGGGATTTACAAACTGAAAAGTATTTCAAACAAATCTGAGGGAATGATTTTATTAAAGGCTTTTTCACTTAAAAGCATAACTATATTAAAACAGATTTAGAACCATATGTTTAAGAAACTCTTCAAATATATTAATGAGTAGCAAAGGGAATATAGTTAAAGTACGAAACGTTAAACATATTTACAAGTATACTCTGTTAAATTGGGTCTGGTTCAGTATTCTGTATGGGTGCTTTCATATTTAATCATTTCCAAATGCCAAATTCATACGAACAAGAAAGAATACATATGACTTTCAGTCTATTTGTTGATATTCAGTTAAAGTGACTCCAATGTAGTCACAGCATAGACACTATACATAAATTGATTCTGAGTACAAAGTTGGCAGTCCTTTAAAAAAAAGTTTTAGATCAAGACAACTCATATTTTCTTCCCCAATCACTAACACTATTTTTTGGCTGGTGAGCAACTCTACAGATTAAATAAATTTAGGAATTAAAAACTATAACGTGACGAAGTATCTGTGTGTGAAAACATTAGATAGTTGAAACAACGAGTCCTTGTGACACCTTGGAGACTAAAATTTGTTTGGGCATAAGCTTTCGTGGGTTAGGACCCACTTCATCAGATGCTTGGAGTGAAAATACAGGAGCAGGTATAAATACATGAAAGGATGGGGGTTGCTTTTACCAAGTGTGAGGTCAGTCTAACGAGATAAATCAATTAACAGCAGGATACCAAGGGAGGAAAAATAACTTTTGAAGTGGTAATAGAGTGTCCCATTACAGACAGTTGACAAGAAGGTGTGAGTAACAGGAGGGAGAAATTAGTATTGGGGAAATTAAGTTTAGTTGAGTAATCTTCATGTCCACTCCTCCCTGGTGAGTGTTAAACTTCAGAGTTTATACTAATTGGACTTCTATGGTGTGAAATATAAAGATGAACCAAGTTCTTTTTAAACATTCTAAGAAAGTCAGCTATATTTCATCATTTTGATTTGAAGTGCACTAATCAAAATATACATTGTGTTTATGAATATTTAATTCAATCAGTTATGAAAATCCTGAATTTTAAAAAGAATTATAAGTCAGTTCCCTATGGAAATTTTCCGCATCTCAAAAGATAATCTAAAGAACTATTCTATCCCTCATAACTTTTATCCACAAGTCTGGATTTCTCCTGGCCTTTGTACTTAAAGACAGCATAGGTTTTTTTTTCTTTTTACATTTACAAGAATTGTTGGTCTAAACCTAACAGTGATCCATGGACAAATGGTAGCCTGCAGAGCCCTGTGTTATGGTATACAAGGAGCTTGAAGGACAATAAGGCACAGGGCAGGTCTACGCTACAAATTTACAATGGTATAACTGTGCCGCTGTTGCGCTTCTGGTGAAGATGCTCCAAGCTGACGGGAGAGAGCACTCCATCGGCTTAATAACTCCATATCCACAAGAGGCAGCAGCTACGTTGGAGGAAGAAGCTCACCCACTGACATAGTGCTGTCTACACTGGCACTTAGGTCAGTATAACTACATTGCTCAGGGGTGTGAATTATTGACACTCTTGTGCAACAGTTATATTGAACTAATTTTGTAGCGTAGACCAGGCCGCAGGTTTTCCTGCTAGTTTCCAGCTAAAGCACAGTAAGAGAAGTTAGAAATATATTAAGCACTTCCCAAATGTTACCTTTCCATGTAATCATTTGCTGTAGCAGTCTTGGACACTCTGCTAAGGGCACCCAGAACTTAAGCTACTGTGATACCTCTCTGCCTCAGCAAGGGAGAGGTTTGCTAGAGTTTAGACTGTATGTCCGGTCCCTGCCACACCTGTCTGTCTACCTTATCAACAAACTCCTTGAGACTGTACCAGGCTAAATCTTGCCTTGTCAGTAACATTCAGTGAACTCCAGTTCTAGAGTTGCCCAGAAATGTCTCTGCAGCAGCTAGTTCCTCTCACAGGACACTCTCAGAAGTTAGGTTCACTACCTCCAAAGATACAGCACACACACCAGCCTGTTGGCCCACCGCAGACACTATCCTAAACACAGCACAGAGATGGTTTATAGTAAAATTAAGAATAAGTTTTTTAATAAAGAACAGAGATTTAACTAATACTAAGCAGAGGTAACAAACAGTAAAAGGTTACAAAAACAAAAACACACTTCCTAGTGTCTAATACTTAACTTTAGCAAGCTACAATCTGTATCTAAATAGCTTTCCTCACATCAAGGTAGAAGCATCTCCAGCCCTTCCAGTAGGAGGATCCAATGTCACAGAATCAGAGGGTGCTGTCCCCTCTGTCCTTTAAGTGATGACTAACTAGAACGTCTCTTTGCTCCCCTTATATTTCCCAAAGTCCATTATCTTTGTCTCAAGATCCCGGAAGATCCAGTGGGGGTTCAGACTCCAGTGTCTATCTCGCTGTGCTCACCAAGCTGTTGCCTCTGCCACTTGACTAGACTGCTTTGTTTATCTTATATGTAAGTGTACCTTCATGATCGATGGCTTACAAAGCTTGACTCAGATACACAAAGGAATGTAAATTTGCCTAAGACAAACTTGTTCACTAAGTCTGCCCCCCAAAACATACTTTAGGAACATATTTCCAGCACATATAATAACTCCTTACAGGCCACCCATACATACATCACACAGTTATATTTATGACCAGTGTGTCACCAGTTTTTATATGATACCTTATACAATACATTTTTATAGTACAATAATATTGTACACAATCAGTTGGTTCCACTGATTGTATTCTTTAGTGATGCTTATTCTTTAGTGATTCTCTTAAGTGTCTGGGCCCTGATTGTCATAAGCCCACAGGGACATTATGTGATTAAAAACAGGAGTAGTAGTACAAATGGAAGATGTTTCAGAAGACACTCTTAGGATGAGGTCCACATTATGAAAAAGTCTGAAACCCTGTTTTAGACTGTGTTTTAAAGATACTTTGTAATTTTATTCTCTTTTCATTTTGAAGGTATGTTTAAAGTATTCTTTAATTCCAGTATTCAGATACAGTTCTCTTTACACCTCCCCAGATTTTTTTTTAAAAAATGCTTTTCCTTGAGACAGATCTCATGGAATGGCCCTGTGAAAATGTTTCTTTTTTGCGAGTACAGTGCGAACAAAATACACAAGCTACATTTTATACTTCCAACTGTTCAGACAGTAATAACTTGTGTCCTCATGCAAAAGTTGTACCACTGTAACTACACAGGTACAGTAAAATGATACAATTATACTGGTATAGAAATATTTAAACCAGTATAGCTTATTCCTGTGCGAGAAGGGGAATAAGCTAACTGCATCCAGACTAGAGGTTGTACAAATACAACTACCAGTTAAAAAAAAAAAAAAAAAAAAGTTACACTCTTAACTGAGTTATACCAGTACAAAATTTGCATGCAGACCAGGCCTGTTTTATATATTGAGAAACTAAGTATCTGAAGAACTCAAACAATTATGGAGCTGGAATATTTCACAAAATAAACTAAGTGGCAAAAAAAATTATAAGTAAGATTTTAAAGACATGGAGTCCTCTTTCAGGCCAGAGAGTGGCAAATTCTTATTTGACAAAAGTGTATTATTTGCTTTGCATGTGCACCAAGTAAAGAAGCATGTGATATCTTTATCCTACTATAAAATGAGTTAACTGGTAAGAGGCATCAGTGCGTCAATCAAACAAATCTCCCCAAAATGGGTCCTCCAATCTCAGTAAACTATGAATTAGAGAAAATATGAATGAGTTTGAGGCAGTTTGAGCTAAGATAAAGGAAGCTGTTAACCCGAGAGTTCTGCAGTAGCTTAACTATGCAGCATTACAGGCTAAAGACCTTGCTTACATTCATAATCTGCCCCAAATCCAGCAACTGAATAGCCAGTCACCAACACAGCTACACTCGTTCACAAGATAGAATCAGCATGGAAGTTCCATTGATGCTAGTCAGACTACTAGCAGATCACAGCTTCCTCATCTGCAGTTGGGGTCTGCACCAGGGCAGTTACACTGGTGGCTTGACACAGACTATATCAGTAATTTGCCCTACTTCTAGCAAACAAGGCCTACAGCATAGGCTTTCTTCTTAAAAATCCTTCAGTCTGCACTGATCAGTGAAACTTGAGTGGTGGGACAAAAAGTTCTGCATAAACACTACTATGTACAGTATCACTTGAAATTAATTTAATTGAGCATATTGAAATATTGCAACTCCGTATCAATAGTTGCTTCTACTAAACCTTGAATATTTGGACAGCATGATCCTGGAGAGGTGAAATATTGCATGGGATCTAACCCAAGTTTACAACTCTTCATTTGCATTAAGAAGCCAATCTCAAACGACTAAGCAGATTGGTGGGTTAAAACGGACATTTAAAGTAAATATTCCTTTAACAGTTTCTTTAAATTAAAGTATTCCTCCAGTTACCAAATCTCTTGAGGATGTCAGTACTGATACAAGCATGGGACTTTCGTACAACAGTTTACTTTCTGAATGAAAAACTTTCTTTAGCCATCTATCAAGCAGCTGAACAATAAGCAGACAGAATCCCACTATTGATTTTTGGACATAACTTTGGTCGCTATCTACCTAGAGAAAGATGCTCCATAATGGAAATGGGTTTCACTCTTATGTAATTTCTGTTAAATGCTCTACTTAAGATGTGGTGCAGCAGCAAATAAGCCAAGACGCAATCCCTATCCTATTCTGGTCTATTTAGAAGTTCACGTGTAATGATCTTGAAGCACTGGGGGGGGAGGGGGAGAAGGGAAATCCTGCATTCATATGGAATATGGTCTTCAAATCAAACACATGCCCACTTTGTAATAGATTTAGTTTAAAAGTGAATCTTTAAAAACATTTTTAAACATGGCAGCCCATGTTACCACCAATACTAGTGCAAATGTACAGGGTAAAGTGCCAAAAAGTCATTTATCTTGTGATGAATTTTAATAGGGAAAACTAATTTTGGTTAGGAAAGAACATCATGAGTTTTTTCTCTAGCATGTTTAAAATATTGGCTCAAAGTTAACTATCCGACAAAAAAAAAATCCATTTGTGGATAATGCCTCTGTTCTTGTAACATAGTTCCACGCAATATTGCAGTTATCTGTGTAGCTTTTCTGCAAACTCTACCTAAGGTGGCATATGCCACCAGGCTCTATTGAGGAGGAAACCCTAGTAAAGAGATTTTGAGATGGATAGGATTACAGATGCAGACTAGGAGAATCAAATATAAATTACCATTTAGGTCCCTACAGTGATGGTTAAGAAGAAGTCATAAAACTAAACTTCCTTCCTTCTATAATTTGAGCTTCTTTTCTGATGGGCAGGACTATAGTAAGGACAGACTTACCCACCCACAGAAAACCAGATACTCAGCCCCACAGAGTGAAACGTGGCGTGTTACGATCTCTAATAGCCCTATTATCCATAGTGGAAATGGGACGCAGACAATAAATGCATAACCCAAACCACCTCAGTTAGCAAGATCAGGGTAGAATGGAGAATTCAACGACTATTCTCTTCCTCCAACTTCCCAAGCCAGTCAAAATGAATATCCAAATAAAGAGCAGTTTTTGACCTCTCTCGAAAGGAGAAAGTTAATACTTAATTTCCAATGGACTTTTCTTCTGCAGATCTCAAAGCACATTCTCACAGTAAACGAGCATTAGCCCTGTTCTACGGATAAAGAAATCCCTGAATTTCTCTCTCAAATTCCCAGAAGTCATAGTAAAACTAATTAACACTGCAGAGAACAAAACCCAGGTCTCCTAACTCAGTCTGGTGAGTTAATAGATTATTGGTATGTTCTCCTAAGAACTGGAACATATCACTTATTCCTGTTAGCAGTAATAGTTAAAACAGTAGGTAAAATAATTTAAACAGTTAATATAGCCCAGTGAACAACAGTGGGGGCCTCTTGTGAAAAAAAATTAAACCCCTCATTGCCACCAATATTTCCTTGCTTCCCTATAATTCAGGCAATGAACGACTGATGCACACAGGGCAATTATAAGTGATCCACGCAGTGTTGTCTAGTCCCAGCTTCTGGCAGTTGGAGGTGTAGGGACATATGGAGCCCTGTTTTGCATTCATGACCGTCTTGGCTAATAGTCTAAGCTTAGCTAATGCTTTTTGGAACTCATTTATACTTCTGGCCTTCACAACATCCCTGGCCACAAGTTCCACAGGTTGACTGTGTTGTGTGAAGAAGTACTTCCTTCCGTTTATTTTGAACCTGAGGCCTACTAATTTAATCGGGTGAGTCCAGGCTATTTTGTTATGTGAATGGGTAAACACCACTTCCCTTCTCTACACCATTCATGATTTTAGACTCCTCTATCATATCCACCCTTAGCTGCCTCTTTTCTAAAATGAGCAGACCCGTTTTTTTTTTAATCTATCCTCATATGGAAGCTCTTCAATACACCTAATCATTTTTATTGCCCTTCTCTATACTTTTTCCAATTCTAAGATCTTTTTTGAGATGGGGTAACCAGAACTGTGTTTTCAGAGAACTATCCACAATGATTCTGAAATCTCTTTCTTAAGTGGTAATAGCTAATTTAGACTCCATAATTTTGTATGTAATTTTGGGATTAGGTTTTCCAAAACGCATTACTTTGCATTTATCTACACTGAATTCCATGTACCATTCTGTTGCCCAATCACCCAGTTTTGTAAGATCCCATCGTAAATCTTCACAGTCAGCTTAGGACTTATCTTGAGTAATTTTGTACTGCCTGCAAATTTTGCCACCTCACTGTTCCAGATCATTTATGAATACACTGAACACCATAGGTCCCCGTGCAGATCCTTGGAGGACAACATTATTTACCTCTCTCCATTATGAAAACCTACCATTTGTTCCTACCCTTTGTTTTCTACCTTTCCCTGATACTGACCATTTACTGATCCATAATAGGACCTTTCCTCTTCTCCCGTGACTCCTTACTTTGCTTAACAGCCTTCACGAGGGACCTTGTGAAAGGCTTTCTGAAAGTCCAAGTACACTATATCCACTGGATCACTCTTATCAACATGCTTGTTGACACTCTCAAACAATTCTAATATAGACTGGTGAGGCATGATTTCCCTTTATAAAACACATCATGTTCACCTATGTGTCTTAGAATTCTGTTCTTTACTACAATTTCAAACAATTTGCCTGGTAGAGACATTAGGCTTATTGGCCTATAATTGCCAGGATCATCTCTGGAGCCTTTTAAAAACTGATATTATAATAACTACCTTTCAATCACCTGGTATAGAAGCTAAATTCATTTAGGTTCTCTGCAACAGCCTTGTCTTCCTTGAGTGATCGTTTAGCACCTCAATCATCCAGTGGCCCCACTGACTGTTGGGCATGCTTCTAACGTACTCACATTTTTTACTGTTAGTTTGTGTGCTAGTTGTTCTTCAAATTCTCTCTTGGCTTGCCTTATTTTACTTTTCATGTGACTTGCCAGAGTTTATGCTCTATTGTTTCTATTTCCCTCACTAGGATTTGACTTCCAAGTTCTAAAGGTGCCTCTAACCACCTCTTTTATTCTGCTGTTTAGACATGATAGCATTGTTTTGGTCCTCCTACTGTTGTTTTTAGGATATACATTTAATTTGAGCCTCTGTCATGGTGTTTTTAAATAGCCTTTATGAAGTTCGCAGGTATTTCACCCTTGTGACAAACTTTTAATTTCCGTTTAACTAGCTTCCTCATTTTTGGGTAGTTGAAGTTAAATGCTACTTAGGTGGGTTTCTTTGACATTTCCCCCAAACACATTATGGTCATTATTACCAAGAAGTTCAGCTATATTCACCTCTTGGACCAGATCCTATGGTCCATTTAAGACTAAGTCAAGAATTGCCTCTCCCCTTGTGGGTTCCAGGACTACCTACTCCAAGCAGTAGTCATTTGTGGTGTCTAGAAATTTTATCTCTGCATCCCTTCCTGAGGTGACATATACCCACTCAAGATGCAGACAGTTGAAATCCTCCATTATTATTGGGTTTTCTGTTTTTGTAGCCTCTCTAATATCCCTAAGCATTTCACAATCACTGCCAACCACCTGATCAGGATTGTGGCAGTATATTCCTACTGCTATACTCTTACTATTCAAGCACGTAATTTCTACCCAGAGAGTCTATAGTATAGTTTGAGTCATTTCAGATTTTTACTTTGACTGTGCTCTTTCACAAATGGTTCATGCTGGTGGGGATGTGGCACTATTACCATGTCCCACTGATTATTCGCATTCCACCAAGTTTCAGTGATGCCTATTATATCAATATCCTCATTTAATGCCTGGTACTCTAATTCACCCATCTTACTTATTTAGACTTCAGCAGTTGTCTATTAGCACTTATACACTTTGTCAATATTCAGTCGATTGTCTTCGCGTGTTAGATTTGAATGGGATTCTTATGTTTGACTATTCCTCACTAGCTCCTATCTATACTTTGCCAACTTCTTCCCTACCACTTCAATAAATCCATCCCTAAGGGATGTCTCCACATCAACTGTGTGCCCCTCCACACCTGACAGCTATCCCCCTGCCCTTAGTTTAAAAAATTCTCTATAACCTTTTCATTTTACTTGCTGGCAGTCTAGTTCCATTTTGGTTTTCGGTGGAACCCATCCTTCCTGTTTAGGCTCCTCCCTTCCCAAAATCTTCCCCAGTTCCTAATAAACCAAAAACCTCTCTTCTCTACACCATTGTCTCATCTGTGTATTAAAACCCTTCAGTTCGTCCTGTCTTTCTGGCCCGGTGCATGGAACTGAAAGCATTTCAGAGACTGCTTGCATGGAGGTCCTGGACTTTACTCTCTACTCTTACCTAGCAGCCTAAATTTGGCCTTCCGGTCCTTTCCCCTACCTTTCCTTGTATTATTGGTATCTACATGTACCATAGCTACCGGCTCCTCCCCAGCACTGCATATAAGTCTATCTAGACATCTCATGAGATCTGTAACCTTCACACCCAGCAGGCAATTTACTATGTGGTTCCATCGGCCATCACAAACCCAACTATTGATATTTCTAATAATCAAATCCCTTGAGTTACTTGCTCCTTGTAGTAACTGCGGCCCCCTCTCTCCCTAGGAGGGGTATCCGTAGACTGAGGATACCATGACATCACCTGGAAGGAGGTTCACAACTATGGAACTGTTGATTTTCTCTATCCCCGAAACTTTCACCCTCTCAACAGCACAAACTGTCTGACTGGGGTGTACTACTGCAACCCTGAAAGTCTCCTCGATGTAGATTTTTGTCCCCCTTACCTCCACCAACTCAGCCACTCTAGCCTGTACTAAATCGGAGGGCTATGAGCTGCTTGTATCAAATGCACACATACAATAACTGCCCGCAAGGCAAGTCATTATTCATGCTACTTTCAGTGCAATAAACTGGATACCCTCACTTTGCTGCTGGACTTCTGCCTGCATTATTTTTACTCTTGCACTTTTTTTTTTTTTGGGGGGGGGGGTTGAGTTGGTTTGTTTGTTTTTGTGGGGAGAGGGTGTTATTGACCTAAATTTAGAGTATGTTTGTTACGTTTCTTCCTGTAGTTAGATTATACTACTTGGCCTCCCCCAGGCCACTGAACTCTCCCTGCAGCCAAACTCTCCTTACATTAATAGCTCTCTCACTCCCTCTGTATTGTCTGTTGTAGCTGAATTTTGCCCCAGAGGACAACATGTTCTTTTTATTGCAAGACTATGACATTTCAGTAGAGGATAATTTCTTCTCAGACCACCAATGAGAATTTAACTGTCCATTTTCTGACTTCCAACAATTGAGACTAGAAAAACATAAAAAAAAAAAAGTTTACTCATGGGTCATGTGGATCATAGGCTGGGAGAGGCTGAGCCTCCCCAAACAGTCTGGCATGGCCCCACCCACGCACCGCCCGGTGCTCTGGGGCTGGTGGCGCTCGGGCAGCCCAGAGCTGGGGGTCTGGCAGCCACGGTGGGGGTGCTTTGGGCTACGGTGGGAAGGGATGGAAGGAGAGGTGGGTTCTCGGGCAGAAGGGGAGGGACCAGGGGCTAGCCTCCCTCAATGGCCAGTTCACCCACCACCCATGTTTTTATTCCACTTTTTTGGAATAAGTGGAAGAACACAGGAATGCTCAATATCAGTGTACATGAGCTGAGAACAATAGCACTCTGATACCGCAAAGCCAACAATTAAACAAGGAAAAAGAGTACAATTATCCAAATGGATTGCAGTATGGAAAGATGCAGAGCAGTGCAAACAGACAGAACAGTATCAAAGACCATTCTTGTCTTTTCACTGCAGTTATTAGAGGAAAGGAGTTGCCGCTTGCTGTGTACAATTTTGTAAATGTTTCCTAAAAAACACTAATAAATTTGAAGTAATAAAATGCTTTTTGCCTAAAACCAGAAATATCGTGCCAGCAAGCCAGGTGTATACTACAGGATAAGAAAGTATGGCAGGTGGAAACATTGCCAACTCCAGGTGTTCAAACGTTATGCCTCAGACCCTCAAAAATCGTGAGATTTTTTAAAGAAGTTATAAGTTTGGCATTCTATTAAATTTGCCTTCTAGTTTTTGAGCCTTTAGGGTTCACATATCCAATCTTTTCTTTGCAACCATATGTGCTAGAATTTTTTATTTTTTTTTAAATGAAAGCTAAAATTCTCACATACTAAAAAAGACTTCATGGGCTGGGTTCTAAGACAAACACTAAATATCACAAAACTTATATTTTCATGTGAAGTGTGCTAATTCATTCTGAGAGCTCCTTAAAAAAAAAATCCATAGAGATTTCAGCAGGTGACTAATTTTAAGAGACCATAAAATTAAAGAGCTGTGATATAGCTCTAAACAGAGAAGTGACACATCATGACCACTAGGAAGAGTGGTGCACATATAGGAAGTATACAAGTTCATCTGAAGTCTTTAAAAATTAAGTGTAACATTGTAAAATGAAGAGATCGATTCACGTCACTAGTACTTTGACTATTAGGTTCCTTTAAAAAAAAAAAATCACACTGTACAATCCCTTGACAGTACGCAAGGCAGTGTGTGGTCTGGCAGGTGCTTCCCACTTCCTAGCCTGGTTCAGCCTACTCTGAAAGACAGTCAAATCCAACTGGCTGTACTACTGTGGCATTTCCTGAACTTCCCTGGATGACATTCCTGAAAATCCTCTTGAATTCTACAAAGCAAATATCAGCGTTTCCACCCACCTCTGCTACTGAAGTGGTATTACCTTGCCTTTAGCCAGCAGCGACAGAACTAGTGTGCCAGATCCCTGCATCCGATGAAGTGAGTGGTAGCTCACGAAAGCTTATGCTCTAATAAATTTGTTAGTCTCTAAGGTGCCACAAGTACTCCTTTTCTTATAGCAAGACTGCATTTTTATTTATTTATTCATGCTAACCTTTGTACAATGGGCTCTCCCATGTTGAAAAAAGCATTGTTTTTTCCAGAGATTGAAAACATCTTTAAAAAGGCATAACTTTGATTAATCCAAAATAAACAGACTATGCACTCTAAATCTAGTTTTTCTCCATTTACATCTTTCAGTATAAGATACCCCAATTCACCCAAACGAGTTTACATTTAGTTTGTCTGTTCTGAATTTCATTGTAAGCTGAAAGGCTTGTTTTCCCTCACTGCCATATCACCCCATCCACCAATAATTGTTGCTAAGACTATACTTTAGCAGTTTAAAATACAGACTCAAATAGACGAGAGTAGGAACTGATTAAGAATGTTTTATGAGCAGTTATTTTTCCAACGCATTGTCATGTTAGCTTAAAAAGAACATTGTCATAAAACAAGGTGAAGCAACAATAATCTTAAGGGCATTTTAGCATATACATTGAGATCCAGATCAAAGTTTGCATCTCATTTACACCTGAGAAGAATTCTATATTTTCTATTTGTAAATTAGCTAATGTCATGCAAAAGGTTAAAGTTTACACTGACTTTATTACAACAAACATATTAAATGCTTACAGAGCAAATGAGACAAGGTTTATATTGCTATCAAGTATCAAAGGGGTAGCTGTGTTAGTCTGTATCCACAAAAACAACAAGGAGCCCGGTGACACCTTAAAGACTAACAGATCTATTTGGCCATAAGCTTTCGTGGGTAAAAAACTGCCACCAAACTCCTCGTTGTTTTTGTATTGCTATGTTTGTTGGTTAGCCTGAAGGCTAGAGGCCATAACGTCACAATCAATTCAATCACAAAATATCCCTCTCAAGTCACTTGCTCTTAATTTAATTTCAATAACTGCCACTGGAATTATGAATCCTCCAGCAAGAGTAGCACTGTCCACCAGCAGGGAATTCATAAGGCAGGCCAGCAAAGAGAGCTGCTCACATCCACTTAACCAACTAGGTTCCTTTGCAGTGCCCAGCACCCCGATACCTAAGCATGCCACCATTATTCTCCATAATTTACCTGAATAGCAACATTTCATCAGACGATATGTTGGTAAATAAACATCATTCACAATCATTACTAGGAAAGTAATGCATATTACAGGCTAGCAGAAAGTATATTACAGCCACAGTTTCTAGTATTAAAAGGTATAAAACAAGAGACCTACTCACTAGTTTGAGACTATGGCTTTAAGAAATTTCAGATCAATTTAATTTTAGAAATACTAGGATTGCCAAACACCAGTTTATAAGTCAACAAAAACTGTTTATTTGACAAGAACAACGCAAGTTCCCCTCCCCACTCTTTACATAGACGAGTGATTCTCAAACTTTTGTACTGGTGACCCCTTTCAAATAGCAAGCCTCTGAGTGCGACCCCCCTTATAAATTAAAAACACTCTTTTATATATTGAACACCATTATAAATGCTGGATGCAAAGCGAGGTTTGGGGTAGAGGCTGATAGCTCGTGACCCCCGGTGTAATAACCTTGTGACCCCCTTGAGGGGTCCTAACCCCCAGTTTGAGAACCCCTGACATAGACCAATTTGACACCGATTAACCCGTTAAGCCAATCCTTTAAACATGTCAAATCTCAGAGAGAGCTTCAGGCTTTTAACGTCTCAGAAGTTTTTCTGTAAGTGTCTGTTTTCCCCAAAAAAATTAATTAGCAAGTTAAAGTTTGGCCCTGCAGTGAAATAGTTAACATCAGACTGCAATGATATGCACTTCTCTGACCCATTAAATTTCTCACAAGCTGCGCTACAATGAGCTGAGTACCAAGTATCAACTGTAATATGATCTAAGAGTTTATGGAAAAAATAACTGCACATACCAATTGCACACATTTAATAAGAGTTTGTTTCCCTTAAAATATTCCATAAACATGATTAAGACACACCCCTCTCTCTCATGCATTTTAAATATGCTCCCCCCTCCCTCTACACACCTCTTTTCCAAAAACCAACCCCTTTACAAAAAAAAAAAAAAAAAAACAGCAGCCCACTGCAGCAAAAAGAGGCTTGAAAAACAACTTTGATTGGCACTTGGCCTGACCCACAGAGGAAGAAAAACAGTTTTTGGACAAAGAGCGCAAATATTTGAGCTCGCCGACTTACATGCTTTCTTAATATTTACAAGAACAACCCTGGTGCAAAATGTATTTAGAGAGATAGATGAGGGAAAAAAATATTGCATTTTTCTCAGTCTTCCAGTCCTGATGCATTTGCACAGCTCAGCAATTTTAATTCATTTGCACTGGACAAACAAAAAGCACCTCATCTAATGTTCCCAATTAATCAGATGTTGAGAGGAGTTAGTAAAGGATTAGAATATTCGCAAAGGACATTCTGGTCAGGGGACCTGTTAATAACCAGCTGATTTTTTTTTCCCAAAAGCTTTACATTTCAGAGAGGCAGTCTGAAAATAAGGTTTTATAAAAATCGTAGTGATATATTTATTTTTACTAAGTGATATGTGAATAAACTTTCTAAGCCGCTCTCTATGAGAATCAACCAGAGCCAGTGTTTCTGATGATCCATCCAAGTAAACACTTTTGCTGAAAAACATACATACACACACCCAATACAAATCCCCACATATTTTTTATGTCTCAGGCAGAATCGCTAACAAGGGAAAGGCACTACAGGGGGTGGGGGGAGTGCGAAACACGAGAAACTAAGAACCCCGCTAATCGGAGCTGTGGCTGAAGGCTGCGTTCACGAGGTAACAGGGACATCAATGGGCCGGGAAACATCCCTCACACCGGGCAGAAGCAGATGCAGAGATCAGCGAAAGCGGAAAAGAGGGACCTTCGCCAGAGGGCCAGTGTCGGGTGGGAAGGACGATCTGCCCATCCCCTCTTCTCTACCATGCTGGGGCTGGTACCCCCCTCCCATCCCGGGACAATGCCCCGTTCTCCTCATACTCACCCACCTGCCACCCCCCAGATCCTCCCGTGGCCCCTCGCCTTGCTAAAGTACCTGGCTACCCCGCTCCTTCCCCTCAGATCTACGGTTTCCCTCTCTCCGCCTCCCGTGCGCGGAGGGGCCCGCAGCTCCTGTGCTACCCCCCCCCCCAACACACCAGCCTCCCCTCGCACCCCCCCGAGTCCAGTATCCCGCCTCCCACCCCACCTCTTCGGGTCCGCCCCCCCCCGACAGCCGGCCTCGGACCCCCAGCGCTCCCCACCGGGTCGCACCCCAGCGGCCCGGCCTCCCCCACACCACATCCCGCCCCCCACTGGCGTCCCCAACGGTCGCTCACATCCCCACGGCTCCGCCACATCCCGGCTCCACCGCCGCCCCCCTCACGCCAGCAGCGCCCCGGCCCCCCGGGTACCTGTCTCAGCACTTTCCGGCAGTTGCTGCAGACCCGGTACTCGCTGGCGGAGGCGGCGCTGCCGATGGAGCCGGCGCTGCCCCGGTTCATGCTGCCGCGCCGCGCCGCACCTCCTGGGACGGGGAGCGGGTGCGCCCGGGTCGGAGGAGCTGGCGGGGCTGGTTGCGCTCAGCTCACTGACCCGCTCCTCCGGCCGTCCCCATCCTCCCGCAGCTTCCCCGTCCACCGCTCGCGGGCAGCCCCTTCCCACCCCCCCAGCGCACAGCCCTCCGCCAATCACCGCGCTCCGGACACGCCCACTCTCGCTACTAGCCACCAATCGACGAGCTCGCACGACGCTGACCAATTGCCAGAACGCTCGCCGGCTCCCGTCTCCGGGCAGCCTCCAGCCAGGGGCGGGCGAAAGGGCGGGGCCGCAGCACAAGAGGGCGGGGAAAGCTCCTGTCTCCGGGCGGCCTTTCGGCCAGGGCCCCAGCACGAGGGCGTGGCTTCTTCCAGCCAATAGAGGGCGACGGGCGAGGATATGCAGATGAGGCATAGGAGCCCATGCTTACCAGGTGTCAGTCACACACACCCCTTTAAACTTTGGCTGCTGCTGCTGCTGAGATGTGGGCTGACTCAAGGAAGAGCTTGGAATACGAAAGAGAGGGAAGAAGGATCGGAGAGAGGGGGAGCTGAAAGGAGGAGGGGAAAGGGAGAGGAGAGGAGAGGAGGAGAAAGGCCAAGAGGAAAAAAAAGGAAAATATAGTGCTCATAAACACCCCAGATACCAAACCACCATTTCCTCATGCAGAAAAGGGGAGGGGGAATCTGAGCCTTGCACCATGCCTGAAAAGCTAGCAAATTCTGAGGCTGTCAGACCCATGGAGGAAGTCAATCCTAGCGTCAGGCACGGCTAACACGGCTGTTACTCTGAAACCTGTCATTATGCAAGGCACTGCATTTAGCCGTATGGAGTGGAAATCTATCAACTGCATGAAGAAACTTGTACAGATACAGACAGACATTATCTTCATGGTGTCTGTGTATATAATGTCTTCTGCAATTTCCACAGTATGCATCCGATGAAGTGAGCTGTAGCTCACGAAAGCTCATGCTCAAATAAATTGGTTAGTCTCTAAGGTGCCACAAGTCCTCCTTTTCTTTTTGCGAATACAGACTAACACGGCTGTTACTCTGAAACCTTACTCCAATCAGGGGTCTTTTAGGTCAAGCAGGTCAACTGATCTCAACTGCTGTCATTGGGAAGGGAGAGAGGAGTTGCTCCTCATAGCCACAACCCAAATCTTATACAGTGCAGGTCAACAGATGAGAGTCATCACTTTGAACTGTATCCCAAACGTAATAGGAAGCAAACACAATTGTGCAGCAGAAGCAGTGTGATATGGTCTGCTACCAAGCAGACACAAAGTAGTTCTGTCCTGGCTGGAGCTTCAGAGTGGCTGTCCGGTACAGAGCGCATTGCAGTAAACCAATCTAGAATTTTAAAAAGCCATGGAGTACCATGGCAAGCTTCAAATCCCAGAAGTCTGGTCATGACTGCAACCAGACAAATTGCTTTTGGCCTCCAAATTTCCTGGTTTGCAGGAGCAAACAAGGGTACAAAAGCCCCCATACGCACACTGTAAATCTCTTGGGCAGAGTAGACACAAACCCCTTCTTTGAGGAGACTACAAACATCAGATTCTTCCCCAGTTCATTAGCATCAACTCCATTTTATTTGGATTATTGTCCATTTTTCCCCAATGTGCATTAATCAATTATTTATCAAGAGAGAGATACAGCATTATTACCACCTTCATCCTAAAAGTGTACAGATCAGAGTATCTGGAGAAAAAATTGCTTTCTGGAAAAACATCCTGCTTTAAGGCAGTTGCTTGCACACGTAGAAACAAGACTGCTGTGCTGCCAGGCAGGATGAGATTAGATATTTGCTTTAGGGGAAGTTGGGACTTGGGAATGTTTGGAGAGTATGTGTGTTGTCTCAGGTTGGGAGGATTATTAAAAAATGATGAGTCAGGTTTTCTAGCCTCCATGCTAATGCACAGAGAGACAGGGGATATAATTGGGACAAAGACAAATCTCGTTTACAGGGCAGGTGGGTGGGATGTAGTCCCCATTTTTCTGATAATAGTGGTGCACGTGTTTTATACCATGTATCACTATAATTTCCCCCATTTATGGGCTATCATAACTTTAGATTTTAGGTTCTAAGTACTTATACAAGTACATTAAGCATGTGAGTAATCCTGTTGACTTCAATAAAATTCTGGAAATTAATGATAGGATAGTATATGATCTCTACTCTGAAAAATATTACTATAAAGTCATTTGATCTATCTGTTACAGAAACTTAGCACGCTAATATTATAGCCCTCTGAAATCCCTAAGATAGGTTTTACTGTTTTGTTATGTACATTGTTTTAAAGTTTTATCTTGTCAAACTAATTGTAAATTGGCTGTAAACGAATTACGATCTGGTTCCTATATTTTTATCTTTGATAGTGTTATTTGTTTTTGCAAAGTTAAGCAACATAACATTTAGCTAAGTGATATGCATAAAGGGACACTCAAACAGTTTATGTCTCCAGAGGAGATTAAATAAATACAAGATCTGACTATCTTTAAAAAATACTGAAAATCTTCACGATTTGAAAAAACATTTCTACCATAACCAGAACATCATTCACAGCATCAACCACTCCCATTATTGCCCTTGTCCTTCCTCCTGAAAAAGCACAGAATACTTTATGCTAAACATACTGATGTAAATAAGGCCCCAATCCTATAACCATTTCACATGGGCAGACCCTGACAGACAGTCAGAGCCCCTTTGGCTTCAACGGGATTCAGTGCAAGTGCATGGCTTCACCTCCATGGATCAATTTGCATAATCAGGGCCTAAATCTGTTATTCATGCTTATTATGCAATTATTGACATAACAGATACAACTTGAGACATATAAACGCATACCTAGGGTCTTCCACATCACTGGAAGAATTCTTTTTTGCACTAACACAAAATCTAACAATAAATGAAAATGTTATAGTAAAGTATTATTTTATGATTAATTATCTTTATTGGACTCCAAATAGCCAAAAATGCCAACCAAACAAACCTTGAACCAAAAACCTATGCCAGAGATAAACAATTGTGGGCTATGTAATGCAGAAAACACTATCTTATTACATATGCTGTGGAATTGTGTAAAACTACAGAAGCATCACAGTGATTTCTGAAATGATACAACAAACAGTGAATGGATTGTTAGATTATTATGAAAATTTTCTACTGAATCATGAGAAACGTTCTCTTGGGTATCTCTTCTGAAGCTGACTGCTTCTGCTCACAAACAGAAATTCCTACATATTCTTTTTCTTGGACAATTTTATGAACCATGGTAATGGAAATCAGCAGGGGCATGCACAAGGGGGACAAGCTGTGGCATGCCCCCTCCCCCAATAATCATCAGGGGCACAGAACTCCTCAAGCCCCGGGGCCGAGGTGGTGGGGAGAGCGAGCTTCTCTGGGCCCTGGGCCTTCAGGGAGGAGAGTGAGCTCCTGCTGGAGCCGGGGTGGGGGCGGAAGGGAGGGAAAAGCAAGTTCTTGCATGGGGGTGGGGGCACAGAATGTGCCCACCCAAAAGGGGTCAAAGTTAAATTTTTGCACATGCCCCTCAGGAAAGCCCTTGATGGGACATGAATGGATTTCTCATCCTGTGCCACCAGTGGGGCTACTGGTTTATAGAGTAAGAACAGAAAAACTTTTTAAAAAACTGAAATATTTGACCAAATACCATGGAATGAAATGGATTATATCTTTCATTGTAGCCCCAATCCCACAAAAATGTATGCATGTGCTTAGCTTGAAGCCATGTAACTTCAAAGTCTTGCACACATGCTTAATTTTAAGTGTGTGATCAGTTCCACTGATCTCAAGTGAAGCATTTGCAGAATTGGGGCCTTTATAAAAAACTGCCTTTCTGCTAAATGTTTCAAAAATCTCTAGGATACTTCTTTTATGTACACGAATACACATGTATATAGTTGCAATGGTTTTTTTTCTGTGCAGCCTCCACCTTTGACTGGCAGCTTTCACAGTCCAACTGCCCCCTCCTTTTCACCCACTGCTGTGATCTTCATTTGACTTTTGTCTAATCATCAAACTGGTGAAAGTTACTAAAGTCCTTTACTTATCCTGTATTTTAGCTTATGGCATTGTGCATTGGCAGAGGGAGTTTAAATTTACCCACACAACTTTAATCTTGATATGGGGTGAGAGTGTAGTTCAGTTTGCAAATTCCTTCAGTTCTTCGTCCTTCTGCTGAAACTGCCTACAAAGGAAGCCAGTTAGTACCATATGCACTGGGGTGTTTTTCTGACATAGATACTTGTCAAACAGAAATTGGAATGAGACCCTCAAATTGATTTCACAGATTATTGAACAGCAATAAAAGGGCTGCATTTTTGGTCTCTCCTAATCTGGTTTACATAGATTTTATAATTAGTGGTCACAATTTTTGCACAAAATTTTAGCAGTGGAAGTGATTAACCACTAGAACAAACTACCAATAGAAGTGGTAGATTCTCCATCTCTTGAAGTCTTTGGATCAATACTGGATGCCTTGCTGGAAGATACACTTTCATCAAATATAAATTATTGGGCTCACTACAGGAGTAACTGGATGAAATTATATTGCCTGTTATAGGAGGTCAGACTAGATGATCTAATGTTCCCTTCTGGCGTCAAAAGTCTATGAATCATACATTAACACTGCATTAAACGTGGTTAAGGTTGGAACAGATAGAAAAAGCAAGCAAATACAGTTAAGAGGAAAAATATACATGGTTTCTCCAGAGCACACCAAGAAATCCAGCATGACACCTTGTGACCATAGGTGCTGTGTGACAGGGTCTACCTGGCCTTTACGGCTCCCTGCAGGAGGTCCCACAGTCCTACTACATCCCACGCCAGGAAAGGACCAGCAAAGTTGACCCCTCCAAGCCTGCCTAGAGGGGCCTCACGGAAGAGCCAATCAGAGCCCAGCAGGTTCCTATTAAAGGAGCTGTAGGGGCTAGCAGCTTAGCTGAAGGCTAGAACTGGGGGAGTAAGGAAGGGTGCTCTTTTCTGGCCAAAGGAGCTTGATAATTAGTTAGGTGTTATTACTGACTGAATTTACCTAGTGGGAATTATAGGGAGAGAAGAACCTGAGATAGGGATGGAGATAAAAGGGCCTCACTGGAAGAGGTTTAGGGAAAGTGCAACAAAGAATTGAGTTAAGTGGTATGTGGCTGTTGTGTTTAATGTCTCTGGGTTGGAACCTGGAGTAGTGGATGAGCCTGTTTCCCATACTGGCTACAAGTAAAGCACTGTAAAACCCATGGAGGGGACAGGACTGAACTGGGAACCCAAACAAAGAACTGTATTTAAAGGGGCCTGAGCCAGGACTGATGGCCACAGAAGGCTGGCCTGCAGAGGGTGCTTGCGTGAGAAAAGGACTGCACTACCACACCTAGCTGCTAGAGGTACTTGTGGTAAGTTCCCCTGTTACATGCTGAAGGACCTATAGTGCTGCCTTTTTGATTTGTACATTTGTTAGTGCATTGCTTTAATGTTTATGCAGGCTTTATTTTAAATTCATCATGGGAGAAAAGATGGCAGTTAATATTTGTGCTTTGAATAATATTACATAAATGTTTTAAATTACAAAATGAAACTTTCTGACTTTATAATTACATATCCTAATTTGCAAAATGACGGTAGAGATAATTACATGAGACTGTGAGAGCTAATAGATTGTGGAATAGTCCCTCCAGGGAAATGGTGCAAGCTTCTTTATCTGAGGCATTTAAATCAGGACTAGATAAAGCACTAAAAAGTATGTATGTCATAGGAAACAATTATGCACTGGCCCATGAGATGGACTAGATGACCTAATAAGTCTCTTCCATCTCTAATTTCTCACTGCTGTGTAATTCTATAAAACATACAAGCACTTCCTAGCTGTGAAATCTATTTTCCTCTACCCCCTCTATATTTTCTGTGTTTTGCATTATAACTTGCTAAGTATTCTAATGTTATTTACCTTGCTCTACAGCTTTAATACCATATCAACCAACCCTGTAAAACAATAAATAGGGATGTTTGGAGAGCAAATAGGGTCATGCTAAGTTATCTTTGGAAATCTTTTAGTCTAAGAAGTTTAAGGATGACAGTGTGGGGAGGAAAAGGCCAATATATTGGTTTAAAAGGTAAGGACAGTTGGCATTTGGCTGCCCCTTACTCCTACACGAATGGCAAATAATTATTTGTAATGTATTTGCCTCACTGTTGAGGCCACTCTGGCTTCTGGTTAGAGACAGGGTCTATGCAATCAGCTGGGAGTGAAGTCAGGGAGTAGGAGTGGCAGTTTGGGCTGGAGACTAGGGGCCAAAATTCTGTTTACATGGGTAAATATGGAGACTCTAGATTTGCATTGTGAAATGAGAGCAGAATTTGGCCCAATGTTCTGAAAGAGGGGGTTACAAGAAGAGTGAGACAGGGCTGGAGACAGAATGTTCAGGGGCTGGAGTAACAGAAGCTACTGAAGGAGGACATAGAGGGAAACTGGACCAGTGAAAGACAAGATCGTCCTCTTGAAAGACCAGGATGAAAGTAACAGTTGGGAGATGGAGAGGGGGAAGTACCACACAACAGTAGCCATAAGCTTCTAGGCAGGTTCTCATATCTTATCACAGATGGCTTTAAGATGCCAAATTCACAAAGATTTTGAACAGCCCCAGCACCCCTCTTTCCCCAGTGGTGCATCTACTCTAAATATTTGCCTCCATAGCACTCCCAATGGGAGCTAGGTGCCTAAATACCTTTGAGGAGCTGGGCCTATGAGCTGACATATGCATTCAAAAGCATTCACACTGAGGACTGAATTCTGTGCTGAAGTGCAAGGTGCTTAGCTCCTTGCAGGATATGGCCCAATGTAAGGATATTCGCAAACCTAAATTTGATTTTGTTTTATGGTCATGTAAAAAGCCAAAACCACCCAGTCAATGGGTGGAGAGGGAGATTGCACAAATACAACACAGATTCCCACCACCAACATTCCAAAATTAATGCATGTGTCATGGTTACAGCTGGGGTAAGCTGCATCTTCCTTTCCCCAGAGCTAACCTCCCCAGATATCGGGCTTCTGCCTACTTCTGTTCCGGAGTCCCATGATTCTCCTATTCAGACAGGTCCCTGGGCTGCAGCACCCATCTTTACCAACTGTGATTACTCAGCAGGTCTGACTGGGTTTGACACCTGCAAGAGATGTCTCTTCAGGAGCTGTGACTAGTAGGTAAATGCAGTGACTCGGAACAGCTTCTTCAAAACAAACAGGAACATGCACATGAATTGCCTTTGTGTAAACACAGATTACATAGAGCAAAGTGACTCCAAGCTTGTTTACCATGAACTCTCCATGAAATTCATCATGCTCTATTACTATAGCTAATCAGGCAAAAGGGAACCTGTCTGTTCCCTTCTTGCAAATGAAACACATTCTGTAGCATACCACCACATTCAGGATGGATCTGATCAGTGTAGTAAGCCTGCTGCGTTCACTGCAGAACTTATGACGTCTATTATTGTCACAACCAATAGAACACGCAGCAGCTTTCCGGATTTGGCCCATAATTAAGCTCTGGTTCCCATTGAAGGCAATGACATTTTATTCCAATATATTAACAAAACTACACTGGAAGATCATGCTGAATTATGGGGCAGTTTTAGTCTTTGTTTCTAGTGAAGAAAAATTGGAATGCAGAAAGGTTTGCATCTGTCGTGCCCTTGCCTGTATTTTGGCTTACAGATGTTTTCTGTTTTGTTATTTCCTTGATCTTTATATCATGGAAAGACAGACGTGTCACCTTTTCTCAAAAGGTGCCACCATTTAAAGAGATAAGATCAGGAGAGTAATTGAGGGGACTGAATGCAGATGTACCAGAGCTGGGTAGGCTTGGGTTTGAGGGCTAGAACTTATTTGCAGGGAGTCTTTGTCTTTGCATTGAACACTATTGGGGTACCAGGAACGTTCTTGAATGTGAGAGGGCCCAAAATCTAAAACTCAAAAGACTAAAAAAACAGCTTCCAAGGCAGCAGAAAAAAATGACTGATCTAACGAGAAATGGAATGTGTCTAGCTGACTAGTCTTACATTTCTGTCCTCCCCCCCACCCCTTGTGAAGTCAGCCAGTACCTATTATGATACACAGAAATACAGACTGGGGCAGAGCCATTGGCACGATTATATAGGAGAAAAGGAGCAGCAACATTTCCTTCCCACAACTAACGTCAGCAAAATCCATTTCCCCCCTCCCCATGTCCTTTTAATTTGTGTATTCATTTAGCTCTAGGACCTTCACAAATCCCCTCTGAAAGCTCTTTGAACAATTTCACTTCATAGAGTAGTGCAGCTTCTGCAGAGGGATAGGACTCTTTATAGGCAAGGGGGGAGGAATTTAGAGTGCAAAGAGAACGGTGGGTACAAATTCTCCTCAGTTCCACCAGAGCAGCCCCAAAAAGAGGTAGGATGGTATGGTCCAGTTGTCTGGGACTTGAGACCTAGGTTAAATTTCCTACTGTATCAGAGCCTACCTTGACAAGTCATTTAGTCTCTTTGTGCCTTAGTTCCCCATCTTTAAAATGGAGTAATAGTATAGCCCTGAAACTCTGTCTCATAGGGGTGTTGTGAAGATAAATACACTAAAGACTGAAAGATGCTCAGATACTATAGTAATAGGGGCCACAGAAGTACCTAAGACAGAAGTCAGTAGAATTGCACTGATATAACTGAAAGAAGAATTTGGCCCACGGTATTTTGCAGTGGGTTCTAGGATAGTTCTGGAAGCAATTAATGTATTATATTGGCTAAGAGCCTGATTTTGACACCCTTAGTCCTGTTCAGTTGTATGTTCTATCAGTTGCCTCATTGAAATCTAGAGGTAGAATCCAAAATGGACACAAGTAAATTGTTACTCATTCACATTTGAATTGATAGTTGTGAGGATATTGCGTAGCAGAGGCACTAATGTGGATGTCTTAAAACCATACCAGCTCCCTGGTATAAGCATGCAATGAGCTGAGATGTTACATAAAAGCACTGTATTTCAACAGTAAGGTCATGTCTCAAGAATTTTATTTATCCTTGTTTCTAGTATAGTGTCCTGCTACAGGGAGAAATAATATGGCATTTTTAGCCATGCTGAATAACTCCTGAACTTTAACTTTCTTTAAGTGTGGTTTATGAATCACTGGAAATAGTGGATTTTCTTATAAACAGACTAAAGATCAACTTACATTTTTGTATTATTTGGCTCCATCACTTAAACACAATGGGCCAAATTCTTTCCTGGCAAAATTCCACTCCCAATATTCTTTTACAAACACTGGGCCAGAATTCTGATCTCAATCCTCTCAGTGTAAATCCAGGGTAACTCCACTAATCAGTGGAGACACTGGTATAAATGCTGTGTGAAACAGTGAGCAGAACCTAGCCCTCTATTTAAATGCCATTTTGAGCAAATTAGGAAAAAACAGTAGTGAATGTAGATAAAACTATTACTTGTGGTGATGAAAGATTAGTTAGTTCACATGGCTTAATTTTTTTTTATTTCAATGTTTTGTCAGAAAAAAATCTGGCTGAAATAAGGAAGAGAAATTAAACTTATTTCTTCTAAAAGGTGCTGCAACTCACTGTCTGTATATAAATGTTGAATTTCATGGAGAGTTCATGGTAAACAAGCTTGGAGTCACTTTGCTCTATGTAATCTGTGTTTACACAAAGGCAATTCATGTGCATGTTCTTGTTGGGCAAATAACTTGTTTTTCTTAATCGGTTTATGAAAACTGAATTGCTCCAGTGTAGGATATTATTACCTTCAAATAAAAGCAGGCAGTTATGATACCATACAAGCAATATATCAGCCAAAAACACTGGAGACAGAGGGCTACTAAGTCTGCCACGGGACAATGGCATCATTTTGTAAGAGCAGTGGAGGTTCTGTTGCTTTGAGCTAGTGACACTGCTCGGTTAGCTAATGAGCAAAGCATTTTCTCTAGAAACTGATGATCCTTCTAACCTCTTCAGTGACTTCCCCTCATGATAAAATATGGTATGTATTCACTTACTTAATCAGAGAAATGGGACATAGGCTTTGAGTCCAAACCTTGTTGAAATATAAAACCTATATTTACAAGCTGTGTCTGCAACATAATTAAACTAGTTCTGTTTCAAAGCCACGGGAGGGAGAAAAACGTAATTGGTACTATATATTGCTACTGTTTGTCATTCTCACTAATGACTTGCGAAAGTGCCACCTAATTTCGTCTGTTTTGAGTTTGCATGTGCGCTCATGTAGCATAATCTCTTACAATACGTTAAACACTCAGAGTTACAGGGAGCACAAGTGAACAAGCCACATGTTTGGAGAAACCACAACTTTAATCTTCACTGATTTGGTATAGCATGCACTTGGACTGAAAACGACTCGATCAAATAACAGGCTTCTAATAAACAAGAAATGCTGATTCTAAACCATGTTTATGCTTTGCCCACTAAGACAATGAAGGTAGAAATTAAACACCTGGATTGCTGGAGGGGATGCTGGTGCAGTTACCAAGGAATCCATTATTGATGGATATAATGCCAGCAACTAATCTCATCCGTTCTAAACATTTAATCTTTTTCCAAAGTCCACTGAAGCCAGTTAGTCTTTCCATTGACTCTAGTAGGCTTTGGATCAGACCTAGAGCAGGGGACTGAGTGGGACATCTGAGTTCTGGGTTCTGCCACAAACTTCTTGGGTGACCTTGTGCAAGTTGCTTAACATCTGCAGGACTGATTCTCTTCTGCTCGCATCTTGTTTAGTCATTAAAACTATGCAAAAAAAGTGTAAGATACTAACAAATCAGAATTCTCCATTCACATGAATGGTAACATTTTGCTCTTTGCTCTTTTTGCACTTTGCTTGCATGTAAAGGATTACACAAGGCACATGGCACTGGAGAATCAGACTCTATCTCCCTCCCATTATCCTCCTGCAGGATTTGAGACTTTTTTGCAAAGTGCTTTTGAAATTGTCTGTTGAAAGGTGTTAACAGTGTGAAAATAAGCCACAAAAGAGCAGCTTACTTCTCGAGGCACGTAATGGGCAACATTCTAGATCTGAAAAGTTATGGGGAAAGTAAATAAGATCTTCATATTGAACATGAAGCAGACATGACTACTGAGCTCTCAACCATAGCATTGGTAAGAGAAGTTATTGGTATCATGCTTTTTTGAGTCGTTTAAAATATTCTATGCAAGTGCTACCTAGATGACTGGTGGAAGTGAGTATTTATTCCTCTTCCAAGGAAAAGTGTGTGAGGGAGGGTGACAAATAGAGAATGATCTCACTTCTTGCGCTAGAAGAGTTCCCCTGCAGGCCATCCTAGAATGATTAAGGATGATAGTAGCTGTCCTGCTGTCAGAACAGAAGAATATATGCTGCGTTGGGTAACACAGTGTCAGATCTCTAATCTAAGACCGTGATAAAAGGAGATGCAAGCAAGAACATCCAGCAATGTAGATGATTTTTAAACCAATTACCCAAGGTTCTGGACCACTCTTCTAGAGACTGATTTATCCTGCATGTGTGGTCCAACTGCTGCAAAATTCCTATGGTAACCAGAACATAATAGCTCAGGCCAATTTCTAATGTGAAGTTTCTCAAGTTTAAAGGGACTTGAATTGTCTGCCTATATTTTGGTCTCTTTACTGAGCCGCAGAGTTCAGATCTGGATCCAAACCTTAGCATCAGAGGTAGACTGATTTGAGGTTTCAATCCTGGCTTATAGCCATCATAACTGAAAACTAACCCTTAATATCAAAGATGTATCAGATTGGTCTGACAACATTCAAGGAAGATGGTAGAGATGAACAATCTGTTCCGCCTTCATATGGAAATGATCATACTTCACTCCTTATATTTATATTTAAAGGGGATGATAGTAGGTGCTACAATCTGCTTTACACAAATGGAGGCACCAGCAAAGGTGAGGAATATGTTGAGGAGCTGTTAAAAGCTGCTGGCTACAGTTAGTAACATTTGTAATGAAAAACAAAGGGGTTACATGTCAAGTGGAATACCCCAACCAGCATCACTATAACAACGCCTACTGCACAGATGCACAAATGTGTCCCTGTGCAAACACTCCACCAAATGACTTATGAACTGTTTTAACCCTTTCCAGTTCCCTTTGTGTAATGATTCTGTGTACCCAAAGAACAGCCATATACTCAGTCTAAATGGCTTTTTTTTTATTTTAGAGTAAGAGAATCCAATGGATGGAGAGCACAGTGTTTTCTGCTGTAGTACACAGCATCTGAATGGGATCACAAAATGCAGCCTCCAGAAACTTTAAGATGCACTACACAAATTGAAATCATAGCAGCTACTTGCAGCACAATTGCAAAAATGAAAAACAAGTTTAGTTCTGCTACCTGGGCCCCATATGGCATATGAAGAAGGCCCCTATAGTGTTAGACCATACTCCACATTCTAAAGATTATTTGAAGTGAGCTGAGCCAATGATCATGAAGGTCAGTCTGGTGCAATAGTTTTGAGTTTTTTCTTTAATAAAGCATCAAGACAGGCAATGAGGAACAGTGATATTGAAACTGCCCCTGAGAATGTCACAGTTTGAGAAGATAAAATAAGCAGTTATGGCAGCAATGTGGAATGGAGCAATTAGTTGGAGAAGCCAGGATACTTCAGGCACCCATGAACCAGGGGCCATTTCAAAAAGAGGATGCCATGGAAAGATGCCAGGGCAGAAATTGCAGTGAAGGCAAGGAATAAGGTGGCTGGCTATCAATGGCCAGGAACTGCAATATGCATCTCTGTACCTCCATTAGTAAGGCAAACCCTAAAGTAAATAGGTGTCAAGTATCAGGGGGTAACCATGTTGGTCTGTATCCACAAAAACAACAAGGAGTCCGGTGGCACCTTGAAGACTAACAGATTTATTTGGGCATAAGCTTTCGTGGGTAAAAAAACACTTCTTCAGAAGCTTATGCCCAATTAAATCTGTTAGTCTTTAAGGTGCCACCGGACTCCTCATTGTTTTAAAGTAAACAGGCAAACTCATAAAATATTGGGCCAAATTCTGCTCTGATCTGAGTTGGTGTAACACTCTTGAAGTGAATGGAGTTGCACCTGTTTACACCAAGATTGAATGTAGCCAATTATTTCTAATGTAACAATACTTCGCCTTTGTAGGCGTGAAAAGCATTATAGCAGAGGAAGTCAATAGGTGGATTGAAGACCAAATCCAGACTTCCAGATGCTGTTGAATGGACCCCAGAATCTTTATGTACTTATCATTGTTTTCTCTGGAGTCTGGACCTTGACCATACCTTGACCAAGAAATTTGGACCTTGACAAAAAATAGTGCACCTTGGGGAATTTTACCAGGGTGGTCTTGTGGTTATGGCATGAGTCTGAGATTCGGGAAGTCTGGGCTCAGTTCCTGACTTTGCCTCAGGCTTCCAGTGTGACTGTAGGCAAGTCACTTTCTCTCTCCATCCTCAGTTCCCAACCTGTAGAACGTTTTTGTGTCTTTAGACTGTGACCTCTTCAGGGCAGGGACTGTTTCGTACTATGTTTATACAGCACCTAGCACAATGGGACCCTGATTTAGGTTAAGGCCCCCAGTTGCTACTGTAATATAACTAATAATTGTTATGCATTAGTCTCATTTTACAGACAGGGTAGGTTATGCATAAAGTGACTTGTCAAAGATCACAAAGCAATTCAATGGCAGAATCAACAATAGATTCCAGGTCTCCTGATTCCCAGTCCTTTTCTCAGCTCACTAAAGCACAGCTGCTTCTTATGTAACGTCTCAAAGAGAAATGGCTGATTTACAAAGGTATCATCTGAATGTATTTAATTGTATTTTTGTGGAGGGGGAGCGACCAGTCTAAAAGCAACAATTGAATCATTAAAGTTTTAGAAGTCACAATTTGCCAACAGATTTCTAAAGTTGTATGTGTGAAGTAATCTGGTTTCACTGGAAAACACAGGCTATAGAGCAAGTCATCTTCCCAACTTGCTGAAAGCAGTATCAACTGCTATGCTTCGGAGTTTTCCACCCAGCAACAAGATGATGTCAGTGGTAAAGGAAAGTGACCAATCAGAGGTAAGAATGAATCTGTCTGAGCAAAATCATAGCACTGTTTCCTAGCAAAGCGAGCTCTCCTGTGGAGTGCAAGGGCTCTTTGCACTTCCCTTGCACTTGCAGCGTAGACAGGATGTCTCCAGACACTGAAAATGTACAAAAGAATGACCATACATTTGACATCATTTGCATCAAGACTAATAGGCATGGGGGTGATAAGTGCTGATTCAGGCTTCTTAGCAAGCTGAGGTTTGCAGAGCACCCGGGCAATGCGATAAACAGGGCTAAAAATATTTCCTTTGAATAGTGGTGTCTGTAAACAAAATATGCTGTGATATTATGCAACTCCTGGCAAGTTAACTGTATTTCCATGCTCTTAAAACATGATGATTAGATGTTTGCTCTCTTAGTGCCTCTGCAACATGAGCACTCTTACTGTCCACTGGTATTTATTTGTATATCAGTTGTATTTATTCTGTCTGAGCACTGCCAGCCCTAAGGATTTAGAAATGAGCCTGCTCTTCTTGGAAAAAAAAATACATTTGGGGTTCTTATTTGCTGTCTGGCTTCTGAGTCTCTTGTGCTCACATTTTCAAGTTTTCTCCAAGACTGTGAGGGCGAAAAATTATTATTTTAAAATGAAAGTTGAGATTCTTACAACCACAGGATTCCAGGAAGTGGGGCTTTAAGAAAAGCAACAAATATCATAAGACTCACGAGAGCTGGCAACACAACCAAAACAGCAGCTCTGTTGTAGACAGCCAATGATATCAACTGCTTAAATAGACAAGGCAAAAGGCAGGAGAGGAAATAGATACAGAAAGATGAAGTGACTTTCATAGAATTGGCCAAGGTCACAGAGCAGTTCAGGGGTGTTTACCAGTCTGGTGTAGGTGGAGCAATACTGGTCAGAGCGGACCCACAGGGCAGAACTGGAGGCATGGCTAAGAGGTAAGTCAAAGATTGGAATCAGGAGTTCAGAGGCAGGAAGGGTCTAGGGCTGCAGCAGAACCGGCAAGGGTGGAGCAAGGGCTGGGCAGAAAGCAGGTCTGGCACAGCTGTAGGTGATCTCTTGGTCCTTCTGTCCAAGAAATAGGACCCTACCAAATTCACGGCTGTGAAAAATACATCACGGACCATGAAATCAGACCTTCCCTGTGAAATCTAGCTATTGAAAGGGGGAGAGAGGGTCGGGGTGGGGGCTCCTACTATTCACCAGGCTCCAGCTGCTAGTACACCACGCTGGGGAGGGACAGGACTTGCCCTGCATGGCTGCTCTCCGGGGGAAAGCAGACCTATCTCAGGGCACCTCCCCTGGCCACAGGAAGGTCTGCAGTTGCTCTGCCTTCAGAGACTAGCTCTGAAGACAGCACAGAAGTGAGGGTGGCAATCCCGCAACCCCCCTACAACAACTCTGTGATTCTCCCCATGATCTCTTTTTGGTTGGAGACCCCCATGGTTATAACACCATGAAATTTCAGTTGTAAACATCTGAAAATGTGAAATTGATGAATTTTAAAACCCTCAGGCTGTGAAATTGACCAAAATGGACTGAATTTGGTAGGGTCCTACCTACCAATCAGGGAGCGCAGTCACTTGGTGTGGGTTTATTGGGCCCAACAGAGCTTATTGGGTTGTCAGGCCACCTAGCCCAAAAATAGCTGAGTTCCTGACAAATGGCACAACTGGGAAAAGAGCCAAGATGTTCTGATTCCAGTCCAGTGCCCTCCACTAACTCTTAGACTTAACTGATTATTTTAATGACTGGTGGCTCCATGCTCTTGCTTTGGTTATATTGTGAGATCTACCATACGTGACTGCCTGAGGGGGCCAGTGGAAAAATCAGTTGCCTACCAGAGATGGATGTTAGCAATATTGTACTAGAAATCCTGGTGATACTGTAAAGTAGTTGTTTAAAGCTTACATCAGGTATCTGGAGCCAAAATGTAGGTTTTCTGTAAGAACTTTGCAAAACCCAATACTGTAAAGTGTTTTCATTATGTGGTTTTGTTTCAGTGAAGAAAGTCAGGATTTAAACACTTCAGTTGTATCTCTTGCAACATGCATACTTTGAAGAAAACACAAGCACAGTTGGGGCCAAAAAAACATATTTACTGAACATGTAGGGCCCAGCTACATCTATATGCTACTGCTCTGGCAAGGTTTCTGGTAGCTTCTGAAAAATAGAGTGAGGACCACAAAAGGGTTCAAAGGTATTTGAAAGTATACTACTCAATTCCTGAACTCTACACTTCCTCTGTAGCACTTGCAATGCAAACACTGCTTTCCTAGGTGTGAGAACCAGAAAATTAAACTCAGGTTACTTCTAAGCTGAATAAAATGCTAAAATAAAGATTAAACTTTCTAATGAAAGCAAATTCATTTTTTACATGTGACCTCATTTTACTATAAACTTCACAATGCACTGCATCAAGATTTGCAGTTTAGGACAGAAAGGTAACCTGCTTTAGTCCACTCAGTGAAAATTTTAGCCATATTCTTTTGCCTATATGTAAACTGGCATATGCCAGAAGTGATCAGAGAACAAATATTTTTCCTCAGACTGGGCATATTTGCCTTTCCCTGTGCACATGCAGTCCCTGTGAACAAAAATTTCACTCCAGAGTTACCCTAGGTCTGGGCATTTGGGTATGGGAATCCAGGTCTGAGCATCTACTGTAAGTGACATTCAAGTCATATCCATGTAGCTGCATCGACACTGGCACTGCACTAAACCAGGTTAAGCACTAGGTTTTCTGGAGGAATATCCCAAGCCTATTAGCAAGCTGTGCCGCTCTATGAATTGTTTTGCAATGTATTGTGGATAAAACTTGTTGGTCCTTCCTGGGCCTGTGTGGAAGTGTTCTTAGTCCACCAACCCAGTAACTTAAAGCAACCCTGTAGCCTCCATTCCAGCTGGTAGCAAAGCATGGCTCCAGGTCAGGATGATTTTTTTCCCCAATAAAAGGCCTGTGATGTTAATATGAACTGTGACTATATAGATCATTGTTGCAACCAAGGTCATATAGTGGCACCAAATCTTGTACAAAGGAGGTCAAGTAAGGTGTCTATTAAAAGGTTGTAATTTGCTGGTTATAATTATGCTGTCTGTATGTGTGTATCATTTCTGTATTTGAAGTTATTGAGAAGGGACTCTTCAGATTAAGTGCCCAATCAAGAAACACTTAACTGACAATGGACCTTGTGAGACTCCAGTCCACATCTAAGAGCCTTCCTGGGAAAGGTCAAGGTAGCATGTGAGCAATGGCTGCTCTACCTGTAAAGAACTGAGTCATGCATGGACATGTGACTTGCCCATGTGACTCCAAACTCCACCTTGCTGCTGTGATTTTCTACAGTAAGAACAAAGGGGTGTCCTTCCACATGGCAGAGAATATAAAAGGCCCTGGAAACTCCTTCATTTTGTCTTCAATCCTGCTTTTAACCTCTGGAGGAATTTTGCTACACTGAAGCTCTGAACAAAGGACTGAATGACCCATCCAAGCTGTGGATGTACTTCAGAGACTTGATTTGAACCTGCAGTTTATTCCATCACTGCTACAAACCTGAACCAAGAACTTTGCCATTACTGTATGTAATTGATTCCATTTAACCAATTTTAACTCTCATCTATATTTCTTTTTATGAATAAACCTTTAGATTTTTAGATTCTAAAGGATTAGCAACAGCATGATTTGTGGGTAAGATCTGACTTGTCTATTTACCTGGGTCAGGGGCTTGGTCCTTTGGGATCAGGAGAACCTTTTTTTCTTTTACTGCGGTATTGGTTTTCATAACCATTCATCCCCCATAAGGAGTGGCGCTGGTGGTGATACAAGGGAACTGGAGTATCTGAGGGAATTGCTTGTATGACTTTTGGTTAGCCAGTGGGGTAAAACTGAAGTCCTCTCTGTTTGGCTGGTTTGGTGTGCCTTAATAATAAAGGACACCCAGCCTTGGGCTGTGACTGCCCTGCTCTAAGCAATTTGTCCTGCATTGATACTCTCAGTTGTGTCCTGCCAGAGGCCTCATCATTACAAGGGCATTAATGCAACTCTCATTTTAAGTAAATCCAATAAGACAGGGCATGAGATGTGATGGAGGGCATTTCAGCAGAGGCTTGTTGCCCTAAGAAGGGGGTGGCTTTTCTCGGTGGGGAGATCATGCAGACAGGGCAGAGCCATCTGAGGTGGATTATAATAGCTGTGGGATTTCCCTATGCTGACCTGTAGTTATAGTGTAGGACTGGGGTTGTCAACTTGGTGGTAATTAAAAACTAGACACTCCAGCAAGAGTGCTGGAACCTCCCCCACCCTGCCCCACTTCTCCCCCACCCTGCCCCTTCCCCGACCAAGGCTGTGCTCCACCCTGCCTCTTCTCCCCTCCCTTTTCCCCCATCGCTCGCTGCTTCCCCCCCAGCCCCAGGTCAGGAGGGACTCGCCTACAGAGCCGGGGCTGGGAGCCGCAGCCACCCGACACAGGTAGGAGGCAGCACCAGCTGAGTAGAGGATGGCATGGGTGATGACCCAATGCCTCCCCACCCACAGTAACCAGACTTTGGGTGTCCAGTCAGTAGATCTGACCGGACTTTCCAGTCAAAAATTGGGCACCTGGCCACCCTATGTAGGAGGTAAGCATAGAGTGGTGTGATTACATCATGCAGACCTTGAATGTCCAGCAATGGCACCAGAACCTCTAGTATATTTAGAGGAGATAATTCCCCAGAGTCCTCACACAGCATATGGTAAGAAATAAAAGGTGAACAGACTTCCCTTTGGGTCCAGTTTTATGTGGTTCTACCTGTCCTTGACTGCCAAGGAAGCCAGTAGACACTAGGGACACTCAGAGCTTTGCAGGTATTAAGCAAAGCCATTAGCAGGATCAAGTCCTTAGAAAATAAGACCCTTACATGATGACATCTGTGACAGCAAGTGGGCTTAACACAGGCACTAGGTCAAATTCTGCTCTTATTTACAGCTTTGTAAATGTGGGTAATAAATCCAGATTCTCACTAGTAAGTGAGAAGAAAATGTGACCATTACTTTTATTGTTTTATGTGCAAAACAATCCGAGTGATCTCACTGGGGCTCAGTCCCAGCAGAGCTGGTCCTTGAGGGGGAGCCAGGCATTCACAGGCTCTGCTAAAGAGAATTAGCTAGCCCAGATCCATCTGAGGATGAGTGATTTGCCTAAGTAGCTGGGTAGTACTTAACTAAGTTACAGCTGGGCCTTAACTAATTATACAGAGTTATGTGGGCTCAGACTGGATAGGGCACAGGGAAGAAGCACCTGGGGAAAATTCCCTTGGGGGAGCTGGCTATAAAGCTACTACTAGTGGAATCTCCATCAAGAACAGGGCTCCCAGGGAGAGGGAAGTTTCTAGAGGAAGGCTTCTTGGGGGTAGCTGTTGAGGGAGTGCCCTAGGAAAGGAAACTAAGGAAGAAGAGCTATCAATGCCAAGTCTCAGCAAAACTGGTCCCAATGGAAAGACTTCACCAGGTAGCAGCAGGAGTGCCAGGTCGGAGAAATTAATGTTGTCCTGAGAAAGGGTTGTCTGGGTTTGACCTCTGGAGACCTCAGCCCAAGAGAAGAGACCCTTCCACAAGTGATGACAAAAGCCCGTGTCTCCAGAAGAGTGCTCTGTATTAAGAGGACCTCACTTGTAAAGGAGATGGATGTAAGTAGAGTTGATGGACTAAGGTTAACTTGGCCCTTCCCCCCTCCAGCTAGACATGCTGAGGTAGAGGCCTGTTTGTCTGATCTGCCTTTGGGCTAAACAGCCTAGACCCCTGAAGGAGCACTGTTCAATATACATAAATCTCATTGAACTTATTGAAAGCCCCCTGGGGAAACTGAGGCAGAGATGTAATTATGGCACTGCACTGTCTGCCAGGGGGTGCTTCTGGGATGAGGGCCCCCATTACATGCACTCTTAGTGAAACTGTTCGGGGTCTCAATGTGCTACTTCCCTTATATATACGTACACAAAAGCACCCTTAATGAACCACCACAGGCACCTGGGCTGATATAAGTGAGGAAGGCTAAAAGACAATCCCATCCCCACTCAGATTTTAAAATGGTTAATTAAGCACTTGAAGGGTCTAAGTTGTACTTTAATTTCTGAATATTTTCTCCTCCAAAACAGGGTACAGTTGTATGCTGTTGGGACTGATAATGACTGAAAGCAGGCCTGTCTGTTGATGCAGCCTAATGACTGTTTTGATCACCCAGCCATGACTGGGCATAAAAATATTGTCTGCCTATGCCAAAAATAAAAAAAAGCCTGTTACCCTGCAACCCAGAGATGGGCAATCTGAATTAAAAAATTCTCCAGTGGACCCAGCTCCCAACGGTGCCAGGCTGGGCCCAAATCACTGGATAAGATCTCCCTATGCCCATTTAGTCATATGTAGAGCACTACATTTACATTGTGTCTTAATCTCTGTCTGTAAAGTCCCATGGCCTGTTCTGAAGAGTTTGACCTAAATTAGAGGAATGATGGACCGGTGCTTTAGGGTGGGAGTCTGGAGATCCAAGTTAGCCTGCTCTGCCCTGTGTGACCGTGGGCAAGTGTATCCTAATAAATATCCCTTGTTCCAGAAATTGTTACTAAACCTTATGCTTCAGGATTTAAGCCAATCTGTCTCTATTAGAGACCAAGATGAGATCTGATATGTGGGGGCAGAATATCCTGCATCCTATTGTGCACTTCTTATACCTTTCTCTGGAGAATTCAGTGCTGTCTACTGTTGGAGACCCTGGGTCCAGGTCCAAGCCAATGTGGCAATTCTCACTCAGGCCTGGTCTCAAACAGATCTTGTATTGTCAGGGGTATGATTTTTATCAAAAGTTATTCCTGTACAGCCCCTAGCTGGGATGCAATTATACTAGTACAGTTGAAATAGTACAACTTTTGTGAGTAGACAAGAACTTAGTCCCTCTCTGCTTCAGTCCCCCATATTTAAAATGGGAATAACAGCACTGCCCTACCTCACAGGGCTGTTGTGAGGATAAATACATGGCAAATCGTAAGTTTCTCAGATATGATGGGGGTAGGGGTAGAATATAAGTACTTTAGATTGACTTAGACTCTGGGTGCAGTGGTGTTGTAGCTGTGTTGGTCCCAGGATATGAGCGAGACAAGGTGGGTGAGGTAATATTTTTTTATTGGAACAACTTCTGCTGGTGAAAGACAAGCTTTCAAGCTACACAAAGCTCTTCTTCAGGTGTTCATGGGATGAGGAGGAAAATGGGGAGATTAGTGGATTATACAAACCCCCCCCCCCCCAGTGACTGGAGAGGTGTTAATGGGCCACTTCACCTTGACCCGTCCCTTGAAATGTGTTAATTATGCTAAACAATCTGTTCCGCCTTGTGTTTAGCTGTGACACTCTGAAGAAGAGCTTGAAGCTTGTCTTTCACCAACAGAAGTTGGTCTAATAAGATATTACCTCACCCACCTTGTCTAACGTAGGCCTGGCCTTCGCTAGAAAATTAGGTCAGCGTAACTAGTCACTCTGGGGTGTAAAAAATCCACACCCCGGAGCAGCATAGTTGAACTGACTGAAGTCTTCCCTCAACCTAGCTATTGCCTCTTGGGGAAGTAGATTACTTACACCAATGGAAGACTCTCTCCTGGCAGTGCAGGGTAGTGTCTACCCTGAAGTGCTGCAGCAGTGCATAAAACACGAACTAGGGGTCACCCACTGAAATTGATAGGAAAAGGTTTAAAACAAAAGGAAGTATTTCTTTACACAACACACAGTCAACCTGTGGAACTCCTTGCCAGAGGACGTTGTGAAGGCCAAGACTATAATAGGGTTCAAAAAAGAACTAGATAAATTCATGGAGGATAAGTCCATCAATGGCTATTAGGCCGGGATGGTGTCCCTAGCCTCTGTTTGCCGGAAGCTGGGAATGGGCGACGGGATGGATAACTTGATGATTACCTGTTCTGTTCATTCCCTCTGTCGCACATGGTATTGGCCACTGTTGGAAGATGGGATACTGGGCTAGATGGACCTTTGGTCTGACCCAGTATGGCTGCTCTTATGTTATGCTGCTGTAGAGTTTAAGTGTAGACCAGCCCTTAGAGGGCCAATGCGCCGGTAATATAAGGGCAGAGGTGTAAATTACTCATAAAGTGGGTGTGAATCTGTCAGTCTGAGAATCTAGTGGACGTCCTAGGCCTCAATCCCACCAGTAGTTGTGTGTAGGCAAGCCCATGCACTTGGATTTCCAGAGCCCAGGCCAATATATGGTCTGGATGATGGTAGATCCTCCGACACTTATGTAGACTTTCTGAGCTAAACCATTCCACCAGTTACAACCTCATTATGATCCAGGAGGTGTCACCAGTGTTGACCTGATTCTGAACCTCTTAGGCCCTGATCCTGCAAGTGGTTTCCACTGACAGATCTCTGAACCCCTATAGAGCCCCACTGAAGTTAACGGGGGATCTGTGTGCATGCAGGTGTCTGTATACTTAGAACAAGTGGCAGGATTGGGGGCCTAGATGCTTCTGAGTTTGACTGAATATTAAATGCATGCAAGGGCTGGGAGCAGGAATAATTCATGCAGGGAAAGATAAAGGATTGATCTAGCCCAAGGGTGGGCAAACTTTTTGGCCCAAGGGCCACATCGAGGTGTGAACTGTATGGAGGGCCGGGTAGGGAAGGCTGTGCCTCCCCAAACAGCCTGGCCCCTGCCCCCTATCCACCCCCTCCCACTTCCTGCCCTCTGACTGCCCCCCTTAGAACCTCCCACCCATCCAAGCCCCCCCCCCCGCTCCTTGTCCCCTGACCGCCCCCTCCTGGAACCCCCACCCATAACTGTCCCCCAGCGCCCCCTCATCTAACCCCCTGCCATTCCCCCCTCCCCCCGAACCTCTGCCCCATCCAACTGCTCCCTGACTGCCCCCTGGAACCTCCTGCCCCTTACCCAACCCTCCACCCCCCTTACCATGCTGCTCAGAGCAGCATGTCTCGCAGCCGTGCCACCCGGCCAGAGCTGGACACGCTGCCCCTCTGCGCTGCAGGAGTGCGCAGCCCCACCGCCCAGAGTGCCGCCCGTGCGGCAGCATGGCGGCGGGGGAGGGGGAACAGCAGGGGAGGGGCTGGGGGCTAGCGTCCCCAGCCAGGAGCTCAGGGGCCAGGCAGGACGGTCCTGCGGGCCATAGTTTGCCTACCTCTGATCTATCCATCTATCTATTGCTTCAAATTGATCTTTTTCTTCCATCTTTCATATTTAACAGGCTTCAGCCGAAAAGCAACAGTTTGTTCCTCGCACCACTTCTAGTATGCTTCTTATCCCCACTGTAAAATCCTTTGAAGTCTTACTTAAAAAATGAATTGAATTAAACTGACTGCCAGTAAAACACAGTGTAAGCTAAAGCCTCCTTGTGGCTGCTCTAGCTTTGCTGAGCACAGCAGCTAGTCTTGGAGGGATGGCAGCAGTTTCCCTCTGAAATAGCACTGCTGTGTTACCAACCCCAAATGGTCAAAATCATGAGATTGGCTTAAAAATAATGAGCTTTAAAAAAATGGAAGTTAATTTTTATATTCATTCTTTCAGGTTCTGAGCCATTGAGTGCTAGCAACTTCCTCTTTTCTTACAGAGAAGCCAGTTCTCCTGATTCCAGCATTTGGGACTTCAGAAAAACCACGTGAGACTCAAAATAAAATCATGACAGTTAGCAGTACTATCAGTGGTTGGTTTCAGAGTCGCAGCCATGTTAGTCTGTATCCGCACAAAGAACAGGAGGACTTGTGGCACCTTAGAGACTAACAAATTTATTAGAGCCAAAACTGGCCCAGCAACAGCATCTAATCAGGTTTTGATAATATATACAAAGTAGAGGGTCTCCTCTTTTATTAACTCACAGAGTGTTTTTGTTTTTGTGCCAACTGTGAACCAAAAGTTAGGATCCTTGCCTCCTGACAGCTCAGCCTCCTAAGGGGGTGAGACCACAAGTGCAGAAACTAAACATCTTATTCCTGGCTTATACCATCTCCTTACAAGCTTACTTCCTTGTCTCTCCATGCCACCTACCACAGTAACCGAGGAGACTCCAGGCTCATGCAACCATAGCCCCCATTTTGCAAGCATATGGCATCATTGTCCCACCCTCTTGACCACTTGACAGTGGCCAGTAAAGGGACACGGCTGGGTGCCCAAATAGTGATTTTCCCCACCTCCACCCCAGGGCTCGCTGCAAAAGACTTGTTGAATCAAAACACACAAACACCCTCCCCTGCTTCCTAACCCACCACCCACTCACTGTCTCACAGCAAAGGACCTCTGGGAGCCTACAGTGCCATCCCTCTCAAAAATGGGGGGAAAAAACACCCCCCCCTCATTTCTACAGACATCATTTCTTTTTCTTGCCCTTAACCACACTGGCCCCTTGGCCCAATGGAAAGGAACACCATCATAATCACTCACGCTCTTGGTCTCTGCCACCCTCAGCCGCCAGTCCCACTGCCATGGAATTACCAGAGGGAAGAATTCAGGACTCCCTTGCCTCCTAACTGGAGGGACCTCTTCTGGCTATAGACACTCATCCACCCTCTTACTTTTACTTCATCCAGCACTTACTTTTTTTTTTTTTTTACAAAACCTCTTGGCCTCTCATGCTGCAGGCTGCCCCCATTTCTAATCCCACCATCACCTGTGGCCAGTCTCCCTGCCACAGAGGCTGTGCCCATAGGTACTGCTCCAAGGGATTCTCATTTTAATGACTTCTTACTCTGCTGGCCTCTCACTCAGTAGGGGAACCCCCTTAACCATAACAACCTGCTGACCCACCTCTGCTCTCACTATTAGCAAGGGAGAAAATAATTCCACAGCCAACCCACCAAGCAGAAGGTGTGAGGTATGTGCCCAGCCAGGCTGTTGAGTCCCTGCTGGCTGTGAAGAGGCCTCGTTACAGGACAAGCACCATAATTGCAATCTCTGCCGGTGATGAGGGGGCAGGGCCAGGCTGTGAGGTTAAATTAAGTTAAAAATCCAAGTTGGTATTGCTGCAAATCAAAAGGAGAGTTTTTTTTTCTCCCACCACCATCACCTCCTTGCTAATTCTTGTAAATCTCTTACTGTGTATCACAATTGAGTCACTAACATGGTGTGCTGCCAAACTAGCACTGTGTGTGTGTATATATATATATGGGGGGAGATGGTCATATTTCACAATTTTTCATCTTCCAAAATAATCTGTTTTCTAAATGCATTGCTAAATCCTTGTTCTAACAGTCTCCCATCTGCTCATTCTTTCAACACACCCATTATGTAGTCTGTTGTTTTGTTATAGTGCCAGAACTTTGCATGCTGCAACCAAAGCAGTCAGTACTTTCAAATGTAAGATGTTTTTCTAATGTCACTGAAAAACTTCTGCAATTAGCACCAAATTGAAGTGACTCCTTTGCCACTGGGCTTGATCTCATCCTAGAGACTGATGTAATCTCAACACCAGACATCTGAATTATAGGGCTATGATTCCATCCAGAGGTTCTGGTGATACCCTAAAATACCAGTCTGGAGGGCAAGTGTTTTGTGTAGTTACCAGAATGCCTCAATGGAATTATAAATCCGTAAATCGCAATGTTCATCATATTTAATATGTAGATCCAAGTCCCAGATCCAGGGTCCTTTATTTTTCTATGTTCAGCCTCATCATAATTAGCTACTACACATTCAATGTGAAACAATGAAAACTAATTTAGTGCAAAAAATAGCATCACTGGAGCACTAAAGGTCTGATCTACAAAGCATTTAAGCACATGCTTAACTTTAAGCACATGAGTGGTAGCAAAGGGAGTATTCACATGCTTAAAGCTAAGCATGTGGTCAAGTACTATGCTGGATCAGGACCTAATTTTGAGCTTTTAAGCTCTCACAATTCAGGGCATTCTAAAAGCTAAGGTCATTTTTGCTCTCTTGTGCATATACCATAGCATGTAACAGTAGCCTTTCATATTTAAAGCGTTGTGAAAATATTGGGCTACGTCTTGCTTGCCTCATTCTCAAGAGCAGTCCCGTTTTCTCTGGTGGGACTATTCAGGTGAGGAGGACAAGGACTATTATCTAATTAAGTTTCGTAACAGGCCTGGGAGATATTGTAGGTAGGTACCATTGCTTGCTTTTTCCATAAGGGAATCTGAGGCACAGTGGTCAAATGACTTGCCCAAGGTATGCAGAGAGTCAGTGTCAGGACTGACAGGAGACTAGAATTTGGGATCGATGGATAGCTCAGCAAAATAAATATTGACTTTGGCCCAAAGTAATCTTGGCAATTCTAATGGCATTAACAGTTACCTTTTGATCTGAAAGGACACTAGCTGGTATGATGGCCAGGGCTGCAGAACTATACAGACACCAAATAAGCTGGCAAGGGCTGTTGAAACTGGTCCAAACCAAAGCTGGCCTGACCCTACAACCAAGATGAAGAAATCAGGAGGATCAGTGCTTCTAGAGGAGCATTAACACAGCTATGATAGCACTTCCTTGACAGAAATGAGCATAACTAGAGAATAATTCCAGAGAGTTGGTTTGTTTACAGATAGGGAACCAGAAAGGTCCTGTCTCCTTAGGCTTTCTGACTCCAACCATCAAAGCAGGGGTTTTCTCTGTCCTGCTCCAAATAGGCTCCCTTCAGGCATAGCCCAAACTCAGGATGTGTGAAAGCTTCTCAGTCAGATGACACACTTCGAGTATGAAAGACATGGGCTTTCTTCTGCTATAGTCCTTTCCTCCTAACCTGGTCTCTGTTACTCACGTGGGTTCCGAGGACCGGACTGAAGCACAGTTCAGCAGCTGGAAAGCCTGTCCCCAGGTTTCAACCCTGACTCTGATGAACTAACAGACCTACTGGTCAACCAGTCTTTCCCCAAGTGCTCGACCCTTTGTACACCCCTTTACACGAACTAAAGTACAGATTATAATCCAGTTATCAAGTAAATTGAGAATGGCAAGGGGGACTGTGTATAATGTTTTATTCTCATTTTAGCTAAAGTTATATGCTATATAAGCAGCAAGAGATTGGTACACTGCTTAAAGGACAGTAAGATGGATCTTAGCAAGAAAGGCCAATATTACTGAGGAACTGAACCACACCTTTGATCACAATCCACCATACGAAGAGTGAATGGCTTGCTTGAAATGGGTTCCCTAAAGGACGGAGAGTAGTGTGACTGGATTTTCTTTTAAAAAGAGCAGGATAATGTTGCCATTAATTCAGCAAGCCACTTAAGCATGTGCTTAACTTTTGGCATGTTCTTAAATCCCGCTGACTTCAAAGGCTGCAGAATTGTGGTTTTTACGACCCATGGTTATATTTGAGCTACCACCAAGAAAGTAAATTAAACCAGTGGCTTCAATGTATAAGCTGATTCGAGGGCTCAGGAAAGATTCCCCTTCCACTTTTCCCAGCACACCTCCCACAAAGGGGCCATAGCGTGGGACCAAATCTGGCTCTGTCTTTTAAATGATGCTTTGTAGACTTGCTATTAATGAACTGGATTAAGAGCTGCAATGCTCTATCATAGAAACCCCATCTCACCATACCACTATTCACCAGCCTTTCCTGGTAACCATTACAGATGTGATTAAACTATGATAAAAATAACTTCTTTAATGCTGAATGCTGTTATTTGGGTCATCTGCTGTAATTGGAGAAAATGTTGTTTATGTCCAATTCCCTTTCCCCCCCACAAATGCTTTTCAGTTCAGTCCTAAGTGAGTCACAGATCAAAGCATTTCTTCTTCATTCAGCTTTATAGGCCAAATTGCAATTTATAATGTCTGTGGTTTTAGCTAATCTGTCTCTGTGTCATCTCACTTTAAATCAACAGACTAACAGAAAATAACTCATTTAAGCATGCCCTGCTGAACTCAGAGTTTTAACTTGGGCATCCTGTTACTGATCCTTCCCAAAGGTAGAAGTTTTGTGGGGCTTTGTTATTATTATAAAAAATAACCTTTTAAACAACTTGTTTTAACAGAGCTGAAACAACTGAGGTTCTTGTTAGAGCTCAGCTAAAACACCATCTTGCTTCTTTCTGCAAGTTAACTGTCAAATGGCAGCTTAACACTATAAAAAGCCTTTTATTTTTCATGAAGTGAAGGAGAGCAAACATACTTTTGCCTAATTTCAAACCCAGTTGAATAGCCTGGGTTCAAAAGTTCAATTCAAACTTTTATCTTATTGGTTCTGTGTTGGAGAGATGGTGGGGTAAAATAGGGAGCAGACAGGGAGAGGGGAAGATACTAATGGAAAAACAAATGCTGTGGCCCTGAATCACCATTGTGCATCTCCAGTTTTGCACTTGTATAACACCACTGAAATCACTGCATTTACACTGGGGTTAAATTGGAATACCACTGTGATGAATCAGACCCCGTGTAAGTAAAATACATACATAGCGACGAGGTTCTCTGCTGGAGTAAATCAGCATAGCTCCATTCATTTTGAATATACACATGTTCTGGGCCTGATTCTCTTCTCATACCAGTTTTTCATCCATGTAACTCCTGATTTACCTCAGTGTAAGTGAGAGGAGAGTCAAACCCACTGTATCTATTTTCCCATGAAATTTCTTTCTCCTGTCCCCGTTCTTCGCTTCTTTCTCTGTATCTGTATTGTTGAGCCTGCCCACTGCTCTGTTTGTCACCTCATGAACCCGTGCTATTATACGAACACCCTGTGTAGGTAGGTACTGGGATACACCATCTGTTGAATACTCACTGGAGCAGCTTCAGTGAATAGGACTTGCTGTGGTACCCCCAGAAAATCCATCTATTGGGATGGAGAATTTATCTCCCTATGCTGCAGCTCCGAGTTAGCTTTGTTTAAGCAGCTCTTCTCAACTGTCTTAGGGCTTGTCTTTACCTACAGTGCTGCAGCGGTGCTGCTGTCATGCTTAGTGAAGACACTACCTATGCTGATGGGAAAGCATCTCCCGTCAGAGTAGATACTCCACCTATGTCTATAGGAGAAGCCCTCCCATCAACATAGTGCTGTCTACACCAGGGGTTAGGTCAGTATCACCATTGCGCATCTCCAGATCAAAGCATTTCTTCTTCATTCAGTTTTATAGGCCAAATTGCAATTTATAATGTCTGTGGTTTTAGCTAATCTTCTAGCTATGGGGGTGTGGATTTTCCAAGCCTTTGAAATAAACCGTACATAAGACTCCCACTTGTGCCAGCCTGGCTTTTGGGCAGGGTTCTCCTAACTCTAATAAATAACACAATGTTCACTTTAGCTGAAAAAAAAAATCTTTTTAAAAAAAATGCTGACTCGCCCTTTAAAAGAACATGAGTTACTCAGCAACTCCCATTGTTCTCAAAATACAGCCCAGCATCTGTTCACTTGTGAACTGAGTGACTTTCAAACCAAACTGGCTGAGTCAAATATTACCATTTTGTATTTTCATTAAAGTAGTGCCTAGAAGCCCTAATCTTGATTGGCACCTTCTTATGCCAGGTGACATAAAAACACATGGGGTCCATGCCTCAATCTAGAAGACAAGTAGCATATGAAGGATCAGGGAAGAAGGATTCAGTCAATTATATGCAAATTGTATATACATTTAAACACTGTCAATTAAAAATAATAACAACTAGATAGAGGAGCCAGCTTACTTCCAAGGCAGTACTGTTCCCCCCCTCGCTATCTATGGTAGACGCACACCGGACACTACTCCTGGTTTGGCTGGTCCCTATGTCCTAGGGCTGTAGGCAGGTATGGGTGTCTCTCCTGCCTGAGCTGTAAATTGTTTTCCTGTCAGGAAATGAGCTGCTGCTACAGATTGGCTCTTTTCTGATCTCCAACAGACCCCTACCTGGGCAGGAAACAGGGGCTCCCACATGGACTGGGACTAGTGGACCCCCCCCAAATCTAGTGAATCCAACCTACTCCCCGAACACTACCATGTCCTCCAACCCTATAATCCAAAGACACCCTCCCCCCACTTGCTTTTTCAACCCCCAAAAAACTTTTTACATTCCCACCCAGTGGTCCACCAACCTTTCCTCCTGACTCACTAACTCCCTTAATGCAATAGAACCCTCCTGCTCCTCAACCCAGAGACCCCTCTATGACGGGTTCGGTCACAGAGACCCCCTTGGAACTGTCACCTGATGTGCTGAAGTTACCTCTGAGCCCTTTTTCCATACCAGCTTGGGACTTCCAGAACCCTGCCTTGTTGAGCCAGACACGCTAGCCTGATGCAACACAGACCCAGGGTCCCTGCAGGCTTTAAGTGAAAACAGGTCTTCAGGTTACCTCTCCAGCACCCAGACACACACAGCTCCCAATGGGATCCACACCCCAAATAAATCCGTTATATTCTGTATAAAGCTTATATAGGGTAAACTTATAAATTGTCCACCCTCTATAACACTGATAGAGAGATATGCACAGTCCTTCTTAGTTCCAGCAGACATCTTAGGTGGAAAACAGGGGCTTTCTCATGACTGGCCACCACCCTCTGTTCTCTTCCACCCACTTTTATAGCTTTGGCACAAGGCGGGAATCGTTTGTCTCTCTGGGTCCCCACCCCTCCTTCTAAATGGAAAAGTACCAGATTTAAGATGGATTCCAGTATCCTGTGACATGGTCACATGTCCTGTGAGACCCCAGCCTCCATTCTTCCTGGACTTGCCCACACATACACAGGAAGGTTTGCAAGTAGAAAGCCATTTACAGTTAATTGATTCTGAAGCACCCTTAATGTCTTCCACTTAAATGTTTACATTAATACAAGTTTATATCTTATTCTCCTAACTTCAGACATAGAAATAATACATGCAAACAAATAGGATGAATACACTCAGTAGATTATAAGCTTTGTAATGATACCTTACAAGAGACCTTTTGCATAAAGCAGATTTCAGTTACATCATATTCACATTCATAAGCATATTTTCATGAAGTATATGGAGTGTAACATCACACCCGCCTTGTGTCACCTTTTGCCTCAGTAGATCCCAGAGCCCTGGCTTCTTCACGGAATTCTCCTCGGAATTTTTCCCATAATGCTGGCAACTGTCTCCATGAAGATATAAGAGGGAACAAATTGTCCTCTAAGTATGCTGGTGCTAGCCCATTGTACAGGAGTGGTACAGAAGAGATATGTTGGTCTGTTATTTCAGGCAGTCTGCAATGGGTACTGCCACTACCTTTCTCATAGTAGAAATCTCTGCCTAGTGCCTTCAGGTACTGTCTGTTTCACATATTATCCCTTTCACATTAGGGCGTAATTTAAACAAGAAGCTTGTAATAGTCCCACTCACAGGAGTCAATGGGAGCAGAATCAAGCCCTGAATTATCTGATGTCAACAATTCTGCTCTTTAAAAATCGGGGTGTATCTTGAGAAGGTATCCAGTTCGTCTGGTTTGGCAGGGGCTAGGGGAGTGCGAGGGAGGAGGGCAAACCCTCATTGAAGTAGGGCCAACATACAAAGGAGTGTATTTGACTAAAACGGAGCAAGAAACATTCTCCCTGTCAATAGGGGAAAAATAATCCATGTAAGATTGAAGGATCCCTAGCATCTCTCTAATTCTTGTCACTCTCCATTATCGGAGATGCTGTTAACAGAGTAGCTTGAAGCTCAGCTGATTTGGTTTGCACAGACTCATATCTCTTTGATTGCTGTGGTTCTTAAGTCTTGCTTTTAGGTTTGATTGAAAGCAAAATCCAAAGAAAATGTAGTTAAAACTGATAAACTTCCACTCAGTTTTGCCTAAAAGGGTGAAATCCTGGCCCCATTGAAGCCAATAGCATAACTCCCCTTGACTTCAATAGTGCCAGGATTTCACCCCAAATGTTTTGTTTTGGTTGGTTGGTTTTGGGTTTTGTTTTATGCATGGTTTTTATACCAAAATTGCTTTTTTCTATTGTAGTACTATATTGGGTACTATAGAATGGATAGGTCCCAAGATCCTCAAAGGTATGTAAGCACCTAACTCCCACTGAAGTCAACTACTTTTTGAGGATCTGTGTTTGCTTTACACAGAAACATAGACATTGCTAAAATAAAGTCAGACCAACTAGTCTGGTATCCTGCCCCTGGGAATGACCAACACCAGCTCCCTTAAAGGATGCTGTAAAATCTGCAAAATGTACAATTCTGCTATAGTATGTTCCTGGTGGAAGATCCTTCTTAACCAGAGACCAGGAACAGCTGGTTTATGTCCTGAATCTGAGAATTTGTATAGCCTCTATAAATGTTTTTGCTAGCTAGTGTAACTGCAGATGATATTCTTATTAATATACTTAGATAATCACTTTTTGAATTCTGCTAAGCTTGTTGCCGCAATATTATCTTGTAGCAATAAGTTCCGCATGTTGATCATGCAAAAAAGTATCTCCTTTTTATCAGTTTTAAATCTGTCACTTTTTAATTTAATTGAATTTCCCTTTGTTCTTGTACTGGGAGCATGGCTTTCTCCAATTCCATTCATTATCTATCATGTCACCTGATATTCACCTTCTTTCTGTGGTTTCAGAGTAGCAGCCGTGTTAGTCTGTATCCGCAAAAAGAAAAGAAGGACTTGTGGCACCTTAGAGACTAACCAATTTATTTGAGCATGAGCTTTCGTGAGCTACAGCTCACTTCATCGGATGCATTCAGTGGAAAATACAGTGGGGAGATTTATATGCACAGAGAACATGAAACAATGGGTGTTACCATACACACTGTAGCCTTACTCTTACTCTCCCCTTATGAAAGTCTTTCTATACCTCTAATCCCTTTTGTTGCCTTCCTTTTTGCTATATCCTTGACATGACAACAAAAGCTGAATCCAGTATTCAAGATAAAGCCACTGAGTAATATAATAGGCACAACAGCAGCTAGATTATTTCCTGGGTGGTTACAGTTAATTTAACCCCCTCTCATTAGTTCAAATTGCTCTTTCCAACAAGGATTACCTTGTACTGATGTAGGCCCAGTGATGGGCTATATAAATCCCATACAGGCCAACAAAGAGTTAATAAGAGCCTGAAAGACCAGTAACCCGCCTGGTTGCTCAATTCAGGCTCAATTCAGTATTAGACCCAACTGGGGAAGAGCTGGGTAGTTTCCAGTGCTTAATTTGTGCCAGTGCATGCCAGGGCTGAGCCCCGGCACCTGTAGGCTTGGCGGTTCATAGCCCCGGCACCTAAGGGCTTGCTGCTTCAATTATGAAAGTAAAAAAATTGCTTGAGCCCTGGCACCTCTTTCATTACAAATTAAGCACTGGTAGTTTCCATAAAGGAAGGAGTTCAGCGCAATACTGAGAGGAGACCTAGGGATGAGAAGGTGGTTTTCAGTCCTCTTCTAAGGAGAAGGCCCAGGGGAGAGGCAGTGGGGAAACCTCTCCTGGGTGGAAAGGCTGAAGGAGACGCAGTCATAGGGTGGGGGGGAAGTGTCTGCACTGGGCTCATAACAGGGGGAGCAGGACCCAATAGAAATGGCTCTGCTGTTTAGTGTCCTAACAATAGGACAGAAGTGTCACATTTTGTTTGTGACTCAGTGAAGAGACTGAAAATCAAGTAAGACTGCAGGTGGGGCAGAAAATGTTTTAGTTTGCTACCTGTGGTTTAAAACCGGCGAAGGACATTATTTAGGACACTAAGAACATTATTCCCTGGAAGGGGTGGAACGTCAGCGGGATCTGGCTGGAGAGCCAGGTTCTGAACACAGGAGTCAGTTGGAAAATGCCACCACAGGCACTCCAGGACAGTGAGGTCCATTACAGCCCCAGGTCTTGCTGATACCATGGGCACCAGGCTCAAGGATTATACTTGTCTACATTTAATTTCATCTGCCATCCCGTTAGCCTGTTGCCTAACTTTGCTAGATTCTTCAGAAGTTATTGTTTATCATTTATATTGCAATAGTGGAGAGAGCTTTCAGCTACCTCAGGGCCTCATTATCCTAGGCACTGCACAAATACAAAATTACAGCCTGTCTTCAAAAGACAGTCTGAAAACAATACTATCTCGTTTTGACTAACCTAAATCACTTTGAATCATCTTCAGACTTTGCCAACTCACTCTTGAGCCCTTCCTCCGGATAGTCCTCTATCCAGCCACCCAAAACCTACATATCAAGGCAATATCAATTGTGTACATCAGATATACGGTACATGTTCCCCTGCCAATCCATCTGTGGAACACGCAGCTTGCCAGCTGACTTTACCACCCTCATAAGAGAGGAGCTGAAGAGGAGAATTCACTAGACAGAAAATATTTATCTGTTCTAGGAAACCATTTTAACTTCTCACTGCTCTTCTCTGGTTTATTTTTTTTCTCTTCTTGTTCCTGTATGGCTGAATACCAATGAGATAGTATTTGGCCATATATCAACTGTTTATTTTTATGTAATTAACTAGGCACGGATAGCAGCAATTAATAGTCCCGGTTTTCTCAGAAGGAAGGTGACTGATTAAAAGGCCTCTCACTCTAATACATGTTCCTTTTTTATATATATTTTAGCCCAGCATACTTGCTGATTTTAGTGTTCTCCCCATCAGTGTCTTGACCCCAATCATTGGCAAAACTACCAGTGGTTCTAATGGGAGCAGGATTGGGCTCTAGCTAAACTAAATTTTGGAATGAGGAATAATAGGAGGGGTCAAGAGAGGGTTGACCTTTGTGGTACTTTAACCAGCAATATCTAGCCATTAGTGCTGGAAAGCTGTATTCAATGGGAGCCACAGTGGCTCAGCACCCTTGAAAATCAGGCCCAAGGCAGCTCAAATTGGGCATCCAAAACTGGAGGAACCCCAAATTAGAGAGGGTGCTTTTTAAAATGTTGTCTTAATGTGTTGGAGAACTGTATGTACATCACCCAGGACATGAGAGCTAATTGGGAGGGTGGGAGGCAGGAGGCCATTCCAGGGGCTGGAAGACCTCTGAAGGAGTTTGTTCTTAGTGGTAGGGGTGTGTGTGTGTGGGAGGTCATGTGGTTGTATCTCTTTTCAAAGTTGTGTAGGAACCTAGTGATTTTGATAGGCATAGCATCAAAGGTGGGTTGGATGGGTCAAGTCTCTTCTCCAGGACAAGAATACACCCACCTTCAGAGCAGGTCCAGGAGTGAGATCCTGGGTGCTGCTGTTGGAGAAAGCAGACACAAACAGTTTGCAGTTGAAATGTGTGGGAATCAGAAGGATGAGATTTAAGGTCTGATACTTCTCACTCATGATAGGTAGCCAGAACAAGCTGCTATAGTCATAAAGCTAGAAAAACAGTTTTGGTTGCATCCTTAATACATTTGGGCATTCCCCAGTGCATAGAGAGCCTGATTCAGAGTCTACTGAAGTCACTAAAAAGACTCCCATTGATTTCAGTGAGCTTTGGATCAGACCCAAAATGAACATTTCATAGCTCATAGGCTGTCTCTTTATAACAATAATATTCTTTTGAAATTATATTGACCAACCAAATTCTGGAGGATCTGAAGTAGCTCCCAATCCAGCTTTCTAAAGTCCCCCTCTTAAATTCATTTTAAATTTTCCCATCCTCCTTATTGCTTTGCTTCTATCTGTGACTCTTAATTCCCACTGCCCATTTTTAATCTCATATAAACAGTCTTTCATACACACCCCAAACAGAGATACACATGATCTGCCCATACCATTACAAAATTATCTCGAGCAGTGAGATGAGGAAGTAAGTAAAATAGAAAAACAATATGAAGGTATTGGGTTTTTTCCCCCAGCTTACAGATCCTTTTTCAGTTCCTTCTTGCGTGAGTTGCTGCTCTTAAACTGGGTGACAGCTGATTATTCCTTGTGTATTTTAAATAATGCTGAATGTACAAGAAGTAGATAATCAGCATTCTGATGACTGCAAATGGATATACAGTAACTTTTTCTACATGATGAAAGAAGTCTAACCAAATACTGCAGTGTCTAGTCTAGTTTTTGTTCATCCTATTTCGATACAGGCCTGTGTAAGGTCAATGACTCTTTTAAAAGTAAGGAAAACATGGATACATGCCCAGCTTATATCCTGCTGACAGTGCAGTTCTCTGTAGCATGTACAGTACATTGCTGAAACATTGATAGTGGTTTTTCACAGAGGTCTGCAATCTATTACTCCGCATTTACTGGTACATTTAAATGTATAAATTGATCCAAGGATAAGCAGATCATAAAAATTATGAACTATTTGACTATATGGCAATGATCCTTTTAATCAACAATGTACAGTACACAGATACATAAATACACACACACATACACGTGCAATATATGGTGATGATCCCGATAAACTGATCAGGCACCTTTGACTACTACTGATGCACTCAGCGTGTTAATCCATCTCCTCAATCTACTTCTAACGTTGCAAAACCTCTTGCCCGCTGCCAGGAGCCGCCATTTCTTGAAGAGAAATCAACCTGTCACAAAACTACTTCCTTTCTTCCCCCAAAGGAAAATTCCTTCCCCACCCACACTGCTGGTAGTTAAACAGAGCTGAAGTGCAGCATGGGCAATATTCATCCTGGACCAGGATGAATCCAATTATCTTGGGATCTTGCAAGGCTAGAAAGGGGAATTTTTTCCAATTGGGAAAGAGATTCCCAGCTTTTTATACTGGACCATCAGCACCAACTTTTAGTTCTGCAAAGTCCTGAGATATCAGGCTTTAAAGTCATGACATATTTACAGAAAAATTTATGTTGTGTGATTTTTAGATGTGTTTAAAGTGTATTATTTATGTTTTTTTCCTACCTCTCAGCCCTCTACAGTTACATTCGTGGTAACTAAGGATCCTGGCTTTCCATGAGGAAGGATGCAAGAAATAATTGATACATTATTTTTTAAACTCTAAATTATTAGGAAAATAATTGTGGTTGTAGCATGCACAAAGGTGGCGTGATGTGGTATAAAAGTTTTATTGGCATTAACTGAGGATGACTTGCATAACTCACCCCAGGCCTGATCCAAAACCCACTGAAGTCAATGGGAGTCTTTCCATTGACTTCAGATCCACTGGGGATGCACACAGCCATCAAAAACTTATGCTAATAAAACCTTTGTACCACACCATTCATTTCCTGTATATGATATATTCCAAATGGAGTCTGGGCATGTGGTTACTCATGAAAAAAACTTTATAATAACTAGAAGAGCTAAAGTAGTCAATAGCTTAATTTTAATATTTGCAATTCAAAAACCAGTTTGTCCAAATAGTGAGGGGCAGCCTGAACAAAGAGCCAGGTTGCCCTTTCTAACTTGTTTTTGCTAATCACGGATCTGATAGAACTGAACTGGTGTCAAACTTGTACTGCTGTTAATTCTTATAGCTATTCCCATTGCTGCTGGACCTCGAATGGGATTGCAAAATTGATATTAACATTATGTCTGCTTCATTTGTTCACCTATTGGCAGTTGCCTGGCTGAGATTATTGTGGTTTTTTTCCTCTGTATTTTTAGCTCTGCGTGCTGCCTTCAGCAGGCTGGTTATCAGAGCCCTGATCACTACATTTTGTAGTTTAACAAGTCCTTGTTTTGCTAATCATGAAAAACTAGTTTCAACCAACTATGCAAGAAGGAAACTTCATCTCTACACTGCAAGCACGGATGTATAATATGTATTGATTTGACAGTTTGAATTCTGACAGGCACGTAATGGTTTGGAAAATATTTAGGACATATTTTACTGCTTTTAAAACCAGAGTGGTTAACATGCACATTTAATCTTTTTGGGATATGAAGGCTCCCACCAGTATTGATTTTGTGGATCTTTGTACAATCCAATCTGCAGTCTTGGTGTGGGCCTATGGGTAGTTTCAAAACTTTGGGCCTGATTTCTCCATAGCCTGGCAGCCACAGTAGATGCCATGTTGTCAAATCTCAGTTTCATTGCAAGGCTCTCAGAATTTGCTGTCTGTCTTAAAACCCCAGCTCCTGGAATCAAGTGCTTTTGTGCAAATCTGTTTTCATTTTTTTTTTTAAAGAAGGAAATTTCTAGCCCTTGTGGTTGTGGAGAAAAGCTGGAAAGATGAAGCGGGGGGACCCTAAATGCTCAGGAGACCAGAAGACAGACCAGAAGACAGACAAAAAGACCACCAAATTTCTTATTTAAAAAAAAAAAACCCTCCTGATTTATTTTATCTTGACTCCTGAGTTTTGAACAAATGTGTCATATAAACCTGTATTCTGCTGGGGTCAGTCTGTGATCCTCGAGAAGAGCCTCCACTGCTCAAAATCTGTGTCAAGTGGGTGCCAAACACTGTTATAACAGAGCTCCGTGAGAATCACAACTGTATGTCGAGTGACACACACTGCCCTAGATCTGTAGCACAACTTCCCTTGATGACAGCAGGCATCAGGTTCATGGACTTGGAGGAGAGGAAGGTGATCAGGAACAGTCAGCATGAATTCACCAAGGGCGAGTCATGCCTGACCAACTTGATTGCCTTCTATGATGAGATAACTGGCTCTGTGGATATGGGGAAAGCGGTGGACGTGATATCATATACCTTGACTTTAGCAAAGGTTTTGATACGGTCTCCCACAGTATTCTTTCCAGCAAGTTAAAAAAGTATGGATTGGATGAATGGACTATAAGGTGGATAGAAAGCTGGTTAGATTATCGGGCTCAATGGGTATAATCAATGGCTCGATATCTAGTTGGCAGCCGGTATGAAGCAGAGTTCCCCAGGGGTCTGTCCTAGGGCCGATTTTGTTCAACATCTTAATTAATGATCTGGATGATGGGATGGATTGCACCCTCAACAAATTCATGGATGACACTAAGCTGGGGAGTGAGGTAGATACACTGGAGGGTAGGGTTAGGGTTCAGAGTGACCTAGATAAATTGGAGGATTGGGCTAAAAGAAATCTGATGAGGTTCAACAAGGACAAGTGCAGAGCCCTGCACTTAGGACAGAAGAATCCCATGCATTGCCACAGGCTGGGGACTGACTGACTGGCTAACCGGCAGTCTGCAGAAAAGGACCTGGGGATTACGGTAGATAAGAAGCTGGGTATGAGTCAGCAGCGTGCCCTTTTTGCCAAGAAGGCTAACGGCATATTGGGCTGCATTAGTAGGAGCTTTGCCAGCAGATCAAGGGAAGTGATTATTCCCCTCTATTCGGCACTGGTGAGGCCATATCTGGAGTATTTCTTCCAGTTTCGGCCTGCCCTCTACAGAAAGGTTGTGGACTAATTGGAAAGAATCCAGCAGAGGGCAATGGAAATGATTCAGGGGCTGGGGCACATGACTTATGAGGAGAGGCTGAGGGAACTAGGCTTATTTAGTCTGCAGAAGAGAAGAGCGAGGGGGGGATTTGATAGCAGCCTTCAACTACCTGAATGGGGGGTTCCAAAGAGGATGGAGCTAGGCTGTTCTCAGTGGTGGCAGGTGACAGAACAAGGAGCAATGATCTCAAGTTGCAGGGAGGGAGGTCTAGGTTGGATATTAGGAAAAACTATTTCACTAGGAGGGTGGTGAAGCACTGGAATGGGTTACCTAGGGAAGTGGTGGAATCTCTATCCTTAGAGATTTTTAAGGCCTGACTTGACAAAGCCCTGGCTGGGATGATTTAGTTGGGGTTGGTCCTGCTTTGAGCAGGGGGTTGGACTAAATGACTTCCTGAGGTCTCTTCCAATCCTAATCTTCTAGGATTCTATGACTGAAGGATTGGGCTGTCATGTCTCCTAAGCACAGAGGCTGCCGTCAGACCTTCACAGTGTATGTACAGGAGGAGATTTTATCTAATAGATTTTTTCCCCCCATTCATTTTGATAAAGGATTATTTCGTCCATTTATTCTTGTTTCAGCACCAGCTGTGATTTAACCACAGAAATGGATTCTTTCAGAAATACTTGACCTCTCCTTAACAGTTCCCCCTTTTCATACCAACCTTACAGCATGTCCACAGCCATTTGCCAGCAGTCAGCTATTTACTCCCAACCTGTTGTGGGTGGGGAAATAAAAAAATATGACAAATGTCAGCTCCTCTCCTCTTTAATTATACTGGCAGCTGGTTGGACTACAGGAAATTTATTCTCTATGCATGATTCAGGTTTCTCCAATAAGGAAAATTTGATTACAAAGCTAACAAAATACTGCCTCTCAGATGATTATGCAGGATGTTCAAGGGCAGATGAAGCCAATAAGACATTTGAGACAGTGTGATTCTAGTGGACACATGGTGGAACCAGTGTGCTCTGATTGCAAGGAGCTGGAGCTGGCCTCCGTTTGTACATCTCAGGCTTGTCTACACTTACAGCACTGCACTGGTGCAGCTGCACCACTGTAGTTCTTAGTGAAGATGCTACCTAGGCTGATGGGATAACTCCCATGGATGAAGGTACTCCATCTCCCCAAGAGGCAGTAGCTATGTTGATGGAAGAAGCCCTCCCCACCCTCAACATAGCGCTGTCTACACTCAGGTTAGGCCGGTATAATTGCATCACTCAGGGAGTGTGGATTTTCCACACCCCCTGAGCGACATAGTTATGTTGACATAAATTGGTAGTAGAGGCCAGCGCTGAGATTAGCACGTGGAGTATGGAGAGGTGGTGTGCCACAGAGGAGTCATGATTTAATGGTCAAGAGAATGGAATGGAGAATCAAGAACCCTGGGTTCTGTTCCAAGCTTTACCTGTGACTGGTTGCAAGATGAGGGGCAAGTTGCTTACTCACTCTTTGCCTTAGTTTTCAAGGGCTCAGTCCTCCCCTGACTCTCATGTGGGAGCCACCAAGGAGCCAGTTCCCTGTTGCTGATCCAGGCTGGCCTGCATCTCAGAGCAAACCAGGAGCTGCTCTATCTTATGCTGCCAGCATGAGGTCCCTTAAACCATAAGGTTCTTTAGAGTAGAGGATCCACATCCCTGCCCTACCTTTGTCCCACCTGTGTCATGTCTCCTTTCTTTCCCAGCCTGCCCCCTTTTGCCAGGGTAGAGGGTGGAACAGCTGGCACTGGCGCCACCTCTGGGTTTATGCCAATGAGGAGTTTACCTCTGTAAGTGGAATTTTCCGGTGGCCAGTTGTGGCCAGAATCCATCCTCTTTGTGCCACCGTAATAGTGCAAAGTGGCAGGATTGTGTTGGAGAATCTGGACCCCATCTGGTAAACTAATACCAGCCTTGCAGGGGGGTTGGGAGACTTAGGGCCAGATCTCCAGCTGGTGTAAATCAGCATAGTTTCATTGTGTTTGCTGAGGAGCTACCCCGTATGTTTGCAAGCTGCTTTGAGATCCTTGGATGGAGATTGCTACAGATAGGCTAAGCATTATTATTGTGACTCAGCTGCACCCCAGGGCGCACCCAAGCATCACAGAATGTGTTACTGCCTATTATAAAATAGCCTTCTGCTGGGCTATAGGGGTGGTTGCTGTTACTCATTTGTGTGCGTCTCTCCAGTAATTTAAGTTTATGACTTGAAGTGGTGAGTACTAGTCAGTGAGGAGGTGAAGAAGGTCTAGCTCACATGGGTTTGCTAGATGTAGGGCCTCATTCTAGAAGCACGCTGTGTACAGAATTCCCACCAGAATCAATGGGAGTTCCAGGCACAGAGCAGCTGTAGAATCTGGCCCATAATCTGGAATACTTACTGACCAATCAGGTCTCTCAGTTTTTCTTTGCTGTGTTACAAAGTCAAATACATCTCTCACTTGGGCAATGGGAGACATGAGCCTGTAGTCTGCACACAGGAACCTCTAGCACTGATTCTCTGTGCTGCCAGGATCAAGTCACTTAACTTCTCACCCGCACTTTCCCCTTCGGTCAAATGGTTTTAAACATACTGACCTACCCACTTTATAGGAATGTTGTGAAAATTAATTATTGTTTGAGCAGAGCTCTGACTATGTGGAGCATAGTATGAACCCTGAGTATTATTATTAGAACATTGGTAAACCAGCCCTCTTCTGAAGTATTTGTGAACTTAGAAGTCACAAACCAGGGTGGATTTTATTTGGGTTCCCAGTCTTGAGGGACAGCCAAGCTTATATAATGCACTTGTACAATGTGTCTTGTACTGTATCTGGAACATTGGGGAAGGGAAGAGGAAGAATACTAATATCTGCATTATATTATTGCGTCCTTATATCATTTCAGCTCCTAGTCAAGGGAAAGATCTCTTTTTTCACTGACTTCAGTGGGAGCCAGATCAAGCCCAGAATGACCAAGGGCATTGGTAAAGAAAAGAGCATTACCGTGTGTACAGTAAATTGCAGATAAAAGAGCAGGGTAAAATAAATCAGGTGCGTGGCTAAGAGGTACAATCAGGTGTAAACAGAAAACTAAGAGGGGCAAGAGTGAGTAGAGAGCCTCTGATTAGTCTTGAGATTCTGAAACTGTATGTGTGGGGAATTTTGCTTGATTGAAATACTGGTATTTTAGAGCCCAATGAGTCTTTGTTCTTTATCAGGCTGTTTAAACTGGAGAATATAGGATGGTGAAGCATTGCAGTAACAATCACCTGTTTTTGTTCACACTTTACATGGTTGGATCATCAAGTTGCATGCTGTATTATGAATGTATGGGTGGAACAACGAGCATTGAACCTTGTCATTCACATCTGTTTACTGCAGTTTTTGAATGTGGCAGATTCTACAGTCCCATGGTAACTCCTTCAGAAAGCTGTTATGGTCTGGTCTTGGTTCAAAAATGGCAGGCAGATCTCCATCTGATGTAAATTAGCACAGTGCAACACTGATTTACAGCATCTGAGGATGTGGTCCAAGAAATGGGAATACAAGTTTTGTGCTGCTGCTGTCTGAATAGACAGACAGACAAATGACACCCGTGTCCTCTAGTACTGTTTATCCAGCACCTTTAATGAGCCTGAATCAAAGTGGATAATTTAATTCTAAGTTTCACTCATAGCTTGAGAGAATAGCGGCAAGGAAAGAAAACACTGTTTGTGAACCAGTTATTTGTCGAAATAGGTTCAAGTCCCAAAATTTAGATCCAGATTTTGGACCAGGGTTTGGAGAAAGTAGGACCTAGTGCTTTTGTTCATCGCATTAGAAAGACAGGAAGCATTTTCAAAATTTGTGTTGAAATCCCAGACTTGTTGGGATTTTATACATTTCCAACATTGGGGGTGTTTCAGTCTGTGTTTTGGCTTTCGCCCTTCTGTATTCATTTGAGGAATAATTACTAAAAACCTTCAAACAAAGGTCTCCCTCCTCCTTCCTGGTTTCTTCAAACGCTCCAGTGTACACATTTTCTAATGCAACAGATCCTGAATTGTGGTCTTGCAAGAAGGGTGCTTAGATCATTGGTTTTCCAAACATCCCTAGGGTGAACAACATCTTAATGAGAGCTGCTGAGTTAATGGGTCACCAGCAGGCACATGCTCTTTATGGATACAGCTCCATTGAAAGCTAGTTGAGTTGGATCATGTGATATAGGATAAAGAATGTGGCAAAACCACTGACTCAAATGTTGGGGAAATAACTCTAGACGGATGAGCCTCTGTCACAAATTCACCTGAATGGAGAGACTGGAAATGAGAAGTGCCTCTGAGATTTTTATGAACTACAGATGGAACAAAGGATGGCTACAATTGACTGATACGTGATGGAGAAATTGTGGAAAAACAGGCATGCATCTTGCGTGTCTCTTGGATTGTGACGCATGGTTAGAAAGGATTAAACATCCTGCAAAATAAATAACCCTCAAAAGACATGTGGGGAGATAATGTTTGTGTTTTTGTGTATTTACCTATGTATGAGTAGGATCAACAATGTAATCAACGGTCCCTGTCTATGCTGTATTGATAATTCAGAGGTCAAAAGAACATCCTATCATTTAAATGAATTGTAAACCCTGGATATCTCTGTATTCATCTCTCTTTGAAATGTATAGCAAATAATCTGTGAATGGTGGAGGAACAAGCAAATTGCCTTATGTTAATTCTACAGCTAAGTACCCGTGATGGACCTCCTTCAAAGTCATGCTAATTACCTTTTGAACTCCAGCTTGTCAAAAGACATGAAATTGCATAAAAGATCCTTGGGTCCTGATTCAGTCATCTCAGATCTGCTTAGGCTTCATCAGGGGAAGCTTGAGTCCCAAGTCTGAGGTCCCAGTTATGCTGGTACGCCCTGAATATGATATATGGACATTGGACTATAACCTGTGAACTATTTCTAAAAGAACTCTTTGCAACTACAAAGCTCACCAACTCTGCTAGGAATCTGAACCTCAGTGGATTGAACTCATGTATGTATATTGATCTTTTAACCATACTCTCTCTCTTTTGTTTTTTTAATAAAGTTGAGTTTAGTTAATAAGAATTGGCTGTAATGTGTATTTGGGTAAGATCTGGAATACTCAGTAACCTGGGAGGTAATATGTCCGATCCTTTGGGATTGGAAGAAGCTTTTCTTTTATATGATGAAATAAGATTTACAGAAAATTTCATCATATTTGACGTGGGTACCTGGATGCAGGCCAGAGGCTGGATCACTTCAAGGGAACTGTGTTGTTTGGACTTCTGAGTAACCAGTAAGGTAATAAAGAAGCTGTTTTATGCTGGCTTGGTAAATCTAAATATTGGAATATCACCAGCTTTTTGGGGATTGTCTGCCCCATTCTTTGCAGTTCACCCTAATTGAGTGACCACAGCTGGCCCCCACTAGGACCCCGGTCACATGGATGCTTTCCAAATCCTCTCATTTGGGGCAACAGTACATCACTATTCCAACCATTCTAGAATTCTAGGCTAGGATTGAATCTCATTCACACCAGCGTAGATGCAGTGAGGTCAAGAGAGTTACTTTGGTTTTACGGTGCTGTAACTGAGTCAGAATTTGCACCTGAGCCAATCTATGATCGGCCAGTTCCTATTCTGCTGCACAGGAGATGGTCACAATTGCAGTCTCTGCACAAAGGCAAGCAAGGTTAGTGATATTAGTCAACACCAAAGGTTCTAGCTGGGCTCTGCGCATACTGAGTGTGGAGATCAGGATCTGGCCCACAGTGTTTGAAGCACGTACAACCCACAGAGGTGTTGTGTTTGAAGCAATAGCAATAAGTGATTTGTTGGAATTGTTGCAGTCAGTAGAGGCTTGCATGGAATTTAGGACTAGGCCCTAAGTGGCTTAAATTAGAAAAATTGCCATGAAGGCCTGATTCATCCCTCCATTATTCCAGTTTTTCAGTGGTGTTACTCCACTGACTCTGCCCGCCCAAACCTGGAGTAACACGGTGTATCCAGCCTTAAAAGTGTAGTTTGCAGACAAAGTTCAGAACTAATCAGGACAGCCCATGCTGAAACAGTGTTTGGAGCACTGCACTATCAGAACAAACTCTCTTTAGCTGAGCATCATAACCTGAGACTTGATGCTGTTTTCAGAAGCCGCTAAAAGCTGCCGTTTCTGAATTAACCTTTTACTAGTGTCACATGCACCGCATATAACACAGAGCCTTTTTTATTACTGAAAAAACCCTAACAGGCATTTCTAAAATTAACGTTTTTATATATCATCACAGACACGTTAACAAGTGCACACATCTGGCCTAAATTAGACCACCTATTGAGGTGGCCTTCAAAACCTAGACATTACCAGAGGAAACACTGGAAAAAGCAGTTTACTACCAATGGGAGGAACATTTTAAAGCCAGCCCACCAGCAAAGAGCCTTGGCAGCCCATAAAAAATCTTCAATGGAGAGTGGAAAGTGCCACAGCTGCTACTCTGAAACTTCTGATTTCAGTTACACCAAGAATAATTTCATTGACTTCAGTGGACCTACTCTAGCATTACACCAGTGCAACAGAATAGAACCTGACTGGAAGGTGACACATGGTCCTGAAACAGTCCAAGACATAAGCATGTCACAGAAATCCCCCTCCCCCATATCTCAGGTTGAAAGAAAACATCAGGAAATAAAATTATTTTGAGACTGTTGGAGAATGTGGAATACCCATTTTAGAAATCAAGTGGGTGAGGTCAGATCTTTTATTGGACTGACTTCTGTGGTGAAAGAGACAAGCTTACACAGGGCGCGATGCACACATTTCAAGGATATGTATATTTCAAGTATTTTTTCCCTATCTTTAGAGATGAGACCTCTTGACACTTACCTAAAAGACCAGACTAGGAGGACCACAAGCTGTATTGTATAAATACCGCCTGTCCAAGACTGATTTTAAAGAGCGTAAGTTGGCTCAAGACATTCAGAATGGCTGTACTTCTGTGCTTTCTCACTCCACTCTATCAACATCATGTTGGGTTAATAGGAAGATCAACTCCTATAAACATGATAACGCTCCACCCCACTGAAAAAGGAGTGCATTATGCTGAATCAACTCAAATACTTGAATTTAAGATATCACACACACACACACACACAAAATGTAATTGATTTTGACAGAACAAGTCCCATTCCCAGTGTACCTTCAGTGACATCGCTGGAGTCATGCCAGCAATGGATTTGGCCCTTAGTGTTTAAATTGTTCTAAATTTTACTTGTGCTTTAAATGATATTCTTTCTTCCCACTTAATTTGCAGCCTATTGGAATATCATTTGAGGTTGGTGCATTCTGCCATCTTGTGGGAGCGATTCACAGTGGCACAGAAGTGTCTGGGTTAAAGGTGGTGCATAGACCCAGGGGATCTATAGGGAAACCCAGCCTTGACTCTGGGATATCCTTGATTGCTTATCTGTGAGCCCCTCCCCTTTAAAAGCACTGCTGACTTAGTGGTGATGCTGCGATTAGCTTCCCCCATCACATCTGTGCTCTACCTACCACTCCAAGGACAACAGAAGCCATGCATTGGTAGTCAGTGCTTCAAGGTGCAGCATTAATTGTCATAGCAATTTGTGTAGGTGACAAAGAGCTTCTGCTCCTTAGCATCCTCCCATTTCGGGCCAGTCACTCTCCCTACAGTGTGAATATTTGGATACTCACCTTGTTTCTGTGGCTGCCTAGCAGGCAAGGATGAGGCGGTGAAGGAGAACGACACTGCATAGTGGCATAAAATATGCCACACTGGTTCACACCATCTAGCCCAACATCCTGTCTCTAGCAGTGACCAGCACCCCCTGCTTCAAGAGAAGGTGCAAGAAATCCTGCTGCAGGCAATTGTATAATACTGTGCCCCCAGGGAAAGTTTCTTCCTAACCCCCCTATTAGTTAGGGGTTGGTTAATGGCCAAAGCATGATGGTTTATCTTTATTATTATTTACTATCTGTTTTGATGTAGTGCTAGTGTAACCCAGGTGCCTAATCGGGAGATATCTCTTTAAGAGACTCATTCGCAGGAGCAGTGAGTTGTGTCTGGGTCATTGTTTTTTTTTTGTCCCCCCCCCCCCCCCCCCCGCAGCTTAACTCTTTATTGGTAAATGTTACCTCCCATGAACAAACAGAAAACAAAAATTCACTAAATGTGACAGAATAATTTGGCAAGGATTCTAACTAAAGAAATGGAGCTCACTTGCTAGGCAGATTAAGCACTCCACATCTTCGGGAATTGGGTGTGGTAGTTTTGGGTCTGCTCCAATAGGCTCCCTGTTGCTGCGGTCAGACCCCATGAGGGCAAGCAGGCAGGGCAGCTGCTTTGTAGAAGGCCATGTGCCCTGTGTGAGCTGGCAGAAGCTGAGCCCAGGAGCAGAAAGCGGGCTGTTGTCCCTAGCTCTGAAGCATTTTGCATCAGGCTAGTGATACTGTTAACCCTCAAACAGGGAAGCATGGGCAATGCTAATTATAGCAAGGGGAAATTGGAAGGGAAAAATAACTTCTATTTTAATTGTACGCTTTGAATGTTTTGATTTTGGCCAAACTGTTCTAGTTAAATTGTCTCAACTAGTCTGAGTCACCAACTTTTCTTTAAATGTAGCGATGGGGAAAGAGTCGTTTATATTTCGCTATTCTCAGTTTTGTATTTTCTTGTAACCAGGTTTTCTTTAACTCTGTACACTTAGCTGAGTGATTGGTTAATCGGTTAGCTGACTGGCTAGCAGTGATTTCAGCAGAGGAAGAGTCTGCATGGATTCCAACTGAAGTTTCCTACAAGCAAATGGAGGGAAGATGTTGTTTTAGACTCACCAGACTGTATAGATTTGCTGAGTAAAGACTCTAACTGAGACTTATGTGAACAAAACTTAAAGCTTTTGGGAACTCAGTTTCTTCTCACTGTATTTCTGTGGGGACTGCACTGTTCAGATTTTAATTTGTTTTCTTTATTTATGTTTATGTATAACTGTGAAGGTAAAGTGTATGGATTATAAAATAGCCATGTCATGCTGTAAAAATTAGATTGTTTCTTTATCGTAAGATTTTATAAAGTTATTTAATTAAATTCATTTCTTTAGTTCCTTTTGGGACTTGAATGTGGGGAGGATGACCCTGTGCAATCCTTGCTGAAAATTCTTAGAGACTGAACTCTGGGTCTCCAGCTACTTTCTACGGGAGTTGTTGTTGTTGTTTTTTTTAAGGCACTGGAGAAGGGAAATGAAGTGAACTCTAGCCCACCCAAAGGTTACATTAGGATCCCCAGTAATGGAGCAGGACCCCATTGTCCTATGTCAGGGGTGGGCAACCTGAGGCCCGCGGGCCTCATGAGGCCCATCAGGGTAATCCCTGATGGCGGGGAACAGTGAACCACAGCCACTGAGAGCTGCGGAGGCCCATGCTTGTGGATGGTCAACGTCAGCAAAATGTCTCACGGCCCACAACCAGATTACCCTGATGGGCCGCATGCGGGCCGCAGGTTGCCCACCACTGTCCTAGATGCTGTACAAACACAGAACAAAAAGACAGCCCCCCAAAGAGCTTACACTGTGAGTAACCTCCATTACTCCCCTTTCATGCTCCTAGGCCCCATTCCAACAAGGATGGCACATGTCTACTCCCCGTGCATGGTGCATAATGCAGAGGCGTTTGACTCAAAGAGAATGGCATGAAAGGAGATAATTGCTTCTCTCTTCTGCTTCATAAGAGACTGATACTCATTGAAGGGTGCTGAGTGGGGAAGGTCAGCACAAGTAATTGTGTGTTTCAAGCATTGTTGGGGCCCAAAGTTACTTGCCTCAGTCTTTCACTTGTGGGATTGTGTGTATATGAAGAGTGATTTTATGAAACAGCACACTCCAGCCAGAATTGCTTTTCTTTAAACAGTTACAGTGATTTTCCCCACAGAGTTTCAGAAGGATTTTCAGTTTGATTGACTGACACAGTGAAATGGAAGATACATTTCAAGGATGAAAAGGCCCAGTACTTTGTTTAGTTTTCAGTGAAACATCAATAAACCACATTAGCTGGTGTTTTGAGCTGTCAGAGGCATGGGCACTTTGTTTTGTTCATCCATCTGAATTATAGCCCTAACTGGGAAAAAGCAGAACTGAACAACCCCAAACTTGGGGGAAGTTGAGATCCAGATCCCAACTTCACAGGCAGCTGCTTGTCTCTCTGATGGTCCAAACCAAAACCCCAGATAAGAGACTTGACAGGTTGAGGGAGAAGTTAAAACCCAGATCCAATTCTAGAACCAAAGTTTGCAACTCACAAACTGGATTGCTCTTGTAGAGATGGCCCTGAGTGCTGGGCAACTGACACTGGATGACATTGAAGGCATTTTTGTTTTGCTTTCTATAAACAGCATTGCTGCAATGATCTTGAAGAAAAAAAGACTTGGGGCCTGATTCTGCTTTCATTTATGTTAGGGTAAATCTGGCACAGTATTGCCACCAAAATAAAACTGGAGTGCGAACTGAAACTTGTAAGATGAAGTTCAGCCAGATGTGGAGGGCTAGTAAAATCTCCTCCAAACCACTTGCACTCAACAAGTAAGGCTGTGAGAGGAAAGAGAGGGCCACAGGTGAAAGAACTGTTCAAGAGGCCTCATGTACTACCCTATTTGGAGCCTGGGTACAAACAATGTAGATCCCATGGGTAGGAACTCCTGTGAAGCATGAATGGAGGGGCTGCTGCTTCCATTCCAACCCAGAGGCTGGAGAAGCAGTGGCCATAGAGGGAATGCATTACAACACCGAGGGACTCATTTGGAAGCTCTCTCTCTCTCTCTCTCTCTCTCTCTCTGTGTCTGGTTTAGTGTGTGTGGAATATGAGGCCTACCAATTTGGACACTGTTCCTTTAACTGATATCCTTATGATCTTCAGTACCAAAATGCAAACCTCATGTAACTACAGTTTTAGCAAAGCCGAGGCTACCTTGCTTGATTGGGTGGAGACACAGAATCAGCCTCAATTTAGCTGCTTCAAACATTTTACTGGCCTGTACTGGATTTTTCACCAGAGTGGACTACATAGCAGACACTGGAAATACTTCTAATTTGATAGCTTGGATATCTCTCAGGTTTATTGTATAAAGCTATACACCAGAGTTCACAGCAAAATCTTTGCTTAATTGGCACAAAATCTCTCCATGCTATTGTTGGGTGGTGTTTTGCTCTGGGGTCAGAAGCAGGGTGCCACTAGAAATAATTGTATATAGTGTGTGTGGGAGGGAGGAGAGGAGGAGGAGGAGGAAAAGACATGGAATGTCCCTTTTTACATGCCTGCAGCAAACTGCTAGGGTCACACTGATGAGCTGACCTGCAAGTTCATACTGATTTCAGCCCATAATTGCTTCAAATATATTCATTAATGTAAGAGGGTTGGAACTCACCCAGTGAAATAACACAGGGCTTAAAGAGGAACTGAAAGACATGACATCTGCCAAGCCTTGAAGTCACGATTCTGTTTCCCCTGGCTACGCTGTCTGTGATAAAGCCTTCTGTGCTGCTCTAGGAGTTAATGATGCCATCCTCTGTAGCAAGTGAAACACAGAATCCTGAACACAGGTTGGGGCCGGTAACTAGAAGGGGAACTGATTTTCAACCTCTGTCATTGATTCACCATCTAGTCAATAATTATTTTACAATCTGCACATATTTGGGACCCTAAGAGGTTTGTTCCTTCTTTTCAAAGCATTTCTGTTCCCCTTTAAAGAATCTGAAGGACTGAAAGAGGTAAGATGTACTGGGGAGAGAAACAAGTTCAAAACAGCTTCAAAAACCGGATATAATCTTTTTCTTCCATTCCTCTCCGAGAATCTGATCCAAATCCCGTTTGTTTTTCCATTGACTTCAGTGGGAGCTGGATCAGGCCCCTAAAGATGTTGTGTTGGCATGGGCCGTTAACCATCAACGGCAGATGAAGTGATTTCTGTATTTGTGAAGGGTCTAAATCACTTTGGAGTCCTGCAGGAAAGTCACTACCGTGTGTAAAGTCTGGCTTTCAGTATGAAAAACACATGCTGAATAGAATTACTTATGACAGTAGTGTCTACCTGCCCCAAGAGGAACTGGGGCTCCATTGTGCAGGATGTTGTACCAACACAGGCAAATGAAGTATTATTATTATTATTATTCCCCCTCTACATACGGGGAACCGAGGCACAGAGTGAGCGTCATCTTTGGCTTGAACCTTTCTCTAGGTCCTCACATCCAGGCAACGTCTAAGATCTTGCTGATTCTTTCTGCAGAACATGTCTGAGATATGGCCTTTCCCATTGAGCCACACAGCTAAAACTCCTGTCCTGGCTGTTGTCATCTCGTACCTGCAACATTCTTCTCTCTGGCCTTCACAAATGCCATCTCGCCCTGCACATATTCGTTCAGAATGCTGCTGCCAAGATCATTGTCCTAGCCGATTGCTCTGATAATGTCACCCCTCTCTCTTTGCATTCTTCCACTGCCCCTCTCTTCTCTATCACATTAAACATAAGCTACTTGTCTTCCCTTTCAAAGCCACTTTACAGTCTGTCCCCATCATACAGTATGGAAAGTTTGACTCCTGCCTAATAGGGAGCCAGTCTCCATTGCCCACATGTTAAATTTTCAAACATGCACCTTCATGCTTTCTCCCATGCTGCACCTCATGCTTGGGAGGAGCTCCCCTTGAACGTCTGCAACCTGCTTCATTGTCCTCCTTCAAATCGCTCCTTGAAACTCTCCTTTGCTGTGATGCCCACACGAAACTTGACAACAGCTGGTAAGCTGTTACCATTGCCTATAATACTGACCATTATTGTCTTTGTTTCCATGTCCTGTGCTGTTTGCCTGTATCTGTCTGTTGCCTCTTGTCTTATATTTACATTGAAAGCTTTTTGGGGCAGGGACTGTTTTTGTTTGCTGTTTGTACAGCGCCTAGCAAAAAGGGCTATGGCTGGAATTCCTAAGCACGATGGTAATACAAAAAGAAAAGGAGTACTTGTGGCACCTTAGAGACTAACCAATTGGTAATACAAATACTCATAGACTTTAAGAACAGAAGGAACCATTGTGATTATCTAGTCTGACCTCCTGCACGTTGCAGGCCACAGAACCTCACTCACCCACTCCTGAAATAGACTCCAACCTCTGGCTGACTTCCTGAAGTCCTCCAATCATGGTTTAAAGACTTCAAGTTACTGAGAATTCACCATTTACTCTAGTTTAAACCTGTAAGTGACCCGTGCCCCATGCTGCACAGGAAGGCAAAAACCCCCCATGGTCTCTGCCAGTCTGACCTGGGGGAAAATTTCCTTCCTGGCCCCAAATATGGCCATCAGCTAGACCCTGAGCATGTGAGCAAGATCCACCAGCCAGACACCTGGGAAAGAATTCTCTGTAGTAACTCAGAGCCCTCCCCATCTAGTGTCCCATCTCCAGTCATTGGGATTTTTGGTACTGGCAGTTGCCGATGGACCACATGCCATCGTAGGCAGTCCCATCATACCCTCCCCTCCATAAACTTGTCAAGTTCAGTCTTCAAGCCAGTTAGGTTTTTGCCCCCACTGCTTCCCTTGGAAGGCTGTTCCAGAACTTCACTCCTCTCATGGTTAGAAACCTTTGCCTAATTTCAAGCCTAAACTTGTCGATGGCCGGTTTATATCCATTTGTTCTTGTGTCCACATTGGCGCTTAACTTAAATAACTCCTCTCCCTCCCTGGTATTTATCCCTCTGATGTATTTATAGACAGCAATCATATCTCCCCTCAGCCTTCTTTTTGTTAGGCTAAACAAGCCAAGCTCTTTGAGTCTCCTCTCATAAGGTAAGTTTTCCATTCCTCTGATCATCCTAGTCATCCTTGTCTGCACCTGTTCCATTCTGAATTCATTTTTTCTTAAACATATGGGAGACCAGAATTGCACACAGTATTCCAGATGAGGTCTCTCCAGTGCCTTGTAGAATGGTACTAACACTTCCCTGTCTCTACTGGAAATACTTCTCCTGATGTATCCTAGGACTTCACTAGCCTTTTTCATGGCCACGGCAAATTGACAGCTCATAGTCATTCTGGGATCAATGAATACACCCAAGTCTTTCTCTTCCTATGTCGCTTCCAAGTGATAAGTCCCCAGCTTGTAGAAAAATTCTTATTGTTAATCTCTAAATGCATGATCTTGCACTTTGCACTATTAAATTTAATCCCATTTCTATTGCTCCAGTTTACAAGGCCATCCAGCTCTTGTATAATATTCCGATCCTCCTCCATATTGGCAATACCTCCCAACATTGTGTCATCTGCAAATTTTATTAGCACACTCTCACTTTGCGTGCCAAGGTAAGTAATAAAAATGTTAAATAAGATTGGTCTCAGGACCAGTCCCTGAGGAACTTCACTAGTAACCTCCCTCCAGCCTGACAGCTCACCTTTCAGCATGACCCTTTGTAGTCTAATTGCTGAGGGTCACAGAGGAAGTCTGTTAGAGAGCCAAGAAATGAACTCAGGGTCCTCCTGAGTGTTAGTCCAGTGCCTTAATCATAGACCATCTTTCCTCCTTAACAGAAATACTATTATTAGTCAAAAATGAACCAAGTAGTTGTATATGTAAGAAAATATGTATCAGCATCTTTTATTGTAACCTTCTTTCTTCCCAAATACCTCTCACTTTGTCTGTCACCCTGCATGATACTTTGTCTAACCTGAGTCAAAATCCATACCCCTAAATAATCCAAGTGAGGCATGTGAGTAGGTCCATTGAAGTCAATGAGGCTACTCAGATGTGTAAGGGCTACTGAGCTGAATAAATGCTGTCAGCTCAGCTCCTTCTCAGGCATATGGTGAAATAAGAAACATTGGTAATAAAAATATCATTATAATGATTAATAATGCCTTCCCCCCCAAATTGCATGTGAGAATCTGTAAAGAGGGAAGTCATCAAGTGATCTCCAAATCAGCTGCATTTAAGTGCCTTTATTTTCATTTTAAGGATCTTCGAAAGAATCTGAAAGAAGGCCCGCAAAGCATAGAGAGAATCAAACACCCATGAGAGAGAGAATCTGCAGCAGATGGTCCCAAAAAAGCTGCTAAACTTTACCTCTCTGTATTCTCCAGTAACACAGTGAAGGGTCAACAATCTGACAGTGCTCAGAGACCAGGGAGAGCAGCAGCTCAAGCTCATGCACCGAGCTTACGGTGTCTCAATATTGTATTTAGAATTGGCAAGGTCCGCTAGAGCCTGGTACATGAGAATAAGTCTGTATTTTCACAATGGAATAAAATCCTTTCCACACGGAGCAGGTGTGGATTCACCAAACTGGTTGTCCATCTCCAATACCAGTTAACAGAGTGCCAGCAACACTGAGGCACCTCCTTCCTCACCTCAATCTGCAATGTGGCAATCCCACCACACCACATCGAACTAGCCGGCAAGTCCAACGCTGCATGTCTGTGCCAGACGTGCCGTAGCATGGGAGCGATGGGAGTGTAATGTGGGTCACGACTGATCCATCTGGTGATCATGCCACTGTCTAGTTGCTTCATTTCTAGTGTTGCCATCATCAGTGGATATGTAGCCACTTCCTCTGTGAAGGAAGGGACAATTCTGTAGCAAGCTATAGAAGCCATCAGAATATTCCAACTGTTGATAAACTCATTCTATGTGACGTCAGTGCCTGAGCAGGAATTGGCAGTGCCTCCTGGTTCAACACCGTGGTGCACAGAAAGCAAACCGCAGTGGCAGTTTGCTATTCAAACGCTGTCTTCAGTGTAAATTTGCCAATAACACACATCACTTTACTGCCCCAAATTTCCCCAAAACATTAAGGTGCCAGCACTGGCATCTTAAGGGTTATTCCTAGATGTGTATATTTTTGTAGGCGTCACAGCAGAGAAGAATTCTAAGGAAGGATGTGAAAGGGGCAGGCTGAGTTAAGCTACAATTATTTTTTAAGCTAAAAGAGCAGGTTCTGGGACTCCTATCACTAGAAAGGAGATCCATGTATCTCTCCTTCTGTCTTGAGTATTACTACTTGTTACTGTGTGTCTGAGTGGGCAAGGGAGAGTGGGAGGCCAGTTTTCAACAGCCGAGTGCATTTTTATCAAATTCTCTGCAGGCTTCAAGGTAAACGGAAGATTGTTAATGTAACCCTTCTGCCCATCAGAGTTGGCAGCAACAAGGGCCGGGTTCAATATCTAGGGGATCCATTCCAATAACACAATGCAAACCGGCTCGAGCCCCCACCCAGTGACCTGGGACAAATATATACCACCCCCGCTGGGCACCTCCAAGAGGCAGTACTTCCCCTCTCGCAAGCACATAGTCTGAGTGTAGCAAAAAGCCTTTTAATAACAGAGAGAAACAATGTGGCATTATGTTGGGGAAACACCACCAACAGGATTCATAACACAACCCATGAGCAAAAAAACCACCCCAAGCAAATTGGGGCATGCCCCTTTCCCTCGGGTTCTTGAGTCCCAGCACCCAAACGTCTCTTGAGTCCAGCAATCCACAAATCACCCAAAGTCCAAAAAGTCCAGTCCCAGAGTTCAAAAGTTCATCTGCATAGTGTTACTCCCCAGTCTGGCTAAAATGTGCCTGTGTGTGGGGAAAAGGGGCAAGGGGCACCTTACGTGTCCTGAAGCTGACTGCCCCACAGGGCTCTGCTCTGCTACGCTGTCTCACGAACGGCTCTGCTCCACCACGACCGGCTCCGCTCTGCACCGCTCGCCGTCTCACAAACAGCTCTGCTCAGCTCGCCGTCTCACGAACACACCGCTGTCTCACGAACGGCTCCACTCCACCACGACCGGCTCTGCTCTGCACCGCTCGCTGTCTCAAGAACAGCTCTGCTCAGCTGGCTGTCTCATGAATGGCTCCGCTCTGCACAGCTCGCCGTCTCACGAACACACCGCTGTCTCACAGACAGCTCCGCTCCACCACGACTGGCTCCACTCCGCTCAGCTCGCCGTCTCACAAACACACCGCTGCACTCTAGATCTTCCGGCTCCCCACTACTTGACACAGTGCTCAGTGATTTCAGCTCTTAGTGATTTCAGCTCATAGTAGTGGGGGCCTTAGTGCTGGTGCACCTTAAGGCCAAAGTGAATGCAGCATAGTACCTGTAGCAAGACTCTTAATAGACCCAAAATTAGCTCTGACATTCCACAGTGGAGAGAGACAGAGGTGCAATTGGTGCTTCAGGCCCTCACAAAGGGGCCCACACCACCAGATACTAATACCTGCCTCAAGTCTCTCTCAATTCACACAGTTTTGGAACCCATGACCCTTGCCTAGCGAGTGCTACTTAGTTGATGGTGAGTCCCTCCATCATAGCAAAAGGCCAAGTACAGTTCCAAGCACAGTTCCCATAATCAGGGTAATAACAATTTATTCTTCCTGCCCCAATAACAGAGACACTGGGGATCCCACAGCAGCCGAAGTGACCATTTGGGCAGCTATGGCCTCAGTCTAGGCGGCGTGGGTGTGCCTATGCAAATGAGATCAGCCCCTGAAGTTTTTTTTTCCACAACTTGCCACACCTCACCACCAGATGTCAGGGTGGAGCTCATCCTGACACTGCTTACATCAAATATCACGAAATGGACCATGGAAGGCTGAATCCTGGTCTTCTTACAAACATAAACAAGAGCTAGTGTGGTCATTGCACGTCATGCTCTGAATCAGGATGGATGGGATTGTAACCTGGAACTAATCATGTTTTTAGATTATTATTTATTATTATTTGTAACATTGTAGTGCCTAGCAAACCCAGGTATGGACCAGGACTCCATTGTGCTAGGCGCTGTACAGAACAAAAATAGATCCATGACATTATTTGATTTATGTCAAATGACAAAAATTCAACCCCCCCCCGTTTTGAAGTGTATACACCAGATGGATATAATCTTGATCCTGTCATACTTTTTATGAGCCTATCCAAAGCCCTATGGAGCTGATGGAAAGAATCCCATTGATGCAAGAAGCTTTAGATCAGGCCCCATTATGAAACAACTGGAGAGACCTGTAACCTTATTGTAATTGGAGAAAAGAGTTTGCTTGCCTTCCCCACAAAATGATTTGATTATATGCCCCACCCTGCCTTCCTCCTCCAAACTGATGGCAGGCTCCAACTTTAATCAACTATATCTTCCTTCTTTTAACCAGTGATGGACAGGAAGCTTGCGTCACTTAAGTCAATGGTGTTCCACTTGAGATGAATTTAGTTCATTGGTGACATTCTCTAGGTACCATACCAAGGGTGACTTCTCCTCTGGTCAGAGTCTCTACTTTCTTGATCACAGAGTTGTCCTCTACATATGAACATTTAATTGCTTTGGTGCGTGGTTGGCTGTATTTGTTATCAGATAGCTGATGATTCAGGACAGTGCTGTAAAATGTAAGTGGCATCTGTGTCTTGGGGGAAGAACACCTGCCACCTTACTCCATAGTGTTCTTTTTGCTTCAATTAGTCAAAGTATTATAGTGCATCAGTGGTGTTTTGCCTGAGCAAACATAACAGGATCAGGCCAGATGCCACCAAGACAAAAGAAAAGCACTTTCTTTGATCTAGAAACTACTCTTTTGGTGATACAGGCTGAGGTGCAGAGTTGTATGCCTGATTAGAGACACTGGAGGGGCTTTATGCTTTTCTGTGATGAAACAAGCATTGTCCAGGTGCTCATCAGACGAAGTGGGCCATCAGTCCATTCTGCTATGGCAAATTGTGCAGAGCACACTGCACAACAGTGAACTGAGGATATTTTTGGCCTAGACTACCATGGCAAATCTCGGCTCTTATGAGAACTGCCATGGGCTATTTAATGACTACATACCACCTTTCTTTTTTTTTTTTTTAAACATGTCACTTAATAGATTACAGGCCAGATTTTCAAAAATGGGTGCCTAAAGACAGGCTCCTAAATCCCCATTATGGCACCCAAGTGATCGGATTTTCCAGAAGTGCTTGAGCACCCAGTAACTTCCATTGACTTCAGTGGCAGCTGCTGGATGCTCAGCACTTTTGAAAAATCTCATCACGTATTTAGGGACTTCCCTATGGATTTTGAAGTCTGTGCTATAGGCATCCATTTTTAAAAATCTAGGCCTGTGCGTACACAGCCTCTTGCGTGATGCTCAGCTATCTGCCTTGCAAAGATGAAGGGCTGAGTTGGCCTGGCGGGGACTTGATGCTGTGGTTCAATGGAGACGAGGGTCCAAACTCTCAAGTAGTGTAACCTGAAAATCAGTGGAGTTACACCAATTACACCAGCTAAGGATTTGGCCACAGGTGCTCATCCATACCTGATGCTTAGTCCATTATGCATTATTATTATTTTTAAATAAACCTTCCCACTCCTAACACTTCAGGACTTTCAACCCTGGACATCAAATCCTGATTCTCGCAGTTATAAATGGTCCAGAACATATTTTGGGGGATTCTGCTGCTGACATTGGTTACGTCCTGTGTGTTCATATATTAGAGTCCTTCCTACATGCGTTCGGATAATATATTCATCCCAAGATGAATGTGTACATTTGTAGGGCAAAGGTAGTAGGAGTGTTCACCGTCATCATAATGGTATTCAGTGTCCAAGGAACCCAGATACACCACTGGATACTTAAACCATATTCTTCTCATCCTAGGCTTGATTCTCCTCGTGCTTTCTGGCAGATTTATGCCATTAAAACTTCATTGAATTCAGCAGGGTTACTCCTGATTTACACTAGAGTAAATGGAACCAGGGTCTGGCCGTTTGTGTCTTGTTGGTGTGTTAATGGCTGTGAAATTTGGTTTGAGCATTCTTGTGAACTTTAATCTCTAAAGATATACTCATCCCTCCTTCATGCTGCATTTTGTTTAGAAACTAATCCAATGTGCTGATATTGTTTTTACATGCTGAAAAATGACCTTGCTTATTTTGATGTGCACAGAACAATGGCATTCACTGTCTGCACTTGTTCTCAACCCAAGGGCCGTGAGTCATCAGGATTATGAAAGACACAGCATTTAGTCACTGGCTGTCAATCACATCTGTTGTGAAAGATGGAGCCTTTCAGGAACATCTGTCCTGGTAATCGTTGTTGTTTGTTGGGGGCATCTCATTAGAACCCAACCCTCCAATCAGAATTGAGGCCCTGTTGTGTTAAGCACTGTGCAAACACACGTTGACACAAGTCTGGCCCTGAAGAGCTTATGATCTATTTGATAATATCGACTTCTTTTGCAGTTTTCATCCAAGGATCTTCACAGACATCAGCTAGTTAAGCCTCGCAGCAGTCCTGATAGTAAGGGAAGTGTTAGTGCATTGTACAGAGAAGAAGCATGACCGAAGGGGTAGGGCACTAGCCTAGAACTTGGGAAATCTGGGTTGAAGACCTTGCTCCACTCCAGACTTCTTTTATGACCTTGGGCAAGCCACTTAGCCTCTCAGTGCCTCAGTTCCGCATTTGTATGTAGCAAACTCCCAGCCCCCATAGCAAGGGGGCTGTGTCCCAAAAGAGGACACACAGCTCTTAGGGCCCTGTGGGGTCCACCACAAAGTCCTGCACTGTTGACTTCCCGAACAGCAGGAGGGAAGGGATAGGGGATGCGACCCTCCCACTCCAGCCATCATGGCATCCCTCTCCAATGGGAGGAGGGGAGACAATAGCAGTCCCCAGCAGCCAGTCAGAGGGCAGAAGACAGCCAGGCAGACAGCAAACACGCTCTGCTCTGGGCAGCGCCCCGGATGCCTGGGAACTCAGCAGGGAGGCTGTGGATAGCCCGGCTGTCCCAGCACGGGGCAGAGACCAGCTGGGAGTGGAGGGGAGAGAGGTCTCCCTGCAGCCGGCTCGCACAGCACATCTGGGCCCAGCAACTGGACCGTCTGTGACCTCAGGCTGCAGAAAAGCCTTAGGAGGGGACAATCCGCTCCTCCTGCCCCCCCGTCTGCCGGCAATGAGAGGAAACAGCCCGGCTCTCCTGACACCACCTGTACCCTGCTGGCCCTGGAACAAGAGGCGGGAGTTTGTATCCAGAGACCTGACCTGCTTACAACTGAACCCGCAGGTTCCAAGCTTTAAAAACTGTCAGCATCGTTCCAGAATGGAACGGATGGCTAGTCCCTCTCCAGCGATCCCCAGGATGGACTTGCCTGTCTGCCCGGTCTCCTGACTGCTCAGTGAGAAAAGGAACCTGTGTGGGAACACTATATTACCGCTAGAAAGGTAGTTAGGGTTTAATCTTGCACCATTAAGGCACATTGCACCTGCAAAAGGGCTTACCCCTGCCTGGATCATCGAGACCTGCACTGCCAATTCCCAGTGTAATGAAGTGTATTTCTAACAGCATCTCCTTACGGGGCTGCAACGTGTCTCCACATGTACTTCCTGGGTACCTGAGATGTGGGGAATGGACAGAGCTAGGAGGGGAGACACTTTTGTTTAGGAACACTGCGGGGAGTGTGTGGTCACATGACCTGGTATGCTTGCAGGCATAGCCTTTAGTAATTAAAAAAGCATTATTTATATCTCTAATCATACTCCTACCTGGAGGATAAAGGGGTAATCAGTAGCCCCTAGCATGGATTTATTAAGAACAAATCATGCCAAAACAGCTTGATTTCCTTCTTTGAAGGGTAATTGGTTTGGGGGATCGGAGGAATGTGGTGGACATAATATATATGGACTTTAGGTTTGACACAGTCCCACATGAGATTCTGATAAGTAATCTGGAGAAATGCAGGCTCGGTAGAACTATCATTAAGTGGATACTTAATTGGTTAAACAACTGCTAACAAAGAATAGCTATTAATGGAATGGAATGAGTTTGGAAGGAGGTCTAAAGTGGGGCTCCCCAGGGATTTGTTATTGGTCTGGAGTTATTTAATGTCTTTATTGATGACCTGCATGTAGGATTAGAGAGCATACTGATCAAATTCATAGATAACACAAAGCTGGGGGGGTTGCCAACATTTTTGGAGGATAGAGCTAAAATTCAAAGGGATCTTGATAAATTGGAGAACTGGGCTATAGACAACAAAGACAAATGTAAGGTACTACACCGAGGGAAGAAAAACCAAATGGACAAATACAGAATGGGGGATAACTGGCTTGGCAGCAGCACTGGTGAGAAGGATCTGGGAGTTGTGGTGGATCACAGCCTCAACATGAGTTAACAATGCAATGCTGCTGCAAAAAAAGCAAATACAATCTGGGGTTGTAGTGACAGCGACATAGCATGGAAGTCACAGGAGGTGATAGTACTGCTCTACATGGCGCTGGTTAGGCCTCAGCTGGAATATGGTATCCAGTTTTGGTCATCAATGTATAGAAAGGAAAACTGGAAAGGATCCAGAGTCGAGCAACAAAAGATGTTCAAAGGGATGGAATATAAGCCATATGAGCAAAGGCTGAAGGAACTGGGTATGTTCAGTTTGGAAAAGAGGAGATAAGGGGGGACATGATAGCAGTCTTCAAATACTTGAAAGACTGCCATAAAAAAGATGGAGAAAAGTTGCCACAGAGGGCAGGCCAAGAGATAATGAGTTCAAACTATAGCATAGCAGATTTAGATTAAATCTCAGGAGAAACTTCCTAACTGTAAGAACAGTAGGACAATGGAACAGATGGCCTAGGGAAATCATGGAATCTCCTTCACTGGAGGTTTTCAAAAGGAGGCAGGATAGCCATCTGTCTTGGGTGGTTAGACCAGTGGCTCTCAACCTTTCCAGAATACTGTACCTCTTTCAGGAGTCTGATTTGTCTTGCATATCCTCACGTTTCACCTCACTTAAAAACTACTTGCTTACAAAATCAGACATAAAAATACAAAAGTATCACAGCACACTATTACTGAAACATTGCTTACTTTCTCATTTTTTACCATATAATTATAAAATAAATACATTGAAATATAAACGTTGTACTTACATTTCAGTGTCTAGTATACAGAGTAGTATAAACAAGTCATTGTCTGTATGAAATGTTAATTTGTACTGACTTCACTAGTGCTTTTTATGTAGCCTGTTGTAAAACTAGCCAAATATCTAGATGAGTTGAGGTACCGGTACCCTGTGGAAGAACTCTGCGTACCCCCAGGGGTACGTGTATCCCTGGTTGAGAACCACTGGTTTAGACACAACAAATCCTGCATCTTGGCAGGGGTTTTGACTAGATGACCCTTGTGGTTCCTTCTAACCCTGTGCTTCTATGATAATCATTTAATGTTTTTACTGATAGTATATTTCTCTTTAACCCAATTCTTACTTAAAGGTTACAGTTACTGTTTTCAGTTTGTGTGAGTTTGATTGTTTGTGGGTTCAAGTGTGGTAGCTACTGCCTTAGTGTGAGTAAGCCCTGGTGTCACTTCAGGCACTGCCAAGGAGCTTTATTCTTTAGCAGAAACTCTGGAACTGTCCAAAGACTGGGAGGTGCCCCATTCCTGTCCGAACATCACACAGGTACAAAACCAGCGCTGAAGGGGGTGGGGGTTCACATGTGGAATGGGGTTAACGGCACTTCCCTATCTCCCAGGGGTGCTGTGAGGATAAATAAATTTAAAGATTGTGAGGCAGATGCTATGGCAATAGAGACCAGATTATACGGCCATGGAGGCACAAAGGGCTTGTCTTCATTGCAGAGTTAACTTGGGCTCTTACGTAGGAGCTGAGTTATGCACACTCCCATCCACACGCAAACCCCCCTCCTCTATGGTACATCGACACCACACAGCACTGGTGGCAGCGCGTACTGGTAGCTACATGCGGCAGTGAAAAGCAGGCTGCATCCACACTGTAGTGTGTAGCTGCATGGGGCAACGAAAGGCTCTGGCCTGGGGGAGACAGAGGAGAAAGGCTGAGGCAGCAGGACACTAGGCTGTTAACAATAGCAGTGTAGACAGTGGAGGCACTGCTTGGGGGTGAAGAGAGCCCTGTAGGGTACATACCCTGGGGGTTCAGGACTGTCTACTCGACTCGCCTATGCAGTGCCTCACTGTCCACGCTCTATATATACTGGGCTAGGAGGGCTACCTGTGTATGTACTCTATATGCTGCTATAAGGCATGTGCAGTGTAGACATACCCTGTGTGTGGTGGTGCTTTCTACCTGAGCTATCTGGCCCAGCATGCAGTATAGGCTAGAGCAGTGGGTCTCAACCCGGGGTACATGTACCCCTGGGAGTACGCAGAGGTCTTCCAGGGGGTACATCAACTCATCTAGATATTTGCTTAGTTTTACAACAGGCTACATAAAAAGCACTAGCAAAGTCAGTACAAACTAAAATTTCATACAATGACTTGTTTATACTGCTCTGTATACTAGACACTGAAATATAAGTACAATATTTATATTCCAGTTGATTTATTTTACAATTGTATGGTAAAAAATGAGAAAGGAAGCAATTTTTCCAGTACTAGTGGGCTGTGACACTTGTGTATTTTTATGTCTGATTTTGTAACCAAGTAGTTTAAGTGAGGTGAAACTTGAGGATATGCAAGTCAATCAGTCCCCTGAAAGGGGTACAGTTGTCTGGAAAGGTTGAGAGCCACTAGACTAGAGCTCAGGTACCACTTTCACTTAGGCTGGTAACCCACCTCCTTTGCAGTAAGGACACAGATGAAACCACTCGAGTGCTGATAGTCTTCCAGTGCTTTCCCACAATTCCCCCTATGTGTCTAGATGGACAGAAAATTCTCTCATAATTCACGGCAAAAGAATTCATAGAGCGGTGCAGCACTAAACACCATGGAGCCTCTGAAGTCCTAGCGCCAAACACGAGTGAGTGCAGCACTAGTGTGGACACAGTAAAGTGTTGCCATTTACATCCAGACCAGGCCAACCCGGGCACTTACACCTAAGGTAGGTCATCCCGGGTGCCAGTCACCCAAGTTAACTCTGCAATGAAGACATACCCCTAGGTGAAGTGATGTACCCACTTCATTGACCGTGCCAGGATTAGGACACACATACCCAACTCCTAGTCCCCTGCTCAAGATGCTAGGCTCACGCTTCCTCTCTAGTGCCAAAATCAGAGAGATTTAAATGAAATGACTCAGTGCCATTGAAGTCTGCCCGGTTAACCTACTCTACAGTATGGCAAGGGCCATTGCCTAAATGACTCCTCCTGCCCCAACTGTTCAACTTTGCATTCACAGTTTTTGGAGGTGAACTATTTTAAAGCAAAAGCATGACTCAAGAAGTGTAAGAAAGTCCCAGTCAGGTAGCTTTTCTCTCCATTAATTATACTGATTGCATTTTGATACAGCATAACATCACACATCTCACAGGACACACAGAAAAAAAGCACTTAGCCAATCTACTGTAGGGCAAAGCAGGGGCTTGCTAGATGCAGCACAATGTTTAGCCCTTTCTCTAATGCTTTACCTCATGCTGGTCTCAGTCTACATGGGCCAAATTCAACCTTTGGTTACACCCATTAGGAGTCAGTGGGTTACACCTAGGTGTAGTTAAGGGTGGATAAGACAGATTCAGATCTGAAACACCTAACCAGGTGAGATTCATGTTTCATTAGGAAAGTTTTGCACAACTCTAGTGAAAACTCTGAGAGCTGCTGATGCAGAGAAAAGCTGAAGAGAGGGGGAAGGTCACATGTCCCTATCTCGCAGGGGTGCTGTGAGGATAAATAAATTAAAGATTGTGAGGCAGATGCTATGGCAATAGAGGAAAAGGGCTGGAGTAAATCAGGAGTAACTTCCCTTGCATCAGTGGAGTTTCAGCATAGTGGTACAAGTGAGCTCAGAATCAGGCCCAAGATTCCAACCTAGACCCACCCTGAAGAAGTGTATTGCAGTGTTGCTAAACCAGCCCATGGCATTCACTTTTCACACATTGTATGTTATGGTTAATTATCATTTGTTAAGCACTAACAATGTGCTTGGCACTGGACACGATACAGACAGTCCTTGACCCAGAGAGATTATAACCTAGAAACCCAACACAGAAAGGCAAATTGCACTGGGAAATCAAGAGGAAGAGATCATCAGGTGCCACAAAGTAATCTCATCCCTGAAATCCCGTTATGTCCTTCAGCTGAATACATTAGCATGTCTAGACCCGTAATTCTGTCTGCAGTAGAACTGCCCTCTCAAAGCCTTACACTAATATTAACTATTGTTTTAGTAACATACAGTGGAATTTTAATAAGCATCATGTTCTCCCCTCGGGGTCAGGTATGTTATCTCCGGTGATTCCTGCAGAGTGATGTGATAAGTGAATATAGAACTGTGAGCTAGCAGTGTCTGTTTGCATTTTAATTTCCTAAGGGTTGGTGTTTCTTTCAGCTGACAAAAACAGCTGCACTGCAACAACAAACTTTCGTGTCTCAAGTGAATGTGTCATCCCCATTTTACTAAACTTTGCTCAGCAATAATCTGCAGCAACTGGAATGTTATTATTCAAGAATGCTTTACACTGCAATTTTCCTTTGAAAATAAATGTGTTTTCAAGTGGAAATATGCCAAATTAGTTACAGCTAATAATCATAGCACCTGGAAAGGCAGGCGCTATCCTGCCCTGGCAAACAGGACCTGCTTCCAATGGACCAAATTCTTCTCTTGGTTCCTCCAGTTTACACTGCTTCAACTCCACTGGGGCTGCACTGCAAAGTCAATAGAGTTACAACAGTGTAAAATCAGTGTGAGACCAGAGTCAGGCCTAATGACCTCAGTAGTTACTCCAGCCAACATTTTCAAAAATGACTAGTGACTTTGAAGGAATGGTCTCAAGTTGCAGTAGGGGAGGTCTAGATTGGATATTAGGAAACACTATTTCACTAGGAGGGTGGTGAAACACTGGAATGGGTTACCTAGGGAGGTGGTGGAATCTCCGTCCTTAGAGGTTTTTAAGGCCCGGCTTGACAAAGCCTTGGCTGGGATGATTTAGTTGATGTTGGTCCTGCTTTGAGCAGGGGGTTGGACTAAATGACCTCCTGAGGTCTCTTCCAATCCTAATATTCTATGCTTTGGGTGCACCCATTTTTTGAGCCCCACTTTAAAACACCTTAAAAGTGGAGCCGCTTACCCTCTGAAAATCAGGCTTCTTTAGAGTGTCTGAAATTGGGCATTTTGGAGCTTGATTTTCATTGAGGCAACTCAGGACCATTAGCCACTTTTGAAAATAATGACTTCTGCGTTTACATCAGTATAGCAGAGAAAAGAATTTAGCCCAACGTGTATGCATTTCACTGCTCAGAGCTCACTCCACTTCATGACATGCCAGTAAGCTGATGTAGCCTAACGTTGACATATCCACGCTGTCTCACATAGCTAGAGAACTCCTTTTTTTAGAAGTAGGTAATTAATACAGTACGCAGAAGAAGCTGGAAGCAGGCATGTTATGACAAAGGTTTCTCTAGAGTCTAGCAGGGCAACTAGTTAAATTAAAGAACACTGTGTCTGGCAGTGTTGGAGCCCTAATTAAGTGGATGTGCAGATACATAGTTTAGCCATTAATGTTCAGCAAACGCTAAGGAATCCATGAAAGCAACATTCAAATATTAACACAGTTGAGCTTAATTGCTCTCCCTCTGTCTCTTAGTTGGTGAAGCTAAAGCCAATTTTGGTCTTAAGAAAAGAAAAAAAGAGTAATTCTCGTAGGGGACTATATAGAGCAGCTCTAAAGGGTTCTGTTGCAAAACAGTTAGATGCAGGTATTGTTATTTAGCCCTTTAAAGAGCAGCAAAAAATTCTGCAATAAATTTAGAGGCCAATCCTGCAAAACCTAATTCACATGAATAATCCAAGTAGGTCCAGTAAGTAGAACATTGTGTGAGTAGAACATTGCATGACTGGAGTCAGTATGAATGATTTATATTCACTCAAGCAGATCTAGGTACTTATCTGGCCCTCGTCTCCACACTGTCTGATCACCTCACTGTCATAAATAGATTTTATCCTCCCAACCCCTCTGTGAGGTAGCGAAGTTCTGTTATCCCCATTGATAGACAAATGGGGAACTGAGGCACAGGGTAGATTAAGTGACCTGACCAAGGTCACACAGGAAGTTTTTGACTGATCCAGGCATAGAACCCAGGTCTCTTGAGTCCCATTTGTAAGTTGGTGGGTGGTTTAACCATCCAGGAATGGAAATCAAGCTCCAAGCCTCAGTCCTTTTGAGGTGCATTCCCCAGGACTTGTTTAGTGGCACCAATCACCAAACCACAAACCAAATCATTTGAAATACACAAGGCAATAATTCCCCAGGGGCTTTCCCTGCTTTACCAAACCAGGAGAGAGGACACACCATTCCCATTAGTTGCCCTTTAACCCCAGCGTACCCTTGCTTTTAAACCCTGTCCCAAGCCACCATGATCTACTAACGCTTTACAGGCTGCAGTGCCTTTACCTTTTCCCATAAATAAGTCCAGTCCCCCATCAACTACACCATCCTTCCTACCCCACTCAGTGTGTTGTGTAAATGTACACATACAAAAAATAAGTGCACTTTTACTGTTATTTTAACGTTGGCCATTGGAAGCTGAAGAGTCTTCTCAACAGAGGGTCACTCAAAGTATTTTAATGTTCTCTAGAGAGCAACAAAGGAAAACAACTTTCCTGTGCTTTAGGGAGCACTTGATATACATGTTTCTCTGTTTTACTTTTTATTGCACAAAATTAAATAGTCATAAGTCTGAATCAAATTCACCGTGACCCAACTGTAACTGTTTCACTTCGCCGGCCTAAACCTCTTTACATTCCTCAACTCTGATCTGTTAATCCTCCATAAATCATCAGAGTCGTTCAGCAAACTCAAGCAAGTGTAAAGATTTATGTGTAAAGGATTTGTCATTTCCCACCAGCCTTACCCTGAATCAAGATGTGCGAGTGGGTGGTGGGACTGAGGAGGGAGGAAATGAGATGGGGACTGTTCTGTGAGAGGAATATTGGCTTCGCTGTTTGCTGATCAGAGACTTGTGACCACACTTCAGAATGTTTCCGAGTCCCACAATAAAATCCGGGAAGGAAAGAACCTCAGAGAGTAGGAATTACATTTCAGTAAACCATGTGAAGGCCTTGTACCAGATCTCTTACTCTGCGTGAGTGCACACACGATTTCAGTGGCAATGTATTCAGAAAGGTGATGACCTACTGACGTTTGGCTTTTCTGCACCTGTCCCAGTTGTGCATAGTCCCAGGTCTAGGGAGAGCAGAAGAAGACGGGGAGGGAGGGGAGGATGGGTTGTTTCTTAAAGAGAATAAAGAAGTGGCAGCAAATTTCATCTTCTGCCCCTCAATCATTGTGTCTGTCTTGTCCCTTCCAGTGCAGGTGGCCATCCTTGAGGGTGTTCCCTGTTTTGTAAACATACATGATGCAGTTTTGTCCATGCATGTTACAGACTGGTTTCCCTGCTTGTCTAGTTACCAAGTGCATTCACATTCACCATCACTGTATTTCCATGTGATTTTTGTTTTAATGCAATTCCAGCGCGCGCCCCCTTATGGCATGGTCTGGCACTGCAGGCAGCTTGGCCTCAGTTCTTTTCTGGTTCTCCCAATGACTCCCAGTAATATTCGAAGCACAGAATATTTAAAGTAATATTCCTCCTCTTGGAATCTAATGTATTAACTTCTTAACTCTCCTTTGGCCTGTCAGACCTGAAACCTTCAGACCCTGTCATGGAATAGGGGTTGATTGGCCCTGGGTTCCACTGCCCCTTAAAGGGGACAGAACACACTGTTTCAGACATGGACAGTACTTCAGTGGTTACCAGCTGTTCCAATAAGTGCCATAAACCATTTGCATTGAATTTGACTCTGCTTCTGCCAGTATGGAACAGTTCTACTATATGCTTGGGCCAGATTCTGATCTCATTTACATGGAGTAAATCTATTGAATTGATTGAAGTTACCCTGGATTTACATTGGTGTAACAGAGATCAGAATGTAGCTCCTTAAGATAAATATCTGTTCATTTTTCTTTGCAGGTTTTGTTACTGGTTGATCAAAAGTAGGATATGAAGTGGTGGGGGGAGGAAAAGGCAGTACTACTGTACCCCCTGCAAGGCACATCTTTCTCTTTGTCTCTGACCTCATTTTTATTCTGTTTCAATATTTCACTCTTTTATTTGATGTTTTCTCTTTCCTTTCATTTTCCATTTTCTCTCTTGCTTGTTTTCTCTTTTAAACTCTTCTTCCGTTACTGCATTCCCCACCCGGACCCTTTTTGGACCATTTTCTCCCACAGAGAAGGTTGATCTCTAACCTGATGTGAGCATAAGAATGGCCACACTGGGTCAGACCAATGGTCCATCTAGCCCGGTATCCTGTCTACCGACAGTGGCCAATGCCAGGTGCTTCAGACAGAATGAACAGAATGTGTTTGGGCCTGTTCAGGTGTGCTATAAGTACAATCGACCAATGAGATTGCAGGATGCTGGGTCACCATTCTTACTGGTCTTGAGACTCCTCTTTACCAGTTTGTCTCTACCCTCTACGGAGTGGACAGTCCAAGTCATGGTGAGTGTTCAATAATTCCTTCCAGAAGTATCCGTAATGTAGCTTCCCTCCATCTCATTTTTGCTAGGAGTCGCACTTAAAGGGATATTGACGTTGATTGAGTGTAAGAGGCAAAAACTGCTGTTGTTATAGAGAGAGAATGTTACCCAATAAGCAGGGTGTCTCTGTCTCCCATTCCAGACCCTTCATCCACCTCTGAGGTAGATCTAACCTTCCAGACTTTTCACAGACTGCCTACAGGAAGCAAGGAGCCCTGGAAAGTTCTTAGAGCCAGGTTGGCCACAATGATACAAAACTCTGACTCACACAATTCTTTATCTCCTTCTGTCCAGACTTATCTGCCCTGCAAATCTATGCCCTCATCAGTTAGACAGCAGCTGGTAATATCTTCTTTGCTTCTAATAATAAACTCATGAAGCTCTACATGTGCTTACAGGAAAGAGGCCTATTGGTAATGCCTAGCCTTTTCTGGAAGCCATTGCTAAAATTGTTCCCAGTCCCTCAGTCCCATCTTATAATGTGTCTTTAAATGGTTTATTCTTCAGCTCAAATGGTCTCAGTTATTAACTAAAACCCCTCTGCTATTATTCACCTTTCCCAAATTGCTGCAGGTCAGACAGATTTAACTAGGCTCAGGTTCTCAGATGAGGGCTAGATTCATAATGAAAAGTCACTGATTATTTTCGTATTTTGCTCTTAAGTTGCTCCCAGTCCTATGCTGGAATGGCACCAAATTCCTGAGTTTGAGCTTCTCTGAGGTGCACCACATAAGCTTTAAGGAGACCTGCGATGCTAATCCTATATACACTGCCACCGAGAAGCTTATTCCCAACATTTAGGCAGCATCAGACTCTTGTTTCACTCTTCCAGTGACTTCCTCCATATTGTACAAATAGCCAGCTGAGAATGTGGATTCACTGGTGGCTAATACTCTGACAAGTGTCTTTCATTGGGGACAGTCTTTCTTCAGTATTGTAGTGTGCGTATTCTGGATACAGCTATTCACTTCAACTAAGCTGGGTCAAACAGACTCTTTCTATCTTTGGAGTTTTTTTTTCATTTTAACTAGGTTTTTCACCTCCCAGCTTGTACGTATATTACCGTAAGGCTCTGGCAGACCTGGGTAAACTGAAAGGCAGTTTTAAACAACCTGGATTGGTGCTTCCAAATTCTGCAGTTTCATTGGTTGCTTGTGCCTGTTCAAATATGACATAAGCAAAAATCCTTCAAATTAGAGATTAACTGATCTTGTCTGCTCTGAGAAATGCCATTCCAGGTAAGAAACATTGTTCATTTCCCTTTCTGCTTGGTTTACGACTTTCTGCCAAGTTCGGAGATTACGGCTGGTCAAAATTTTCTGACAGAACATTTTTTCATCCCAAAATGCCAATTTGTCAAAAGCAAAAAGTTTCATGGACAGGTGTGAACTTCAGCAAAATTTCATTTGGGGAGAAAAATTGAAAAAAGTATTTCAATCAGCATTTTCACCGTTTGGAAAGGAACACTGCAAGTTTCTGTTTAGAAACTTTTTGTTTTAATTTTTTAAATTTTATAATAGAAAATAGTTAATTGGAATGAAACATCAGTTTTATTGAAATGAAACGTTTCTATCAACCCCCTGATTTTTTTTCAGAATTTCAACATTTTTTGGTTTGTTTCAATTTACAATGGAATTTTTTTTCAAAATTACAGATTTTCTTGTGAAACAGAAAATCGGGTTCCCCCACAGGTTTATTTGGAACAATATTTGCTCTCAGCTTTACTAGTATAAATCTGAGTGACTCTGGTGAAATCAGTGGAGTTATTGTGGATTTATATTGTGTGACAAAGTTCCTCCACTGCCTTGGTGGGTCCTGCGCTTAATGGCGGATTTGCTTGCCTCAGAGGTTCACGGCAGCCCTCAGTTTGGCCACTTTTGCTAGTGGCTCAAACCTGCCTTTCACTCAGCTAACCTCATCACTGGCCAGCATGGGAGAAAGGAAGAAGAGCAATTCCCGCAGTCTCTGCTGATCCATCATGTGGGTTGGGGAACAGCCCAGAGACCTTCCCCTCTGGTGGGACCCACTGTCCAGGTCAACTCCTCCTGTGTCTGATCAGGAGTTGGGAGGTTTGGGGGGAACCCGGGCCCTCCCTCTACTCCGGGTTCCAGCCCAGGGCCCTGTGGACTGCAGCTGTCTAGGGTGCCTCCTGGAACAGCTGTGCGACAGCTACAACTCCCTGGGCTACTTCCCCATGGCCTCCTCCCAACACCTTCTTTATCCTCACCATAGGACCTTCCTCCTGGTGTCTGATAATACGTGTACTCCTCAGTCCTCCAGCAGTATGCCTTCTGACTTTCAGCTCCTAGTGCCTCTTGCTCACAGCTCCTCACACGTGCACCACAAACTGAAGTGAGGTCCTTTTTAAACTCAGGTGCCCTGATTAGCCAGCCTGCCCTAATTGATTCTAGCAGCTTCTTAATTGGCTCCAGGTGTCCTAATTAGCCTTCCTGCCTGAATTTGTTCCAGCAAGTTCCTTCTTGTTCTGGAACTGCCCCTGTTACTTTACCCAGGGAAAATGGACCTGCTTAATCTGGGACTAATATATCTGCCTTCTAACACTCTCATGTAGCCATCTGGCCTGACCCTGTCACAACTGGTATAACTGAGAGCAGAATTTGGCAGTCTGTGTATAAAGAACAGTCAGCAAAAAATCGAACTATGATTATTTCATTTCCTTCTACAGCAGTCTCTTGACATATGGAACATAGGGCACGTGATTAGTGCAATCTCCGGATGGTAATGCTAACTGGTGTATGGTCCCTGAGAGATATTACATCCGTGGTATGAGTCAAAGCTGCCCTGCCACAACTTTAACTTATTCGGAGGCTGGGCTACTGAGAATGAGGAGCTCTGATCAGTTCTGTGACAGTGTCCCCTCTCTGCTCCATGCCCAAGCAGAGCCTCAGCACAGAGCAGAATCAAGGCCAAAGTGTTCACAAAACTTTGAACCTTAAGAAAAAGGGTTGGGGGGGCAGGGGTGACACAGAGGCCTACCATTGGTTCACTACTCTGTCAACAACTCTTTTCAGGCCTGACATACTCATTACACATAACACACTGTTGTCATAATCTGTATCTAAAAGGTGTCATGTAAGATATCATTAGAAAACTAATAACTCATTGATCATTAATATCCTTGCATGACGGATGTATGGGGTGTGTGTGTACAAACAGTTATGGATATGTGCTAGAATTATGTTCTTAAAGTGTGTCTGGCAAGCAGTGCATAAGCCCAGTCTGCCCGAGACAAAGGAATGTGTATTTGCTAGTTGTCAGGCAGAGACAATGAAAGCACATTTACACAAAAGGTAACCAAAGACATCAACTACGTGAGGGAGGGAGATGGCCTCTGGACTATAAAGACAGGAGGTCTGAACCTCAAATGATAAGTAACTGAATTAACTGATTGCAAACAATATTCCTGTATTATAAAAGTGTATCAAGGCTTTTATGAAAGAGAATGACAGGTGGTTAATATCATTGTCAAATCTATGTATTAACACTATACGAGGGGTTATGAATACTCCCTGATATTATGCTTTGAAGTCTGTGTCCAAACACAGGGAGAAACAGGTTTCCTCAGACATGAGGGAAGGTAGCACTGTAGAATCAAAACAATGGAAGCTCAATTTACATATGAATCAACAGGGGGATGGGATGTGCACAGAGAGGGAAGAACAGCATGAGGTCATCCTGAGTCTGGGATCAAAACAGGAAGTTTGGGAAAATGTAAGGGATAGAAGAAGCCAGCTTGGCATTCCTCACTTGACAGACACAAGGGGCCAGAGCTCTTGCAAGACGAGAAAGATGGGTCCTTCAAGGTGGTTCAAGTCTCTGGGAACTAAATATGGTGAGAAATCTGCGTAGGCAAAAATCTTTCATGTAGGAAGACAAGGGAAACCAGTTGTACTTCAGTGGCAGGTCCTGACTGAGAGAAAGTCAGTCATGGCTGGAAAGAAAAAGATTAGTAAGAAATCTACCTCAAACCAAAGTTGTGGCTTGTTGAGTTAAGTCTTAGCCACTAGAAAGTATATTTTTACTTTTATTTGTTTGTAACCCTTTCTAACTTTATTCCTTCAAACAAAACAAACTTGTTTTAATTTTACAATAAACCAGCTCAATGCTGTGTTTGCAAGGAAGGGTATATTTACCCCAGTTAAATTAATACACTGTGATGTGCTTTTGTCTTTTTAAAGGAGCAAACAAACCATATTATTTCTCTGAGTGGAGAGGGTTGGACACATCAGAGCAGACAGTTTTGAGGAAATCTGGGACTTGGAGTGTGTTGAGGTTGCTCTGCAAATAGTAACCCAGGCTGGTAGAAATCAAGGTGGGGCTGTTGTATTGTAGACAGGCTGCAGGGGTCAGAGCACTGAACCAGGGCTGCACAGCGCACAGACACTCAGGATACTCCATGCTTATCTGCTGGCTATTGATGTCCAGGTTGTAAGCCACAGTAGCAGATGATTTAAGGCACCCAGGGTTACAGGATAGGCGCCTTAGTGGTCTGGATTGCACCCCCATGATGAGGTTACTTTTAAATGTATTTTATAAAGGCCATGGAGAATTGATTTAAATAGTTAGGGCTCCTTTTAAGAAGAGAGGAGAACTGCTCTCACTGATGTTGATTTTATGACTTCCTGGGACTCCTTTGTGCCTTTTTAATCTTAGTCGTTGCCTGAGTGTGACCCAGGGACCTCTTGGTGGCAACTGGCAGAGGGCACAGGGGATGCCTAGGGTTTTACAGCGATCTTCTGGGTCAGAGATATGCGTAATAATTTGCCAAAAGGTGTCATGTGAGGTCTCTACCAAGAGCCAGTGGTCCACTGGTCATCATAAACATTGTGAAATGTATGCACAGATAATATTTGAGTTATGTATCTATACTGAAAAGTATATTCTTAAGGTCTTGGAGTTAAGGCATGTCACCAGGAGGTGATATACCTGGGAATTGTTCCTTTCAGGGAGTAGGTAACAGATGCTTATCTCTCCTTCTGGTTATATTTATATTGTCTGTCTCACAATGGAGGCCTATTGGCATACTATGTGAGGTGCTAGTCAAAAGGTTGCAAAATGTCCAAGAGAAAATATACAGGAAAAAGAACACAGCAAAAGATGTCCTGTTTATAAATAAAGACAAAGGATGGGACTTGTATATCTTGGGAGGCAAAGGAACAAACTGAATCCTTCACCTGGGAGGAAAGCTGACAATTACTTGTCTCATAAAAAAATAATCGCAGCCAAGCCTGGCTGCAAAGCACTACAAGGACTTTGCGTGAGCCAAACTCTCTACAAGACATAAAAGTATTTAAGTCTAGGCTCTAGAATGCATGGTGTGACTTTATTTTATACATAACCATTTGTTTCCACTTCTTGCTCTCACTTGAATCTCTATCCATTGTTAAATAAACTTACATTTGATTTCACTATAAACATGCCTAAGTGGTGTGTGTTAAGCAGAGCATTGATCTGAGGTGGAATTGGGAAGCTGGGGTGCACTGTTTCTATGGAAGCAAAAAATCTGTGAAGGCTGTGACTATCCAGTGGACCAGGAGCTGGACACTCCAGGGAGAAACTTGGAGGGCTCAAGGGTACAGTGTGCCTATCACTAACCTGCAGATGCACAACTGAGGCTGCAAACTGTTGCTGGTGTTGCCCGTGGCTGCTGAAGATGGGGAGATGACCCTAACAGCCACAGACAAGACTTCCTTAAGTTAGGTGCAGGTGAGGAGGCAACCCTTGCAACCCTGGATACCCCTGGGAAGTGTCACCATGGGTTCTTATTTTGTTGTGGTTTTGAATTGCTCCATTTGATGTATTTTTGCCTACCTCTCTTGTAAGAAGATGGAGAGTCCCTAGAACAATAACTTTTTAGGTAGCACTGATCTAGAAATATTTTAAGCACCCTGCAATAAAGTATAAATTAAAACCAAGCCAGAATAAAGCAAACCACAGTTAAAATATGATTTTTATAGTGTTCTGCTGGGGATTAGGTGAAATGTTGTTGAACCTGGTGGGTGTAATGGCCACCCTTGATTCAGGATAAATGTAAAAAAGTAATTAAACTCCTTTATGGACTAGAGACGTGAAGCCCTAGCAGCCGCCACCAAAATCAGGCCACATGCAATGCTGGAGTAAGAGTCGGTCTGAGGAGTTCTTCTTGGAGTCTGAATGCAAATGCAGGAGTCTGTATGTTGTTTGATGGAGCCAAGTGTGTGTGAGTGAAATACCACAGAAGCACAACAAGAAGGCAGCAAGGAAGTCCCAGAGGCAGCCAGAGAAGCACCTGTGGCATGACCCTGAGAAAAAACAGAAAGTGCCAGCTTTGGGGTACTATGCTGGCTGGAGAGAGGCTTGAGACTGTGAGCAAAGAAACTTCCTCCTGTTTGATTCCTACTGCATTCAGGGAAACAGGACTTGATGTGCATTCTTTGTAAATAAACACCAAACACCTTCATCTAACGGAAACAACTCACAAGATCCCAAATACTGGCTAACCACTTGGGTGAGAAGGGGTAATTATAATATGATATTGTAAAGCCTTTTGAAATATAGTGGATTTTAAACATGCTGTGTGAAAGGCCAGGGCTGATAAGAACAGAAACAGATGCCTGGATTTTGGCCAAGCAGCTGCAACTTTATTCATTCCACAAACAGGATAATGTCTCAAGGTAGCCTGTCTAGGCTGCAGAGTCAGAGGGAAGGCAGCAGCAGCCTCAGCTTTCACCCAGTATTTTTCAGTATTCAGATCCAGAGCATCTTACACAATCCAATGCCTTATCAGAGCCTACATTACTCCTGTTTCCAAGGCTAATGCTGCGTCTTTAGCTCAAAAGAGAGAGCGTTCTGGTGACAGTCTTCAAAGACAAAGAAATGGGCAGCACTTCTGCAGCTTCTGCAAAGCCCTAGGCTCCAGAAACCTCATCTTCTGGGAACAGATAGTGTAAGATAACAGAGACCCAGCCAGTGTGACAGGGCAATAAACCGCCCCAAAATAAGCATGATTGTCTCCCCAAAACCATGAAAAAAGAATGAAATAAGCAAGGGTGGGGCTTGTGTCAAAATGTCATGACACTGGGTGTGGTTTGAGGCAAAAAACACCCTGGGGCACTGTTCAAGAAAAAAAAAAGCAGACCTCAGATAAATGTGGAAAAACCCGTGGGCCGTGACTGCCTGAAAATAGCCACCCAAAGTCACCTATAATAAGCTGACTTGGCACCTTGCCAGCACCCCCTTAATAATCACAATGTTGAAGTTGTATTATGCTGAAGCTCACTTAGATTTAATTTAAAGCTACCTAACCTTGCATTTAGAGAACTCTACCCTCTAATGTAATCAGTTCAGTCAAGAGGAATAGTTGGACAAGGATGTATGTTGGCCTTAGAGACAGAAATTAGATTGTGGGCAATTGCATATGTATATACAAGGCAGAAATCTACAGCAGGGGAATGATCTTTATCCTAAATTTGTGTGCCCAGAATGAGGGAAAGTTAACTGCTGTCGCTGTTACTGTATGACATCTACAAAGACTCATTGGCTGTGTCATTAGAAGGGATGAGTCAATGAATCAGTTAATAAAAGAGCAGAAGGAAACTATCAGTGTGCGGCAGTTTTCTCACGGTTAATGGGACACTGTCAAGGTGAAAATTACACAAAATAGCTAGAAAACATCAGGGCATTTTTAAAAACAACTTAGTTCTACTGAAACAGAAATAATGTTTAAAATCTAATTTACATTGTACCACTGCACCATCAAGGAACATTGTTCCTTGATAACATATGCAGTGATTTTAGACTGTTCAGCTCCACTCTACAGGTCTTATTCTTCTTTCATTCACATCAGTCCTACATCAGGGCCTTTATTTCTAATCAGTTGTATGGTGTATAGTACTATGTAACCCTCAGGATTTTATTTTATTAATGCAACTGCCATTCTGTGTTAATCTCTAATACAGAGGAAGCCCAGCTGTGCTCTCAGATGAAGACTTAACTTTTGTTACTTATTGTTTTTCCTTATTTAGTATTTTATTTGTATTAAGGTAGCGCCTAGGAGCCCCAGTCATGGACTAGGTCCCCATTGCACTAGGGTCGGTAAAAATACGGGACAAAAAGACAGTCCTTGCCCCAAAGAGTTTACAATCTAAGACAAGAGACAACAGCTGGATACAAGTAGACTGACAGGTGAGCGCAAAGAAATGAGACAATTTTATATTAAAATATGTCATGTAAAGTAAGCAAACTTTTGCTTTAGTGCATGAAACATGTACGTTTTACCCTCTGGCTCTTGTGTCTTCCTCGGAGCCTAGCACTGTTGCGTTTGTAGCTCCAGTGTTGTAGGATAATATTGTAAATACACTTTTAAAGATACTTTTCCAAAAACCACAAGAACATTTCTAGCCACATTAAGTTTGGGTAATAACAAAATAGCATATTGCCTCTAAATTAACTGGGAATGTCCCTTTTAATAGAGGTTTAATGTTGTGAATTAGTTATTTAGTAGAAGCTGAAAGTGTGTGATTCAAAAGAATAACAAGGATTTTTTGTTTATCAGAAAGAAAACCAGGGGAGTTCACAGACCTGATTTAGAGGGGAAGTGAAGGCATCTATAAAAATAAATGGAAGAAATGGGAAGTTGATAATAATAAATATAAATCAGAAAATTGTAGAAAATCGATAAGGGAAGCCAAGTGACATGCTGTGGCCAGCAGAGTTAAGGGCAATACGTTTTTAAAATATGTTAAGAAGAAAAAGAATCCTGACAATGGTATTGGTCCATTGCTAGGTAGAATGGTAGAATTATCAATAATAAATGCAACAAGGGCAGAAGTGCTCAATAAATATTTCTGTTCTGTATTTGGGAAAAACCAAATGAAAATCTCATCTGCTGATGATAACACTCTTTCCATTGCACTGGTATATCTTGAGGATGTTCAACAGAAGGTACTAAAGTTAGACATTTTTAAGTCAGCAGGTAACTTGCATCCAAAAGTTCTAAAAGAGCTGGCGGAGGAGCTCTTTGGCCCATTAATGTTGATTTTTTCGAAAAGTTTTGGTGCACTGGGGAAGTTCCAGAAGACTGGAAGAATGCTAATGTTGTGCCAATTTTTAAATAGGGTAAACAGGATGACCTGCATAATTATAGGCCTGTCAACGTGGCATCGATCCCAGGCAAGATAATGGAGTAGCTGCTGCAGAACTCGATCAATGAAGAATTAAAGGAGGGTAATGTAATTAATGCAAATCAGCATGGGTTTGTGGAAAATAGATCTCATCAGACTAACTAGATATATTTTTGATGAGATTACAAGTTTTGTGGTAAATGTAATAGCGCTGATGTAATATACTTAGACTTCTGTAAGGCACTTGACTTGGTACCACACCACATTTTTATTAAAAAACTAAAACAATATAAAATTAACACGTCACACATTAAATAGATTCAAAATTGGCTAACTGATAGGTCTCAAAAAGTAACTAAACAGGGATTCATCATCGAGCGACTGTGTTTTCAGTCGGGTCCTGCAAGAGATCGGTTCTGGCCCTATGCTATTTAACATTTTTATCAATGACTTGGAAGGAAACATAAAATCGTCACTGATAAAGTTCACAGATGACACAAAAATGGGGTAAATGATGAAGAGGGCAGGTTACTGACTCAGAGCCATCCGGATCACTTGGTACATTTTAATATAGCTAAATGTCAATGTGTACATCTAGGAACAAAGAATCAAGGCTCTACTTACAGGATGTGGGGACTCTATCCTGGCAAGCAGTGACTCTGAAAAAGATTTGGGGGTCATGGTGGATAATCAGCTGAACATGAGCTCCCACTGTGACACTGTGGCCAAAAGAGCTAATGAGAAGAGCCATGAGAATGATTCAAGGATTAGAAATGCCTTATAGTGATAGACTGAAAGAGCTCAATCCTTGATTACAGTCTGTAAGTACCTACATGGGGAACAAATATTTGATATTGGGCTCTTCAATCTAGCAGAGAAAGGTAGAACCCGAGCCAATGGATGGAAGTTGAAGCTAGACAAATTCAGACTGGAAATAAGGCCTAAATTTTTAACAGTGAGAGTAATTAAACATTGGAACAATTTAGCAAGGGTCTGGGTAGATTCTCCATCACTACAATTTTTAAATCAAGATTGGATGTTTTTCCAAAGGATATGCTTTCGGCATTACTTTGGGCAAGTTCTGTGGCCTGTCCTATATAGGAGGTCAGACTAACTGATCACAATGGTCCCTTCTGGCTTTGGAATCTATGGACATGTCATACCATTTGGGAATTGTGGAAGAGCAGCAATGGGGGCAAATATATGAACCGTAGCTGTTAGATGAAGCAGAAGTAACTGATCAATGCCTGGAAGGCTTTAGATAATGAAGGCAGAAGTAATTCTGTTTTTGTTAGTCCTGGCACATTTTTGTCCATTACCTTTGAAGGAAAAACTGAGACAATTTAAAGAGAGGCCAGCATGAATGATAGACAAAAATGCCTGCTGTGTTAGTGGAACACCGCAACGTATTGCCTTGCTGACAGTCCTGTGCGTATTTTTTGAGCAAACCGTATGCCTTGCAAAGGAAATACGATACTGGAGCTATATTGTAAAATGACGGGCCTAATGGCACAGTATTCTGATTGTTTGAGAAACCGTCTTATGAAGATTAGCACATAGGATATTAACTATTACATAGAGCCAGGTTTTATGGCCCACTCGGTGTTATTTAACATTACTCATTTTGTGTCAAGAGCTATTAAACTTTATTTTAAAGGGCGCCTGTAGGCCTGTTCTAGCCTTGGCAGAATAAGTGCATTGCTGCAGTTTACAGCCTACATGTCTCTTTGACTGATGTAACACTTACCAGTTTGAACTGTAATTCAGTTTTATAATGTCGTTTATTATTATGAGACATTGTCCCTTCTGGATTTCCCATAATCTAAAACTATATTTTCTCAAAAAAAGTGTGTCCCTTATGCTTTATAATTTAGGATAGTGCATTACCTTAGTTCGTGAGCGAGACACATTGTGTTGCATTTTTGTTCCCTCCAACTAAGAAGCTACAGTTTTCTTTGATGTTGGAAGAGATTTGAGACCCGTCTAGTCTTGAATCATAGTAATGTCAGCACAACACAGTTTGGTTAGTAAAGCATCTATTTCTGTTTGTGTCATACATATGGACAGTGGAATATTTTTACGGGTGACTAATCCACATGCAACCTTTTAAAAAGTATGAGAAGAATACTTTTAAACTGTAAGCAGTTCTGCCTCTGTGGGAGAGATTTCATCTTAATTTAAAGAACAATCCAGTTCACATCAAATAGATTTCCATGTTGTATACTATAATCCTGCCTTGGCAGATGGATAGTCTTTTACAGCTGTGACTTCTATTGACAAAATTCAACCGTGGTGTAAGCCCACACATCTCCCATTCAAGTCAATGACAGCCATCTCTGTTTATGCCGGGTCTGGATTTAGCCCAGTGATCAGAGATGATGTGAGCAAATCTGGAGCCCAGTCTGCAAAGCCATCAGAATAGGGCCGCTGGCTGCTGGGCTGAATATTCAGTGTTTTACCATCACCCTCCCCAAACTCTTGTGCCACCCAAGCTGCAGGGGTGACCATGTTCAGACCTATAGGAGCAAGAAGCTGTGTGTCCAGAACTGCTGTATCTGTTTGTGGAAAGAGTTATCAGGAAAGTGAACGGAGATTTGCAGTTAAATTTGTGATGTACCCTCAGCTGAGAGTCAGCTATAAAGGAAAGAGGTCCTGATTCCCCAGGAGAAGTTATCAACCACAAAAACTTCCTATTAGCATGTGGCAGCTCATGCTCCACCCCACACAGCATGAGAGAATGAACAGTAAGCATTACACAGCTTACACGACTGGTGGTTTGATAGCTCTGTTACTTGGGCTGGGAGGGAGGGGTCCAGCAGCTGCAAGCATCGCAGCACTGGGATTCTGTGTGTCTGTCCTTTACTAGTGCTTTTAATTGTGATTTATTTAGAAATGGGCCTGAACTGGAACCCCAGATCTAAACCCAAGCTCTGGAGAGGCTTGGTTCTGACTGCTGTGCCTTGGGCTCATCTCTACAATAGTCATGCACTGGGACACCGATCCTAAATACCCTAAAGCTTTGGGGAAGTTCAGCTTTAAATCACTTTGCGATTACAGACGAGGAAGACATCACAGGTGGGAGAGATTCCAGAGGGCTGGAAAAAGGCAAATATAGTGCCAATCTATAAAAAGAGAAATAAGGACAACCTGGGGAATTACAGACCAGTTAGCTTAACTTCAATACCTGGTAAGATAATGGAGCAAATAATTAAGCAATCAATTTGCAAATATTAAAATAGAAAATAATAAAGTGATAAATAACAGTCAGCATGGATTTGTCAAGAACAAATCATGTCATACCAAACTAATAGCTTTCTTTGACAAAGTAACAAGCCTTGTGGATTGAGGGGAAGTAGTAGATGTTGTATATCTTGACTTTAGTAAGGTTTTTGATAGTGTCTCGCATGACCTTCTCATAAACAAACTAGGGAAATACAACCTAGATGGAGCTACTATAAGGTGGGTGCATAACTGGTTGGAAAACCATTCCCAGAGAGTAGTTATCAGTGGTTCACAGTCAAGCTGGAAGGGCATTTCGAGTAGGTTCCCGTTCTGGGTCCAGTCCTGTTCAATATCTTCGTCAATGATTTAGATCAGCGGGTCCCAAACTTTAACAACCTGCAAACCCCTTTCATGAAAATATCAAATCTCACGAACCCCCTCCTAAAAATTTCCAGAGATTTTTTCCCCTTACCTGAGCATAAATTATAGAAGCAGTAATCTTGGAAATAATTTGTTTTTTTTATGATACACTTATTACACACTATTTATTATTACATTATTATTTATCATTACATTATTAATGTTATTACATTATGAAAACGGCAACACTCTTCCAAGATTTCACTTTTTGTAGCTCATATCACTTCAATTAAGCCTCCTATATGTTTCATAAGGAGTACCAGACGTGAAACAGCATGAAGGTATTTAAGAAGCCAACTCAAATAAAGAGTTCCTCCCACAAGCATTCGGGTCTTGAGCAGTCCAGGCAAACAATGCACTACTACAACAAAGCTTAAACTTGTTCTGTCAGGAAGTCACGGTCATGAGTCTTGGGTTGCCAGCCCCCGCGCCCCACAGGGCTCGGGCTGCTGGCCCCCGCACCCAACGGGGCTCAGGCTGCTGGCCCCCGCACCCGGGGTTCCTAGGGACGGCTCTATCCGCCATTACAGAATTTTCTTCTGAGAACCCCCTGATACATTTCATGAACCCCCCAAGGGTTCATGAACCCCAGTTTGGGAACCACTGGTCTAGATCAGTGGTCACCAACCCATTGATCGCGATCGACTGGTCAATCCTGGAGATTCTCCCAGTCACATGTGATCTCCGCTGCTCCCAGAAGCAGCCAGCACAGCCCCGTGGGGGTGTGGGGGGCAGGTGTCTCCACGCACTGCTCCTGCCTGCAAGCACCACCCCCGCAGCTCCCATGTGCCTCCCCCAGGGGCCACAGAGGCACGTTGGCCCCTTCTGGGAGCGGCGTGGCCACGTGGTGCACTCCTGGCTGGCACGGTGGCCTGGCTCGTGACTGGAAGGAGGTGCCGATGCGCCTGAGTGGGAACCTGCCTTACCCTCGCTGTCCTGTCAACTGGGAGCCGCCCGAGCTAAGTGCCTCCCTCCCAGAAGCAGCACCCCATACCTCCTGCCCAGTGCTGACCCCCCTCCCAGAGCCAGCACCCTGTACTACCTCCTGCACTCTGAACTCCCTTGTGCACCCCAACCCCCCGCCCCAGCCCTGAGCCCCCTCCCAGAGCCAGCACCCTGTACCCCCTCCTGCACCCCAACACTCTGCCCCAGCCTGGAGCCCACTCCTGCACCCAAGCTCCCTCCCAGAGCTTTCACCCCCCGCACCTGCTGCTGCACCCCAACCTCCTGCCCCAGGCTCAGCCCAGAGCCCCCTTCCACACTGTGAACCCCTTGGCCCCAGCCCAGAGCCTGCACCCCCTCCTGAACTCCAACCCTCTGCCCCATCCCGGTGAAAGTGGGTGAGGGTGGGGGAGAGCGAGTGATGGAGTGAGGGGCGGATGGAGTGAGCAGGGCAGGGCTTTGGGGAAGGGGCGGAGTAGATCCTGGGTTGCCTTTAATTTCAGAAAGTGATCTTGGGCATAAAAAGGTGGGAGACCACTGGTCTAGATAATACTGAGTCCTGCCATGAGTGCAAGGGATGACTAGATGACTCTCGAGTTCCCTTCCAGTCTTAAGATTCTGTGATTCTAAGGCATGTCTGGCACTCTGCAGCCTGCCTATAGTTCTGTATAAATGTTCTTTGGTTCAAACCCATCTTCTGGTACTCAAATATGACTGTAACAGGGGCCTTCACCCACAATATGGAGCTGTCTGATACCAGCATGTTGGAGCTCATGTTGGTTTTAAAAACTGGGCTCTATGGGTTGTGTTGACTGGGGTCCAGTCCCAGCAGTTTTACTTGGAATTTCATGTTTAGACAAACCTGAAACTCTGCTGCAAAACTCGGCGCCTTCCCAGCAAATCTAGTGCTTCTGTAACAACAATCCAAGCCCCCAAGTACTAGGTGTCCCAATTCAGGGCAACTGCACCAGTATTTCTTCTCAGGAGTTCAGCAAAGGCTCTCCCAATCTTCAGTTTCCAGCTCACCAGCCAGGCCTTTCTTAGGCAGAGATCTGCCTCTCACTCCCTTCTGATTGGGGTATTTCCAGGCTGCACAGGTCCCTGCCTTCACTGTGTTATTCCCAGCAGAGAAAGCGTGCCCAACCATATCCCCTTGCTTTCTCTTCAGAGACCCTTAACAGTTTAACTCCCCACAGTTATAGAGACCACACAGCTCTTTGTATGCAAGCCTATTTTATTCTTAAGGGAAAAAAACTACAGAGAAAACATATTAAGAACAATAAAAGAACCTACATACATGCTCATAAGCTTACTAGAGATCACCTCAACTTTTGGGATAGTAGGGGCTCCATACCCAGGGAACATAGGATTGGGTAGAAGCCCAGCTGACCCCAAAGCTGTTATAAAGGTTAACACATGAGTTAAGACCTGCATTGGGAGTGGAAGGAGAAAGTTTTGTTTGTTGTTCTTCTGTATGTTTGAGAAGTAGTCAGATTTTATTGTGACAAAGGCCATATAAGCACCTAGATAAAAAGAAAAGACCTTGCTAACAACTATTACTTTCAGCTGAATCATTCCACTGATTTACGTTATCTCCATTTTATAATTTGTAATCCTGTACAGAGTGATTAAATCTGTAAAGTAATTGCAACACAAATAGAATAGTGAGATTATTCAAGCTCTGATTGGTTGATATACAGGGTATCATCCATTCTTTATAGATGCCCAATAGAAACAAAAGATGGGTCCAAGAACGAAATTCCAGATATCCAAACATCCTGGAGCTTTGGGGGAAGTTCAGATCTCAATTGGGATGTTTCAGTTGGGCCCCTTCTTTAATTAAATTGGCACCAGTCATTTTTACAAAATCTATACACCTGTCTTCTTTTCTAGGGACTAGTGAATGTATGGAGTGCATGGCCTGAAAAAGTTCTGCAAGCAATCAGCTCCTCTTGTCTGATCAAGAATCCACAAGAAATGCTTGCCCCTCAATAGTCATTGTTAACTAAACACGGGGATGTGGCATGTTCTCTCCATCAGCTGGTTCTTGCCAAGGATGCCAGTTAGAGTGTTATAGAGATGGATGAACTGGCTAGGATAAAATGACGCACCCTTTCCCCCAAGCCTTTACCATTTTTAGAACTGATCCAGCTGGGGCCATTCCCCTGCACCCAGAACTGGGGTATATGTGTGATCCACCCCCAATGCTCTAGAGCAGGGGCGGGCAAACTTTTTGGCTTGAGGGCTGCATCGGGTTTCGGAAATTGTATGGAGGGCTGGTTAGGGGAGGCTGTGCCTCCCCAAACAGCCAGGTGAGGCCCGGCCCCTGCCGTCTATCTGACCCCCCGCAGCTTCTCGCCCCTGATGGCCCCCCCCCGGACTCCTGCCCCATCAACCCCCCCCCCCCCGCTCGCTGTCCCCTGACCGCCCCTGGAACCCCCACCCCTGACTGCCCCCCGCCACCCCATTCAACCCCTTCTCTCCTCCTGACTGCCCCCCCGGGACCCCTGCCCTATCCAACCACCCCTTCTCCCTGTCCCCGACTGCCCCCGAACCCCTGCCCTGACTGCTCCCTGCCACCCCATCCACCCCCCCTCCTTTCTGACTGCCCCCCTGGGACCCCTGCCCCCATTCAACCCCCCCCCATTCCCCACCCTCTGACAGCCATGACCCCTATCCACCCTCCGCCCCCTGAACTCCCCTGCCCTCTATCCAACCCCCCCACCCCCCGCTCCCTGCCCCCTTAGCACGCTGCCAGGAGCACCGGTGGCTGGCGGCACGGCTGCACCAGGATAGGCAGCCGCGCCACCCGGCTGGAGCCAGCCACACACCGCGCAGCACAGAGCACCGGGTCAGGGCGGGCTCTTCAGCTGCGCTGCCCCAGCATTGGGCCGGCGGTGCAGGGGGCTGAGGCTGCGGGGGAAGGAGAGCAGTGGGGGAGGGCCGGGGGCAAGCCTCCCTGCCTGAAGCTCAGGGGATGGGCAGGAGGGTCCCGCGGGGCAGATGTTTGCCCACCTCTGCTCTAGAGGCACTAGAACCCATGTGGTGCTTTCCTCTCCCTTCCCCACCCCTGATCTTGTGGTCTTGGAGTTCTTGCACAGAAGCCAGCCAGAGACTCCCGCCAGTTGGGGCAGAAGCAGTGGAAGCAGGGAACTCTGGGCATTCAGAGAACCCCCTTACAGTACTGACTGGACGCTCTCTGCCCTGTGCTGACTGGCCATTTGCGCCATCCCCCCCCTCACACTCTTTCCACCTCAGCTTCACTCCACACCTGCCTGTGTTATTCTCTCCGCCCCTGCCCTGGCCCCCTCACTCTCCTCCTCTTCTCTTTCCACTTAGCTGAGCCCCTCCTAACTAAACCCACTGCAAAAAAAATGGGGCACTACCATGCAGTTTGCTGCCATCACGTTGTTCCCTCTGCTCGTATATCGGACCCTGCCTTTGTCTTGTCTATGAAGATTGTGAACTGGTTACCACTCTGCACTTGTGCAGTGCCTAGCACCATGGGGCTCTATTCTGGGCTGGCTCTTAGGGCACTCTCATGCTTGGTGCCACCTCTGACTAAACCTCTGACTGCCAGAAGCCAGGAGTGGAAGACAGGAGTGGGTCACTACAAAATTGCTCTGTTCTGTACGCTCTCCTTGAAGCTCTGGTACTGGCCACTGTCAGAAACAGGATACTGGGCTAGATAGACCATTGATCTGACCCAGTGTGGCAGTTCTTATGTTCTTTTAAACATGATTATTAATAAATGACCCTGAACTGAGTTTATCTGCAGTCCTGAAGGGTTTGGATAACTTTCTCTCCATATTCACTTGTCTCTGAAAACCTGGATTCTATATGAGACCAAAATTGGAGGGTCCAGGTACTGTAAAGGGGCTGTGTTCCCTTAATATTTGTGGTGTGTACTACAAGTGGAAGTGCTGTAAATCTTGCCAAAAAAATAAAAATAAAGAGAGGGGGGTTGTTTTCTGGTGTTTCCTAACCTTATGCTACAGCTCCAGTTCCAGGTAAGCATTAAGCAATAGGATAAGTCTCTGAAACAAAACTCAGTTTCAAGCCTTTGGCACTTCATCCAACATTCATTTTAATGTTTATTATTAACAGTAGAGATGTGCCAAAACCAAAACCTTAGATCCAACCTCTGGGGAAGTTCTCATCCGGATCCAAACTTTGTAATTTACTCCTCTTCTTCCAATGGGTGGAGCCAAAAAGCTGCCTTAGGGAAAATTGAGATACGAATCTAGATATGAATTTTTAGGCTGGGGCACATCTCTCATTATTAGTCATAGGCTCTTCTCATATCACTGGTTCTGGTTAGTCTGCCATGGGTGGATAACAAATTATTTATATCCACTTCAGTTTACCATTCTGATCTATTAAATAACTCTACCCCAACAAGGACTCCAGTGTCAATTACTTCCAAACATGTCTACTCCTCCTCCTCACCATTCCCCTCAAGCTGTTCTCTTCTAAATAACTGACAGCCCACCCAACAGGCCCTCTCAAATTGTGCCTCTGTAGAAGTCAGTGGATCACTCTAGTTTTATACAGGGTTAACTGAGGCTGGATTTTGGCCCATTCTCCCTACTTCAGATTCCCTCCACAATTTCAACTGGAGAAGATTTTCTTCTCTCTTTAGCTATTTGTCCCTTTCTTCCATTTCTCCCTGCCTTATGCTTTCTTGACTGAATCCTCAGAGGACTTACCTTCCTCCATTCCTCATATCCCACACTCCAAGTGCCTGCTTCTTTGCTCTTCCAGTAGCTCACACTCACCTACACTGATTTGGTTCATAAATATCTGAACAGAATATGGAGCGTAGGTGTGGCATTCTAGAGGCAAAATATGTATTCTTATTTAATTTTTTGGCCTGTCTTCTTGTATATGACAAATATTTAGGGGGAAGGATAGGAAGAATAAGGCTTAAAGAGAGTCTCTGCAGACTGAAAGAATGAGACATTGGATATGGAATAAAACCATATTCATTAAAGAAAAGTTTCATGTGTCCTGTTACAAACACAAAGTTCCTCCAGCAAAACTCAGTATCACTGAGTTCCTTATCAGCAGATAGAAAACACATGTTTTCTTCAGGAAGCCATGAGAGCAAGACTTTTTTGTGTGTGTTACCTGAAACAGCAGCACTTCTGTGTTTTTACACACCCCTAACACAACCCATAATTGGCTCCAGTCCCTGAGACTGTTTAATGGGAGTCAGGATGCAATCACTTACCGCATGGCCCTGGCTACATTCATTCAGAACCAGACCCAAAAGAAACACACAGACATTTTCGCAAAATCTGCCTTGGGTTCATTTAAAATCTATAGAAGATTTGCATAAATTCTTCAGTTCTTCTTTGTTACATTTTGATAACGTATTTTTGCTTAAAATAAAATAAAGCAGTATTAATACACAGATGCCACTGAGTCAAACAACTGCCAACTGCAACAACAACCACAAAGGACGGTGATTTACTTTACATGAATACAGCAGAATTAGAGGGCTCCGAGGATGGTTTGTGGGCTGTAACAATCTTGGGGTTCATTAACTAACACTCCAATGAATGAGAAAGGAATAAAACTTTGATAAAACCAACTGGAGAGCTTCTGTAGTGAGCTGTGGCACATAGACATGTGGGCCCCCAGGGCCCATCTCCAAATTCCTATATTCATAATACTGTCCCTTAGGATGGAGCATCTCTAAATTATAATCTTCTTCAAACATATCTTTACATGGACTACTGAGCTTTTCACCTTTCATAGACGGAAGACTGGCTGGGCTAGATTTGAGTGAGTGGCATTTGTGACCTGGCATATGGGGCTGCAATGCCACTCAAATCGGGCTCCAAGTAGAAGATGGCCTACAACTCCGCCTTTCAAACACAGAGCCTCCCATTGATTTGCTTCCCAGTACCAAACAAGGCCAAATCTCTCACTGACTGACATAAGCAGCACTAATAGAGGTGAGGGGTGTTTTTATAGTACCATTTGGCTTGCATTTTGAATAATTTGCCTGGCATCTTCTGAACAAATGCATTGGCAATTCTAGGTGGCAGTATCCCTCTCGCTATTGTAAGGGGAGGGAGGACTCCAAGTTAAAAAAAAAAAAAACAGCTAAGGTGGGGCATGATTCAAAACAGGTTGAGAACCCTGCTCTAGATCAGGGCTGAGGCAGATAGTGATGTAAGGAAGCTTACCCTTCCACTGTCCATGCAGCGCCCGTTTTGTGTATATTAAATTCCAGGACTGTCGTTCCTTCACTTTTCATGAGCACTAAGTTCCGATATAGCGTGCTGAAAACAAAGGAGTAAGAATCCCAGGCTAAGTTGCAAGCAAACAGCAGAATAATCAGTAAAGAAGACAGGAGCAGAAGGCAGAGCAGTGCATAGGAATCCTGGGCCCTATCCTTTTAATAGATCCTCTTCCAAAAATACAGTGTTGCCTTCTCTAGGATCCAGATATCTATTTTTGGTACCTCTATGACCCCCGCACTGCTGTAGTGAGGTGTAAGCACCTCACTATCTGTAATATATTTATCCTCACAATATCCCCTGTGAGGGAGAAAAGAACTGAGGCCCTGAGAGATTCTGGGCTTGTCTACACTATAGACACTACAACGGCACCGCTTCAATGCTGGCAGCTGTAGCATTGACCCTTGCTACAGTGACGGAAGGGGTTTTTCTGTCATTGTAGTTAATTCCCCCCTCCCCAAAAGGTGGAAGAAATCTTCCATTGACCTAGCAGTGTCTTTACCAGGGCTTGAGCCAGTTTAACTATGTCTCTCGGGGGCTGGGTGGGTGAATTTTTCATACCGCTGAGCAACATAGCTAGGTTGATCTAAGTTTTAGGTGTAGGCCAGGCCTCTAAGTGACTTGCCTATGGTCACACAGAGAGTCTGGGATAGAGGTAGGAACTGAGTCCCAGGCTAGAGCCCTAACCGCTGGACCATCCTTCCATACGCTTTTCTGTTGCACAACCCTGGCCTGTCCAGCAGAGATCACTTAGCAAAAACAAAACAGTCAAACTGGCAAAGAGAAAAGCAACATTATTGTGTCAGCAGCTCTTGCTTTTGGGCGTATTCCTGTCTTGCTTAAGACCTTGCAGAGTGCAGCATGGTTGAGGCCCACAGTCAAAAGATAAGGACTGCTGGGACAAATATACATAGTGAAGAAGCCTGGGCCATGTACTCCTCTTCTGGTGATCTGTAGTACATTTTAGGCAGGCACATGCTCTGTTGCATGTACATGTAACCCACACACCTCCTGGGTGTGGTGTTCTGTGCCAGCTAGTGGCACCAAGACCACTTAGAGAGCAATCAATGAGTTTGCTCCTACAGCCTTAACTAAGAGCCAGTTAGCTTTCAGCTCATGCAGTAGAGGCTCATGAAGTAAGCTCCGGAGGTCCCTGGTTCGATTCCACCCGCTGACAACTGGGGTCTGTGGGCGTTACATACACAGTAGGTGGTGTGATAACCTCCAGGCACCGGAGCCCTAAGGGACCAAAGGCCTAAGTAGCACCAATTCCCACTTGTATATTTACCATTATACACCATGGACTGTCTGAGGTCCATGTATGTTCATAGCCAACTGGCAAACTGCATATGTAATACCAACAGTTGCCGATCATTGGCGGGTGGGATCAAACCGGGGAGCTTAGAGCATGAGCCTCTACTGCATGAGCTAAAAGCCATACGGCTCTTAGCTAAGGCTGTAGAGCAGGCTCATTAATCTCTCTCTCTAAGTGGCCTCGGTACCACTAGATGGGACAGAACACCACACCCAGGAGGTGTGTGGGTCACACATACACAGATTAGGCAGCCATCAGGTGTGCTTTCACACATGGGAAATAGTAGCCACGCTTTCTTGGCATGACACCATGAAACATCCATGCTAGCCAAATAACCAGATTTAAAAGACAAATAAAAATAAAACAAATAGATCCAGAATAAGCAGCAAATAGCAATGCAGGGACTGTTGAGACACTAACCAGTTAATCAACATAAGGAGATTTTTTAAAAGGGAACGTTTTCTTCATAGTGTCAGTGGAGTAAATAGTCCTTTTGTCCCTGGGGTATTACTGGTATAATCCGTTGGATGGAACACTGTTTCAAATCTGCTTGTTTTCTCATGTAACCACACTTCCTGCTGCTGCTTTCAGCACAGAGCTGCCATCAGCTCTACTTTGAAAGGGATCGGTTCTCCTGAACTATGTTTGTTTTCAGGTTTAAATCCAGTCACCTAGAAATCTGTCACCTGCAAAAATCTTCAATGCCACCGGCCTGTTTGTATCACAGAGCTGTGCTATTCAATCGCTGCGTCGGCCGGATAAGGGGCTACAAAGGCAAGAGTTTAACTCTTGCCATGGGAATAATAACATGGGAGCAAGATACAGGCCAGTGATATTTTCCTTCTCCCCTTTGTTTCACGTGGGGGTTGGGGGGAAGGGGAGATGGGGTTAGTCCCACAGATTAATTTCCTTCACAAGGTCCCTGTTCAGAAATGGATTTCCTTCCCACAGTAGAGGAAATCCCATTACTGATGAGTCTGGTGATTTGGCCCCCTCTCTATCTCTTTTTGTATCAGGCCTGTCACCATGCAGTTGAAGGTCCAACAGCTATTTTAGCAAGGTTATTGTGCCTGCTAGGTTTCAACACTGGATGTTAGCAAAACCCCTTAATGGTGCATTGCTCTTTCAAGAGCTAACTCGGCTCTCAGTTATGCTGGTGTAAAGCTGGAATCCTATCACTGGGCCAAATCCCAAGGTGCTTTCTAAGTTTTTACTCAGTCAATGGGAAATTGAAGTCAGTGAAAAGTTTGCCAGCAGCCTGGTATGCACACAAAGTTTCATTAAAGCTGTGTTTTTAGTTTGATTTGGTTAAACTGGTCCAGACACTCTTAAATCCATTTATACCTGGCTTGCATCAAGTTAGCTGAATTCGGTCTGGAATATTTTAAGCCAAAATGGAAAGAAGCCAACTTTACATTGATTTGATTGTGCACCAGTTTAACTGAATACATTTAAAAACTCACCTTGAGTTAAACCAGTGCAACTTTGTGGGGAGACAAGGGCTGAGTAAAAACTGAGTAGAAACCTCAGCATTTAGCCCAATGTATTTACAGCAGTGTAACTGAAAGCAGAATCTGGTCCTCTGTCTTCGGGCTGGGGTATAATGGTAGATGCCCTTACTTTAAATAACATACTTTCTTACACTGGCACTCTAAGGCCTTGTCCACACACAAAGTTGTCCCACTTTAACTATACCAGTATAGTTAAAACAGTACAATCCCTGTAGTGTGGAGACAGTTACACCATTATAAAGGTGGTTATCCTGGTATAGCTTATTCCCATATGGGAAGGGGAATAACCTATCCCAGGATAAGGCACCTTCATACCAGTGTAACTGCATCCATCATAGGGGCTTGTACCAGTAGAACTATTCCAGTCAGTAACAAAACACACCCCTGTCTGACATAGTTATACTGGTACAATAACTGTGTGTAGACCAGGTCTAATTCTACTATATGCAGCATCCACACTGCTCCCACAGGCACAAACACTATGACCCATAAAGAACCAGAGATTGTGCTTGGCTGGCCCAGGGGTGTGCATGGAGGAGATGAGGGTACAAGGCGTATTGCTGCTGTGCAACAGCAGGGCAAAGTTGCAGTCTCTGTGCTCGGGGGCATGCAAGCGCTGCTCCTTGGTATTCCCCTGGGGTACAAAACACCCCAATGGGGTGGGAAGGAGGCAGGACAATGGCCATGCTGAGGGGAGCTATGTGGCACTCCTTTAGGCTGAAGTCTGCCTGGATCTCCCCTCGGGGAAGTGTGGGCTCACAGAATACCACAGGCAGGGCTGTGCTACAGGGCAGCCTGAGCCCAAAGGAGGCTAACAACATATTTAAACTCAAGCATGGCTTCGGTGTCTTCCTAAATGTGGCGGGTGACTTCTGAGCTCTAGTTGGCTACATGCATTCATTCCCCTGAGCCACTCTGACACTGGAGAGACCCATTCTCTTGCCCAGCATCTCATTAAAACCCCTTGCTACTGACAGCACTACTCCCACAATGTTTCTTTGATGGTGGTTTTAATATAACTCCTAAATTATTTTATACATAAACATCTGGATGGAATAAAAAAACATCCAGTAAATTTCACATACACAAAAATGCTGTTCACCAAAATTTCACAATTTTTATTTTTTTACTACAGTTCCAGAACCATAGGAAAAAATTCTCTCTGGTCTCTGTTTTACATTTCGTACACAGCTCTGAAAACAGGAGTCTGTGTCAGATTCACTCTCCTTAGAGACGTGTGTAAGGCCAGTTTGAAAGTGTGTATTACCAAGAGCCAGGGAACTCCTGGCCACAGTAGCAAATTCTAGCCCTACTCTACATCCTGGGTGTAGCAAAGACCCAGATGTTCGTATGAATAGCTGGTTGTGGGTGAGCTTGGAAGCCAGAGGAAAATGCTCACTCTCCCTGCATGAGATGGCTTCCTTACATTGTCAGCCTTAAATCTGGGGCTGGCTTCCAGTTTAGTACTCTCTGAATGACTGGACAGGCTCCTGCATATTGGAGAACATGCACAGAGTATAGCTCATTATTAAAGGAGTATGTCCTTATAAGCCCCACAGAATCCACAAAGCAACCTGATGTATAGAACAATAGAAGTATTGGAGAAGGTATTTTCTGTTCTATTCCTCTGACCCATTGCTCACTTCTGGGCTTGTCACCTACAGTACTGTAGGCAGAGTAAGGGCATTCCTCCTCCAGACGCTACCCTCTTGCAACCTATGTTTCTCCCTCCAGATTCTTTGCACTTTTCTACAAACTTCCCCTCCCATTTTCAAACACCTAAGAACTCAGTGGTCACTACAACCACCGCTCACAAGGAAAAGTGATATTAGGAGAGTACTGAGGTATTTTCAGCTTTTTTGTCTTTAGTGGGGTGAGTGGTTTTGAAGAATGTTAATCACACGGTTTACTTGTGCTCTTCATTTCACACACACACACACACACACCCATTATCACCTGTTCTGTTACTTTCATCTGGCACAATCTGATTACCAGCCTTTCTACGAAGAACAAGCATTCCAGACCTTCCATAGGGAACATCTGTTTGATAGTACTGCGGCTCTTTCAGGATATTTCCCAAGTTTGCCTTCAAATACTAAGTCAGGGGTTATTTGCATCACACCCATTCTTGGAATTTTTTTTTAAACTTGGAGCCCTCCTCATTCCCCCTAGTAGCGCGAAGGATACTACCACCTAGCATTGCTAGTGTGTTATGCTAATAGAAGGCAAATTACTCAAAATGAAAGTCAAACGGTACTATAAAAACACCCCTTAACCTGTATCAGTGCTTCTGATGTCAGTCAGTGAGAGGTTTGGTTTGGTACTAGAAAGCAGGTCAACATGAGGCTTTGTGTTTGAACTCTGGTCTAAGTTTATGTATTGCCAAGCTCAAGCTTTCAAGAATCATGAGCCAGGCCTCCCAGACTCATGAGATTAATTAATGAGGGCTTTTTTGTTTTTGTTTTGTTTCATTTAAGACTGTATTTGTGATTCATTTTGTTTACTTTCCAATGTCTGGGTCTTTGGATCAAATTTTTAGAGCCCTGTGTAGATACAAAAATGTGTATCCACATCCGATTCGTGAGCCACAAAAATTGTCTGAAGATATCCACGGATTTGCAGGGCTCTAAACAACTCCACAGGTTACCGCGCAACAGTGACGCAGGGCTGTGCCAAGCCCCCTCCCCCCTTCTCCCCAGAGGTCTCCTGCCCTACCACCTGCTCCACTCCCTCCGTACTTCCTTCCTCACTCCGGGTAGGAAGGCTACAATCCTGGGCCCTCGTGTGCAGCGCTGCCCTCAGAGCGGGGGGCTTGGATACTTCTATGCAGCTGCGGCAGCTGTAATCCATGCCGACCCGGCCGGAACAGAGAGTGGCGACAACTACTCTCATCACAGCACCCACCATTGCTGCCCGCTATTTTAAATTACAACCACACCTCTTTCGAAATGACGCTTGGCTCGCTCCCTTTTAGGAGTTGTAGTTTAATTCCTCCGTCCAAGCAAGCTGGGGACTAAAACTCCCAGAATGCCCAGGAGGCTATCCCCGCTGCTTCGAGATTCAGAGAGCCAAGCTTGAGCCTGCGGGATGGGTGACAGCTACTTCATTCAGGTGAGTGTATGCTGCAGATCCCTGTGCAGATACAAAATTTGTATCCGCATCCGAGCTGCGATCCGCAGAAATGGTCCATGGATATAAAGCAGATGCTTGCGGATTTGCAGGCAGTTACAAATTTTCAAGCTTTTCTCTGCAATCAAACCCCTTTTTTTAAAAAAAGTAAAAGCTGAGATTCTCATAGAATCCCATGATTCCAGGAGCTTGGACTTTAAGAAAAACCACCAGATATCTAATGAGGCTCATGATAAATTCTTGAGAGTCACCAACAGTGAGCTAATAATGTTAGCAAAAATGACCAGTAGAATTGTCACAGCTCTGGCTCAGTGCTACACCTGGACCACTCTGAACCTGGGCCTGAATCCATCCCCTAAGTCAGAGGTCCCCAAACTGTGAGTTGTGCCCCCAGGGGGGTGCGGAGGAATATTCAGGGGTGCACAGCTGGTGCCAGGGCCAGCCCCCACAGAGGGTGGGGAGGGAGCACCACTCAGCTCTGCTCCTGGCCCGGGCCCTGGCTGCTGGCTCTGGCTGCTGGCCCCACATCCAGGACTCCGCTCCTGAGCCTGGGACTCTGGCTGCTGGCCCTGTGCCCACAGGCCTCGGTCCCTGGCTGAGGCTCCATTCCCAGCCCTGCGTGCCCCCATCCCCAGCTGTGGCCCCAGCCTCGGCCCCTTTACCCCGTCCATGTCCCCCCTCCTCGCCCCGGCTCTGGGGGTGGGGGCACAGACAGAGGTAAGGGGGGGCACAAGGTAAAATGTTTGGGGACCACTGCCCTGAGTATAATTACCAACTGTAGTTAAACAGGAATATGCCTCTTGTATATCTCAAGAAACATACTTCGGCCCATATGCACTTGTAAAAGCTATTTTCCCTTCTCAAAAGCCCACAGATAATTATCTATCTTCCCCTGCTATTAGCTATGACATTTTCAGTTACAAATAGCTTATACTTTTAATCAAATTTGCATGGCAAGTAAGGCAGAAATGACAAACCTGTCATACCCATGGACTCCTCACCCCACTCTATCTGACCCCACAGCCTTACATGAACAGCCCTTACTCACATGTATAGTCCCATTCAGTCAATGGCACTACTCACATGAGTAAGAGGTTGCAGAATCCGAACTAAAACTTTCCAGTTACTCCATGCATAGACTGTACTTAACCTGCACATATAATTCAGTGATATTAACCAAGACTTGCTTTTCTCTCTTATTGCTAATAATTACATTGACTAATGCCCCCCATGACAGTGACATTTCTTGAGGTCTGTATTTGAAGTTGAGATCTCACTCTGGAAGCTCCGAGAATAACGTTTGCTATTTAGTCAATCAGATTCTAAATTGAATCTGGCATGCTGATTTCGCAACAAGAATTCTAAAGTTAAAGTTACCTGAATATGCATGGAGAATGAAGATAAATGGAAACAGATATAGGTGGATTTATTGTGTTGACACTGCAAAGAAATAACATTTAAGAAAGACTCCTTTCCTCTGATCCCCATTATTATTTGAGCACAGTTAGTGCTTTACAGAAGCAGAACTGTTACTGCAGTAAATATGGTAACAGGTAATATCTGCTATCACATACTAATATAAACGATGCCCTTCATGCATTGGCTCTAAGGGACAGGGACAAACACCAGAACTTGAAATTGATTGCTGATATCAACCAATGAGAAGCGTTGTCAAATCCTATTGATAATGGTGATGGATGTCTAGATTTGCCTTTTTCTAGGCCACTTGCAGTTAGTGATGGGCTAACACTTAGATTTAGGATTCACATTAGATAAACTCCTAAAAGTCTGTCTATTTGCAGTGAAGTCAGCAGTGTCAAGTTGTTAGAGCCAGGAGATGAATGTTCCATTACCATCTTTACTACTGATTCAATGACTGACCTTGAGCAAGAAAAACCCACTGAGTAGAAGCCTCTCCTGTTGTGGGGGGGAAGAGTTGTTCCTCAGCTCCTCACTGGAAGGAGAAAGTTAGAACTGGGATCAGGATAGTATTTCCCCTGCTCTTCTTCTTTCAAACAGGCACAGTTGTGGATCAATGTAATTTGCTATCACATTCCGGGATGCAATCCAGACTAGAGAGGGATTGTGTCATCCCCTGCCCTGCAACCTGGAGTGCCTCACAATGCTTTGTTGCTGTAGCTCCCAACCTGGGCTCCTCACAAACAGCATGTTGGTCACACCCTGAGTGTCTGTGTATAGCTGCAGCCTGCCAACAATACTCCAGTCAACACTGGCTTCCGGCAGCCTTGGTTACCACTTGCTGGGTGGCCCCAACACACTCCCAGTTCTGAATTTCCCCCCAGAATGTGTGTTCTGCACTCTCCTGGACAGTTCAGCTATTAGAGCTCCAATTGGCCCTGTAGTAGTTTGCTACTTAAACTGGATTTAGAACACACTTTGGTTTAAATACAACACTGGATTAGTTTTGATTAAAGAATAAAACAAGTTTATTGAACTACAAAGAGAGAGATTTTAAGTGAGCACAAGGACAAGGTATTAAAGTCAGAAATGGTTACAAGTGAAATAAAGATAAAATGCTTCCTAGTAGCTAAGATTTAACAAAATAGACTTCAAGGTAAAATCCTTTCCACATGTTCCCAGCAACACTGCTGACCAAATTCTCAAGTTAGCATCTGCCCTCCGCCCCCAGTCAATAGGGCTGATTCCTTTGTCTTCTTAGGTGAAAGAGTGAGAGAAAGAGAAAGAATACCTGGGGTGTTTTTGCCTCTCACTTTTATAGTTCAGTCACCCTTGAAATGAATTTTTCTGTGGGTCACCCCTAGATAAAGTTCATTCTCATTGTGAGGATGGAGACATGGAGTCTCTTGGTGAAAAAGGTTCCATGATGTTGTTTGTTAAAATGCAGATTGATCTATTCCTGCCCCACTCCATTGCCAAAGAATGGCCACTTGACCAGTGACTGCCTATCAACCCTGACACCTGACTAGAGGCGTTAGCTTGTCCTTTGTCTGCGAGGAACAGGTTTTCCGCCTTCCCCAGACTTGTCTGGTAAACACATTTCAGTCATAATTTCAGCTGATGTTTATAACTTTATGTATAATGTTGCTACACACACTTCACCATGATATTATTGACCAGCAAGTTATTAGTTTTCAAGTGATACCTTACAAGACATATTTTTTACAAAGATTATTACAGTGGTGTGTAGGGTGTGAATTCAGGGGGCATTCAGTCACATTTGCCTCAGATGAACTTTACAGGCTCTTCAGCTGCCATGCATGCTGCTTGTCCTCTGAGAGGGAGGGTGGGAATGTGGCAAAACTGGGCTGGTTTGATCAATGAACTGAGACTGTGACATCACTGACAGTCTCTAACATGCATTCTACTGTGTGCACAACGATATGTCACTTAATTATATTGTTACACTTTTAAAGGGGAAAAATGTGACTTCCTGTTAACTGGGGATATTTTAGTGTGCCAAGAAGATCAATACAAGACAAAGGACACTGCTCGGAGATTCAGGACAATCCCTCAAACTTCTGTCCCATTAGGAACCCTGTTAAAAAACTCATCTTTATGCATTACCTGAGACTGAATATAAAAACATAGTGCCCTTGCGAATGGCACTTCCAGGATCACATTCTTCAGTTTACAAAGCTGCATCAATGTTTCAAAATGGCAGATTAATTTACAATGAAAATGGGTCAGACAAGCCATCAGTCAACAGCCTAAGTGGATGATGGTCCCATGTTTGCTGCAGTATCTGCCAAGTAGAGGGAGCAATGCTGCAGTTGAAATAAACATCTTTGAAGGCTGGCATCTTCTATGGTAGGACTGTGCATTCCACTCATGTGCAACCAGGCGGCCTCAGTTGTTGATGACGCTGTTGGAAGTACCAGCTAGGAGACTGAAAACTGTGTTGCAAAATATAATTAGTTATTTTGCCGCACTCAGCAGAAACACAATACAGAGTACCCCTAAGACACAGTATCATAAAACACTTTGCAGGGAGAATGCATTATGAGCTCTGGAGAGAAGGAAGGTTTAAAAGGCAAGATTTAAAGAGAGGTGTATTCAGTGGCTGAAAACTAGAGGATGGTGAATGAATGCCAGGTACGTCTCTGGGAGAGGGACTTGGCTGTACAACACCAGCACAACTGGAGTTCCAAGGTGCTACCATAATATAAAGAACAATAAGGTATAGTGAGGGAGGAAGGTAAGTTTGGTGGTAGAGTTGATAGATGGAAGATTGTTATGAGATCAAGTATGTAAGATGGACTATAGAGCGCCAATCTTGAATTCTATTCTGAGATAACTAGGAAGCCAGTGAAGGTCATGGAAGATAGTGAAGGACATGACTCCATTTCCTAGAGCTAGAGTGTGATCTGCTGGAGTATTATAGACCTCTAAAGTTTAGAGTAAGAAATTAGGAAATCCCATCATGAGGAAATGTTGGGCTTGACTACACGGTGAGATAAAGTACTCTACGGGATATGATTTCTAAAGTGCACTGACGTGTTGCACATTAATTGGTCTGTGTAGACCCTGCTGGTGAGCTTTAACATAAGGCTGCTTGAAGAAGAACTATGTTAAAGCGCACTAGAGAACCTTTACAAAACACAGCAGGGTCTACACAGACCAATTAATGCACAACACATTAGTGATCTTTAGAAATCATAGAGAGCTTCACACCACCGTGTTGACAAGCCTTTTGTTAGTTAATGCAGGAAGACATTGCTACCCACTGCTACACATTTTGTAACTGATTTCTCTTGGCAGTGAACAGTGTTAATAAAAGATAATTTAAAAAATGTTCTGAATCACTGTTACACCTTAAACCTAAATTTTGGTAACTAGAAGAAAAATAAGGAAAGCAAAAACAATTAACATCATTAGGTCTTTTGTAGACATAATAATTTCCCTGGTTTTAAAGACATAAAGTGCCAACAATTCTAGTCTCCGAGCCTCTGGAATCACTTCTTAATCCCTGAAGCCAAATCTGGAACATAACATAGCTGATGTTATGCCAATTCGCATCTTATTAATAGTTTCTTTAGTTGCCTTACAGTCTAAGTCTGTCTGTGTCTGCAGTCTTCTGTGAAAGTTTTGAATCCTGCTGCTCCTCAACCTCCAGCTTTATATCTTTTATGTGCAAATAAAAAATTATCTGATTGGCTGCTGAATAATCCCCTTTAGTTCCTACTGTGTTTTTCAAAATCCTGCCCTACAATTCAGTTATGTTTAAGTTATACAAAGTTTTGAATAGGTAGCGCAAAAGGGAACCAAAGCTTAATTTTATGTTACTTTAATCATATAAAATTAATATAATTAGGCCTTATTTCCCACTGACTTAAACAATACAATTACATGGATGGAGCCACACTAGGTGACTCAATCGCCATAAACTATCACTAAAGGTTATGGGGCAGATTTCCAAAGAGGAGGTAAGTGCCTAACTCCCACTGACTTTCAATGGTAATTGAGCCCCCAACTTCCCTTTGTGCCTTTGGAAATCTCTCCCTACAGTTTCAGTGACCAAAAGCAAATCAGCCCCACAGTGCTATTTAATGCTGTTGACAGAGGTTTCGTACAAACAGGAGTAAAGACCTCTGGGTTTTGGAGCAGTAGGTATTGGAACATCAAGCTGTAATTAACAATCAAGACAGGCAAAAAAAGACTTTGGAGACTGGGGTCAGGTCTACATTAGGAAATTATAGTATGTATAACTACGTCACTTGGGTATGAAAAATCCACACCCCTGAGTGAGGCAGTTCAACCAACCTAACCCACGGTGAAGACAATGCTAAGTTGATGGGAGAATTTTCCTGTTGCCGTAGCTCAGGGTTGGGCAAACTACGGCCCGAGGGCTGGATCCGGCCCCTCAGGGCTGTGGATCCGGCATGTGGGATTGCCACCCCCATGGCGCCGCGGGACCCGCGCCGCTCCCAGAAGCGGCCGGCACCATGTCCCTGTGGCCCCTCTGCGGGGGGTGGGGAGGAGAGGGCTCCATGTGCTGTCCTTGCCTGTGGGTACCTCCCCCGAAGCTCCCATTGGCCGGAAACGAGATTGCCTACAATGGCATATTAGCAAATATCTCTAACAACCAGAGATTGGAGACTAGATGGGGAAGGTTCTGAGTTACTACAGAGAATTCTTTCCCAGGTGTCTGGCTGCTGGGTCTTGCTCACATGCTCAGGGTCTAACCGATTGATACATTGGGGGTTGGGAAGGAATTTCTCCCCAGAACCCTGGGCATGGGGCCAGCAGCAGAGCCCCGGGTGCAGGGTTGGCAGCCGGGGCCAGCAGTCGGGACCAGGGCCAGGAGCAGAGCAGGGTGGCACTTGCCCCCTCACCTCCCCATGGGGGCTGGCCTAGGCCTCAGCCACACAACAATGGATGTTCCTCCATGCCCCTGAGGGGGGCATGCCCCATAGTTTGGGGACCTCTGCCTTAGAGACAGCACCTGAGAGCACATGGGCATGAGGGTTTTAGAAAGTATCACGATATCTGCTACTCGTCTGACAATTTCAGCCAATGATCACATGTGCCCCCTGCTAAGCACATATCACACACACAAGGAGTGTCCTCCCCACTGAAACAACACTATGGCTTTGTGTCTCAGATCCACAGGTCTGGTACTCTTGAACAACTCTGGGACAGGCCCTGGGAGGACCCCTTCAGAGTGCCAGCCCCCTTCGGGTAACACTCTTTCACTAGGGAGTCAGCCACTTGGCTTCATTGCCTCCATAGACCGAACCTCAGAGCCTTCAGCACCCCTGCTTCACACCGTGAGCTTCCTCCAGCAAGTCCATCTGAGCTGGACACCTGAGAGAGAGAGAGATGTGTACACCCAAAGGAAGCCATACACCCCCAACATCCTTAAACTGGAGTGACTCTCAGCCGGTGACAAGCGTTGTAAAAGCAGAAGGGTTTACATGTGTCTGGAACACAGCACAGAAAGTCCTTGGTTAACACAGAGAACAGAAAGTCACAGCATAGTCCATATTGGTCAGCCCAGCCCTCTGACCCCTCTTTAGTCCCCGTCCAGGAGCAACTCCCGCTTCCAGCAGTCCACACTTAACAACCCCACCTGGCCCCTCCTCAGTGCTTTGTCCTTGTTCCCACCTGGCCCCCCTCCTCAGCCCTTTGTTCTCCAGCTGGTCAGACTGGCTGGCTTCCTGCAGAGGGAGGGCCATCCATAGTCATTAGGTGCTAGGTGCCAAATGTCCAGGCAATTGGAATGCTCATTGTGTTCTTGGATTGTCCATGGCATGGGGGATCTCTGGGTCTGTCCTAAGAGTAAGTGACCTTTTCCCACTGCCTAATTAACCATGCACCACATAGGGAAACTGAGGCACATACCCTATTCATACAAAATATTATGAAAATATCCCACCCCATTTCACACTTTGTGAAAGCAATGCAAAATGACAATATGATCAGTAGTGGCTGCTCATGGCCAAATTAGTGCAGTCATACCTGTTTGGTAGAAGGATGCTTCATCTCTTACAAGCTGTGTCGGGGACTCTGTCCCAGTGTATCTCACTTCAACTCTTCCTTCTAGGGCAGCTTTTCTCTCCTTCAAAGTTGTAGTCCCTCTGGGGTGGGAACATCATTTTTAAGAGCTCGCTGACGTGCGATCTCCATTTCCATTGTGGGATGGCTTCATTGATTTTCCATTGAAATATCTTATCTTTAGAGTTCCACAGCAAGAATCAAATGAGTCAGAGACTGTAGTTACAAACACAGGACATTTTTGGCCACCCAAATGATTTCTTCAATGATATTCAGGTACATGAATTAGAAAACCCTCATAAAATTAGCAAGCAAAGCAGTATAATAAAGCATAGTGATGGTACGCTTGGGCAATTGTCCTTTATATCACTGGGAAAGACTGAAAGACTGCTAGATACAGCAGCAAAATCATAAATCAAGTTTGAATAAACACACACAACCATTACACTGACCTTATGTTGAGCTGTACTGTTTCGGCCATTAATATCATTGTTGACTTGTCGTGCCACTGCAGAATAGGATTTGCAGAGGACTTTTCTAGCTGTGGTAGAAAATAATAAAGTGATACAACACGCGTCTGCATTTTAAAAATACTGGTCCAGACGTTGCCATTTGAGAGCTGTACAGAATTCCTTGCTAGCTTCACAAATGAAAGCAGACACGAAAGGCTTTACAAAAAAATCAGACCATTGGAGGGAAAAGCTCTATGTTTTTTTCTTCCGTTTTTTCTTTTTAAATGAACGTGGGGTTTTTAGGAAGGAGAGTCTTGTGATTAAGGGACTCGGAAGAGAGAGGGGGGCAATCCCTGGCTCTGTCACAGATTGCCAGCATTCCCCTGAGTAAGCCACACAGTGCTGGATTATCACTACCAGTCCAGCCTGGGTGAGGAGCGGCACATACCTGCTGTGCTCCAGGAGCAGGGAATGCACTATCCTGTGTGAGCCGAAGGTGACAATCTGATTCTCTTCCCTTGTTCAAGGTGCTGTCTTTTTACTGTCGGGGCATTCCCCCTACTCCTGAACTGGCTGGGGGAAGTTGGAGGGAGAGAGGACACAGCTAAAGGCAGGCCCACTACACAGCCCTGGTCACCCACACCCCATCCACCTGCACTGGAGGGGGAGTAGCAGCTTGGTAGCACTACTTTCCTCTCCACCCCCATGTAGTCTCCAGTGAGGTGGTTAAGCCATGCAGGGGAGTGAAGAGGGTCGCTTTCCTGCACAGCCATGTAAGAGGGCTCTTGAGTGAGCCCTGAATCTCTCTATGCCTCAGTTCCCTCAGTTCTGCCCCATTTCAGTCCCTGTCTCTGGAATCTCTCCTTCCTCAGTCTCCCTCCCCATGGCTATTCCTGCTGTCTCTCCTCCTCCTCCCCCGCATGTGCTACCACCTTTCTGAATGCCTCTGGTCGGGTCCCACCCAGAGACTCCTCTCTCCATCATGGCCTCTGACTCTCACCCCATGTAGGGGATTCCTTCCTCTCTCCTCCACAGCTCCCCTGCCCCCCTCATACTTTGAGACTCTGCCAAAGCTGTGTGTTAAGCCGCATAGAGGGAACGGAGGATCTCACCCTGCCTTGGGAGGCAATCAGGTGTTGAATCCCCTGTGCCTCTCCGAACACTCCTAGCTGGGGGAAGGAGGAGTTGATGGGGCAGAAGAGAATCAGTCACCTGTGCCGGAGCAGGGGCAGCAGCCACATGGCACCCTCTGTGTTGTGTTGGGATTCTGAGCTGACAGCCTGCCATAGCCAATTGGGCTGTGAATAAAAGAGAAGAGGCCAAAGCAGAAAGATGGTGAGTACAACTGAGGACTCAGAAGGTCCTAATTCTCTGGTGACCAGCCTAGCTGGTTCCCATTTCAGTAAAAAATGCATTCAGCTGTCTCAGGCTGGGGGGGTGAAAGGCTGCAGAAGCAGAGGACTGGGTCCCAGCTACTCAGGATTGGCCTGACTTGACAATCACTGCTTTCCTTTGCCATGTGTGGACCTGTTTGTTACACACACAAAGGTGGTCCAAGTGGGCAAGGAGAAGGAGGAGGAAGGTTAAGTACAGTTGCCAAGGCCCAGAGCTGTGCAAAATGGCTATAATTAACTTCCATGGAAGGACCCTGTGTGGATTGGTGGCAGTGGTAGCTTGGTCCCCTCCCTCCCACGTAAAGGGAGCAGGATGTAGTGTTTCTCCTTTTAAGTTATTCAGGATGGTGCTTGCACATGTTCTACAGATTTGCTTCTCTTCTTTCCATTCATCTAGTGGTGGATGTAAAGCTATTGAACTGTTAGACTGGGGAGGGACAGTGGATGTGAAAGCTGACCACAGTCCCACCAAGCCAGCCCTTACCACTGAGCTTCAAACTAATGGCAAAAGACACGGTGATGGTCACAATGAGAAAACAGTATCATTCCCACCTCATTCTGAGCATGATCTCCTTGTTGGTAGGCATGCACATGAAAACAAGAGCGGAGGGAGTCACGATGGTATCTATTTCCAATTAAAAATTTAGCAAGCATTTTAAAGTCCCTCGAACAAGTGACTATGTTACACTTGGATGAACATTGTCAAGTTTTATCAATCCAGATAATATGTTTTAGCTGAGTTTTCTCTTGCTCTTAATCCAGAAGAGAATTTAGAGATTTTTCAAAGGGTGTAACTATTGGTACTACACTGGTTTACAGTGTTGATCTTTTTGAAATTAAAAAATACCACTGAGAAAGGGAAGTGTATGGGTAAGACACTGGCCAGTGATTCTGGAGATCTGGGTTAAATTCCTAGCTGTGCTACTGACTGCCTGTACAACCTTGAGCAAGTCACTTCCTATCTCCCACCATTAGTCTGGTGTGTCTGTAGAGTGTAAGCAGTTCAGGGTAGGGTCTGCCTCATATTGTGTGTGCGTGCGTGTGTGTGTGTGTGCACGCACACATAGCATTTTGTGTACATACACACAATTGGGACAGTGGCTCCTGGTTATAAGTAGAATGTAAACATATAGTAATACTTCTGAATAATGGCCCAAAACACTTTAGTAACTTTTAAAATGTACTTTTAGTGCCCATGAAACATGAAATCCTTTAGCAAAGCCCTGGAGACACTGGCCAAATTTTTCAAACCTCCTGAATCCACATCTAGGCACCAAAATAGAAGTGGCTTGATTTCAGTTTTATGACTGTACATTAAATGGTTTTATTGTTCAATAAAGGGATTTTACACCTTCCTGTGAGACCTCTGAAACTGGCCTCAGCTGGCGACAGGAGACTGGACTACGTGGACCGTGAGTCTAATCATAGAATCATAGAATATCAGGGTTGGAAGGGACCTCAGGAGGTCATCTAGTCCAACCCCCTGCTCAAAGCAGGACCAATCCCCAACTAAATCATCCCAGCCAGGGCTTTGTCAAGCCTGACCTTAAAAACTTCTAAGGAAGGAGATTCCACCACCTTCCTAGGTAATCCAGTCAGGCAATTCCTGTGTGCCTTGTTTACTGAGAAATGAACTAAGACCATCAGCTCATTTCACCTAGGTCACGAATAGCCACCAAATGGTAACAAATTGTGATCATTACCAGCTTTGACTGGTTTTCACCAAATGATCTAAAGATCACGAGTAAAGATCTTCCAAATTGTGTGTGTGTGTGTGGGGGGGTTCTCTGTAAAATTTCAAGTTGTGGGCAAAAAAACAACCCCCCAAATATTTTGATTCTGAAATGCCACTGCGATGCCTCATAGAAGTTGTAGTTTGAATGCCTTAAGCTCCCATTTGCTATGATAAGCCAGACTCCCTGGTTGGACTACATCTCCCATGATGCATCACAGTCTTTCCTGTTAGTAAGAGGGGGTGGTGCATCATGGCAGTTGCATGGCTACAGTACTTTGTGGAAGATGAAGCTGAGCTGGGAAGCCTGGCCCATAAAGGAGAATAAAAGTAAAAGTCTACCACACTACAGGTCTCAGGTTTTCTGCAGCAAGATTTCAGAATTGAAATGGTTTGGTTTACGGGCAAAATATTTTGGTTTCAGGCATTCTGTTTTTCAGTGACAAAATGAAAATTTCTGCTGAAAACAGATACTTTTCACAAAAAGTTTCATTTAGTTGAAAACCTAATTTTCTGTCAAAAAATAGAAAAGTCCTGATCATCCAGCTAGTCCCTTCACTGTGATAAGTTCTATTGGTTTGGACCATCACTGCAAAATACTGTCTTATAAAAAAAATAAAATAAGGATGAACTTTATCTGTACAGTTTGGAAATCAGCTGTTTTCTATTGCATTTACACTTCTTTCACCATCCGCAATAAGTGCTTCATGTTATGGAATGTGTCTCCAGATTGGTTTGCGGTTTGAACATAGATACCTATCATTACAAGGATAAGCACACACTGCTCTGTCATCTATCTAAAGAGTTATAAAGTGCCCCAAAAAACAGTATTTAGCCACCAATGAAATGATAATAGTACAGGAAGCTATTACGTGCACTAGACAGAGATAATTTTGTAATATAAGTTCCTGCTGACAAGGAAACTTTCAACAGAATTTGTAGCCTATGTAGATTGTCAGGTTTGGGGCAGGGGCTGTCTTCTTGTTATGTTTGCACAGTGCCTAGCAGTGCTTAGCACAACTGTTATGTTTCATTACATACAAACAGAGAAGTTAGACAAAAACATAAAATACTCTTGCCAAGCTTGTAATGTAACATTGTCTTATTTCTTAGAATTCAGAATAACACACAAGAACCCAAAACAGCAAGGGTGGGGGGAGAAAGATCAGGCTGCTTCCTAAAACAGAGAAGCACAACTCATCCCTTCTTTCTCTAGGCTGGCTGGCTGGCTGGCTGCAGACTGACTGCTGCTAGGCTCTGTTTGCACATTTCCCAGAGAGTTCCCTACCCTGAAAGTAAGACCAGGAAAAAAAACACCCGGAGGATGTAAAGTGACAGGTTACAATTTCACTATACCACCACAGTGGGGTCCTGGTCCATAAATAACAATAGCCGGTTACTGGGAAGTTTGGTTCTAAACATGGCTTGTATCAGTATGGGACAGAATGCACTGATGAGATGAACATGGATAGGCAGTGGGGTAGGTGCATAAGCACAAGCACAATTGTGATAGGATGGTGCGTAGATGCAAATTGAATAGTCTTTCATGTAACTGGTTAAGGTGATTGTCCTTCCAATTGGCTGGAGGACAGGGTCTTTGTTCTCTACTTTTCTCGCATTTTGCTCTGACAGAAAACGAACTCAGTTCTTCTGAACTGCTGCAGATTCCCACTGTGAGTGGTGGAGGCTTTGCCACTCCACTGGAAAACAGGCCACCATGACAATAAAGAGCAGCGCTTAGATACGGGCCAATGGTCGCTCCCATTTTGGACTGACACCAACCAGTGCAATTTTAAGCCCTTCTTATGGTATTCTATTTTGCATGTAGTTATTTATCTGCAAGTGAACCCTATTAGGGACAGGCAGAGACACCGACTCTAAACAACTACAAAAAGCACACTTAAATGTTTAATCTTTTTCTCTGGGATATTTCTTCACCACCTTCAGTTGAATTTACCCCATGTTTGCAAGCTTGGCGATCTGGCTAAATCAGCAATATTTGTAAAGCTTTCTTAGCTCACAACGAATGCATTCTTTGCCCTGTTTGTCAGAGTAATGGAGCGATTATTACTGAGATCTAAGATGTGATTGCACATTATGCGGAGGAGGGTGGGGTGGGGGTTGGAGAAATAATGTAATAATGAAATTCATTGTCATGGATAAATCTGTAGGCACACGTAGATGTTTTTCCCTTTCTCTGACCTACTTGGTCCTCACATGTCTGGCTCTGCTGAGACGGCTGTTTATCCTGAGTTGAGGTAATGCAGGGGTCATGAGCAGATCACACTCACTTCATGCCACAAACAGGTTGGTGTTTGTACATCTGTATTTAAAAATAAACCCTTTTTGATTTCTTTCTGCTTCAGCGTGTGTGGAATGTTCACAAGGAGTAAAAGCTGATGTCCTTTTGCAGGGGGACCTGTACATTTCTGCAATAGAAGTAGGAGAATTTGCATGGAGCAGGTCATACTTTCATAGATAAGAAGTGGGGGAGGAAACAGAAGAGGTATTTGTCCCATTATCCCAGAACAGAACCCAGAACTCTCCAAAGTGCCCCTCATTGCCATATTTAGCCATCCAGTGCCCTCTGATTGCAATGCACAGAAGTTTGACCAATGCAATGCAAGCTATTCATACATTTTAAATATTGATTTTCCTGTCCTTCTATTCTAAATCTTTCCACTTCTACCATTTACTGTTTCCAAATGTTAGATATCTCTTTGTTTTAGGGACCTATCCTGGTCTGTTGCAAATTCCCAGTGTTGGCACACGTCTTATTTTATTTTTACTCTCTTTATATTTTTGTTTAACTATCGCAGTCATTTTGGCCCAGATCTTCAAAAGCATTTTAGGCTCCACTGAAATTAACGGAAGTTACATGTCTAAGTACTTCTGAAGAACTGAGCCTTTCCTCCTAACTGTGGGGCATAGACTCCCTGAACCTTGAGAAGAAGAGAAAGGAAATTCCTTTATACATCCTCTTCATCTAGCTTTCAATAGCACTGACTCTATAGTTCTATAGTTCCTCTGACTCTTCAAGATGCATGTTTAGAGCCCATGGACCAAGCTGATTTTTTCTAAAACTCCTAAGTGCCTTGTATTTACTACACTTTAGATGAAAGTGGCTCACTGATAAATCACTGGGGGAAATCCTGGAAGGAAGGTCACCTTGGGATTCCTGTTTTTGTGACAAATCCTGAAACCAGGTGAGGTTTACTTGCTTTGGTGTTTCTTTCTAGACCCATCGGGTCAGGCTCATCAAGGTTTCATGAGCCTGAGCTGAGCTATGCCATCCAAAACTTGAAACCAGGCAAAACACACCGGTTTAGTCTGTTTTGCTTTCATTTTCAAGGTACATGGACTCAAAACTCAAAATGAACTCAATGGGGATCCAGAGTCGTGCAAACCGAAATCACGGAGTTTTGCACAGCCCTAGTGGAAGGGCTCTGCAATGACAGAGACCACCAGGCCAGCAGAGGAGTTTCTATGAAATGGCATTCAATGCTAAAGCCTACTCCAGAGGGGAAAGGCAGGGTAGAATATACAGTCCCCCTATATTCTAACTGTTACTAGAGCCAGGTATTCTCCTTCTGAGGGTACGGAAGCTCTGGACACATCAGAATCTGAAGCATGGTGATACACAGAGCCTGTTCAGAAGTTGAAGTCCTTGTGCCACAAGGCATAACTCTGCAGTGACTCACTATATCCAGACCTCAGGGAGGTTTTGGAGGCAGAGTGATGGAGAAGCTGGTGGATCCAGCAGTCTTTTTCCTCCCCTGGGCAGAGAGGGAGTTTATCAATTAGCATGCAATGCATGTAGCTCATAGGATAGAAGGATTCTGCACTCCTGTGGAGATTCTCAGCCCACAAGGCCATCAGGCATGCTGTGAGGTACAGAATTTAGCTCTCTGTTAAAAGAGAAGAATTAGTTACTTATTACCTGTACAAATATAGAGATGGCTCAAAATACTAGGAAGAAATGAAGGAAGTAATGAACATTCAAGAAAGCAAAACCAAAGCGCTGGAGCTGAGGTTCAGATGGGGCTTTTTTTGGTGTGGTGGGGGTAGCCACTGGGTGGAAAAGCAGAAAGAAGCAAACAAGGATTCAAGATGAGTTCATCCCTGCTAAAATCCTACCTCATTGATACACATCTGCGTTTCCATGGCTGTGCAGAGCTGAAACTGCCTTCGTCAGCTCTTGTTGTTTTAGGCTTTGTTCGGGGCTATTTGTGCAGTTCCTCTCTCCCCCCCTCCCAGTCAGACTCTGTGGTGCACAGGGTCCAACTCAGCCAAAGCTTTATCCAGAAAGCTGCACCCAACACTTCCTAATCTCATAAACAAGAAAGAGATGACTTAATACCCTGGAGCAGAAAGAGTTTTGCAATAACAGTACAGAGGAGGCAATCTAAAAACATCGTTTGTTTCAGTACCAATGCAGAGGCTGCAGATAATTGACAACAGAATGGCATTTTCTAATCCAGTGAAATTACATTTTATTGCAAACTGGCATATACCAGTAATTATTGTATTTGTATAGTAGTTCCAGCCAGCATTTGACAGTGAGCTGATTAAATCACCGAGGTGGAACTGAAGGGTATGATTGCAGTGCATCTAGGCTGATCAGCATTAGCATTATCTGTGATGTCAGCTCTTTTAAAGGTTGGAAGTGCAACTGTCACTGCCACGGTGCTCTCACCCCTTTTTGGCCCAAGATACTACAGTCCAGAGGTGACCACAAAAGAGTCATACTGGTGATAGCGCTATTCACCAATGCGTGTTGCTGACTATCCTGAGTCTTGTGATAATTGGTGCTGTTTCTTAAAGCTCCAGTTGTCTGAGTCATATGAATACATGAGGATCTCAGCTTTCATTTACCAAAAAAAGCAAGTTTTTAGTCCACATGGCTGCTGAGAAAAGCTGGAAAATGTGACTCCAGCATATCCTAGAAACTCAAAAACCAGAAGGCAAATAAAAAGAACATTTCCCCCTCATTTTTTTTTTAATTTCATGGTTTTAAAAGCCCATCTAATGATTTTAAAACTTTTGGGGTTGGCAATAATGAATACATTTATGTTTGTAATAATATAAATGCATTTTCAAGGATTATCCATTTGACACTTCGAAGAAACCAACACCAGCTGAAAGGACTTTGCTGCCCTAGATGAACTGGAAATGTCTCTTCTACTCAGCCCAATCAACTACTGCATGCTGAGGGACTAAGTACTTCAGCTGGGACCAAGCCTTCCAGCTCAGGTAGCCAGACTTGCAGAGTTGAAGGTCGAGCAATGTGGACATTGTGGCTCAGGCTGAAGTAGGGTGACCAGACAGCAAGTGTGAAAAATCTGGATGGGGGTGGAGGGTAAGAGGAGCCTATATAAGAAAAAGACCCCAAAATTGGGACTTTCCCTATAAAATCGGGACATCTGGTCACCCTAGGCTGGAGCTTGGGCTCTAAAGCCTATAGGGTTGGGTTAGCCTGGGTGACCGAGCTTCTGCCCAAGCCAGAACATCTACATTGCTGTTTTTAGTGTTCTAGCTTGAGCCCTGCTATCATAGCTCTGTCTACCCAGGCTAGGAGGCTTGCTCCCAGCTGCAGTGTAAACATTCCTTCAGGGCCCAGTCTTGGTCCTGCTGACATCCATGGGGGTTTGGCTATCAGCTTCAATAGGAATTAGGTACAGGCACTGAATAGTATATCTGAGCACATAGTGAAAACCTTTCCACAGGAATATTCATTTGAATTCTGCGATGAAGTGGGAATTTCTTGTAATATTTTTATGAAGCCTGTGTGTGCCTCAGTTTCCCCTGTGTGCTGTATTGATACCTAAGGGGTGGGAAAGGGCTGTTTGCTTTCAGGGTAGGTGAAGAGCCATAGATATGGGTGTCATTTAACTATATAGGTCTTGGTCCCCATACCGGTGGAGCATCTGAGAAAACAATGGCAAATCCAATTGCCAGGACATTGATACCTAGCAACCAACTACCCAGAGAAATATGGACTTCCCTGCTTCTCAGCAGGGGGGCTGAGCCACGTCTCCCCAGCTCAGGAACAAGGGACTGGAGAGGAGCGAGATGGGGAATAAGAGTTGGCTGCTGGAGGTAGCTGGGGTGGGGTTTCTAACCTGGGATTCAGACCAAGGAGGTCGGATGGACGGAGAGACACGGCTTGGACAATGGGGTTCACTACAGCTTGGCTGGGTGCTGGGCTACCCAGAATGGACTGTGCTTTAACCTTCATTCCTCTGTGCTAACCTGTGGACTTCCTATGCTGTGTTTCAGATGACTAATAAACCCTGCTGTTTTGACAATGCTGTGTGAGTGTCACTGCACATGCTTGGCGAGGTGCATTAGTCCCTGAAGAGTGTACGAGTCTCCACTGGGGTCTGGCTCAGTTGGACTCACTGAACGGAGCTCACAATGCAAAGCAGGAGTTCTGAAGGCCCAAAGGTCTAGTCTAAGAAGGCAGGGAAGCCACGTGGCTTATCCTGGAGAAAGTGTGAGATGCCTTGGGGGTCTGAGACACTGAAGGGGATTCTTCCTAGTGGCTGTTCCAAAGCTGAGGCCATAGCACCGATCCTGTGGATCTGTGACAAATATCGATTTAGGCATGTCTGTGGCCATTGTGTTTTCAGGTGTCAATACTTGAGAAAAATTGATTTTGTATTCAAATAGTTGTCAGCTAGAATACATTCAGTTACAATACTAGGCATTTTAATTTTCACTGCCATCCAGTCAGGGAACAGACTTTATACGATGTGATTTTGCGTATCAACCAACACAGTGTGAACTTTGAAATTCAGATACTGAGTATCCCCAGAACTGTCTGACAGCTATTTGTAGAGGGTGAACATCTCCTCAGAGCAGAGAGTCTGCACCAGGCCTACGCACTGCTTAACACTATTTTGAGCGCTTAAATTGGACAGTGCATAAGCCTTGTGTGAATTTTCTGCAGTTGTTAATTTCACCTACGAGGGGGGGAAAATGTGAAAAAAATACGGAAATATTTTCAAATAACTGGTACATTTGAGAATCTCATGATGTATTGATGACTAAAAATTGGAGGTGAAATTTAAAAAAATTAATTATGCACTATGAATTATTCAATCAGAGACACTAGCCTTTTTGTGGTCTCAGGCAGCTACTTGTACTGTTGACAGTATATCCTATAGCTCTAGAAATAATATATAATCTCATTAGTAATTTTAGAATTTTAAAATTCATATCCCTAGATCTCAAGTTGTATATTCAACTAATTTAAAATATATTAAAAACACATACAAAACATACAACACTCCTACGATTCAGCATACCACACGAGAAACATGTCCTATCGAAGAATGCCTCTGCTTAAGACAGGCCTTCCAGCTGCTCTGAAAGTCAACAATTCAGGCTGTGACATATCAGCAGGAAGAACAAATCTGAAGGTAGATGACTCAAAAGTAGATGACCCCTGAGAACTCTAGACCCTTCTTGTTTACAACAGGACAGGGATGTTAGCTTGAGTTCCTCAGCTGATCTTAATTGTTGTGATTAGCACAAGTAGGGAGAAGGGCTTAGAAGTAGCAAAGACTCAAACCACACAAGCAGCACGCTGAATTTCACCCAGAAATTAACTGAGAACCACAGAAGAATACGTTAGGTGCCAGTGTTGACACAAGGACAAATGGATATAAACTGGCCATCAACAAGTTTAGGCTTGAAATTAGACAAAGCCCTAGTCTACACTAGGAGTTGAGGTCGAATTTAGCAGCGTTAAATCGATTTAACCCTGCACCCGTCTACACGACAAAGCCCTTTTTTCGACTTAAAGGGCTCTTAAAATCTATTTCCTTACTCCACCCCCGGCAAGGGGATTAGCGCTGAAATCGGCCTTGCTGGGTCAAATTTGGGGTATTGTGGATGCAATTAGACAGTATTGGCCTCCGGGAGCTATCCCAGAGTGCTCCATTGTGACCACTCTGGACAGCACTCTCAACTCAGATGCACTGGCCAGGTAGACAGGAAAAGGCCCACGAACTTTTGAATTTCAATTTCCTGTTTGGCCAGCGTGGCAAGCTGCAGGTGAGTGCAGAGCTCATCAGCAGAGGTGACCATGATGGAGTCCCAGAATTGCAAAAGAGCTCCAGCATGGACCGAACAGGAGGTACGGGATCTGATCGCTGTATGGGGAGAGGAATCCGTGCTATCAGAACTCCGTTCCAGTTTTTGAAATGCCAAAACATTTGTCAAAATCTCCCACGGCATGAAGGACAGAGGCCATAACAGGGACCCGAAGCAGTGCCGCGTGAAACTGAAGGAGCTGAGGCAAGCCTACCAGAAAACCAGAGAGGCAAATGGCCGCTCCGGGTCAGAGCCCCAAACATGCCGCTTCTATGATGAGCTGCATGTCATTTTAGGGGGTTCAACCACCACTACCCCAGCCATGTTGTTTGACTCCTTCAGTGGAGATGGAGGCAACACGGAAGCAGGTTTTGGGGACGAGGAAGATGATGATGATGAAGTTGTAGATAGCTCACAGCAAGCAAGCAGAAAAACCAGTTTTCCCGACAGCCAGGAACTGTTTCTCACCCTGGACCTGGAGCCAGTACCCCCCGAACCCATCCAAGTCTGCCTCCCGGACCCGCCAGGTGGAGAAGGGACCTCTGGTGAGTGTACCTTTTAAAATACTATACATGGTTTAAAAGCAAGCATGTGTAATGATTAATTTGCCCTGGCATTCACGGCTCTCCTGGATGTACTCCCAAAGCCTTTGCAAAAGGTTTCTGGGGCAGGCAGCCTTATTCCGTCCACCATGGTAGGACACTTTACCACACCAAGCCAGTAGCATGTACTTGGGAATCATTGTAGAACAAAGCATTGCAGTGTATGTTTGCTGGCATTCAAACAACATCCGTTCTTTATCTCTCTGTGTTATCCTCAGGAGAGTGATATCATTCATGGTCACCTGGTTGAAACAGGGTACTTTTCTTAAGGGGACATTCAGAGGTGCCCGTTCCTGCTGGGCTGTTTGCCTGTGGCTGAACAGAAATGTTCCCCGCTGTTAGCCATGGGGAGGGGGGAGGGGTTAGCCACATGCGGAGGGGGGAGGCAAAATGCGACCTTGGAATGAAAGCACATGTGCTATGTATGTAATGTTAACAGCAAGGTTTACCGTTAAAGAGTGTACCCATTGTTCTATAAAATGTGTCTTTTTAAATACCACTGTCCCTTTTTTTTCTCCACCAGCTGCATGTGTTTCAAGGATCACAGGATCTTCTCCTTCCCAGAGGCTAGTGAAGATTAGAAGGTGAAAAAAACACACTCGTTATGAAATGTTCTCTGAGCTCATGCTGTCCTCCCACATTGACAGAGCACAGATGAATGCGCGGAGGCAGACAATGTCAGAGCGCAGGAAAGCACAAAATGACCGGGAGGAGAGGTGGCGGGCTGAAGAGAGGGCTGAAGCTGATAGGTGGCGGCAGCGTGATGAGAGGAGGCAGGATTCAATGCTGAGGCTGCTGGAGGATCAAACTAATACGCTTCAGCGTATGGTTGAGCTGCAGGAAAGGCAGCTGGAGCACAGACCTCCGCTACAGCCCCTGTGTAACCAACCGCCCTCCTCCCCAAGTTCCATAGCCTCCACACCCAGATGCCCAAGAACGGGGCGCGGAGGCCCCCGGCCACCCAGCCACTCCACCCCAGAGGGTTGCCCAAGCAACAGAAGGCTGGCATTCAATAAGTTTTAAACTTTTAAAGTGCTGTGTGGCCTTGTCCTTCCCTCCTCCACCACCCCTCCCAGTGCTTCTCTCCTCCACCACCCCTCCCGGGCTACCTTGGCAGTTATCCCCCTATTTGTGTGATGAATTAATAAAGAATGCATGAATGTGAAGCAACAATGACTTTATTGCCTCTACAAGTGGTGATCGAAGGGAGAAGGGGAAGGTGGTTAGTTTACAGAGAAGTGGAGTGAACCAAGGGGCGGGGGGTTTCATCAAGGAGAAACAAACAGAACTTTCACACCGTAGCCCGGCCAGTCATGAAACTGGTTTTCAAAGCTTCTCTGATGCGTACCGCACCCTCCTGTGCTCTTCTAACCGCCCTGGTGTCTGGCTGTGCGTAACCAGCGGCCAGGCGATTTGCCTCAACCTCCCACCCCACCATAAATGTCTCCCCCTTACTCTCACAGATATTGTGGAGCACTCAGCAAGCAGTAATAACAGTGGGAATATTGGTTTCGCTGAGGTCTAACCGAGTCAGTAAACTGCGCCAGCGCGCCTTTAAACGTCCAAATGCACATTCTACCAGAATTCTGCACTTGCTCAGCCTGTAGTTGAACAGCTCCTGACTACTGTCCAGACTGCCTGTGTACGGCTTCATGAGCCATGGCATTAAGGGGTAGGCTGGGTCCCCAAGGATAACTATAGGCATTTCAAAATCCCCAGTGGTTATTTTCTGGTCTGGGAATAAAGTCCCTCCCTGCAGCTTTTGAAACAGACCAGAGTTCCTGAAGATGCGAGCGTCATGTACCTTTCCCGGCCATCCCATGTTGATGTTGGTGAAATGTCCCTTGTGATCCACCGGTGCTTGCAGCACTATTGAAAAGTACCCCTTGCGGTTTATGTACTCGCCGGCTTGGTGCTCCGGTGCCAAGATAGGGATATGGGTTCCGTCTATGGCCCCACCACAGTTAGGGAATCCCATTGCAGCAAAGCCATCCACTATGACCTGCACATTTCCCAGGGTCACTACCCTTGATATCAGCAGATCTTTGATTGTGTTGGCTACTTGCATCACAGCAGCCCCCACAGTAGATTTGCCACTCCAGAATTGATTCCCGACTGACCGGTAGCTGTCTGGCATTGCAAGCTTCCACAGGGCTATCGCCACTCACTTCTCAACTGTGAGGGCTGCTCTCATCTTGGTATTCATGCACTTCAGGGCAGGGGAAAGCAAGTCACAAAGTTCCATGAAAGTGATCTTACGCATGCGAAAGTTTCGCAGCCACTGGGAATCGTCCCAGACCTGCAACACTATGCGGTCCCACCAGTCTGTGCTTGTTTCCCAGGCCCAGAATCGGCGTTCCACGGCATGAACCTGCCCCATTAGCACCATGATGCATGCATTTCCAGGGCTCATGGTTTGATAGAAGTCTGTGTCCATGTCCTCATCACTCTCGTCACCGCGCTGACGTCGCCTACTCGCCTGGTTTCGCTTTGCCAAGTTCTGGTGCTGCATATACTGCTGGATAATGCGCGTGGTGTTTAATGTGCTCCTAATTGCCAAAGTGATCTGAGCGGGCTCCATGCTTGCCATGGTACGGCATCTGCACAGAAAAAAGGCCTGGAACGATTGTCTGCCGTTGCTCTGACGGAGGGAGGGGCGACTGACAACATGGCTTACAGGGTTGGCTTACAGGGAATTAAAATCAACAAAGGGGGTGGCTTTACATCAAGGAGAAACAAAAACAGTTGTCACACAGAACAGCCCCCTCAAGGATTGAACTCAAACCCCTGGGTTTAGCAGGCCAATGCTCAACCCACTAAGCTATCCCTCCCTCTGGTATTTCAGGCAGGACTTCATGGAGGGAGGGAGGAGCAAATGAATACAAAACAAATCTGGTCTATTTCTTGTTTTGATCCACTCCATCTGTCTTTTACATCTTTGAGTGGCAGCAGACGGTGCAGAAGCACTGCAAGCCATCCACATCTCCTGGCTGCTCGGCAGAAGATGGTACAATAGGACTGCTAGCCATCCACATCTCCTGCCTGCTCACCATAAGATGGTACAATAGGACTGCCTGCAGGACTAAAGAGAATGACCTGGTTGAGTCACTCCTAATTTAGTTCCTGCACCCATATCTGCCCAGGTGCTCCTGACCGACCTTACCAAGGCGGCCAGGAGCACCCCTCGGACATAATGAGGATGGTTTTCAGGCCTATTGTACCGTCTGCTGCCACAAGGCAATGGGTTGCTGCTGCTGTGTAGCAATGCAATACCATGTCTGCCAGCACCCAGGAGACATACGGTGACAGTGAGCTGAGCGTGCTCCATGCTTGCCGTGGTATGGCATCTGCACAGGTAACTCAGGAAAAAAGGCGCAAAACGATTGTCTGCCCTTGCTTTCACGGAGGGAGGGAGGGAAGGGGGGCCTGATGACATGTACCCAGAACCACCCGTGACAATGTTTTTGCCCCATCAGGCATTGAGATCTCAACCCAGAATTCCAATGGGCAGTGGAGACTGCAGGAACTGTGGGATAGCTACCCACAGTGCAACACTCCGGAAGTCGACGCTAGCCTCAGTACTGTGGAAGCACTCCGCCGAGTTAATGCACTTAATGCACTTAGAGTATTTTCTGTGGGGACACACACAATTGACTATATAAAAACGATTTCTAAAAAAACGACTTCTATAAATTCGACCTAATTTCATAGTGTAGACATACCCAAAGGTTTCTAACTATCAGAGGAGTGAAGTTCTGGATTAGCCTCCCAAGGGGAGAAGTGGGGGCAAAAAACCTAACTGCCTTCAAAACTGAGCTTGATAAGTTCATAGAGGGGATGGTATGATGAGATTGCCTACAATGGCATGTGGCCGATCCACGACTGCTAGCAGCAAATATCTCCAACAGCCGGTGATGGGACACTAGGTAGGAAGGGCTCTGAGTTACTACAGAGAATTCTTGCCCAGGTGTCTGGTTGGTGGGTCTTGCCCACATGTTCAGGGTCTAACTGACCGCCATATTTGGGGTTGGGAAGGAATTTTCCCTTGGGTCAGATTGGCAGACACCATGGGGGGTTTTTACCTTCCTCTGCAGCATGGGGCATGGCTCACTTGCAGGTTTAAACTAGTGTAAATGGTGGATTCTCTGTAACTTGAAGTCTTTAAATCATGATTTGAGGACTTCAGTAATTCAGCCAGAGGTTAGGGGTCTATTACAGGAGTAGGTGGGTGAGGTTCTGTGGCCAGCAATGTGCAGGAGGTCAGACTAGATGATCATGATGGTCCTTTCTGGCTTTAATGTTTATGAATCTATGTTGAACAGGTGTAATACGCTCCCAGCAAGAAACTCTGCTAAATAAGTAGGTAACAGCATTCGGCACTAGCTGAAGTTCCAGTGTGGTCCTCAAGGACAACTCTAAGTAGAGCGATATTCCAGTCTGGAGGTGAAAAAGTCACAGGTGACGGTCATGAAGACCTCATCTGAGAGAAAAGACTACAATCTTCTTGTCAAATGCAGCTGGAGGAAAGTGCACTTATTAGGACATTCACAAGCAACCCTACATCCTGTGAACTATCTACGTTGCAAAATTATAATAAATATTAAGTGCAAACATGGTGAGAACCTGGAGTAAATTCAATAATTTGTTACCATTTATATGGCAGCTGTGACATACAGTACTAATGGAGATACCATAATTAAGTCAAGGGGGGATAGCCGGTCATATGACTGAAAAAGACTTTCCATCAACACCAGTGAAGAAGTGAGTTTTAAGTAGGGACTGAGTGGTAAGAGGTGGCAAACAAGGATGCTTGCGCCGAACAACCCAGGAAATTAGTTTCATTAGTGTGGTAGCCAGAAGAGAGAAGATGAAGATCACGTGAGAGAACTAAGAGGTAGAGTATATATAGAATAGTGATTTTATTATTAACAGGAAAGATTCATAGATAATACTGGTGTAGGGTTGAAGGGCTCAGGTGAGAAGGAAATATGGGAAAGGCCAGCTGTGTGCAAAGGAATCTTTTCCTGAGATATTGATAGAGATCAAGTAACTTGCAAAGATGCACTGTTATTATTAATACAAGGGGCTTTCATGAAGGGGAGCCTGAGGGAGAAAAACAGCATTGAACCCTTGCTGACAATGTAACTGGATATACTAAAAGGAAGAGAGAAGAGACCACCTTAAAATTGTAGACAAGGAAGGTCAGATTCTAATTTCAATTAGAGTTAATTTAGTTAATTAATTTCAAGTCAGTGCATTTCACTTGACGTCAGTGGGAGTTTTGCATGGCTAAGGATGGCCGGATTTAGCCCAGTAACGATCCCTATGAGGTAATTTACCAGCCAGTTTGTCTGAATGTACTTTGGGATGGTTGATGAGAGCTGATTTCCTGCTCCTGATATAAGTGCGCTGCAGGGCACTTGAGGGCCATTCCTGCTCCCTTTCTCCAGCTCTAGACCCAGTGTAACCAGTGCCAGTGCACTGCCTTGCAGATGGGGCAGGATTTGGGAAGTCCTGCATGCCCATATTTTGGGGGCAGGGTAGGAATCTGGGCATGATCAGTGGCTCTGCTACCTATTGTCCCATGACAGATGGGGCTGAAGGAGCAGCAGGGTCTACTACAGTCCTGGCATAATCCCCTGCACCATGATTGGCTGCTTGGGATGCAAGAGAGAACTTAGACCGTAATTATTCCTTTGGTAAAGCCAGTGAGCCCTTTGTGAAGTTGACAAATCTGCAGTCAGTTGGCAAGAGAGTTGTTGCTTGTGGATCACACCTTCCTTCACATGCAGACGTAAGCCCGAGGAGAGCAAGTGCTAAAGATTCAGAGGTGCAGATTGCCTTTTGCTCCTGCCAGTCCTTAGATTTAGTTTAATTCCACTGCCAGATGAAAACCATCAAAGGCAGAGTCTAGCAAATTGTCTTGCTCCCCTCCTGTGAAGGACTATTTTACTCTACTCACAAAATACAATTTATTTTTGTAGCGTAGCATCAGCAAGCACTGTATAGAGCACTTACCCTTGCTCTTGGTAAGTGGAGCAGAAGGCAGGTTGGTTTAGAGGTGAGTTTTAAAGAGAGGAAGGAGCTCAAGGAAAGGAAGGAGTCCCAGAGAGGTGAGGCAGCCTCAGAGAAAGAGCATCTGATTCTGCAGTATATGGTAGGGAAGGTCAGAACTGGAGGAGTGGAGTGAGTGGTTAGTAGAGGATAGGAACCAGAGATGAAAGCAACTGGTTTATTCTGCACGCAAATCTGGGGAAGAACATACACCATGATTGAAGGCTGATCTGCCTCTCATTGAGGTCAGTGGGGATTTTGCTGATGACTTCAGCAGAAGAAGAATCAGGCCCAAAATCTGGAAAGAAAAATGCATTCACCATTAAGCGTACTCCCCTGGGACGACTAGGACAAATCCTGCCCCCTGTGCTGAGCGCAAGTAAATGCTCTGATGGAGGGGGTCCTGTGATGACTGGAGTGGAGGATCAGAGTGGAGGATCAGAGCCCTCCTTCTGCAATTGCTCCATGGGTGCTACTGCAGTCTCAGAGCTACAGAAGCATCCACACTCCTGCATCCTCCCCACCTTACAGCGGGATTTGGCTGATGGATCTGCATAGTCATGGATACATTATGTTCTATGTGGCCATGCACTCCATGCATGGGGTACCCGTGCCCTGTTCCCCTTGCACTGCAGTCTGGGACCTCTGCATCAAGCGAGCACGGTCAGGATTTATTCCAATGGCCGAGCGTCTCTAGTGTATTACGTAACTCATAGGCATTTTACCGTGACATTGATTGGGCTGCAATTCATCCCATACTAGATCTTTGTCATTGTTAATCACACACAAAAAGAGAAATTGAAAAAAAATCTGTTTGGTCAGCAATGTTTTACATGGAACTCATCCTGAACAGCTACTGTACAACTAGAAGAGAGGTAAGAAATATAGCTGGAGCAAGGGCATTTGTTTGGTCTCGGCACAAAAACAAATGGGCACATCTCTGCTCCCTTTGAAGTCAATGGGAGTTTTGCCGTTGATTTCAATAGGAAAAGCATCTGGACTAGTTTCTCAAACCTGGGATCAATTTTCAATAGGCAGTGATTATGCTCAGAGCTCTTTTGGGTTTCTTGCAGTGGGCGCTTTAAAGTCTGTCCAAGGCTCTATGAGTCCCACCACTGGAGACAGCCCAGAACAGACGGTAAATCAACACCTCTCCCAGCCAGCCTGGCATCAGCCCCCACATAGGCCAGCCCATCTACTTCTGGGGGTGTGCCAGCTGGCTAGCTCTGGATCCCCTACCATAAGCTGGCAGAACCCAAGGGGTGAATCAGACTCCTAGAACATTCACTGCAAGTATAAACAATTCTAGGGTTAGCAAAGACTAAATTAAACAGCTGAAAATTAATGAAAAAGAAACTGCAGGAGAAAAGTCTACCAGTTCTGTCTCTACTAAACCTTGTAAAATATTACAGTAATAGTGATAAATATTGCAGCTTACAATACTGTTACTGCAAATGAAGAAGGCCAGAGAAGAAACTAGACAGACAGAAAAATTCTCTGGTGTTGGGGTTTGTTTGCAACTGGAGTTGTGGGTCAGCTCATTAAGGAAATAAAGACCGGTCATGAAGGTCAGATCCAGGTTTCAAGTTCCTCAAAGGTTATGATGTTCAGATCTGGGGTTTTGTCTCATGCCCATCTCTACTTTCTTTATTTGTGTCTAAACACCTAAGACTAGATCTTCTCTGTAGGTAAATCAGTGTAGGCCCGTTGAAATCAATGCAGCAATGTTGATATACATCAGCGGAGGATCCGGCTCCCTGTTCTTAATGAATCACTCAACCACTCCACAATAACAATGAAAACAGACTTGAACAAAAACATAAAGTAGCACTTGGAGCTTCTGTTGCCTTTCCCTCTGTAAATTATATGTTGGTTTGTCTTTTCATGGCAGTACACACAGCCAGGGTCCTGCACTCGGGTAGAGCAACCTTTTGTATTTTCATGATTCCAAAAAATAAAAAAGTTGAGGAAAGAAAGGGACTTGTTTACTATTAGCTGCCATTCATGCTTGACATTTGGCCTAATTTTCAAAGGTGTTTTGCACCTACCGCTACCGCTGATGTCAGTGAGATTTGTGGATGCTCAGACCTTCGAAAAACTAGGCCAGCTGTGGGGACATTGTATGTATTTTGTAAAGCTAAAACAATTCAGGTTAAACACTGTACCTCCTGGCACAGACACCCTTTGTCTAAGGCGTTTCAGCAGGGCACAGTGAATGAAGTTGGTGGTGTTATTGCTGAGCTGCTCACTATTCTGCACCAGAATGTCTTGATGGCATGCAAGATTGTGTAAAGAGATTTCTCACAAGAGAGACCAAGCCCAGAAGCGGCTGTCAATAGAAACACTCGCGGCAGTCAGCATACAGTATATTAAATACTCAAATTGAGGATTGACAGACTGCTGACACTGGGAATAGTTAGCAAGCTCCTGCTACAGAGACAGGTTTTGTGCTTTGCAACCCTTTAAAAAGCACACACAGAACAAATATGACAGAAGCTACAGCAATTTTATTTGTTTCTCACCCACATCAGCAGTTGTCCTTCCTCTTCACTTCCAATAAAATCAGAACAAAAAAACCCCAACACCAGACAGAGATAGTTCGTAGTTATGTGTGTCTCCCACAGGAGCACCATACATTTAGATACCACCTTCAATTCTGAAAGATCTCCAAGCATTTTACATACTGTGCATGGGGAATGCTCTATCACCAACAAAACTCAGCCACCCCAAGGGTGGGACACAATGGTGCCATTTAGAAGGGGCTGGGGGCTGAATGCCCCCACTCCAAGGTTTTTGCACTTGCTCAAAGTCCCCATAGGCCATGGAGCCGGAGGGGCCATGGCTCAACCACTGTTAAGTAGTGGTCCCATACCAAATCAGTACAGATGCTGGTTGAGCAGTGCAGAGCATCGGGTGCGTGGTCACTACACCACTGAAATCTGACCTGGCCACCTCTCGGCACAGGCAGAGGGGCAACCAGGCCAAACGGTGTTGCGATCTGGCATGGGGGGGGTGTCTGTTCTTGTACAGCCGTGCACAGGGGAATCTGCAGAGCACTCAACTCCTGGCCGCACCGGCCCATGCATTGTGTGGGTAACAGAGAGGGAGGCCCTGGGTCCAGGAGCGGGGGAAGCAGGAACTGGAATGGCATCCTGTCACAGGGCAGGTTCCATTCCTGCCCTGCAATCCCACACAGTCTTGTATACTTCTTGTTTGTTAACACCCCTACAGGATTTATCACTATTATCACCACCATCACAATCCAGTGCAGCAGCTCTATCTATAACATTCTTCAGATGTCAGCCCTTTCTCCAGGGGCAGAGAGAGATCTCACCCACCTGAAATCCCTGACCCTCAGCTCTATTCGCCTTTTCTCCTCTGTACTTCCTCCTGTGCTTTTTAACTACCCTCCCAGCTGATGGGACAATTAGCTCCTTAGTGCCCCTATCCCACAGTCTGCTAGGTAATTAAGTAATCCATTCCTCAATCAAGTCTTCTCTGGGGGGAACTAATCAGAGCTTATGTGCCGAGAGTGCCGGGACAGCTATTAGCTCTCAGCACTCTGTCACAGTCCCCCCAAGAAATTCTGAATTGGTACCACTGGTGGGACAGTGCAGCTACTTACACAAGTTTAGGACAGGAAGTGAAGAAGAAGACCATTTCCAATTGAAAGTGCAGGGGGGCACCTACGGAGGTAGAATATGCCAGCTTTGCCAGAAGCCTGTGACCAACACCCTTGCTCTTGTGGAAGGTTCCATGGGCTCTTTAATACCATAAACCATTAGGAAATATTTCCCCTACCTTTATGTTGTCAGACTTGATGAGCATAATGGTCCCTTCTAGCCTTAAAATCTAAGGATGAAATCAGTGGGATTTTTCTCATTAACTTTAATGGGGCTAGGGTTTCAGTCTATGAATCTATACTATGCTTGGGATACGGGCAAGTACCGTTTCAAAGGGAAGTATTCCACCTACTGAATCACCAACACTGTTCCAAGTACTCCACGACTCCAGGTATTTCCAACATGCTGGCAATCAGGCAGTCAGATGCCAGGCTGATGAGTGGGGACAGGTGTTTGAGAGCACTGACCCAGCCTGATGCCGCTGACTTGGTGAGAAGCGAGGGGAGCCCACATAATGTGTGTCCTCATTTTTCTCCTTAGCATAATTAATCTTTAATAATTTAAGCAAGTTCCCACAGATGCTTTTTAATTTCACTTTCTAAATCTAAGCTTAATAAAATCCTAACTTGCTTTCAAAAGCAAGTCGGTTTAGGGTGTGTCAGAATTTGTTCAGAATGTGTTTTCTTCCCAGTAAACAAAGTTTCCTTTTATTATCAGCCAGGATTGCCAGGCACAGTGTTCAGACATCTGCGCTTCCCAGTAAATCCTAACGTTGGGTTTGCTGCAGGTTTCCATTAAAGTCAATGGCTAAAGTTTCCACTTACTTCAATCGTGCAGGATCTGGATCTTCAAAAGAAAAGACTCTCCAAGTTACATTGTCCATATGTTCTATCCTAGTGAAAGTAAATTGAAATCCTTTTAAAACAACTCTACCTTGCCAACTGTCAGCAACTAATATCTTTGGTCTAGATATTTGCTGATGCCAGCTGCCACACATTGGTCTTGCACAGGTATAACTGAAGATAGGCTCGTTCCAGGTCCTCCATCATTGCCTTGTCCTGTTTCAGTCCCACAACCCTCAGAGTTATCACCTGCCCCGAATTAATCTATCTGCCCCAATTCCAGACTCTCTGCAGAACCCCATGGAAACTATTCTATTGTCACTACTTTTTAGGCACTGTGTTTCTTTCAGGCCAGGATGGTGAAGTGAAACTTTGTAAAAGCTACTCTCAGTTCTCCTTTCAAAAAAGGAAACACATCAGAAGCTCCAGTGGCAGAGACAGAGGCTTATGGCTGATGCGTTCTCTCATGCAACAGCAAAATATTTAATTAGTGTTCAAGTGAAACTTAAATTTTCATGTAAAGCTGCAACACAACATCCTGGCTCAGTATTTTGTTGGAGCTACAGCCTTGTTTTTATTTGAATGTAGAAAAAACATAAACCCACATATCTCCCAGTCGTGATCACATTTCATGGCTGTGTATTGTGCCTCTGAAATATTAACTTACCCCTTCCTCCCCACAGCGCTCGGTTCATACCTACTGCTGCTGTTGACTTTGACTTTTTATTTGAAAAGTTCAGTGGTGAACTAAAAATTCCTGAATAAGCTTTTTAAATACGAGGAAAGCTATGCAGCTTAGGGGGTTGGTAATGGGCTCGGGAACCTACATTTATGCAATTAACATTTGTCCATGGTTGAGACCAAGTGCTCTATGTTTGATGGGTGTTCACTAGTGTCTGTGAAATATGTTAATAATTATGAGGATAGTGATATTAGGCATTTGTTTAGTGCTTTTCAGTGGCAGACCACAAAGTGTTTTACAAAGGTGGGTAAAGTATAGTTATCTCCAATTTACAGATAGGGAAAAAATGAAATATAGAGAGGTTAAGGGTAAAATTTTCAAAAGTGCATTAGGAGACTCAATCCTTTTTCAAAAATGACTTAGGCACTTTGGAAGTTTTCAGTGAGACAAAGGGCTTGTCTACACAAACATTTAGTTCGCAGCAAGCTGAGGCATGAATCTGCCCTCTGCTAGCCTGCCATGCTTCAACTGTCAGTGAGGACTCTGCTGATCCACATTAACAGTTCAGTCATGTGTTTTGCTCTAGTCCCCTTTGAAACAGGAGTAGATCCCATATGACATGTTAATTCATGTCAGCAGGCTCCACAGGAACAGTTGGAGCATGGCAGGCAAGTGCGGGGTAGATTTAGCCGTGAGTGAAATGTTCATGTAGACAAGCCCTTAGTCTCACCAAAAATCTCCAAAGTGCTTAAGTCATTTTTGAAAAAGGATTTGAAAATGAATGGGACGTGGGCACTTTTGAAAATGTTACCCTAAGTGACCTGTCCTAGCTTACATACCACTGCCGAAATTGGATTCACTGGCAAGGAGCCCCACTTCAGAAAGGTTCTGCCTGGATGCACAGGTTTGCCAATGGGAATCCAACTGCAGAATTAGGGCTCAAGTCAATGGCAAAGCCAGGAATAAAAACCTACACCTCCTGACTCCTTTGCTGGTACACTATTGTCTGGACCATCCAGGCCCTGAGCTAGTAGGCTAACTTCTTTTCCTAGAACACAACCCGTCACCACAACTGACCACATGTGTTAGGAATTTTAACAGAGGTGGCGGCCTGGATGTGCAATGGAACTACCCTCTTATCCACAAGTAGTGATGCACAAGTTGCACTGGTGCATGCATAAACAGAAGCTCTAGGTTTCTAGTAGCGCTGACCAGAAACATGGGAGCTGGGACACAACAATAGCTAAAAACTGCATTTCCATTTTCTTGGGCACTTTCCGAGCAGCACTAGTTTCTATGCTGTCAGTAAGCACCCAGCACCTGTCAGGGGCACTTAATGTATTCAAAGCTTTTAAAATTCAAAGGAAAGAGTGGAGCCCCGCATTAACAACCGGCAAGCGCTCGGCGTTGCCACACCAGAGCAGACCAGCAACCCATTGAGCATGGCAGCCTGTCTCTGACAGGAGCTAGTAGCAAATGCTCCAGAGGCAGATGCAAGAAACCCCATAATGAACAATTTTGCCTGCCCATGGGGGAGGGGATTATTAGCTGCCTTGTGGTGGGAAGCATGAGGGTTTATATTCCCTATAAATGTTTATGCTACGTAATGTGACTCTGGAGGCCCATCTAGATATATGCAATACCAAAGCAGTGACTGCTTTTCAAACATTGCTCGCTTCTTTCTTTCCCTCTCCTCATCTCTCCACTGATTCTCTTCAGACCCTTCCTCTCCTTCACACTCTCCCCCCCCTTCTCTCCTCCTACTTCAGAGGATCAATTTGAACCCAGGCTGCCTGAATCAAAGCATAACACACCACACATAAGTAGAAGGGATTTCTACATCTGGCTGTGTCTGTAGTTACCATTGGCTTGGGCCCCTTCTGAAGAGAAACAAGACAAACGCACAAATGGAAAAGAAGCAGAGATCATTTCTTCTGGCAAAGGGGCGGCTGCTTGAATTTTCTGTACCTTTGCCCATACTAAAATTTTTACCAGTCGTTTTTAATATAGTTTTTCTCCTGTGATTTCCCATTTCCCCTTCAGTATCATATTTCTGTTTTCTCCTCTTTTTTTCCCTTTAGCTTCCCTTCCTCCATGCATTATTATTTATCTTATTATTCTCTTCTCTCAGCTCTGGCAAGCTACTCCAAGCCAGCTCTCTCCCTGCTAAAGAGTGCTCTCTCTCTTTTCCACTTTCAGCACTCACCCATATGTCCTCTCTCCCCACCCAGGCCCTCTTGCAAACTGCCCAGCTCTTTACCTTCCCATTCTCTGTCTTCTCATTTACACCTCCTGCCCTACATCTCAACCTCAGGACCCTCCTTCTCTGTACTTTTGCTGGCCCTTTGGCCTAGAGTCTATTGTATTAGTCTGGGCCTTAGAAAACCAGAATTCTATTCCTGGCTCTGCCATTAGCCTGCTGGGTGACCTTGGACAAATCATTTCCCACTCTGTGCCTCAGTTTCCCCATCTGTAGAATGGAAATAACAATACTGCTTTGAGATATACTGATGAAAAGTGCTATATAAGAAAAAAGTAGGGGCTCCCTCTCCCCCTTCTCCTCGACAGCCTGCTAGCACGTACTGTATCTTCCATTCAGGCCCATCAGTAGCAACTAGAGCTGGTTGAAAAATTCCAATTATTTGCATGAGAAATTTCAATGGTTTTTCTTTTTAAATTTCCTGCAAACATTTTTCTTTTTTTATGAAAAAACTGAACCCCCCCAAAATGCTGCAGTTTTCAGTGGAAAATTTTTCCCCAAAACACTCAATTTTTTTGAACCAAAGCCAATAAATCTTCACGTTTTTTTCTCATGTTTATGCTCCTCTTGCCTGGGCTGGAGCTCTGGCTGGAAATCGCACAGACAGCTGCCAGGGCTGCAGAGAGAAGTGTTCTGTAGTGTCAGCTGGCGGGGTGAAGAGGCAGCATTCGCTGCCATTCACGCTTGACATTTGGCCTGATTTTCAAAGGTGTCTGCACCTACAGCTACCGCTGATGTCAGTAAGATTTGTGCTCGGGGTGGCTCTGTCTGCCTTGAGCCAGCTCACCACCGTAACTGAGAGTCCCCTGCTGTGGCTCGACGGGGAATCTGTGCGGGGGTGGGTCTCATGGGAGAATCTGAGAGCCATCCAAAAATTAGGGAAACAGCTGTGAATTCCCAGGTTCTCATGAAGGTTGGCAGGTTGAGGGGCCTGCCCTCGGTGAAAAACATTCACACACATTCTGAACAGAGTAGATCTGGGCTGAAGAGAGAGCCCCGGATGCCACCTCCCAAATACTACAGAGGTTAGGATCAAACTTTGCGGTGGACTTTTCTCCAATGGACTGAACTGGAACCCTGGGTCTGAGGATCACCAAACTTTTAAGGAGATGTTCCTATTTTGGAACCAGATTTGAATGAGAACTACCTGGCTTGAGCAACCTTCTATTTGAGACAATTCTGCTCCTATGTCAGCTGCTTGTTGTATTTCTTTCTCGGCTGGTTTCTTTTTGCCTTTTTTTTTTGTTTTAATTTCTTAGGACTCAGGTCCACCATTTGTGATATCACTGCCGGCTCCTATGAAATATCATAGCGGACAATATCATGGAAGAGATTGTTACTTTCTTCGGAGCCAATCAGTTGCTGCCCATTGACACATGCAGGATCTCTGCTGAGATGGGGTATCAACTCCCACAGTATTTTATTGCTTTTATTATTTGTATTAAGCCCCAAATAAGATTGGACCATTGTGCTAGGTGCTGTACAAAAGACAATAAGAGACAGCCCTTGCCCTAAGGAGCGTATAGAATCATAGAATAGAATCATAGAATATCAGGGTTGGAAGGGACCCCAGAAGGTCATCTAGTCCAACCCCCTGCTCGAAGCAGGACCAATTCCCAGTTAAATCATCCCAGCCAGGGCTTTGTCAAGCCTGACCTTAAAAACCTCTAAGGAAGGAGATTCTACCACCTCCCTAGGTAACGCATTCCAGTGTTTCACCACCCTCTTAGTGAAAAAGTTTTTCCTAATATCCAATCTAAACCTCCCCCATTGCAACTTGAGACCATTACTCCTCGTTCTGTCATCTGCTACCATTGAGAACAGTCTAGAGCCATCCTCTTTGGAACCCCCTTTCAGGTAGTTGAAAGCAGCTATCAAATCCCCCCTCATTCTTCTCTTCTGCAGACTAAACAATCCCAGCTCCCTCAGCCTCTCTTCATAAGTCATGTGCTCTAGACCCCTAATCATTTTTGTTGCCCTTCGCTGGACTCTCTCCAATTTATCCACATCCTTCTTGTAGTGTGGGGCCCAAAACTGGACACAGTACTCCAGATGAGGCCTCACCAGTGTCGAATAGAGGGGAACGATCACGTCCCTCGATCTGCTCGCTATGCCCCTACTTATACATCCCAAAATGCCATTGGCCTTCTTGGCAACAAGGGCACACTGTTGACTCATATCCAGCTTCTCGTCCACTGTCACCCCAGGTCCTTTTCCGCAGAACTGCTGCCTAGCCATTCGGTCCCTAGTCTGTAGCGGTGCATTGGATTCTTCCATCCTAAGTGCAGGACCCTGCACTTATCCTTATTGAACCTCATCAGATTTCTTTTGGCCCAATCCTCCAATTTGTCTAGGTCCTTCTGTATCCTATCCCTCCCCTCCAGCGTATCTACCACTCCTCCCAGTTTAGTATCATCTGCAAATTTGCTGAGAGTGCAATCCACACCATCCTCCAGATCATTTATGAAGATATTGAACAAAAACAAAATCTGAACAGACAAGGCAGACAAAGGTTGGGAGGAGAAAAAGAGGCACAGAAAAGTGAAACGGTTAGCTCAGGGTTACACAATAATTCAGCTGAGACTACAGCCCAGGACCCACAGCCCCAGTCCAAAGCCTTAATGAATGGATTGTGCTGCCTTTCAATGTCATACATGTACAGTACCTATGAAATGCACCTGGAGGATCTCTAAATAAGATTCTCCGTGTTTTCCATGAGACATCCGGCAGGGTTTCTAAGCTATGTGGGATGGGTAAATCCAAGGCTAATCATTTTGTTTTTCAATGTGTTTGTCCTGCTTTTTAACATTTGTATTTCATGCAGACGAACAGCGCTGGACTGACTGCACCAGCAAGAGAGGATGTTTTCTTCATCCATAGAGACAGTGCAGCAGTGGCAGGACAAGCTTCCCCATAAAAGCCTCTGCTAACTTGCTGAGCCACCAGGGGGATTCTGTCTGGAGTGGGTGAGGGGGGGTTCCATACCCACTCGGTCTTTAGCCACCCTCTGCTGAGCCTTGCCAGTGAGGAGGAGAATTTTTAGCAGACAGACAACCTTGTAAATGGGCGCTCCCGGCCTTTTGTTAAGTTGCTGTTTTGCCGAGGGTAGTTGAAAATTCCCAAGGCATTGTAAACACATCGCTGACACGAGTTCTCTGGTGTAAGCATATTGCAGTGCCTTGACATTTTCGTTCGTTTCTTGACATTTTCAGAAGGGCACAAAGGGCCTAAAAAAAGAAACAAGCCTGCTCCCAAGGCACCATATGTTTTCAGTTCCAGCCTGCAATGGTATCCTGCATGGTCTTGTTATACATACACAGCAGCTTTTTCCAGTCTTTCTCTCTCCTCCTCCCCCTTTCAAATTAACTGGCTATAACAGCACAAAGCTGCAATGGTCAGAAAAAGGGAGAAGAAAAATGGGCCAGGGGGTGCCCTTAGAGCCTTTAGGCTCTGAATTCTGAGTGTGCTGATATATCCCATTAAAATTCCAGTTATCACCTAAGATGGATGCTGAAAACATTTACAGAGGTGAATCACTTTACTCAAGCGAATAGTCCCCTTGCTATAGCTTGGCAGAGGTTGCCAGTCTGGAATAAAAGAAATTTTGTACAGTCTTTTCCCCTGCAGCTGTTACTTTATCTTAGGCATTAAGCTGATTTTATAACTCGCTCAGTAAATGATCGTTTCTGTTTGAGGCTTCTAATGTGTCATGAAATTGCTCTCAGCAACTGTTATTTATCACTGATTTTTTTATACAGGTTCTCTTGGCAAATGGCCAGCCTTCTTGCCACTGTTTATTCTGTTCTTAAAACAGTCATGCAAACACAGTAGGGCTAGTATAATCTTCCCTTGATCAGCTAGATCAGGTGTGATCACGGCTTGGCCTGCAAACCAATGGAGCTGTGGCAAGATGTAAAGGTGCTCCGACTGGGTTCCTAGCTACCACATAGCTGCTTTGGGTGAGGTTATTACAGGCAGGTTGGTAGCACCATCTTTTATTAAGGTTTCTCAACACTCAATTATAGGACCCTGATTTTAGTTGTTTATAACTTAGCCAAACTTTAACTGTTTCAGCTGCTATTTCCTGTGCTGGGTATCTGCCCGCATGATTTTTTTTTTTTTTAGAAAATTTCACTTAAAAACAGTTCAGCAGATTCAGAGAACGAGAAAATTACATTATTTTGACCATGCTGAAAAAAATCTGGCAACCTTTTCTTTAAGAAGCTCCAGCATCCCCACAAGCAGGGACGTGAAATGTGATGGGGGGAGGCGGTGGCCTTTATGTCAGGGACGTGCCTTTTGCCATCTTTGTGAAAATCCACCCAAATTAGAAGCCTTTGCATATGCTCAGTGGAGACTTGCTAGAGCTTTGCAGCTAAACTCCTTGAAAATTCTGTCTGCAGTAGGTATGCTCCAGACAAGGGCTGAGCAGGATTTTCTACAGTCTCAGCTCTTGGTTGCTGCAGGAAATTTGAAGTTATTTACTTTGTCTATTTTGACATGTGATGTTGACTGTGTTATAGCGGTTATAAAGCTTTAACTTTTTATCTCTCAATGATAATCTCTCGGGAGGGAGGGAGAGGTATAACTCGGTGGTTTGAGTATTGGCCTGCTAAACCCAGGGTTGGGAGTTCAATCCTTGATGGGGTCATTTAGGGATCTGGGGCAAAAATTGGGGATTGGTCCTGCTTTGAGCAGGGGGTTGGACTAGATGACCCCCTGAGGTCCCTTCTAACCCTGATATTCTATGAATATCTACTGTCATTAAATAATTATTGTCTGATCCTCCCTCAATACATTCCCACAACCATGAAAATGTAAATAGATAAAAAATTGAAAAAATACTTAAATAAACAGATTTTATCCATCAAAATTATAAAAAAGTAAAAATTGAATTCTTCCAAGCCTAGTTATAAATGATAAAGGTTGATATACAAACTAAAGCATTGGGATCGCCCCAACAAAATGTATGTTTATTCTATTCTGTTCCTTCAGGTTCATAAGAAAATGAATGTCATTTTTTGTCCAATACTTTAGGAATAATATTTTTGGTGATAAGTAATAAATTAAACAGTCTTCAGAGTCTGGTACAGCATGGGATTTACATTTGCCATACAGTTTAGTTTTCTGTTTCCAGTTTTATAGACTTATTCTTTTTTCAGCCAGTTAGACACCTTTTATAGCAGATTTTTTTTATACAGAAGAGGCATAAAATGAGTGTCTCTTCAGCGGAATTTATGAAATAGCAGCATTTTTCAGTATGGATCATTCAAGGAAAAACCTTAAAGGAACAAAGAACCAGGATGAATCATGGAATCATAGGACTGGAAGGGACCTTGAGAGGTCATCTAGTCCAGGCCCCTGCACTCATGGCAGGACTTGGTATTATCTAGACCAGGGATTGGCAACCTTTGGACGTGGCCTGTCAGGGAAATCTGCTGGCAGGCCAGGATGGTTTGTTTACCTGCAGCGTCTGCAGGTTCAGCTGATTGCAGCTCCCACTGGCCGTGGTTCACCGTTCCAGGCCAATGGGGGCTGTGGGAAACAGCAGCCAGCACATCCCTCGGCCCACGCCACTTCCCGCAGCCCCCATTGGCCTGGAATGGTGAACCGCGATCAGTGGGAGCCGCGATCAGCTGAACCTACGGATGCTGAAGGTAAACAAATCATCCTGGCCCGCCAGCAGATTTCCCTGACTGGCTGCGTGCCAAAGGTTGCCGATCCCTGATCTAGACCATTTCTGACAGGTGTTTGTCTAACCTACTTTTAAAAATCTCCAATGATGGAGATTCCACAACCTCCCTAGGCAATTTATTCCAGTGCTTAACCACCCTGACAGTTAGGAAGTTTTTCCTAATGTCCAGCCTAAACTGCCCTTGATGCAATTTAAGCCCAGTGCTTCTTGTCCTGTACTCAGAGGTCAAGGAGAACAATTTTTCTCCCTCCTCCTTGTAACCACCTTTTATGTACTTGAAAACTGTTATCATGTCCCCTCTCAGTCTTCTCTTCTCCAGACTAAACAAGCCCAATTTTTTCAATCTTCCCTCATAGGTCATGTTTTCTAAACCTTTAATCATTTTTGTTGCTCGTCTCTGGACTTTCTCCAATTTGTCCACATCTTTCCTGAAATGCAGTGTCCAGTTGAGGCCTAATCAGCGTGGAGTAGAGCAGAAGAATTACTTCTCGTGTCTTGCTTGCAACACTCCTCCTAATACATCCCAGAAAGATGTTCACTTTTTTTGCAAAAAAGTGTTACACTGTTGACTCATATTTAGCTTATGATCTGCTATGACCCCCACATCCCTTTCCACAGTACTCCTTCCTAGGCAGTCCTGTCACATTTTGTATATGTACAACTGATTGTTCCTTCCTAAGTGGAGTACTTGCATGAGTGAGTGGGACTGGTATGGCCAAGTAAAATGTAGCAATTCATGGACACAAAAAAGGGGAAATATTTTTATAAAAAAGGTGAGTGCACAAATTTAAACTAGATTCCAAAAGAGTCGGTCTTAAACAAATGGAACTTATGCAACCAGCAACCTCAGCTCTCAGGGATCTTGTCAGTATGGAGAAGTAATATTTTCACAAGGAAGAACTGTTTTTGAACTATGTACCCAATGTGTTTGACAGACATATGCGGTCCTTCCAACAGCAAGCATTGCATGTTGGCTTTCTCCATTTGTATTTTTTTCCCTTGAAGACACATTTATTGTGGTTGCATCAAGGCTACCTCTCCACTTTTTTGATGCTTGTCTCCTGTATCCCACTGATATAAGGCTAATTTTTCAAATGAACCTTCCCCCACAAAAACCTACATTTGGCAACTGTAAGAGCTCCTGGCTAATTGCGTGCACAAACTAGAAGACATGCAATTACCCCACTGTAATTGTGTAGATGCTGGTTTTTAAGCCACAAGGGGTAAACACACTTTTTGCTTGTGCACCCTGTGCCCCAGCTATAAGAATGATGTCCAAAAAGTCAGAATATTGATTTGTCCCACTGTGATGGGGTGTGGTTCCCACACTGGCCCTGCAAGAGCTGAATTAGGCCAAATGGGCCCAATCAGCTAATTAGGCTGCAAACAAAGGAGCTTTAGGCTGGAGGCAGCTAATTAGAGAGAAGCTCACCTGCAAGGTGCAGGTGGGGCTTCTACAAAAGACAGGAAATGGGAAGCACGGATGGTAACAGGGCAAAGTCTGCAGTAGCTCCCTGAGAGAAGGGAGGAACATTTGGGGGCTGCAGTGATGAGTTACCCACAGTTACTCCCTGGGAGGAGGAAGTGATGAGACTGGAAACCTGGAGGTGTGGGGAAGGCCAGAAGCTATGGAAGTGGTTCAGGGAAAGGCAGCAAGGTGCAGGGAATGGACCTTGGCTATTGCGTTGAGGGTTCCGGAGCCTGGAATAGAGGGTGGGCTGGGGTTCCCCTGCCAGCCACTGCAGGAGTGACACTGTGAGGCAGTGAAGCAGAAGACCCTGAGACTGCTGGAGAGCAGGAACCTTGACACGCTCCCCCTGGAATGGGAAACCACAATAGCGACCTAGCCAGAGGGCTTAGGGTAGCTGCGGCTCCTGAGAGTGAGAGAGGGGCTGCAGAGGAGAAACTGACAGGGCATAACCACAGGAAGGGGCATTGGCCTGACCGAGCTAATCCCCAGAACCTCTAAGAGGTAGTGCCATCTAGCAGTGAGTTGAGTAAACCTGTCACCCATTATGGTAGGAAATTCTCGTATGACTGATTATTATTTGTTCCTGTTACCTAGAGGCCCATTGTGTTAGACAGTGCACCAACACAGTGTGCAACTGTTCCTGTCCAGAAGAGCTTACATTTTAAGTAGACAAGACAAAGGCTGGGAAGGGAAACACAGGCACAGAGAAGTGAAGTGCCTTGCCCATGGTCACACGACAAGTCAGTGGTAGAGCTTGGAATCCATGTCACCCAAGTCCCACTTCAGAGGCATAACTGGCTCCCCTGATGCCCTGCTCCCTTCAACTGCAGGGGGGAAATCTAGCCCATTGAGCTGATCTGGTCAAAAGAGTGTCCTGAATGGGACTGCAGCTATCATGCAAGCATCGTTGTGTCAGGAGGGATAGATTCCTACCACTGTGACAGAAATTGCTGTACAAACTCCCTGGAAATGTTCCATGTACCACTTAGAGAGAACAAATGCTGTAAACTATATCTTCTAAACTTCAGTGGCAAAGAGCAACAAGTAGCCTCCCATGACTGATTGTACAGTGGTAATAAATCTTACTGCACTTTCCCCCCTATACTTGGAATAGCAAATAACTGTGTGGTATCTGTTAGCAAATGTTGATTAGGGAATGGTGACCACCGTTCCCAGCACTCCTCTCTATGGCCAAGTGAAATGTTTTTTCCTCCTCTTATCCCATGTAGATCCAGAATAAGGCCACACTTGGCTCCTTCTCTGAGTGCATCCAGGCAGCAGTTTTTATGTCTGCAAAACTAGAGTCATCAGTACAAACTAGACTGGGATTAGACCCTTTCTCTTATATGGTAAAACAAACAGGTCTCCTTGAGGTCATAGTCAAAATGACAGTGAAAAATGTAAAGGGGGCGGGGGAGAGATAGTACTGGCCAAATGCCAGTAGCTGTTCACGTCTTTGTTTTTTGTTGATGAAAACCATACTGATCCCAAGGCTGACATTCTTGTAGGCCATATGCATGTGCATATATAAACCATGTATATCCATTCAGAACAGCACTTCTAAGCCAATTCTCCACACTACTTCGTGCCATCTCCCTGTAGGGATGGGTGAGAACCGTGCTGTGTTTGACAAGAACTTGATGCTGTTAGCTCATTTCCCTCACTCAGCTGGCTTTACAGCCACCACTAAGGATTTTCTGAGGTGCTGTTGCTCAATGGTTCTTTCTCAGACTGAGAAAAGTCACTGACCCAATGACTTCAGAGGCGTGTCTCCTTAGGGGGAAGAAATCCTTTCATCCTTTCTTTCCCTTGTGGGCATTTGGCTCTCTACACTAGCTTCAGAGGAAGGTGCAAAATCAGGCTAAGGGTTTGCTCTAACAATATTTCTGGTGATTTTGGTTCTCCTCAAAGGAGCTGGCTGTTTTGTCTGTCCTCTGGCTTTTAAAGAGAAGTTTGATGCCAGCACAAGAGATTCCCATGGATCGACCCCTGTCTGCCACCTGGGGCCAAGCTGGATCTGTTTTCCCCCTGGATGCCCTAGCCTGGGATATCAGTAGGGAACCCTAGAGAGGCCTGTACAAAGGTGTCAGCAGCTGGGTGGGAGCCAGGCCCAAAGCCCCTCACTGCACTCTCTGTCATTGACCATGCTCTGTCCAGTGACCTCCATGTGGGGCCTGAGGGGGGAAACAGGTGGGGGAAGTGGCTGAGCTCTGCAATCTGGAGCAGTGGCTGCTGGTGTGGGCTCTAGGACTTGGATGCAGTCGTCCATGTGGCATGTTCTTTATGGCATTGTTCCCCTCAGGGAAAATAGGGACTTTAAGGAGTTGCTTGCTGCTGGAGCTGGCTTTTCCAATCCTGCCTGGTTCCTTTCCTGCCCAGGTAAGGGGAGCCAAGGTGACCCCAGCCTGGGCTAAGCTACTGAGACAGTGTCTGTATCTTGACCCTCAGAGCCAACTTCTCCTGAGAGCCAACCCTCTTGCCCCTCAGAGCCAAGCCTGCCCTGAGTGGGCTGCTGAGACAGTGCCTGCATTTTGCTCACCAAAACTGGCCTCCCTAAGCCTGCCTGAGAGAGGGGTTTTTGAGGACACCCCACTCTTGGCTGGGCTATGAGGGGGAAACTGTATTCTACCAACAGAGAAGGCTGAATTCTCTGTTGAGACATTCAGCAAAGGAGGGAAAAACTGGAGACGCGGACTCTTGCCTTTTGCCCTTGGTTTTCTCGGTCTGTTTTCTTCCCTGAGCGGCTGCAGCTCACCAGCTGCTGCAAATGCTTCAGAATAGGAAGCAGAGCCTAGGGGGAAAACTTCCCAAAAGGCAAACACAGCTCTGGCACACAGCTGGAATTTACCCAGCCAGATCATTGGGCTGAACAGCTAGTCAGAACTCGAAGTGAAATTATTAGGGTTTTCCTCAGAAGGGCACTGGCCCAGATGTCTGGTGAAGCCTGCCTGCCACAGTGAAGGCAAAACAAAACTGCCCCCTCCTTAAGATTAATGGAGCTACAACCAGCATAAAAACAGAGTATTGCAATGGTGAATCAGGTCCAAAGTCTATAAGAAAAGAAATGAGAGGATGAATGTTTGTTTTAGTTTCTTGCTAATAAGTGCAGGGAAGAAAATATACATCTGAGTGCTATAGAAACATTCTAGGTTGCTTGGGTTGTGTCAGTGAAAGGAAAATAGTTTATCTGGTTTAAAGTTTAGTACAGCAAAATGAAAACATCTTTGTGCTGCTCTCGGAGACTGTAATCTGGGCTCCTATATTTAAATATTTAAACAAAGAACACCCACTCCCTGCTGTTCTCTTCCCGCATGCATTCAACAAATTGCTTCATATTAACAAGAGAATATGAGCCCTGATTAAATCAGTTGGGCCCTGATTGAGAGAGGTGAATGCAAAATCAAATCAGTTATACATAAAGTTTCATATCTACTACCAATTTAAGTTATATCCATTGCCAGCCACTATTAAAGGTCAAATAATTACTTCCAAAAGAAACTTTATATTTTGGTTTTACAGACTGCATTTTATGACACATAGGTTCATAAATTTCCCTCTTCCCACTCACCACTGAAATGTTTTGCATTTATTAAAAAAAATATCTCAGGGAGATCAATCAATATCTCAGATGTTCAAAACTTGCAAAATAGTCTCCAGTTACATTTTAAAAAATGATTTCTACATTTAGAATTCCTTCAGCTAACCTGAGCTTGCAAACAAAATGTGGTCTCATCTAGGGTTGTTTACTCCACATAACACAATTTAGCTGGTTCTTCTTTCGTTGCGGTGATCACTGCCTTCTCCCTTTTGGAGGGCTGAGGTAGGAAGCAGATGGTTTTCCACTGGTGATGTTATTGCCTCACTCCCAGGCTAGTTGTCCACTAGGGAGGTCCCTTTCCAGATGTTTGCCATAAAACCACCCACAGAATCAATCTCTCCCTTCCTCAGTCAGCTTTTCTTAGGCCCTGATTCAGCAAACATCACTATTCAGCGAAGCCTGTTTTAAGTCTCATTAGGTGAACTCCTGGCCCTATTGAAGTCAGTAGCAAATCTCCCAATGACTTCAATGGGGCCAGGATTTCACACATTAATTTTAATGAAAGGATCTGAGGGTTATAGTGGATCACAAATGGAATATGAGCCAATAATGGGGTGGTGGTGTGAAAGAGTCTAATATAATTCAGGGGTATATTAACAGGAATGCTGTACGTAGGACATGGGAGGCAATTGTCCCACTCCACTCAGCACTGGTGAGGCTTCTGCTGGAGTACCATGTTCAGTTTTGGGCACTACCCTTAAGAAAGATGTGTACAAATTGGAGAGAGTCCAAAGGAGAGCAACAAAAATGATAAATCCTTTAGAAAACATCACCAGGACAGGTTAAAAAAAACTGGGTATGTTTAGTCTTGAGAAAAGAAGACTGGGGGGGCACCTGATGATAAGTCTTCAAATATGTTAATGGCTGTTCTAAAGAAGACAGTGATCAATTGTTCTCCATGTCTTCTGAAGGTAGGACAAGAAGTAAGGGGCTTAATCTGCAGCAAGAGAGATTCAGGTTAGATATTAGGAAAAACTTTCTAACTATAAGGATAGCTAAGAACTTGGAACAGCTGTGGAATCCCCATCACTGGAGGCTTTTAAGAACAGGTTAGACAAACACCTTTTGGGGATGGGCTAGATATAGGTTCTGACTCAGTGCAGGGGGCTGGACTAAACACCCTTTTGAGGTCCTCTCCAGACTTAACTTTCTCTGAGTCTAATGGGACTTAAGCATATGCTTATATTCTTTGCTGAGTAGGAATGAAGTTAAACATGTGCTTAAAGTTCTTGGCAGAACTGGGACCTAAGTGCAGTCACCACAATTAGCAACAAGGAATAAGATAATTGGAATGATATGTTATTTCTGGTGACATACATTCAGATTCTGTCATTTGCTAATTAAAAACAAATGCTTTTTATAGCTAATATTCCACATCATCACTGCTGTTTTAAATGTCAAAACCAAACCATCTATGAGCTGGTGATAGCACTTTAATGATAATGGAAATAAATATAAGGGACGTTATTCAGAGACATCGACTTTTAGGGGTTTGCATTCACATGAACATTTCGGGGCCAGTTGTTCCTTTATGGGACTGATCCTGTGCAAGGGCTGAGCATTTCCAAGTGGTGGTCAGTACCTTCAACACCCACGAAAGTCAGTGAGCCTGATTCTCCACTACCCTGCACTCTACGTAACCCTCCCATGCAAACAGCATATTAAACACAACTCTTAATTTTAACATTTTTATACCCACTTGGCAGGGATGTAGATGACTGCACCAGGTACAAAGTGGTGGGGAATCAAGGCTCAGTGGGATTCGAGGGCTCTGAGCACCTCTCAGAAGACCTCAGGATTGCAGCATTAGGCCCTATATCACTAACCTTATTTGCATAGGCCTAGATTCACACAGAAATATGTAGGTGTTGTGAGGCTGAGTGTCACAACACCTAACTTCTAGGTACAAAACATGGGAACACCACTACAATTCACAAAGCCTGAGTTAGGCACCTAGGCTGGGGTGACCGCCCATCCCGAATTGGGTGGAACATCCTGAAATGCAGAGTTCAAGTCCTGCCTGAATGACTCCGGGACAGCATTTGTACTGGATTCGCTGCACCACTCCACGCCTGCCTGAGGTTCAGGGGTGGCACCAGCCTCTTCCCGATGAGGGAGACCGAGGTGGGCCTTAGCCCCGCTTGCCCAAAGGCCCCTCCCCTTGATTGTTCTCTCCCACTGAGGCCCCGCCCCTGGCCAGGCCAGAACCTGGAGCTGGGTAGTAGCAAGAGCTTCCTGGGGAGCCTGAGTCGCTGTGGGGAGCTCGAGATCCTCCACCTACCCTTGGTGGTGTGCCCTGGGGCTGGGGTGGGGAGGCAAGGACCCAGGCTCTGTAACCCCGTCTCCCACCCAGGGCAGGTGGAGGGTCCAGGGCTCCCCACAGCAGCCCAGGCTTCCTGGGCAGCTCTTACCACAGCTTGGCCCTGGCTTCCGGCATGACCAGGAGGTGGGGACCTGGGGGGCGGGAGGAAGAGAAGGGGCAGACGGCGCCCCTTCCCCCCTTGGGGGGAAGAGAAGGGGCAGGGGAGTACAGAGGGGAGTGGGGCTCTTGCATGTGTCCTGCTTTTGCCTTTTGAAAAGGTGGTCACCCTAACCTAGGCACCCTATACAATGGATAGGCAGAGACAAGCAACTTAGACTGTGATTCACAAAAGTCCACATGCTAGGCAGGGAGCTGCCAACAAAAGAGATGTGCGCTAAGCCCTGCCCCCCTCATGGCTATAGGCACCTGTCTCTGCTAGCCACCCACACCTGGGGACCCCTCGCCTAGAGTTGGGGGCCTGTGGAATTTCTCACAAAGATCGGGGGGGGGAGTATAAATGTTATATTTTTAGCTCAGTATGCAGGTACTTACCTGGGATGTGGGAGACCCCAGTTAAGTTTCTCCCCCTGCCCCCATACGATGTGGAGAAGGGATTAGAAGTGCTGTGGGGTATTCTGATGCTGTGGGGTATTCTAGGCTGTGGGGTATTCTGATGCTGGTCTCCCTCAGCCTCTCCTGTTGAAGCTGCTCCACTGTGGCTAAATAAATGGTCATTTGAGCCAGAGAGAGAGTGATTCTGCAGCCTGGTGGTTAGAGCACTCACGCAGGAACCACTTCCCTTTACCCTAGTGGATAATTATTGAGCCAAAGTGCAACACCTTCAACCTGAGAGAATGAGGGCAGAATATCCCCTAGCCCACGGCTTAGGGCACGCACCTGAGAGCTGGCGGATCCCAGTTCAAATCCCTTCTCCTAATCAGATGGCGGGGGAAAATAGGCTATGGGAGGCCCCCAGCTCAAGTGAGTACCTAACCACTAGGCGTCCTTCACCCCTACTTGTTTTGTGTGAACTCACCTACAGGGCCCAATCTGGTAGATCGTCTCTGAACACACCTACCGGATCATGCCCTGCATGTGAGTCAGGTGGCTGAAGGCCTATCTTCCCTGGTTTGTGAATCCTTCTGGGGCTCAGGTGGGAGTTAGGCGTCTGGACACCTAGAGAGCGCCAGCAGAGCAAGTGCACAGAGATAGAAAATATAGGTGCTTAGGGAACTTTTTACTCCAAAAACTAAGGTGCCGAGTGAATTTAGGCAACTTCAGGGTTCAACAGGAGTTTTGTGACTTGCAATGGAGCCTAAAACTGGGACTGAGGTGCCTGAACGCCGAAGTACTTTTGTGACTTACCTTACTGGCTAAGGTGTTATGTGTACAAACAAAAATGTGCACGATTATCACTACTCATTTGCATAAAAAGCTTTAGCCCTCCAGTCAGGGAGAATAACAATACCATCTAACTTATGTGACGAGTCACCTACCACGAATAGCAAACAGCTGAAGTGCAGAGTTTGCAAACAACCCACTGGGCTGAAATTTGTTCATACACAATTCAGCAAATACCAGGGCCTAGCTAACTCAAGCGCAGTTCACAAACAAGTGGTGTGAACCAAAAGAGGGTTAGATGTGTCAGATAACTGATTTACAATGAATAATTCTACCAGCCCTAATTCTAATTATGCCTTTGTAAATCTAAGTACGCTTTGCTAATAATAGGTATGAAGAAATATTGGGACCCGGTTCTAACTACAGATAGCTGTTTACATTTAGTCACATTTTTGAGTCATGGAGCTTTGAGATACATGAGATCCTGAGAAGATTTCTTTAATGGGAACATAGGCATCTTGACAACACAGCTTGTGATCTTTGTTCAAGTCATTTAGCACAGCATCAGGGAATCTGCTCCAAGCTGTTCATGATTGGGGGATTGGGGCAGATCCAGGACTAGCGGTCAGGCCAAGTTCACATTCATACATAATGTACGTTGTGCTTTAATAAGGGCCTTTTCATACTTCAGTCTGCCTCGCTTTGTGTGAAGCTGTAAAGCCACAGGCAGTACTATTTAAAATGAAAAAGGAACAAATAAAATCTGAGCCTCTTGCACTTTTAAGTTCCATCTATTTTTCCAGGTCACTTCATCAAGACCCATTAGAGCTGTAAGTCAGATGTGCAGTGTGCTTATCCTGTGCTGGAGGGGAACTCCTCCCCCCCGAGCGAATTATCCAGTTCTTGGCTTTAGTTTCTCCATTTGCTGAAGGCATATCAAGCCTGGGAAAATCCAACAGCCTTGATTTGCTGATAGTGGAAACACTCTATTTTATTTTTTAACACACAGCTTAAGGCTTTAAAAACGGTTATTAATACCCATTGATACGGGTGGACACTTCTCACTGTAGGATACTGACAAGGGAAACTTCATTCTCTCTCCCAACTATTAAAATGGTACCATCATGGGATTCAGTACGTCTGCGCTGCTGCTGGCAGCGGCACTGCTCTTCAGAGCTGGGAGGCTGGAGAGCGGCGGCTGCTGGCTGGGCGCCCAGCTCTGAAGGCAGCCCCGCCACCAGCAGCAGTGCAGAAATCAGGGTGGCAGGGTATTGACCACTGAGTTGCTGAAAGGGATCCTGTGTGTCCAGTACAACTTCAGGCACGCATCTTGCAAAGACTTCCATGGCTACTTGATGAGCAATCACACTCTAGAGAAATATGCATGGGCACAACAGGAAGAAGCGCAGTAGAAAAAGACTGAATGCATGTAACAAGGTACATTTAAATTTCATTTACATTTATTTTTGATGCTATTACACTTGTTATTTATAAATGTTAGACATTCAAAGTAGAAAGAAACCGTACCCGCCCTCCCACTCCAATTCCCCCTTCCCTCAGCAGTGTCCTCTATTTGGGAACTTGAAATATGGTAATCCTACACTAGCAGAAGTCTCAGAGTAACAGCCGTGTTAGTCTGTATTCGCAAAAAGAAAAGGAGTACTTGTGGCACCTTAGAGTGCTCAAATAAATTGGTTAGTCTCTGAGGTGCCACAAGTACTCCTTTTCTTTTAGCAGAAGTCTGCCGATCTGGGCTGGGAGGCTTGCTCCTAGATGTAGGGTAGCACTGCCCTTAGTGGAGTCTGTGTGTAATGAATTCAAAGCTCATGAAAGGAGCCATTAAACCTAATCAAGTAACTATTCTAATACTTCACACTTCAGTTGTGCCCCTCTATGCAGAGCTGCACTCACTCATAAGAATATCCAGAGTTTTCGTAGTTAGGATTTAAAGAACAAAATCCCCAGGAGTTTAGAAGCTCAAACTTCAGGGCTTAAACCAATTTCTGACTGATGAGGATTAGGAAGAACTTTCCCTGGGCGCAGGTTATACTGCATTTTCCTCTGAAACATCTGGTACCAGGAGACAGGATACTAGACTAGACAGAATTGGGTCTGATCAACTACAGAGATCACTATGTTCCATAAATCAATTAAAGCCCCTATGTGATAATTAAGTATTTTCTCCATTTTATAGATGGAGTAGTGTGGCAGGAAAGGGGTAAGTGACTTCCCTAAGGTCACAAAACGAGTAGAACTCGTATCTCCTGAACTTGTCCCATTCCTTGACCAGTCATGCAAACAGGTGACCGAGAACAGATAATAGCATATTTAACTGATTATCTGTATTCACAGTTGTCTGTGGAGAATGTGACTGCCCATTCATGGATGCAAATACATGGGTGCAATGTATGCACCTGCCATTGAAAGTTTTTTAGTGGGGCCTTTTCTGTGATAAACTATTGTCCAATCCATTCACAAATGAAAAATCAGTGGCATTTTATAGTGAGTGTCTAATAAACTATAATAGGAAGTATACTGCTGGATAACTACAGTATATAAGCACACAGTTGTTTCATATCTTTAAAATGTAACTGCATGCCAAATACATATTACATGAATGTACCAGACACCTGCCAAGCTCATAAACTGTTACAATTTCTTTTTACCAAGGGCAATATTGCAGTGTCCTTCTCTATAAGGCACTCCTATTATACAGCAAAATATGCACAAAGATCAGAAGAAGATAATGGCTAGGATCCTAAATGTGCTTACAGCATTTGAAAGCTCATTTGATGTTTATTTGCATTGCATAGCTACTGTAATTGTACCTCACCAACTGGGTCTTGTGACCATATCATACAGGTTCTTGCACGTCTACTTAAGTGATTAATGTACTTTCATGTGGCCAAATCCCAAAAATTAGCACACAGGCAGAATAAATGGGCTACACATAGAGAAGATGCATGGGAATGAAATACAGACTCCTCTGGCTCATCACACTGAGGGAGGAGCGGAGATGGTCATGCCTGAACTACACTGAGAACTTTTAACTCTTGCATATGATGGCTGGATACCATGGTGAGCTGCACATAGATTTGTGTTATGTTTTTCCAGAACTAAAGAGCAGCCATATACATATATACCCAGTCTGAAATAATACCGAGCTCCAATAGAGCATTTTTGTAATAAAACAAGAAAGAACAAATGCTGAGTCTGCATGTGAGAGCCCAGCAAGCGTGAGTCACTCTGCGCCAGTAGACACTTTGAAGTACTTTCCAAAATAGAGAGCCTAACAGCAGCCTGCTTGGAACCTTAAAGCAGTAGTGCACAAAAAGAGACAAAACCAGTTACATAACTATATACACAAGATATAACATGCAGTGGTCAGTAGACAAACAGGGTATGGCACTCCTAGAGCAGTGGTTCTCAAACTGTGGGTCAGGACCCCAAAGTGGGTTGCAACCCTGTTTTAATGGGATCACTAGGGATGGTATTAGACTTACTGGGGTCTGGGACCGAAGCCCGAGCCCCACCACTTGGGGCCGAAGCCCTTGTTCCTGTTCAGCTACACTGGCTGGCATATAGGGCTGGGAGACCCAAGGCTTCACCTATTTCCCTGCCTCTGTTCACTCACCTGCTTAAGCAGGTGCACCCCACTTAAGCAGGTGCATTGCCCACGTACTTCTGTGCCCCCAGATCCAAAGTCCAGGTATCTGTGAAGGGTAATTCTTATTCCCTTGTGCAGGCACGTAGCCCAAGTCACAATCTAGACCCATGTAAACATAACTTAATTTCAAAAGTTAATTCCAAGGCATTTACCATGTGATTAAAAAGATAATTCCCCCAAATAAGATTTTATAACCGCTCCCCAGTCTCCCATACAAGATATGTGATCTAGTGTGATGTGCTGATATTGCTAGTCACATTACTTGAGACATTTAAAACTAACTTTTCCAAAGCGCTAAAAAACAAAGAACAAGCCTTCACTAAACTAGACGATTTAATGGGTCTTTTCCATTTCTGACTTCTAAAACTCAAAGGTCAGCAGAGCTCAGAGTGAGGATTGCTTAATTCATTATAACCACAATGAACTGCCTTTAAGTCCCTAATGATGATGCAACAAACACCAACACTAAATTCTCCTTGTTTACAAGAGCTGAACTTTTCCAGCTATTCCCTTTTTGAGAGGATGTTTCTTTACAGTTGTGGTGCATGACTGACATTTTCGCTGTTTCCCTAAAGGTAACAAACCTGTTGAGTCTCCCAAACTTAAGGGGGTGGATGGGGAAGCAATTTTGTTTTTTGATAAACAAAGCCCTTTTATATTTAGGTACTGCTTCCCAGCAGCCCTCTGCCTCCTCAGGCCTTATTTGCATATTCTTGCAACATTTTCCAGCAGTGCCACCAGTGCCATATTGTTGGCTCCCAGACGGGTTTGTAAGAAGCCAGCAACATTAACTTTTGACAAAGCCTTTTGAGGGTGGGAAATCTTTATGCAGGGGCTTTCATACTGGGTAAGTGTTTTGGATCCATCTTATTTCAAACCTAAAACTACTTACCATTGAAGGATTTTTAATTCTTCTTCCTTTCTCAAAGCAATTTGCTTTTCTTTTAACATCAAAATCATGCAGATTATTTTTAAATCCCAGGTTCTTCTCTTTCCCAGGCCTGCTCTTAGCACCACAGCTACTGCAGTGACATTACAATACACGCTATGTAATGTCACAAATATTGCAGATGATGTCATCAACACAGGACTAATACTTCACTGCTGGCTTAAGAGGAAACAGAGGCTGGAGTGGTAAATACAAGTTTGCCTAGGGCACAATTTTCCCTAAGGCCAGCCATGCCAAGGGGAGGGGCAATTGGAGGGGGAGGAGGGGTATCATTTCTACTGCACGGTTTCTTTCTACTTTGAATATCTAACATTTATAAATAACAAATGTAATGGCATCAGAAATAAATGTAAATGAAATTTAAATGTACCTTGTTACATGCATTCAGTCCTTTCCTACTGCGCTTCTTCCTGTTGTGCCCATGCATATTTCTCTGAAGAGCTTAGCTTTCTCAGCAGTGGTTGATTGCTCATCAAGTGGCCATGAAAGTCTTTGCAAGATGTGTGTCTGAAGTTGTACAGTACAAGTAGGATCCCTTTCAGTGACTCAATAGTCAATACCCTGCCACCCTTCCTTCTGTACCCGTGGTGGGGCTGCCTTCAGAGCCAGGCAGCCGGCCAGCAGCCACTGCTCTCCGGCCTCCCGGCTCTGAAGGCCATGCCATGGCCAGCAGCAGTGCAGAAATAAGGGTGGCAAACCAGTAAACATGCATGCTGCTCTTAGGAAACTCCAGGAATTGCAGTTCTACCAGAGTCGATGTTGGAAAAAGGACGAGGAAGGAAAAAATCATGGACATTTGTTCCTATATCAAAAATCCCTCCAGATGGAGATCAGAGGACCAAGAAAAGAAGTCATGTCTGGGGAAAACTCGGACACATGGTAACCCTACTAAACTCCTAATCTCAGCATCCCTAGATTGAGGAGAGTCTCTAAATCCCGGCCCAGATCCCAATGTTGTGGCTCCAGACCATTTCTAATTTTAAAATAAAATCTCTAGGGTGGAGGGGGAAACGATTAAAATCCCTTTTTCAACTCTCAGAGGCTTGGAAGTTTATCACAGTACAAAAGGAGGGAGGGGCAGGTTAATCGTTCCTTTCTGAGACTTGCATTTGAAATACACATTAACCTAATGAAGTTGTTGGGCGAGATTGTGCCATTAAGTCTACACAGAAAAAAGAACACCACAGCAGCAAGCCTCAGAGCCCAGCTCAACTGACTCAGGCTCGTGGGGCTCGCACTAGGCTTAGAGTGACTTCTTTCAATGATAGATGGGAAACAGCACAAGTCTTAGTACCTACATACTTTACTCTTGGGGAATTCTGCACCAAAACATTGCATTCTGCACCAAAAAAAGAAAAATTCTGCACCCAGTATTTTAGAATTCTGCAAATTTTATTTGTCAAAATAACACTACATACTCACACCAGTTTCAATTATTTTGGTGATTTATTTCAAAATACCTGTCAGCAAGTATGTCTGTAACAATACAGACACACACAAATTCCCCTCTGGAGTAGAGAGTTAAAGAAACCCCTACAACAACCCAGTTCCCACTTCTCTGCTCCCCAGAGCCCAGCCAAGGGGCCAGACACCCACAACCCCTCTGTCCCCAGAGCACAGTTGTGGGGTCCCCCAGCCCAAATACCTGCACCCCTCCCCCGCAGAGCCCAGGGATCCAGAGGGAGAAACAGCCTGATGCGTGATCCCAGGCTTGTATGGAGTTTCTTGTGCACCGCCATCTCCTTCCCTCAGGGCATGCTTGTTCCTGCCACACTGATAAAATTGTTCGAGTCAGTTTTAGGACACAGAGTTCATCTGTGTAAAGCTGTGATTCCTTTAATACTGCTGTAACGCTGTACTGAATCTGGGGGACACTTTTGGATATTATGAATACCAATATTGTAAAATTGCCATGAGTTATGGCAGATATGCCATGTAAGATATCTGCAAAAATGTTATAATTTGCCAGATATAATAATCTGTCTTATATATTTGTATCATCTTTGTATTATGAGTTATGGATATGTATGTCTGTATTTCAAACTTGTGCTATGCTTCTGGGGGCAGGGGTGGCGAGTTATATGGGCCCGTGCTCCAGTAATACTCAGGGCAGTCTCCCCCCCCGCCACAGCACCCACCAGGAGATGACTCCGAATCCGAGAGGGCTTTCTGGAGTCTGGACCTGAGCAGCTGGGGCTTGAGTGAGTGTCGGACTCGTGACACCCTGCGCCCCCCACCCGCAGTCACCACTCCTGCCCCACACTTGGCAAGGGGCAGCCCCATCCCCCACCCCCAGTGAGGCTACAGTGAGGGGCAGAAGCAGGGGAGAAGGTACACACGTGATGGCACCCTCCCCCCCGGCACCCACCACAGGGGAGGCGAGGGGGCTTCCTGGACCTGAGCAGCTGGGGCTTGAGTGAGTGTAATGACACCCTGCCCCGCCCTGCTGCCCGCAGTCACCGCTCCTGCCCCACACTAGGCAAGGGGTAGCCCCCTCCCACACCTAACAATGACAAAAAGTGTTTGCTGCCTCCTGAAGAACATCGCAAAAGAAGGGGCGACATTTTGTTTTAATTTTAGAAAGTATTTGCTTTTGAGGGTTATTGATGCAAGAGTGCTTCGTTGTTTCTATATTCAAAAGAGTATTAATAAAGTTGATATTCTTAGTTAAATACATTTTTCTTTATGATAGTTATATTGTGACATATAGGGAAACTGTTAAATGCTTACTGTTTCCAGTCCATTTTAACATTATTTTAAAAAATATATATTGGCTTACAAGGCAGGTCGGGAGGTGGGAGCAGGACTTGGACCCATTCTGGGCACCACCAAAAATTATACAAACCTACCGCCCCTGTCTGGGTGACACCCCCAGACAGTTTGGCATCGCCACTGCCTAGCCTGCTTGATGGCCCATTAAGGACCATCAGCTATACAACTGACCCACTGAGAGAAAGTAAGGGATACACCTTATGGTCATGCTTATGGATGGACAGAACTCTACGTTTTCCAACCCATGTGCTGGGCAGCTTGTGTTTGGGACAAAGGAAGTGCAGGCTGTATGAACTATAAAAGGCAGCTTTGTCATCCCATTTTGTCTTCAGTCCTGTTTCTTACCTCTGGAGGAACTTTGCTACAAACTGAAAGTCTGAACAAAGGACTGAATGACCCACCCAAGCTGTGGATGTACTCCAGAGGGACTTTCAAGCCAGCAAACTCACCAATACTGCTAGGAACCTGATATATGGACTTTGAAATCTTTGTATGTATGTGACTGCTTTACCATTTAACCTCTTTCTTCTTGTTCTTTCTTTTTCTTTATAATAAACCTTTAGTGTTAGATACCAAATGATTGGCTGGCAGTGTGGTATTTTGGGTAATCTCCAAACCTCTACTGATTTGGTAATATGGCTGACCCTCTCAAAGAATTCTAGTAGATTGGTGAGGCATGATTTCCCTTTACAAAAACCATGTTGATGCTTCCCCCAAAGAATTATGTTCATCTATGTATCTGACAATTGTGTTCTTTACTATAGTTTCAATCAGTTTGCCCGGTACTGAAGTCAGGCTTACCGGCCTGTAATTGTCGGGATCACCTCTGGAGTCCTTTTTAAAAATTGGTGTCACATTAGCTATCATCCAGTCATTTGGTATGGAAGCTGATTTAAATTACAGGTTACAAACTACAGTTAGTAGTTCTGTAATTTCACATTTGAGTTCCTTCAGAACTCTTGGGTGAATCCATCTGGTCCTGGTGACTTATTACTGTTTAGTTTATCAGTTTGTTCCAAAACCTCCTCTAATGACACCTCAGTCTGTGACAGTTCTTCAGATTTGTCACCTAAAAAGAATGGCTTAGGTTTGGGAATTTCTCTCACATCCTCAGCCATGAAGACCAATGCAAAAAATTCATTTAGTTTCTCAGCAATGGCCTTATCATCCTTGAGTGCTCCTTTAGCATCTCGATTATCCAGTGTCCCCACTGGTTGTTTAGCACAGTGGTTCTCAAACTAGGGCTGCCGCTTGTTCAGGGAAAGCCCCTGGCAGGCCGGGCCAGTTTGTTTACCTGCCGCATCTGTGGGTTTGGCCGATCACGGCTCCCACTGACTGCAGTTTGCCACTCCAGGACAATGTGGGCTGCGGGAAGCGGCGTGGGCCGAGGGATGTGCTGGCCGCCTTTCCTGCAGCCCCCTTTGGCCTGGAGCGGCGAACTGCAGCCAGTGGGAACCGCAATCAGCCGAACCTACATACGTGGCAGGTAAACAAACCGGCCCGGCCCTCCAGGGACTTTCCCTGAACAAGCGTCGGCCCTAGTTTGAGAACCAGTGGTTTAGCAGGCTTCCTGCTTCTGATGTACTTAAATATTTTTTTGCAATTACTTTTTAAGTCTTTGCCTAACTATTCTTCAAATTCTTTTGGCCTTCCTAATTATATTTTCATACTTCATTTGCCAGAGTTTATGCTCCTTTCTGTTTTCCTCACTAGGATTTAACTTCCACTTTTTAAAGGGTGCCTTTTTGTCTTTCACTGCTTCTTTTACTTTGTTGTTTAGCCCCGGTGGCGCTTTTTTGGTTCTCTTACTATGTTTTTTAATTTGGGATATTGAGCCTCTATTATGGTGTCTTTAAAAAGTTTCCATGCAGCTTGCAGGGCTTTCACTATTTGCGCTGTACCTTTTAATTTCTGTTTAACCACTTTCCTCATTTTTGTGTAATCCCACTTTCTGAAATTAAATTCTACAGTGTTGGGCTGCTGTGGTGTTTTCCCCACCACAGGGATGTTAAATTTATTTATATTATGGTCACTATTACCAAGCAGTCCAGCTATATTCACCTCTTGGACCACATCCTGTGCTGCATTTAGGACTAAATCAAGAATTGCCTCTCCTCTTGTGGGTTTCAGGACTAGCTGCTCCAAGAAGCAGTCATTTAAGGTGTCAAGAAACTTTATTTCTGCATCTCATCCTGAGGTGACATGTACCCAGTCAATATGGGGATAATTGAAATCCCCCATTATTATTGAGTTTTTTATTTTTATAGCCTCAATCATCTCCCTGAGCATTTCACAGTCACTATCACCATCCTGGTCAGGTGGTCGGTAATATAGCCCTTCTGCTATATTCTTATTATTAGAGCATGGAATTACTATCTATAGAGATTCTATGGTACAGTTTGGTTCATTTAAGATTTTTCCTTCATTTGATTCTACGCTTTCTTTCACATATAGTGCCACTCCCCCACCAGCATGACCTGTTCTTTCCTGATATATTTTGTACCCTGGTATTACTGTGTCCCACTAATTATCCTCATTCCACCAAGTTTCTGTGATGCCTGTTATATCAATATCCTCACTGAATACGAGACACTCTAGTTCACCCATCTTACTATTTAGACTTCTAGCATTTGTATATAAGCACTTTAAAAACTTGTCACTTTTTAGCTGTCTGCCATTACATGATGTAATTGAATGGGACTCTTTTTTTCATTTGACTGTTTCTCATCAGATTCTACCTGTATTTTATCATCTTCCATCCTCTCCTCTTTACTAGGACATAGAGAATCTCCATTAATAGATCCTCCCCTAAGGGATGCCTCTGTCCGAACCATGTGCTCCTCCACACCTGTCGGCTTTCCCCCAGCTCTTAGTTTAAAAACTGCTCAATGACCTTTTCCGTTTTAAGTGCCAGTGATCTTGTTCCATTTTGGTTTAGGTGGAGCCCATCCTTCCTGTATAGGCTCCCCCTTTCCAAAAAGGTTCCCCAGTTCCTAATAAATCTAAATCTCTCCTCCCTACACCATCCACGCGTTGAGACCTTGCAGTTCTGCCTGTCTAACTGGCCCTATGCGTGGAACTGGAAGCATTTCAAAGAATGCTGCCATGGAGGTCCTGGACTTCAACCTCTTACCTAGCAGCCTAAATTTGGCCTCCAGGACCTCTCTCCTATATTCGCACCAGGCAGGCAAGTCACCATGAAATTCTCCAGGTCATCGCAAACCCAGCTATCTATGTTTCTAATGATTGAATCCCCCATAACTATTACCTGTCTCTTCCTAATAACTGGAGTTCCCTCCCCGGGAGAGGTATCCTCAGTGCAAGAGGATATCATATCATCATCTGGAAGGAGGGTCCCAACTATGGTATGATTTCCCTCTGCTCCAGTTGGATGTTCTCCTTCCCTGAGTCTTTCATCCTCCTCCACAGCACAGAGGCTGTCAGAATGGAGCTGGGACCATTCTACTGTGTCCAAGAAAGTCTCATCTATCTTCCTCTCTGTCTCCCTTAGCTCTTCCAGCTCAGCCTCTCTGGTATCCTAAGCCCATACATGGTCTCTGATGGCCACAGGCTCCTTGCACCAAATGCACACAAATGCCATCTGCCCATAGGGCAGGTAATCATGCATGCTGCATTGGGTGCAATAAACTGGATAGCCCCCACTCTGTTGCTGGACTTCTGCCTGCATTCTCTTTATATTCCTGCTGCTCATTCCTTTGTTGATTTTTTTTTAATCAGGGGGTGTTTTTGGCTTTAAGATTAAAGAATGTTAAAATGTATCTAGCCCCTCCCCACACACACACTCTCCCTCTAAACTCCCTCACAAAACTCCCCTGTTAGCCATTCCTGTAAATCACCACCCCCTTTTCCACTCTGATCTAGGGGCAAGAGAAACTAGTTAGGTTCTCTGCTTCTGAAATGAATATCAGTCTCAGTGAAAAACTGCTGAAAAAATTACTACATTAGTAAAGGATTTTTCCACTTTTGTGACCACTCATGGATGTAACCTTCTGTTCTGATTTTCTCTATATGTCTGATCCTCCACTTTGGCTGTTCTCCATCCCTCTGAAAGACAGACTTCATTTTCTGTTGTGTATTTTCATTGTCTCTCAGAGTTGTCTCTTCTTTGTTGTTTTGCTCTGAATTTTATCCTGCAATTCATCTAAAAAGAACTAAATTAAATGTTTGTTTGAAAAGTACTTTGCTTTTTACCCTGCTGTATCTACTGAGATCAATACCTGCAGTTAGCTTGGCCCAGGCTGTGTTCCTGTCAGTTCTCCCAAACTATGCAACACTGGACCAGCATAGGATGGGAGGGTTCCAAGAAACACCAGCTTGTTTCTGGACGTGGTGCTGGGGATTCAGTAGGAGGTGCTCTTCTCTCCGAGTCACCATTAACCCAGTGTCTTAGAGTGCTGCCAGAGAGCCCCTTTCTACCACTGGAGGGGATATTTTAGGTGTAGTGGGGTGTTATTAAGATATTGGGTAAGATTTTCAAAGGCACCTTAGAGTTGGATGCCCAGTTCCCTTTGAAAATCCACCTAATTGCCCTAGTGATTACCTGGGCTGGATTTAAAGCATAAAGGAAAAATTTACATTGCCTATTTAAAACAACAAATGCAAAGCTACCATTGCCCATTTCAGAGGAGAAGAGCAGGTAGAAAGTAGTGATATAATGTATCTTTCCTCCCCAACCTCCTCCTGTCCCCCATTCCGGCCACCCGCCTCCCTGTTGTTCAGGCCTGTAATCTGAGTCATTTGACTCCTCCCTCTCCCTTGCCCCACACGACCAAGCTGTGTCCAAATCCTGCCACTTCTTGCTCCATAGCATTTCCACACTCTGCCTTTTTCTTTCAGTGTATATTGCTCAACCTCAAGGTCTGGCCCTCCTCATTTCATGCCTTCACTACTGCAACCTCCTCCTTTCTGGCCTTCCTGGTGCTCAGTTCGCCCCTTCTCAGGTCCATTCAAAATGCGGCTTCCACAATCATCTTCCTGGCCTGTTGCTCTGACCATGTTATCCCCCCACTTCTGTGAAAACATTTGAACTTAAAATGTATTTTCCAGTCCCTTCCTCCCCACCCCCTCCCTACATACACATTTCGGGGGGGCTGATCAATAGAAACATGGATACAAAATAATTAGGTGAGTCAAATAAAATGTCAAGGGGGAGATTTAAGTATGATCCATGGGTATTTCTTCAGCAATATTAAACGTTAGCTGACATTTTTTATTTCCAGTATTCAGTGGCATCAATACATCAACATAGTGCATAAAGATCATTCGAGATACTTATATGAGCTCCTTGCAATTTTTAATTAATTTACCCTCACAGCACCCCTGTGAGGTAGGGACATGCTATTATTCCCATTTTACAGATGGGGAATTGAGGCATAGAGAGAATAATTGACTTACGTAAGGTAACATTGTGCAAGGAATTGAACCTGCATCTCCCAAGACCCAGGTTAAAACCCTAACTGCTGGACTTCCTCTAAAGAGCCAGCTAATATGCAGCCAAGGTGCAACTAATTTTATCCATATCTGAGTTGCTTGCTTAAATACCTGTGGCCTGTTTGTATACGGTGTTGTTGCAGCTGTGGTGAGTCCCAGGATATGAGAGAGACAAGGTGGGTGAGATAATATCTTGTATTGGACCAGAAGTTGGTCAATAAAAGATATTACTTCACCCATCTTGTCTCTGTGACCTCTTAAAAAAATCTAACAAAGTGCCCCTGTGGTCCACATGCAAACATAATCCACTTTGGGGTGCCACATTGCAGGAAAGATGTTGACAAATGGGAGTGAGTCTAGAGGAAAGCATCAAAAATGATGATAGGTTTAGAAAATCTGACCTATGAGGAAAGGTTGAAAAATTAGGCATGTTTGGTCTTGAGAAAAGAAGACTGGGGCAGGGGTGGGGGGGAGAACCTGATAACAGTCTTCAAATATATTAAGGGCTGTTATGGTGATCAGTTGTCTTCTCTGTCTACAGAAGGTAGGACAAGACGTGATCAGCTTAATCTGCAGCAAGGGAGATTTAGGTTAGATATTAAGAAAAACTCCCTAACTGCAAGGGTAGCTACATACTAGAATAGGTTACCCAGGGAGGTTGTGGAATCCCCATCACTGGACGTTTTTAAGAACAGCCTTTTCAGCGATGTAGACTGCATGCATAGTTGTGCAGTACCTCAAGGGGCAACAGTCAGAAGCAAAATGGCATCTTCCATGTGGCATGACCTCACACATACAGTGTTTGCAAGGTCATTCTGTGCTGAGAGAGCCATTTTGAGAGCAACATGGCATCCTCTGCACAGTGTCACCTTGCATGCACCTTATGTGTGAGGTCACACTGCGTGCAGGATGCCATTTTGTAGAGCAAAATGGTGCAGAGCCAGACGCGTTCAGGAGCTGGACAGAATTGTCCTGAGGGCCAGATCCAGCCCACAGGCCACCAGCTGGACCAACCTAGATCACTTGTCAGGGATGATCTAGGCATACTTGGTCCTTTCTCAGTGCAGCAGCCTGGACTAGGTGACCATTGGAAATCCCTTCCGCCCCTACATTTCTATAATTCTGTTATGGAGTAAAATAAAAATGTAAATAAGCTGATCCAGTTCATGAAATGGCAGAAAAACCTATTTTAGATAAGATTATAATTGCTGGTATATGTCCTACCTCAGTACTTAGCTCAAGAACAAATTCACTATTGTGCTTCTGAGATTAGAATCATAGGCTGGATTAGAAACATAGAACTGGAAGGGACCTCGAGAGGTCATCTAGTCCAGTCCCCTGCACTCAACGCAGGACTAAGTATTATCTAGACCATTTATTGGAATTTATTATTATAATCAGACTTCTTTTTAAGTCCCATGCATTATATTATTGATACAAAAACCCCGATTGCTGCTGTCAGTTCCTCCAGCTGTGTTATAGCTGTTGGGAATGTTACAAAGACACATGAGAAGGAAATGCCTAACTTCAGCATATATTGGTAGTTATGTATGTAGATATCCAGTACGTTCAAAAGCACCCATCCAGGGTCCCAGGTGCCTTTGTCATGTTCATCAAAATACAGTAAATACATCAGATAATTGCAGCAGCCTCCCCAAAGCCTGGAAGGGGTGAGAAAACCCCACTCCAGCCACATAATCTCAGCGTTCAGTGCATCCCTCCCCAAAAGTCTATGAAAAGAGATGGGATTTTCAGTGTCCCCTCTAACTCATAGATATGGGCAATTTCAGACCAAAGGGAGAGCATTCCAAAGCTGGGCTATGCTCCCCCATGGAGAACATCCTGGCAGGGTAGTTACCTCTCTTAAGTTGTAAGAGGCCTCTGGCTCCAGTGTCTCTGGTGATCTCAGTTGCAGCAGGATGATGCTGGACAGGAGATGCTGTCTCTCAGGTAGGCAAATTCTAGGCTATTTAGGGCTTTGTAGATCAATATCACCTGATCACATGCCAGGGAGCCCAGGCAGAGGTTGGAGCACTAGTGTCATGTGCTGGCAGTATGAAACTCCAATTTATGAGCAAGTGCTGCATTCTTCACAACACGCCTGCCTTTACTGACCAGCATGGTCTCATTGGTGTAAATGAACAATCCTATATGCCTGGCTATGATGGAAAACTAGCAAGGATCATGAGATGTCAGAGCCAGGGGTTATTTTACTCGGCAGAACCTTCTCTGCGAGGCTCGTGGGATTCCACCATCTGCTTGAGGTTCACTTAAAACTTTGTTTGTGTTGAGCAGGGAGCCAGCCTTGTGGTCTCTAAGGACACTAATGGGCAAAGCAAACACTGTACTTGGCATCGTTCCAGGAACGAGAACAAAGAGGCAGGTTGTAGAGTTGTTTTTGAACAAGAAGATAGTGAGAGACCTAAAACAACAGGAAAGCCAAGTTGTGCAAGACTGTACAGTGCGTCCCCAAAAGCAGTAAACATAATTAAAATGATTTAGCTTGTAGCAAAAAATAAATGTGTTACTTATGTCCACACCAAAAGTCATATCTGTGTTAATGCATCTTCTACGGCGTGTTAACCCTTTTGTAACATGCAAGCCATCTCTGCAGGAATAATCTCTTTCTATACAGTGCGTAGCCAGTTCAGACTTTTTCCTTTCTTCACCAAAGAAAAATCTTCCTGGCAGTTTCCTGTCTCAACAGATAAAAGCTGAGGAGTAAAAGATGGTTTTCAAAACTATATAACAAATTTTCAGTGACTATTTCAGTTAGTGACTACTGCAAAGCTGTAACCATTTAGCCCGCTAAAGATGTTCCCAAAAACTTGCTCAGCATGATAACACAGGGCTGAGAGCCAAGGCTGAGGTAATACAATAATTACTTTACCAACACAATAGCTGAGCCAAAAGAAAAATGCAGTCCAAATCGCTTTTAATTGAAAGTGCTTATTGAATTTTAGAATACCCTGACCAGGCTTTGAAGACTTGTTTTCCCTTTCCCCCAGCTATACCTCCGACATGACTATTCCCATTAAAATGGGCTAGGGATATGGCAAAGAAATTCCATGTGGAGATGATTGCTGAAGCAAAAATGAGTAGGAGGTTAGGACACCATACAAATGTTTATTATTTATAGCATTAAAAGCAGGCAGAGAGTACGGTTTCCTTCACTGAATTCCAGCCAACACTAATGGCGTCGGTCATCCTCATGTCATCTGCTGTCTCTGTGCCATGCCCTGGAGCCATGGGAAGGCAGGAGAGAACTCCTGGATTGCTCCCTGGAGTGTAGGTAACTATGTCTTTAAGAATTTTGTTGTCAGTTGAACTGTGCGTTTAAATTTCTAGGAGTCTGCTGGAGACAGCTTTCATTTTGTGTTCGGTTCTGATGGTGCCTGTTACAGAGGATACTCAGACTATAGTCTCTGTCTCTCATGCAGCCTTTACATTCATTCTTCCTTCTTTGGTGGCTCTCTTAGGACCAGATCCCCAGCTGCTGTAGACTGAAGTAAACGGGGCTATGCCAATTTATGCCAGTTGTTGATCTGGCCTGAAGTACATGGTTAGTCTTTGTGTAGGCAAAACATAACATCGCCCTTTTGGGTTTCACATCCTTCTCTACTCCATAATTATAGACTCTTCTGTATCCTGTAGCCTCAATTACACATGTAGGGGACCCACTTATGCAGAGTAAGCGAGAGGACAATCAGGCACTTGGTCTTATCTGAAACTCCAAATGCTTTGGTTTATCTCAGGGGCCCATTTCTACTCCCCCTCCCCCCACCATCACTTCCCCAGCAAGATCCAGTAACAATATTACAATAATCTGAGGTTCTAGCACCATTCAAGCTCACGGCAGAAAGCTCTTTTTAAACAATCATTCATTAAGCTGTACAACACCTGTGGGAATAAGCAAGGCCTTGCCTGCCACTGAAAAGCAACTGCTTCTTGGTGCAGCTACACTATCCAAGTTCAGGACAAGAAGTGAAGAACATCATTTCCAATTGAAACCAAAGGGGGATACTGAGGCAGGAAGAATGAGTTAACAACTGAGTCAACAACCCTCGTCTTACAGAGAAGTCCTATGGGATCTTTAATGCACACAGCTGGTCTGGGCCTTGATTTTAATCTTAGTGGAAAAACAGCCAGTTAGCTAACACCATGCTGGGACATTGGGTTTAGTCAGGACCAGACTATAGAGCACTCACTGCTGAATCTTCAACACCTCCTCTGTTGTATTTAGATATGCATGCTTGGAGATCTCTCACTCTGGTACTGAGTCAGCACCATGTGGGTTCATTTGTGGGAGCTAACAGGTTCATGGCATAAGTAGGCAGCAATTAACGATACACCAGCCCCTTTCAGGAATCTAGTCCTCATCCTTGCCCATGAAAGATTTTCTCCTACTGAACATTTGTCTGGACTAGTTTGAAAGGTCCCCAAAGCATGGGAGGTATCCCCCTTATCCCTTGGGTGTCTCCTCCACTGGCTGACACGTTCCCCTGTCTTGCAGCTCTCTCGATAGCCTGCACATTGCCTTTCATGCTGTTGTTCTTCGCATTAGAAGCGACACCCTGCTTCATACGCCCTTGTGGGTAAAGCTTTGGCTGGATCCCTTAAAAAGAATTAGGAGAAAGATCAGCCCCATATGATATCAGAACACTACAGACGCTGTAGCTCTGAGCCTCCGTGGCTGGAGGATTGTGATTACAAGAGGATATTTCATTTCATGTGTCGGTACTTACACACACAGTGGACGTTGCAGTGTGTTTCTTGCCTCTTTCACAAGTGCCAGCCCTACCAAAGCGGCACCGTCAAGGACTAACATGGCGGGATCAGAAATGCAGATTGGCTCTGTTTGTAACGTCATGCCTGGGAGTCCTCACTTCTGGACATGGTATTTCCAGGGAAAATATTGCAGCACAGCTGTTCAAAATCACTGCAGCTAGGTGGGAACATGGGGGATGGGAAGAGATGTCTACAAGTGCTGTGTGAGTACAAGAATCATGACAGTAAGAGGAGATGGCTATTGTCACTGATTATAGGGAGCCTTTGATTGAGATGCTAAAACTCAGTCTTAAATTAGACAACTAGCTTTACTGAATACAACAGATTTACTGCAGGTCTACACAGTACTAACAAACTCCCAATGTATCCAATCCAGCCAGCCGTAGATCTTGTCTTATGTAAAATCCGGGACACACGGTAACATTTACAAAAGCCCCATTTTTAGAAGTGACTTAAGCACTTAGAAGCCTAAGGTCCATTGACTTTCAATGAGATTTGACTCCTTAGTAACTAAGGGCCAGAGCCTCAAAGGTATTTAGGCACCTAACCCCCATTGATTTCAGATCTCCTAAATGCCCCTCCCCCAAAAAAGGTTTGTGGGTATTAAATGATCACACACTGAAATGCTGCTGTATTTCTTTGCATTCCTAGGCTGGAAGCAGACAATCTGCAAGTATTCGTTGACAGGTGCCATGCTGTGGATTGTTGTATGGCCTGAGCAGGACAGCTCACATGGTTCCTTGTCTACACTAAACCATGTTCCATGGATTGAGACTATCCCCAGCGGGGGTCAAATACTGACCATGATTCAGCAGCTGTGCTTGTTTTAGCTCCATTTCCCTGACCAGTGGTAACGGGGACCCTATTGGTCCCATCTACACTACAAGTACTGGGCTAGGACAGTGGGTAAATCCCTGAGACCTTCTAATAACAGTTTTCTCTTCCTGTGTGGATGGAACCAAACCATCAGATGGCTGGAACCATGCTAAAGCCCTGAAAAAAACAGGGTTGTGTTCTTATTGTTCTGTAACATGGTTAGGATACAGTTTGGGCCTATCCATACAGGTAAGGCCAAACCATGTGATAAAACACTAAAGACACTACCACATTTACACTCGGTGATAAAACACGTAGTGTAGTGAGGACTAAGAAATGGAGCCCACACGCTGTGCTTGGTGGTTTTCCATTTTAGCATTTCAGAGGGGTTTGTATATTACACTAGAAAAGAGGTGTAGGCAATGCTGTTGTAGCTGGGTCTAAAAGCTTGTCTCTCTCTCCAACAGAAGTTGGTCCAACAAAAGATATTACCTCACCCACCCTGGCTCCCTAGAAAGAGCTGTCGGATGACAACAGGGGTCATCCCCAACATAACCGTTCTCAGTATCTGTTACAGAAAGAATCACCTTCTTCCATACAGCACGTTATTCCACCAGAGGGCCTAGCACACTGTATATGAAAATGGTTTGGCCTGGAGCTTCCCCCAGTGGTGGGGGAATGGCAGTTGACACCTGTTGTCAGTCATAGGTAAGGCTACGTTCATGGAATCCGTGACTTCCAGAGTCCTCCGCGGCATTCTCTGCTTCAGCCCCTGGGGCTGCAGGACTCTGGAGCTGACAGCCAGTGGGGGCCCCAGCAGGGTTCCAGCGACAGGCAACAGCCTCACGTGGTGGGAGGGGGCTGGGGTGTCCCGTTTTCTCTTTGGAAAATATGGTCACCCTGCAGCTCCCAGCCGCCGTGGGCAGAGGGGGAACCCGACAGATCCCAGCCACCATGGTGGCTGGGGAAACCATGGAGCCGCAGCAGCAACAGTCACAGACAGGTCACGGCTTCCGTGAATTTTTTTTTATTGCCCATGACCTGTCTGTGACTTTTACTAAAAATAACCATGACAAAATCTTAGCCTTAGTCATAGGTCACTTTCCTTATGCAGACAGGGCTTCTGATGCTGCCTGCGTGGCAGGCACTTGTCACAGAGGGTTGATGACTTCTTGTGGAAATCAAAGCAGAAGGGGCTTTAAAACACAACTTATCTCAAAGGGACTTAGACAGGCAATTGCAACAAATTATACAAGTTGCTAGTTTACTTGGGTATAAAAGGGTTGTCATTGGATAATTCCCCAACATGGACTGCTGCCTCCTCCCTCAATGCCTTGTTTGATCATCAGGCAGAGATGTCTTTTCAGCTCATTGCTCAACACTGCAGCTGGAGCCATCAAACCTAAGGTGATTGCACTTCCTCTCAGATAATCAAGTCAGTGTTTGTTCAACAGGCACGGGGTTTAGCAAGGGTGCTCCCTGCTCTTCACTTAGACTCACAAGTGAAATGTCCCCTCTCAGCAGACTGAAAAGAGCCCAGTCAGTATTTCCCTGGAGGACCTAAAGCTCAACTCCAAAAGGTTGCTTCATTACTGGAATGCCAGCAACTTCCCGAACTGTGTGTGTGTGTGTGTGTGTGTGTGTGTGTGTGTGTGTGTGTGTGTGTGTGTGTGTGTGTGTGTGTGTGTGTGTGTGTGTGTACACATATGCCCACACATTTAGAAAGGAGGGATTCTACTTAGGTTTTTTCTTTATACTTTTGATGTACAAAATGAGTGCATAAAAGAGCAACCGTTTTTTAAATGTTAACTCAGTTATACAAGCCAACCATCCAATCAAAATATCAATCTGTCCAATATTACATATACATTATTATTACACATCTATGGGGTTCCCCTCACCATGGTATCTAGGTGATGATTATTACAATGCTGCTGAAAGGCCCCTCGTGAGATCAGAGCCTCATTGTGCTAGCCCCTGGGCATAGGGGTTGTAAGAAACTGTCCCTGCCCTGAAGAGCTTGTAATCTAAACAGACAAAACAAGGATGGGAGAAGGGATCCCCTATTTTCCAGATGGAAAATTGTGGCATGTATTAATAGGGGGTGGCCCCCATCAAAGTCAGTGGAAGTTTTGCCATTTGCTTCAAAGCGGCGAGGATTTCATACCAAATGCCTAATCCAAATCTCATTGAAACCATTAAAAATGCCCAATGGGCTTTGAATTGGGCCCCTTCTTGGTCCGTCTTGCAAGGACACATACGAAGTTCATGACAGAGTAAGGACCTGAACCCGAGTCCCACATCGGTGCCATCATTTCTCTAGGTACATTTTAATTGACTCCTAAAGCTAAAAAAACTGTACTCAGCATTTGAGTGAATAAAATAGTTGGTCATATTATTGGGCAGAAAGACAGTACAACGACTGGTTCCCTCTAGCACTGTGATCTAAACCAGCGAAGGGCATCCCACGATGAATGTCCAGCCTTCTGGTTAGGAGGGAAAGGAGTATCGAGTGCAGTGAAGAAAAGCTGGCAAACTCTTTGCTGTTGAGCTGCTCTCGGTATCATCTTCTACCAATCCATCCCCTTCCGAGTGTTTGGACAGAGTGTGACGTCACAACAGCAAGCAGGAGGCACACACAGGGATGACAGTTTAAAAGCAACTAAACGTGAAAGAGGGTGGGGATGACATATATGGAGATTGGGGAAGGATTAATTACAGCAAAGATCAGACACTTGGAATCCTTTCAACTTCTGCAACGTATAAAGAGGGCTATGCAAAAAAAAACTCAGAGAGAGAAATCAAACGGCACTTTAAACAAGCAAGCGGAAAAGTTGTGGCTGGAATTAGGATTTTTTAACAGGCTGCTTTAAAGAGGGACTAGTAATGGCATGAACCTTTCACCACCTGTTCAGACTGAAGCCAGATCAGAAGGGGCTGAAAGGTGCTGCCACCTGATGGCTGTCCCATAGCACCTGTAAAATGTGATGAGTGACAACGTGTCACCTCCTCAGCAATAAGAATGGACATTAAGGAGGTACTTCCCAGCTGGAAGAGAGAGAGATGTAGCTGCCAGTGGCAAAATGACCACTTTCGGGCTGCAGCTGCTTGGCTCAGCCAAATTTAAAGAGACAGTCCCAGAAAGGCATGCTGGGAAAACAATCCTGTACTGTAGGGAGAGTTAGAATAGCACGTGCTGTTGGGATATGGGCTACTTTGCTGTTGTGCCTGTCACTATATAACAGGCTAGTCTAGTTATTAGTGGAGAGGTGGCCACACTACACCCCCAAAAGGACTATTGGTTGGCACCCTGATTGGTTGGATTAGCACCAGCAGTGAGGCTAAGAACTGAACAGGCATGGAGACTTCCATGAAGGGAAGAGGGGTCAGTGGTTTTAACAATTATATATTCAACCACGGCTAGAGGCCTACACGAGAGAGGCCCCCACCGTGCTAGGTGCTGTACAAACATATAGGAAGTGTCAGTCCCAGCTCCAAGAGATGGCCATCTCTTGGCGCTCAGTTATTAGGCTGCTTTTCTTATTCACCAACCACCCATTTTATGTACATATATGGCCCCCCATTGTCATAGTATGTGAGCACCTCACAACCTAGGATGTATTTATCCTTGCAACACCCATGTGGGGTAGGGATGTGCTACTGTTCTCATTTTATATATGGGGAACTGAAGCACCCAGAGACTAAGTGACTTGCTCAAGGTCACAAATGAAATCTGAGGTGGAGGAGGAAATGGAGTCCAGGTCTCCCAAGGCTCAGGATAGCACTCTAGCCACCAGAGCATCCTTCCCATTAGGTTCCTACTGCAGATGGATCTAAAAGACAATGCATACCAGTGGTCATAGGTTGGGGTGGCCAACCTGAGCCTGAGAAGGAGCCAGAATTTACCAATGTACATTGCCAAAAAGACACAGTAATACGTCAGCAGCCCCCCATCAGATTCCCCACTTCTCCCAGCGCCTCCCACCCACCGCTGATCAGCGCCTCCCTCTCCCTTCCCCACCTCCCAATCAGCTGTTTTGTGGCATGCAGAAGGCTCAGGGGACAGGGGAGGAGCGAGAGCATGGCAAACTCAGGGGAGGGTATGGGAAGGGGTGGAGTGGGGGCAGGGCCTGTGGCAGAGTCGGGGATTGAGCAGTGAGCACCCCGCAGCACAGTGGAAAGTTGGCGCCTGTAGCTCCAGCCCAGGAATCGGTGCCTATCCAAGGAGCCGCATGTTAACTTCTGAAGAGCCGCATGTGGCTCCGGAGCCACAGGTTGGCCACCCCTGTCATAGGTGCTGGAACTAGGGGTGCTGCTGCACCCCCTGGCTTGAAGTGATTTCCATCATATTCAGGGTTTACAGTTTGGCTCAATGGCTCCCAGCACCCTCACTATCTAGATTGTTCCAGCACCCCTGAATACCAGGTTGACAAGATGAACAAGTGGATCAGGGTGCAGGCAGTAATAAAAATATCAATTTTGTTTGAATTTTAATCCAAATCGGAAGCCATTTTGTATTTAGGAGGCAGCTAACCTACGTGGTTCTTTATCATGTAGCACATCATGCAGCATAAGTAATGCCCTCGCCAGGAGTGGGAGCTGTGGTTCTAACACAATTAAACATGACTTTAGTCTTCTTACCGCTCCACCAACACACTTTGTCCCTGTTACAGGTGTGGGAGTCAGAGTGTACAGGGTTAATGAAAGCCTATTGAGAAAAGTGTTAGTGGTCTCACCAGACTGCGCTGGAAAAGAACTGTGGGCATAAGGCTCATAGAGAAATTATGACGATAAATGAAAAATATGGAGTCTGCTCCTGCAAACTGCTCCATGCAGGCAGGGCCTTATTGAGGGCAAGGGGTTCTGCATGGACACAGGAGCGTGTTAGGGAGCAGTTTGCAGAATCGGGGCCTTCGATCAGATTCCCTCATTTTTGCCATTTTGAACATAACCTAACTTTGTTTTTGGAAAATGCCCAGCCTTCCCCTACCCCAAGAATAGACACGCTAATCTTCTTGCTCTGCACTTTGCTGAGCTCTTTGCTTGTTAACTGAGTAATCTGTCACCAGCCACTAGACGCACAAAAGATGTGAGCTCCCAGCACGACTCATAGAATCATAGAAGATTAGCGTTGGAAGAGACCTTAGGAGGTCATCTAGTCCAACCCCCTGCTCAAAACAGGACCAATCCCAACTACATCATCCCAGCCAAGGCTTTGTCAAGCTGGGCCTTATCTCCTCATCTCAGTGAGATGTGAAGTTTAGAGCCTAGAGTTAGGACCATCTAAAAGATAATATAATCAAACAGTCTAGAAGGAACATTCAGCAGGAATCAGATCTTTCTACTGCACTTTAGGGAGGAGACTGGGGTTACTCTATCTCAACACACTTCCTGTTTTAACTCCCCACCCCAGGCTGCCTTCCCTGCAGTATCAGCAACATGCTTGCTTGATCTACAACTTTAAAAAGTGCATATGTATTCATTTAACTTGCTGTTACCCAATGAATCCCCCAGCCTGGGATATGTGGAGTGACAAGGTTTGTGCCTGTCCATCGGAGACTCCCATGTGATGGACAGGGGATCCATCCACGTTTATCACATGCCTGGGGTACTCCAAGGGATTGCCACACCATCACTATGATAATGATCTGTCACGTCTTATTCTTCATTGCAGGGGCCAGTAAATCACTTCCATGGATGTCCCAAAGTAGGCATGAGGGCAGGTGAATGGGCTGGGGGAATGGCTGATGAGCCACAGGTCCAGGAAAATAAAAAGCAGGAAGGACCTCTCCATAGAACTCCAGAGGAAGACAAAGATGCACTTGGGCCAAACGTTCCAGTGGGAGGGAGAGAAAATGATGCCTGCTTATGAACAGCAGGATTTACCTGTCTTTTTAATACCCATTTTAGTTCCTAATGGGGTCTGTTCCCTGAAATGTGTGAGCTGAGATCAGTCATGCTTGTATGTCCTGCAGGTCCTGAGAATCATACAAATACTGCTGAGCTGTCGGATCCAGTCCCAGCCCAAGTCACATGCTTTGGTGCCTCTGCGGGGAGACTAGAAAGGATGAAAGGGGATCACGCACAGTTTATTTGTTCTTTCCCAAATAATGTGGTCACCTTTGCAAGTCTTTCAGTTCATGTCATTAATTATTGAGCCCCTCCTTATTCCCTCACCTCTCACCCAGCAGCTTTATTTTATTAGGTGCATTTATTGCTGACGAAAGGTGTCAGATTATCCGCCCCGAAGGCTCTGATTACCCACACAAGTACCATCACACGATACATATGGAGCAGCATCATTTTCCTCTGCCATTGCTAAAGACCCAAACACAAAAAGATACAAGCCCCAAATGACTCCGTCACTCTACAGCAGCATTTTCAGACTCAACAATACTAACCTTCAGAAGAACAGCGCCAACCCGCCCCCCGACCACTACCTACCAAAATCCAAATGCTACTTAAATCTCTAGACAAAAACCTAGACATACAACATGCAAGTTGCTGGAAAATCTGGATTAAAACTCACAACAGTATCCTGTTCCCAAAATATTAAGTAACCAATGGGGATAGTCTCAGTTTTTCATCTAATGTCCCATTGTCTAAGGAACTTCTTCCAGGACACCTGAAATGTCCCAGTTTTTCATTTCAACAATCAGACCATTTTTTTAATAGCTATAGTTTCTTCAAGATATATTTTGAAGAATTTGCTTTGTATTTACAGGAACTAACAGTCCAATGGAACTAGGGTTCAGTAATGGACAATGTTGGGAGTGAAGAGAGAGTTGAACGAATGTAGATGATGTCCGATCTGTACTTTTGCTCAAAAATGTATGTTCAGTGTGCCATAATAAACTCACTCGGATGCAAGGCTATGGGGAAAAAACTTCCTCTCTGAGAAATGTGCAGAGGTTGCCACTGAGTCAGAAGCTGCCAGTAGCGACACTCACATGCATTTTTTAAGAATGTAGTTTTGTGGGAATATTTCACAACCTTCAAAAAATGTCACCACAAAAATGACCCAGTTTTTGCTTTTATGGTCACTGTACCTAAACAGAACCTTCTTACTAGCAGATCACCATCCCAAACCCTGTAAAACAGGCAGGACACAGACAAACATTCATGAATCATGACTCCTTGAGACCAGAGCACAGCAAGAACATGGTTCTGCTGGCATTGGTGGATGGCTTTCTTTTGGACTTGAACAGAAAACCACCGGCCACGCTGCTGCTAGTCGGCAGTCAAGCGGCTTGAAAAATTCTTTGTAATAAAGTTTTGTGAGAGTACAATTTAGTGTCCATGACCATCAGTCCTTGGACTTTCCTTTGAGACTACCAGCTAGGGTCTCAGCAGTGAAGGTACTTTGGACTGGAGACAGCTAACTCCTAACTCATTCTGCATAAGCCACTGTCTGGCTGTTAACAACTTTTATCAGTATAGCCCTTGGTCACATTGCAATTGGTAACTTCTAGGTCTGTAGAGACCCATCTAGTCTTGTGCCAGTTGAATAACATACATATAGATTTTAGATATCTGGTCAGAATGAGCGTACCTTTATTACACCTCCTAGTAAGTACATTAGTGGGGATATTTAAACAGGATGGGCTGCTATAAACAGCTAACATACTGAAAGACTCAGTTCTGAAACCAATATTAGCCTGAAAACATTATCTTGACATAAGGAGACATAGTTTATCATTTGTATGGCTAAAAAGGGGATACAGAGCAACATCTGTGTTCTGTTTGCTAATTTTGCTTTGCAAATATATTCCAGCAGTACAAACCACAAAGGAGTCTTAAAGAATAACAATTGGTGGCAAATTAAATACAGAACAAACAAACACTGAGCTATAATTGATTCCACCCTCAGTGAGGTGGAGGGACAAATTCTTTACATAGTTATCCCAAATGTTACTTGTTTATCCAATAATGTTATTTATTGTTTACCTACAGCATCATGGTATTTACTCTGGAAAAAGTCTGCTTTTAATGCCAGAACTGTTTTAGGATATTCAGAAATTAAGGGCTTTATTCTGACCTCATTTACACTACCGTAAATCAGTGGTAACTCCACTGACGTTGTTGGTTGAGCTACACTACTGTAAAAACCATTGTTAATGAGATCAGAACTCAGCGCAGAATGCCTTTCAATAAGGATACTTAGTACTTACATAACTTCACTGTACATCTTGAAGGTGTTTTGCAAAACACTGGTTGTGTGACGTTGGGAATTTCCCTCTCTGTTCCTCAGTTTTCCCTATCTGAACATTGGGATAATGATACTCGCTAACCTTTTTAAAATGCTTTGAGATTGTGACAGGCTCCATCAGGCCTTCGCTGCTCCATGCTGATGGCATCTGCGCCCTGATATCCCCTTGCTCAGGCCAAGCTACCAACAAGACTTAGTCCTCCACAAGCCTAGATGGCCAGGAGGAGACACTGACCAATCAGGAGCCAACAGACCATTAAGAAGACTTGCTTGCTTTTTCTCAGGAGCAATGCTCAGTGAGACTGGGACACAGGAGGAGATCCTCAGTGCCAGCTCAGAGCCCCAGCCCCAGCCCCTGGTCAAGGCCTGGCCTTCAAGCACTGCAACTAAGCGCTTGCCATTGAGGTTTTGTTTAAAGGCTCAGAAAGCCACATTCTGAGTTTATTTTTATTTAACTGCGTAGAGACTGTCGCCGAGCTTACAGCACATGCCCTCCTACGCTAAGCAGGCAGCCACAACTTATGGACTTAGGCAGGGAGTGCCTGCAGTATCATGCTTGGCTGTGCAGGGGGTGCTACAGAGCAGCCCCACCTTGACAGAGATCCATGGATGAATAGCACCCTGTATCTGCTAAGCATTAGTAATTGAGGCCTGGTCTACACTACAGGGTTAGTATAATCTACGCACCTCCTGAGTGTGGTGTTCTCTCCCATCTAGTGGCACCGAGACCACTTAGAGAGAGAGGTAAAATGAGTCTGCTCTACAGCCTTAGCTAAGAGTCAGTTAGCTTTTAGCTCATGCAGTAGAGACTCATACACTAAGCTCCAGAGGTCCCAGGTTCAATCCCAGGTTCAATCAAGGCAGCTTACGTTGACCTAATTATGTCAGTGTCTACACTACAGCCTTTCTTCCGATGATGTAAGTGCCCCACAACACCGATGTAATAACTCCACCTCCGCAAGAGGCATAGCGCTTATGTCAGTATAGTTAGGGTGACCTAGTGTCCACCTAAACATTGTGTTACTTACATCAGCTATTGACTGTCATTCTTGTCAATTTCACAGCTCCACTCTGCAGGAGATGGCTCACAGTTGGAGCTTGACAAGAAAGGCTGGTAGGGTCCCTACTATGAAATTGAGCCCCAAACTTGGCTCACAGCTGTCTCCCTACCCAGCTGGAGCCCCCATCACCCACCCTGAGGTGACAGCCCCAGCTCTGAGCCTGTTGCAGAACTCACAGCTCAGGCTGTCACCCCAGGGTGGATGGGGGGGCTCAAGCTCAGAGCCTGGCTACCTCCCAGTTGCTCAGCTCCCCACGGAGCTAACAAGCTGGAGCCCAACTGCTAGGGAGTGGGGAGCTGAGAGCCCAGGAAGCAGCTGGGCTTCCAGCTGGGAGCTCCATGCCTACCTGACAGCCTGGACTCTCAGGCCCTCTCGCTGCCCCTCTTAAGTCAGTGCAAGCGCTCCTGGTGAGGACGCACACCACCGACAGAAAGAAGGTAATGTGGATATGAAAAACCGCAGTAATTCCTGCAGTGGCTATATGTCAACTTAAGTTGGTAGTGTAGCCATGCCCTAATCCTCACACTGCCGCTGTGGTGAAGGGAAGTTTTATTATCCCCATTTCACAGAATGGAAAGTGGGACAAATTGGCTAAGAGAAAAAATTTCAAATATGGCTGCCTCCCTGTAGGGCTCTAACCCCAGCGTGAGGCAGCTGTGGGGTGATTTTCAGAGCAGGTGAGTTCCTGCACTTCCCATTTCCCGCACAGTTAAAATGGGCTGAGTCAGTGGTGCTGAGCAGCCAGTTTCCACTGACAAAGTGAGTCAGTGGCACAGTCAGTGTTAGAATGTAGGCGGATTCTGATTCCCCGCCTGAGCTCAATCTGCTCGACCATAAATGAATAGGGAGCTGATCTCACACGCCCACTGGAATCAGTGCAGCCAAGCCAGGATTTTCAAAGAAGCCTAAGAGAGTTGGGGTTAGGGTGACCAGACAGCAAGTGTGAAAAATCGGGACAGGGGGTGGGGGTAGTAGGAGCCTATACAAGAAAAAGACCCAAAAATCGGGCCTGCCCCATAAAACCGGGACATCTGGTCACCCTAGCTGGGGTCCTTGGTATCTTTGAAATTCTCAGCCACAATGCCTAGCACACCCTGTGGAGGGAAAACAAAGTAGCCTAAATGCTCATAGAATCACACAAATTATATATGGAAAAGTGCAGCTGTGTCACAGCCATACCCCCCTGTGCCAGCAGCTTTGTCCCTTATTGTGTGTTTTCTGGGGCTTTGTCCAGTCCACTTTTAAATATCTCAGGCAATGAGCTTCCACCAGCAAGTACAGAGAGTGTCAGTGAAAGTGTCTCTTTTTTTTCCTAATATACATTCTCTGTATGTTAGACTGACACTATTCGGCCACACCCCCAACAGAAATCCATTCCCATACTGTCGCTCAGAAGAGCAATGAAATTCCCTGCCCCAGGAGAGTGGCATGAGATCATATCTTGCCTCTTAAAGGGCACCATACACGACACATTTTTGGTGACAATCACAGATTCTTCCTTCCATAGATGGCTCTCTCTAAAGAAGCCCCACACAATAAAACCCACCAAGGGAAGAGCTGAGGCATTCATCTCACCAGGATGATGCTGAAATGCTAAGGTATTTGGTACCTAGGTAACATGGCAACTGGCACTCTAGATAGAAAGAAAATGCCACACCATGTAACTGGTGATAATGACAATGGCTAGTACAACATATGGGTGGAAACCTACTCCCTCTCACACCACTCACGTGAAAACATTTGTCGCACAGCGTGACAAAGCATTCAAACAGAGTGGTGAGATCACTCCAGCACAGGAAGACTCTATCTCTTATTTTTATGGCTCTGGGAAGACTACTTAAATGACATGATTGGAATAACAGAGACTTGGTGGGGTAACTTACATGACTGGAGCACTGTCATGGATGGGGAAACTGTTCAGGAAGGACAGGCCGGGGAGAATAGGTGGAGGAGTTGCACTGTGTGTAAGAGAGCATTATGATTGCTCAGAGCTTCAGTATGACGCTGGAGAAAAGCCTGTTGAGAGTCCTTGGGTTAAGTTTAGAGGCAAGAGCAACAAGGGTAGTGTCGTGGTGGGCGTCTGCTATAGACCACCAGACCAGGAAGATGAGGTAGACGAGGCTTTCTTCGGACAACTTACAAAAGTTTCCAGATCACAGGCCCTGGTTCTCGTGGGGGTCTTCAATCACCCTGACCTCTGCTGGGAGAGCAATAAAGCAGTGCACAGACAATCCAGGAAGTTTTTGGAGAGTTTTTGTTGGGGACAGTTTCCTGGTGCAAGTGCTGGAGGAACCAACTAGGGGCCATGCTCCTCTTGACCTGCTGCTTACAAACAGGGAAGACTTGGTAGGAGAAGTAGAAGTGGGTGGCAACCTGGGCAGCAGTGACCATGAGATGGTCGAGCTCAGGATCCTGACAAAAGGAAGAAAGAAGAGTAGCAGAATTTGGACCCAGGACTTCAGAAAAGCAGATTTTGACTTCCTCAGGGAACCGAGGGGCTGGATCCCCTGGGAGGCTAATATGAGAGGGAAAGGAGTCCAGGAGAGCTGGCTGTATTTTAAAGAAGCCTTTTTGAGGTGCAGGAACAAACCATCCCGATGTGCAGAAAGAATAGCAAATATGGGAGACGACCAGCTTGGCTTAACAGTGAAATCTTCAGTGAGCTTAAACACAAAAAGGAAGCTTACAAGAAGTGGAAACTTGGACAGATGACTAGGGAGAAGTATAAAAATATTGCTCGAGCATGCAGGGATGTAATCAGGAAGGCCAAAGCACAACTGGAGGTGCAGCTAGCACGGGATGTGAAGGGTAACAAGAAGGGTTTCTACAGGGATGTTAGCTACAAGAGGAAGGTCAGGGAAAGTGTGGGACCCTTACTGAATGGGGAAGGCAACCTAGTGACAGATTATGTGGAAAAAGCTGAAGTACTCAATGCTTTTTTTGCCTCCATCTTTACAGACAAGGTCAGCTCCCAGACTGCTGCACTGGGCAGCACAGTATGGGGAGGAGGTGAGCAGCCCTCAGTGGTGAAAGAACAGGTTAAGGAGCTGGACATGCACAAGTCCATGGGGCCGGCTGCAATGCATCTGAGGGTGCTGAGGGAATTGGCTGATGTGATTGCAGAGCCAATGGCCATTATTTCTGAAAACTTGTGGCAATCAGGGGAGGTCCTGGACAATTGGAAAAAGGCAAATATACTGCCCATCTTTAAAAAAGGGAAGAAGGAGAATCCGGGGAACTACAGACCAGTCAGCCTCACCTTGTTCCCAGAGAAATCATGGAGCATGTCCTCAAGGAATCCATTCTGAAGCATCACCAAGAGCAAGTCATGCCTGACCAACCTGATTGCCTTCTATGATGAGATAATTGGCTCTGTGGATATGGGAAACATGTTGGACATGATATACCTTGATTTTAGCAAAGCTTTTGATATGGTCTCCCACAGTATTCTTGCCAGAGAGTTAAAGAAGTATGGATTAGATGAATGGACTATAGGGTGGATAGAAAGCTGGCTAGATCATCGGGCTCAACAGGTAGTGATCAATGGCTCGAAGTCTAGTTGGCAGCCAGTATCAAGTTGGTCCTGGGGCCATTTTTGTTCAACCTCGTCATTAATTATCAGGATGATGGGATGGATCGCACCCTCAGCAAGTTCGCGGATGACACAAAGCTGCAGGGAGAGGTAGATACACTGGAGGGTAGGGATAGGGTCCAGAGTGACCTAGACAAATTGGAGGATTGGGCCAAAGGAAATCTGATGAGGCTCAACAAGAACAAGTGCAGAGTCCTGCACTTAGGTCGGAAGAATCCCATGCACTGCTACAGGCTGGGGACTGACTGGCTAAGCTGTAGTTCTGCAGAAAAGGACCTGGGGATTACAGTGGACAAGAAGCTGGATATGAGTCAACAGCGTGCCCTTGTTGCCAAGAAGGCTAACGGCATATTGGGCTGCATTAGTAGGAGCATTGCCAGCAGATCGAGGGAAGTGATTATTCCCCTCTATTCGGCACTGGTGAGGCCACACCTGGAGTATCGTGTCCAGTTTTGGTCCGCCCACTACAGAAAGGATGTGGACAAATTGGAGAGAGTCCAGCAGAAGGCAACGAAAATGATTAGGGGGCTGAAACACATGACTTATGAAGAGAGGCTGAGGGGACTGGGGTTATTTAGTCTGCAGAAGAGAAGAGTGAGGCGGGATTTGATAGCAGCCTTCAAATACCTGAAGGGAGGTTTCAAAGAGGATGGAGCTCAGCTGTTCTCAGTGGTGGCAGATGACAGAACAAGGAGCAATGGTCTCAAGTTGCAGTGGGGGAGGTCTAAGTTGGATATTAGGAAAAACTATTTCACTAGGAGGGTGGTGAAGCACTGGAATGGGTTACCTAGGGAGGTGGTGGATTATCCATCCTTAGATATTTTTAAGGTCAGGCTTGACAAAGCCCTGGCTGGGATGATTTAGTTGGGGTTGGTCCTGCTTTGAGCAGGGGGTTGGACTAGATGACCTCCTGAGGTCTCTTCCAACCCTAATCTTCTATGATTCTATTATCTGGCACCATGGCGGTGGGCACGGGCTGACAACCAGAACAGAATAGAATTGCTACCTTTCTGAATCGTGGTGAAGTTTAGCACTTTGTGTGTATCTCTGTGTGTGTGCGTGCACATACTCATGCTTCTTGAGAGCGGGAGGGGAGTTTTTTTAGCCACAATGCCATTCCTTGAAATCTTACATTTGGATGTACAAGTTTTGTGATTAACCAGAAGCCAAGGAATTCCCTTTTTTTTAACATGAACAAATATCTCATGGTAGTAAAGTTGAACAAAAGCTCCACATTTGTTTCTCCTATTGCTGCAATAAATTGTGGGGTCAAGCTGTCACAGAACCTGATGTCACCACAGACATGAAGCAAGGATGAGTTTTAAAGGTCATCTCTTCTCTTGTCATTCTGGTGCAAATTTCCCCTTAACAATGTAAAAGCACCAGAATGCAAAAGGGAAACAAAACACTGACATGAAATGTACAAAGACAACAAAGTTTTGCTCTCTTGAATGAGAAGCTTCAGTAAAAATGACTTGTTGCAAAGTAATGTCTTTCCTGATATCCCTGATGCCTCTGACATACCCAGGGCACAGCTGCTAATTATGGATTCAAACTTCGCTTTGATTTGAAAAAGTTGCTATTGTTTGCAAAATTGTTCAGGTTAGTCAGGAGGACTTTGAACAACTTCAGACAGACATAACAAAGAGAGGGAAGCAGGCAACATGAGGGCAGATTAAATCCAATGTAAACCGGTGTTTGGTGATGCTCATTGGCAGGAACGACTCGAATTACACATGGATGGTTCCAAATTAACAGTAATTGTGCCTGGGTTGAGAAACTAAGGGGCAGATTTTTAAAGGTATTTAAACACCTGTGATGAAAGTGGACCTTTTTTGGTAATTTTTTTTTATAAAGCCTCTTTGTGCCTCAGTTTCCCCCTATATTTTGCATTGCTACCCATTGCAGGGGAAAAGGATTGTGTTTGCTCTCAGGGCAGACTAAGAGACATAGAATCATAAGACTGGAAGGGACTTCAAGAGGTCATCTTAGTCCAGTCCCCTGCACTCATGGCAGGACTAAGTATTACCTAGACCATCCCTGACAGGTGTTTGTCTAACCTGCTTGTAAAAATCTCCAGTGATGGAGATTCCACAACCTCCCTAGGTAATTTATTCCAGTGCTTAACCACCCTGACAATTAGGAAGTTTTTCGTAATGTCCAGCGTAAACCTCCCTTGCTGCAATTTAAGCCCATTGCTTCTTGTCCTATCCTCAGAGGTTAAGAAGAACAATTCTTCTCCCTCCTCCTTGTAACAACCTTTTATCTACTCGAAAACTATTATCATGTCCCCTTTCAGTCTTCTCTTCTCCAGACTAAACAAACCCAATTTTTCCAATCTTCCCTCATAGGTCATGTTTTCTAGACCTTTAATCATTTTTGTTGTTCTTCTCTGGACTTTCTCCAATTTGTCCACATCTTTCCTGAAATGTGGCACCCAGAACTGGACCCAATACTCCAGTTGAGGCCTAATCAGCGTGGAGCAGAGCAGAAGAATTACTTCTTGTGTCTTGCTTACAACACTCCTGCTCATACATCCAGCTGATGATGTTCAATTTTTTTGCAACTATGTTACACCGTTCACTCATATTTAGCTTGTGGTCCACTATGACCCCCAGATCCCTTTCCGCAGTACTCCTTCCTAGGCAGTCATTTCCCGTTTTGTATGTGTGCAACTGGTTGTTTCTTCCTAAATGGAGTACTTTACATTTGTCCTTATTGAATTTCATCCTATTTATTTCAGAACATTTCTCCAGTTTCTCCATAGGTGTGTGTGTGTGTGTGTGTGTGTGTCACTTCCCTGTCTGGGTGGAATGAACAGAGTCATTACGGAACTGGCTGAAATCAACCCAGATCAACCAGGGAGCCAGAGAGACAATGGAAGCTCTAACAGCTCCTGGATTTTTCCACCTTTCAGCAGGAAGCTGAGCAAAGACCCCAGCTCGGGAACAAATGACTGAGAGATGTGACATGGGGGGGGAGGGATACATGTGAGCTCTGAGAGAGGGTTTGGAGCTCTCTCACCTGGGAACTGACACAGGCCATGTCTACACGGAACTTACATCCTTAAAAGTTTTGTTGCTCAGGGCAGGGTGTGAAAAAACACGCCCCTGAACAACAAAAGTTTTAATGATGAAAAGCGCCAGTGTGAACAGTGCTTCCTCGGCGGGAGATGCTCTCCTGGTGATGAAGCTACTGCCCCACTCGTTGTGGGTGGTTTTATTTTGTCGCTGGGAGTGCTCGCTCCCGGCGATAAAGAGCGGCTACACAGCACACCTTACAACAGCACAGCTGCAGCGGCACTGCCGTGCCGTTGTAATGTGCACAGTGTAGACATAGCCTAAGGAAGGAAGTCAGCAAGAAAGAACCTGAAAATGGAGTTTGCTGGGCTCTGGGCTACCCAGAATGCTACGCTTTAACCTTCATTCCTCTGCGCTAACCTAAGAACTTCGTAGGCTGTGTTCCCGTTGACTCACAAACCCAACTTTTGAAAATGCTGCTGGAGTGTCACTGTAAATACCGGGTGAGGTGCATGAATCCGTGAAGAGCGTACAAGTCTCCCACAGGAGTCTAGCTCCATTGGATTTGCTGAATAGAGCTTATGCTGTGAAATAGAAGCGCTGAAACCCCAGAGGTTCAGTCTCAGGAGGCAGTGAGTCCAGGTGACCTGCTCTGAAGGAAGGACCGCTTGGGTGTCTGGCACGGTGATGGGATTCCGCCAAGAGATTGTTCCACGCTGAGGGCGGAGCATCAGTCCTGTGGTTCTGTGACAACACCTAAAGATGCAGATTTTCAGCAATGCTGTGGTGTTTAATTCCCTTGAAATCAGGTGCCTAGGCATTTAGTGGAATTTTCTAAAGCTTCACTAGACACCTAAATACCTTTAAAAATCTGGCCCTAAGTAACTCAGTTATTTACTTAGTAAGCGAATAACTAAGTTTCAAACCAAAGCATATTTTTTCAGTTCAGTCACTTAGGAGAACGGGGGGTCAGATGCTTGGTTGATGTAAATCGGCATTGTCAATGGAGCGACAGAGATTTACACCAGCTGAGGATCTGATTTGAAGGTGCCCCAATGTAATCTGAGGCCACTAGGGCCCAATCCCACAGCCCAAACTCAGGCAAAACTCCCACTGAAGTCCCATGGATTTCACTGAGAAGTCAACAAAATTTCCATGGGAGTTTTATCGAAATAAAGGCTGTAGGATCCTTTAATTAAGCTCTTTAGGGCAGGGACTGTCTTTTTGTTCTGTGTTTGTACAGTGCCTAGCACAATGGGATCCTGGTCCGTGACGGGGGCTGGCAGGTACTAGGATAATATAAATAATAATAATACAGTTTAGCAAACTGCTCTGCTTTAATGAGATGGAGAAGGATACTCCAAGACATACATCTGAAATCCCTGCATACTTCTGAAGTACATCTAGCTTATACCTATACTGTAACTATATTGGCTCCTGTATTCCCTGGTATAAATAGCAACGATTGCCTTAACCCCAATCAAGGACCTTCGAAAATACTACTTTTGTTTATTATTAAAAAGTCATCTTCATTTCATTCTCTTTGCTGGCACTAACCACATGTTTCAAGTTTGGAAAACAAACAGCACATACTTCCCAGTGATGAGTGTTTACACAAGGTCCAGCATATCTGTGTAAAGAATAATCTGTGAACTCTGTTTGGCCTTTTGGGCAGCAAATATAACCCTTGTTTCCCTTCAGTGTTGACTTGACATAATAGCTAGCCTTGACAAAGGTCTCTTCTGTACATCTCCTGGGGATTTCTGTTAATGACTAAAGGGATCACAGCTGTAGCGGGCTGTATCCACTAATGAGGGTGTCTTTGGCTCTCTTCACACCAAATGCCTCAAGATGAACAGCAATCAGCTTAATCACCATACCTTTGTGCTTAAGCTTTTAATAACATCATCATAAAAATAATACTTAGTACCTTTCATCGAGGCTCTCAAAGCACATTACACAGGTGAGTATTCCTAGCTCCATTTCACAGATGGCAAACTGAGGTCCAGAGGGTCTGTGACCTTCTCAATGCCCAACACAGCTGGAGTCAGAGCTGGGAATATT